>NC_143452.1:6821250-8067500 GCF_987193195.1 Phasianus colchicus
AGTGAGACGAAGGTTTCCAGTATGGAAACTCAGGTCTTTGCCATTAACAAAGCAACTCCATGCGAAGAATAGAGGAGTATTATTTTCATGTCCCATTGGAAATAAGGACATTTTAACATTTACTGCACAACAACATCATTGAAAATATACGTTTCAGATAAATAAAAACATTCTGTGAATATTGAAAACTTTTGTTCCAACCATGACCTTAAGAAGTGTTATGTTACCATGGGTGATAGAAAATAAGATGCATCTTGGAAAGAAAAGCCGTTCCAGAATTGAATCAAAGTTACACAATCTCAATTTCACCAAGCACTGTATCTCCTTTCCTATTTTCTTCCAGAAATATGCTTCTCCACCGGCATCCCTACAGGCAGGTGAGACTCCTCACCTTAGTCCTGGAGCACACTCTGGTATGGGCTGGCCTCTCCCACAAGCCCCTGTACAGCAGCAGCTCTAACCAAATCTAATGGGTAGACAACAGCCAGGACACATGGAAATCAAGTGCTCTAACAAAATATGAGCTTCCACAGACAACGTGTTTTACTGGAAAATACCTGGGCAACTGTGAGTCATTAAGCACTGCCATTGAGCTACTAATATCCTGGTAGGTAGCAGTCAGCATGAGAAAACTTACCTTTCCCCATGCCACCCACTGTAAGGTATTGTACCCCAAGCACAGAAAGACAGAGCAAATTCACTGCTCCATGGACCCAGGCTCAGCTCAGCCTTGTTACCTGCTTCCTTGTGAGCTACAGCAGTACAAACTGATTTCCAAATGGGGAATCACAAGGCTTTGGAAGAGAGACTGTAGACTTCACTTTTAATATGAACGCAACGTGACTGAGCAAAAATTTTCAGAGTTGTGACTCCTTCACCCAAAACAGAGGTTGGAGCCAACAACCATTGCATTTTATCTCCACCCCTGAGGCATGTTATACTACAGGCTTAAGAGTACTTTGGGACTATGCTTGTATCACCCAGTAATGTTTCTGCTCTGCAGTAAGATGCACTAGCAAAAAGGTCAAAATGCCATTTACTGAATATGGCAACAAAAAGGCAGTATGACATTCAATAGATAACACGTCTCAGGGCTCAAGTGAACATTAACTGACTTGTGGTCTGATTTTGTGAAGGCTTGCAAATGTCAAAGTATGGGCTGTGAGCAGAGAACCTGGGGTATTATAAATGTATCAGTAATTCTCCTAACTAGGGATTCTCCCAGGACTCTTAAATGAGGTAGAAGTACCACAGAATTGGTTTTGGTTATAAAGAATATAAGGACTGTGCTCCTCACTACATACCCACCCTGATCTTTGAAATCCAATGCATGTCCATTTGACATGAAGCCTTAAAGATGTGCTGTGATAGCTGAGTACACCATTTCAGACACAACTGGAGCTAACAAGGGGGACTGAGCCCCGAAGAGACCCCAACCAAATGATACCGCTGTAGAACTCAAGCACACATAGGTTGCACAGGCAACTATTGGTTCACAAATATTTGGCTTTAACCAGTCCCCTGAGCCTGCAGGCTCCAGGAAGGCCAAGGTGGGATGGTTGGAGCTCCTGAGGGAGCTGTCCTGGTCCCACCATGGATAGCTGTGCAGTGCTGCAGGTAGGGCCAATGAACAGCTCTGCTGCTTGAGAGATCCTTGGTACAATTACAAACATCATGGATCATTCCATGCAGATTCATCTTGAAACCGAGATCTTATTTGTGACCTACTTATTGATTACAGGCACATGGAAGTTTCTGAAAGGTCTTTCAAATTCAATGTGCTAAATAGTTCTGTGCAGGAGAAGGAAACATATCTTCTATCTTGTTCCACCCCTCCCATGACATGGGGATGACTTTTACTCTCAGCAATCTGCATGTCAACGACTTCTCCCATAAATCAATTACTTGTTTGTAATTGAGGGCTGGTGAGGCTTAGAATGGCCAGGTACATTGTCATCTCATTGGGATGAGATGGGAACCCCCTACATGCTGCCCCATGAAGGCTCTGTGAGCTCAGCTCCATGAGATACCCCAAGCCTGGATGTATTCTGGGGGGCCCAAGAGAGCTAGGAGGATAGAGGCAGTATGTAGTCAGAGCAGCACCAGGTCCTGTGATGGATTTAAATTTGCAAGCATTCTCACTGGGAAGGGGACTGTGTCATTGAGAGGGAGTGAGAAAGGAGAAAGGAGATCATGTTTTCTCAATGCTCTTATCTGAAGCCAAACCTTAATAAGGATTGGGATGAGCCTGGATAGAAGGAGGGCTACTGCAATACAGTGAGGAGCTGGGGGGTGGTGGAGGGCTGCGATGGGGCACAGAACTCAACTCAAAAGGGCAGCAGTAACACACAGCCCATCCCATCCCTCTACCTCGTATGTGCTGCTGGGCAGGCAGGCTAGTAGCCTAGTCAGAAGGGGTAGGCAATCCACCTGGCTAATTGTGACAAATACTGGCAGGAGTCATTCCTTCCCCTGGTTAAGTGGGGTTGGGGGCAGTGGGAAGGGGTTCCAATGAAACCCGAAGAGAAGGACAAGCAGCAGCAGCACTTGTCAGACAACTCTGTCCTGTCTTTGCCAGGATCCTCAACTCTCACCCCTGCTAATCCTCTTCTTGAGTTCTTGTGGCTCTGAGGTTTCAGAGAAAAAGACAAAAAAATCAGTGTTTGTTTTTGATCAAAGGCAGATCTCACTCCATTATCTTTAAAGGAAATAAAGCCAGAGGACACTTCGGTGTCCTCTGCTCTGCAAGAGAACCCAGGAAGTACATGGGCTCCATTAGCTCAGTGTTTCTCTTACAGACTGGATGGGAGCAGGGATATTTGCAGGTCACCTGAAGGGTAGCAGACCCTGAACCAAACCATCCCAGGAGGAGACACTGGAGTAAGGTTTGTGCCAGAACAAAGCAGCACAACACAGTCAGATTTTTCCTACCACCACCATACACAGGGGTTGTTATGAACCTCCATATGAACAGAGCTCATCCTTTTAAAGTCTCCCAGGAAAAGCTGTGCTGTGTGACCCAAGGAAGGAAGGTTTAACAGCAGTGCTAGTGGGGTACAAATGGGAACTTCCATCCATGTCCCTCATCCACTACCGGCTGCTCTCAAAGAAGCATGGAAAGGGGGATTAAAGGATTGAAAACTCACTGAGTATTAGAACTACAAAAATACTTGTCATGCATGCTGGTTTGCCATAGGGTAGGTGAGAGTGATTGGCATAGGGCAGTGCGGGGTCTAGTGGGGGTCCCCATACCCAGGTTAAGGTCTGATGGGATTTCAGTGTCCCCCAGTGCTCCCATCCAGGCGGCTAAACTGGCGGAAGCCCTAATGCACTGGGAGCCATCAGTCATGGCAGAAATTCCTCTCTGAGGGCTTGAAGAGTTCTGCAGTGCCATTATTTCCTTCACTTAAAATGACTGGTAATCAAAAGGCTTGTTTGGAAAGCCCCATTTGTGCCTCACACAATCCCAGGCTCTGATGTATGCTAAAATCTCACTTTAATTATGCATGAAATGTACGTCTTTGGCTTTTAGGGACAGAGGAAACAGTTTTGTCTTGGGAATAACTGAGAATTATTTTGGCATGGAGTCAAGAGCATGCAGACATTTTTTGTTTGTTTCAGTTGGTTTTGGGTTACTTTCTAAGTGCAGACAGCTGTTTGACGAGGGCTCATTTTATACAGAGAAGAAAATTTTTGTGCTTTCAGTAAATTCTCTCGACGTCCTACTTCAAAATCACAGCAATCAGTATGGTGCCTCTCCCCTGCCACATCACTGTTGTCTCATGGCTCTTCGGGGACATCAGAGGACATGCAACCAATCCCGAACCATGGTCCACTGCCCCGGACCCGAAAATCCACCAACCTAGGAATCAAAATGGTTTTTAAATGGCCACTCAGTAAGGCATGGAGATGCTCACAGCCCTTCCTTGGATATGGAGAGTACAGCTTAGCTGGATGTTTCCATTCTCTAGTCATCCTCCATTTCCCCTTCACCTCTTAGTGCTCTCCACTCCCACCTGCTGCTGTCTCTCCCCTTTTTCCTCTCCCATCCCTATGCTGCCATGGAGGGCAGCAGGGCCTATGTCAGCCTGGCAAGTCTGGAGCCTGACCTGCCACCATTGCTCTTGGGAATGGAGGGGGCAAATCCCCAAGACTGAATTGCATTCTCTCTTCTTGCCTGGCTAATATACAAAAAGGTCTCAGCATTTCTCTCTCTGCCCCAAATCGCTCATGCCAGCTCTGTGTGTGTGTCCCAGCTCTGTGCTTCCCTCCTCATTACTCAGAATGGGACAAAAAAAGGCATCCCTTAGTTCATGCTATCTTTTTTCTAAAGAAAAAATATAGTCTTTCCCAAACCTCTTCTTACATGAGCTGCTCAACCCTCAAAGCATAACTGGTGCCTCTGAACAATGCCTGGCCAAGCCCAGCTGTGCTCACTGCTACTTTTTGGAATGCAGTTGGAAGAAGAAAGAAGAGGTCCCTTCCTCTCCCAGCCAGGTGGGCACCAGCAGCCATGCGTGGAGTGAGCATGGTGAGGATGGTGGGAGGTTGGGGCACTCAGTTTCTGCCCCGGGAGGAAAAGAGGGAGAAGAAAATTAAGCACCATGGCACACTCCTGCAGACATCTTTCTCACAGCTTTACTCTCGACTTCAGGAGCATCCCAAGAGCTGCCTATTTCCAGATGATGCTTCCAAGGAAGAGCAAACAATGCCAAGCTGCCATGATATATTTAGCGATGAATCATTCTCTTAAAAATTATCAGCTGTGAAAGGCTTTCACCACTCCTGGGATAATGCAATGATGTGTTTCATGTGAATCAGTGCGGAGTGTATCCATGGCAACCCCAACCCAGCCGTTTGCCAACAGTTGGGGTAACCTGCCTGGAAGAGTTGCAGAAAATAAACCTGCATATTGTGGGTTTTCAAAGGAAAAACGGGGCCTATTTTGAATCACAAGTGGCTTGTCTGCATGCTCCATTCTGGCTGGTTTGCTGGGCACATTGCAAGATCTCCAGGAGTGTCACTGCCCAGCGTGTCCATTTGCCATCTCCATGTAGCAGCCATATCTCAGGGGGCACAGACCCTGCAGAGCCCTGCCCCGCAGCCGGCTGTGATGCTCACAAGTGCCTGCTGGATTTAGAAGCCTGCCTCCCACTCTCAGAATGGGCGTGGGCACCGTGGGGCAGATCTTCGTGCAGCTACAGGCAGCCAAGCTGACAAGCCCACCCTGCGGGTGCTGATGAAGCTGCAGCACAGATCCCACTAGGGGTGCAGTGTCTGCCTGATCATAGAATTATAGAATCACTCACGTTGGAAAAGACCTTAAAGATCATCGTGTCCAACCATGACCTAACCATACTGCCATAACTAACGACCTTCCACTAAATCATGTCCCTGAGTACCACATCCAAATGGTTTTTAAACACATCCAGAGACGGTGACTCAACCACCTCCCTGGGGAGCCTATTCCAGTGCTTAACAACCCTTTCTGTAAAGAAGTGTTTCCTGATGGTAGTTTTGATGTGGCTGAAATGCTCACTGTGTGCTCAGAGCCCTGTTTCCAACTCCAGAGCTGCTGGTGTTTGTGAAGAGACCAGGAAGCCTCATCAAGAAGGCTTGGTCCCCAGGCTGGCATGGAGAACCCTATGGTGCTCCCCAGGCCAGTGTGAGCTCTGGGAGGATGTTTTTTGCCAAACCACTGCACCTGCCTCCCAGCAATGCATGTGAGGTTGCCTTACTCAGCAGTGGAATTTCAAAGACCATAAAGCTTTGTTGGAAATCTCAAAAGAGAACATATATTCCATTTTGCCCTTTGTCTCCAGCACAGATTTTACACTCTCCCTGATTCAGTAATATGAATATTATGGAAAGGGCAAAAATGGAATTGCTCTTTGTGATAGCAGGATTTTCTTGAAATTGACTACAAAAAGCGTACTGCAGAAGAGTGCCGTGGCTGCTTTAACCCCCATCAGTTCAACCCAGGTTCTTTGTTTGCCTCAAAGAAAAGAAAAAGTAGAGAAGGTCGAATTCCCTTAGGGAATGAAATGGTTTTGACACAGATGGCTGGGCATGAGCATTGGAGTGAGCTGAGAGGAGGAATCATCAGCCATGGGGAGGGCAAAAGAGCCTGGCCCAGCTGCTGAGCTGGGGAGCACTGGGGATGAGAGCTTCTGCCGAGCTTTGCTCCAGGCGGGTACCTAACGTGCTTTGTGCCTGCTGTCTGGAGCTTGAAAACTCAGCCTCAGGTGGCATAAAATGTGATTTTCCCCTCAGCATTATGTGGTGAGTGAATCCAGTCCATCTTTATTTTCTCTGAAGCATTATGAAAGACTAAACACTCCAAGAAAATGGCATCCATTCACAGCATGCCAAGGGCCGCCGGCAGCGCTAATAAAAATTCTAATTGCAGGAGGATAACTATCAATCTCTCTGAGTCATGCTATGGAAGATGCTGAAATGGCACTCATGTTTTCATCTCTCCAGTACACTGTCATAGCGATAGTGTCTTTATGATAACATCTATAAAGCACATGCAGTTCTTGATATGTTTTCAAATTTCACTGAACAAATCCTTGTATTTCCACATAAAAAAATAAGGAGGAAACAAAGTCAAAAAGGATGAAAGGATGAAAAATGGAAAAGAGAAGGAAAGAGAGGAAGAAAATTGGATGAGGGAGAGGTAGGAAGAGAAATGGTTCAGCTTCTGAAAACCTGAGATTTTTCATTCTTACAAAAATTAAAAGCAAACATTTATCCATTTTTTTGTGTTTCCAAAACCTCAGCATTCAGTGTGTGTAACCAAGTCAGCCTGGCTTCTGCCCAGCCCATCCTGGAGGCCACTTCATCTCCTACTCAGCAGACACCAGGAGGACCGGTCCTGGAGAATTTTCAGCATGCTGAGATATATCCAAAAACACACCCAAATCCAGTTCGGAGAAGTACAATTTAAGGAAGCATCCATTGTCATATTAATCCTTCTGCTAACTTCCAGCCAAAAGAGTTGTGTCTTGGAACAGCCACAGAGTTTGTGAGCCAGCCTATGTTGTCAGCAGTGCCTCTGCCTCAGCCAGGAGCAGACAGTACAGCCTGAAAGAATAAATGTGAACAAAACCTAATTTTCTGCTGGATCAACCTTAATTGTAAATCAATAGTTGAGTTTTGCATTGTTTTGTAAGGTGCTTCAGCACTGGCTAGGGTCCACATTATGTACAAATCCTGGTGCTGAGCCTGGCAAGGGTAGCAGAGCCTGCTGGGCCAGGAAGGTTGGACAGGCTGCAAGCACTCAGATTTGAGACACTCTGACTACAGGCAGTTTCTAACACTCAACCTGCAGGAGATGATTATCCTAGGGTACCACAGTGAGGCCAACTGTAATCTGTAGTATGTGAAATGTCAGGAACTGTTATTCTGAGATTTACCAGGAGGTGCACCCGTTTACAACTGCCTGGGGCAGATAGCCCAAGGAATGGCTCCTGGTCAGCTTTCAGCAGTGCCTAGACCAGCACTTTTCCTTAAACACAGCCCTCATACTTAACCCATCCAAAGGCAGTGATATGAGCCCAGACAGACGTGGCTGGACCTTCCTGTACCAAGTGCTGGCTTAGAAACCTGCAGCCTCCAGACGTGCTGCAGAAGCTCCTCCTATACACTGGGCACCTGTGCTCTCCTCTTCCCTCAGCTGCTGCAGCATTCTTGTGCCCATCTGCTCCCCATCCAATGCTACTTGAGTACTACTTCTCTCTGCTGTTGTTCATGATCTATTGAAAAAAAATTGGTCACTGTTTTCTGCAGCTTACTCTGGCTTATACTGAAGTGTTTCACCCTTCTCTATTTCAATGTAGCCTACTTTTGGTCTGTGCTCTCTTTGCTGCAGCCTCAGCTGGACCGTGCCTGTCAGCTGGACTTGGTTATGCTAATGACCAACAGATACACCGAAATCACTTTAATTAGCAACAGGATCTGCAAGGCACTGACTGTAATTAGCACCCTGCAAACATGCAATGACAGTCATGTCCAAATGGATGCATTTTCTTTACGCACATCTGCCAAGAACCATTTAACAGACTTCTTGGAAGCAAAAACAAATCTTGCTGAATAAAGCAGGCCAGGAGACATGAATTCATACAGAGCAACAAAACTACGTTGTCTTCCTCCCACACTGGAAATCCTTTTCTGTAGAGGTAGTGTCATACTACTAACAATGCATGTATACATAATAGGAATACAATCAATTAACCTCTGCTACATATGGTAGAATGAACAGAGACTTCTTCCAGAGGGAAAGACAAATATATACTTCCTGAAGCCCCAGTCTGCCATAAGGTTGGCTAGTACAGCTAATATCAAGAATAAAAGAAGCTCTTACTGGCTTTAAGGAGACCTAGCAAAGTACACCGTGATGCAGGATTGGAACCTGCAATGCTATCTTCTGTGCTGTGTTTTTTTTTTTTTATTTGTCCCACTGTTGAATCTGCACTGTGCAAGCAGGCAAGCCACAGAGTGAAGGTTAAAAATATGTTGTCTGAAAGCACAGCCCCAAATAGTGGATACTGAATTTCATCCCGTTCATATAAGCAAGCTGAGTATGCCATTCTGTTAACACTGTTTTGAAGAGGTGAGTTTTCCTCTGGAAGCTTGCACCCTGTTGATTCCTCATGTCCATGCCCTACCTTTCACGTCTAGCATTTTGCATCACCAAGCAGCCTCTGTGGCTGAGATAAATTGGCCATTGCCCCAGTTCTATTGATGACACTGTGTCGCCCAGGGGTTAAGTGACTTTATCAATGTCCTATTAATAAAGGAGCCATTACTCTTGATTGCCTGTTTCTTTCTGAGTATTCTGTAACCTGTATTTCTACTTTGGCTGAGAGCAGAGTCCTCACTTCCTCAATGCTCATCTGTCTGGTCAAGCCCAGAGTACCCCTTGGCCTCCCATTAGAATAGGTGTTGTATCATTTAACAGAAAAGATCAGTGATAACAACTATATCCTTTTACTCTGTTGCCTCTGTCTGCATAGATGACTCCAAAACCCAATTGTGTCCACTTAGCAAATGCACACTAATTTTTTTTTTATCCCTCTGGTTTTACATGTTTCTGGACCATGAATGCAATCAACCTGTGCAACTGATTTCTCCTGTGGACCTTTTGGGAACTGCTGACCAGAGCCTAAGTTGCTCTGGAAGAAAGCAATTCAGGGACCTCTTGCCTGGTCTTTGCTGTCAACCAAAAGCAAAGATTCACAACTTTTTTAAAGCCTTCCCACAACTTGAGCCCTGGCAGCCAGAGAATTATTCATTTCCTTGAAAACCATCTCATGAAAAGAATAATTTTGATAGGTGGTGGGATAACATTGTCCTGTTCTGTAGGAATTTATGTTCTGAAGTGATATGGGTTGAGTTACAAACAAAATAAGAAGAAAACCAAGAAAGATATCTGAGCATAAATTTACATTGTTGGTATGACAACAGGGATGTTTTGTTTAGATAAGGCTGAAGGGCCTAGAGGGGAGAATGAAAGAGTACATATACTCTTACAAAAAATATAAAGCTGGAATGAATTCCCTGAGATATATAAGAATTTATTAATAATTTCCTTCAGACAGGAGATAAGGTTGGCACACTGGAGAACTAACCTGAGAATCGTCAGTTAGCAATGAGCTGAAACCAAGCAGTAAACACACACGATGATTACATTACAGCTGCAACTGGGAGGGATTTAATTATTAATTGTTAACCATATGAACAAGTACATTTACTCTGCCTTCTTTAACAATGCTCTGCATGTCTGAGGGAAGGAGATGAACAGCCCCTCAGCACCACTTGCACTCAGATCCTCCCAGTTGCAGAGTTAAATCTGTAAATTCCAGGAATCTCCTGAAATCCAATTTTTCACTGGCAAAGCCCAGAGAACTCATGTATCCCACAGAGAGGTAAAAACTGGGGAATACTCTGCAGTCAGAGATCCTGATAGCATAAGATAAAAATTGCCCATTGTTTTTGTTATTTTAGTAATTCTTTTTTTTGAAAACTCCTACCCAGACCTCTGTTTAAGGCACAGCTGCAGAACTCCAGGTGAGCAGTTGCCATTTTCCTGTACTTGCTGGTAAGCTCCACTAAACCCCTGAAAAGGCACTCCTGATCTTCTGATGGGGAAACTGGAACAAACAGCAGCCATCAGATCTATCCCACTGATACTTCCGAATCTCCGACTTCTCCAGACACACCAGTTATGTCAGATCTCTCTCTACTTTAGAAAAGCTAATCAGAAAAAAAATGTTCTGTGGAAACTTTTGATGACCTAGAGCCATCATTTTAATGTTTTCTTTGGAGTTTCAAAAAAGTGAACGTGAGATAACATGCTTTGATAATGTGGGAATGTTTCACTTTGATGAATTATGATCAAACTTCGTTAAAACTGCAAAGTCACAACCCACCATGAAGTACTGAGTAGCGTATGTACCTTACATCCTTATAAATTCAAGTTTTAAAGTACTTATTTCCATCTAACTCAAAAGCCTAAATGACACAAATTGAAATGATCAAATCAAAGGGAAACATTTTTACCTTAGCAAAATGAAACACCTTTGATGTTAGTGAAACTAAATGAGGAAGTCAAAATGATTTGACATTTCCCAGGAAACACTTCATTGGAACTGACACGGTTCTGTGAAACATTTCTAACATGAGGAGGATTTGGGGAGGCCCTGTGATATTGCATCCCTCTGGCACCAGCACTCTTGTCTCATACTCCCTGTGCAGCTGCACAAGCTCGCTAGAAAAATGTTATGCCAGGGAAAAGTGGGTTTCCTAGTCAGGACTGACGTAAGACTGGATGTCATTCCTCCGAATGTGCCTTAGTTCTCTGCAAGGGTCCCACAGATGTGAAGAATTTGGGAGGCCACTCCATGCTAATGGGCAGCTTGCAAGCTCCTGTAGGAACAGGATGTCCCCAAGCACTTCTCAGCTCTTTCTGTCGGTGTGAGCAGTCATTTAAGGGGAGCATGAGCCTCAGGACTATACAGTTTCATTTGAATCCATTCCTGTGACACACTGCCCCATCCCTCCCCCTACAAAAGACTCTTAGAAATTCATAGGGACAAAAGAAGAAATCAATTCAGTTCCTACAGGTGTTATCTTAAGTACCTGCACATGTTAATAAAAAGTTTGTGGAGAATTTTATGCAAGAACTTACAGGATTAAATGGAAAATTATACTTCATCTGTATGATCTTACATTCTGGTTTAAGAAAGAGTATTAGTCTTTGTTAAATCCTACATGAGACTGTTAAGAAAAGAAACAAAAACTCCAAATTCTGCTTCATTCAGCACCTAAGAAGTATCTTAATGAAGAAAATTAGAGAACATGATAATATAATCCAAAGTGGAATATCTGAACACCTTTACGTACATGGCTTTTCCAGTACAGGTGGAATAAAAAGTGAAAATAATTATAAATGTCATTTAATAAGTGATTTTACTCTAAAACATTTAGCATTTCTAGGTCTTTGGTCTTTAATATTCTCAAGAGGAGAAAATGTTAAGCCTGACTTTTGTGCTTTGACTTCAGGGAATGTGTATTTGCCACCTGCTTATGGAGCAGTGTCTGAACCAGCCAATTATTTAAATATCAAAACAGAGACAACATCTGTGACTCAGTTAAGCCACTCCTGTACCATTGCAACCCAAGATAACCTCCCTCTTGCTCTGAGGCTCTTTCTCTCACTATCCTTCTTCCCTCCCACGCCCAGGCTTCCCCAACACCTTTCTTCCCACCTGCTGCCCACGATTTTCTTTTTCCTTTCCATCCTTTCTTTCCATGGTAAGAAGCGCTTCTGAAGAAAGCACTCTCTCTTCTCTTTGACCCCAATCCATACCCTCCCAATTTCCATTCCTGCTGCTTATGGAGGCCACCAGTCTCTTCTTCACAGATGACAAGGCTGCCCATCTTCATCCTTTCCTTGGACAGAATACAGCATGAAAAATTTATCCTGTTCCATACATAGAAGCAGACAGACCCAGAAATGTCACCCAGCTGAGCGCGCAGCCTTTGCGATCCTGGCCAGCAGCTTCCATGTTAATCAGAACTCCCATTCTCACTGACTTTACAGCAATTAAATAGGGTAAAACCACAAGGCCTTAACTGGTGGAGAAACCACATGCAGAGAGCTTGCTTACAAAGCAAGAGTTGGAAACGAGAGACAACAACTTCAGCAGCACAGGAAGTGCAGCAGGGCATGAGAAAAGAAAATTTGTGTGTTTGCTAATGAAGCTGGTTAGGCCTGATGCAGGAAGGCAAGGGAAGGCTGGAGGAACCTCCACCTGCCCACACAGGGCAAATGTTTGTGCCAAAGTGGGGTTTTACGCTCAGGCAGGAATCAACTTTGAAAAGATGCATACAAAAATGAATTCCTGATGTGAGCAGGGAAAAACACCAATGCCAGGTCCTGACTTGTGCTCTTGCATCATTGACATCATGGGCAGATGTAAAGAAAAGGCAGGGAGGAATCTTCCTCTTGTTACAACAGCTGCAAAGATGTCTGACAAAACCTTGCACAACACAGAAGCAACCAGGATATCCTAAAGAAGTATGAGCCCCAGTGTTCACTAAAAAAATGAGTTTTCATAGTACTGACACAGTAATGATACATCAATATTGCAACACCATTTGATGATAAATGAGAAAATATGATTTCTGTAGCTGGTAGTAGGTGCTAACCTGGAGCTATGAAAACATATGACTAAACAATGCCTTAGAATAAAATAGAAAGACTTTATGAAAACAGGCACATTTTGAAAGGCTGGATTGTGGTTTCCCATTGGTGTGCAGGTGCTGCACAAAGTCTCAGCTGCTGGAGGAGTAGAGGACAAACCACTCACACTGAATTTCTTAAGTACAGGTGAAACTTCTGCACTTCACTGATCCCTCCCACTCCATCAGCCTGCTGAAAACAACACCTCTTCCAAATCCCCATCTTGAACTGAACTTAACCAGAAGTTATGTTAAGAAGTAGAAAAAGACAGACAGTTTCTTATTTGCAGAAACCTGAGTTTGCTAAAAATCTTGAGCGTGAGACAAAAATTCATCAGCAGACTCCACATAACGCCATCTGATAGATGGCAGTGAGAAGACCTGACCCAGGAGTGCAGAATATTTACAACACATATTTATGACACCGATCTATTCAGAATTCAGGCTTCAAGGAACAACCTCCAGCTCAGTACTTCCTGTGTGTTTTTATCGTGTTTGGTCAGATCGTTGCCTCGCTGCCAAATCCTTGCCAGAAGGTCCCAAATCTTTCTATTCAGCAAGAGTAATTTACTCCTCTTTACTCCCACCAAAACCTGATCCTTTATATTTACATCCTCTCTCAACACACATAACAAGATGCATCTTACCCTCAGGTCCTCAGGTCCGACTTATTTTACAAACACCACAATGGTTTGCAACTCAGTTTTATCTACCTTTACTGCTTCAAAGAAAGCAGGGCATTTTGTGTCTGACAGATATAAACTCAGAGCAAAGTGCTGAGTTACAAAACTGGAAGGGCTCAAAGAAAAAAAGATCCTACAAACCTAAAGCACATCCGGAGCTGGGAATGGTTTTGGGCTCTCAGACAGCCCTTAGAATGTCCCATTCCCCATGCACTCTTCTGGGTTCCTCACCCATTACAGCCTGGGCAATTCTCTCCTTGGCCAAACAACTCAAGGAAACTTGTCGCATTTGTGACTGCGCTTAGCAGCAGACATCCATAAGGCTGCAGATAAATGCTGCAAGGGGCTGTGGGGGTTTGGTATGCTCAGGGCCTCTGCAATACGGTGATTTTTCCCATCAGAGCCACTCTCCTGCCAAGAAAGTTGACTGAATGCTGATATTTCTGACTTCTCCTTTCCACAGAGCATGACTTGCATCGTGAATAAATTTGTGGGTCCAGATTAACTTATCACACGTATATTTTTCAAGCCTATATTTTTTCATATCTACACGTTTCAATAGTCATCCTGCCTGAGAGCCTGATGGGATTCCATGCAGGCTGTATGTGCTGGGCTAACAGCACTGACTGATTTAGCACTTTAGGATCCTCAGTCCTCTCCTCCAAACTTATTTATAAAGTTGGAAGAACAAGCTGTTAAAATGCTTCTAGTTAGACAACAACCAATGACTTATTCAGCACTTTTCATTTCTGATCCCAAAACACTGCAGAAAAAGAAATGGACTTGAAAAATCCCAGTTTGACAAAAAAGGGAACTTTATCCTCCAGTAGTATAGAGTTACAGAGTAATCTAGACATAGGAAAAAAACAACCATAGCTTGAGACTTAAGTCCTTTGGCACTGTTCCATACTCCTTGTCCACGGATCAAGTAATAAACCTAGCTATAACTTAGTCTCTCCTAAATAAATCAAAAGCTTGCTGATGTTTGGAAAATGTTCAAGGAGGAAGGGGGTGGGAGACAATGATGACTGTTATATTCTAAATTTCTTTGTCCCTTATATCTAACTGATCTGGGTTGAATCACTACATTTAATAGACATTCTTCTCAAAGCTTTTCAGAACCGTGTTAGAAAAGTAGGAATGCTGGAAGTCTTGTGGGAAAAATCGTAGTTCAAATTTGAATAGATCATTTTGGACAAGTATACAAGAGAGATGTAGGAACATCTGGATACTGGAACTGGCTAAGGGCTCAGCCATTCAGTGTAGCTGAAAGCAACTTAATACCAGCCTGGGATAAGATCTGAAGTGAATTTCTGATCATTTCCATGAAACCAATGCAGTAAATATGAAAAGGGGAGGGCAAAATGGTGTAACAGTGAGGTTAGAGTCAGACCTTAAATCATTGTTAGTTAACAAGCCATGCTGGCTTCATTATTTCATTTAATGACACAAGAACTATAGAAGTGTGGGAGTAGAAAATGAATACCTGAAAAAGCCAAGACTCAAATGAAAACATTTCACACAGATAAAGATTCCTTTCCTTTCTCTGAGAAAGCTAAAAAAAGAGGAAGGAAATATCCAGAATAATTAGCCTAGAATAATGCTATTAATCCTAAGCAGAAAAAGACACTTATTTTGCATGGACTCTTAGAGAAGGATGAGAACATTTTATCCTATGCAGTATATTGATTTGCCTTGTTTACTTGTTGCACATTGTATTATTCTCCTCTCCTAACAAGCAGCAGTCAGTGCCAGTGCTTCAACAGAGCCTACCCTAAGTATTCATATTGTATTCATCACTGTTTCAGAGCCAAATGCTGTAAATAATCTAGCACTCGAACTTATTATTATCTTGACTGCCAAAGCCAGCTGCTCTTGGTGGTTAGCATCCATTTTCAAAGTAAACACATTGTTTCTTCCAGCTTTGGGTCTCCTCATACATTGAAGAAAGCAGGAATAACTTGTAAAGATGTAAGCTTGGGGCATGTGCGATGGAATTTATTGCTGTCATGTTTCCATAACTCCTCTAGCCCCTCAACCAAATACGAGCTCCAGTCGTGTTGAGAGCTGTACAACGTGAGATCCTTGCAGCATTCTCAAAACAAGCTTGTTTTGTTTATTTTTCCTCTTGTTTATTCCAAATATGTGGGTGCTCCCGTGAAGCCAGGGGCATGGATAGATTGCATGAAGTCATTCCTCAGACCTTGAGGAATGACTTGATCTTGGAAAAGATGATGAAGAGCCACAGTGCCTGAAATAGGATGCTTCTGATTATCTTGTTAGCTGCTGGCATGATCAACTCACCCTAAAGACAGAAGGTGAGACAAAGAGATTTTCCTCGTTAGAGGAAAGTTTGGGTCTTATCCAAAGATCTTCAGTACAGTGTACGTTGCATACAACATCTGAACATTTCATGTATCTTGCAAGAGATATGGAAATAATATGTGGAGAGTGGAGGATATGCGACTCTACAATGGAAGTTCCTTTCTATGACCTTTTTCCAGCTGCTAAGCTTTGCCTGCTTTTTACACATGACCACTGTTCACAGAACGGCAGGGTCCTGTATAACAGGATTAGGAACTGGAAGCCATGATCTGAGCTAAGCTCCAACATTGCTGCACAAAAATGGTCTCCAGGCTCATAATTAGGCAGGCTGGAGTGGGAGGGAGGGACAACCCTTGGAGAAATGATGGGAAAGACCTGGAGTGACACTTGACTGATTGGCCAGCGTGCAACATCATTCTCCTGATATACTCAGAGAACTTTTGGTCTGGGAGTCTTGCAGGGCTTCAACAGCTTTTGCACAGAGTGATGAGAAATTAATTCATCAAAAGAGGAAGAGGAATATGTTGGCATCTTTTCAGCCTGCTCACCTCTCTCTACTACACTGATGTTCCTTTGCAGAACATGGGAAGCCTCTCACAGTGCTACTTAATGCACTTTTCATGTGTGTTCTTCATACAGATAGCCATCTAAATGCCTGGAAAGTTAGAATTTCTGCTTTTTCATCTATTTCCCTCACTTAGAAATGCCAGAAGGTAGTCCATGGGCACATGGTCAGCACTATTCACTTGTGACATCAACTTGGCCATTCAAAAGATCACAGGAGAGGACTAGGAAGGGAAATCTGTTCCGTGGCATCAGCTTATCTCTTCAAGCAGGTAATGAAACGAGGCACTCATGCTCAACTATTTCAGCTCGCCATTGTTCAGACTAGGACAGGTATTAAAAGTTCATAAATCAGCCATAAGCCAGGTGCTACCCCATGAATTGTGTCTAGAAATGAATGGAACATAAGTGTATTGACGATAGGCAGAGGTGAAGACAGAATTTTCCATTTGGTATACAAAAACACATCTGGAGTGCACAGATCTAGCATTAAAACCAAGAGTGTTTGGAGTGATCATTGCTGATTGTGCTCATTCCTTCTCACCTCTATTGAAATATACTACTGCTCATTTAATGGCTTTTCAGCTGTAACAGAGTCCTTTATCAAAGAGCACAATTTAAGGCATTAAATAGGATATAGGGGCTTAGTAGAGCTTGTAAGACACTTCCTAACTATCTGCCTGTTTTCTTATTTTTTTATCGTGAGCTGGCTAACCATTACAGCCCTAAAACACATAGGCTAAAGCATCTCAGAAGTATCCCAAATGTTATGAAAGAGCCTGGAACCTCTTTGTTCAGATAAGCAACCACAGCACAACATCAGCAGCCGAAAAACTTCACTTCCCTGTGACCTTTTGCCTTTTCTGTCTACGCATAGCATTCTTCTAATGACCGCCCTTCCATCATTCATTACTGCACTGGTCCAGCTCTGGCCTCAAAAATACAGCTTTAGAGCATGCTTCCAGCCATCCATTTCCAGCTCCAGGCTCACCCTTTGCAGAAGTGACAGGAGCAGGGAGGGAAACAGCCCCGACACAGTGCACCCGCCCACGGAGACGGGTTTTCATTGGAAGTCTGCTCTGCAGTATCTTCATTGCTTTTATTATCTGCACTAACTACGTCGCAGATAAGCCTAAGCTATGCTGCAGTCCCCATGGAAACAGGTCCAAAGAGCTTTGGTTGATTATTAATCAAGGTATTTGTTTGCCCTTTCTCCTGCAAAGTTCCTGAGGAAGGGAATCCCATTAGGGGCTGCTGGGGCAGAGGGCACAGCTTGGGGCTGACATAGGATTTTACTTCCTTTTCTCACAGGGAATGGAAATGATGAAATCTGTCCAAGACTTCAGCAAGGCCAATCCCACTCTGCAATCCCGCAGTGTGCCGCCAAGAGAGCGTTTAGAGACATGAAGTCACACTTTGTCTCCTTGGTGCTTGGAGGGCAGCAGTGGCATTTCCCTGGCTGGCGTTTGGGATGATGAAGTGTTTGCAAGCAGAGGTGAATCATTTCCCTGAGGACACCCTCAGACTTGCTGCAACGTATTCAGGAGGAGAAAATTTTCTGCGTTTGGCCTTGACAGTCTTTTAGTGTCTCTGAAGTCCACCCATCAAACATGCAGACACACACATGCAAGGCTGGTTATATCTGCAGCCTCAGCTTTTGCAGTTCCTGCTAATCCCAGTACAAAACAAACACAACTGCCAAACTGCCTAATATCAAGAGTTATGGGGTATGTGTGAGAGATTACAAGTTCAGTGAGGAAAGGGCTTTAGAAGATTTTTTCAAAGAGGGGTGTCCAGAAAACTGACACTTTCCCATAAGAAGCTTCAGCCTAAACAGTCATCTAAAATATTTAGTCAGGAATTTCCCAGACAGCATTCCTAGAGCATCAGATTGTTCCCAAGTTTTTAAATAGAAGACTCAGGGTTATCAATCTTAAAGTTCTTCTTGACCATAAGCTCATTCTTGTCTTTCAAAAAGACAGACTGAGTTTTCCATGAGAACTTGCAGTCACTTTGGTTCCACCTCTTCCCTCCCATGGTTCCCCAGCCCTGATCCCACTGCAGGCAGAGTCAGTACTCCCTTTCTGGACTCTATTTCATCGAATTGGAGTGGAGCAGCTTGGAAACATCATTCTCCAGGATCTCCCATGCACCACAGAGGCTCTCAGAGACAGTTGGTAGGAAGCAAACAAACTCACTGGGGAACCCAGTCTCCTGTTGGCTTGCTGGCCAACAGGCATGGCCAACAAGCACATAGCATCCACAGGGCTACTGGGAACCCTGCTAGCCATGCTTGTCATCTCATGCCTGCTGTACAGGACATTATCCAAGATGGGAAATGAAAATGGCAGGGATTGACACCAGCAGAACTGGAACTGGAAACTCCTTGCCATTTCTGGTCATTTCACAGTTACATCTGAGTATAGCAGAGCTTCCTCCCTAGGTCTCTCATTGCCTGTGTCTGAAGCCCCTGGTTCCCTGATGTGAAGGTGCATAATTTGTTCTTCACTTCTGTGCCAGGGAACTGTATGGTCTCTCTAACCTGCTCTTCTGAAAATGGAAGTAGCACATTTTCCTTCGCCATATTTCTTCTCTCTCAAATAAATCATGCCCCGAGGAGTGATAAGATAAATTCCTTCTTCCCTCTGCCACTTTTGGGATGAGCTACAATCAGTTTTGCCTATGAGCTGCCACAAACCATGTATACAAGCTGCCATAGAAATATGCAACTAGAGCAGATCTATACCATACATGGTTTAGAGTTATAGGACAGGAAAGCTCTTGCACTCAGACCCAGGACATCAGCAGAGGAACACAGGCTGGCCAGTGACCGAAATACCCACTTTTGCACCCTGTGCTGTGGTTGTGTGCTCTCTGCCATGGCAGCAGAAGGGGGCATTGTATCCCTTAGAAATTCGTGGGATCTCATTGTTAGCCTGTGGTTCATTTCTTTTGTGGCTGTTGGGACAGTCAAAATTTTACAAGATGACAAAGTCACTGACCACATTCCTCTCTTGGGAGTTTAGCAAGCTTTAAATGTCTAAAGCAAACAATACAAATAGAACATCAATTATGTACTAGAAGTTTCCTTTTCTGACTTGCATTAAACAAAGCCTTGTTTCCTTCTACTTTGGAAGATTCAGGATCTTGGAGCTGCACTGGAGAGAGCAGAATCCCTGTGCACACAGCCACAAAGGGATGCATCCAAGATGGAATAGTGACCTGCTCATTAAGGCCAGTAATATTGCACAAAGAAAGGATCAGAACTTTGTCCCTATTACTTCTCTTCCAAAGTCTGCCTGGCTGCCAGAATGTTTTCTCTGAACCATTACATATTCTGTAAGCAGTGACTCTGAAAATAATACTGTGACAGCAGACTCAAAGGGAAAATGTCAGTTAGTTCCAAGGAGTTGCATGTTTCCGCACTCGAGTTCAGAAATGCCTGCTCAGAAGACACGCACAATTCCTGGATCTGTATCCTCCAACTGAGCTCAAAGAGAAACTTCCTGACCTCCAAACAGTGACTTTGTTTTGAACAATTTCTAGACAAACTCGGCGTTAGAGGCCTTTTTACAAAGAAAAGAGTAGTTTTATCATCATCTCCTGGACTAGAAATGAAAACCTGGATGGTTTTTGTGCATGCTAAGACCAGGGTCAGAACAGATCTTTGTGAGTTTTCTATTTCTAGTCTAAAGTTTCACAAAACAACTCTGTGCCAGTAACTCCCATAACCTTCTTTGCATGGAAAGGGCAATGACCTCTTGACCTGCTAAAAACTGAAAACATCCTGGGTCCTTCTGACCTTGTTCTTCCTTGCAGAAGAAAAAAGACTGGGGAAAAGGAGAGGAGATGGAAATCACAGTGCCTGAGAGGCTCTCGGGATGCCCTGCTGCAGCAGCACGTCCTTTTTGCAAATGACTCCTGACTCCAGCCAGGCTCCAGCTTTTCACAGCAGCTTCAGCACAAACTGAAATACAGGGGCTAGTCCTCAGAGACAGCAGCTGAAATAACTGGAGGTCAGACAGCCAGGTCCTGCCTCTGACGTTTTCGTCTTTCTGAGGATTATGAAGTTTTCCATAGAATGAAAATGCTACACACGAGTTCCTGTCTCTGCCAGAATTTAGGTGCTCGGTTTCCTCCTTGCCATCCTCTGCTCTAGCTTACAGGCAGCCAAAATCAAATAGGTAGGCCAAGACACAACAAACTATTGAGTATAGTAATTCCCACTTGGACTAATAAATATGGGCTGTTAGGCATTTGCATATGAATTAGGAGCCTTAGAGCTTTTTTGAAACCAGACTTACATGAATTTAATTTTATCACTAATGAACCAGGAAGCCTGTGGCATCATCATGAGAACAAATCACATGGGAGCTGACTATTTTCCACATCACCACCTCATCCCTTGGGCATTAACAGCTTTGAAAATTCATGGGAAAACACACACACAAAACCACTTAGGGCAAAAGACTCCTGCCTTGAAGAAAATACAGCAGTAAGTGATGGTCTCAACCTGAAATTAATGACTTGAGAGTGTTCTTGACTTTGCTTGTCACAATGATGAATTTGTAGATGAACCAATAAAGGCAGCAGACAAATGGTTAATGTTCCCCCAGTGATGGTCACCGTTTATTGCTATTATTACTATATTATTATAATGATTCACTGAGTGGCAGAAAGAACCTGACTAGCAGCCTAAAATCTGTTGGAGGTGAATCTCACTTTTCTGTTCCTTCAGAATCATTGCTTCTTTAGAATGTTTCATATCAGCCATTTCCCAAGCTTGACTCCTTGTCCACTTGAACACAGCCCAGCCTGCCACGTGCACATCAGCAGACATGAAGCACATTAAGCAAAGGCTTTTTGACACTGCAGCCTTAAGTTCTCCTGGTCCATTACCCTCCCATCAAACCCAAATTGTGCCTGATACATCTGTCTGCTAGAGATGGGCAGCTCATGTCCCCAAACAGCTGGCTAACCTGCCTTATGTGAACAAGCAGATGGACCATTTGTGTGTACTGCATGGCCTGTTCAATGACAGTGGATGTATTTGCTATATTGTCCTTAGGACTCTGTTTGCTATACTGAGAATAAGTAGGAAATAACATGCAAAACAATAAATAAAACAAAGCTGATTGCTAGGACTGTCTATAACAACTGACCATAAAATGTACATTAAAACCAGATATTACAAGATTGTACATTACAGGATAAAAGCAAGAGATAAAAACCCAGCTGTAATTTTAGCAATCTTATAGTAACATTAAAGCATACAACAGCACTCCTCAGACTCTGGATGAGCATGATGCATATTTTACAGCCATGTTTTTATTGACTATAATTTATACCCTGAAGCATTATTGCCTGTGTATGAAAAGAGCATTTCTGTTTTCCAGCAAGTGACTGGTTATCCAGAAGGCACTCAGGACCTCCAGAGAGAAGCACATGCAACAAAACGTTAAAGGCAGATTATAGAATTTACTGCTGGATCAACAAAGCCTATGACCTGTTATTGCCCATGATCTTTGCTAAACAATGTAAACAAGGCATAAATACTTAATGAGTGCCTGACAATCTGCTGCTTGAATATAAGGTGTCTAAGGGGACAGAAGACTCACTTTCCATGGAAAATAGGATGCAACCTCTGCAAAACACCAGTTCTTTGGCTGCCACCTGCAATGGCAGACCTGCAATCATTGGCAGCCACTGTTCTTAGCAGAGAAAGCCCCTGGCACCCCAGGGATGCTGTTGCTCTCCTGCTGTCCTCCCCTTTCCTTCCCTCAGCTCCACCAAGAGGACTCCAAACCTTTTCGGGAGCTTCATGTTGTGGGAATAGCTCTCATGGCATATGGAATGGCCCTGGAGTGACAGGAGAACAGCCACAAGGGGATCCTCACTGAGTTCCCAAATTAAAATGTTGACCTGCAGCACTGAAAGATAACAGAAATGTGCAAAACCAAAAGCAACCATATTTTTTCCCCTAAGGCCCACAGTAAAAATAATGTCTCAGATTAAATGCTCAGCCCTAATAAGACATCTGAGCTTTTATTAATGAAGAGTTGGAAAATTTTCATTTTGAACAAACCTGTTTCACAAAAATGTGCCTAATTTATGCACATTTAATTACTGCAATTGCAGAACAAAATAGCCTTTGCCTGTGCAGTGAGGGTAATTGCATATGAACATTAGCATAGCTAATAGCATCTTAATATTTAGTGGTAAAAATAGTGTCGGATCTGTAGATGGTATAAATGAATGACTATAGAGCTATCACGGTTTACTTCCAGTAAGGATTGGTCTGTAATTTTTATCCAATCAGAGCCTTTTCAGTTGACAAATGTTAGCTGATATGTATCATGTTGCCTTGTGAGGCTGAAAATAGATTTTGCAAATATGTTTCTGGGTGCGGAGGTGGTTCATACAAGTGAAGCAAAAGATGAGAAGAGAAAAAATGGTTTGGTTCCCAGCCTTTGGTTCCCAGGGCTGAATTTGAGGCCGTCTCATCTGCCTATGTTCATTAATCACTGCAGAAATGAAGCTCTGACCCTATTCACAGGGAGTACGACTTGTGCGCAGAACAGAGGACAGAGCCTGTGAGTGACAGTGATTCAAATTCTTACAAAGGAATACAGCAGAAACATCACCTAACCTGTCCTGCCGTGTCATGCCACCAGAGAATAGAGCAGGTGCTTTCACACACATTCCTAGAGGCACATTGCAAATGAAGCCTCTGGGGTTCTCCAAATTCCATCTACCAGTGTTTGAAATCTAGAGGCTAACGGAAGAAAATTTAGAAACAAGGCCTTACGTTTGCGCTTATAATTGGTTCATAAGATAAAGATGGAGCAGAGCTCTGCTGGGTTTTCCAATGCACTCACTAATGAGACCAAGTCAGACTTCTTGCTATCTGGGTGACCATCACACTTTACCCTTTCCTCTGGCTTTGGACACTGGGTCCTGGGGCAGAATGTTGCAGGTTTGACTGTTTTTTAGGTAGAAGTTTTAGGATGTAAATCACCATTACTACTTAATATTTTTGTCATACTCAATCTTTTCTGTTCTTCTGAAGAAAGAGCCACTTCACTGACTTGCTTATTCACTTCAGAAGGAACAATATTTGAGATCTCTGAAATCTATTCAAGAGCAACTAATCTGAAGAGCTGAAACAGCTCTTGGAGACGAACCATTACTTGTCCAAAACCAGAATTTGCTACAGCTGTATGGTTTTTGTCTGGCAAAATACAGTAAAATCATTGCATAATAAATTACTTACAACTGACCTATTTTTATTTAGAACAAGCGGAGAAAAAGTGTCTGCTGATGAGCTGGAGGAGGAGGGGCTTGGAGGATATCTACTGGAGTTACAGGGAGTTCAGACTTTTACAGAAGATATGCAAGGAAAAAAATTGGCCAGATGTCTCAGGGATGCAGATGGCCTTCCTCCTCAGGAGGATGGGCACTTGAAGATCCAACTGCACAAACATGGGTATGGAAATATTTACTCGCCAAAGTGAGTAAAATTGGCAAGGAATAATTCAGTTGCCTTTCCACCCATGGTCTTGATTTGCAAAAATTTCAGCGAGTGGTTTGCAGCTCTCTGGTCCATGGACCCATGAGGAAAAGAGAAGTCTCATGGATCTGCCTGCAAGTCCTACAGTATGCATGGAAGTATTCCAAGATGACTTGTCCCCTTGCTGTTGGTAGAAAACATGATTTAAACCATTCTTGTCAACAAAGCTGAGACCTCTATACACTCACAGTTTTGGCAGGGGAGGCTTTAACAAAAGCACAACCAAACCACCAGACAACATGTACTGCAATCCTCAGTCCGTCTATACATGGTCACAATAGCATAACCTGTTTGTTCTACTACAGCTTGATAGATTGCTCCTTAGCTGTAAGGTATCCACCTTCTGCTGATATGCAGAGAGAAGAGAGCTGAACTAGATTCCGAAGTTATCTGCCACGGATATCCATGCATGTTTCTAAGTTTTATGACCTTAAACAACCAGATACTGTTCTGTCCCTGGAGGACATCTACACAATGAATCACCATATATGTTCTCAAAGAAAGCAGCAATTTTCTCCCTACTCCTGCTGTTCAAACTAACATAGAATCTAAATGAAAATTTGTAAAATATCTTGAATTTTCTGTATTATTCACCAGCATTCCTTCCTTGTAGCTTAGCTTTCCTCAAGATCAAAGCCAGTCTTAATCCCATTGAAGGCAACACAAAATTACCATTTCAGAGAGTGGCATTACATCATTTTTACTTTGTGTGAGCCAATGTGAAAAGAGTGGATGCAGCATAAGAGAAGGGAAGATGCTTTATACCAAGAAATATTGCGATGGGAAATACTCCTTTTCCAGTACTGAAAATTTCCAAGAAGTTAAGATTTTACCCACTGTCCATCAAACAAATGTTACCTAAACATTGTCCCAATTCTATTTGCATGTTTTTTTTTTTCATAATTGAAGTTTTCTATAAAACCCTGTATCCACCAGTACTTTTGAATTCTTCTGTTTCTTGACAGAAATGCTTACAAAGGGAAGGAGGGAGGAAAGGGGAAATGTGTTCCCATTTCCAACAAAGTAAAGATTTCCCGTTCACTTGGGCTGCTGTATGGAGTCATGCCATTTAACACCAAGTGATAAACTCACACAACGAGAAGCAGTAACACAAAGCAAGCTGTTGTATCTGACATAAGATGACACAGGTTGTCACTAGAGTGCTATATCAAAAAGCTGGCAAAAGGAAATAACAAGAGACACTTTGCAGATGTCTGCACTGAGGTTTAGAGGCATAGCTGTTTATGCATTGCAGGGGCAAAAACTCTTAATCAGGCCTTGTAAAGAGTGCACATCCTTTCTATTAACAGCAATAATGCACCAGAATTAGCTCTGTGGCTTCTTTCTTCTCCTGTGTATTTATAGCTCCTTTCAATGCAGATAACGTGGCTGACAAAGCAGGATTGATTTGATTAGCATGTAAATAAAGCCTCATTGCTGCTCCTGGCTTGTCTGTCATGGTTATGTTTTGATGGGATTTCTGTCTTTCCTATTTACATCTGCTGTGTTCTTTCTGAGTTCTTCAGTCCATGTGCTCAAATGGTATCAAAGTCCCCATCAAAGAATAAAAGATTCCATCCTGTGGCACTTGCTCCTGACATGGCTGATAAACTCACATTTGAAACCATTCTGCATCTTCCTCCTCATCGCGAGAAGCAAGTATTGGAGCAGTATGGTCAAATCTCATTTTTCAAGCAGAACAGAGCTGAACAGCTTATGGGGGAAAGAAGGAACTTGAGCATGTTCCACTGAATGCTGGTTACATCACTGCATGCGTCTCCAGAACACAGTGAGAGTTACAAACGGAGAGAATCCAGACTGAACTGTTCAAGTAATGGTTAAATGTGTTCCACAGAATCAAATGAACACATCCCAGCTCCGAATGAATTCTACTACTTCTTTGTCACCTAATGAGTGGGGGCTGTTTTCAGTCACTCTAGCAAGAAGAGATAAGTCTCCAAAATTTTGTGCTAAAGGTAACAACTACAGGACTGAGTTCTGACAATGAAAGATGTGTTGTAATACCACTTTAACAGGAGACATAATCCCAATAAGTGAAAGTGGCAGTAATTCACAATACAAGTAACAGACTGCAAGCTAAAATTGATCATCAGATAAATCACTTCCATCACAATGGGACTTAAACACAGAAATCCCCTTGCGAAGCTAACCGAAGAGTTGCCAAGTGAAGGATTGGGTGCACGTACATAGGCATGTACATATATGCTGACTTGCACAAAACTGGGTGCAAGGATGTGTTTATGGATTAGAGACCGTCTGCTTTCCTCATAGCAGCAACATCCCAGGGGTACACCCACCTCTAGCACCAAAGAGCCTCCGGGGGAGGGAGCACTGATCTGATGGCATCCCTTCATGTCCCCAGCACAAGGGACAATGGTGCCCTCTGCTAGGAGGAGCCCTGCTTTCCCCAGCAATCAGATGAGGACTATTTTTCCTTCTCCTGATCAGACTAGACCAGATTTTTGCCATGACATGAGGCCACTCGTAGGCTGTTCCCTTTGCTTCTCAAGACAAAAATCCATGTGTTCCACACATACAAAGTACAGAGAACACATGTCTAAGAAGAGACCAAAATCACCACTCGAATCTCAGATGTGGAATGCTCAGCCCCCAAAAACAGTCCTTTAACAGTCCTGGAGCGCTGCAAACTACATTTGGTCATTCACATCAGAAAGGACAGTAATGAAAGCTACACACCATTGCCCAAGACAGATATGTCCCAGGTGTGGACACCACGCTGCTGGGCCCCTTAAACCAGGTGTGCAGACAGCCACTAGCAAGGTGAAGCTGGACAGCAAGCTCTGCACCAAACTGAGGAGAGAAAACCATGCTTTTGGAGTTTCGTAGAGTCCAGAAATAAAGAAAAGTTTTGTTAGAGCAATGCCAAATCAGTTTGTTTCACTGTGCTGAGGCATCCAAGGGTGTCAGCACACAGCACCATCATGCTGTTAGCATCTGGAAACAAAGAACCCCACCTTCCGGAAATGTTTAATCATCTTGTGAATAGGAGAAGCACGAGAAAATAATTTAATTGGTGCCTCACCAGATGAATTCAACAAAGCTGTGCTTTCAGACGGAGGGCTATTCTGAGAATGTCTCTGATGGGCATTTAAATGCCATCAGTGAGGAAGCAAAGGGGAAACCTGCGGTTCCTGCTTTCTGTTATGGCTGCATTGAGGCACAGGGTGCACATAACTGCCCCACGTTGGAATAGCAGCATTCCTGCAGACACATCAATTGGATCATGGATGGCATGGAGCTCTCCTCCTCCCCCTGAGCTGGAGGAGCAATGCCTAGCACAGGCTGCTTGCCTTTCCTCTCACTTTGCTTCGGGTATGCTTTCCTTTGTTACTATTATCAACACACTTATGGTGGCACTTCAGAAGTGCTCACTTTTGTCTATCATCTGGGGCTGTGGAAATTAATGGGATTTTTTAATTTTTGAGTGAATAGAAGCAGAACAGGGCCAGCAAGCATCCCTGGCAGTGCTGCTGGCTGCCAGGTGCGAGATCAATGCTGCGGCAGGTTTCAGCTCTGCAATATGAGCCTTTAGAAACTCTGGATGTTGACACATTTTATTATGAGATAAATGCCAATCTATCAGAGGAATCTCTCCATTTGTGGCAGAGGGGTCAGGCTGCAAGTTGACAGGTTGCACAGTTGGATTATATTATCCTGAGGAAGCACCAGCCAAACACTTTCTAATGTCATTTTCCCTCATCAGAAGGTTATTAGTATTTCCACTCATAGGGCTGTGCTGTGCATGATATCCTGATGTTCAGTAGTATTTCAGGGGAAATTGTGTGAAAAGATAACGTTTATGATCACAGATCCAGCCTGTGGTTTTGGCAGGGAAGTGTTCCTCCATGCATTTTTCACGTGGTCCTTCAATCTAGATTTCATGAGCATCCAACAGCATAACTGTCAACAGGTATGCCCCTGGGATGTGATGGGAATGAACCATGCATGTGCCCATACATAGCAATAAACAAATACAGATATTATATTTAACTATAATTTCTCCATTGAAGTATTGAGCCATGTGGGCAGGAACCAGAATTTCCATCTGCAGGAAATCCTGGTTATTATAGGTTTATGCAACACAAACCTTCTGCCTTGGAAGAAAAAAGCCTCCAAGCTTGATATTTCCTACAGAACAAAATTCAAGAGAAAGTTGACTCAGAAATGCTGTGCTTTAACAAGATCAATACGCATGATATGAATATTAAATATAATAGAGGAATTATAGTTAAATATAATATCTGTATTTAATATAAAGTTAAACAAAACAAAAACATTTGGGCTGTTCCAGTGGGGAATTCAGACAAAATTAACGCAGCCCACAAAGCATTTTAATTTGAACATGACTGAAACGTTGTGGCTTTGCTGGGAGGTTTATGAATAAAACCGAAGTTTTCAGATTTGTGAAGTGGTTTTGATGGTAAAACCCTTTTTCCTGGGGCACAGTCCTGCCCTAACAAAACCCCAGCGAGATCATCCCCCTTGCCCAGGGCTGGTCCTGATCAGGAGCATGGCCCATGCTGCTGTTCTGCTTCCTGTGTGCTCACTGAGCTTGCAGAAACTCAACAAACCACCACCTTTAAGCCAGCATTCTCCAGTTTCCCTACAGATTTCCTCCTGCTCTTTTTCAACGCTACTAATCGCTTCCACATTTTGAATCCCTCCTTTAAAAAGTCAAACCCTTCTCTCTCAGCAGCCATCTGACAGTCACTGCAGTCAGACGGTGCAGGATACAAACCAGGACATCCAATCTTTGGGCATGGCTCTGTCTCTCTTATAACATATTAGCTATTTTTATCCATTACAGAGATCTAAAAAAAGATGATTTTTTTTTTTTCTTCCCAAGAACTACTTCAGGGAAACAGCAAACCTGCCCTGAATGCTGCAGTAATTCCCAGCAGCTCAGCCCCTGGCTGCCCCCAGTCCCTTCCCATGCCCAGCAGGGCTGCCAGCAGCTGCCCAGGGCTGCTCATGAGCCCAACGCCGACCGCCGCTTCTCCACCGACCTCGCTATCAGTGTGCCCTGATGCCGCTTGCCATTTTTGGCAGTCGAGCCCAGAAATATGCACGAGACATAAATAATTCCTTTTTAGAAGCTGGTCCAGAGGACACAGTGCTGAGCCCTGCCAGCAGCACGCCACAGGATGGGACACGCAGGCAAGGGGCTGGCACATCTCCCCACTGCGGGACACCTGCAGCACCCCGCTTCTCCCCCACAAATACAGGGTTCTCCCCCTTTGCAAGGGGGAAGGGAAGGAGAGGAAAACAGCTCTGGTGGCAGCCCTCAGTGTGTGAGGCAGGACATGTTTTTAACACTGACTATTGCAGTAAGTGCTGGGGGAGCACAGTAGAACACTGACCCAAATGCCATGCAAGCACCAAATTGCTTCTAGCTCAGGTTTTGGGATAAATGTGCCTTCCTCCCCACTGTCAGGCAGTTTTCTATGGAGGATGACAGAGCCCAGTGCAGACCACTGTGCTCCCTGCATCCCGGCCCACCATGCCCCCTGTGCCATTGCTGGGCACCAAAGAGACCAGCACTTGGCAGCAAGGCTGTACTGCACAGCATGCTCCTGAGAGCCAAGATCTGTGTAAAACACATGACTTGACCTGTTAATTCTGCACAGAAAACACAGGTGGGGACATGGCTAAGGTGGCCCAGAGTAGAGCAACACTGTGCAGGGCAGAACAGGGGAGCTCCTGGGCTGCAGGTTTGTTTCCAGGCTGTCAAGGGTTCACAGCTCACCTTGGCTGCACAGAGGGACTCTGAGCCAGAAAAGTGCCCTCATGCAGCCAATTCCCTTTACAGCATATGATATGTACCTGGGTGCTGCCCTCCACTGGGTCCTTGGCTTCTCCACTGCTGCTGCCTGCCAACAGGCCAGAGCTCACAGGTGGAAATGCACTTATTAGGGAAATAACCGTTTCTCACACGCATTACAGCAGGGCTGAGTCTCACAGTGATATTCAGGAGTGCTGCCAGGCTCTGAGCTGATGAGAGACATGCTAAAATTGTAGAATCATAGAATCAGTAAGGTTGGAAAAAAAACACTATAGTCGTCTAGTTCAGCAGTTGACCTGTCACCACCTTGCCTATTAAACCACATTGCTCAGTGCTACATCTAATTTTTTCCCTAACATCTCCAGGGATGGTGACTCCACCACTTCCCTGGGCATTCTTTCATTCCAAGATGCCTGATCCCTTGCATGCACAGCACCCCCAGACCTCTGAGCTCCTCTTGGAGCCCACTAGGAGATGCCAGGACCCAAAGACCCAATCTTCTGGGGCTCTTAGTCCAGAGCACCCTAACCCAACGTAGCATGGCTACGACGTGCTGCTGCTGGATTTCAGAACAGAGCTCTGCTGTGGCAACAGCACATTGCGGTAGGTCTCAAGAATTATACAGCCTCACTGACCTCAGGTAAACAACTCATGCTCTGAAAACTTCCCATCATGTGCCTGTACCAAAATCGATGGTGAAACCTCGTCTCTTGCCCAAACACAGTCTGTAGGCCCAGAGTGCCTCACAGTGAGAAATGCCCCTGAAGTGCCTCGGGTTTTTATCAGCTGACATCAAGCCTGTCTACAGAGTCCTCAGCACCCTGACAGCTGCTTTGTGCCAACGTTTACTTCAGCGCTCCAAGTGCAAAACCAAAACAAAGCAACCTGACATATTCTCCCAGTGCTCCGAAAACAAAACACACTGCAGTTTTGGCACCAGGGCTGACCCTCAGTAGGTGGAGATCCGCACCGCCTCCAGCTGAGCTCTGCTCCTTGACATCAGCGCAAGATCTCGCCTGTGTCTGCAAATACCACACTTATGCAATGCTGCTAAATCCATCCTTGTGCTGCTACTCACAGAGCGTGTAAACACAGCCGCTGCAGTGGCAAGGTCTCCATGAGCACACTCTGCTGCGTGCACTGAAAGGTGCCCCAAAGTCCACCCCTGTAATAAAAATGCAGTTCAGCCTCTGCAAAAAGCCCTCAGAGGGCTTTTCCCAGCTCCTGCCTGATGCTGAGCTTCCCCCCAACCAGGCACTGAGGTCTCATGCGGCTGCAAAGGGGAAAAAATCTGAACTTCAATCAGTGGGGATGGAAAAATGTTTGCTGGAGGGTTGGGCTTAATGAGTGCATAAGAGGGTTCCAGCAGCCCCAGTAAACCTGTTTCATGTTCAGTTCTTCCTTTCCTCATCGCCATCTCTGCTCTCACCAGATGCCAATGGCACTGACAAACTGCTTTGCTTTCTGTGCAGCACACACATGACATGTGCAACGGGTGGTGGATAACTCAGGGAGGGATGCTTGTGACTCCTTCCCACTCCATATGCATACACGGATGCCCACACAAAGCCCCTCTTGTTCCGCTGCTGCCCAGAGCTCCTGGGGTGAAGCTGGCACAACGCAGGGGCTGCTCATTGCCCTGCAGGCTGCAAATGTGAGCACTCTCTAGGTTTTCCTTGTGCTTTTGCAGTGCCCCCAGTCGCAGCTTGCAGCTCCAGCAGCAGGATTCAGCTGCCATGGAAACCTCGCGAATGCCCTTTGCTAACAGCAACTGCCTGAAGCACAGATGAGGAGCATTCCCTCCCCAAGACACAGTGCTGGAATCACCCTTTATCCCCTGAGGGATCCTCTGTGCTCATGCAGTGTTGAGATAAACAGTCTGGGAACCTGTTTTAGGGCAAAGGTGCTGCAAATGAGGTTTGGCACAAATGCATCACCAGCCAGAATTCAATGGAATCCAGAAAAACACCCTACATTTCAGTCTTGTCCTGTGCTAACGAGATTCTTTCAATGACATTTGCTGCCACAAAGGGTATTTCCTGGCGCTGTCAGACTTGAAAGGAAAAATAAAAATCCATCTCTGGCAGGTAGACCGCGATTCAGACTGTTCCATCCACATTCTCCTTCCATTATGGCACTGCACTGCCAATGGAGCACAAGGGGCTCAGCAGGGTGCAGCCAGCAGAGGCTTGGGCTGTGTTTAGAATGCAGTAGGGGGTGAAAGGAAGCAGTTCCTTGGTGCAGAGGCAGCATGGGCTGGAAGGAGGTAGGGAGCATCCAGGAACATGGGTGGAATGGAAACCCCATACACTGTCCCAGCTCAATAAAAATTTGGGTTTTAGTGATGGAGCTTAAAATCTATTGGCCTGTAAATATTATTTAAGAAAAATAATTTATTTAACCCCATGTGTGGAGCAAAGGCATCATCAAACACATCTTTCGGTACTCATAAGCTACTGTGATTCCAGCCAGGAGATCAGGGCTTGGGGTGACAGGGGGCTGCAAGTGGCAGAGTGGCCATGCTGGCTCCTCACCTCCTGCTTGAGGCACAAAAATATTCCCAAAAGGTGGGAATGAGAAACCCAGGAAACCCAGAAATACAAACGCCCAAATCTCCCCTTATCCTAGAATCATCCCAACTCTCTGTTGCCAGAGCTCTCTCTTACATCAGCAATGCTGAACTCCCAAGTTGAGTTTCCCATCCTCATATTTGTTGTTTTAATAAATTTCACAGGGGCATGAAAGAAGAACAGCAGATAAGATCTGTGCAAGTTAACTGAAACAGCCATCAAGGGAAATTCTCACAAACTGATAAACAACTAAATGCAATTCTTCCAAAGAGAGTTATCAGATGGATTAAAGATTAAGCAATAGCACCAATTCCTGGGAAAAAAAGCCTGCGGAGCAGCAGCACTCTCCCATATGCCAGCATGTCATGCATGGGACATGCACAGACAGAAAACCAGAGACAGGGTTGGGGAAGGAGTAGTGACTGCAAGACGCTGCATGGAGCTATGGGGCCAAGAGCCCCCAGATTTCTCCATCTCTTTTCCTCCAATCACTTCAGGAGGGCTCCAGGAAACACTGCCTCATCCCTGTCCTGCAGCAGGAGCACACCAGCCCTGGTATACCCTTGCCATCCAGTGCTTTGTTCACTTGCTGTGCTTAGTTAATCCGTCTTTAATCACTTCCCCTTATCTAGCATTCAAGTGAAATGCTATTTTTAGGCTTTAATTGCCAAGCTCCTACCAGTTTTTGTTGCTGCAAAGCCCTGGTATTGCCAGTCAGAGATGTTGCTTGTTGGAAGATAACAGCACTTAATTTCACTCTATAGAGAGACCTTGTGTAAGACTTACATCTAATTATTAGCCAAAAAAAAAAAAAAAAAAAAAAAAGTCCAATAAATTGCTAATATCTCTCTATCAAAGTACAGCCTGACAGACAGAATAACCGAGGTTTCATGCCCAGATTTGTCCCAGTGATCCTTGGCATTTCACAAATTACCGTATTACAGCCCAAGGTGCATGTCTTGGAAATCTGCTTGGCTGAAAGATTTTTCCCATCCTGTACCTGAAAAAAGCAATCAACAGCACCATCCCTCCCACCTCCTGCAGCCCATAAGCTCTCCATGCTTTCTCAGGGCAGAGCACATAACTGCTCTTCCTCAGCTCTACCCCTGTTCTGTGCAGATTTTCCTACTGAGAGTTGCAGCAAAGGGACATGCTGGCAGCAACATCCTCACCTGGCCCTCAATTTGAAACCCAAACCCAGCAAGCATCCTCCAGGCTGAAAGCTGTGTTACCTGGGAAAGACCCTGTGCCTACCTGGAGAAGTCAGGAATGCGGGTGGGTTTTCTTTTCACCTCTTTTTAACATTCAGACCCTAATGTTAAATCCCACGTCTGTGTTCCAGTCCCTGCAACCCTGTGACTGCTCAAGAGGAGATAGCCTGACCTTGCCCCCAAGGCCTCTGTGGCTTTGCAGGAAGAAAATCACAACAAATTCACAGCCTGGAGCTCTTCTAGGCTCAGTGTCACCAGGGACTGATCTCTGTTTGCCAACTTTGTGCCGCTTTTTGTGCTCCCCTCCCAGCAGTTTCACCTTTGCCCATAGGACATCTTCCAACCTCTTTGGGAAACTTCCAGATTTCCTCTAACTCCATTTTTTTTGTTTGTTTGTTTTTGTTTTGAAGCCTACGGTCCTTCATTAGAATTTGTTCTAATCTCATTTTAATACCTTTTCAAAGTCTCCAGCTGCCTTTGATGTGCTTTAATTCCTTTTTTGAGATCTCCACCTCTTGTTTTACGTCTTAATTTTGGCCTAAACTCCTGGGTTGGGTGCACACCTGGGTTACATATTCCATTGGACTCAGCAGCAATGCCATCCCATGGCTCATTCCTCTGACACAGGTTCTGCTCCTGATATCCTGACTCTCCCCTGATTGATCCGGATCAAAGTGTGGGGCACCACTACATGAACCAGTTAATGGGAAAAATTGACCAAGGACTTAGGCATTTCTCTGATAAAATTCTACTTAGCTATGCGTAACGAGTAGTCCTGGTTCTCTGGAAAGAAACAGGAGAGAAATTTCCTTCACCATCTTCAAAGAGCAGCAGCCAGGATTTAACCCCCCAGCTGCCCCTTTGCACTGCTTTGCATCACAGCTCCATCATGGACACAGCCCCTGCCCCACTGGCCCCATTTCTCAGCCTTCACTCTCCTCACACGCATGGAAACTCATCACATGGTGGTCTTAGAGTCCTTTTCCCAGATCACAACAAGTAAAAGAGCAATATGAGAGAAAAAGAGAACATTTCAGAAACAGAAAACAGAGGGGTTGACCCTTGCTGATCTCATGGGTCGCACTGGCACCAGGGGGGGATTCTTTTTGAATTGCATTGCCCTGTCTCTAAAATGAGGGCATGGCAAAGCCTTCAAGAAAATTTTACCCCAGCTTGGATGGAAATCACCAAATTTGCGAAGAAATAACCCATTTTGCTTCAGGGCTGGCTAATGCAGGTCTGCTCAGAGTGAATGCTTTTTCTGCCTGTCAACATTTGGAAGAAAAACTAGTGGGAATAAGAATTGCATTGGCAGAGAGAAAGACAGTTCTCACTGTCAGTAAAACCCTAAAAGTCAATTGTTTATTTAAACTAAGTTGAGGTCACAGAGATGTCCAGACTGAAAAAGCCAATTTTTTTTTCCCTCTGAAATTCTGCATCTGAAATTGCTCAGAAGATGAGGCAGGACACATGTGCAAAGGGGCAAAGGAAGAGGAGTGGGGAAAATGCTGGCGTATGAAGAAAAGCAGAAACCCTCTGTGAAGGAACACAGAGCTGGGCAGCACTAAAAGGTCGGTGCTCCCTGCCAGCAAGAGCAAACCTTGCGAACAGCTGGAGGATTTCAGTCCTAGTTTCAGAAAAAAAACCCTCCATCTCCATCTTTTGATTAGGGAGGATTTAAAAGTTGCATTTTCCTAAGTACCAATGAGTATTCTCCTGGTTCCCCCAGTGACAGAGTGACTGACACTGCCATTGCTGTAAGGGCTGTGGCATGGCCAGGACACAGTGCATCACCCAGAGGGGCTCCTGAACAGCCAAGCATCCCAGCCTGGGACATGTAGGTGTGAGCCCACATTTCACCTGATCCTGGGGAACCCACAGCATCCTGGCATGCTGTGTCCCCCCCTGTGCCCGTGCAGGATGTGGGGTCCCTGGTAGCAGCACCACTGGCAGACTCATGGTGTGGGCACAGGGCTGGCACCTGACTGCTGGGCAAAAAACCCTGTGCCTGTCCCACTTCTGCTCTGCGGGCAACTGCAAACTGGGGCTCTGATCTCGTTTGATGCAAGAGGCTTTTGAAAATCTGCAAAAGCATTGCATCTACAAAGCTGGCATCTCCACGACAGGAGGGAGAGAAGTTGGGGAAGTCACATGGCAGAAAGTTTGAGCTGCTTTGTTTGAAGAGACTCCACCTGGAACGGCAGAGCGAGGAGGTGCCTGGAGAGGGCTTTGCAATTCACATCTTGATTGTAAGCTCAACTAAAGCAAAGCCTTACAGTGTAACTGAGAACACAAAACCATCAAAGAACCTGAGATTTATGGCCACTTGAAACTACCTCCCACCTATTATCTAAATTGCTTCTCTCTGAAGCCAAAAGAAAGCTCCATCTGCAGAGACTTTGCTGCAGAGTGAAAGTCCAGCACTTGGGATTTCATTTTGCTTTTGTTTTCTCTGGGATTGTGTGATATTTTTCACATGGTGCAAAACAACAGAAATTGATTGAAGTCAGTACCATGGAAAATGGAAAAGCCTGGTTTGTAAGAACTTGCATTTTTTTCTTAAGCTCTTTCCTTTGTGTATTCATATGCTTGTGATCATGTGTTCAACTGACTACAGTTTAGTTTCTTCTCAGAGTCTGCTTTGTGCATAAAACACCTTCTCCATCCTGCCTTTCCATGATGCAGAAATAAAAGCTCAGGTTCCCAGCCATTAGAGGGTGGGAGAACAGGAATGATAATTAAAAGTTTTGGGGCACAGAAGTCTCTCAGAGGTGCTGCATATGTACTCAGAAGAAAGTAAAATGATTCCAAACTGGAAATAACACTGCATTCCCTTGCCAAAAACATTTGCAATGTTGGACTCAGCTTTCACCTACGTCTGGTCAAATACTCACATCCATATAAATCTGCACTTGCTGCTCAAAGTGGCAGTATGCATGCACTGTAGGAACAGCTTCTAACTGCTGTGTAGATCTAGGGAGTAAGGAGAGCCCACATGCTATGACTTGTGAGCAGGCACTTGGTGCCCGTGAATAAGGGTATTACATACGCATGCACCATATGCATCTTTTGTTCCTACATTAAGAACCACTTCAAAACAAGCCTCTTGCTAAGAATCTTGGTAAGAAGATGACCAAGACACTCAATAGAAATTTAAGTGTGGTTCAAAGTGCACAAAGGGGAACATGTAAGTATTTCTTCCTGTATTCATGATGCTCCATGGCCTGGAATCTTAGTGTGGCAGGACCTGGTGGAGAAGCGTTTGCTGTCATGCATGTGACCAAGAAGTGAATCATTAAGGGCACGGAAAAGTGAAACCCACTACTGCCAACCAGAGCATCCCACTCATCCCAATGCACAGAGTGCTCCCCACTTGCATGTTCTGAATCCTAACTGGAAATAACAGCTGCTGCTTTATCCAGCTCTTATGGTACTGACCTCTCCCAGCCTTTTCTGCACTCCTGAGAGCCATACTTCCATCAGATCGCAGTGCATTTGTGCTTTTCATCCTCCTGTGATTAATAAATTATGTGCTATGGATATTTAAGCAGCTCACATTTATTTTTTTCCATCAATGGAAAGAGAATGTTTATTTGATCTGAGAATCCCATTTTCCATTGTCTGAATTTAAAGTTCAAAACAAATATGTCACTAATTGGTGATTTATGTATTGGTGATTTATGTGCTTCAGGATTGACCCTGCTGAAAATAGCTCAGCCCACCCTTGTCAGCAAGTCCCCCCTTCTGCTTGTCAGTATTCCCAGGAAAGCAATGGATAAAAGAGGACAGAGAAACTGAAGTCCATGACATGAGCACAGTGTAACCCAGCGGTACTGTAAGCACTTATCCTTGTAAACAAATAGGCACCTCCACACCACATCCAGCTCAGCCACAGTAGGACACTGGCTACTGTAGGACTCTGTCAGACTGGAACAAAAAATTGTTCCAATTGCAGTCATTGATAGTTTTAGCTCTAGGAGTATTGGCTCAAGCTGTCCCATCTAACCCCAGTTACTGCCAGCTTTACCACTCCTGCTGTAATCCCCATTTCTGGATCAAAGTTTTTCAAGCAACTGCATGGTTTCATCTCATGATAAAATCACATGGGTTTTATCGCATGGGTACTTTCTGTCCTGAGAGCCCAGAGAAGAATTAAGCAGATATGAGGTGCTGGACTATAGCTCCTATGGATCCCTGCAAAAGCATTTCCAAATCATTTCAGAACAAAATAATCTAAATGGTCTAAGGGAAAAAAAGAAACAAAACAAAACACTGACAGTAAAAAAAAAAAACAAAAAACAAAAAAAAACCCCTTCATTTTGCTGAAACACTGTTTTTGGTTAGAAAACGACTTCACTGGAAATGTTTCCAGCAGCTCTCACTGCAGCTGCATGGGGCCCCAGGAAGGAAAGTGCAGAGCTCTGTACTGCTCTGCTGCCAGCAGCCTCCACACTCCCAGGGCGTATCTGCAGGGAGATGCCTGCACCAGGACCCTGCCTCCTTTTTGGAGCTCTTGGGAGGGCTCCCCACAACCCTGAGCTGCCCCACTCACTCTCTGGTAACACCCGACCTTTTTGTTATCCTCATTTTAGGAGTGATGAACCCTCGGCTCCTGTTGAGGTGATGGGAGAACATGTGTGAGGCATCCCCTCTGCTCAGAGTGGCACAACACATGCTTCTCACCTATATATAAAGGCTCTATCCCGCTATGCTGAGCACGTGGGTGTTGGTGAATGGGTTTTGCTGTCAGGGATGACAGTGCCAGGGGAGCTTCCACACAGCATCACAGCCATGTACCGGCTGTGCACGGAACTCCTGCCCATGCCACATTTCTAATACTCACTTTCCTTGGGAGAGGATTTGCTATCCACTATCTTTTTGCTGCTTTACTCCTCCCTTTTCATCTGGAGAGGCTGCCACACCAGCTGTGTCTGCTTCCCTCCCAAAGGTGTGCTCACCCATGGGTTATGCAGGGGTAAGTTTTCACACTGCAACCTCCAAAACTGCCCCTGCTACCACTGGTTCTGTTTGCCTGTGGTGGCAGGCCTTCCTTGCCATGGGACAGGGCAGGACAGGATCCACTCTCTTCACCTGTGATCTGGGGTAGGTCAGAGCCAGTGTTGGCCCTGCCACTCTCCCAGCAGCACACCGAGCTCATTTCTGGAACACGTTGCAGAGGTATAGTTAAGGAGCCCTTCATTTCTGATGGAAGTCTGCTTGTGTCAACAGAGAGACGGGATTATTTAGCAGACTTCTTTTTCCACCCTGCTAATTTTAGCCCCTTATATAACATTTCTTTTCAATACAACCCAGTTTCCCTAGCCCACTGAAGGAACGGCGCTTCTCATTTGTCTTACACCAATGCCTAAAATACTCCTAGGAGCCCGAGTGCTCCCTGTCTGCTCCCCACATTCAGTGCAACCCAACACACACCCAAGGATGGGCAACACCTCTGCAGCCTCCACACACCACTCCTGAAGCTTGGGGCCGGTCCTGAGCAGCCCTGGTCTCTGCTGCATCCCTCCTGCACTGCCTCGGGCTGTCAGCCCCAGCACAGCGCTTCCTACCTTCCTGAGTGAGCTTCAGCCTTGCATTGTGAAGCTCCAGAGCGCATCAAAAATACATCAAAATAACTCAAACCGCCTTTGACAGACCACGTGAAGTTTGTGATTAGCATTTCAAAGCCACGCTCAGGCTCGGAAGGGAAAGACAAACAAGGAGGCAGCAGACATTCAAACCCAGCAGTTCCTCCCCTTGACACTGCAAAGGCTGGGCCAGCCCAGGAACCAGTGCCTTGGGCTGAACCCACACCTGCCATGGCACCTGAACCACACTGCACAGCGTCCATCTGTCCCATGTCTGACCCTCCCTCCACACTGGGAAGCTGCTTCCTTCCCTTCCCCTGGAGCTCCTCACTGGTGCAGAGGTAAAGCATGGTTATTTACAGGCTGCTGGCTTTGTCCTTTCCTCTATTCAGTCAGGCCTCTGAGCTCAGTATCCACCAAGGATTCCTAGTGAAGCTTTGAATAAATAATGAGCACCTTATTTCACTTTACAGTAATTAATCTAGGGGATAATGCACTAATTTGCCAATGCTGAGAGCATTTATCTTTTCCTCACAAAGAGTTTTTGCTATTAAAGATTCACTCTGTGCCAACAGGAACAGAACGCGGTTCCCATCTCATGCTAACAGCTGGGTTAGCACTGCCTACAGCCCTCTGTAGCCCACTCCACAATGCAGAAAATGCAGAACGTCTCTCTCCTTTCCAGCACCTTTTATGAAGACTTGGTGAAACTTCTGTTCTTCAGATACTCATTACGGGATGGACTGTGCCTTTGTCCCCCTTCCTTTCCCATTCCCTGCAAAGGGATAGAAAATCCCTTGACTTCGGGTGTTTGTGCAGCACCCAGCTCCGGAATCAGGGCAAGACCTCCCAGGCACCACCATCGTGTAACTAATCATGATTCGTGAGCTCTAACTTCAAGCTTGGACGCTGATCTCCTGAATGAATCTAGTGAGGAAAGCCTTACAGCGTGCAGCAGCCTCAGTCCGCATGGCCGTATTACTCAGCACGAAGGAAATCATTCTACTTGCTCTGGCACATGAATTCAGTATCGCTGATCTAAGCATTAGCAGAAAATTATTTTCATCATAGTCTTTAACTGTTTGACCTTCTCATTGAAAATGATACCAAAGAACATTTGCTTTCAGCTATCCAAGTGCTCATGCCGATCCTGGCACCAATCAGCACAAACCCACTCAATGCAACACCTGCTGGGAAGCTGCATGGAGGTGAATGGCAACAGGCACAGCCAAACACAGGGGTCTCCAAAGCCTCAAGGTCAGGCAGAGTGATAAAGCAGCCTCTGTCTTTAAAGGTAGCCTGCAGGTTTTGGTTAAAATTATTGATAGCACTTTATATGTTGCTGATAATAGTTATAAATATAAGCACCTGAACACTATGATCTCCAGAGCTCTGCTAAGGATGGAGAAGTTGAGTTGCAGAGAACATGCAGAGAAGCATCCTCTGCTGTGCATCTCCCCAGGAGAGCAGACAGATCCTGTCAGTCCTGCCTCCTGCCCTGTTCAGGTTGGATATTAGGAAAGATTTATTTTTAGAAAGAGTGGTGATGCGTTGGCACAGGCTGCCAAGGGAGGTGGTGGGGTCATCATCCCTGGAGGTGTCCCAAAGCCACAGAGATGTGGCACTGAGGAACGTGGGCAGTGGGCATGGTGTTAGTGGGTATGGGGTTGGATATGGTGATCTTAGAGATCTCTTCCATTCTTTATGATTCTGTGACCAGATAGGGCTTGGGTTGCCACACACATCCATGGGGCAGCTTTCCTCAAAATATCCACACTTAGCCAATGTCAGAAATATCCCTGGGTCTCCTCTGGTACCACACTCCTATATACATTCCTTAAAATCCATATCCTCCGTCAAAATACAGAAATCTCACTATGTTCCTCACTCCTGTAAAACCACAGGGAGATGTATTGCTGCAGCATGCCCTCCACAGAGAAACTCTCCCCAGTGCAGGAGGCATGCTGGGGTTTGTGGCTGCTGGAGGAGCCAGGTGATGGGCATCTGGAGGACAGAGAAGCAAAAGAGGGAAGAAATTAAAACCAGGACAGAAAGCTCAACTGACGGTACAAAAAAGGAACAACTCTCATCTTGCATACTGCATGGTGCAAAGTGCTTTGTTCAGGCTTCTCTCACCTTACATTGATCCACCTCAACCTTGAACACAATCCAGCTGCATTTCTGTCCTTAAAAGAGCTGCAAGAATACTCCCCCAAAACCCAGTCAGCTCAGCACAAGTCCCTCTCTTACACAGCTCACAGGTAGGAGAGGGGAGGGAATGTCTGTGCAAATTTGCATTGCCTACATCTCATGCAGTAAGAAGGAAAGCATATACACATTCTTCCCTAATCTATACATCAGTAAGAAAGGAAGAGGGTGGTTCTAGGAGCATGTAATTACAGAAAACACAGCACAGATTTAGCAACACTATTTTGAACAGCCCCCTGAGGGTGGCATTGAGTGGAGGTGGGGCTAGGCAGAGGTTATGGGAGTGTGTGCCTGTATGTCAGGGGGAACCCCCTCACCACGGGGAGGTGACAGAGGCCTGGGGCTGGCCATGCTCAGATAAAGGAGATGGCAGCATGGGGGATGGAGAGAAGAGCTGAAGAAAAATAAATGTGAGAGAGCACGGATTGAGGAGCTGTCCATGGAAATACAAGGGAGCTGTCATCACACAACACTGCATGCTTGGATGCCTTGAAACCCTCTGAGTTCTGGGTAACTGGCACTTAGATCTTGTGCTGTGTCCAGACAAAGCTGCTGCTGGGCAGACAGCACTTTTCCTTTAAGTGAAATCACTCTTCACACTCCTACCAGCAGCCCTGGAGCAGGCCAGGTGGCAGAGAAGGTACAAAACAGCACTAATATCTCCCTGATTATCGAGTATTTTGAATGCAAGTATAAAACAGTGACCCAAAGTGGATCACCTCCACAGCATCCCAGAAATTCCTGCTGGGACACCCACTGGGGCCATGCCTGTGCCAGCAGCGTGGAGTTACCGGGGGAAGCCGCTGCTGGTTGTTCCTCTGCTGAGGTTCTCCTTGTGACAAGTGAGTCATCGGGAATGAAGCTAACAAGGATGGTGTCACAAACTTAACAGAAAAATTATACCCCTCTGGATATGTGTTATATTTGGAGAATAAACTGAAGAACGAGACATTCCGTAACTGCGATGCTGCGAAAATCTGTGTACAGTCCTCCAGAAACTAAAACTCAACTGCAAGGACATTGCTGAATGATGGTGTCCTTCTGTCTGTAATTATGTTTGTTCCTACCTAAAGCATCAAAAAGCATTCACATCAGCAGTTTTCTAATATTCATCATGGGTCTGTTGGTCTCTTCTGGCCACGACACACAGGGCACCAGTCATGCGCCCCAGTGAGGAACCAGAACTCAGTGATTAGCAGGAAAGCAAGTGCTGGGTGAGCACCCCCACCCCATTGAAAAGCAGCTGCAATCCCACAGTTCAGCATGCCAGGATCCCACAGCGTCCCAATGGGAACACAGTTTGCTCACTCATGAAGACAAAGAATAGGATGACAGGGGAGCAGAGCAGAGCAAGATCAACCTCTTGGGGAGAATTGCTGATTTCCTGGCTGCAGGCGCATTGTTCAGCACACACATGTGCTGTGTGCCAGGCACCCCAACGCTTCCCCACACACAACCACAGGATCAATGCTGCCGTGCTCTGGGATCTTTATGAGAGTTGATCGAGCTTCTCAGCTCCTTTAGTGCACCCTGTAATACCTGTACAGCTCAATACTTGCACACAGTACTGTGCAGGGCAGGACAGCGAAGATCCAGGCCCAGAGGAGCAGTGGGGCTGCCCCATAAACACCTGAGCCAGGAGTACTGGGGGGCAAAGCTCCCATTCAGGCTCCATGTACAAGTGGCACACATAGAGAGCAAGCGGGAGAAACCTGTCAAAACAGAGTTAAACACTGCTAAGCTATTCATGCTGAAATATTGGAAATCGAGCCAAGAAAGTGGACTTTAGGGAAAGATCAGAGGATAAGCACATCTCACCGACTTGTTTCTTTTTTGTGTTTTCCCAAACCCTGATCAGATTTTTGCAGGCAAACACAGAAATGTGTTTCATAGCCGAGAGAATGCGCTGCCCCTCCAGAGGACTCTGCCCTGCTCCAGAGCAGCATTAGCTGTGTCTAAAAGAAGGAGCCATGGCATGACTCATACTTTCCAGTCCCCATAATCCCTCTCAGAAGGTTTCAGACTTAAGAGTTTTCCTCTCTCTGCCTTCACTTTTGCTATAATTTATGCACCTGCTTTGAAGAAGCCTTTGAAAAATCTGACAGTGGAGGAAAAAAGAGCAGTTTTATCCACCTGATGGACAGGCTGAAAGGAAAAAAAAGCCACAGCTGAATTCTGTGTTACCAGGAAAATAACATCTGCGTGCGTAACTTTCTACCAGGCTGTTAGTAATCAAAAATAAACTACTAGAAACCCTTTGTCAGAACAAGGGCAGGGCTTAAGTGAAAGAATAAGCAGTTCAACAGTCAGAAGCGTGTGGCTGACATAAGACAGAGCAAATGTCTTTTAAAAAACACACTAATGAATTATGTACGAGTGCACGCTCGAGGGCTGGGATCTCATATTGGGCTCTCAGTGGAAGCAGCAGTGGCCATGCTGTGCCCAAACTGCCCGACCCCCCTGAGCCCAGGGCAGGGCTTGGCTCTCCTGAAAAGGAATTTTTATGGAGTTTCAGAAATGCATAGAGTCTAAAATAATAGGAAAGTCAAAACATAGATAACGTGGTTTTTTACCCCCCTCCCCATTTTCTGTGAGTCTGAAACCGTGAATAATGCTGATTTAAAGTTGCTTCGGTGTTGCAGCTTCATACGTAATGACAGACTGTGGCTGGTGGCATCTAAACCAGACCAGCCCCAGGCAGCCCACAGCCCTTCCCAGCTCCTAGCCTGTCCCCATGTACTTGATGTCTCCTGATCCACCCGCCTGCCCCGTGCTGGCAACCAGCCCCAAGCTTTCAGAAGTGAAAAAGCTCGTCCTGCCCTCAGATGTCTCTCCTGCTCATTTCCTGCTCTTACCACCTCTCTTTTCTGCACTGCGCATTACTGCAGAAGGGAAAATACAACCTGAATCATCTTGCTGCTTCCCACAAAGGCTGAGTTCCTCTTGTAGGACAGATTTCAATGCTCCCATCCTGCGACAAAGCCACAGGGCTGGGCTGAGGAGCTCAGGACCTGCAGAGAACAAGGGGTGACACCTGGGTTTGTTGCATTAGGAGCTGGGGCTGTGCTCAGGGGAGATGATGGAAACATCTGGGTGTTCTCAGAAAGAGCAGTGATGCAGTGGTACAGGCTGCCCAGGGAGGTGGTGGGGTCACCATCACTGGGGCTGCCCAAGAACTGCAGAGATGTGGCACTGATGGACATGATTAGCAGGCATGGTGGGGTGATCTGAGGTTGGATTTGATGATCTTAATGGTCTTTTCCAACCTTCCTGATTCTATGATTCTCAGAACGAGCAGCTGGATCGGTGGTGCACCCATCCTTTTAGGTCTTGAACTAAAGATCAGCAAATAAAAGCAGCAGAATGAGGGAAAAAGCATCAGTCTTCTGCCAGAAGCTGCCTGAGTGTGCTTCTATCGGATTTGCATGCTGCCAAGAGAGAGATTCATATTTTGTGCAACACTGCCCAATACATGATCCTTCCCTATGACCTCTTCTGACTTACATGTGAGATACAGCCAAAAAAAAAGCAGGAAGATTTCCTTGGTTTACTGCTTTTTTAGCATTGTTTTATAGCCTGTTCATCTACACTGAGCATTTTTAACATCTTCTAGATTGCTCCCTCCAACTAAAGAGGTGAGTGCATGGCATATGCTGGAAAAACAAACACTTTTACTGCTGGCTTTGAGGAAGATTTTGGTAAATAGCTGCATCTGTTTCTAAGTTTACTTTGTTCTAAATTGGTGATAATATCTACCTGCCTGATGCGGTGCTCCTGAAGCTGTTAATTAAGAACGCTTTGAGTTTTATTGGTGTTTGCATTTGTGGATGTGTTTTGGGTGTATAAATGAACGGTGCCCCTGGGGGAAATGAGTATTTCTGCTGGAATGCGAAGCTTAGGAATATGAATAATAGAGACAGACCTTCTTGAAACAGTTCAGTTTATGTGATCCCTTTCTAAAAAGTCATATTTCTGAGCTGAGAGTGTAAATGATGCAAAATTGCCATGGTGTTGAGCTATTTCAGGGTATTCCAAACTCAGGTGATAATATCTCAATACCGCTGTGATAGATTTATCTAGTGGTAATCCTCCTGCATCCCTTCTTCTTTTGGAGTCAATGACTAGCTCAGAAAAGCTCAGGAGCCGTTATCATCCATCATCTTGATGATTGCAAATATCACTTCAATGGTAAGAGAACCAGGAATGATCTGCACCTCTATGAACACGAAATTTTAAGAACGCTCCTCTTCCTGGATCTTCCTTGAGCATAAATAATGGGAAGAGGACACTGGAGGCAGTGGGAAGAGATTTGGAAGGTTGCTGATCTACATTTAGGTTGGATCCCTCCAGCTTCACCACTCATAGACGTGCTAGATGCAAATATGTTACTCCACACAAGTCTTCTTGTGTCATTAAATCAAATTAAAAAGGAGCAAATGGATATGTTTGCACTTCTATACACTTTCCTCAGCAGCGGGGGGGAAGCGTTCACTTGGAAATCTCAATTATAATTTGGCTGTCAGCTCCATAATTAGATCAGTTAGGTCATTTTGAGTGCAGAGTGTGCTATTCAGCTCACATAACAAATAGCCTGTTGCTACACCCACACTTTGTGCACCTTTCCAAAGACTTAGGAATATCCGTACAGCCCCCCAAATCCTTCTTGGAAATATCAGACAATCCCACCAAAACCAGCCTTTCCAACTGATCGTCGTTTGACTGATACAGATGAAGGCATTAATCAGAAAACCAGGTCCTGTTACCTCATCTATTTCTTCAAAAAGAAATAATTAGGGCCATACGTATGCTGTGAAGCTGCCACACAACCAGGTTATTTTGGGAGGTTGTGCAGGAGGGTCACAGAGTGCCTGTGACGGAATCCTTTTATTCAGCCATCAGTGACTAACTCTAATCACAAACACAAGGTAGCCCTCACCATCCACAGTCTCCATGGCTTCAAACACGCATCTGAGGACTAAACTTGCTTACCCACAGAAACCCCACTGTGAGGAGTTGGTGCAAATCTGGTGTGTGTTCAACTCAAGACCTGGCTTCCTGCAACCCAATGTCCACATCCAGGCAATCCACACCGAGCTCACAGCTAAGCTGTTCTCCATGCCCATGCTACTACAGCTGCTTGCTGTTGAGAAAATAACATAATTGCACACCAAGCACTAAGCCTAATGAAACTATATTGATTTTGTTGTTAAGAACTATGTTTCTAGGATTGCTGGGCTACCAAAATGTGTTTTCTAAATGATACAGAGACAGTAAAGTGCAGAGAAATCCCATTAATGATGTAACAAATAACCCAGCTCAGCAACCATACTCGTTTCACATTCAAATCCTGAAAGTGATAGATTTTAATATGCTCCGTGCCTTGCCACCTCCTTGGTGACAAATAGTTTCAAACGGCACTAAGTCACTGGTCATTACTTATATAAATCTTTTATACCATAACCTTTACCTACAGCAGAGGGAAGGGGCACACAATGCCTGAACTCCTGTGTATGTAAGTGCTGTGCCTGAATGCTTACACAGATACCCACGATAGGGCAGGGAATTGGAGAGCACTTTCCAGTGTCAACAGACAACACGTGGTTTCTTAATCTCAGCTCAGGCAGAACTTGTGGCAGATATTGACTGCCCTTGTGGAAACCACTGCACAAAGATTCATTGCCAGACACCTGGAGGCTTTAAGTGTGCTAGAGAAATGCTGCGCTTCCAAATTTGGCTGTTCGTTATCACTTCCATGCAATCTACAGGGCAATAGCTTTCCAGGACAGCCTTCCCAGGACAGCAGAATTTCATGCTTACAGCCTAAAACATGAGCTTGCAAGAGCACACTGTCCAGAAGGAAAACAGAGCCTGGGATGCATATTAATTACTGGTGGCATAAAGCCCAGGCAAGGTTGCTGCTCCATAGTCAAGTCATAAATCTGTCCAAATAGGATTCTGACTACGTCTGCTGTGTTTATATTACAGAATTTTATGGCCATGTGATTCTTCACCTGGAGAGGAACAGTATCGCTGTGCCGCCAGCTAATGACAGAGATTTATTATCTGGTTAAAAAGACCTCAATGTTCTCTGTGGGCCTTGCTCAGGCTGGAAGAACCCGTGTGTCCCCAGTGCCTTCAGTGCTGGGGTTGCTGGAGGGATGGGCAGGGGATGGTGACGTGGACACCAGCAGGACTGAGTCTGGGCATTGACTGAATGCTGTGGGACACAGCTGTCCCTGCTTCACATCCAACCTGAGGGTTAAGGAAGCTACTTGTACCTCAGTGCATGTCTGAGTTTCCCTGTTTGTAAGATAGGCTTCAGGAGAACCTCGCTTGGTGTTGCCATCAGGAGAAACACAACACAGCCAACTTGATGTCCCGATTATAGTCTTTCTCCTACATCTAAAGGATCCAATTCCTGCAAGCAGAAGCAAGAAAATGTCCAAACTGACAGCAAACTAAAATGCAGATTGTTGAACAGCTGTTCCACAGAAACGATTTCTCCAGGCCTCTTAGATGCTGCAGATGACACATTAACCTTAAACACTGAAGAATTCTAACTGAAGGAGGAAAACGTTCTTATTTTCCTAGAAACTTAGCTAGCAGGTGCTCCTGATCTCCCAGCGAAATGGGGCCTTTAATTGCACCATAACTTGCTCCCTCTTTGCTATAAGCTTAATGCTAAGCAGATGCTTAAGACTTGTTGACTTCAGAGGGACGACTCACGTGCTGGAAGTTGGCATGTGCTGACGTTTCCTACTCTTAGCAAGGTTTTCACTTTGCCTCTAGGCAGATCCAATGGAGGGTCTGGCTGGGTGTGAGCATCACATAGCCCCAGGCAGCAAGGCAGGACCAGCTCTCTGCTCTGATATTTACTCTTAAAAGAAATGTCTAAAAATGCAAGAGAAGGCATCTCACATTCCCTGTTAATGTACCAACATATAGCTCCAAAAATCTCCATTCTCTATTTGATTCCCAGAAGAAAATGGTTGAAATAATCCATATTCATTAGAGTTTTTAATCCCTCACACGCCAGAATTCAGCAGGCTGCTAATGAAGAAGACAATTATACAGCACTTCAGAGAAGGGAAAAAAAGCCCATCAGAACAGGTGCAAAGGCTGGAGCTCTGCCATATTTGCTCTCTCTGCTTTAGCACAGCACATCATTATTTTACTTAAAATGTATTGAAACATCCCAACAGTTTAAAGCATCAGTATGAAAGGGAAAGAGGTGACATTTAAGATTAATCATTAGCTGTTGACCACCTAAGACACTAAATCAAAAAGACGACAGCTGGCCAAACTAAGCTTTATCTGTATTCCTTCTGAAGAACACAAGCACAAGTGATGCTGTATCAGCAGAACGGCGGAAAGGCAGATTGTGTTTGTTTTGCCCCTTGAATTAGGGCTGAAAGTACAGAGTGAAGAAGTGATGCCCAAGGGATTTACATTCTACCAAGACCAGCTTGGGAAAAGCGAAGGTTTTCTGGCAATGCAGATTTGTTTCAGAGGCACAAGAGAAGAAATGCCCTTCAGGAATTTGTGCAGGAATGCTCTGATGTACCAATACCATCCAGCCCCTGCCCAACAGGCCACCACCTCTCATCTTGACACTTTCTGCTCATCCTACCTACCTGGCTGAGAGCATACACACCAGAGAGGGACAGTGCTACAAAGCTGAATTTGAGAGTACTGAGCTAAGCTGTGGCTCATCCAACTCACCAGAACCACTTTGAGAAAGACTGCAGCATGGAGATCAATGGTGAAGGATGCTTATTGGATGAAACAGGCTTTTAAGAGGGGTTTGCAATGTCCTTTTGATGCAAAAGATCATTTTATGGGTAGGAAGAGAGAGCATAGGTACCAGGGTTATGGCTCATTCCCCTGAAAAAAACACAAAGGAAAGGAAATACTCCAGATAATAACAAGGGATTAAATGATAGCACAGGTTTAAGTGGTGCAAAACTGTTTAAGGACTTGATAGAGAAGGAAAAAGAGAATAAAATTAGGAGGAGTCTCAGTACTTCATTTCCCCTAGGATATAAGTTAATGTATTACTGATAGAAAGGATCTAATCTGCTGACCATTTAGACACACAACTGCACCTCGTGCAATGATACATCTAATTTGCACACAATTATCCTGTTTTTCCACATGTAGATTGGGTAATTGCTTGCATAAACTACAAGGTACATTTGCATATTCCAACTGTCTGATTTGCATGCTAAATCACAGCAAATATGTGTACAAACTAACTGTTCATCTTGCTTTGTGCACGCACACATTTGCCTGGGTCTGCACAAATCACAGATTACACCTGTGCGGAAAATATCAGCAACAAATTCATCTACCAAAACCAACTCAGAGCTCATGGGTGGTCACTTCTGAGTTGCTTTAGGATTAGTTTATAGCAACAAAACCTCTGATGGAACAGGCTTAGGTAAATCAAGCAGGGACAGCCAAAGCAGTAACTTTCTCTGCACTGCTCACTGATACAAAGATCACCACCTGTGATGAGCAGGCAGGTTGAGTCCCCACCAACCTTCCCAGCCAATTGGAACCCAACCAATGACTGGGATCCCAACTTAAGTGTACCAGCAGTGGTGAGGGACGCCCTGCATGGTGTCCTCCATAGTGACATCTGCCTGACCCGCACACTGCAAGCACTCAAAGCAAAATCAATGGGACCAACAGGGACTGATGCACTCACTTAGCTCTGCTTTACTGAGCAACACAGCTTACGCCTAGACCAAGCCCAGAGTGCAGACCCTGTTGGGCAAAGCAATAAAGATGTTTCACTGCCAAAGAAAGAGAAACGCATTCTGTTCCTCACTCTCTCTCTAAGCATCCATTGCTGCCTACTTCCTGAGATGGGACACTAAGTGTGGGGGGACCTTTGGTCATACTGATATGCACTGACCTGTCAAGAAAAGGGCCAATCTGATTATGTGATTAACAGTTATGGAAAGTAAAGCCCATACCCTTCAAGAACAGTTTTTGTTTTCTCTGTAAAACATATTTATGGCTTGTTTTGGGGTAGCATGCATGAGCTGTGAGTCAGGACAGTATTGCACTTAGTGGCATATAAACACAGAACAAAAGATGGAACTTCCTATAAAGAGTTTATGAATTCAGTAAATTACCTCTATAACTCCTGGAAGTGGTATTCTCCATGCCCAAGTTATCTGGACCACAAAGCAAGTTTCTCAGAGGCTAGTGCAAACTAAGAAGTATTTCACAGCCACTTTACAAGAAGCTCTTAAGAGTACCTTTAAAAATAACTACTAAGTCAAGAGGGTTTCATTCATGGTCATTCATAACCAGAAACCTGAGCAAATTTGTTCTTTAGCTTAACGAACATGCAAAAATAATGGAATTATACCTGCCCCAGTATTCAGCAGAGACAAACAAGAGGCCAGGCATCACTTTAGTGAGACCTCATGCATTTGTCTAGCGTGATGGATGTCTCATTTCAGCAGGCAGAATTTATATGTTGAACTTGACTTTGGCCAAGGCTGCAGGTATTGAATGAGATCATCCCCTGGGGTTGCTGGAAGTCTAAAGTTACTCCTATAGAATAACACTGTGTGTAAACACAGACAGAACACAAACGTGTCAGTTAGCAGAACGAGCTCTGATAACCAACACAATCTAGAATGCAGCACAGCTTGTGTCTAGTGGAGGTATCTCTTATCAGCACAAAGTGCCCTGTTGTGTTCTCCTGAACCTCACACAGAAACTTGGTGTCAGCATACACACAGTACTGGGTCTGCTGGCATCTTGGGCAGTAGGAAGGTCTTGCTCCTAAAACACTCCTATTTGACAAGAACAGCTTCAGTCAAGGCAGGGCTTGGAAATGAGCAAAGGAAATTAATCACACACTCTATACCTCATCTCTTTAAATTTAGCTTGAAGAGTTAAAGTAGCAATAAATAGGAACCAGCATCCCTGGAATCAGACACCAAGCCCACAGCTTTGCCAAACTAAACCAAAAGTGCATGCCAGTCATAACATTTGGCATCTCCTCCAAAAGGCAAACCCAGGGGCTGAGCCCTCTGAGATCTCTCGTGGTACCAAAGGGTTTTCAGCATTCCTGGGAACAGAGTCCACATCTCCTACTACACGGATACTCTCTTAATACACCATAGAAAAGAGCAGGAGCTCTGAAAAACAGAACTGCTGTTATGTGTGCCTTCCTTCCTCATAGTAACAGGTAACAAACCTAAAAGCCTTGGCTCTCCGCAACTAAATGCTGCAAAACCTGCTGAGATCCACCAGACTTCTACCTGACAAAGATTAGAGGCTAAGAATAACCACGGGTTGACTAACCAAGTTTAATTCTGCTCACTGGCAGCAAGCGAGAGGTACATCCATAAAGGGAGGGAGAACTGCTGCCACAACATTGGCATTTATTTATTTTTAATCTCTACTTCAGCCTAACAAAAACTATTCTTCCTGAAAACAAACCCATTCTTTATGATGCCAGTCAGGTCGGCTGCAGGCAGTGGTTCCCACAGCTCCAGATGCTTTACCTCTCCAGGCCAGGTTTGCTCTTTCCTCTATCTGAGAGACTTGTTTATTTACTGTTATTTCTGCATTGTTATATTTAAGTGTTGATTGATAATAAGAGCTACTGCACCAGACAGTCACGAGGATTACCTAATTAATGTTTGTGAAGCACTAAGATCCTCAGATGAAAGGAGCTAAGAAATACAAAGTATAATTATTATGAATTATTAATAAACTTCTGGCACACTGACAGGAGGAGAGAACACTTTTTTTCCCCTATTCTTTTCTAAGAAGACTTTCATGCTACAGAAGACAGATTTGCCAAAAATCCACAAATTAGCAAATGAGGAGTAAAAGCTCCCCATCTCCCCATGAAGATTTTAAGCAGTGAGGCTGAGACATCCCCCTTTGCTCACGATTTCAGATTTCTGATCCTATTACGGGGATGCCTGATGGATGTTGTGTTTTGTCAGTATGAGATCCAGGCACAGACAGGCACATGGGTTTGTGTTCTGTGCTGCTGATCACCCTTGTTGAATTGACACCTGAGTTCAAGAGTAGGCAGGATGTGAGGTGGTGAACTGAGGCCACCCTCCACCACTGCAGTGCCAGTGCCTCGGGGCCATGTCACAGAGCGGTCACAGACAGGACATCGTTGGACCAGAATAGCTGCAAACTTCAGCAAACAGCAAACCACACACAGATTATGTCGTGCCAGGGAGAGACTTGTGAATGGGATAAAGGGGAATGCTCTAAATAGTGAGTCTCATGGCCTTGAGGTCATGCAGAGGTTGAATGTCGACCTGCAGGTGGCATGGGACAGGGAAGGGACACTGAACTGCTCCCAGAGAGCAGCAGACCAAAGGATTTCTCCTCTGTAAAAATCCTCTGAAAGCTGTAGGGGCTGGAGAAGTGCTGGAGCCTTGAATTGAGAAGAGAGAACTAGGGACAGCCTGGGAGATTCTACGGGGAAAAAGACCCTCATTGCCCTGAAGACATCAGTCCTTGTAAGCCACACCAAATCCTTCTTGGCTGCTGCCTAAAATGTGATGAAGGAGCTCCCAAAGCAAGGAAAAGTCCAAGTTCTGGCCAGCTGCTGTCCTGCACATCCTGCTGCTAAAAAGGCAGCACTTGCTTTGTCTGAGGAGACATGACTGCTGCAGAGAGATGTTTGACTTGTTATATTTGCTGTGTTTGTCAAAGAGGCCTTGTTGGGTCTTAGAGGTAATTGAAAACTAGCATTTTCCTTGTCCAGGGTACAAAGGAACTTCCATATGGAAGGGCAATTTCAAATATATATACACATAAATATATATACTGTATTGGATTTGACAATACCATTTCACAATACAATTATATACACAGCCTAATATTTGCACTCTCTTACTGCATGGTACAATTTAACTGAATCCCTTTCCCACAGTCAGAATGGCATCAGAAAATGCCCCTGTATAGACTTTGTGCTTTTGGATCTTATGGAGAAAACCCATTTTTTTCTGTAACTACTCAACCGTTAAACATATCCAAATTTTTCAGGACCTTCCTATGCAGAGTGGGCTCCTTTAGGAGACTGTGGGACAGCTGGACACTCCCCTCTGCCATGGGAGCACACGGTGTGTTAGGGTGCTGGGAAACCAGGGTCCCCCTCAGCTCTGCCCCACCTTTCCTCTGACCTTGGGCACTTGTCACCTCTTCACTTTAAGATGGGGATAATACATATATCACAGGTTTGTCCTGGCCTTAAGTAATCCATCTTTTCAAAGCACTTTGAGAGCTTTGCTTGATGAGCACAGACATTATAATACTCATCTGCTCCCATTACATTCAATGGAAGTTTCACCCCATAGAGAAGCATCTAGCATCGCAGGACCTGGCCACAAGTGTGCCTGGGATACTTGAACGCTAGCATTTTGGTAGACACTACACAGAGTGAATACAAAGGCACAGTACTTGTGTAGAGATGCTTGAAAGTCTTATGGACTTCCTGTAGAATGAGTAGAATTTTTTCATTAAAAATTAGAACAAGACCTCATCAACTCCTGCTGGTAAGCAATGCTTGGCTTGCGCCAGGCTGCAAAGGGGACAGGAGAGACCTCAGGCAGCAGACAGAAGTCAGAAAGCAGTCACACTCAGGGGGAAGCTTACTGCAAGATTTGCTTCTGCTGTACAGAGTAACTGAGCAACAGGAGGTGAGAATGCAGATATTGCCTCGGAGACTGAACCCAGGGCAAGGTGATCCTAAGAATAAAGGGAGCCAAAGCTAAAGCAGCTCAGGCAGGAAAGTGCTAAGTAATGGGCGTGGGACAGGGATCACTGAGCTCTTGCCAGCCCATAGGTGTTGGAGCTACAAGGTACTGATTCACCCACCCAGCCCTTGAAGCAGTTTAGCTCCCTCAGGCAGCAGCAGGACTCCATGCCTCTCATTCAAACAAGCCCTTGCTGAAGTCAGACTTCCAGACTCAGGAAACAAATGGGGCAGCTCATGGTAACATCATCTCCAATCTCCTTCTGCCTTAGTACAGGAAAGGTGACAATGCGTAGATCCTTTGGCCAAAACTAATATTAGTGTCTTGCTTCACATTCACTGCCACACTGAGTCTTTTCTGTTGCTGCCAGATATCTCCATGGAGTAAATCATACTGACTGTGTTTATTGTAAGAACTAAGTGATCAGCTGTGAACTTTCTTTGACATAAATATTTTGCCATTAGTAGTGACAAATAGCAACGCTGCTGTTGTAAAAGTACCATTGGGTTGGTCCTCTCTGTGGGGGCTTCACATTGAGAGAAATCAGAAGGAAAGCGTGGTCTGCAGGATCAAGAGGAACAAAGAGCTAAAAGCACCCCTTTCCCTCCCTCAAACTGATGGCAAGGACACTTATCCCATTCCATAAGACTGTTAAACAAAGAAAATGTTTTATAAAATGAAATAGCTGATTTTTCACACAGCTGTAGAGCACCTCTGCACAGCCAGCTCCAACGCCTGGCCCATGGCTTTGCTTGCCATGGGGCAACTGAAACTGCACTCACAGTTTGTGAGCATTACCCCACACTGCATTTCCTGCAGCCCAGGCCCAGCACTTTTCTTCAGAATCTTTGTTCCTAAGACTCCGCAGTTACAGATGAACAAAACACAGATTTGCCATTCTTGCAAGATTTCCTACATTTTTGACTGATGTTGGCACCTTCAATCATATCTGCACACAGGCTGAGCAGCTGAGAGGATGGGAGAACACTGAGCAGCAAGGCGAATGAATCTCAGACAGATTTTTTGAAAGGTACAAATGAGAGCTGGTGCTTTAAAAATAGCATCGACTGTACTTCTACAGCACACATCCTCTGAGGAATTCATTCTGAGCACAGCAGCTTGTCACTACCCTCCTGAGGCAGGCATTCTCAGGCAGATGTGGATAGCCAGGCTCAAAGAACCACAACGTGGTCCAGGCTCTCCTGGAAAGTCAGGGATGAGTTAAAAACCCAAGGATGTGCCTACATATCTGTTTATGCACACTATACTTCATGGTACGTGCATCAAAAGGACTACTAGGCATAACAATTTTAACTGTCCTTTTTTAAAACACTTCAGAGACTGCAAACCTACAGGTCTGTATTGTAAGCTGCTGAACCCAAAACAATAAGACAGCAAGTGCCAGGCAGCTGTCTGCCTATATCCAATGGTGCTCCAGTAATAAGTCTGGAGAAAGAATCAACCTTGATAAGTGAGGGCCCCACCTGGAGAGCTTAGAATAAGCTTGATGTTGGCAGATGTATGCCAGAAAATAGCATGAGGTGTCGCATTAGGGATGTGGGAGACTGAGAAGCCAATGCCGTGGTACCTCCTTGCTTGCAAGCCCTGTAGCAGAGATTCTTTAAAGCCAACACGAATGAAAGGACACAATTACTGAGCTGGCAAGAGTAACATTTTTCCCCTGAACTGAGTGCTTAGGGAGGCTGTAGTGGAGTTCTGGGACCTGGTAGCACAGCAATATCTTGCGGAAAGGTCATTGGTGAGGCACTGCAGGGAGCCGACTGTAGGAATTAGGGCTCCCCAGGCAAAAGACATAAGAAGCTCACTGGAAGGACAAGTGCCCAGAAAGGAGCCACAGGATGAAATGAAACTGATATAGAGCAGCAGTTGTTTGCACTCCACAGGACAGTGCTGTGCTAGAAACCCAGCGATAAGCTACAGACCAAAGAGGCAAATCCCTGAGCCCATGGGGAAGGCTTTGGATTGAGGCTTTGCTTTTGAAGATCTCCAAAAGCAGAAGTTTACTTTGGATGAAGGGGAATATTCTCCTATATATAGCAGAACAGCCAAGGCAGTAGCTGTAGCACAAAAATGAAGCTCAGAGCTGCAAGCAAAATATGGGCAATCCAGGTTTAATTGCCAAAGTCAACATCTGCCCAGTGGTGGGAGCCCTAGAAGCAGGAGGCATCGCTATGGCGTGACCCCTACAACTAGGGAGAGGGGTTTCCTCTGCTGAATGCTTAATTCAGGCGGGTTTCTAGAGATGAATGAAAACTGCATGCCATAAGGGAGGGCCAGGAATAGAAAGCCCATGTGGGGGAAGAATGCTCTAGATGTAGCGAATACATCTCCAAGAGTTTTTATCATTCTTATTTTGTCCCTACTATCAACAATAATAAGGAAGGAGCTTACAGAACAGCCTTTTCAATCCCTAAGCAATGCATCCAGAGATTAGGTGCAGAGAGCAGTGGGCAGCTCGAGAAAAGCTGTTCAACAAATGTAGAGGCATGCATAATAAGATTACTGAATTGGAGTTGCATGTTTTCAAGGATAAACGTGATATTATTGCATTGGCAAAGACATAGTAGGAACAAGGTGAAAGATGAGAAATAGCCTGCCAGAGCTGTGGGACTGCTGCAACTGGGCTCCCAGCAGGACAGAAACAAGGGAGAAGTGGAGAGAATGAAGAGGAGCAGCTCCCCATGAGCAGAGAGGAAGACCATATCCTACTTGACATGCAGATATGCAGAACAGCTTTTTGCAAAGTGGGTGATGTCATCATGTTTTTCTCAGCCTTCAGGACAGCAAGAGAAAAATAGATTGCATAGGAGTCTACAAGACAAGCAGGCTTTTCCCCCTACCCCCCTCTCTGCAAAACTAATTGCTCAAATATTGATCAGGAAAATAATTTGAAAGGGCTAAAAGAAGGAAGGACTTCTTTTCCTCCTCAGAGGCAAAAAGGGTAATGTTCTTGCAGAGCTGCTGGAAAGATCCAAGTGTTCAGAGGATTTCCAATACTATAAGAGCTAATTAAGGCGCTGAGTTGGTCTGGTTTTTTTGATCATACAGGAAAGCAAACAACTGAAGTTTGAGATTTTTCAGAATGCCCTGAAGTCTGACTGGATTTACAACTGTGCTGGCTGTCCCAGGGGGCAAGAGTGCCCCACCAGGCAGACAAAACCACAGGTCCTAACCAGGGCAATTAGTGAGAACAGCAGCTATAGCAGGGACTTTTACTCTGGAAATCTGGATTGTGGCTGGCAGAAACCAGCAGCCTAGGTTTAGCCTTAGTGAGGGAAAGCACAGTGAAGATAAACCCCCAAACCAGAGTGCTGGAGGACTGCTAGTCACTGCTGCCCTAACACAGGCACTAAGTCCTGAGAAAAAGCAGCAGTAGTTTTGCTTCTGGAGAGATGTTTTTCTTTCCTGTGAAAGATACAAAGGAAAAAAAATCCATCTAACAAAATGTAATAACTATCTCAGAAAATATCTGTACCTCATCTTCATCTGGAAGAAATCTAGACAGCAGTGAGCACCAGGAAGTCCTTCATTGTTACAAATGTGTTTTGTGAGTAAACCAAAGCACAGAAGGAATGCTATTGAGGGAAAAACAAACAAAAACCTTGAAGCAGATTGGAAAAAATGGTAAAATAAAAATAATAAAGCAAGAACATGCAAAGATAGCAATCACAGGAAGAAGAGGAAGCACTCACAAAGATTTCAGTGAATATTTCTCAGGGATATATGGGAGGAGAAACTGATCCTTTAAAGTATCTTGCAAGGTTAGAAAGAGAGAAATGAAAAAATGTACCAAACAAATGTCAATTGAAAGAACCATCTTCAAATATATGTTTATTTTTCCCTTTGATACGGAGTCTCTTGTGCTGAGTTTTGTGCATGAATTTTCCCCACTGGGTGAAGTGAGCCCAGCAGTGCCTCAAAGTAAAGCTGACTGCAGGGTGAGATGATTCATGTGTCTGTTGCAAGGATGCGGGGTGGGTCACAAGGTGGCAATCCTAGGGCTTCAGCAGCTGCCTGGTTCTTCATCTCAAAGCTCTCAAGGAATGGGCATTACGAAGTCTATCAATGCTTTGATATATGTGAGATGTAACATTGGATCTAAGTCATCACTTGCCAGGAGGTGGTTAGTTTAAAAGTCAGGTTGATTAGTCAAAAGACATGGCTAAATCCCCTATAGATAATGGAGCAATATATACATATAACGTATTAAGGGCTGGGGGATTCTTCTTTATTTTAACGTCCTTTTCCACCCTGAGGTACATCATGTATGATTCCTTTTTAAAACAAACAAGCGAAGAAGTCCCACACTCTCAGAATTTTAATGATCCCTGTATGACCATAAGAAGTTCTGCAGTATGGAGGAGTCTGGTTAGATATTAGAAAGAAAATCTGCCTAGGAGTTGAGCTACATTGCATGGCTTCCTAGGACTCTGTGTTTGGTTTAGAAATAAATAAGCATTTGTAGTCATTTTCTAGATTCCTTATAGAGAACATGAAGGGAGCCTGTACCTGCTACATTTAAATGGGAAAACAAACAAACAAACAAAAAAACCCACCAAAAAACTTTTGCATTGAGTGGCACAAGTCTGAAGAAAAAGAATAAACAAAAAGAAAATAATTTGGGGGAACATCTGCACTAGGTTATTCAGTGACAGTCATTAAACCTCAAAAGAGTTTATTTCGTTCCTTTCCTACAGAAAGGGTTTTAGCTCCCAGACCTGGCAAAGCAAATCAGATCTGACTTTAGGAGATAGAAGCTCCTGGAGACCCACAGCCTCAGCAATAGTTCTCCACTGAACAGACAGCTTCTGGCCAGATTCTCTCAGCTACCAGGCAGAGGCTCAGATTTAGAAAATGCAGCCTGGGCACAGCTGGTCAGGTCAGATAGTGGGTCAGGCTGCCAAGTCTCTCTCTGCTCTCTTCCATCAGAAGATGAAGATTGTGTTCAGCCTATTCAATATGTGGAATGAATTCTCATGAAGGTGATCAAAGCAAAGGGCGTACTCTGTCAGGAGAGAAAAGCTTTCCACCAGCAGGGTGAAAAATAGGAAAAGAATAGGTTTACCAGCTCTTCTGTCCCTGCCTGGTTAGCTAATTGCTCATCATGCTTATTTGCTTTGCTACACTTGAAATGGGTAGAAATCTGTGTTTGAGAACTGCTGAAGTATTTGAGGTCTGAGAACATAGAGCAACCATTTTCATTACAGTAACCAAGTCACAGAATGGTAGCTTTAAATGGGAAGGATAATAATGCATTACAGATTCACTTTCAATTAATCCAGAGCCTGCAATGCTGAATGCACTTAGTCCGTGAATTTTCTCAGAAAATGAAGCTAGAGTGTATTTCACTTATAAATCACAGAAGACACTTATTTGGCAAGAACGACCCCCTGCTCATATACAATAAATCATGAACATCAACAGTCTCTAATGGATTTTGAGTCAGTGCCACATACAGCAAAGCCCGGGGCCTGTGTTTCAGGATTCCAGGACTGTGCCAAAGAAGCCTTATAAATGATTAATGTATTCAGCACAGTGTCATCTGTGCCATTGGAGAGAAAAAGACATTCAGGGGCTCCGTTTGTCATTAAAAAAGTGATAATCAGTTCAGCAGCAGACCATGGTTCTCCCTTCCCCTGCCAGAATAAACCATTTAGCTCCAGACTTAATAAAATCCCTCCCCAAAACTTCACACATGTTCTTCTTTCATGGTGTGCAACGCTGCAGTAAGAGAAAAGAAATGGAAACAGACTTTTTTTTTCCCTAAGCAGCCCTCCAAATCCAGACTTCGGGGGAACAGAGTTGGGGTTTGCACTTGGAAATGTATGTTCAACATGGGGTTACATTACATAGGTGGCTGGGGCCTCTTTCTACTTGGATGTCAATACACAGACAATACAAGTTTTGGTCCCTTCTGCTCAGTCACTCATGTTTTCCAGTTATCCATCCCACAGTTTTCAATCTCTCCCCCTTTACTTTTATCCCCATGGTTACTGAATCACTGTGTTCACAGAGATTTTCCTCACTAAAGAATGTGACTAACATGAGACAGCTAAATTATCAGAGCCAACTCCAACACTGATTTTTCTTAACAAGGATCTTATCTTCCAAACGCTTTCAAATAGATCTGTTGCACTGGCACCAACTTCAGAGTAAGCAGTGCTTCAACTATTGATAGAGACAGAGTTGCAGCAGCACTGTACATGGAGACTTAAAATAGTCTGGAATCAGGTAAATGATGAAATTTAAATGCTAGCTTTAGCAGACCTGCAGCTTAGAAATACGTGATACAAATAATTCCGAGATGTATTTTACAAAAAAAAAAAAAAAAGTAACCCCTAGAAGGGAACCCATTATTTCCTGATAAGACCTGGCTCTAGGAGTTCAATAGATTTCCTCTTTTAAGAAATAGTTTAGCTGAGCAGTAGGATACAGATGTTTTAGGCCCCAAGAAATCCCTGTTACACAATGCATTCAAGACAGACCATCAAAAAACAAGTCTACTAACCTCCAGCCACAGCAACCAGCATATGCTGACCCAGGGGTCACTGGAGCTGTTCCCACACTGTCCAGCCTAGGCTGCCCTCAGGGCAGAACAAACTGAATCTCTTCCAAACCACCGAAAATATATACATTAAGCATCATTCACACTTGGGAGGTCTCTCTCCCCTGTACTCATAGCATCTATTGAGCCACAATTGCCGAGACCCTAAAGCAAGGGTAGCAAGTTGACACCTCAGGTAAGCATCACCACAGTCATGAGCCAGCATACACAAGACTTAAGAAGAAATGTGGAAGTCTTACCTTGGCCGCTACGGAGGAGTTGGGCTTCTCCAGGAGGTCCCAGAGCTTTTTCCTTTTGTCAGCGCAGCAAGTGTTATCAAATTCCTCCCCTTCCCTTTCCCTCAATGTCTCAGCTTCTCTTTTCAGCTCCTCATTCATCTGCTCCTTCTTCTGATGGTAGCGGGCCTGGCAGCAGGACTCCAGGTAGATCTCATCCACCCCCCAGTAGTCCAGCTCTTGGCTGAAGGACAAGGCGCACATCTCCTCCATCATGTGCAGCTTGCCAGTACGATAGAAGTTCAAGATTGAGGTGAATGCCCCGGGGTGCCTGTCAAAGAAGTACTCATTCTCCTCCAGGTTGTAGTCATCACAGATCTCCATGAGGGAGTCGTGTGTGTTGCAGTCTCTAAGCTTACCCAGCCTGGTCCGTGGCAACCTGTCCAAGGTCCGCCAGAGAACCTCGTGGGCCAGCCCCCCCACATTGAGCTTGACCCTGCGGGAGCAGGCCTTGCTCCTGACGATCTCCGTGGGGTCCGGAGGCAAAGAGGTAGTAGAGCGAGATCCATGCTTATTCATCCCCAGAGGCATCGCTGGTCCCCCTCAGGCTGGATGCTCCAAGGTGCGGTGTGGGGCAGGGCGCGCGGGGGGCCGGCTCTCCTCACCTCTCCTTCCCCTCCATGCCCCAGAGCTGCAAGAGAAGCCAACCATGGGTCCCTGCCCGCTGACCTCCGCTCCCGCGGGCCGCCTGCCCGCCGGCCTTATCCCCGCCCGGGGCAGCCCGGCCCCGCTAATCTGCTCAGGGGGAGGCGGCGGCGCTGTCCGCCCTCGCGGTGCTGAACCGCGCTCCGCGCCCCGCTCGGGCGGACGGCCTCGGGCAGGCGCTGTCCGCGCCCGCGGTGCTGAAGGCCGCCCGCTCCCACGTGGCGGAGCGGCGGCTACCGCCGAGCTCCCCCGGGCGGCGGCCGGGTGCTGCCCTCTCTCCCGGTGGGTCCCAGGCTCTGCCCGGGAGGGTTGCCTGTACACCTCGTCTAGAGAGCTAAGGAGGCTGGGTACGGCTTCAGCAGCCTCTTCTGGCAAAGGGCTGGCTGGGAGCTGCTGACTTAAAGGGAGCTCCCCTGAGCACCGCTCGGCGCTGCTCCCCGAAAGGTGCCCGGCCGCCAGCCACGGATGCGCTGGTACGTTGTTTCCCATCCCGGAGCCACCGGACAGGAGCGCGCCGGCCCCACCATCGACAGTCCCCGAGTGCTCGGACCCGCCGTTCCCTCGCCCAATGGGGCCCTGCTGGACAGCAGGCACAATACCCCGGGTGCCCCCACGACCCACCCGGGCAACTTTCTCCCACTCTGCCCGGCCGTGGAGGCGGCAGGTAGGAGCAGAGGCTTTTATAACTCCAGCCTTGCAAATTTCCCCGAGGAAAGCTCTGAACGAGAAAGAGGGAGTATTTCCAGTCACTCTAACGACGCTCTCTACCTCTCTGGGCTATCCAGGGACGCCTCCCCATACCCCACGCAGCCCTCTGCATAACAGGAAAATCAACGAAAATGGGAATAAGAACCACCCCCGAGCCTTCCTTGCAAAGCCAGTGCCTTATAACAGCCCCAAGCACTGTTGCTTACACAAGATGGCACGAAGAGAAATCTCGGCGCAGAAAGGAACGGCTTTCTCTCTGCTCATCCGGCACGGCGCCGGGGCTCGGCCCCTCTCCCCATCGATCTGGGTGTCCCCACGTCGATAGCGAAACCCCGACACTGCCTTCAGCCCTTCCCCGGGGCCGCTCCTGGCCGCAGCCCCACGCGGGAGAAAGCTCTGCTCTCCCGGCCCGAACCTACCTCCTCCTGCGGGCTCCCAGCGAGGCGGCGCGGGGCTGTGCGGGACCGAGGGCGGCTACATCGTGCGTCGGGGCGGGCAGCCGGGATGGCCCCGCTCGCATCCCCCCGCGGGCAGCCTCGAGGCGGAGGGATGGCGGCCGCGCTCCCGTCTGGCCACGGAGTCCGGGGGGCGGGGGGAAGGGAAGCGAGGTAAATCGGATCCCTCGGCAGGAAGCTTTCCAAGGCCTTCCTTCGGCTGCAGCTCCTCGCTCCTGCCTGCCGTCAACTCCGAAGCCGCATCTGCCCCCTTCCCCCACCCTTCTCTTGGTGAAGACACAAAGGAAAGCTTCGATACTTCCTTCTGCTGCCTCGAAACGGAGATCAACAAGTCTAGTCTGAACCTCCAGCTTTTCCCTGCAATTCTGTCCCGGAGTTGTTTGGAGTGAATTGGAAGTTGGGGGTGGAAGAGAGGAAGGCAGCTCCACCGTGAGCTGGGATGCAGCATTGCAGGGAAGGTTAACGCTTTCCTGACCTGGCCCCGCCGCCCCAGGGCTGATTTACAGCGAGTGAAGCGCCTGGACCAGATCTAACACCGAGAGGAGAGCTGCAGCATCCTTCCGTAGCAGTAGGACTCTTCCCACCATCCTCCAGCTCCCTGTGGTATCATCCGTGAAAGCGGGAGCAGGGATTGGTGCCAGGAGAAAAACGACAAGCAGAGTGTGCTGATAAGCCCAGCAGGGCTGTTATGGCTTTCTAGGCCCTGCTTGCTGAGCTAAGAGCAGCTGAGCTCTGTGAAGCTGCACATCTTCATGCAAGGAGTGAGTCGGGCCATCACCCTCACACTAGCAACCTCTCATCAAAGGGAAAGCCTACACTTAGAATTGTTACATGTATTTGCAGATAGAGATGGAAGGAATAATAACAGATTTTTGATCTGATCTCTATGTAATAGAGCATCTGCTAACCAGAAAATACAACATTCAAAGTATCTTTTTAGCACTCTGTTCTCTTTCCCCTCCAACAGGGGAAAACGGGTCTCAACAGGAGCCTGTGCCTTCATTAGCATTACTTATTGGGTACATTAGCACCACTTAATGCAGCTCACCTGCTTAGGCAGGTGTGGCAGAGGTACACAGCTCTGCTCATTAGCCTTTTCTCCCCTTTGCATTGATTGGTCGTGCCTCTTGGATTTTGTAGTGACAATTCCTACTATGAGGTTTTTAAACCATGAACCCAGTGTATATGTGATTAACCTGAGAAAAAGACTCTCAGTGCTGCTTCTCCCTATTTCATATGCTTCTCCCTTCACCCCCATCTGCCTCCCATTGCCTAGTGTATGCAATATCACTGTTATGCTACTATTTTTGGTATTTGAGTGTCCATACCTGTTTTAGAGATGACCTTCTGAAATCTCAATGAGTTTTTTGGGGTTTTTATTGTTTTTTATTTTTATTTTTTCTCCAGACTTTCTTATAAGGAGAAGTGAGTCACTTCTGCAGTTGGGGAAATAAAGGCACAGAAAATCATTTAGTGTGGAGGTGTGAGAAAAGTTTGGGAATAAATCCCATTAACAAGCCCAATCCCACCTCTTCTGAAGTAGCTCCTCAGTCCAAGACAACCTGCATTCAGTATCCAGAGCACTTCAGTTCTCCTCTTACTTTCCCTTCATTTCACCTCTAGACCCTACTTTACTTCTCTTACAATAGAGATGAAAATTCCTGATTAGGCTGTGAAGCTAAATCTGTTAATGGTTATGAAGTGCCTTAAAACTTCCAGCTGGCAGTGCTGTATGAGAGCAGGTTATTTGTTTGTTAGCACTGGCATCCAGGGCACATTATCTCCTGTTGTGACAAATGGAGGCCACTCTTCTGCACGAACAGAATGGTTGGAGGGAAAATGACAAGTAGCCTAATACAGGGACATGCATCAGATTCAATACAGCTAAATCATAGGGAGAGAAGCAATTCATTTTTATTTGCAAGGCATTTGTATCTTTCCACATCACTTTTGCTACACTGCCCATGTCACTCACATGGTCTGGCAAGAGGCCGGGGAACCAGCCACGGGGAGGGGACACAAAAGGGCAGCATGTAGGCACTGCTCCTGCACTGTTCACTCTTCCACACTCTCCTTGGCAGTATGAAGGATTATGCTCAAGCCTCAGGTAGAACTGCAGGATGGCACCCTGCAGATGGCTGTGCCTGGGGTGATCTGGGAGCCTGGATGAGAGGAGAGAATGTTCCCAGCCCCAGGATGTCCATTCTCTGCAGCACTTCTTGTTCCACGGCTGGTGAGATTGTCAGCAAGGGGCAGAGCAGGCCTGAGGATGCAGAAATGTGCTGTCCGCTCTCTCTTCTCCAAGGTTATCTAACCTACTCTTGCTTTAGATATTCCTTTTGATTGATATTTTTGTACCCTGAGCTTTTCCAAACTTTATTTATGGTTTGTTATTTCCACAGCCTATGGAGCCAGCCAAATGCCTGAATGCAGCCCATGGCAAACCCTCTTCCTCCCTGCGTATTATAGCTGTTATTGACAAGGAAATACTTTAAACCTCAAGTACTTAAGGGGAAATGCACAGAGTATGATACAAATGTGCTCCCCTGGGCTCATAAGCAGTGGTATATACAGACTTGAATTTAACCTGCCAGGCAGAAGAGTTTGGAAGGCACTGTTTCTCAGACCACAGCATGACCACATGACCACAACATGGCCATACAGCACATGGTGGTGGTAATGGGTTGATGGTTGGACTAGATGATTTTAGTGGTCTTTTCCAACCTTGATGATACTGTTATTTTATAACAGCAAAGCAGGCTGAGCTTAGATGTGACAGTATCCCTCTGCAGTGCCTCCTCTGCCTGCATAAAGAGAAGCATCACATCTTCACAAACACCCACACTGCACAGCAGTCAGGCATCTCTTGTCCATCCTCTGAAGCAGGAGAGGAGACTGATTTGCATCACTGGACTGGTCACAGTGAACTAGTGGCTGTGAGAAAGAAAGGCTCCTTGCACATAAACAAGCCTGCAGCTGTCACAGCAATGGCATTTGGAACAATGGGCTTCCAGCAGAGAGCGGCACAGCAGATTTGGTGGCTCGTGAGTTTTGGCTGGTTCCCGATGCTGAGGGATGCTGGTTTTCATATCCTAAATTGAGTTAGAAGTTGTAACAATAACCCATATTGTTCTCACAGCCCCAGGGCCCTGTGCTTGTTCTTATGAGTGGGAAAGGCTGTCATGCAATGAGCTGTCTCAGTTCCAGTGCTTCCTATTATGCCCCTTTAAGGATTCCCTTAGTTTCCAGGGATTTTCTTTCCAGCGAAGAAACACTTAAGATATAATGGAGATTTCTTTTATAGTCCAAAATCCTTTCCCTTAAATGGGAAAGAAAATTATCAGGTTTCTTGGCAGAGGTCTGTAATAAGCGTTGAAAAGTGCAGAAGGAACTGAGACGAATGGGGCAGAGTGGTTGAACTACTGAGAGCCCAAGAGCATGAAAATAGTGGAATACCAGGGAAAAATGCTGGAAGCAACCAGCAAAATACAATCCAAAAATGAAACATAAGTGCTGTGCCCTCTTTAGAAAAGCCAAGCAGAGCCTGGATGTCAATGTCAGCAACAGCTGGGCTCCATCATTGTTACATTCTCTGTTGTGAAATCTGCTCTGGGAGGGTTTCAGCTGAAGCTGCAGCTCATGGTGCTGTGGGGGGAGCAGGCTCTGCTGCATGGGGCAGGTTTGGTTGCTGTTCTCCTGGCCCTAGGCTTGTCCCCCAGCATGCCCTCTACTACCCCAGCTCTTTCTCACACCATGGGACAAGAGAGCCATTCCCAAATTGTTCATTTATGTTTTTGAGTCCGTAGCAGCTGGTGCAAATAACAGAGCCTCTACCAGCATTCTGAGGTCCTCAGAGAGGCACTGGAAGATGTGGGAGGGCTGAGATGCTAGGCTGGCTACAAGAGGTGACCCAAAGAAGGGCAGAGAGGTCTCAGCAGGGACCAGGAGTAGAGAGCAAACAATCCTTGGCAGAGGACAGAGTCTCTGCAGGCTCAGATTTGGATGAGAAAAAAACAGGTGATGACAGGCCTCTTGTACTAGGGGCAGAGTAGCCACATGGGCACTGCGTCCTGAAAGGAGCTCACTCAAACTTGGGTAGGAAACATGCCAATACAAATGGGTTACCAGGGAACCGTATGGTTCAGATTCCCACAAAGAACATTCATAGCTATCCCTCTGGCTCCAGTACTCTGCCCTTCCCAGGATATGCATTTCCACCCCTACAGCCATTAAGCAGCCTCTCTGTGCTCACTGACCACAGGAGCACGCATCACTGCTCCTCTTCCTGGGGATGGCTCTGCCAGACCCACCCTGGTTTCCCTTCCTGTAGGAGATGATTAGGCTGGTGGGCAGCCTATTCCCTAAGGTGGGTGGGTGTGCAAAACACCACCACCTTCCACATCTGCCTCATTCGCATCAGGTCTAAAGCTAAAGGTAGTTTCATGGAGGAAAAACACACAGACTTTTCTGCTGGCTGACAAACAAATGTCCCCAAAAGGGTGATCTGTCCCATCATACCTCTTCTAGGAAATTTGTAAAATGATTTGAGAAATCTACCTGTCAATACCATAGATCAAATCTTTGGGATCCTGTCTCAAAGCAGTGCTTGGTCCCCTAGGGATGCTGCTTTCCCCACACACGTCCCTGTTCAATGCAGGGGGGTTGGACCAGAAGACCTTTAAAGGTTCCTTCCAACTCCTGTGATTCTATGATTCTGTGTAGGCATTGTGGGAATGCTTTGTCTTCCTCTCTTGTGCTGTTTGGGCAGGGCTGGCACAGAGGCACAAGCAGCTTCCTGTAATATGTTATCTAACATTTAGCTTTAAGCACTGGATTCTGTAAAGCAATTTGCCTTGCTGTATTATTCAGCAGCCAGGGATTTATTAGGCCCCCAAGGGCTGGTGGCTCCTATTCATCATCCAGCATCCATCAGGACGGAGCCACATCTGTCAGCTGTGAGGTGGTACAGTGACCTCTCACAGGGATGACCAAGCACCTATCTGTGCCATCCACAGATGAACACAGATGAGAACTGCTCTGCTCCCACATACACAGAGCCTGAAAGGATGCTGCAGCTGGGGAGCAATTTCAGATGTTTCCTGGGAGGCAACACCACAACATCCTCTTTCACACTGAAGGAAATTGAGACAGAAGGATTAAAGCAACCTGCCAAAAGCTGTGTGGGATGGAGGATGAATGAGCAGCGAAATGCATTCTAAATCTTAACAGATATCCCTTGGTGATTCCTGCCAGGACTTTGCCTCACCACCATTGCGTGTGGTGGAACGCTGTGCTCAGAGGCTCCCCCCAGCAGCAGCTGTCGCCAGGCTCACACATCTCGGGGAAGGCAATGCTGGTGGTGCTACAAAGACGTTGAACTTCTTGTTTCTCTCTCTCTTCCCCCCCCCCCCCCCCCCGAAGAACTTGCAGTAAGAGCTGAAAACCCTGCGTGAAGCCAGCCCTTCTTGGCTGCTCCCATTTGCCCTCAGCCTTGAGGAAACGCCCTCCTCCTTCTTTCTTCCTTTTTGGCCATTCACCAGTAATTAATGCTGGAGCTGCAAAGCAGTCAGAAAGCTGCAGAGTAACACAAGGACGGCCCTCAGATCTACTTCCAAGCAGATATTTAATGCCATGGCCAGTACTGGCCCCTCCTGGGAGCAGGGGAAGCTCTGATTTTAGTGACACGTGAGTACAGCTGCAGGAATCCCATGAATTGCCCATGGGAAGGGTCACTTCCAGCCTTACTTGGGTTACTTTGCATCTGTAACATGTATTTAATAAAATACATTTTAATTCTCAGGATTATGAAGATCACTTTAAAGCAGCTTATCGCTTTAAAGCAACTCTTCTCCTTCCCTGTTTTTCCCCAAAGTGTTTGTGGGCGATGCGGAAGGCTGCATTAAGCCATTCTTTCTCGGATTAAACTTCTTCACATGGGACAGAACATCTCCCCACGCATTTCAATGAGCTCTCCTCAGCCTGCCCTTTCCCTGCTAACTCCCAGCACTCACTAACCAAAATGAGCAAACTGGATGTAATCCTACAACACAACAACACTGCAATTACCCAGCCCAAATGAGCTTCCATGGGAGAGGAGGAAGATGCTGGGATCAGAGCAGTACCCACAGGGAGTAACAGCAGGACTACATAAGGACCCTGGCTGAAGGCCTTCTTCACCATAGCTGAATCCGTTCCCCACCACCAACTGCTTCAGATTTGGGCACTCAGGTTTCCAAAAACCTTACAGCAAAACCCTTAATGCAACACCTGCCCCAACCACTTCTGCTCTCTTGAGACTACCATTTTCTGGTGTGATTAAATATCCAAGAAGTGCAACTATTTAGAAATGAAGGCTTACTCTCATCTCTGAACTCCTAGAAATGGAGTGCTCTAAAAAGCATTTTGCTGTCCAAACTCCTCACAAAAACACAGAATTAATAGTTTTGGTAAATGCTTTATCTATGACAAGCAACCAGAATGCAGCTTTCCCATACAACCCATTGGCCCTCCTCTGTGAGAAGGGCAGCAGATCTGTCTGGGAGTCACCACCTGCACCCCCACCAGGCCTGAAGGGACACTCAGCACCCAGCTGCACCCATGGCAGCCAGAAATCATCATCACCTGTTTCTAACAAGATGCTTATTTGACACAGGTCACAGCTGTCACCATTTGGGGATGGCTGCTGTGCTCAGAGGCACTTCTGCACTGGTGCCACTGCTGTCTTCATCTCTCAAACTGCAATCTTCCAACCCTGAGATCGATACAGTACCTCACAAATGAGGCTGCACTCCCCATTCCTGGCTATGCCATTTATTCTATGCCATCCCACCAACTGAAGCAGTAACAATAACAGGGATTCTTCAGGATTACCATCATAGAGACTTTTATTTCAAGTGAGGTGTCAGCTACCTGCCTTTGCACATTAAACATTAAAACCCCAGCCCTTGTAATGCAAAATTTAAAAGGGCCTCACTTCAGCTATTTACACCCCAGCACATCAGGAATTCCCAGGACACTCCTAAACTTCTCTGCCATCACATCTGAAGAACAAGCAGCTGTTGTCCTTGTTCATTTGTTGGAAGCTTCTTCACCTCTTGCACATGTTCAGTACCATGCTGGGGCACAAGGAATGTGGAGATGTGCCCCCCATGGCTGTGTCACCTCCGGGGGGAGATGCTGGCACTGCCAGCAGTCCCTGTTCCACTCAGAGCAGCTGAGGAACACTGCAGACAGGTGATTCAAATAGAGATGCACTGTTAAAAGCACAATTATCAAACATACACATTTCCTTCTGAGTAATAAACACAAGTGTAGTATCCTGTAATAAAAGCTGAATTGGCTTTAAACTTCCATAATGATGGCTTTTGGATGGCTCAGCTCTTCTGCTGCCATCAAAGGGTCTCCAGGGAACCATAGGATGGCACTGCCAGAGACACATCCCAGCACAGCCACATTGGGAGTGAAGTGAGATACTGAGCCCAATGTTAGGGTCACTGCCCTGAGGTCACTCAGCAAACAGCCCTGCTGTCAGCATTCATCCCCTAAAGTCTTTCAGCTCCAAATCGGAAGGCATTGACTGGGGGAAAATAAATCTACAACCAGCAAACTGTTGGTTCAGAAGTTGGTTCAGAACTGTTGGCTCCCGTTGAGGTCTTTTGTATTCAGCTTTTGCCAACATTAAAATTGCTCAGATTGGAATTTTCCAGGCAGTTGTTGGCTCCTAGTAGGAATCAGACAATTTCAAGAAAATTGGCCATTTTCAGTGATTATGTCAAGAGAAAAGTATCCAATATTGACAGAGATGGAGCTGTTATTGAGAGGGAAAAGAAGAAAAAGGTGAAATCTGGCATTTACAGATTGCACCTTTCCACAGACAAACTAGGGAGAGAAATTAGGATTTTATGGGAAAGCCTTACTTCTAGCAATTCAGATCAATCAATTGCTTGGTTTTGCAACTCAAATATCCCTCTAATGCAATAAGCCAGCAGAACAAAATTACACCAATTTAACGAACACAGTGAAAGCAATGCTACCATGAAATCAGGAACCTGGGAGCTTTTCCACTATATTGCACCAGTAAATAATTCCTGTAGTTTGGGAACTCTTCTTAATCTATGATGTAAAAAAAAAACCAACAGTATTTAATTAAAAAGTTAATTTCTAAAAGAACCTGGATAGGTCACTGAGGAATAAACAAATCCAACAGATGGCTTTGATGTGTAACCACATGCAAATAACAAAGGCATCTCATGAGTTGTATATGCAGTACTTTATCCAACCTAAGAGATTTCAGTGCTGGAAGGGGCCCTTTGCCAGAGCAATAGGGTAGGAATTAATGTGTTTGCCACCCTTGCTAGCAGTGTCCACTCTCAGTGAGCAGTATTTGGAGCCCCAATGCTAAAGCTCTGAATGGAGCAGAACCAAACCCATTACTAATGATTATTGACCTCTCACATTGCACTTGCTGGGGGTTTATGCTGCAGCAAAGCTGGCACCATTCCTGGCTTTTGGGACTCTAACAGGTCACACACGAAGAGAAGCACACTCCATTTGCTGCTTTGTTATAGGGGAAAAGATGGAGGGGATACAGGGCAGAACCACATCTATAATTAAAGACTGCCTCCAGTTGCTACGGTAACAGAGACTCCAGTCCCACAGGACATTGCCCCTGAACACCTCTGCCAACTCCTGCACAGAGCCCAGCTTTGTGCAAGCTGCCAGCCTCTGGCCTCACACTTGTGCTGAAGAAAAGATGAGAAAACATCACTCACCCATTTCACTCATGCATTCACCTGTGTACTCATAAGGCCACAACGTCCTGATAGCCAAAAAGACATCGTGTTTCATTGTGTTTGCTGGAATTCATAAATAGAAAAGCTGTATGTGAGACACACAAAACAAACCTCACCTTCCCCACTAGTAAAGCTTCAGCTGGAGTCCTGCATTTGGTTTTGGGTTCATCAAGAAAGATGGGTTCCAGCTGGCAAGAACCCAGAGGGCAGCAACAGGAGTGACCACAGGTGTAGAAAAGAGCCTCTATGAAGAGATGGAAGGAAATGGGCCAGCTAATTCATGGAAAATGGAAAACAGAGGTGGGAGTAACAGTTTTCATGGAATGGTCCTACAGAGGAGCAAGGGCTTACTTTCTATGTCTGCTGGGAATCAGACAAAAACAGCAGGAAGGGAGAACTAGGATGGCTGTTAGGAGAAACTTGCAAAGCATAAGAGAGATGAAACACAGGAACAGACTGTCTAATGAGGCTGAAGGATGGAGACATTAACACTATCCAGAAGGTGTGTAAGCATCTGTCAGCAATGGTCTAGACATATTGATCTTGGCTTGGTACAGGAGGATGGATGAGGGCTCACCTCCATATTCCTTCCTGCCATGCACAGGATTTCTCTATGAGAACCTCACACGTGCTCTGCAGTTACATGGTTACCTGTAGGAGCACACCCCATGTTTTGGGAGCCATATACAGCTGTTTTCCTGATGCAGCAGGGCTTCAGGAATCCACTGACTTAAAAAAACAGAATTCCAGTTGTTGACTTCAGTCATGAGAAACAAACATTTCAGCAGATTGTCTCCTCCAACACTTCCAGCAATCTTTTGTCATAAATTTTCACTGGTTTGTATCAACTAAAAATCTCTCTCACTCAAGATCCAGCTTGAAAAATGTTGGCTTAGGATTAATTTGAAGTAGATTTATATCCACAGACTTTGTTAGGGCGCGAGTTCCTCAAAACATTGACCTAAGTTTACCAAATAAGAACATGAAAAACCCAAAGAACTGATTCAAATCTAACTGGCAGAAGATGGATACACGAAGGCAGCAGGAGTCTGCCAACATAAACCACTGTCAGGTTCTGTGATATTGGTGTATACTTGGGAAAAACAAGAACTGCAACAGCTCAAGGGACAATATTTGAGAGGCTTCCAGCACCAACGCATCTTGAGCTTCACCTGGGCTGACACAGTGCTCCTCAGCCTTCCCCACAGCTTTGAGAAAATTTATATAAATATACATATATATATTTAAAGCAAAGTTTTGACTTTGTTTAAATGAAGAAAAATGTTATGTGGGTAAATATTAATAGAGAAAAGGATTAAGCAGAAGGGTGACATAGCACCGCATGGAGCACCACGTCTGAGGCTGAGAACATGTGTTTCTCTTCAGCTCAGAACTTTCCCTGGTTTTGGGCACAGGACAAGAAAACTCACAACAGCTCAGTAAGGGGGAACCAGAAGGAGATCCATACTGGGTATTGCCATTGCTGAGTGCCATGCATACAAACACAATTAAGCAAGTGATAAACAGCCTCACTGAGCTTTTCTCTGTAGGAAGCAACAGCTGCAGGTGCAGGAATGACTCAGGAAAAAGGACAAAGCACAAGGGGTCTGGGGGCACCTCCAAGGCCAGTCTTCGTCTCATGCCAAGGAAGAAAAGCCAATGGTTATTTACCCACCAGTTGCTCAGCATCCCCAGGCACTCTGGGATGTGCACTTGGCTTCACTCTGTGTTTTTTTCAGTCTCACTGCAACACTGAGATTTTCCATCCCATTTGCAAGAAGTGCATCTATTTTTCCCTAGGCCAACCTCCTCCAAGCTCCTTGTCATTTTAATTTAATTTCTTCCACTTTGCATCCCTTCCCCTCCCAGCAGGCATCACGGATACCAGGCTGAGGCCGGCTTTGCTGCGGTGAAGGACAAAACCCCACGCCATGGTGCCTTCCTCCCTCACATTCCTTCATTCTAAGGACTCCTGCACAGCCCAGCACACTGCACACCCCGGGGCTCTTGCTGCTGCTGCTCATCCAGCAGGGACACTTGGGCATGCTCCATGTGGGGACACGGGCAGGGAGTTCACTGTGTTGCAGTGCCAGGGAGCTGGGCAGGAAACTGGAGTGGCTGCAATGCTACGTCCCTGCTATGGGACACAGCCACGTGCCCAAGGAATCACACTGGAACAGCACAGGCTGTGCCAGGAGAAGCCAGGAGAGGTCAAGCATCCATACGTATAGCACAGTGCACTGCAAAGAGATGGAAAAAAATGCTCAGGAAGATTGCAGCTGGAGAGGAGCAAGATCCTGATAGGAGGCTGCCATTCCCTTCTCTCATAGGGCTTATTTGAAAGGCAGGGAGCAGCAAGCCTGCAGAAGCCACAGCTAGAAGCTCTCCCAATTGCCAGGCTGGCCAGCCCAGCCCCTGGCTGCAGAGCTGGATGCTCAACAATACACTCCAGCATCTTCGACGTACCCTAAGGCACCCCAAGCGCACGCCGTGGGAGAGGCAGATTTCCTTAAGACCGCCCCACAGCTGCGCATGCGCACCAGTGCCATGGTGCTCGCTGCTGCCGCCTATTGGATGAAATGCGGTACTGCAGGTGCCGCTCTGCTCACGCATATATGGAATAGCGGGGCGCGAGTCTCTGCGCTGCTATTCACGCGTGGATCAGCATTACACCGCCTCTTTTCTCCAGCAGGCGGCAGCAGCGAGCCCTCTGTTGTACACAGCGCCGGTAGTACCGCTATTCTTCCAGCAGGTGGCAGCAGCGCTCAGTAAGCGACCCCCCCCCCCCCCCCCCGAAGGCGTTTGGTCGCGTTCCAAGTCAACTCTGAGGGCCGGATGGACGAGTTGTGCTGTTTACTGAAGCAACAGACTGCAGAGTCTTTTGGATTGCCGCTGGTAAATACACTGTCTGCAGAGCACGTGCGAGTTCCAAAAATGTGAATAACACAGCTGCAATGTGTTAAATGAAGGACCAACTCTATAGTGATTTTGAGTTTCCTGGGGAAGTTCTCGCTATAATCAGATGTGCAAATCTCACCCAGTAGGAGTTCCTATGGGGGGCAAGAGAGGCACATCAAGCTCCCCTGCTGCTACCAGCATCCAAGGCTGTAGGGCATGATGCCCAGGGAGCCATCATGGGACAGATTCTTTGCATATTCACTGTATTCCACCCTGGAGGTTTCCTCAGTGCTGTACCTTCTCATAGCAAGGGGACATCTCAACGAATCACCTCCAACATTAATCCCACATGAAGGTAGGTGTGGTTGCTGGGGGCAACAGGTGAGGTGAAGGCAGCTGTAAACTGCAGGGAGAGACAGAAAGCTCAGCCTCCAGGAGATGGAGGATGGAAGGACAGCTGCTGTCTGTAGGCCAGCTCCCACTCCTGTAATCTTCATCGCTTTCCCCATTTCTAAAAATGTATTGCAGCCAAACACCACAGACCTGAAGGGTACAAAAGGGACATCCAACGTGACCACACAGTTACTTGGCCAGAAGAACCCACAAAATATGATGGTGACTTTGGATCTGGAGGCCTTTACCCCATTTCACCACAAGTCATGCTGGTTGGACCAGCCAAACATACACATCCTCATCCTCGTTAGCATGTTGGCATGGAAAACAAATACGAATGGATAATGAAATCAATAGGAAAACAAGCGGGGGCGATTGAAATCAGCTTTGTTTAAAACATAATCAGGTTCCCCTCTTATACAACCTTCTAATCAGCTTTACCATATTCAAAATTTAAAATAAAAGTGAATATCATGTGGTTACAGAAGCATGTCAAAAAAGGGAGGGAGCTTCTTAGGACAGCAAGGATACAGCAAGCTTGCAATAGCTTGTCTTTCTGAGGCAATATATATATATATATATGTATATATATTTAACCAAAGGAGATTTGGCACATTTACAGTTTCTGTTATTACACCAAGAAGTTCTTATTTTACAGTTCAAAGGGAAGAAATAACTGTTAAGACAAGCTGGTTTCTCAAAACTGGTCCCAAGTATGAAATTACAGGAAATGTCCTAAACATTTCTGTACAGTAATATGTGCTCAAGAGTTCTAATGTGAGCAGCCTGGACAGAAGGAGGGCAATAAAAGGAGTGGTTCAGTTTACCTTCCTATATGTGAGGTTTAGAAAACAGACTTCAGGTATAAAATGGAGTTTGCAGGTTAAGAAGCACTTCAGATTTTATGGTTTCTCAAAATCATAGAACCCTTAGAGTTGTAAGGGACATCTAGAGCCATGTATTCCAACTCTGATGCATTGAACAGGGACACCACTGCTAGATCAGGTTGCCCAGGGCCTTATCCAGCTTCACCTTGAAAGCCTCCAGCAATGGGGCATCAATTCACATCTCTGGGCAACCTGTCCAGTGCCTCACCATTATCACTGTAAAAATTTTTTCCTTATATTTAACTAAATCTACCCTCTTTGTGCTTGAAACCTTGTTCTATCACCACAGACCCTACTAAAGAGTTTGTCTCCTTCTTTCCTATTGCTCCCCTTGGATACTGAGAGAATATTACTGAGTATTTTAAATTGAATGGAAAGAGAAAAGGTAAAATCATTTGCAATAGTCAATATATCATTATTATTAACACCAACAGCTGCTGTTTAAAACTGAGGGACATTTGGTATCTGTGACTTGTTCTTTCCCTGTGTCATCAAGTCATGCCAATGGTTATTTTGCAAAACACAAGGAAGAGGACAAGAGGGAATGGCCTCAAGTTGTGTCAGGGGAAGTGCATGTTGGATATTAGGAAGAATTTATACTCTGAAGGAGTGGTGATGCAGTGGCACAGCTGCCCAGGGGAGGTGGTGGGGTCACCATCCCTGGAGATGTTCCAGAGCCACAGAGATGTGGCACTGAGGGACGTGGGCAGTGGTCATGTTGGGGTGGAGTGGGGTTGGACTGGGTGATTTTAGAGGTCTTTTCCAACCTTCTATGATTCTATGAATAAATTACTGTTATTTGCTCAACATTTTTTCCCAAAAGACATGATTAAATAATGTACTGGGATGGGACTTAGGATATCAGGTTACTGCACCTATCTTGTTGGTTTCCCTGATAAGCTGATAGTGCTATGAATGCTCTTGCTGTGAAATTATTGTGCTTCCAGAGACTCAAGGTGAATACTAAAAAAGACAAAATACCTGCCAATAAGAACATATTCCATATCCACATCCTTTCCCATCTTTTGCAATTAAAAGTGCCTATAGACTTTAAAAATCAAATCCTGTCCAAATAGTAAGTTTTTGTTGAAGAATCTAGCAGCTACAAATGACAGCCACTTCTATTGTCTTAACATGGAAAGCATTTACTTTCGCATTCAGCTAAAGATGTTTCATTTTCCTTTTCCAGAAAGAAAAACAAAACCAGTAGTATTGGTCATACGATGCACCATCTTCAATGATTTAATGATTCTTTAAATCTGCAAAGAGAATCACTTGACTCTAAAATGCAAATAGAGGCTGATCTGTTACCTCTAAAAAAAGAGTATTCTCTCTCAAACAATTGATTCCACTTGCCTTCCCATCTATTATGGAGTTTTCATTACAAGTATCAGCTCCTGAACATGCTATTTACAAGCTCCTTGCAAATTAATTTAATTCACTCCAATCTTTACACTTCTTATTATGGATTACAGCCATCAGATTGGATTAGAAATCCTTTGAAGATTTCTAATATGCACCTTTTTATCCACCTACACATCTGAACAACTTGTCTAGGATCTTGTCATTTTATATCCTCATATGCCATATTCCTTTGTACAGGAGTCAAAAATACAGTCTTGTGGGCTGAGCTGAGCATTGCATAAAACATACAAAACCAACCAACCAATCAAAACTACAAAAAAAAAAAAAAAAAAAAAAAAAAAAGGATCAATAAAAAATAGATCAGGAAATAACTAATAATTGTTTTCACAACACTTACTGGTAGTGTGTTCTCTTTTCTCTTCTTCATATCAGAAAGTATACAGAAGAAATTAAATGAGTCTCAGAAATACATGGCATATTCAAACTAAGATATCAGCATGACAAGAGCCTGAAAAATCTGAAATTCCATAATTGTGGTGATAAAAAATGACAGGAATGCAAAACACTGAGCAGTAAGTGAAGGAAAGCCATGGGCACCTTTCAATGCTGACAGTGTTAAGAACTCGTGGATCTTAAATGCGAAAGGAAATGTTTAGAAAATTATTTACACAACTCGTAATTAGCATGTGAAATTCATTGCTCTAAGGGACAGAAAGCCAATGAACTTTAATGGATTCTATAAAGGAGGCAGCTTTTCTCTGCGCAAGAGGACAACGTGATTATTTTAAGGTCATATAAATTCCTTCTTTCAGAAAGCAAGTTCTGAAGGAACTGAAAGTGGGGTAGATTTCCCCTTCACAAAGAGGGCAATAAAGTGCCACGGGGCTTCCCAGCCAGCCTTGGAAACTCATTTGTATTGGCAGAAACAAGAACCTCCAATTCTATACTGGCTAAATATTGTGCTTACGTTCCTCTGTTTCTGTTCAAAACATTCAATTCCTTCCTTGAAATGAGCTTTTAAGATGAATGTGATATGGAAGGCACCTATGCTAAGGCCCTCCCTATGTGACACAGCTCAACTTCAAGTAGCAAGAATACACAACAGGGGAAAAATGTCACTGTGACGGATCTGACATCAAAATAGGGTCCCTGGGGTAAGGTTGACTACACATCTATATTATCCTCAACCAACATTCACTCAGTCCATTCTTAATCTCCAGTGACAAACAATTACATATACTTTTACAACCTCCATAGAGGGTCTAGTTCAGTACTTATCCTCACTGCCAATGTTTTAATTTATACTTAACCTTAGCATTTGTACGACAGACTAAAGATTTTTAGGCTCCTCTTTTTGTAACCACCTCACATTTTTGAAAAATTGTCATCACATCTCTGCAGCTGCCTCTGTTTTAGATTGATTCAACTCTGTGCTCAGGGTTGGACACAGTATTTCATCTGAAGCCCTAATAACAACAGAGAGGGCATATTTAGCAAACATGAAAGCTCCAGGACAGCTTTTCATGGCACTGCTGTTGCTACGCCCTTCCAGTTGGACGGTGAAACATTGGGACAACATGCCACTAGGTTTATTCCTGCAAATTATGCCATTAGCTCACAGAAATTTTGTGTAAATAATGTCTTCAAAGTATGCTTATATATACACAGTGAAAATACAGTGTAGGATGTTGCTACAAATAAAAGTTTATGTGAAACAGGAAAAAAAATGTGTGGGCTTGGCTGACTTCTTAAAAAGACTATGGTAGATTTTAATCATCTTGGTGATGCTAACAAGTTTATCTATTCTATTATTTTCCAGGAACTGGCAACCCTGCCCATGGCAGAGGAACCAGATAATCCTTAAGGTCCAACCTATGCCATTCTATGATTCTATGACCAAATTAGTTGATGTAAACTGCAATTTCTAGGCTCCTTCCCATGGCTCTTGCCCCATTTTAATATACACAGCTATTACGCTTGCCCATTCCTCATCTTATGAAAATTTCACTCTTCAAGTTCTTCAAGGTGAGCACTAACATTCCTGAGATTGCTTCAGGCTCTGCTCCTCATTGTAGATAAGTGAGATTAAGCAATAGTAAAATGAGACAAAATACCTTATTCAAATTGGAGTAAGCATAAAAAATGGAAGTTCTCATATAAAAAGATAGAAGGATACACAATCAAATAGCCAGAAGACTAATACAAAAAAAAAAGAAAAAAAGAAAAAAAGCAAAAACAAAAAACAAAAATTAGCCAGAAAAAAGAGAAATGTCATGAAGTCATGCCAATGAATTCATTTTCTTTGTATCTATAAAACGCCCTCCTTATACATGCAGATCAAAGTATTTTAGCTTTTAAAGTTGTGCCTTTATAGTCAGAAACTGGTTGAGTAATCACCATAGAAGCACAAATTATAGTCTTAATTTGTGCCTGCTACAAAATGAGTGTTTTCTTTAATTTTATGAGGATGAAGTTTCCCTTTGTGCAGGGAGAATTACTGCTTGAGATCCACTCCTCAGAGCTATTCACCATTCAGTGGTTCATCAATTTAATAGCAGTTTACTTGACATGTACAGCATTAATGCTATTGCTATTAGTTCACAGAGTCTCTAAGGGGAGACTGACACAAAAGCATCACTGAGCCCAAAAAGATTCAGTGATCCCAAAACAAGGTGAGTGGAAAGTTATGTTGTTTCTTTGTAAGACTTACGAGCATATTCATAGGGAGGGGACTATATTAATTTTATTATGAATGTATACTTTTATTTTGTGAACACTCATCTGTGGATCATGCTAGGAAAAGATATTCACTCATTCTGACTCAAAAAGTCTTCTCTCCTCTTCCCAAGTGACGCATCATTGGATGTGAAATTCTGGATTCCAGGTATGCAATTAAATGTTCTACTTTTCTGAGCATCTCAGTCAACCCTCGGGATAAATAGCCTGAATTGCATAAGTGTGGTGTGTTAAAACCCATGAGCTAATATATGGTCACTAGGAAGTTTACATGCCCACTGGAATGACTTACCTGCCTCACCCACCTAATGTGAATTACAATTGGTTTGAGCTGAAGGAGAGGCCTAAAGTTTTCTCTATAAATGCTGCCACGCAGCCAAAGCTTGAAGTCTTATCATAAACCTCTACAGTTGCTCACAGAAATACAAAGCCCAAGACACAGAGGAGCAAGGAAGCATGGCTGGTAAGTGCAAATAAATAAGTAAATAAATAAACAAATAAATAAATCTCTTCCTGAATGGGGAATGGGTAAATGAATAATTTACCATATGTTTTTTATTCTGTAGGGTTATTATCTGTAAAAGGCTCTGAATTGTTGAAGTATTCTACATGCTGAGATTTTGAGAAGGTTGTTTCAGCATTTTCTTTCCTGAATTTTTCAAAAGACACCAACAAGGAAAAAAGATCATCCATCCATTACCATACTAAGTATATGGAACTAAGTATTATAAAACTGCAAATAGAGCAGTAGAAATTATGGCAAACTGCAAACTATCTTGTAGTGTGAAACTTAATGAATCAAGAGTTGTTCAAGTATGAATTAATCTTGTGTTAATGGGAATATTTGTGCCATGAGCACAAATACGGACTGGATTCCTTCCTGGAGATTCAGAGTCAGCAAAATGCAATATCATTTTAACTATATGTTGAAATTAGTGTGAAAGGGACTTTATAATACAGACAAATCAGAACAGATGTCCAGGAGTAAGGTCATAGCAAGAAAGATATTAAATCAAGATACTGTAGCAAGATTGGCTTTGTTCTTGCTTAGGTCCAACTTGCTGGGAACTCCGTTTTTACTGAGATTCTTCTAGGCACGTAGTTCATGCTGTGCTGGATTTATGTGATATAAACTAGGAAAGTTTAGGAAATTAATCAAAAAGCAACCATCCATAGAGCAGAGGATGAAGTGCAGAAATGAGAGGTGTTGTTTTCCCCTCATGGAGATTAAAACAGGCACAGTTACACCATGGTCAAAAAGCTTAATGAGACTCAATTGCAGAAACTCTTAGGATACAAATATTCATCCATTACAATCACTGAAATAATTCATGTTATTGACTGAACTGCTCGTGCTGGTGTTCATCAGCAGCATCTGTTGTTTGCCTGGCCTGACGGTGCTTACTTAATGACTGCATCTGCTAAGTGTAATATCATCTAGATGTCCACTTGTTCAGGGGCTGGGAGGGAATCAGGTGGACACAATGGGCATAAGGCTATTGATTTCCTCATCTATCTCCTCCTCTCAGCAGACCAAATAAATGGCCAAACACAATTTGAAAGGCAATCTGAAAGATTGGAGTGATTAGGAAAATCTTTCCTTTTAAGAAAAGAACTGTATGGACAGTAAAATAGACAGTAAAAACTTTCCACTGTAGCAATGGGGAAACAACCACAAAGTAATTGTTTCTGCATTGTAACACTTCCTTTTAAGCAACGATAGGCCAATAACTCAGACAAGCCATTTTGGCAAGGCGATCCCAAAAAACTTCCTTTTTAGGTGTGATACATCAGTGTGTCCTTCTTAACCACAATTTTCTCATCACAGTAAATGCAAGAAGCAATAGCAGCATTTAACGAACAAACTGTTATTTGCTGATCACAGTCAGCTCTTGCTTGTGAAATACTCAGGTCATATTGCAAGCCCAAGTTCAGTTAGAGAAGTCAAAAGTACCCAGGGTTTCTCCTCAAAGTGCCATGCACAATTTTAATGTAAGAAGCTGTGTGTATGTGTGTGCACAGGTGTGTGTGCCCATGATTGCTTTCACACATGCACACGAACGTGTTCCAAAATCACACATCCTGCAAATACAAACACTCTTTCTTTTCCAGAAAGTTTCAGTACATCTGTGGGCCAGCCTGTACTAGACTTGGTTTAACAAAATCCAGAAAGAGAAAGGAAGGTGATGCCTAAAGAATGGGAAAAGCACTGTAAATGGTCCTGAAAATTTGATAACACTTTTTTTCCCTAAGAGTTTTGACAGTCTGCAGCACATTAGTGCTACTAAGCACTCAGTAATTTGTTTCAGAGCCTCACACTCAATTATCTCTGCTTGTGTCTGTCAGTTTTGTGTCATTACCACTAAGGTGTGAGTCACACCTGCAAGCATCTTGTTTATGTACCAGAATTAGGAGTGCTTGGCCATGGGATGGGACATGTTGGATTGAAGTTCTTAGAAGAAATAAGCAGAGTCAAACAGGGAACAGAGCTTGCAAAGAGGTATTTCTGATGAGTGTGCAACTCTAACTGTAAGTTACAACATCCAAATAACATCTTTAGTCCAGTCCAGTGGAAGGAATGTGTGTATAAGTGGGAGAGGTAGGGGATTACCTTTAAATGTAATAGGCTATAAGCACCAGCTCCTGTCTGGCTATGTGGGAGCTGTCTGGGAAGTTTGTGCACTGTCAGTTTGATTCATTTCTAGGTGCTGGTCCCTTGGTAGTTTTTGAAGTTGCCATGCTAGTATATGTCACTATCAACTTCCCATCTGGAAAGAACCGTAGCATTCCTGCCAAGATCCTAAGGGAAAATCTGAGCTTCCAGGAATTTCCTGGCACGCTGTAACACGTGCCATGCTAAGTGAGGTATTCTCATAGAATCATAGAATCGTTTGTGTTAGGAGGGATTTTTAAAAGCCATCTGACTCAATTCCCCTGCAGTGAGCAGGGACACCGACAGCTCCATCAGCATTCAGAGCTCCTCCAGCCTGACCCTGAGTGTCTGCAGGGACGGGGCCACCTCCTAATCTCTGGGTGCTCTGTGTCAGTGCCTCACTGCCCTTATTGTTAAAACCTTCCTCCTTATATTGAATCTAAATCTCTTTCCATTTCAGACCATCTGCCTTTGTCTTATCACACAGATCCTGCTAAAGAGTCTGTCCTTTTTCTCACAGCCCCTTTAGATATTGACAGGCCATTCTCAGGTCTCCCTGCAGCCTTCTCTCCTCCAGGCTGCACAGCTCAGAGGGAGGTGTTCCATCCCTCAGAGCATTTTTGTGGCCCTCCTCTGGATGCATTCCAGCAGGTCCACTTCTCTCCTGTACTCCACATTTCAGGAGCACATCCTTTGGAATGGAGGACGAAGAGTGAAAAAAAAAGGAAGTGTGTCTTGGGCGATATATAGGACCTAGATGAGATCTTAGCCAAGTGCTTTTCCTTATAGACTTTACCAATCTCCATCAGCAGGTTCTGGTCCTGGAGAGTGTTGACACGAGTCAGTCCAATTGCTATTCCAGGGCCCCAGGTCCCTTCCGAGTGGTTTACAAATATACTATAACTGTAGAAAAATATTTCACTTCCTGCACCTAGGGTAGCAGGAGTGATTTTGGTGATGAAATTCCTTGCTTAATTATCCAACAAAGGAGTGAGAGGAGAGACAGGACAATCCAATTTCCCAAGGAAATGAGGCAGTCCCCAGTAAGTCATGTCCAGATGTTTGTAACATGGTGCTTCAGGAATATGTATAGAAGAATATAGAATAAAGATGAAGATAAGGACTGTTTTCCCATCCTGAAACAAATGCACAATTAATTGTATGTGAATTAAAGTTGTATATTTTTAAAATTACAGTTGGATTGTGCATGTGATAAAACTAATGTCCCATCTTTCCCAAAAATTCTGCTGATCCTGAGTGCTGAGAAGCATTCATGGAAGTAGCTCCAGGAAAAACATGGATTCAATGAATTAAGTTTAGAAGAATATCACTGTAAATATTGCTCATGAAGAATTCCAAATTAAAAATAATGTGGTGCAAGAAGCAGTTACGCTTTTACTAGAATGTTGTTATTATAACAGAAAGAAAAACAACTAAACACTGAAATTCTTATAAATTCAAACACAATAAGAAATTTTTAATGGCCGACCAGATTTCTAAGCATAAATATAGCCAGGTTGGGTGGGCCCTGGGCAGCTTGATCTGGTAGATGACAACCAGCCTACGGCAGGGGCTTGGAACCAGATGATCTATAATGTCCCCTCCACCCTAAGCCATTCTATAATACTTTCCAATCTTCCTACATCAGGCTGCAGGGAAGTGAGATCAGAATGTTGGGCCTAAGAAGGAAAAAAAGAAGAAAAAAAAAAAGATTCCTCAACCCCTTTGGTCATATTAAGGGCTGGGAAGCAAAGACAGTTATTGAAGCTCCACCCTCCCACAGGAAAAGCTTTACAAGTAGACTTTAAATAAGTGAAAGGCACCAATCACTCCTTGAGTCAACAGAAGTAGAGGAGGCCATTCAGAGGAAAACTCCAAAGCTGCTCTTACAGGACATATCGATCAGATATGGGCCAAGGTGAGCAAGGGGGCAAGCCCTTCTGTGGTTCTCTGTTATTCTCTTACATCAATAAGATGTATATTTAGGTCTGAAAGTGAAGGGAAAGTTTGCAGGTATTTTAAGTTGTCAGCCTAGTGCAAATGGGAGACCGACAAATCTGACACAAGAGGAGAAGCACAATTTGGAGAAGGTATCATTGAAAAGGCAGAGGAAGGTTACAGTGCACAGAAAAGGTTGAAACCTGAAGTTAAAATTGAGAGCATACAAAACTGTAAGGATTTTGTTGGTCTGTTTTTGATTTGCTGCTAAAATATATGTTTATGCAAATTGCCTACTTTGCTGCATTTCCAACCTTGGCAGCTGATCTCTGTCTTTCTAAAGACAAGTTTTCCTCACCCCTGAGCCTGTTCTATAACAGATGTGCTTTATTGTTGAGTTCCTAAAAATTATTATTTTTTAAATAGGTACATTCCTAAAAAATCAAAGTACATGCTGCTTGCCTAGATTAAAAAAAAAAATGTATTCCCCCCATTTGAAATGTGACTGCATTTCTAAGGCTACAAATGTAGTTATTTCAAGGCTTGCCTGACTTGATAAGCTGAAGATTGTGCTGCAAAGAACACCTCCCCATGGATGAATCAAGGTGAACACAGGATGCTGATTTTTTACTCAGTAACAACCCAGTCCCACTACTAAGGACTTTCCTATTCTTCCTCTCTATGAAGTGGAAGGGGAGGAGGGAGAAAGAGAGTAAAAACTATTTTTAAAAATATTAATTTTAAATTATTTTAAAAATAATTTTTAAAGAACACACACACCTAATATCTTTTTCTTCTGTACTCCTGCACTTCATTTCAATCAAGTTAACCTTCTGCTAATGAACCCTCCATAGGCTCTGTCCATGTCAGAGCCAAACCGACCTCAGATGCTCATTCTTTGGCCTCTGATAAAGCTACGGCTTGCACACAAGAGCATTCCACACCATATTATTTCACATAAATGATTTTAGTAGTGTTTTCTTTCCAATTCTGTCATCTCTCTCACTGTCAAATGACCCAACTGAGCTGTAGATGTCCCTGCTCATTGCAGGAGGTTGGTTTGATTCTTTAAGAATCTCTTCCAACTCAAATAATTCTGATTTTATGTTCTTGTTAGGTGCTTTCAACAGATCAGAACTGGTATTTATATCAGAGGTACATGTAACATAAATGTGGCTAGGGAACTCATCTCAATTTAAAAAGCAGAAACATTCTTCTGGTCATTCTGGTTTCTTCATTTCTTATTCAGTCATCACGTCATGGGATGAATGAAACCATGACAGAATTAGCTGATTTCAGCTGGATTCTGCATTCAGTAACTCATAGGTGTTCCATTCTCTCATAGTCCTCTCCTCTTAGATTCTTTTCTGATTTTCCTTTAGTACGGGATATACTACTCTTTAATAATTACACAGATAGTTTTTAGTAATCTTTTAAAGGTATAAGCTCTCTCTCTCTCTCAAAACAGAATAAAATGCTCAGAAATAATTTCCATTTGTAGTGGAAACTTCACATTTTTATTAGCTACTTACAGAAAGTAACATGCAATTTTTGCAATTATTTATGTGCTTCTTCCTCCTTCTAATGTACTTCTCACTTCTTCTTAGCTATGACGCAGCCAAGTACCGACTGGCACGTGAAAGAAAATGGTAGAGATCACCACACAAGTAAATTCTCTAGCAAAGAGTTGATTGTGAGGAGAGGTCAGGCCTTTGTAATCACCTTCAATGGAACAGAACAGCCTGAGCAAACCTTAACATTCATCGTAGAAACAGGTATGGCTCCCAATGTCTTTCACAGAAATTGCGATGCCTAAGCCACATTCTTTCGGCCTGGTATGTGCTATATGGTAGCCAGTTAATACCTCAGAACCAACATGTTGCTTTAAATAGCGTTTGAAGTGTTTGCTGTACTACTTCCATTTCAGCTAGCAGAGGTGGTTTCTTTCATTTTCAAACATATGCCATATTAATCTAAGAGAAGAGTTAAATCTCAGATGTTTTTTTTTTTGACAAATTACAGCAAGCTGGAAAGAAAAAAGATGTTTATTTTCCTTAAAAGGTCCAAAACCCTCCAAGCAGGCCAAGACCCAAGCCACGTTTGGTATCTCCAGCACAGCAAGCAAGGAGGGCTGGAGCGCAGTTCTTCAGTCCACCAGTTCCCACTCCGTGAGCATCTCCATTTCCAGCCCAGCTAATGCTGTCATTGGACGTTACAAGCTGAGTGTTCAAAGTACTTCAACTGGCAGCTCATCTGCAGTAGTCCTTGGCACTTTTGTTTTGCTCTTCAACCCTTGGTCTTCAGGTACGAATATATCAGCATTCCCCTGAAAGAACTGATTTACTTGTAGTTTGATTAGTATTTTCAGCTTCTCCACTTGACCTATATTTCTGTAGTATGGGGATTGAACATTCACCTCATAACCTAGCAGTGAGAAAATAAAAGCATATAAGACCTTCTGGTTTCTTAAGACCTTCTGGTACATAAAACCAACTCTGTATCATGTACTTACTAGAGACCCCCTGGCTCACCCCCCCAAGATGCAGATTAAGTTCTGCCAAAACTGTGGGGGTTTTTTATTAATTTTGCCTGCCGTGATTGTATATACCTCTCTTTTGGCTTTTCAGGTGATAATGTGTTCATGCCTAACAAGGCTGAGTGTGAGGAATATGTGCTAGAAGAGTTTGGTATCATTTTTGCTGGCAACAATAATCACATTAACAGCTTTGGATGGAACTTCGGCCAGGTAAACACAGCACTGAACCAGCAGCCAGTGCTTTATGCTCTGTTTTTCACATAAGCTGGATGATCAGCTTGTTTATTTTTTAATGTTTATCGCAGGTATACACCTCAGAAGACCAGGAGTCTGGTATTGCAGTTAGAACTCACATCAAGTTCTATTATATTGATTAATGAGAAAATTTGCAGTTGACTACTTGGCGATATGAGCTAGGACACAGATGCAGCCAACAGAAATCTAAGAGTCTGCTGCAAAGTATAGTGGAGCATCATTGAATGGCACAGGCCTGGCTGTCAGTCCACACATTCTGAGTTTTTAAACCTCTTAGAGTTTTAATCTCCATGGTTTATTGAGGGCTCATTTTTATGTGGAATTCTTGGCTGAGCTGCAAGGTTTCATCTTGTGGGTAAAGAAATATTAAATGCTCATGTAATTTTCTTATCTGTATAACTTTAGTACAGTAGAATGATCTGTGTTTCCAATACACTAATATATGTATATAACATAGTTTCAAGCAGATATCCTCAATATTTGCCTTTCCATGCTGGATCGAAGCTTGAACTACCGCCAGGATCCTGCCACAGATGTATCTCACCGACATGATCCCAAATATCTGGGCCGCGTTCTCAGCGCAATGGTAAACAACGTGTTCAGAAAGTCCAAACTACTGACTGTTCACTTTCCAGAAAATTTTAGGCCGCTGTTTGTATGCACCACAAAGCAGAAATGCGGGCCAGGGAAGTTCCTAAGTTGTAGTCTGGTCTCAGCCTTCTAGAGTTGTCTCATTTAAGTATGTCTCACACTCAACACTTTGATATCCAGTATTCAAACTCAAAGCTATGTTGTGGGTTGTTATGCTGAGCACTTTGGAGGTCTTTAATCCAACTTCCCATTTGAAGGGGGTCTGCAGGGGCACTACATCAGGTCATCCATGGATTTGTCAAGTTGTCTTGAAAATCTCCAAGGATGGAAGTTTCACTGCCCCTCTGGGTGACCAATCCAGAGCTGCACTGTTGTCTTAGTGATTTATTTTTCTTTTATGTCCAATATGGTCTTCCCAAGCTACAACTTTCTGTCATTGCCTCTTGGCATGTAATATACCAGTGCAGAGAAAAGTTGGACTCCTGACTTTGTATGCCCCATAGAAATAGTTGTAAGCTCTTACTATAGTCTCCTTTATCTTCATCTTTGCTAGACTGAACTAGCCTGGCATCTCTCAGCTTCTTGTAAGCTGTGTGCTCTAGGGCCCATGACCATCTTGGTAGCCCTGTCTCCTGGACCCTGCTCAGTGCCACAACATTCCCCTGAACCGAGAAGCCTGAAAGAGGAGCTGGACAGTAATCCTGGCACAGTGATAATTAAAGAGCTGCAACAGCTTCCTTCAGTATTCTTATAATTTCTGGCACTTACTGTAACTCCCAGGTTCATTTCAGCTGAGTTGCCACTCAGCAAGGTACTTCCCAGCCTGTACTAATGCATGGGGTTTTCCTGCCCTGAATCCTACATATTTTCATCCTGGATTTCATAAGATTTCTGTTGGCCCAGTATTCAAGATGCTCAAAGTGACTCTGCAGTTCTTGAATCTGCTCCTTCCCCTAATTTAACATTGTCTATACGTTTGCTAAGAGTTCATCCTGCTATCATGCAGGCACATTCTGACGGATTCACTGCATTATATGCATTTATGATGTCACTGTATCACACAATGGTAAAGTTGCACCTCACAACAGAAAGGTTCACCATAAACTTGTGTTTGTCATCTTCGTGAGTACTACTGCACTTGGGTGGGAGAAACAGTGGTTAATTTCTTTTCATTACTTATGAGGACACTTCTATAATTTCTCTGAAAAGATGAGATTTCCTCCTGAAGGCCAACTCAAGAAGCAATGACTTTTGTCCATTAAAGAGTCATTCAAAACTTTTCTCCATCCCCTCCTCCACCACTACTTCATCTATTGTAAACTCTGGATTTATGTTATCATAAATTTTGTGAATATTTTTACAGGTCAATGCCAATGATGACCAAGGGGTGGTACTAGGAAACTGGAGTGGAAATTATGACGGTGGGAAAAGTCCAAGCAGCTGGACTGGAAGTGGTGAAATCCTGCAAAACTGGAAGAAATCAGGATTCAAGCCTGTTAGATACGGACAGTGTTGGGTTTTTGCAGCAGTATTAACTACAGGTATGATTTAAGTAATGCATACAGTGATACTGCACAGACTCTGTGCACTAATAACACTTTCTACGTGAAAATATTTTGGAATATTCATCTGTTATATCAAACATCATATTCTGGAAATAGTGCTTTCTGACTACGGTTTTCCATTCTCTCTTTAGTGCTTAGATGTCTGGGGATTCCCACTCGTACAATTACAAACTTCAGCTCTGCCCACGATGCAGATGGAAATCTGCGTGTGGATGAGTTTTATGATGCTTCTGGAAATCATTTGAACGAGGGAGCTGACAGTGTCTGGTAAGGTTCTGCAGTATTTAGTAATAAGACCTGTCAGTATTATAGTCTTCAGGTGCAGAGTGTAGATTCTGATGACAAATACTCTATTTAACTTCTTAAAAATTGTCTTAAAAACAACTACACGCACAGGAGCAACAAAAAATTATGCTACCACAAAATTTGGTATTTTTACTTTTTCTTAATAAAGCAGAGAATTAACATCAGCTACTACAGCAAACTGAAGTCAAGGTAGACTGCCAAACTGAAGACAAGTTATAGCTGCCATAGATTACTGAAAAAATGGGATGTTATACTGAAAATATCAAATATTGGGACCTAACTTTGTTTGGAGTTATTCTTCAAAACCAAATCATGTTAAACTGTAAATTTCAACAGAACTAGCTCCCCTCTCCTTCTTTCTTTTTTGCAGTGAAATAATTTGCAGTGAAAATAATTATGAATACAAAGCAACAAGTGCAACTGAAATAAGCTTTCATTCAGCAAAGAAGAGTGCAGTCTCTCACTGTTTGCCTTGTTTGCTTCCCTGCTTGTTCTGGACACGTCCTAAATCAAAGAGAAACTTACTGAAAATACTACAGTTTTGTGCAATAAGAAGCACAGCTAAAACTAAGGAAATCCACAGGCTCAGAACTTTTTTGGGAGGGGTGAAAAAGAGGCTCAAGACATTTTGGATAATTTCAAAAATTCACTCTTTCCTTGAAAATTTATGGTAGTTCTACAATGCAATTTTCAACTCCTACATAATTAAGATTGCCAGGATCAGAGTGGTAGTCATCAGTCACAGATAAGAACCTTCTAAAGGTAAAGCATTTGAGACTTCCAACTAAGAATACTAATTAATGAACATGAATAGAAATGTAGAAACACGTACCATGGGCTTACTTTATTTATTCTTGAACGTAGGAATTTCCATGTCTGGAATGAAAGCTGGTTTTCCCGCAGTGACTTGGGCCCTTCATACAGCGGATGGCAAATTCTGGATGCAACTCCCCAAGAAGAAAGTGGAGGTACACAGATTTCATTCCAGGAGTACTGCTGAAAAATCATAAAGTCAGTCATTTTCAGAGAGAAAAAGAAATTGTAAAACTGCTCAGAAACAGAATGACAGTTTCTGCCTAATTAAAAAAGCATCAGCTCCTCTATGGCTGCCAAATTAGGTTTCTAGGGCCAGTCTTCTGCAGCTCTTTCTATATTTCCAATGTAGGTGTCTGGAGCTACTGAAGATTAATGAATACTATAAAATAGATCAAGTGCACATTGAGAATAAATGCACGACACATTGATTATTGGCTTGGGTCAATAACATCTATAGGGTCTGTGTGGATGAAAGGGCCGGAATGGGCCACCAGCTCTTGGTAATTCAAAAGTCATTGATAAATGTCTACCCAGTAATCTGCTTACTTTAAAACCATTGATTAGTTCTAAGATATATTTTCTTGATGCCACAGGAATTTATCAGTGTGGTCCTGCCTCAAGGAATGCCATCAAAGAAGGAGACGTAGATCTGGACTACGACTGTCCATTTGTATTTGCAGAAGTGAATGCAGACTGTATGTACTGGAGTTATGATCCTGCAACTAGAAAGAAAACATTATTATTCAACAAGTCAACAGTAATCGGCCAACTCATCAGCACAAAGGCAGTTGGTAGAAATGATCGTATAGATATCACCAGTGATTATAAATACGAAGAAGGTAAAAAACTTCATAGTTTCTATATTTGATTCATTCCAGAACTTACATAAACTTTATGATAGGAGCCTCTTGGTTGGCAATGTTGGACATCTATATGGTAAGAGGAAAATTTATACTAAATTTATTCAGTTCCAGCAGAAAAGAAAAGAGAATGTAAAGAGTAAAAAATAATGCCCTCCACTTTCTGATATGTAGTTGCTTTGTGGGACCTAAATAAGACAAGTCCAAATAACTTTGAGTAAAGTATTCACTGTTCCACCTGCATATGCTAATGTGTACTGGCTACCTCTCTTTTGTACTAATTAGTCCACAACCCAGTTACTTGACAGCAAGATGAAAGACCTGTGACAAAAAGCCTAAGCTAAATCAATATTTAGGTGCAATAAAAGCAACACAGCACATAAACTTGACAGATCTTTGGGTTTGATAGTGCAGAAAAAATATTATAACCATGAGCTGAATTTGCAAATGTGGAGAATGAACCTTGTTACTGTAAATACGTATATGAAGAGTGGAAAGCGTGGTAACGTAGAGGCCAAGAATCTAGCTTCCATTGTGTATTGGGCCTGAATGTTTTCTTTGTTCATGTGCAGCTTTTGTTTTCCCTTTTAAACTGTCATTATCCTGATCCGTAGTTCTCACCTTTCTTCTATTTCCTACCTATCCTGTAGGTATGGGGAGTGAGTGTGATATTGGGTGTGTGTTTGGCTGTTTGTTAGGGTCAACAGACTACCTTATGCCATTGCCCTTCCCTTATTTAAGGAGCATTTTCTGTATTAGCAAACAAAAACATACATTTTACAACCATAAAAAAGCATAGAAATGGAAAGGGTGAAAAACTTTGGACTTAAGATTTTGTTTTACAAAGGGACAGTGACCTAAAGGCAAAGCCAGAAAATTAAGTGTGGTTGTTGCTCTCTAAGTACAGAATTATGTTTTGCTGAATAGTCTCTAGCTGTCACATAAAAGAAAAGATGTTTGTTAACTGTTGAGGGTAATTTTCATTGTTGTTTTTAACAGGATCTAAAAAAGAAAGAGATATTTTTAAAAAAGCCCGTAAGAAGCTGGGACTTGAAGATAAATTTGATCCTACAGCACCAACACCAAAGGAAATTGAACAGAAGCCTGATATCTCAGGAAAGTTTAAGCTGGCTGGTCCTTCAGAAGTTGGCAAAGACCTCAATTTAATTCTGGTTCTTGCAAATTTACAATCTGAAGTTAAATCTGTTCAAGTAAATATGACTGCTTGGAGCACTGTGTACACAAGAAGACCAGTTCGTGAGATCTGGAAGGACTCCCTGTCTGTCTCTCTGTCTCCTGAGGAAGGTAATTTTTCAAATAAAATAATCACACAATTCTTATTAAAAGTTATCAATAAGCAGGTGTTAGAAAACAGTCAACTTGGGTTGGGGCAATCCGAGACATGTGCAAGCTGGGAGAAGAACTCCTTGAGAGCAGCCCTGCAGAGAAGGGCATGGGGGTCCTGATGGATGAAAAGCTAGACGTGAGCCAGCAGTGTGTGTTTGCAGCCTGGAATGCCAATAGCATCCTGGGCAGCATCAACAGAGGGCTGGCAGTAAGCAGGGAGGGGATTGTCCCCATTTACTCTGCCCTCATGAGCCCCTGTCTGCAGTACTGCATCCAGGCCTGTAGTCCCCAGTGTAGGAGGGATGTGGACGTGTTGGATTGGGTCTAGAGGACGGCCATGAAGATGCTCAGAGGGCTGCAGCACCTCTCCTGTGAAGACAGGCTGAGGGAGTTGGGCTTGTTTAGCTTGGAGAAGGAAGGCTGTGGGGAGACCTTCCTGCAGCCCTTCAGTACTTAAAGAAAGGGAGCTAATAAAAAAGATGAAGACTGACTTTTTAGGTGAACAGATAATGATAGGGGAACGGCTTTAAACTGAAAGAGGGGAGATTTATGTCAGATGTGAAGAGGAAATCCTTTGCTGAGAGGGCAGTGAGACTCAGGCACTGTCGCCCAAAAAAGTGAGCATGCCCATCCCTGGAGTAATACTGGGTAGAAAGTCTTTTCCCTTATAAAATATTTATCAGTTCCTTTTTTATTTTATTTTTTTCCCTCCACAGAGAAACATTTTCCCATTAAGATATCTTATGCTGAGTATCAACAGCAGTTAACTACAGATAACGCAATTGAGGTAACAGCTTTATGTCACGTAGAAGGTGGGATTCAAGTACTGGTGCAAAGACACATTGCCCTGGACAACCCTGCCATTGACATACAGGTGAATTATTGTCCCTTTACTCTAAATGCAGTGGCAGAGTAAGGGGAAAATGAGCCCTTTAGACATTTTCTTCCCTAGGAAGAAATGTTCTGCTTATATTCTGCCTTGGTACATCACAGCTCCTCATAGTAATCCCTCTTCTGACATGACTGACAATGCTGACAATCTGACCTTTTAAGTATTTTCTTTGCTCAGGTACTTGGTGAGGCAAAAGTGAATAAAGAAGTGGAAGTGGAAGTGGTATTTACCAATCCTATTGATATAGAAGTGAAGGACTGTGTGCTGCAGGTAGAAGGCAGTGACCTGCTGAGAGGAATCCTTATGATAGAGTAAGTACAAATACTTCCTGCTACTAAAGATAAGTAATCCAGAGCACAGCCATGGATGACTGTGAACCAAAAACAAGGATGAGACAGAATTTTCCTCTTGCTCACAACTTTAAATCACCTTTCCATCTCACCTAAGCTTTGACTCCATACTTGGGGAGGACAAATAATTACTTTATAATTTGATAGAACTTCCTTGCCTACCCAGCAGGCCATGACAGTTCCAGCAAAAGTTTTATGTATGCCCATGCAATAAATGTTATTGAAGCAGTGTATGCTGCTATAGGCCAGATGGGTTGAACCTTCTTGTCCTGACTGTAGGATTAGCAATAGGATATGAGTGTTTCTGTCCACACTATTCCCAAACTATTCTGTATTTTAACCAGGATTTTTTGTTTTGCTTTTAAAATGGACTACGAGTGCCAGTCTGAGTGGTCAGCTTTCTAAACAATTTGCATCTACATTAGACAGGTAGCCATGTAATGTAAAAAGCAGATGCACCAATGTCCCAGCTTTGTAAACACAAATGAACACAGATTGTTTAGGGGCAGGCTGTGATCTCAAAAAGTGGCACTTCTGAAAGAAACAGCCCAAAGTATGCTCTATGCGTACCTATTCCAGTCACAATAAATCATGACTAAGGAAGATAAACATTAGAGAACAGACTAAGCCATGACCAGCAGCTACTCCTTAGATGACTGAATTTATTTTACTATGGTCTGGAACTTGAACATAACTTAAAATACTTAACGCAGGCAGGAAGAGGATAGGAAAAATAGTGAATATTATGATAAATAATGATTTTCCAAAACAGGAAGTATGAGAACATTGATTTTCAAGCTCTGCTTTGAGAACTCTACAAAATAATGATGTTGGGAGATTAATAAACTGAGTCAAAAAGGTTCTAGATGATGTTGAGATGGGGAATGAGAAGACAGAAATAAAACGGGTACCTTTTACTATAGATCCCAGCTACCTGTGAGATGGAAATGTGCTCATTAAGTGAACATAGCAAACATTTAATCCCTGGAGGCGTTAAAGAAACACGTACATGTGGTCCTAAGGAACGTGTTTTAGTGGGTAATATTGGTGGTAGGTGGATGGCTGGACTAGATGATAGCGGTCTTTTGCAATCTTTATGATTCTATGATAAACATATACATGCACACTGACAAAAAAAACAACAACAACAAAAAAAAACAAAACCAAAAAACCATTCACAGCAACTTAAGATGGCCATTCTTGCTTGAACAACTACGTCTATCTCTTATATTCCCTATTCCCTTGAGGGTATTTGGTAACCTTGTGTCATATATCATATACAACTTTATCCTCAGGCAAGACAAAATACCACAGGCTAAGACTGTTCGGTAAAATCATAAACATGGGTTTCCTAGAATTATAAAATATACTGACATAAAACATTTTAAGGTCAATTTAGAATTTCCTGGTGTGTAAACACTTTTCTCATGTTGCTATAATCTACTGTAATTCAGGACTTTGCATCAATATTCTTTGTGGTTCCAGCTCATTCAACACAGTGATGCATTTTATGCTTCCTGTTCTGCATGAAGCTTTATCTTGTATGAGATGAGTATGCTTTCACCCTGATCCCAAGTAAGCTTATCTGGATTACTGCATAATGTCTTTTGGGTCCTTAATGAGTACTGAGTATTTAAATATATATCATAGAATCAAGGTTGAAAAAGACCTCTAAGATCAACAAGCTCAAGCTCAACCCATCCCACCATGCCCGCCAACCATGTCCCTCAGAGCCACAGTTCTGGAACGTGAAAGAAGCAATTATTCTTAATATTCAGTCTGAAATTGATTCAATTGACTGGCTCTCCACTGTTGAAAACGGGAATCAAGCCACCCAGCTCCAGCATGGTGCTGTCAAATAGCTAAGTGTTGTACACTATTTTCATGACCAGGTTGCACTGAGCTGATAGGAGTTCTTATATAAGGATGGAAATGACTAAAGAGTAAACTCACATATGATGCATAGGCCTATTTTCAGCTCATATTTTTTCTTTTGTTTCCTATTTCTAGTGTTCCACCACTGAAAGCCAAAGAGATATCCAGTACAAAATTTAAACTTACCCCTTTTGAGACGGGCTCCAAGCATCTGCTTGTTAATTTCTCCTGTGATAAATTTGCAGATATCAAGGCCTTTAAAACTGTAAAGGTGATTGACTAACAGGAAGATACACAACAAACAATCTTTGTTCCTATTGATTGTACAAAATGGTGTAAGAAATGTTGTACAAGAAAACTAACAGAACAAAATCCTTGCTTCCTGTGATGTGGGTTTACCAACTTTTTAACATTAAAATTTTATATTGTAATTTTTAATAAACTGTGGAATAGTTCACCTACTACTGTGCACATCCATGTTATTAAACAGAATATCTTACCTTCTATTCAGAGACTACTTGCTTGACTTTTGTCTGCTTTTGTTTGGAAATCATTACTTCTGAGTCTGGCTGTTTCTACACAAATATAAACACATTTTTACACGTTCAAAGCCTTATACAGTGCAATTGCAAAGTGGTGTTTCCCTTCATTGCAATCATGACACTAGAAAGTAGCCAGGATTAATGCACGTTTTACATAATTTTGCCCGGTCTTTTTGGCAATAATGAGTAAGTATCATGACATTTTTCCTTTCTGCCAAATCACAGTGGCCAAGTGAGGCACAGGAAATGTTCTAAAGCAATTTGAATGGTGTCCAGTATGAGAGCAACTTGGCAAAAATGTTAGGATAATTGCCCAGCTCAACATATATGAGGTTCTTTTTGCATGCTGCTGTTTTGTACTCACTGATATACTCTGAGAATCAGAGGGAGAGTGATCTTAGGTCAGGGGCTATTTTAACTCTGGAAAAATTAGAATTTATCACTATAGTTTGTGTTGTTAGGAAGCCATCTCTATCAGCAAATAATACATTAAATACAGAGTCCAGTAATGTTGAAATCAAGTTCACTATATCTTAGTTAAACTTTTAATGGCAGATAGGTGCAGACCACAAGCATGAAAAACTGGTGGGGGCAAAGAATGCATCCAAATTTGTTTGACTGTCATGAGGGCCAAAAATGGTAGTAAAAAGGCATGTCTTAATAAAAGGTGCCTTAGCCTTCATTTAAAAATTGTATAATTAACCTAGCTTATGAATTCCACATCTTGAATTCCTGTTGCTAAAGAGTATGCGTAACAGAAGATGTTCTTTCAATGCAACTCTACCTGGCAGGTGATTAAGTAGTTTGTGGGGAAGCAGAAGCTAAAAGCAAGATTCCAGGAACAAGTGAGCTAGGTGTAGCCCATTAAGTGATTTTCTTTATGGCTGATAATTATGCAACAGTAAGTCAATCTCTGACTGCAAAATCTCTGACTGATCTGTGTAGATGAAGTGAATGAGAAGTCACGCTACTGCTCTGTTGTACTTTGGACTGCAGAACCTGCCTTGTACCTATACCCTATATGCAAAAGTATTTGAGCAGGACACCAGCAGCCATCTAATTTACCTGTGCCAGAACATGACAATAGAAGATCATCATACTGGCTACATAATGACATGGCTACAGGGAATTTGTACAAGCAGCCCACAGATTTTCTCCTGACGTTCCTTAAAACTTGCAAGAACAAAGATCTCTCATCACACAGACAAACTGATGGAAGTTCAAGCTCACGGACAGACTTTGACTTAGAATTTCAACTTCTTTTTAAATGAGTGAAAACAACCAGATTCAGGTGAAGTCAAGCAAATTGCACTAGCAGAAATGACAGAATCTGGTGAACCTCTAGGGGAATTAAAGAAAGGCAACACCCTTCCCTTGCAATACTTCACACGTGCATAAAGTTAATACGTCTAATTAAATGTGTGCATACTGGGATACAGACTCGTAGATAGGATTCTGCAGTGTTTTTGTGGAACTTATACTTTCTAGAAAAGACTGGCAACAATATGAGTTGAAGGTGCAACAAGGCTAATCTGAGGTCATGATAGCACAATACACAAACAACAAATTATTGAGGAGGCCAGAAAAATGTAAGTTTAGGTTTGCATTGGAAAATTGGAAAGCTGAAGAGCAATTTCAAGGCCATGAAACTAGGGAAAAGAAGGAATAGAATATTTTGACCATTTTTGGATGATAGGTGGGTGGAACTGAGCTAGGAAAAACACCTGTGACACTATTAAGTCATTAGTCACATAGGAACCATGACCGCTGCATTCCAAAGGGATTACAAAAGTGGCTGCTAATGCTTTGGTGTGGTGAAGGTGTTGACTGTCAGGTGCTGCTTTAGGATGTAGGCCACTACGAAAGTTTAGGACGGCTTGGTGAACACCACAATGGGTACGTCACACAGAGGTAAAGGAGGTGGATGCAGCCGAGACAGAAAAAGTGGTCTGAATTTTAATTGCCTATGTGAGTAGCAAGGAAGTAGAAAGGAACTAGTCATGCTCCAGAGGGAGCAGCGTGAAGCATCTGAAGCAATCACTGTAAGTACTGAACACCTGAACTTAAGAACTGGTTGATGCGGTTCATCACTAGGACTGTGTGTGAAGACCAGGTAACATCAGAGGCTTGTGGCTCTTATGGTTTTCAAGGACTATGAATTAAGGAGAAGAAAAAAAGACTAACTAAAGCAGCTCTGAAAAGCAATCAAATCCATTCAAGGAGACTCCTGGAACAAGTTCTGAGGGCTGGAACATCCCAAGAACTTCCAAGAAGAGGAAGGACCTCTGAATTATAATGTAAGTGAAAATATACACTGTCATAGCAGATACAGTGCTGCCAAGTGTGAAAAGCTGTAGTGTTTTTCTTTCGAGACAGGACAGGCATGAAAGCTATATATGTACTCTTCTAGTTTTCATGCTATCAAAGCCAAGTTTCACAGAAAGACGTTAGAAGCCTATATATATATATATGTGTGTGTGTGTGTGTGTATATATACACACATACATACAAACATGTGTGTATATGTATGTATATATTTAAATAAATATATAAATATATATACACATACATATGTATATATATATTTAATTTTAGAAAAATAGATAGTAATTTCTGCTTATTTTCTATTTTTTCCTGTAATTTAAAAATTCAGATTAATTTTTTTTTTTTTTTTAGTCTTTACTGAGCACTAAATATGATCAGTGGGAATTTAAACATAATAATTATTTGTCCCCAGAAAAGTGTCACTTTATTACCTGTATGCTTTTTAAGTAAATTTTAAAGTTTGCACTGATAGAAAGTATTCGTGGTTAATAATTTGGGTTCTGGTTTGTGGGTTTGTTTTGTTGTTTTTTTTTTATTGAAAGAAAATTTCTGTTTAAATAGATAATATGGAGCTGGCTAACAAAACATGCAGCCATATATTTGTTTCTAGTGGGAATTTATCATTTCACTTAGGACAGGGGGCAAGGTCTCAAAACCAGAAGTCACATTAACCAACCTGGAAGTTAAGTCATCAGGAAATGCCTCTTTTCCTTCACATGGTTTGTATGTCCCACCACACTCCCTATTTCCTCATCCCCAAAGATAACTTATTCATGACACACCCATTATTCTTTGTAGGAAGTTCTACTCGTCTTGGAATTCAGGAGAATGCATTTCCTCTGAGTAAATAATTTTGGTATCTCCTCCCGTAATTACACCCACATTGTACAGGAACATTGGCATTAGACGTACTTCTATTATAGCAACTAATTAATTCATTTGACAAGTCTACATGTATTAATAACAACTGCTAAGTGCCTATTCCTCTTCTTGAATTTCAGCTGGCAGTACACAAAGATTGCTGGGTTTCTTCGTTTTCTGAATAGTGCAAATTGGACTCTCTTGAAGAACAAAGCAGAAGGCGTATGCAATTCACATAAGCTGAGGGGATGGCAGGTGAGTTCTGTGTGTCAGTTGCTTCCCTTCAGCAGGTACTTTACTCAGAACTGGTTACTTATGATACATGCCCTGTAGAAATCTGCACAGATTTTTTTTTATCCAGAGGAAATTTCATACTATCATTTGCATCTCATTTTCAGTGTCTTATTGTCATTACCAGGACTGCGTGAAAATTATTTTCTGCTTAACAGGAGTTGTTTTTGTGGGGAAAAAAAAAGAAAAGAAATTCCCATCACTTCAAAGGCATCACACCTAACTCTATATAAATGTATTTATTTTTAAATGCTTTTTCAAAAACATTCTGCTTTATTTTGTATTAAGAAAATCTGTGTTATCCAACATAAGCAAGCTGCAAGCATGAACTCTATAGACGGGGATTCAAAGAAGCCTTAACACCCTAGTAATGACAATATCTCTGCTTCCTATTCACCAAGATCAACATTTAAAATCACGACTGGTGATCTGGACAATTGGAAAGCAGGTCTATCTTTTATTCAATTGTGAAAGACAAGTTTTCAAGTCAATTTTTTAAATGTTGCTTTGCTAAGGAAATAGCCTTATACAGTTGATGTCCCAGAAATGTGTGATACTGTTTCTTTCATTCTGTCAATGCTTACTTGCATTAGTTCTTTGTGATGTCAGACTACAAACAAAATACTCTTCTCTCTTGAATTCTCTTGAATTCTTATACTTTTTTTTTTTTTTTTTGTCAGATTAAAGTAGATCTTGCTCTTAATCTTTCTTCAAAGTTTGTATGTCGATCGTATTTTAAGATGCAGCTATATCATTGCAGTTCTGACTTAGTACTTCGTTGCTGTGCTTATGGTATGAGACAGAACTGGAAGCTTGTCTAAAGATCTCAACCATAATACGGCATTGTGCCACAGGCCTTAATCCATCCTTTCCCACTTTGAGCATTGCATTGAGGCATGAGCAAGAGAAGGGAAAACATTCCTGCTAGGAGAATCATATACATACTTGCTTTTATGCTACTATGGTATATATATGCTTGCGTACATAATGCACGTATTCATTAAGCATATATGCTTCGATGCTAGTATAGCTTTTAAGGTGGCAAACACTGCTTTGTGGATTTTATACAATAGACTGTGATAAGAGGATGTGTGAAGGAGGACGCTTGTTATCAAAGAACTCCAAGCACATTAGAAGTCATCAGAATTACTCTAGGACATGACGAAGGTAAAACCTGCTAGAACAGTAACCCCAACTGTCCACTTGTGATTTTGGACAGTGCTAAATTTAGCCAGATGACTTTGTGCATCAAAAGATCCAGTGTATTATAGAATCGTCTGAGCTGAAAGGAATCTTTAAAGGCCATCTGGTCCTACTCCTTGCAATGAAGAGAGACACCCATAGTTTGATCAGGAGCTCAAACCCCCTCAACTGTGACTCTGAGTGTCTCCAGGGATGGGGCGTCCATCACCTCGTCTCTGGGAAACCTGTGTCAGTGCCTCACTGCCCTTATTGTAAAAAAACATATTCCTTATATTCAATCCAAATATCTCCTTTTTTGGTTTGAAGCTATTTCCCCTTGTCCTATCACCGCAGACCCCTCTAGTCAGTTTGTCCCCTTATTTCTTACAGTTCCCCCCTTTAGATACTGCTAATATGTCCACAACTATTTCTTATCCATTCATTAAAGACAGATCATCTCTCACCATGCATCTTTCCATACTCTAGTCCAGGTGGCACCAAAATTTAAGCAGGAAAGGTAAGACATCCCAACAGACATTTCTGGAAAATTAAAACACATACGTTGAGTGTATTGTAGATTGCATTTTTTGTAGAGTGTATATACATTATAAATTGTAGAGTGGCTACTAGCCACTTTATTTGGTGCTGACTTTGAGAAGACAGTGATTTGCTTCCATAAATTTTTCAGTCATAAAACAGCACGTTGTACTATATAGGAAGTATTTGTGATTTTGGTGTATGACTGCCCAGCAACAAAATACAAGCACAGTTTTTCTGTTATTAACCACTAGACTTCATCAATTTAGTTGGCCATCTGCTCTTTATCTGTCCTTCTTCCAATAAAAGATAACTGCTCTCACCAATCTCATTGTTCTACTTGGCAGGAAATGAGTTCTCATGCTGTCAGCTTCTTAATATTTTCTCTTCATTTACAGAATTGAAACCAACACATATTAGCTGGCAGCCTTCAGTAAATGCAAGTGCACACCATACTGACAAATATGCCAACACTGAGCTGACTGTGAGGCGTGGACAACCCTTCAGTATTACTCTGTACTTCAACAGACAAAAACACCCTGGGGAGAGCCTAGCCTTTGTCACTGAAATAGGTAATGCTCCCTTAGATTACTCCACACATAATGCTGTAGTGCACTATTCCTTCTAGCTTCCCCTTATTATCACAAAATGGCTTAGATTGCAGGGGACTTTAAAGTTCCAACCCCCTGCCGTGGGCTGGTTGCCACCCATCAGGGCCCAGAACCCCATTCAACCCAGTCTTGAATGCCTCTGGAGAGTTTAAAGCCATTCCTCCCTGTCCTATCACTATCAGACATGCAAACATTGGTCCCCTTTTTGCCTGTAAGCTCCCTTCATGTACTGGAGGGCCACAATGAGGTTTCCCTGGAGCCTTATCTTCTCCAAGCTGAACAAGCCCAACTCCCTCAGCCTGTCTTCACAGGAGAGGTGTTCCAGCCCTCTGAGCATCTTTGTCACCCTCCAGACCCACTCCACATCCTCCTACACTGGGGACCACAGACCTGGATGCAGTACTGCAGGGGGTGGGCCTCATGAGGGCAGAGTAAATGGGGACAATCCCCTCCCTGCTTACTGCCAGCCCTCTGTTGATGCTGCCCAGGATGCTATTGGCATTCCAGGCTGCAAACACACACTGCTGGCTCACATCTAACTTTTCATCCAGCAGGACTCCCAAGTCCTTCTCCAGCAGGGCTGCTCTCAACGAGTTCTTCTGTCTGTGTGTGCATCCAGGATTGCCTCAACCCAAGTGCAGCAATTTACACTTGACCTTGTTAAACCTCACAAGAATCTCATGTACCCAATATCTGCAGTGTGTCCAAGTCCCTCTGGATGGTGTTTCTCCCTTCTATTTTGCCAACTTACTATTATGCTTAGAGATGCAATTTTTCTTTGTGCATTTCTAACACTTCTTCCCCCCACAATATGTTCCCTTCTGTGGAACTTCTGTAGCCTAAGTGTGAAGTTAATACCAAAGTAACCCTTTAGAATGTAAACTAATTGCCTCATCTTTCTGGCAGGACCAGCCCCCTCAGAATCTCATCGTACAAGGGCTGTATTTAACCTCTCTGAGGTGGGAGCAAGTGGCTGGAGTGCTGCCCAGGGACCCAGCGAGTCTGGACATATGACCTTTATAATATCTAGCCCAGCTAATGCCATCATTGGACGATACAATCTCATCCTCCAGGTAAACTCAGGGAACAAGATCTTCTCCAGATTCCTGGGGCAGTTTGTGATTCTTTTCAATCCTTGGTGCCCAGGTAGGTACTGATGACTTTTCTCTTGAATGTAACTGATCTATTAGCTTGCTCCTTCAAGCTGCTTTCTTTGGGTTGCTATATCTCAGCTATGCATTTACAGATCTTGTTTCACTACATTAAAAATGCACCACCTTCTCTCACCTTTTTAATGAAATGTTCTCTATGGGATGACATTACAGACTGTCTTCAGGACTGAGCAGATCACATATTCTGTAGATAAGAGCTAACAGACTTTCATTTGCGCATGCACATTTCAGAAAATAAAGCAAGCATACAGTAATGCCCTTTACTCACACCAAAATCAAAGCAATACTGCTCTTGTACATGTTATCTGCAGAGATAGTAGCCCAACTATCCTTATAAGAACTGGTAGAGGATTAATGTGAAGACTGGTACTTCCCATATCTTCATCGTGGGTTGAAAAGGGCCTTCTCTTGCTGCTCCCATTTTTAATTTCTGCAGCCTCAGCATGCTGCAGGAGAAATGCAAATTCCCAAACTCAGATTTTGCAAATACATGACAGAAACCTAGATTAGCATTAAACTATATCACTCTACGATTAAGAGAGCCTGTAAGACAAGAGAAATTGTTTCCAGATGATAAAGTAAGCTATGTCCTTATAATCTGAAACTAATGATTTCGTAGAAAAGCCCTCCAGATTTACCTGACCATGCAATGACCACTGCTAAACAAAAACAAGTATCCTCCAAGAAAGGTGTGGCTAAATAAGCTGCTGCTCCTGAGAGATAGGAACAGATTCAATTTGAGGATACATTACCACTATAGGAAGTGCCATAGTAAAAGGGAAATAGAAAAATTACGTTCCCTGCAAATGACTGTCTGTAGATACATTTCCACATAGGTGCTTAGTCATTAAACTGGAAAAGACAGGAATTAATTCATACACTGTAATATCAGTAAATGAATACTTAAAGCAGTCAGGGCTTCAGATGGAAATCATGAGGGATATGGAAAAACTTACAGGTCAAGCGAGAACCACAGTAAAATGTCCCTGAAAAGACAAATGCAATCTTAAACTGCATAAGAGGAAACACCTCCTCAGATGTATAAATATTTATATCACTGCACAAGAAGCTAATGTGACCTCACTTGGGCTATTCTTTCAGTTAATCATTCCTAAACAGGAATTATGGAGTATTATGTGTTCAGAGCAGTGTTACTACCATGACTGAAAACACAAAAAGCCTTCTGGATAGGAAAAAAAACTACTTAAATTTTTAGTTTACCCAACAGGAAGCAATTAATTTCACATTTCTAAAGATACAGAATTTGGAAACAGGAAATTCCATCTTCTAAGAATGGTAAAATTAACAATAAACTTATTAATTCACTGAAGTATGAAGTGATGTTTTAATATTAAATGTCTCTACGAAGCTTTAATAAAGGGAAATCTCTTCAAGATACTAGCAGCCTCAGCCATTCTGGGATTCTGACACAATCTTTTTACTTGCAGGAAGAAAGGGAAGGGAAGTTCCCTTAGGAAGGTAAAAAAGTTGACTCAATAGAACAGAAGACTTTTATAAATATTTTCTTAAATCCTGAAGTTTCTGAAAATAATTTTCAATATTATGATATTAAACACAGATCCAAGCAGATAGTACTACATAAAGAGAGAACAAATCAACCTAAAAATCTGTGGGAAGCCAATGCTCCTGCAGAAGCTACGCACTGTATCATAGAGTAGGGCAACCAATGAGTAGCAATGCAATCAGAGAACAGTTCAACAGGCTCTCCTAATAACAGTCTGATAGTTGTTTGGATCAGGCAAGTAGAGATCTTTGTTTGAGACTTTTAAAACAAGATGAACGTGACTGAAAAATAAAGGAAAATATTATCTGCATGATTATTTTCAGATGTCTTTTCTATTTCTAACTACTCTAACAAAGAATAAAACTCTAGAGAGCCAGCTGGGATTTTTTTCCCATCTTCCTCACAAAATTGAAACATAAAGACAGGCAATAATACAAAAAGGCTATACTAAAATTGAGGAAAACAGTCACAGTAATAACATGCTTTTTTTTTTTTTTTCTTTCTTTTCCCCTTCCTATATACAATAACAAAGAATTTTCACTGAACTGCACATGTTAACGGAGTTATAACACTGAGACGTGGTTTTCCAAATAGTAAAGCTAATTCCACACTTCAGATCATGATAGAAACATTTTTCAAAGGTTGCAAGTTTTCCCCATTTTAAGTGTAAAAGCATGTACAACTTGGTTTTCAGGTGATGATGTCTACATAGCTAATGAAAACGAGAGACAGGAATATGTTCTAAATGAAAATGGAATTATCTTTGTGGGCAATGCAAAGTACATTGAAGCAAGAGGATGGTACTACGGACAGGTAAGCTGTAGAAAGTTCATTTTTACTTACCACTGTTTGCTTCTTTGATAAGTAATACATATTTATATGCAAACTGGACAAACCTGGCTGGCTCTGCTTGTGATGTGCTCACTGTGTGCCTAGCATGACTTTGGCTTGAGAGCTTAGCACAGCACTGCAGCTAGGATTGACTTCTACAAGTACTGTGAGCTCCAAATACATTTATAGAGCTTATCTGTGAGCAGAGCATCCACAGTACAAATGAAAATATTCTCATGGGGCTCCAAGACACCCACTGTTTTTAATGAAGTTACAACTGGCTAGAAATGACATTGACATAATTCCAGGGAATCCAGTAAATGCAGACAGAATAAGCTTGCCAGTTTTAGTTTTACAGAAGTCATTTCTTCTGATGGACAAAGGCACTGTGCCAAACTAAGGGTTTGTTTAGATACCCTTGGCTTTAGCCAATAGCACACTACTGACTTTATGCCTGACGGTCCCTATAATCTTTGGTCTGGAATACCTCAGATAGGAGGAACTGTAGTGGAATGTGCTCTGATCATGTTAGTGTAACTATTTTCTTAAAAATTTCTCTTACCTTATCACAGTTTCAAGATAAGCTCCTAAACACCTGTCTCACCATGCTTGATCTGAGTCTATACTATCGTCAGGATCCAGCTGTTGATGTATCTCGAAGAGGAGATCCTAAATATGTGGGCCGAGTCATCAGCTCTATGGTAAGAAATAGACAACTTACTCTACACAAAAGCAGAACGCATTAGTTACCCTATATATGGTATATTACACACAACTGCTTTTGCCTGTTCTGTCCATTTTTAGATCAATGGAAATGATAATGATAATGGAGTTCTCCTGGGAAAGTGGCAAGGAAGTTTCCATTCACACGAGAATCCATCCAGATGGGATGGCAGCGTAGTAATCCTCCAGAAATGGTGTCAGGATAACTACAAGCCTGTTCAATACGGCCAGTGCTGGGTGTTTGCAGGTGTGATGTGTACAGGTAAGCATTGAGGGTAAAGGGCTGTGGTGAAACAGAGCCACTTCGTGACCTCGGGTTTTTTCAAAATGACAAAGCAGTTAATTAGATAAGAGGAACAGTGCTTTGAAGGCATCCTGAAGAATCAAATATTTTGATAACTTTTTTAAATCTCAGACACTATTATAATCTATTACAAAAGTGTTTTTTTTTTTTTTTTCTCGTCTTTTGTTTGTTTGTTTTTAATGTATTTCAGTTCTGAGGTGCTTGGGGATTCCAACTCGTTTGGTTTCCAATTTTAACTCTGCCCATGATGTGGATAGAAACCTAAGCATTGATAAGTACTACGACAGCTCTGGAAAAAGTCTTAATACCAGCAAGGATTCCACATGGTAAATATAAGTTTTTGCATCTCCCAACCAGTTAGAATGTCATATAAAACCATATTCCATTGTTTTGTGGAAACATTTACTTCAAACAAACAAAAAAACATTTTTTTTTTCAGTCCCATACTTCAAACTAACTGCAACTTTCATGAAAATGTAAAATGCTTCCACTGACAATGTACCAGATTCAAAGTCTCTTACTTATTAACTCTTAAGCAGCCTGTCCATGATAATGCAACTCTGTGCCTTCCACACTCTTAACTAGTTTACTGCTACAATAACTTTCTTTCATCACACATTCAAAGCCTATGTTTCTCAGCTTTGAATGTCATCCTTCTTAGGGACATAAGAGCCTCCCCAGTAAGATTTCCAGCACTCCTTTAAATAGCCTTCCACTTTACAGGAGCAGAAGAAGAGATAACAATTCAAATACAATTTGCAGGTGGAAGAAAATAAGGTTATCAGGAGTAGTAAACACACATTCAGCAAGGGAGAATCGTGCTTGATCATTTGGTAGCATTCTGTGATTTTGTGACTGCCTGGATAAATGAGCAGAGGGCAGTAAACGTTGTCTATCTTGACTTCAGCAGGGCTTTTGACACTGTCTCCTTCTAGGTAAGCTTAGGAAACGTGAAATAGATGAGTGGACAGTGAGGTGGATTGAGACCTGGCTGATTGGCAGAACTTGGAGGTTTGTGATTGATGGTGCTTGAAGGCCTGTAGCTAGCAGTATTCCCCATGGGTCGGTACTGGGTCTAGTCTTGTTCAACATATTCACTGGTGATCTGGATGAAGGGACAGAATGTTCACTCAGTGTTCACTCAGCAAGTCTGCTGATGATACAAAGCTGGGAGGAGAGGCTGACACAGCAGAAGGTTGTGCTGCCATTCAACAAGACCAGGACAGGCTAGAGAATTAGATAAAGAGGAACCTTACAAGGTTCAACATGGGCAAGTGCAGGGTCCTACACCTGGGGAGAAATAACTGCATGCATCAGTAGGGGTTGGGGGCTGACCTGCTGGAAGAGAGTTCTGTAGAGAAGGACCTAGGTGTCCTGGTGGACATTAGGTTGACCATAAGCCAGCAGTGTGCCTTTATGGCCGAGATGGACAATGCTATCCCTCAGGATATCATTTAAAAAAAAAAAAAAAAAGAGTGGCCAGCAGGTCAAGAGAGGTTCTCCTCTTCAATGTTACTTCTGGTTCAGAAAGTCCCTAATTTTCTGACTGCTAGAAACTAGGCAGGTACATCAGGGGAAGGATCAGTCTAATCACATGCTGTTCCCAGCTTTTTTCCTGCTGCACACAACTACAGATGAACTATTAAACTTTATGAATAATTTGAGTATAGCTGTCCCAAGTTTATTTTTAACATGTAGCTCTCACATTTGAATGTTACTGAGCCCAGTCCCCAAACACGGCCCATATCAAAGGCCTAAATTTTTCCTATTTCCCCCAAAGTAAACTGTTCAGTTCCACATGCTCAATGCTGTTGTTCTCTTTTTATTACGGAGGCCTACAACTCAACAGCAGGCAGTAAATCTGTACTTCATAAAAAGCAGTGAGCTGCTGTAAATAGACAACTTATGTCTTAAACAATCTTAAAAAAAAAAAAAAAAAATTCCCTACACCTTTCAATCTGTGAGTCTATGTGCCTCTATATTGCTATGCTTTCTAGACATTGTACTCTGTCTCTAGGGATTATCATGTCTGGAATGAAAGCTGGTTCATTCGCCCAGATCTGGGAACACGATACAATGGATGGCAGGTTTTAGATGCAACTCCACAGGAACAAAGCAAAGGTAACAGTGTAATGACTTAACGTTCCTTCCCCAAACTGAGTAGGTTTAATCAAGTCTGACACTTTTTTTCATGCTTTAGGATTATTCCAGTGTGGCCCTGCATCTGTCGTAGCCATCAAAGAAGGTGATGTAGACCTGGATTACGACACCTTATTTGTGTACACAGAGGTGAATGCTGATTGCAACAGATGGATTGTATACAGTGATGGAACAAAGAAAAGGGTTTATTGTGATACTGAAATAATTGGCAGGTTTATCAGCACCAAAGCTGTTGGCAGCAATTCCCGTGTGGATATCACTTATAACTACAAATATCCAGAAGGTAAAGTTTATTATCATAATTTATCCCTTTCTGAACTCCTGGTGATAGGATGGGTAACCTGTTTAGCTTGGGTATTTCTCAGATTCCTTCAGAAAATATTTCTGTTGTCAGACGACTTTCCTAATACAGCAAGTATTATATTTTTGTTTTTGTGTACTTGCTGGCATCCTTACTACGACAGATGCTTCAGTCTCTCACACAAAATTGCAAAATGAAATATATACAAAAAAAACCAGAACTCTGTGTTTTACTAGCAGAGGCAGACAAATCCAAGTTTACATAAAAAGTCCTAAAGAGTCCATTGATTGCAGTACTGGAAGTTGTTAGATTAGTAAATAGTAGCGTTCTCATTTACCTGGCAGAAGGGTGAGGACAACCACCAAGTCTCTAATTAACTACCTTAAACCAGCCTTCTAATTCTAGACATCTATCCCTCATATGACCACACATTCAGTTTCTCTCAAACTCTACTGTGTCCATTCCAACTCTTCATCTTTTCTTTTTGAAGACCCCATTTTACCCTGCTCCCATGAGTGGTGACTCAGCCTTCCTGTCTGACTTTTTCAGACTATGCTCTCTGGTGCTTCTACTTTGACATCCAGCCATCAGCTAACCAGCTGCTATGTGTTTGCACTCTCTGTAGACTCAGTCTTAACAGTATTGGATTCTGAAAACAAAAGAGTTGGGAAACAGGAAAGTTAGCACGTGTCATTCATCTGCACTTGAGAAAATGAAAGAACAATTGTTAAAAACCGCTTAACCATGTTTGCAGGAATATTTTTAGATGCCTGGTTTCTGAAGGGAGATGTGTCTTTAAATAAGAGTTAAGGCTTCAGAATCAGTGGCCGTATTTCAATACTTCCCTCTGCAAGGTTTTAGCGCAACCACATTTAATACAGAGGCTGGTTATCATGAGATCAGCAGTGACACCAATACTACTGCATATTCTGAACAAAGAAAAAGAAATCTTGCATACAAAAAAACCCATCAACAAACGCATGATATTTCATTTCAGTGACTTATTCACCTTATTACATTATATTTATTATTTTCATGCAAAAAAAAAAAAAAAAAAAGACTATTAAAAATACGAGGAACTTTCAGGTATTTCATATTTCTAGGCAATCCAGAGCTGTGACCCTTTGTCATTCTGATAGCTTTTAGATAGAGGAGGCCCTATGGCAAAAAAAAAAAAAAAGTATGAATTTTACTTGGTTCTCTTGTTTAACCAGGCTCTCCTGAAGAGAGAAGAGTGTACAAAAAGGCCTTGGCCAAGATATTTGGATCACGCATCACAGAAGGACACACCGCTTCCCCACATGAAAGACCTTCAGAGGCAATAAGAAACCCTGGGATCTCTGGGAAGTTCAAGCTGGCTGAACCTCCAGTGTTTGGCAAAGACATTAACCTCATCTTAATTCTCAATAACCTATCCACTGACCGCAAGACTGTGAAAGTGGACATCAGTGCGTCAAGTGTTCTGTACACCAGGAGAGCAGTGGCAGAGATCCTGAAAGCAAACACCTCTGTGGATCTTGGTCCTAAGCAAGGTAACTTCTAATAACCCCAAGGAGCATTTCTACAGCTCTTTTTAGCCCTTAAAGTGACCTGAAGGCAAACAGAAGGAAGAAACATTGATATAATGTCCATATCAGCCTTACAATATGTCGACTTATTCCAACTCCCAGTAGCACTGTTTATGACAAGATTTTACACGATATTTTTTCCTTTAAAAACTTTCACTAGTTCAACCAGGAAGTGAAGATCTCGTGAGTTGTTATAAAGAAGGCTACATCTTCATATGGTGGAATGCTAGTCCCAGGCAGCTGAATGTGAATGCAGAGTAGAAGCTAAAGTGTAGGAAAGACATAAGAAAGCTATACTAGAGCACCAGAAACACACGATGTCCCTGTTTTATTGCAAGGGAGTTGGACTAGATGACCTTTCAGGGTCCCTCCCAACTCAAACAGTTCTATGATATACGTGCCCATGATCATTATGATACATATAGGAACACACCTTACTCTGTAAAGAAATTAAGAAGCCTATTGCATGAAAGATCCTTTTCATCTCCAGGGGCTGCAGAGATAAACACTCCCCTCCTTTCTCATACACACACCCCATACATAGCAGAAAAGTAGTAGGACTAAGACAATAAGTACCTGACCAGAATGCTTGAAAAAGACCTCTTGAACTTGACCCAAACTTTCTTCTTGACTGAAGTAAACAAATAGGATATATGGACAGAACAAATAGTTATATGCCTAACTAGTAAAAACTCACAGTGAAATGCAAACAAGAAGATTCTCCTTCAGGCCAAAATCCTCCATTCCAAACTGTAAGGGTGAAGTGAGATCTTTAAATCAGAAAAAAAGACCCTGAAGTGCACAACTGGCCACACAAGGAAGAAATATACAGACCACTGCTGTCTTATCTTCTGCTCTCTTTCATAATTTCAAACACTCACTTGTCTTTAGTATTCTTTCAGAATGTAATAGTTCCTACACGTTTGAATTGCAGAGAAACATATCCGGTTAAAGATCCCTTATGCTTACTATGGGAAATACTTGACTACCGACAAAAGGATCCAAATTACTGCTTTGTGTGAAGTCATGCACGTGCACGGGGTTAAGCTGCTGGTGGAGAAGACAATCATTTTAGAGGATACAAACATTATCATTAAGGTAAACAATTCCCTTACTTATAGCCTAAATAGAAAGAACTAAAGGGCCTTCATGAAGCCTCAATACTCAAGATGAGAACTTGAGGATAAATACATGAGATTAGACTGCAGTTCCAGCTGCTGTTCTCAGAAGTTTGCCAGCTTAATCTGAGAAAGTATGTTTTCTCAAAATGGCAGTGTATGAGAGACACCACTTGGAATCTGTTTTGTTACCGTTCTTCTTTCCCAGTCACATTCCACTGCTTTGACTTTACAGAAATTGTTTTTGTTCCATATTTATTCCAGCTATTGGCAAGTGTTCAGATTGCCTTCAACCAATTTTGCCTTCTCCCAGAATTAAACCCTGAATTCTAATCAACATCAGGGACAGTTTATATAGTTTTAACAATTTAACCCTAATTAATTATGCACCCTGAAAAAACACCAACCCAAATATCAGACAGATTTAATGATATGTCTATGTAGTCAGTGCTCTGTTTCACTGAAGTGGCATAAGAACAACAACAACAACATTGTATGCAGCTCAATAGGGACAATTTCTTCTCAGAAAGAAGTAATGCAGTGGTACAAGCTGCCCAGAGATGATGGAGTCACTGTCCCTGGGGGTGTTTAAGGAAAGGGTAGCTGTGGTACTTAGGGATATGGTTTAGTAGGCAATATTGGTGGTAGATGGATGGTTGGACTAGATGACATTGGAGGTCTTTTCCACCCTTAATGATTCTATAGCACTATTTAGCTAATCCAAATCCAGCTTCAAGTATTAGAAAAACACACCAACTGCATGTTAAATTCCAGTACTCCTATTAATATCTCATTCATCTTCAAATATAAGAGATGCTCTCCTTACAGTTCAACTGAGACTCTTGAAAAGTATAAGTGAATAATGGGAAAAATGTCTTTGTCATTTAGATTCCTCGTCGGGTTGTAGTGAACAGAGCTGCAACTATAGAGATCTCCTATGCCAATCCACTCCCTGAACCTGTGGACCGCTGTGTACTCCTGGTGACTTTGATGAACCAACAGGTCAAGATACAGTAAGTGAAAGCTGTTGCATTTACTCAGTGCATGATCAATTGCATGATTAGTTTCTCGCTTAAAAAAAAAAAAAATCATGTAAATTCTCATTACTGTTGTAATAAATATTCTATTTATTAACACCAAAATGCTACCAAATAAATACATACTGAGAATGAATGATTTCTCAACCATGTATTATCTTTCTATCTAAGAACTTTTTCAAGAACTAAAAACTGCTAACAGCCTTTTTGGGAAAGCATGTGCACACATTCTTTTGTCTCTCTGTTATTTCTTTCACTGTTTGGCTTTTTATCTACAACACCCCCATAGTACTACCGTAAGTCTGAGCTAGAGTAAATAAATAGGATAGCATCTTAGTTTCCTTTGTTTCAGCCCAAAAAGAAGTTGCTCTGCTCTCCTTCCAGGTAGGAGAAAACTGTCATTTCAAAACTATGAGCAGATGTTCTATTACTTTTTTTTTTTTTTTTTTTTTTTAAAACCCCAACCCTTGGACACTTTTTTATTTTTTAAACAAATTCACAAATTCACTCGGTGTTGAGTATTAATCACCTAAAGCTTGTTTTATTATAATACAGCCTGACTTTCTGTGGCTCTGGAAATATTTGGACATGATAATTCAAAATATGGAAAATAATTTCTGGCCATCAGGAAAAAAATATATAACCATATTACAGGCAAAATGGATACAAGTCAAGCATCATCAACAGACCTTTAACACCAGTCTTCCTATTCCAACTTTCTATGCTGACTATCCAAACTTGTATCCAGTTCTAACACGGAAGCATGAAGTAGAGATTCAAACCTTCATTGTTCTGTTCTACACTAAACAACTGCAGTACTGTCCTCTCACTCTGCCCAAAACCCCAAATAACTCACTGAACACAGTGCTGGGTTTTCAGTAACCCACTGGTGTCCCAGCTATCGTGCAGTTCTGCTTCTTGGGAATCTCAAGAAAAGACAACACACGTCTGAATGAAATTATTTTTTGTTTTGTTTTCAGTCTCGCACGACTGGCAGCAAGGGAGAGATCAAGAATTTATTTTGAATTCACACCCCGCAGGATTGGGCCCTTACAGCTGCAAGTAGACTTCTCTTGTAACAAATTTTCACACATTAAGGGCTTTGTAACCATTGTAGTAGCACCTGCATAACACGATGGAGTCAGTCTCCTATTTCAGCATTATCACAACAGGACTTTCTTCTCCAAATAGGGAACAGTGATCATCTCTCATATTACAATAGAATTAAGTTCTCTGCTTTTACAGCACTTCATTATTTAGTCTCTAACTGTACTTCCTATTTTCTTTTTGTCATGACATCTAGAGAAATAAACCTCCTTTCCTTGAATAGATAGTTTCACTGTTACATTAAATCTACTGATTGCATTGAGCTTCAGATTTTGACTTGTCCATCAAAGAATTAATGCAATCTCTTCATAATCTCATTCTAGTTACCAGCAATAAATAAAAGCTATTAAAATAACTGTATTCTTTTGTAATGAAACATACATTACATGAAAATATTATGAGAAGTCACAAGACTGAGGAAAGCTCCTCTTCCTGTATTTAACAAGTTTCTTACATTAGAAAGTGGAACGCCTCCTCCATCGTTCAGGATCTAGGGATACCTGTGACTTTGTGAATGGGGAAAAAAGCCAACAAATACTATGAAAACTGTCTTCCCGTGGCCTGTGGGCACAGGCTGGCAATAGAGCAGACAATTCACATACATATTCAACCAGTAATACGACAAACTCCCAAGCAGCATGAAGCACAGGAAGAGACTTGCATTAAGTAACACAAGGTAACTAACATTTTTTTCCCCACCACTGTCTGGTCACTAGAGACAAAGAACATAATTATCATCAAACCTTCCAAACACAGCTTGTCCACAGGCAGAACCTGTTCCACACTTCTGTCACAGTGTTTGCATACAGATGCCTCTTTTGAGAGTTCCTGACCCTATCAATGCCAGGCATCAGGTCTCACCCAAACCACACTTTCAAATGGAATCACAGAATGCCTTAGATTGGAGGGGACCTTAAAGATCACCCAGTTCTAACCCTCTGCCATGGGCAAGATTGCTACCCACCAACTCAGGCTGCCTGTGGCCCCATCCAACCTGGCCTTGAACACCACCAGTGATGGGCACCCACCACCTCTCTGAGCAATCTGTTCTTGTGTCTCATCACTCTCACAGCACAAACTTTCTTCCTAACACCCAGTCTAAATGTCCCCTCTTCTAGATTAAAGCCCTTGATCCCTTGTCCTATCACCATGTGAAAAAAAATCAGTCTCCCTCTTGCCTGTAAGCTCCTTTCATGTCCTTTCATGGAGGGCCACAATGAGGTTTCCCTGGAGCCTTATCTTCTCCAAGCTGAACAAACCTAACTCCCTCAGCCTGTCTTCACAGGAAAGGTTCTGCAGCCCCCTGAGCATCTTCATGGCCCTCCTCTAGATCCACTCCAACAGCTCCAAATCCCTCCTACACTGGGGCCCCATATCTGGATGCAGTTCTGCAAATGGGGCCTCACGAGGGCAGAACAGATGGGGACAATCCCCTACTTGCTCAATGCCAGCTCTCTGTTGATGCAGCCCAGGATACCTGGGTCTTCCAGGCTGCAAGTGCACTCTACTGGCTCACATTCAGCTTTTTGTCCATCAGGATCCCTTACTCCTTCACCACAAGGCTGCTCTCAAGTCCTATTTCCAGTCTGTACACATATCTGGAATTGCATCAATCCAAGTGCAAACAAGCCCTCAAGCCTCTCTAGGGATGGCTAAAAAAATATGGTGCTCACTCAACTGTTATTACTATCTGGCCTTAGTTTGGATCTTTTCAACATAAATTTAAGCTGCAGACAATTAATTTGCCTTTTTGGTTGAATGCAATCTTGATATGGATGTGGAAACAAAAAAAGAAAACAGAAGAGACATTAAAAAGGCATAAGGTAGAAGCATCGAGGCAAGGAAAATAAGAAATCACTCTTTTTCCCCACTATCCTTCTTGCTCCTAACCTATCATAGTCCATTGAAAGTGTGCAATGAATGGTGCACAACATCCTCTTGGGACAAACTGGCAGGGCACATTTCTAGATAAGTCTTGGCATGAGATGCGGGATAAAAGAACATGACAGCTTAAAGAGCAGAGAAGTGTCTTTAATTACAGTGGGTAGAGCTTATGGCAGAAAAAGTGATGCTCTACTGCATCCTCCTGAGTCCAGCTCAAGACACCATGCCAAACAGCTACAGAGAAATTATGTAGAAGTATTAAGAATGCCAAACTATAAACAAAAGTGAGTAAAAGTAAAGGCAGACACTAATCAATTCTCTATTCTTCATAGAAACCTCTGATGCATAGGTGACTGTGTAATCAGACCCTCCCAGTGGGACATATGGCTTCTAATGTAAGAAACACATATTACAGATAAGCAGATCTGTCAGGAACAGATAATGAGAAAATCAAGGGTCAGTATGCCTCCAAGAAAGACTCGGTTATACAAAGTTAGGCGTAAGACCTTCAGGCAGGTCTGTCTTTTTCAGAAATTCATTATGCTATGCAAAGTCATGATGCTACTGAGTTACAGTAACATTACAAATTTATGCAGATTACTGTACATTCCATGTTGTAGAATACACATATTATATTCATCTATATCTGGACTTCTGTTCATGCAGTCTCCAGAAACGTAAACTGACACAAACCCACCTGACCAAAATGAAGTTGGGTCTGAGGCACTTACACAGATTGCATAGAGATGAGGTGGGTGCCCCATCCCTGCAGGCATTCAGGGTCAGGCTGGATGGGCTCTGAGCACTGATGGAGCTGTGGGTGTTCCTGTTCACTGCAGGGAGTTGGGCCAGATTGTCTTTAAAGATCCCTTCCAACTCAAATGATTCTATGATTCTAACTTTCCGCGGACTCCTTAAAGACCATTTTCTTTGTTCAATCCAGTCCGGAATGTTTTCTTCTCTTAGTAGAGAAGACACCAGGATACTGATTATAATCCTTCCTCAGCCATTCACCAGTTTTAAACAGTCATAATTAGATCCAATGTTGTGCAATTAAATCAGCCCTAAATAGATGCTTATGTAGGATATTACTAAAACAACAATAACTTGCAACCACAGGTCACACCCTGCTTTATATAAGCTGTAGCTTATTTAGTGGGGTCAGTATCCGAAGCCTTTCATTACTTATGCTGGTGGGAGAGGATTCAGAAAGTTGCTGCACACTTTTGTAGCCATAGCCTCAACTACCCAAGTGTGGAAAAGAAGAAAGAAACCTTATGGCTGGTAAGTTTAAAAAAAAAAAAAAAAGATAAAAAATAAACCATAGCTTGATTGCTCCAGTCATCACTTTTCCAATACAGATAAGTGACATTTGCTGCAAAAATAGGATAAATTACATCTCATAGTTCTTGGAAAATTAGCACTTTTTAGGTTATACGCATTTATTGATTAATCTATTCAAAATTTATTTGATATAATGTGTCTTTAATGGTATGTTGGTTGTTGCTTTTTGTTTTGTTTTTTAACTCATGTAACAGAAAAGTAGAAAAAGAAACTATTTTTTTTTTTTTTTTAACCATATCCATTAACTGCTCCACACAGTGCCTCAGCAGCTTTGTTGGATAGAGATACAAGCATCAAACTGCCACTCAGAAACGCTGGGCTCTAATCCCTTTCTGATACCGAACTCAACAAAGGTCATTTGATGGCCTCCAGACCCCATTACCCCTTCACTGCAAAGCAGTTATGTCAGCCTGTGTGCTCCTTGGTGGAAACACAACCCTAATATCTACGAATTGTATTGCAGTTCTGCAGAACGTTGCTTATAAGCATGTTCCCAAAGTCTATCCATTAGAGGAGAAGCACTTTCCCAAACAACTTTTTTAGGACTCTTTTCAATGGTACATTGTCAGGATTATTGGAAGTCCTTCCCCCCCCCCCAAAAAAAAAAGAGAGATACTGAAACCAGAAAAAGAAATCATAAGATTAAAATTAAAACTGTAACGATTAATTTAAGGAGAAAGTTGGAAGTACACACCGGCAAAGACTGGCATTAGATTTTTATTGTGACTCGTGTTTTTGTGTTCACTAGAAACATCTCTAACTACTAGCTTTGGAAGGCGAGCCAAAATATTAAGGCAGTAAATCCTTAGAGGCAACAAATGCTAGTCACTGTTGGTTTGTAGGTTTTGTTTTGTTACTTTTTTTTTTCTTGTTTCTTTTTCTAAGTTTTCCTACTCCTCCTAGTGTCATTTCTTACTCTGTTGTACATTTTGTCTTCACCTGTGACATTCTGCACCTACCAGCATTTATTAGGTCATTAAACATCACAGTCCCATCAGCATCCTTAAAAGCATCTCAGTTGTTATTATGTATATGCTACATTTTTGTTTGCCACTACACAAAATGTTCTCTGTTATCTGCATCACTGCACAACTAATGACACTCTCCAAGACATACCTCTTTTCCTTGCACATGAAGCCGGGACAGCTTTCATATGCCCCAAATTCAGCAGTCTTAGAAACCTCTTTTTTCTCTTACATGCTTCTATTTAACTTGTAGAGTTCAGGAAAAATAGTGGTAGGATATATACAGCTGAAGTGTTGCAAAACAAACTTCTTTTAAAGCTCTGATCTCAGGAAACATGTTCCAATTCACTCTTAAATTAGAGGACTTGATGGTAGGATTATTGTTTGCTGCAGGTTCATTTCAATTAAACATATTTAAGCCAGGAAAATAAAGTCATGGTGCAAGTAGAAGCTTTATAGCTATTTCACATCATGTAACATAAACATTACTGCATATACCTATTACTGTACACTGTTGTGCAAACACAGCAGAAAACTCAAGTCCCTCCCCTCCTCTATTCTTGTAGTAGAACCCTATCAGTTCCTACAGAACACAGAATGGTTTGAGTTGAAAGATATCTTAAAGACCATCTAGCTTCAACACCCTGCCATGGGTGGGGACATCTCCAGACATCTCCCACCACAGCAGGTTGCTCTAAGCTCCACCTGACCTGGCCTTGAATGCTTCCAGGGTGGGGATCTCCACAAGCTACCCAGGCACGCTATTCCACATCTACATCCTCACAGTAAAAATTTTCTTCCTTATAACCAATCTAAATCTCTTTTAAAACCATCCCTCTTGTCCTATCATTACACAGTCTGGTAAAGACTCTTCCTCCATCTTTCTCGTAGGCCATTTTTAAGATTTGGAAGGCCGCCATAAGATTCTCCCAGAGTCTTCTAGGCTAAATAATCCCAACTCCCTCAGTCTGTCTTCAAGGGAGAAGTGCTCCAGCTCTCTGACCATTTCAATGGCCCTCCTCTGGATCCATTCCAATAGGTCTGTGTCTCTCTTATTCTGGGCTCCCCAAAGCTGAATGCAGTGCTCCGGGAGAGGTCTCACAAGAGTGGAGCAGAAGGGGAGAATCGCTTCCCTAGACCCACAGGTCATGCTACTTTTGATACAGCCTAGGAAACGACTGGCTTTCCAGGCTGCAAAATTTGAATTTCATTTCAAGTGATACAAGATGGTGCTAAACCAAGTCCTGTATCTCAGTTCAGTGAAAGAGAGAAGAGCATCTTTCAACAACCATTAGTTTGCAAAGGCCTAACATGCCCTTGTCTCAACAAGAAATTTTCAAGTCAAAATCCTCTGGAGTGTTGTACTGCAGAAAGGCATCTTTCCAACACATGTGTTCATAGAAGGATCTATTTATTTATAATTATTATTATTAATTAAAGAACAAGAAAGGTTTGAAAGCTTCTGTAATCTGTGTTTTAGTATCTCATTATAAATGCAGAGAGCAACCTATCTGATGCAACAGAACAACCCATTGCACTGTCTCAGACAGCTTATTATCTGTCCTCTAGCCATTGCCTATTTCTGACAGAGTATGAAATAACACAAGGTATGACACACAAGCAAAAAGTTTCTACCTTAACTGAGATGCACATTCTCTTGTCTTGTATGTTCTGAGTTTGACAATAAAGATATTAGCCTTCTATTCATCACCTGTCATACTGTTGCAGGTTGAACTTGCATATGAGTTCTAATATTTCTTTACATACCTCTGTGAAGCACAATGGAAGCTAAGATCCCTGTAGGAAGAGCTGTTCGTTTAGCTAGTTTATTGTTGCAACTTTATTTTTTCATAGCTTGATGGTGGATTTTTCTGTTTTCCTGGAACATTTAACTTCAGCTATACATAAATTGAATGAAGCAACATTAGACAAGCTGACCGGATGTATAAGTTTAAAGGAATGTTTTCCATTAACTTACTTTACATTTTTCTAGGCCAGAAAATAACGAACATTGACTGGCACTCTAAGCTAAATAAAGCTGCACACCACACATCTGATTACAACAGCACGCAAGTGATCTTGAGGAGAGGACAGGCTTTCACTATTACCCTAAACTTCCAAACAACAGTGCAACCTGAGGACAACTTCACATTTATTGCAAGCACAGGTAATTTCCTCGTGGCGCTAACCTCCCATCTTGGCTGCTCCAGCTCCAAACACTACTGCCTCATAGCTTTCAGTGTGATAGTTAACCTTTGCTCCATATCACTCAATTATTTTAGGCTTAGGAGTGCCCATTCTAAACCTCAATGGGCATCCTAAGCCAATAGACAATTAAGGTAATAATAAATGGAAAGGCACAGGCTATTCTCATACCAAAAAAAAAACAACAAAAAAACCCAAAACCAAAAACCCAACCCCAAAACAAAACACAACAGACCAAGCCTGTATTTCTGCTTTTAAAGACCTACCTGAAACACTGCATGTTGTCTTCATCTTGTGAATCCTGAACTTTCTGCAGCTCCACATCTTACAGACCACCATTATGTATTTGTTCATCTTTTTTAGCACTCCACCTGTTTAACTCTGCTTGATTAACTTCAGGTGTTCTTTATTCCTGGAAAGTTCACACTACCTATTTACTAAGGCTCTCATCCCTATCCTCCAAAGGGCCTTCTCTGAAAAAAAATTTCCAGGCAGCTGCTAACTCTCTAATGAAATGAATATTACAACCTGTGCCCCATCTTGCCTATGCAAGACCATACCTATGCAAGACCTTTCAACCATTGGATTTTCAGTTCAAAGGCTTGCCTCTTCAATTCTCTAGAATGACTGTGGGAGTACTCACCTTGACTAGGTCATGCATTTAACACAGAGGCCCCATAGGGTGATTTTATGCATTGGACTACAACTAACTTACACTGGTCTGATGAACCATAATCCTTCAATGCAGCAAATGAAATAATCGTTGATCCTGGCTTGTCACCCACAATTCCAATTACTCGGAATTGCTGTCTCCTGTTCCCTCTGGCAGGACTATCTTCAGCAGAATCACAGCAGACCAAGGTCATATTTCACCTTTCTGAGGATGCTGCCAATGGCTGGAGTGCAACCCAAGAGCACTGTGAGCCTGGCTGCATGAGTCTCGTGATAACCAGCCCTGCCAATGCCATCATTGGACGATACAAACTCAAACTCCAGATTGCTTCTGGCAACAAGACCTCTTCAGCACTCCTAGGCCAGTTTGTGTTACTCTTCAATCCCTGGTGTCCAAGTACGTTTTATTGTATTATGTTCTTCAGGAAATCTGGGTGCCACAGTAAAGCATGTACCTGACAGCAACAGCATGACACAGTACGATATTTTGATCTACATAAAGGATGTTGGTTTTGCTCTTTCTTCAGTGCTTCAGTGCATCAAAGATCCAGCTTTCTGCTTCTTGAGAGTAAGAAATTAGAGGAAGGAAATATTTCAAATACTTATTCTACTTTTTTTTTTGTCCTCTGATAGTGTGTTCTGTTGTAAGTGACACAATATCTACCAATAAGACACACAACAAGATCAGGGAGGCAGTGAAAAGTCAGGAGCATACTCAGTTCCCATAAGATTAACTTCATGCTAATTTTATTCACTCTGTGAATGATTGCAGGGGTACAGCCTCACCTGTTCCTCAGAAGTCCCCTTAAAGTTTTTTTTTCAACTGTAGCAAACCAACAATCCTTTCAGCTGGCATTTCTCATTTTGCTTCTAGATGACGATGTCTATATGGCTAATGAAAAGGAGCGACAGGAGTATGTTCTGAATGACAGCGGAATCATATTTCAGGGAAAGGAAAAATATATTCAGCAAGAAGCCTGGAATTATGGACAGGTAAGCAAGGAAAAAAGGAAAATAAGAGTGAGTGCATGGATGAGGGTCTTATGGACAGAGAGTCCTTAGTATAAGAGTATCATAGCATAGGAGTTCAGTATTCCTTATTCATTTTTTTCTTGCCAAACTATCAGTTTTCTACACATCACAACAACATCAGGATCTTTTCCCCTCTGGCATGTACTAGTAAAAGAAATAAGAAACAAAACACAATTTGAGGTGTTATTGTTTCATTAGTCTTTTGTTGTTGTTCTTGTTGTTAACAAAGTGGAGAAATTCTACTTTTTTTTTTCTTGTCCCCCGTAGAGGGCAACGGAAACTACACCAGCTGTAACTTCCTTTTATTGAAAGATTGGTACACCTAAATATTTAAAAAATTGACCTAGTAATGGGGCAGAATATCCCAAAGATACTCAGCTGAAACAACTCAAGTTGGAATTTTAAAATACCAGTTTGGCCTTCTAAACACATCTGCTATTAATTTGATCATACCTCCAGCTCATCTGTGGTTACAGAATTGTCCTGCAATTTGTGAGGTCAGTCAAAACCACCTATGGCCATTTCATGGATAACAACTGCACCAACAGTTTCTCTCTTTCTCTGTCTTTCTCCCTCCCTTTTTCTCCTTCTCCCTTTCTTTCTTTTCCAGTTCATATAATTTGATACATGGTGCAGGCAGCCCATCAGAGCAAGGTTTTTGTAATATGAAGGGGAGAGTACCTGCTGGGACACGGCAGGATGTGGGAGGAGGTGAAGCCTGCTGAGCCAGTCCTGGAATGGTCTTGTCTGGACCACTAGGCCATGCCTGGGAAATTTTTCATGAATGTTGTGGTACCAAAACGTGCTTCTAAACATGCTGGTTGCTAATTATTACTAGTAGAATTAAAAACTAGTGTAGTGTTTTTTCTTTCTTACTGTATCTATTTTCTTTCATAGTACAGAAAAATCTCAGATAACCATCATCCTATCATCCTAGGAGAAGGAAAATATAGAGAGAGTTTATTCTTGCTTTTATTTATAAAATTAAATGCAATAATGATGCTTCTTTTGATTTCAGTTTGAAGAAGACATCCTTGATATATCTCTGTCTATACTGGATCGAAGCCTGAACCACCGCCAAGATCCATCCACTGATGTATCCAACAGGAACGATCCCATCTATGTGTGCAGGGTTATTAGTGCTATGGTAAAGTGATCAGCTAGTTACAGCTGTACAGTGTACCTCCTAACAAAAACCTCAGTGTTTCTACTGTGAACCTTCTCAATGTCATATAGAATGTGTTTGGTTTTTACTGGAAAAAAAAAAAAATAGCTAGAGAAGAAGAATAAGAGAGATCTCAACTCAGTGAAAAGTCCCCCAAAAGTTTAATTTTCCTTCGTCCCAAAAGTTTGCTCATAATTGAAGGAATGAAGAATGTTTCTAAGACGTTCTGACACCAAATTACAGCAGTCTTCCTAGCAGATTTTAAGGCCATTAGCTATTTTCTCTAAATTAGAAAGTCTATTCTGAAATCATTTGCTCTGTTTCTCAAACACCAAAAGATGCATGAAATATTTGTGAAAACTAGTATTGATATGATTGCATTTAGTGTATTTATACTGTATTCTTCACTTTAGGGGAGTTTGTTCAGTGAGGATGGTATGCATTTCTTTCAACAAACAGTTGCATCTCCTCAACAATTCCCCATCTTCTAGATAGAATATGGTCTATTTCTGCCTCTCCCTTCTTCTGTCCGTATTGCAATTCTCTCATGAGAAGCACTGTTTTCAGGTTAACAGCAATGATGAAAAGGGAGTAGTGGAAGGGAAGTGGAGTGGAAACTATCGCTCAGGAACCAACCCCTTGCACTGGAGTGGAAGCGTGACCATCCTTCAAAAGTGGTACAGAGGGAGATACAAACCCATCCGGTACGGCCAGTGCTGGGTCTTTGCAGGAGTTATGTGCACAGGTATACGTGAAGGGGAGAAGAATACTATCAGAAAGGAATCTTACTAGAATTTAAGTAGCTTTAACCTTGTGATGCTACTTAAGATATATGAAGAATGAAAGATTAAAATGAGTAAATCTAACTCTTCTTAAAAAGAACAAGGCAGTTAAAAATGCTGTGTGAATGGAACTGTCTTCTAAGCAACTGTGCACAATGACTATGTGACATCCCTGCACCGTATCAGAGGAATGTTCCTCCATCAGAATAATGGAGAAATACTTTCCAAAAGTCTGTAAAATAGGTTTAAAGCACTTTTATCTGTATTGCAGTTCTGAGATCGCTGGGAATACCTACCCGTGTTATTACAAACTTTAACTCTGCCCATGATAGTAATATCAACCTGAGTATTGACAAATACATCGATGTTTCTGGAAAGACCCTGCACCTGACCGAAGACAGTGTGTGGTAAATACAATTTTTATCTTAATATTTCTTCCACTATGTTCTCCTCTAGTAACAGGATCTAGAATCACTCTCCTGAAAACTCACCCCAACCTCATGCTTCCAAAGATATAAAATTCCATAGCAAAGAATCAACAGCACACCGTGTTCAGAAATGCAGGATGTAGTCAGTTTCAACATTCTGAAGAATCAGCAGAGGAGATATTTGGCACACTTGCTGTTCAACACACAGTTGGAGGATACAACCTCTAATTTTGTTTCTACTATATGACAGCTTTTTTCCAAAAGAAAGTTAAAGGAAGAGTGATTAACTGCTTGATTAAAATGAACTAATTTGTTCCTCAATTCCTAGAACTCCCAGAAGCCCACAGGTTTTAGACGCAGCTCCTGTTGACTGTCTCAGTCTTCCTACCATTGTACAACCCTTGCACTGTATTAGAGGTTACTAAAGCAAAGCCAATATATTTAATGCAATGCCACCCCATCACTTAGGAAGGACACGTTATTTCTTTCACCTCAGAGGAGCTATTTGTTAAATATGATGCTTCTAACAAACAAGTGAACAGAAACTAACACACTGCATGTATACATTGCACTGCATGTACCAGTGTTTCAGACCACAAACACCCTCTGCTATTTAGACTAAGTGGGACAAGGGTGACACAAAGTAGAATTAAATACCACAAGACAGCAATGTACACCAGAGACCTTGTTCTGGAACATGTCAGTTCCAACTGATATGTTGTTTTGGAATATCCAGATCTGAATACTTGACTCTGCAATAAATATATATTTTTTAACATTACTTTGTGTGTAACACCCCAATATTTCGGAGAGGTCTGAATACAAAAAAGACAGAGGGGGAAAAAGGTATTGAAGAAAGGAGGAAGCAGCTATGCAGAGGAGCATGGTTTGTTCTTGCTCTGCACCACAAATTTATCCTATCTTTCAACATAAAATTGATTGTATTAATCAAAGATTTCCTAATTTCCCTCCTTCCTTCCCAGGAATTTCCATGTCTGGAATGAGAGTTGGTTTACTAGAAGAGATCTTGGATCTTTTTATGATGGATGGCAGGTTTTAGATGCAACACCCCAGGAAAAAAGCAAAGGTAACACTGTTGTAAATAAAAAAAAACCCTGTAGATACTGTTCCTTCTAACCACTGCTACTGAAATTGTAGGATGATTCTCTCTACTCTCTTAGAAAAGATGTAGCATACCCTCATCTCCAGCAGGCTACCCTTCTGTCAGCCTCTGGAGTGTCTACCTGCATGCAGATTCTTACTTTTTCTGCTCATTAACCTACACAAAAACAAATGCATCTTAAGTTCACTTATCTTACCCTTGCCTGCCTCAGCTCCAAACACACATTCACAAAATGATGCAGAACAACTAAGGTTAGAAGGGACTTCTGGAGACTGCTTACTCTGCTAAGTGCAGGCTCAATCAGAGCAGTTTTCTCAGGACCACGTCCGGCTGGGTTTTGAATATTCCATAGGTTGGAGACTTCGCAACCTCTCCGTGTGTACCATTCCAGTGCTTGACCACCCTCACAGTAAAAGAGGTTATTCCTTATGCTTAAATGGGATTTTCAGTTTGTACTCATTGCCTCTTGTCCTTTCACTGCTCATCATGAGGAGAGTCTGATTCTGTCACCTTTATACCTGCCCATTAGATATTTATATATCAAAGCTCCTGGTTCATCAATGCTGCACATATAGAGATGACTCACATCTGAGCAGCCTGACTGTGCCGAGAGCTGCCAGCCTCTTCTCTCTTTTCATTTGACAGGTCAGCATACAGCCTCGCAGGCTTTGGAGGATCAAAACAATTCTCACAGCACAGAAAGCATTACATACATCTTTTCAGCTTTACAGCCTCCTTGTTTGTGCCTTCTGATAGAAAATGCATGTTGAATTTCTGAAGACCCAGTAAGAATGGAATTCATCAAAACATGTCTTTGGAGATGTGACTACCTTTCCCTTTTGCTGTCAGCAGGAGGATTTGTGGCCTGCACCTGATCTTTTGCAATTGGTAATCACTTAACATCTCTCTCCCTCACACAGGCATCTATCGATGTGGCCCAGCTTCCACCAGAGCCATTAAGGAAGGACATGTGAACCTGGATTATGACAGCTCATTTGTGTTCGCAGCAGTGAATGCTGACTGTGTCACTTGGATTCAGCACAGCAACAAAAGGAAGGAGAGAATTTACTCCAATACCAGGAAGATTGGAAAATTTATTAGCACCAAAGCAGTGGGCACCAACACCCGAGTGGATGTCACTGATAATTACAAATATCCAGAAGGTAAATTCTTTCTATTTTAAGAGGAGATGGCATTTACCCCAGCTTACGCAGAAGAATTGAGCTCTTCTAGGAGTTATTTTTCCACTGCTAAGAGTTTCTAACAGGTGCCCATGAACAACCAGCTAAAGCTAACAGCCAAATTTTACTTTCCAGCCATCGTAACCATGTATATTCATTTAGGAGTTTTTTTAGTCAAAATTAGCTTTTGGTTAGGCCTCAATTTCTCCTCTCATGTATCTTTCCCAGCCTTCCCAAACTTTAATTACTGAGAGCAATTCTGGTTTAATTGCCCTATATCCATCGTATCTGAGATCTTTGACCAATTTATTTTTTAAAGCAGGATCCTCCAAAGAAAGGCAGGTGTACAAAAAAGCACTGAAGCTGCTGGGTGTGAGAAACACTGGAAGAAGAAAAAAAGTTACAAAACCCAGGACACGATTTCCAGTAGCACGGAGACAAAATATGGCAGCAACCACACGAAAACCCACTGTCTCAGGGAAGCTGAAGCTGGATGCATCTCCTGTAATAGGCCAGGATATCCTCCTCACCTTGGCACTGCAGAATTTGACTGCAGATTTCAAGACCATAAAGGTTAAACTGAAGGCTTCAGCTGTTCTCTACACAAGAAAACCGAAGGCAGAGATCTTGCAGTGGTCTAGGTCTGTTCAACTTGGATCTGAAGAAGGTAATTTTAATCTTATTACAGCTCAGGACAAGATGTAGCTTTAGTCCGTGTCCAAATCATATAGACATCATGAATGTCTCAGAAAGTGCCCTGCCTATAAATGGTCTGAGCTTAGAACTATTCAGGTGAACAGAAACTTACATATTTGCCCTCTTTTAAATGTTTGCTTTTGGACTCTGCCAGGAAAGATCCTTTTGTAGTAACAGGACAGTAACCGCAGTTTGCAGTAAGAAAGAACTACACTACTTGCAGATGAAGGCCTTTTGCCTTGCTGTTAGAGGAGGAGTGCTGAATAACAAAGCATAGGACAAGTGAACACAACTACCCCCTCAAACTAATCCACAATATTACAACTCCTTCCGCCACACCAAGAGTGGATGAGAATTATTTCTCAATGTGCTGAGAACTGCACTGCCTTCCTCATTGGTAAGTAAGACAGAATGTGCATCCTCTGACAGTAAGAAAGAGGCTAAACAGCTGCATCAGCACAGGCATTTAAATCAGGCCATCTTTTCACTTTTGCCTCCTCTGCAAGAACAGAATGCAAAATTCCCAGCTTCAGATTCATGAGAAAGCACCAGAAGGGGCTGCTACATAAATCCATCCTCAGATCTGCCCAGCTAGCAAACTATACCCAATCACTTGGTGTTTAATGCAAATATAAGTAGAAGTCATCTCTGAGCATCATTTCCATCTATGGGCGGTCAACATCCAAAAGTGAACAGACCCAAGGTGACAGTATCATTGTTCCCTAAAATATAGGTATCCTGAGCATTATAGTACTTAGAAAATAAAAGAATGGAAATATCTGCTTCTGATTGCATTCCAGTGAAAGAGATCTCATTCAAGATCACCTACTCCCAGTACAAAAATGCTCTGCTGGATGACAGGAAGATCCTAGTGACTGCTGTGTGTGAAGCCAGACAGGGAGCATCACTTCTACTGGAGAAAGATATTGTACTTCAGGATCCTCTTCTCACCATTGAGGTAAAAGCCAGTCCCTCCTGTGTCTCTGTGCCTATTGCACTGTAAGCAACCTGCAAGGAGCAAAAGAATTTCTGTGTTTCCTAGCCTCCAGACTAGATCTGCACACCCACAAAGGAAAACAAAGGTCTGTAAGATGCCTCCTGTGCAATATTGCATAGCATCAGCTTAATAGGGCAGACACCTTAGTGACTGAATTTCTAAAAGGTTTTGTGTTTCTGTTGATTGAAATTCCTGCATAAGCATACATCCAGTGACAGGAAAATACAATTAGGGTGCTGGACTTCTTCTCCATCATTATCTACAAAGACAAGCAGATGTGCCAATTCCATATTATCTCAGTCAGAATACGGTAATGAATACATTTATTTGCTATTTCACATTCTGATTCTTTTGCCTGAGATGCCACAATTCACCTGTGTCTCACACTAAATCCCAAACCATTCATTTAGCCTAACTAAAGCTAATTTCATTTAAGCTGTCTACAGCAGTTGGCCATATATGCCAAGATAATACTTGTATTTTTTTCTGTTCTCACTTTTAAGTATCATACAGATATAGCATATAACACTGTATTCCAGCCCAGTTAAAACACTGGGAATTATTGATTCCACAGTAGTTCACCACTCCTCAGACACAGCGGATGGCCAACTCAAGCCTGCACTCTTATGCCCCAAAATATGTACATAGATTAATTCCTTACTCCTTCCTATTGAGGGCATCCTGAGAAGATTAGTGGTTTGCAATGGAATTTAAACAGCAAACTGTGAAAAAGAAGCGAGGTCAATACTGAAGCTGAGCAGAATGTTTTTTCTCTGTAGGTCCTTGGTCCAGCAGTGGTGCACAAGGCCACTAACGTGCTGGTCACATTTACCAACCCGCTGTCTGAAGTGGTGACAGACTGTGTGCTGAGAGCAGAAGGCAGCGGCCTGCTCAAAGAGCAACTTAAAATCAAGTATGTAAATGGTGTTTGGTGAATAACTCATTCACTTTGGTGGGAAATCCAGAACACAAAAGAACTTTTTTTGAAAGATTCCGTCAACCCCATGACTTTTGTTTGCACTAAGATTGGACAGAACATCACGTTAGCACTCCCCATATCTAGCTGGAATATTTTGCCCCTCTATTGGCAAACTTTGAATTACAGAATGCTCAGGGAACAGAGAGAGCATGCTTTTAATGACAGCACGTAATTTGGAGTGCTGTAGTTAGTGACTGGGTTATGTAAATAGTTAAAAAATTCAGACCTTTCTTCTTTCTGTGGTTCACAAAAGGAAAAACAAAAAATCCTTGAAGGATAAGAGGAAAAGCATTACTCTCCCATTGCCTCTATGGTTGTTAGTTTAAAAACATGTTTGAAAAATCTCCAAAGTATTTAGACTGGGAGAGTTAATACCAGGAAACTCTAAGGGGGGGGAAAAAACAGAGGAAGATGGATAATTACATGCATCACTGGGGCTTCATTTATACTGAACACAAAGTTCTGTGCAGTGTTGAGGTAGCTGTGGACATGGTAGTTTACGTCCACACGTGGAATACACAAACACACCAGTTACATACCCCAACTCTTCCTTTTTATATTGTCTGACATTCAGGAAAGAACATATGGAAATAATTTCTCTGCTGCTTGAACTTACCAACATATCCTGTCTCTTAGTGTGGCAAGAATGGCCCCCATGGAGACCTCAACAGCTGAGTTTGAGATCATTCCCTACAGGAGCGGCATCAGGCAGCTTCAGGTGGACTTGGCTTGCATCCGATTTTCAAACATCAAGGGATTTGTGATGCTTGATGTGGCTCCTGCCCAGTGATACAACCTTTACACCAGTTCAGTTTTGTCTTGGTTCACGAGACTGGCACAGTGCTCAAACATTATAAGGACTAGAAATGTAGAAATGCAGATTACTCGGCCAAAGCAAGTGACAAAATATGAACTGAAATCAACAAAAAGGTACTATACACTGTACTGTTCTTAGTTTTGCATAGTAGCTCAGGAGAAAGTTTCACAGCAAAAACTTATGCCTATACAGCTTTGTTGATAGAAATGACATACTTTCTGTCTGTACCTTCCTAATTTAAGTGCTGCCAAAAGCTTTCAGGATTTACATGAATATAACTCTGGCCTGACTGCTGTTTCATTGCTTTTTAAATACAAATGACAGCAAGACAAAGGTGCCAGTCTGGAAGATTTGCTGCAGGAAATACTGACTAAGCTATTCTACTGGCCCAGAGGGAATGACCCTAAACTGTATCATCTTCATAAGAAATGGCAGCAGTTTCCTTGGAGTATTTACTATTTTAGGCTTTGCTAAGCCTAAACATAAGCAATTTCCTGAAAATAAAAATTAATGTGTGTAGAGATCCACTTTAGATGCTCTCTGGTTTTGTAACATTGCCTGCTTCTAGTCTGAATCTAATTTAGGCTGTAATAGTCATCAGAATCTATAAGCAGCACAGGCAAACAGTCAGTGCATTGGTCCTAATTATTTTGGAATGATGCACTTTGATTACATTGGACCTGGGGGGGGGGGAAGAGGGAGAGTCACATGGGTAAAGATTGGGTGTTTTTTGTTTACTCCAGTTCAGCAACTTCTCCCTGCTCTACCCTGAAGAATTGGCTGAACTTGTCAGTGAGACCACTTGAGAAAAAGGAGCCCACTACAAGTATTGCTGTTTCGTGATAGCTTGACTTTCAGGGCTGTTAAGCACCCAGACCTGCTGCTACGTGCCTCCCTCAGCCCTTCATCTGCATCTTACAAAACCACTGCATCCACCCTCCCAACTTACAACAGAGCAACTGCCACCTGTTGCTTTACACCAAGCAGACAGGAGAAAAGCAAAACTGATTTTTCAGTTTGCAAAGGCAGATACTGTGCAGCACTTCCAGAAACGCTCAGGAAGCAGGCTGGTAGAAAAGGCTCAGGACTGTATCAGAAGGATTACGATGATTCACATTTAGCAGTCGTGTATCCTCTTTCCACAAAGCTGCCAAAAGTAGGTCACCATCCTCTATCAGAAAGGTACTGTGACACCCATATCTCAATCCCAACAAGGGATCAATATATTCCTTGCAACAAAGAAACTAAAATTAACAAAGATAGAAATTTTCCTAAGATACTGTTTGTCCATTTCCTCCTACCAACACCTAGCATAAGAGATGCCTAGGAACCAAGCCTCAGCTTCCCCAGAAATAATGTTTCAGAGACTCAAACTGATTCTGTGACAGATTAAACTGAGGTCTCATTCAAACTTCTTTGATTTGAAGCCAACGCAATCTTCAAAACACGTAAATTTCTGTTTTATTACATCCTTTACACTACTCTGCCACCCACATATATACTTACTAGGGTCCCCAAAGCTAGTCAGAACCAGTCAGTCCAGCAAGACTGGAATGAAGACTGAAAAGGGCACACACATATGGATGCAGGAATTTGGATTTCTCCAGGCAAAGCAGAGGGGGAATGAGTAGCTTTGCACCTATCAATTAAGTCTTACAGAATCTTGGAAAGTCAGGGTATAAAATCCACCATTCACCTCAGAAAGGGCCTTGAGGTGGTGATTATATTCACAACGTCTCATTCAGTCCTGCAAGAACGCAGACTGACACTGCAGAATGACATTACACTCAACTGCAGAACAGCTAAGCCATTTAAATTCCTCCACTATTTGTCCTTAAATACAACCCAGGAAATGATCTAACACGGTGTTTGTCACAAGAGCTTGGCATCACCTCATCCTAATTAACTATTTGTAAAGGAAGCCTACTGTTCAAAGGGAAATCAGCAGGAGCACTTGTGCAAAGTCCTTTGCTTTGCAACACGTGGGGTTGCTGGGTTTTTGGGGTGTCAGCATTAACTGCCCTCAGCAACCACACCCAGCTCAGCTGCAGTGCTAAAACACAGATTTATCTGTCCAGCAATGTACAAGAAATACACATTCCTCCTGTGTTATACAACTGCTCAATTAAACTAATAATTATTACAGAGAAAAATGTTAAAATGCCTGAAGAAAGATTTAAATGCTTTGACCAAACCTACAATCTTTATAGAGCCCTTAGTCAGAAGTCCACAGGAGTTAGTAGAGTAACACGCAGCTAATTATCAGCATTTTGCTTTATAAATATGCCATTTAAACCTGAACATGCACAAGAGGCTGGCCCAGCCCTCATTCCACTCCGATTAATCCAGTAAGTAATAACAACAATGTGAGCACTAGCAGAAATCAAACATTCACACTATGAATTTGGCTGGAAAGGTCTCAAAGACAGTAAATGCTTCTCCACAAAACTGTTTTCTTGATATAATTTTCTCAGGCCTTGATTCCAACAGGCAATTAAATAACTACCCTTCTACAGATTTATCTTTTTAATGTGAGATAGCCCAAGTTGGTTGTTTCAAAGCACTGGGTTGCTTTGGCTCTCACCAAAGCTGCTTTAACACACCTATCACACACCTACTCAGTGTGGACAACACTGCTCACCATAAAAGGCAATAAAAGACACAGTGTAAGCTCTGGAGAGACAAGAAGTCACACCCACGACTTAAATTCACCTCTAATACATGGATGTGCCATGTCAGAGGTAGAGCTGTATGTATTTTTTAATCACTGCATTCAGAAAGAGATCTATTCATTAACAATGCTAATGTAATACTTTAAGATTCTATTTGTAAAGGTAATAAAGATGATAAAGAACTTTATAGATTCATATTTGGACATATAAACACCAGAAATCCCCAACCCTATAAAGATAACACAGTAACAGCCAGGCAGGATGGATACTTCTAAGAATCCACACTTCCAAGGATCCTAGGGATCATTTCTCTTTTAGATTTCTGTGAGCATGTCAGGGATGTAATGGACACACAACATGCCTGAATGAAGTCCTTCAGAAGAAGCTGTGCTTTTGCTGTACAAAAATCTACTCATGTTATAAAGCCATTTAAATCACTCAGGACCAAAAAGTTACGAGGAACTTCATAGAGTCATAAACAAAACAAAAAAACAGACAATATAACAATCATTGAAATTCAGCACAGTTGGAAAGCAATTTTTAGTCACCCATGATGCAGAATGTTACATCAGCTGTATCAAGAGCAGGAGATCCCAGCAGAAACAGGCGACTCAACCAAGATTACAGCATCTCGTGTTTCTATGATTTCCACTAATGACATGTTAGATTGCAAAGCAGACAGGAGGGGAGTACTACAAAGAATATTGTTAACAAGAGCTCCAAGTGAAATTAGTACAAGATAATGCTTTGCTTGCAGGGGTGGGGCTCACGCACATCCTTCTCAGGCATCTGGTGTTACGTATGTACTGGCAGAGACAAGATTAAATTGGATGAACCTCCATTCTGATCCAGTTTGGCAAGTTGTACATGCTTATGCTTCTGTTGCATTTTAGAGAGTAGTGCAGGTTTGGACTTGGTTAATTCCAAGTGAACGAATAATGATTCTTACTGAAACCTTACAATGAAGCAGGGAATTCACTCAGTTGTTTCATGGATCTTCTGTACATGCTGGTAAACATACTAATGGTGGTGTTAATGATATTGAAGTCTCAGAGGTTGAAAGCAGGGTGCTGCCGGTCTAGTTGCAATTGCAGTTTTACAAACTGTGGTACATATTCACAAGCATAACATGTGTTAAATCTGTGAACAAATAACATTGACAGCTAGCAACTGTTCAGTAAAATGAACTGGAACTTTATCTTTCTGGAGACAGAAACACATAAGTAATATCTATTTGAAAAGCATAAAAAAGAACCACCATTAAAGCAAACTCACAAGACAAAATAAGTCATAACAGTACTGAATTTACGTTTCACAATTCAGATTAAAAAATAAAGCAAAACCTATTTGTCTGAAGTGCCTGATCTTTTCTGAAGAATCCTAGGGCAACACCTCTGGAAAACCTATAAGATAGAGCCACCTGTCATCGTATCTGAAGAACTGCACACTTCTTCATTTCCTGACACAGAAGATAATGCTATCAAGAAGTGCTGCAGTGAAGGCAGGCAATCAGTAAGAGCAGAGAACTTGCATACGCAGCTCCAAGTTCAGTTACACTGAGTGCACAGAAGAAAACAGTTCTTCAAAACATTGGTGTAACTACCATTTAACACCAAAATGTAAGGAACACAAATACTTCTAGGCATACTTTGGAAATATCTATCAACATACTTAAAAGTGCTTGTATAGAGACACAAACTGCTGGCTGCTTATAGCAAATGGACAAACCAGTCTCAACTCAGCTGCAAATAGCAGGGGGGTTGAAACTAGATGATCATTGTGGTCCTTTTCAACCCAGGCCATTCTATGATTCTTGACTGTGCAGTTACAACTGCAATATATAAAACTGGCAGCACCAGCAGTATTTTTAGCACCAGCAGTAATACTGGCAGTGCTTGGGCTTGCCTTTACCAAACTCTGGATAAGACTCTGGATAAGTTGGTTTAAACTAACAGATGAAACTAACAAGTCTCAAGAAAAAACAACTCATGAAAACCTGATATACCACAGAGACAGGGAACTCACACGTAGGAGATCTCAGCACTTCCTCCTGCTGAATGTTTGCTTCAGATCCTGGATGTAAAATCTCAGGTATCTAATTTCAGATTGTAAATTCTCACTGGACAGAATGCCAGTAAAGCACTTCAGCACTGCTGATGGAAGTCTCTTTAGTACGTCTTTTAGTATTACTCTAAAAGTAATGCCTCCTATTTATTCCCATGGAAACTATAACAAAGAGCACAACAATATTATTTGATACAGCAAATCCTCAGCTACAAAACTTTACTTTTTCAACACAGTCACCACAATTAACTATGCATTTTCACCAGTGATGACCAAGAGTCTGCATGCTATGCTCATAAAAATCTGCTCCAGCAGATGTGAGCCACTGTCACCACTGCTGAAATGCACCACCCACCACCCCACTGTGCTCACTGCAACTGTTTGGTCTCCAAGTGTTCAGTGAGCATTGATGAATGTCAATAGGTGCAAGTGTTTCCTCATGGAGGAATTCAGTTACACCCCATTGCTTCACACACACACTTCCATGCCAGATGTCATTCTGTCTGACTGTCCCTCTGTTGCCATCTGTCACACAGCAACAAAATGGAACAGAATGTTGGTGGGAAGGTTCAGCCTGTACTGCCAAAAGATTCTGACATTGTGGGCCAGCAAAATAGGAGGCATTACTTTCAGAGCAGTCCTCATATGTTGAATCTTTCAACAGATTTCCTTTCTAGCGCCTCTGTGATGTAATGAAAGACACAAAGGGACAATAAGTAGCCCTCTTCTCACAAAGTGTTCATCAGTGCATCCTACTTAGCAAATGCTACTCGCAGTTGCTGGTTTGACCAAGAGATGGCACTATCCGTACACACAGCCACTGCAGTGCGGTGATGTGAGGAAACAACCTGCTCGAATCTCTGAACCAAGAGAGTGGTTTAGACAAACTAACACATATTCTGCAGAGGTGCATTTAAAAAAAATACTGATCAGTGAAGAAAGTCTGTTTGAGCGCAATCAATGGCTTAAATCTTATATACACTTAAAGAGCATGGATCAGTAACTATATATACTGAGTACAGCCCTTTATAATAAAAAGTTCAAAACATTAACACTAAAGTCATTTACAGTTGATACAGAAAAAAAACATGAACAATTAAAAAAAAATCACATTATTTTCTGGACATCTCCCCACTGCCCACAGAGTCTTTCCTGATTTCTGCAAATCTGGTGACCTCCATGTTTAGTAATAAAAGTCAAAGTAGTCAAAGCTTGTCATGAGTCAGCAACGTGCCCTTGCTGCAAAGGAGGCTAATAGTATCCTGGGCTGCATTAGGCAGAGCACTGCCAGCAGATGGAGGGATCCTTCCACTCTACTCTGCACTAATAAGACAACACCCTGAGTACTGTGTCTGGTTCTGGGCTCTCCAGTACAAGAGAGACATGAGACTACAGGTACAGTTCAACAAAGGGCCACAAAACAACGAAGGCACAGGAACAATTCACGTATAAGGGAAGTCCTAGAGCTGTGGGGCTTCTCAACCCAGAGAACAGAGGGCTCAATGCATATAAACACCTGAAGCAAGCACATAAAGACTGAGCCAAGCTCTTTTCAGTGGTGCCCACTGACTGGACAAGAGGGAATGGGCACAAACCAAAAGAAAGGAGGTTCTGTCTGAACATCTGAAAATGCTTTTACTGTAAGGGTAGCTGAGCTATGGAAAAGGTTGCCCAAATAAGCTGTGGAATCTCTCACTTTGGAGATATCCTAAAGTCATCTGGACACAGTCCTGGACAGCTTCTTCAGCCTGGCCCTGCTTCAGATGGGAAGGTTGGACAACATGACCTCCAGAGGTCCCCTTCCAACAACAATCAGTCTGGAATTCTGTGAATGTACATTTATATGTTATGTAGAAATATATGTATATAACAATCACTATATTTACAGCACAGCCTCAATTATATATTATTGTATATAATACATGATATACGTGCACAATATATTATATTGTATTTAATATACATAGAATTGAGGTGATCCTGCAAGTAAGAGATTTTGTATTTTTCTTGCTTAAATGCATCAGATAAGCTACTGTAAAGTTTAATACACAAATAATAAGAAAATTGGAAAGCTCACTGGACTATATTTAGCAGCAGCTATTGAGTATAAATCCAAATCTCATTCTGGAATGACTGCAGCTACTTCCAAACGCATCACTGCATTTTTAAGAGTTGGGTCCCTTTCTCTCATTGTACGTGTCTACACTAATCTCTGCTTGCTATTTTATGTTTCTGTCATTCAGTATCAGCATATTCCCCTACAACTTCTCCAAAGCTGCCACCTTCATCTTTATTACTCAGAATAACTGAGCACACTTTGCCACCTTTTTCTTGGTTTCCCAAATTATTCATGAACCTGTAGAAGATCATGGACTTCTGCAAACCACTGGCGACTCGTTCCTCTGTGAAAAGTTTATTATTGCTGTCTTACTTTCTGTCTTTTGAGCATTTATCAATACAGTGACCTCCCTTCCTTCCATCTTATAGCAACTTTCTCATGTATTTAGTCCAAGCCTTCGGTGTGATGTTTTTGAATAATCTGCATTACACTGCAGAAATTCTACTTTTCACAGTTTTTGCTTTTAGCAAGTTTCCTCATTTAACTGGCTTCATATTTTTAAATTAGGCACAAGTGCACTGGCCATACTGACTTTCTGTTTACTCACTGAAGGGTTTAGGATCTAAGTACCTTACAGTCACTGGTAGAGAGCAGCTATTCTTCAAGGCTAACACTTAAAAGTGCATTCTGTTCATAGTTGAGGGCCAAGTTAAAATTTGCATTTCCTATTCTGGGGTCTGTAACACACAGTTCTTTGAAGAAGAGGTTTTTAAAGGCTTCACATCGATTGTGGAATTTAACCTTATCCATACCAAAGAAAAGTCACCTTTTCAACTCTAACATGGCCTGACAGATAAGAGCCCTCAACTTCTGCACAGCAGGCCAGCAAGATAAGCTGAAGGAGAAGGGACAACATCACGACACACCCTTTATAAAGAAACTAAGCAAACAACTTTGCAAGTAGATTATTTTTAAAGAAAGCTGAAGGAAGGAGACATCACCCACCAGATCAAGTGGAGCTGAAGACTGCCACCGTACAAGGGAAGGAGCCATGGGCCAAGGTAAGTAATAACCAGCTCTGCTAGACCCAAGCATTTGCCATTTGTCTGCCAGGAGAAAAAATAGTCCCTGACCCAAGACAGTGTTCATTAGGCCAGAAGAGACAAGATGAGCTTTCTTGGCTTCAATTCTGAGTAGCCAAGAAAGTGGTACAAAGTCTAAGGGAGTTATCCTTAATGTAGGGGTGAGAGAGACTGAGGTAAACCAAACTGCAGAGTTGAAGCAGAGAGATGACTAAGTGTTTTAGCCACTTGAGGAAGGAGAGGCGATACCTTGCCTCATGTGCACAACTTCCATCATGTATCCACAAGGAGTGGAGCTGCTTTGAGTCCCATTAGTGTCCTTGAGCACACACTGAGATTCCAACTGCAGTCACAGTGAACGCTCAGGTGTGTTCCACGTCTATTGCTGGGCAGAAAGAGCTTTGCAAAGCCATTTTGCTCACTTAACATTGCTAAGGCATAAGCAAAAGCTGCTCGTTAGCCACCTGAGACAAGACAACACCAGCTCACAGTGAAGGTCCTGACAGTTACTGGTCAGGAACTTTCAAAGGCAGGGGCACCATCTGAGTGGAGAAGCAAATAGGTGCCTTAGGATGAGGCCCAGGGCCAGAGTGTAAGCAGCTCACTATCTCAACCTCATTTTATCTTCCCAGGTCTGAGTGTCAAAAAACATGATCTTAAGATCATAATGAACAACAGTAATCACCACACAGAAGAAATCAGCATTGAAAGGCTTATAGTGAGGCGGGGGCAGCCTTTCATTATCACAGTGAGCTTCTCATCTCCACTACACAACTACCTGAAGCATCTGAAAAGGACCTTCCTCTCTGTACAGACAGGTAACATTACCAAACCTTTTAAAGCTCTTGTCCAACAGCCACATGAAGAACAGTGCTGGTAGGCATATCCAGAGCTGGTAGGCATCGCCAGAGCTGGACAGGTTTAGAAGTCAGGCACACAGTTTATCTAAACCAGAGTAGAGCCTCCTGCTGCTGGGACTGCAAGGTCAGAGCTAAACCTTTTTCTAGAAAAGAGGTTGTAGCACAATAACCAATGCAAGTTCACTGCGCTATGATTTGCAAGTACACACTCTTTCTTGTGGCTTTTGGGTTAGGTATGTTTAAACTAACCCTGCTGCAGATGTTTTCTGTTCCAGACTGTTTTCCAGTGACAGCCCCAAGAAAAGCAGGACCATTCGGTCCCAGCTTGCTTTACATGCTCTATATTTGATCATGTGGCTGTGACTTTTGTCACAAGACACAGTATCCCAGAAGCTGCATTCTGTTTCTAGTTTCTATACTGTATGAAATACACATTCCACTTTCAAACAAGGTGGCCTTAGTCCACTACTAACCTCAAAAAGATATATAACCTTTAAGATAGAAGCATTAAGGTAAGCACTAAGCTAAAGGGTTAAGACTCTCCTACATGGAAAGAGAGCTATGGCTCCAGACCTAGACATGGTAGCTAAAATCTGCAGTGGATGGCTTGCATACAAGTCTGGAAAATGTATCTCTTTTGCAGCAGGACCACAGCGCTCTAAAGCAGATAGAACCCAGGTTAAGTTTCCCATCTCCAGCCTGGGAGACCAGAAGCAGTGGAGTGCAAAACTAGAAGAACAGGACCCATATTCCTGGACCATCTCTGTGAACACACCTGCCAATGCTCCCATTGGCCAGTATGATCTGTTTTTACATGCCTCCAAGGCTTACCGTCTCCTGGGAAAATTCATCCTTCTCTTTAACCCTTGGTGTCGAGGTAAGTCGTCTAAAACAAAAAGGCAGACTGGGATCAGTCACTTCATAAAACCAGCTTTGAGCTCTGTCACTGTATCACCAGAGAGGATGAGGTGGATTCTACCCAGTAATTCTGTCTGCTCCTGCCCTGCGCTTCAAGCAGTGCTAGCTGTACAAAACCCTGACATGGCCTTCCTCAGCACTCCTGCCCTGTTCCTTGAGCACTCTGCTGTCAGAACCACTGATCATTGATTTTTCTTAGAAATAGGAAAGTCAACAGACACCAGAGTAAAAGAGCTACTTAGTGCAACAGCTTACTTCTGTGGGATCTTTTGAAGTTCCTCCACTCAAAGAGAAGTTGCAGTGAAATTCCTCTCTGCCCTATTTTCCCAGGACAGTACGCCCCAGATCACATAAGTGTAATATAGTCTGCTGATGCAGGGGTGTCTGAAACCATCTGAATGCTTCCCTCCTGATGCTTTTTTTCCTGTCAACTAGATGATGAAGTGTTTTTGCCTAATGAGGCGCAGCGGCAGGAGTACATTTTAAATCAAGATGGCGTCATTTACTGGGGGACTGAAAATGAAATCCTGGCCCAGCCCTGGGACTTCGGACAGGTAAGAGGTGAAATGTCTGTGCTTTCTTACAACCGGTAGAGAAAGAGTGTCTGTTTCCTGTATGTACAGAATGCTATTCATTTCCAGTACTTCGAGGCTTTGAAGAAAGTACTTGTTATCTGTACTCACTGTTTTTCTTAGGAATGTACAGAACAGCCTGTATGAAGTCACATAACCCAATTTACATAATTATAGCTAATTTCCTGGCCTGTTCTCTATGTATAAAAACCCTGAATTTCCCTCAGTTCAAGAGATGCAGTATGATACTAATGCAGTTCCCATCTTATTTCAATAAAAGTTGCACAGCTCCTCCTCCTTCCAATCTCTGCCCAGAGCTCTCCTCCAGAGCCCACTTAAAGACTATTAGAAGAAAGGGAGCAAGCATCTGCAGTTACAACCCCTTGCAGGGATTTCAGAAAATAAAGTGTTCAGGCCACAATTCCTGAGCTGCTGTTCTTATTGCAGTTTGATGTAGGTATTCTGGACATCTGCTTCAGGCTGCTAGACACAGGTGAAGGCTACCAACAAGACAAGGATCAGATGCAGCGCAAGAACCCCATTTACATCTGCCGCACAGTTGCTGCCATGGTAAGGAGAGAAGCCAGCAGCTCAGACCCCAGCAGCTTAGAATTGAATACGGACAAGAAGCTAGTATAATCTCACTTCCCATTTTTGGAAAACTACTCACCAAAGAGTAAGTTTGCCCAGGGCTGTTCCAAGCAACATCTCCTACCTATTTCCAGCATTTACTGATATTCCAGCAATAGGCAGCCAGTGCTGCAGGAGTTTCTTAGTAGCAGTAACGCACTTACTAGGTAACTCCCAGAGGAGATTTGCAAATCATCTTCTGCCCAGTTGTGACCTTCATGCTTTTCACAAAAAATTATTATGGTTTCAGCTGCCTTGGGAGTAGCTTCATCAAACAGGATACGGTTTACCTATTATGGAGATTTAATTCCTTAATCCACCTTTGTCTCCTCCTTCCCTGAAGATGAACTGCAATCTGTCTGGAAGAATCCTGACAGAATCTGGGACCAGAGAATGCTATGATGGGACACCTCCTTCCAAGTGGCTGGGCAGCAGCTCCATCCTCCAACAGTGGGTTACACTGCAGAACCAACCTGTTCGCTATGGGCAGTGCTGGGTGTTTGCTGCAGTCATGTGCTCAGGTACAGTTGTCATTTAAAGACTTGCATGTTGATCGAGCCCTTGCTTGGTTTGGGAATCTTCTAGCATATACCTGGAATCTTTGTTAAGCCAAGAATCCAGTAACATAACTTTTCATCTCTAGGTTTGAGGCAGATCCTCAGTTTCCTCGTCAACATTCAGCACTGCTAGCTTTGGGCTAAAAGAGTGTCAGTACACACCATTCACTGAATGCACCGATGTTAACTTACTTCCTGAATGCCTCTTGCCATTTCCTGAGACTAGGCCCACCACCACTCCAATAAGTTTCATACCAAAAAAGGCTCTACATATAACAGCAGGGACACTTTAGGGCAGGATGCATTACTGATACACAGCTCTTTCTTTCACAGTTCTGAGATGCCTGGGAATTCCCACCAGGGTTGTCACAGGCTTCACATGGGCTCACAACACTAACAGCAACCCAAATGTGAACGAGTATTATGATGAAGATGGGATACTGCTTACACCTGACAAAAGTGCCCGTGTCTGGTAAGGAAATAAGGCTGGGCCCGAGGAAAAGTTTGAGACAATATCTGGGTCTAGGATGTGACAGAGCGGAAAAAGGAAAAGAGCTGCAGGGAAGTTTGTAAGATATAGAACAGCAAAGATCCAGTCTATATGATTTGTTCTTGAGAAATTCCAGCAACCCAAAATTTTTCCCCACAAAGGATAGCCCATCCTACCTGGAGAACCTCCACTTACATCAAAAACTATGGTCACTGCTGTGCTGGGCTCTTCTAAAGCATTAATTAGCTGTGCTTTGGCTAAAAGTATCCTGTATCACAGGGCTCAGTGCCTTGTTACAAACACATGCTGTGCCTCTCACAGGACTTATCACGTTTGGAATGAATGCTGGATGGCTCGAACAGACTTGTTACCAGAGTACAGCGGATGGCAGGCACTGGATGCCACCTGCCAGAAGAAAAGCAAAGGTAAAATATTAAAGAGAAAGATGGAGAAAGGGGGAGCAAATAAAGCAGTTGGATCCCTCCCTCATCTTCCACTGCGGGGATGCATGAAGGGAAGGAGACACACTGAGGGCTGTATGCTCTAAATCATCACTGACCTGTTTGGTTTGTGCAGCTTGTAGAGCTCTAAAAGATCCATCACAGCATGACACTTAACATACCACTCCCTGTATATGTTTACACTAAGCATGGGTCTAGCTGGTAAAGCACCTGATTCTTAATTGGGCTATGTTTTCTCTTCAGGCCCTTCATTTTGTGGGCCAGCTCCTGTTCAGGCCATTAAGGAGGGGGACATGGAAGTGGATTATGATGTCTGCTACTTCTTTGCTGCCATGAATGCCAAGTGCAAGGTCTGGATACACAAGGCAGATGACATCTTCAAGCCAGCTTTCATCTGGACAAAGTATACTGGCAACAACATCAGCACCAAGAGCGTGGGCAGTGAACGCTGTGAGGATATCACACACAACTACAAATATCCTGAAGGTACAAGGTGGACAAATGTTTGAGCACATTCCCTGACCACGTTACAAGTGAAGGGTAAATGACTATAGAGCAGAGCCATACCAGAACAGCAGGGACATCCACTTCTCACTACTTCACCTTCCTGAATGGGGCAACAACATCTGACTTTGGCTGTCTACAGAGCCAAAGTACGGGTCATATCCCAGTTTCGTCCTGCTTAATTACTAGCTCACTAGGACAGGCACTCTCCTGTCTGAAAAAACCTCCTTTCCTGACTTCTGTTACCTGCACATTAATCTCCCATTACCCTTATATCATATTTCATAGTCCAGCTTTCTGTGAAGGGCTGCTGTGCTCCCAGACATTGTCTAAATCCATCCCTCAAATAGCAGCTCTTCAGAATCTATTACTGTGTTCTGTTTATCTGACGCAGCCCTACCATCTCATCTTTTTCTATGGCATGCTGCCTCTTGGTTGCAGTCCATCACAAGACAACTCCCTAGCTACTACTCCTAGTAACACTCCCTAGCTACAGTTACAAAATCTTTTCTTACTCTGACATTTATTAGCACCAAAGTGCTCAAAAACTATGAGAAATCTTTGCAGACACATCCAGTTTCCTCGCAGCTGAAATTCTTGGTCTGCTTCAACCAAAGCACGAGATATTTCTCTCTGCTGTAAGAAACACTTGTCTCCAATACAGTTGGGATAATTCCACTCTTTCTGCATGTAGTGCTTTACAACTACTAAACAAGAAAGAATATTAAAATGCGCTTTTCTTTTTGGCAACAGGCTCTCTTCAAGAAAAAAAAGTACTTGACAAAGTCTACAGAAAGATGAAGACACTTCAGGCAATCAGCAGCAGGAGAGAGATTATCTCTGTTCCTCCTGCCCTTGAAGAGCAAGTTATCCTTTTTATCCACCTGCAGTCCAAGAGTCCTCTGATACTGGGACAAGATATTCCACTTTCCATTGAAGTGTTTAACTACAGTGGTAGAGAAAAGGCTACACACCTGGTACTTGGAGTCCAGTCTCTACATTATAATGGTGTTCCCGTTATGCAACTTTGGAAGGAAGAGTTTAATTTTATCATCAGAAACAATGAAGGTAAGAGCTCTGCTAAGGCTGGAGAAGTGCATCCAGTCCTCTCACTTCAGAAAAATGCACTTAGCTGTAAGTAAGTAATATTGGTTGGAAAGCCAATTGTAGGCAATCCAAACAAATCACCTTGGAGGGAAAGAGGAAAATAACTGCAGCATGTTAGGTGGATCACTTTCACTCAGACTTTTAAATGTAGTTTTCAGTGCACTGTTGGGCAGTGCAGGTTAAGCACATAACATCAGTTGCATTGTTATCTGTATTTCACCACTCTATATTCCAGTTAAAACCCTCCAAGTCTTTGTGCCTTACTCGTGGTATGGAAAAGAGCTGGGACAGAACCGTCTGCTTAGGCTGACTGCCACGCTGAGAGATGAGGACTCCTACATGTACTTTGCACAAGAAGAGATAAGCATCTGTGATCCGCCTCTGACTATTGAGGTTAGATTGGTCTTCATTCTGTTACTGCAGTGGTGAGAAAAGTTTTTGTAGTTATGATTAGCAGAAACATTCTGCTACATTGAGTGGCTTTCCTCATACTGTCTTCTTTCAAAGCACTAAAATAAGAGTTTGTGAAAAGTGAGTTGTACTGCACTGTTGTATACAGTATTTCTCCCATTTTTACCTTGTATATGTACAAGAATAAATAAATTCAGGTAACCCCTGACACAGTCATAAATCCACAAGTCAGAAGATATAGAAGAAAGCTACAGAAGAATACTGCAGTGGTGAAGAAAGTTGGACTTTGCGTCTTCTGGCAACTGGCAGCTCAGGCTGAGACCTCTGGCAACCAAAATCAATTCTCTCTCTTTAATCACAGAAGTTTGTCTTTCCTCCTCTGAGTTTCAGCTCACTGCTTTCTTTCAACAGTTTCCAGAAAACGTGGTACTGTACCAGCCATCCACTGTGAAGGTCAGCCTCCTGAATCCTCTCACTGAACCCCTGGAGAAGTGTGTGATAATGGTTGGAGGGCGAGGGCTCATTTACAGACAAAGAAAGTACAGGTGAGCGCAAACTGAGCAGTTAAATGGAAAAACAAACACAACACAAGCCAGAGAAATCTTTGCCCTGGAAAAGCTGTCCACCAGAATAAACAGGCAGCATCATGGTAGGAAGAGATCACTACAGCTGAAAGCCCCAGGCATTCCCTTACTTAGGGATAATACATAAGATTTTTACACTTTTAAAAGAGAGCAGACAGATAACTTTCAACAGGCCTTCCCTTCCTCTGCTGAAGAACCAAGCAAACCTGATTTAGTCAAGTTATCCAAACTTCAGTCACCACTTTTTCTATAGACTCTCCTATTTAGGTTTTTTTTTTTTTTTTTTTTTTTTTGGCATCATAGAATCATAGAATGGCCTGGGTTGAAAAGGACCACAATGATCATCTAGATGCAACCTCCCTGCCATGGGCAGGCTCACCAAGCACCAGACCAGGCTGCCCAGAGCCATATCCAGCCTGGCTTTGAATGCATCCAGGAATGGGGCATCCACAACCTCCTTGGGCAACCCGTTCCAGTGCCACCCCCTGAGAGAAAAACTTCCTCACATTCATGCCTCACAAATGCATCTCCTGGGGCCAGGAACTAGAAATACAAAGAGGTGTATTTTCTATATAATGCCTTCTTACCTTTCAGGCTGGGTTCTGTGCAACCTAACAGCACTCAAGACTTGCATATCTCATTCACCCCTACTGAAGCAGGGCCAAGAAGACTCACTGCACATCTTACATGCCTTCAAATCCAGAACCTGAAGAGCTACAAAAGTATCAACGTTGCAGCTGCATGATGTCCAATTTAGAACAGATTCTGCTATCCTATTTACAAGAGTGGTCATGATCTGTGCCCTAACCTTTGTTGAGCATTGATATTAAAAATTTAAATAAAATCATATTTATAATCCCATCTATCAACTATATCCACTCTCGGGTCCAGGAAGCTGAACTTTATTGTGAAAAAGATTGGCAATGTTCTCAAGCAGATACCAGGTTTCTGTGTGCATTCCAGCTGAACACACTAGTGCTTAGTCATTCTTTCACTCCTGTGGCAAAAAAAACCCCACACTGTAGAACTTTAAAGTGACAGATGTAGCACTCCTCTAGAGAAATATTCTTATCTCCTACAGATTCTTTAAGTTGGTAATACAGTAGTATTTTTTACCTCTTTCTTACGGAATAAAGAGAGGAATAGCATTCACTCTTTCCTAAGGTTAGACAGAATACAGCATTTTTTTTTTTAACACTTCCTTTGGCTGACTGCAAGAGAATGGAGATTCTTTTCTTCCGCATACATTCTCTGCCACATGAAAACAGATGCAGCTAACAACGCAAATCTAGCAATATTTTATTGTTCACTGAACCCCACAGTAGCTGTATAATGTCTGAGAAACAGTACATATTCACAGCATTAAAATGAAGCACTATACCATCCCAAGAGTCCAAGCAAAACAACATCTTCTGCAACTGCAAAGAGGGATTTTCTGGGCAAGTTTTGCCAGGCAGCAGTAAAGTTCCCTCTTAAAAACACTGTCCTCATAATTCTCCCTGTAGCTGAAGAATGGCCAGATTCACTGGAAAAGCATATATCAGAGCTAGTGGCAGTAACACATGTGGACACAGAAGAGCTAAAGTTCACCCTGTGTGAAGTTCTTGATTTTGTCCATGTTGTGATCTACTGCACCTGTTAGAAACTGCACCCAGCTTTCTTCTGATGGTGGACATACATGGCTTGTCCTGCAAAAGTGGAGGAAATTCATTAGGAAAGCCTCCTGGGGGTTTTTATATTTATGTATCCAAAAATCCCCCCAGCACATTGGTATTGTGAAGTGCTGAATTACTACGGTGTTAGAACAGGACTTATGTAGCCCCACTGTGTTTGAGCAAGGAAGAACCCATGTCCTTATCTCTAGTTTCAAACCTTGACACATACGTCCGTCTTCAGCAGTAACCTCTTTCATTCCTGCCATCCTCTTCCTATTGCGCTGTGTCTGGGTAACATCAGAATTACTCCAGTATGACAGCATTTGCTGTCTAGAACTGAATCATCTTTGACAGGAAGTAGAGATATTAACCTTCACAGCAGTGAACACATGCTCATAAATTGTAACTCATACTCACTTTGTAATCTCTAAGACTTTCTGTAATACTGAGGCCAATTTAGCAGCCTACAAAGAAAGAAAAGGGAAATAAGTAAGCTAAACATACAAAAAAAAAAAAAAAAAAGGGAGGGGAGCCCAGCATTAACTGGAAAGAAATGGGAGATAATGACAGGACAGACATAGCCAAGAATAAGTAAAACTGCCAAAAACTCCAATGCAAAAGGAAGTCACCTAACACTGGCATGGTGGGATTATCTCCAAATCTGTCACTGTCTGGGACAGGTAAAAATAAAGATGTTTTTAATGTATATTTTAAAATGCTTGTTGGTTTTTTTTTCTTTAAAAAGATAGAACTATTAGAACAAAAAAGCACGAAGTTTTAAGTGACTGAATGTAATGCAAGTTGACAGTAGGCAATACACCATAAGCAAAAAAAATTTCAAGCCACTCGTGAATGTATGAACCAGAATTTTTCAGGTATAAGGTATATACTTATCTAGGTTGGAAGGGACCCTTGGAAGACACCTGAGTGCAACCTCCTGCTCAAACCAAGGCAAATCTAAGAGTTTAGTCAGCTTGCTCAGAGCTTCAACCCCCAGAGATTTTGAGTATCTCCAAAGATGGAGATTCCAGTGCCTTTCTGAGCAACTTCTTTCACTTAACAAGTGAAGCACATTCTCAACGATACTCTGAGAATTTTTAATTTATTTCTTGAATGAAGATCACATTATTTGAGCAAATCTAAACTACCCAGAGACAAAAGTAGATGTGCACTACACTGGCAGCCCTAGACCTCACTTTCCTGAGTAACATCATTGGATATCTCTATGGCTCATAGTTTAGAAAACACACAAGAGAAGACATCATCTTCCCCAAAATAAAGATGAAGAATACACTTCCACCTGAAGGTATCTAAGTGTACAAGACAAACAAAAGAGACTCTTCATCCATAAGAACTTATTACTGAGACAGTAATAAATCCTCTTTCTGAAAGACATAATTCCCCAAATTCAATTTCCTCCCCTTCTTTACAGCCAAGTGAGTAGATCCACATGCAGGCTGCAAAAACTTACATTGAGTCGCACGGCCAGATGGTTCATAGGTGGGTACATGCTCAGTGCCAGCTCATCAACGCTAGAATAGAAGAGAGGCGTGCAATGGAAGAAAACCCCAGCTGCACAATCCACAGATCCTGGTCAAGTCTTACATCCACCCTCAGTGCAAGTCAACTATGGCATGACAAGGCGACAGCATTGGTTATACCCATGGAATACTTTACAACACCTTCTCAGGCATCTGTGTGCAACTTCCACCTTACTTCTAGTCATAGTCACAACTCCACTCTAAACAGTAGCACATGTTCCTTTCCTGACACGCAAAACTCTCAACAGCCTATGATATAACAGTCTTCATATTTGTTTCCACCACCTGGCCACAGCTTAAGTATCAGAAAGGTTTTTCCAGTCCATTTTCAAGACGTCAAGTAAAACAGGGACTACTCTGAAGCACAAAGAAGCATTTCAGCTGCCAGATTCTGTTAATTCCAGTAAGAAAAGGTAATAAATGACTCCAGTTCAGTAGAGCAAACTGCAAGAACCCGGCAGATAGTCCCATTCTTACATCAACCTAAAACCACAGACACAGTTTAGGAGGTGGCTTACCTTGGACTGATCTCATTAGCAATGTCTGCAAGGTCATCCAGCTGAGCAATCTGCTCTGGAGAGTCAGCTTTCCCATAAGCCTTCACTACACTCAGGACCTTCTTTAGGCAAGCTTTAGAAGCCTTCATTAATCCCATGCAGGAACCAAGCAGCTTCCGGTCAGCTTCTGACCAATAGGTATCTCTGTTACCCCGAAAGCCAAGCTCCTCATCTTCTATGATATCACTGTAGGGGTCTCGTTCTTCCACCAGAGCCTGAGAACACAGATGCATTGAAAACCTATAGCCTAACATCCATTCCAACAATATCCAGGAGGATAAGTAAAACATGGTCTAAAAAAATCACACAAATAATTTATGGAGGAACCTCTCTTCAACCAGCATCTCTGCTGCCAGGCTCTGTTCACTCCAGTAAGGCTAGTTTTTCTTAATCCAATCACAGACTCCTGTTCAATATGGCAAACTGCAAGAACCTGGCAAACAGTCCCATTCTCACACCAACCTAAAACCACAAACACAGTTTAGAACATAGCTTCCATAAAGCTCTACGTAAGCTAAACCAGATCCAGGTTTAAAAACCTCAGTAAGATACAGGCATATGATAATACTCTTGCTCATACTAGAACCAATCTAGATCAAAGCCTGTATATTAAACAATCGTTTTCTTTCAGAGAAATCACTGCAGGTTCCTCAGCAACTCAGGGGTTTCCTTACATTTTCCATCTCTTCCACAGCATCTTTGACCACACCTAGAAATGCAGACAGAGCTGACACAACTGCTGCCTGGTTATCTGCAAAAGGAAAAGTAAAGAAAACTGTAACACTGCAGTGATTCAAATCAGCTTGCATCAACATTCACCTATGTTTGCAACCCTTAGATTTTGAGATCACAGGATCAAATTTTTTGCAAAGCTCAGAGCTGTACTGTATTGCTTTACAAATAATCAGAGCAGACTTTCACACTTCAGAGAATAGTAGGGTTCTGAGGAATGAGTAAGCCACCCACCACTGTACTACCTAAAATGCCCCTCTCAAGCATTACCAGTATTTTGAAATCACACATCCTAGTTCCATTCGTCTACATACACAGTACTCACCTCGTGGCAGGCTGGACACTTGCTCACATGCCTCCCACACACCACCAGTTGATATAAGCTGCTCCTGAGATGAGCTGAAACAAAACAGAGGCTCTCAAAGTTAGGGTAACACTATACCCTGCTAGGTTGTTTTACTTTTGTGCACACTGAAAGGGGCTCAGCTGAGAAAATGGCAAACTAGCTTCAGAACCACACAAAGCACAAGATGCTTTAATAAATCCTACTGAGTTTAGTTACTAGTTGGGACAAGAAGCAGGAGTTTCTTACAAAGACTTCTCAAGTTCCTTAGATGTTATTTTTTAACTTTCAGTATTTATCCAAATCAGTAAAGACAGCTGATCTCTGCCTAGAGAGAATCGAGTTAATCAGTAAATACAGAGGCTGCAAAATATTTCCCCTGTGGTCCACTAACTAGCTACAGAGAGTCATACAATCACCATCACAATTCACTTCACAAGCAAGAATTGCCAAACAGTATAAATAGTATCAAGCACCATCATGGAAATCCCACTTCCAGCATTTTTCCTTGCCATAGACAGGATGAAAAATCTCTTCTCTACCTAGGCAAATGCACTTGAAGAATGCTAGAAGTGAGACCCAGCTCTTCCTTACCATAGAAGATGCTTTTACCAGCGGTCTCTCACTAGGTCCTACTCATGCTACATCACAGCTGTGTTGCAGCCACATTTGTCCCTGGTGTTGATTCTCTACTTGATTCCGACCTGAATCCAGACCTGTTGTCTTGATTTATGGCTTGACCTCAGACCCAACTAATTACAACGGACTAGCTGGGCAACCACTGGATGGTGTGTGATGCCAAGTACTCTTTCCAAAGCCAATTCTTATTTTGTTGGCCTAACTTTACAGTTTGACACTGTTGCTACAGGCTTGACAGATGTCAACACCAGCACTGTTCTGTTCAATCAGATATTGGAGAACAGGTCCCTTGTCGGTGAGTCGCTGCCTTTACCTGCCTGATAACAATGCTCAGTTCCTGCCTTCCCACTTCCCTTATGAGTGCAGTCTATACTTGCTGCTCCTTAGTGAGTATACTTGCAACTTTTCTTCTTGCTGAAAAAGTACTACCTCCCCAATGGAGAAATGAGAATTGTTTCTGTGAGCTGGATCATTCCCTCCAATACTTCAGTAGTAGCATCTCGTACCATCTTTCGAAGTGTAGTACCTGGTTGAGAAACAGCAAGTATGTTGCTAAAAAGGAAGAAACTAACAGAGATGAATAGACAGACTTGCAAAAACACACAGTATAAATAAAGTGAGAGAAACAATATATATTGCCTAAATTCTAAAGTTCTAAAAAGACTTTAGACAGAGATTTCAACACTTTATAAACATGAACGCTTGATAAACTATACCACTTCCTACACTATCATTTGTTCATAGATGGAAATCACCAAAAGTAAATTGTCAAGTTCATTCACAATCATGCTGCAAGTCTATAGAATAGCTGACAAGACATTGCCGACGTTAACTTGTTTTCCTATATAGACCAAATCTATTGTGCTGTGAAATACCAGGTTTCTTTACATAGTGGTGAAAGAACTGTCCTGCTATCACTCTCTCACCTTGGCCCTTGGGGAGCCAGTAGTACACTGTGGCAACTGCAAGAATGGCATTTTGGACATCTTCACTCAGCTTTCGACAGTTCTGAAAATGGGTAGGCAGAAGGATTAACTAGGCACATCACATGGCTACACTGCATTTAGAAAGTCTCAAAAGAAATCACTTAAATCTACGTTATTTGTAAGAAAAAGGAGGCATAGTCATGATCACAATAATGGAGAAACAAACAACAAGAAGAAACAGTATGTTTCTATGAAGCCTACAAGCACAGTAGAGAATAATTTGCTAGAGCTGCAAGCTCCCTGTATGTGTCAGGAGTTGATATATGCTCTATGACCACCACACCCTGGTTCAAGGGAGGCAAAGAGAGGAAGAAATAGCTTAATTATTCTCAAATCAAGGTGCTTATTAGATCCTTCCTCAAACACATAGTGTTAATATTCTCTTAATTAACAGAAAACTTAACACCATTCATTGTTAAGAGAAAAGATCTGCCCAGTATCTCACTTCCATCAGCAATCAATTATAGAAGCTTAAGGAAAAAGATCTAAGAAGACATCTCCTAACTTACATAAATTACTTTTCCAGGCAATTCTTGAATTTGATTAATATGCATTAAAAAAAAAATAACAATTCACATGAATGTCCCTTTTTTATGCTGAACCCAGTAACTTTTAGTTAAATGAATTGGGAGATACCTCAAACTTGTCACACAGACAGCAATTTCCTGCTCTGTGGGACGTTTTTACTAACCTCTGCAGAAGGCAGCGGAGGCCTCGAGAATGCTAGACTAAGCTTTGTAGCTTCCTGTGATGCTTCCTTGAATGCCTGACCTAGACAGAATATCATGGGAAAAAGAAATTAGAAATTCTCTCAGGTAAATGCCAGTAGAATGGCGTAAGTAGATTAGCAGTGTCTTCTCAGCCACAACTATTTCTTCTTTCCAAGCATGAAAAAAACATGAACTAAACTGCACTGCAAAAGAAAATTTCCCTGGAGCTTTTGAGCCACACGCACTGCATGTGTAAGGCATGTGTTTAGCTGGTACTGACATCCACACCCACATCCATCTGCTCCAGCATACCTTCACTAGAACGTTCCATAAGGCTTTAAGAGATCAAATGTTTTAAAAACATAGTTGTAAAAACTGCTTCATATTCTTTACTACCTTGCAACACCAGCGGGACTAAAGCTGGGGGGGAGTACTAATCCCCGGCTGAAGACCCGTTTGCCAGGGATCCCCCACCTGCAGCTCACAGCCGTGCTGCGGACCAGTCCAGCCGCGGCCCAACGCCTCCACCCCACCCGGCGGCCAGGCCCAGCACAGTACCCTTGGTGCCAGCCCGCTCCCCGGCCCGTACCTAGCGCGTCCCAGAAGCGCGGAGGCTCGAACGGCTCGCGGCCTTCGCCCGGTTCACCCTCTGTAAATGCAGACAAAAGGTCTCAGCCTACGGAAAGCCGGCCCAACCTCAGGCCCAACGTCCGTCTCTGCCCCCGCCCGGCCCCGACCCCCACCTCTGACCCGTGCCAGCACCGCACGCAGCGAGCCGCACAGCTCCTGCAGCAGCTCCCGTGCCTCCATGCCTGCGGGAGCACCCCGCGCGCTCCGGCACGGCTGGACGTCAGCCGCAGCACAGCACACCAACTTCCGGCACGGCAGCCCGTCGGCTGCAGTACGTCACATCCGCTTCCGCACGGCAGCCCGTCGGCTGCAGTACGCCATATCCGCTTCCGGCAGAGCGTCCCCATCGGCTGCAGTACGTCACACCAACTTCCGGTACGACTGCCTATCGGCTGCGGTACGCCGCATCCGCTTCCGGAGAACTGTGCAGAAGAAGCGGCTCCGCCCCTTTAGAAAAACCCTCCCGGTCACCCTTTCCCTGCAAGGAAGGACGAGGTTTGGCACGGAGCGCGGAGGCGTGCGTTTTATTGATTACACAGGGCAGCAGTGAGGAACGGGCGGGGGAGGCAAGAAACGTTGCCAGAGAGCCAGCTAGAGCAGGCGGTGGAGATCCTGGAAGTTGAGTAGGTTGTTGGCTGTCTCGGACCAGGCTGCGTGGGTCGCTCCGTCCATCTCAGAAGCAAGGCTGTTCGTGCTGTCCAGAGCGTGGTTTGCGCCCCCGATGACCTCGTGGCATTCAGGGCACGTACTCCTCTCCATGGCTCCCCCACAGTCCCCAATCACGTAGACGTGTCCATTTTTGCATTTGAACCAGTGGCCACGCGGGTAGCCGATAGCGCTGACAATCTGCACTCGCTCAGCGTCAGTGATCCCCAGCCCCGACAGGGGCAAGGCGGCGTCGATGCGCTTCAGCTCATCTTTTACTGCAGCCTCTTCCTTCTCTGTGAACTTTTTTGTCCCTTCCAAGATCTTACGTATCCTGGCAATCCTTGTTGCGAGGGTCGTAGTGATCATTCCGCTTGTGCCTTTACACCTTGACAAGAGGTGCTGTAGATGGGTCAATCTCTGGATCTCAGCCTGCAGATCCATGAGCTCCTGCCGTGTAAAACTGAGGCGTGGCTTGTCCAGCCACTCCTGGACTTCATCTAAACGCTTTTTCATCCCTTTTTGCTCCTTTGCATCAATTTTACTCAGAGAACTGGTTAGGTCAGCTATACGTTCATAGAAGTTAAGCTGATTCTCAATTACTCCAATGCTCTTTATGGAAAGATCAGAGGCTTTTAGTTTATCTTCCAACATGAGGTACTTACTGAGTAGGTTCCTCTTCAGAACGCTCTTACTTGCGAGTGCAGCCTGCAGTCTTTGTCTGCTTGACTCAATTTCCTGTGCTGGGCCTTGGATTTTCTCTTTCACCTTCTCTATCTCAACCAGATGCTTTTTCACAATGGTGCCATATCTCAAACTCTTTCTGACTGGTGTCTGACAGGTAGGGCACACCTTCAGCTTGATGACATTGTCATCTTCATCCATATAACGATCAAGGCCCTGAGACTCAAAGATGTGGCCACAATCTTCAAGCTGGACAAATCGTGCATCCTCGTCATCCTCAAAGCCAAAAAAGATCTGGGTAACCTCCTCATGGTCACAAACAAGGCACTTCTTTGGGCAAGGTTCTCCACAGAATCCAATACAAGGATGACCACAGCGCAGCAGCTTAGTACATGGTACATTGCATCGAGGCCTATTGCATGGTTCATGGCAAAGATTGGTACACTGGTAGTGCTGGCACCGCCACTCACATGGTTCTGCGCATGGAGAACAGCGCTCTCCGCATTTCTTTTTACATCTGCTGTGCACACAGTGGTTCTGACAGTTAAGCTGACAGGGAGGGCATTCTGTAGTACAAGGCTGCTTACACTTGTGGGAGCAGATCAAGAAGCGCTTGCATGGGCTCTTACATGGCTCATGAAATCTTCCTTCAAAGCAGGTGTGACAGGAACCTGAGCATTCATGACCACACTCCAGTTTGACAGAACACTTAGCCATACATTCAATAGTTTTCTGATGTTTCATCTCGTCAGCAATCCAACACTGAACTTTCTGGCTGTGGCCACATTGCAGAAAGACTGTAACCAGTTCAGGACACCGAGTAGTACATTCCTGCCCACAGTATTTGTTGCACATATGCCCACAATTTAACTTTTTCTGGCAAGGTTCTTGGCAAATAAACTTACTCTCTGGACAAGAGCATGGCATCATCTGCAGGTGGCCACATTTAGAGACAATTTTCTCTACTATTACCATACATGGTCCACATGGCTCATAACATAACTGTGTACAGCGGTGCCCCTCTGTACAAAGCACCTTTTGACAAGGCTTCAGACATTGATATTTTTTGTGCTGTGCATCATATGGGTGGCATGCTCTTGTGCAAACATGTCCACAATCCAACCTAAATTCACAGGGATGACTACAGCCTCCTTCTGGGACTTTGCTGAAGTCTGCTGCTGTAGATACCAGAGTCATGGTCTCAGGGTGATTTTGACAGCAAAGAGTCAGTGAGCGGCCAATGTTACCTTTCTCTCTCAGTGTGTGAATGATCTTGCTCCAGAGAGGAACCTTGCCCATCATTCTCATATTTCCAATACAGTACAGACCTTTCTTAGCTCTGGATAGTGCTACACATATCCGATTAGAGATCTGCAAGAACCCAATTCTCTCTTCTTTGTTACTCCGCACAAGTGACAGCAGAATAATGTCATTCTCCTCTCCCTGGTACTTATCCACTACATAAACCTTCACACCTGCAAAAGTCTTGGCTGGCATGAGCTTGCGTAAACAGAAAAGCTGCCCAGTGTAAGTAGTGAGAATGGTGATCTGAGAAGGTTGATAATCCTGACACAAGAAGTATTTGCAAAGTTCCACCACAAACTGTGCCTCATGTATGTTCTGATGGCTTCTCCCTTCCTGGATGTTTTGCTCAGGAAAGTCATGCTCCACAAAGAAAAGGTTAGATAAGACTCCCTGAAACAAGAGAAAGAGAATCTTAGAAACAGAATTCTACTTGTCACTACAGCTTGTTTCCACGTTTCTGACTACCCATTAAAATGACTGTTCTTCTAAAGGAGCATGCAATATGTGGTTAGTGCATACTGGGGCAATTTCTTTTGATGTCCATAACATCTTCATCAGAAGTGACTAAGCTTGTTAATGGTATTTCAGCTTATCAGGGACATTTCATTATCTTAACATGACATCAGGCCCCATGGATGATTTTATTCCTTACCTTTTTCTGAGTTATTTTTACAATACATTTTCTGGTTATGCAAAATCAAAAAATTGGTTCTACTAACATTTTCCAAATCACCACAGTTCTATTTTACTTTCATTCTATTTTACATTCAAGCTGTGAAACAGTGCGCAGACTTCAGCACTTGCCTAAAACTGATTCTCCACAAAGAAGGCTTCAAACATTAGGGACTCCAGTACTCAGTCACCAGGTCCAGGGGGATAGAGCTGTCTGCCCACCAATTCAAAATCTTTATTTTTTTATCTATTAACTGAAATTCTTCCAGCTGCAAGGACTTTCTGAGCTGTGTACCAAACCCCAGAGACTGTTTATATCAGGAAAGAACAATTTTATGGACCACATGTAGATCTCTGGTTTTCAAGGAGTCCGTAGTTGCATGCAGCACCCATTGCTGTACAATTTAATTCAGTGCTCACCTATGTTGGTATTGTACTAGGTGAGTGGATTGAGTTTTGATGGCTTTCAGTATCTCAAGCTTGTTTAAAATTCTCCAGACTAGCTAATCCCATGGAAGAAATGGGGTAAAATTTTGTGGTCTCATCAGTAGGTTATTTTTAACGAAAGCATCTTCTACAGAATGCTTGATACGGATTTCAAGATACCAAGAGAAGACATGCCACTTTTCTAGATAGCTTATTCTTGCCTTTACATCATCGTCACTATTAATTTCACTTTATCAGCTTTAGCATTCTACTGGTTTTGGTGTATTTTTCTCATCCAGTTAGACAGCTTTTAGCTAACTAATACTATCTTTTCATCAAAAGAGATTTAAGCAGGCTGAGCTACTGTAATCCTCTGTAACCACACCCAATTCTTTCTCTGACAGTACTCAGTCACTTGTTTCAGGGATCCAAGGCCGTATACTGGAAAAGTGCCCAAACAAAGAACTCCCCAGAACAGGATTCCAATAATGAAGTCACCTGTCTTACTCTGGAACTTCACAAATTATGCCTCAAGTCTCGCTTTATATTTATTCTTAATTTTCAATTTCCTAATTTCTTTTTGAATCCTTTTTCCATTTTTTCACTGTTCTTTTAATAAATCACAGTTGGATCCATTTCCAATGTCTACGATCAGCAATACCAGAAGAACTACAAATTGCTTGCCTAATTCTATATCCCGCATTTCCCTGGATCAGGTATTAATTTCAGCAGCTAAATCTGACGTGAGAAGTTTAAATCCTTTAACACTACATTTTACAGAAACTTATTTTAACCAGTAACAGGGCAAGAGAAAGTGCTTGGATTACTAAAAACTCACTTTTATGTTCTCATACATCAAGACTGAAGGATGGTTTTCCAGCTTCTGGTAAATATGAGGACTGAGAAGCTGGGCAATTTCAGGACGCATGCGGTGCTGAAACACAAAGCAGATCTATTGGTTTTGAGGAAGGAGCACCCTGTTTCATTGCTAAGAATCTGTTTTTCTATTGTACATATCATTGTTGAATACAAGACAAGGGTGACTTTTCAGTAAGACTCAAGAAGGCAGCATCCCACCCTGCTGCCACCACCACTGCCAGCAATCACAGGTGAGTGGTACAGTAATATGTAGTAATGTTGTTGTAATAAGAATTCTGGTTTCAGCACAAATCTAAGAACAACAGCATTCTAGAGAATAAGAGCTTACACCTCATTCTAGCTAACTCTTTCAGGCTATTTTAATGCAGGACTGCTGGAGGTAGAATTAACTTCTCCAGACACTAAGAAATAATAGTTGTAGCAATTTAACAGGAAACAGACCAAAAAGATTTGCTGTCAGTCTCCACAGTCCTAGAACAGTTTTATATGCCACAATAGGTCATGTTTGTTGCTCTAAGAATTGTGAGAACCACAGTGCTGTGAGTAACATAACTGAATAAATCAGACATATAGACATAGTGTACGATTTCAGTTTGGCAGCTCTTACCATTCTTTTCAGGAATGAAGTAGCACATTCTTTTATTTTAGACTACTCTGTGAGTAGAAATATAAAAGCTTAAATGTACTATAAATTTTAAACAACCTAAGTACAATTGCAATAAAGGAGTGTTTTATATCTGTTCCTTACTTGGTATTTTAGGCATACAAAGGGGAAATCAACTTTCACCAGTCGTTCAAAGAGAGACACTTCCAGATTGAAGTTCTTTGCCAGGTCATAAACATTAGCACTAGGCTGCAGCTGAAAAAGAAGGGATAGGAGTATTTTTACAGCACTAATCCTATGTATTAGTAAGATTTTTTTTTCCTATTAATCTCTTTCTTTTACTGGTTTCCAGTCAAAAGACCAAAAACATGATTCTTGCAGAAGTGCTAAATAGCAAAGTTGGGTGCTGTGACAACTAAAGTGGATTCAAGCACATGTCAAATTGTGTCAGTTAAACAAAAGGATAAATCCCACAGAAAGTCTACTGTATAACCAAAGGATACAGCACCTGTGATATCCACGGAGACTGGTGAGCAGTATATTTTGGCAACCCTTCGCATTTGGTGTTTGGTAAAAAGGTTCTAGTTGATTTGCACAAAAGTCAGAGGCATCTGTCACGAATATTACCTGCTGGTGATCTCCAATGAGGATGAGATGCTGGCAGGCTTTACTAAGAGTAGTAATAATGTGAGCCTCAAGCACCTCTGCTGCCTCTTCCACAATTACAATTCGTGGCTCTACTTTCTGCAAGATCTGACGGTATTTGGCAGCACCTGGACAAAGACAAAAGATAAGCCTTAGTAAATGCAATTACACAGAGGCAGTATGATAAAGTTTTCAGAGAAGGGTTAAACTATGTTCCAGAAAAGTCTGGGGTTCTTTCCAAAATTCCAAAAAGCTTAGTCTTAGAATATGGATTTTAAAACAGCACCAATGCCAAAGATGGCTTCTACACAGAAAGTTGTTAGGGAAGGATTAGAGTCCTATGCTCATCTTAGCCCATTCTTGACTCTTTTCAAACACAGGGTACCTAATGGATACATTGATCAACACACAAGTAAACCCCAAACTACCTCTCCAAAGGCTCATACTACTAGATTTATGCTACCTCTGCTCACCAAAAGGTGATGTGGAGAAAGCAGTGCAGAAATGAATAGCATTTAACTCAGGCACAAGAAACTGAGCATTAATATTAGAAGAATATTGCTAAAAAGTAAATAAAAAACTGCTTGTGCGAACTGAAAACTTGTTTCTGCAATAGCCATGTTTGCAGAGGGAGTCAGAAATGAAGAAGGCTGCAGATTAACTTGGAGCCTGACCCAGTCTGTCATGCAGCACAGGATAGCAATCCTTTAACAACAAGGTCCTTTAACTATTGCTGGAAGCAGTGCAGCACTAGCTTGGCCCCTAAATGCTTCACACCTGTAGTTGTCATCCCCACAACATTGGCCTCCTTCAGAATGCAGAGATCTTCTTGCAGCCTCAGTTCTGCTAGCCTTTCAGCTGCTGCCTGGTACTGCTGTTCATGCTGAAGAATCTTCCGTCGAATAAGCCCCTGATAGGTCTGCAACCAGAGCCTGAGAAGAAAGAGACATTAGTACCCACAGAAAGGAGAACAGAACTGTGATCCAAAAGTTCAAGGTGGATTCAGTTCAAGTTCTTTGCCCTTTGTGAAAGACATGACTAGCATCTGTACTCAGTCCCCAGCAGACACAGTGGAGGCAATGCAGGCAGGGTAAAACCAAATATCTTACAGGAAGAAGTTTGTTCAGATAACAAGCCGAACGTGTATGGATAAAGAACCTTGGCCTGCAAGAAAACGTTTGAACTCTGACACCCTTGCTTGACAAACCCTATAAAATATTTTTGTCACCTGTAAAGCCTCCAGCGGGAGTTCATGTCAAGTTGCCACAGATCATGAATTGCATAGGCCTCTGCCTCAGACATTGCATTCAATTTATGGAGCTCAGCTTTCATCTTATGTTTCATTTTCTTCCTCTGAGAAGAAGATATCTGGGGGGGAAAAAAACCCATGCCACTCAATAATAAGCAATTACAGCACAAATACTATTTTGTATTTCTATATTAGCTCATCCAAATTATTCCTTACACAGACAAGCAGAGCCACAGTATGCTAATGTATACAGTTACCTCCCACTGTCCAGACTTCTGTTGTGGTTCTTCCTCATTCCATTCTGCTGCTTCTTCCTCATTCTCCAGCTTCATAGCCAACAATGTACTGGCTAGTTCATGAACTGCCCTGTGCTCTTCCTCTTTCTTCCGAGGCTTTGCTGAGTCCTCATCCTCAATCACTCTATCAGCTTGAATCAGGTCAGCCTCCTCTAGGATATCCAATAGCTCTTCTTCTGTTTCAGCTTCCTGTTCCTCCTCTCCCTCCTCCTGCTGACCACCTGTGAGATTCACCAGTTAGAAGCAGGGAGTCACAGCCACTCCAGCAAAATCACAATACAGTAGTCAGATCACCACGTGAAAATTACGGTTAATCTTTCCATTGCCTTACAGTGTCATGCATCTTCCAGCTTCTGTAAACTAGCAGTGTCTGTTTTCTGGCATGCATGCACTGCTTGGCAAATGCCTGTGGAAAATAAAAGATTTTTTTGCTTGCTTTGTTTTTCTATTTACCTAGATACTCAGCCTCTATATTCCTTGCAGCACGCTGGGTGAAGGCAGTAAAACCAAGGCCCAGCCACTCCAGAATCATTGAGTGTTGTGAAGCACTGTAGTAAAACTCATCATCATCCTAATATAAAGAAAGTAAATCAGTCAGGCATGTTCCAGTTCAGGCTTAGGATGATGATAAAGCAGCACCTTGCAGCATAGCAACTAGGAACAAGTCTCCCAAGTAACTTCCATGGCCAGAAAGTTTAGGCAGCCTCACATCTTCAAAAACAGCATCCCTCCTTCCCTTCAGTTTAAAGTATTCATTTGGGCGCTTGTATTTTTATACTGACAAGGATCACTTAAAATCTCCACAGTTTAAAGTTACAGATTTTAACTCCATTTCTCTGCCAAGTCTAGTGACTACTGTCACTTTGGCACAGCTCACCATTCACTCTCTTACTCTTGTACAGGCTGAATGAGGCTAAAGGAAGCATATTTGGGGAAACTGTCTCATTTTTAAAAAAGGCAGTAAGCATACACTCATAAAGCGTACTTGATTCATAAAGTCAAGTAAAAAAGCTTGACTCAAAGCTATGATTCAAAGCTTGACTGACTGAAAAGGCAACTCTTACCAGACCACTCATCAGACTGTTCCAGTGCTGGGGGGCAATGAATGCTTCCAAGTGGCGCTCATGCAGCACTCCATATGTTGTACACTCTAAGAGCTTTGCTCCTTTATGGAGCTCCTCCTCAGCATGTTTCATGTCACAGGTTATCTGCTCAGAGAGAAGAGAGGCGCCGTCATATACAGATGAACAAAGTTCAGAAACAGGAGGACAGGAAACTGATAACATGCATTAAGAACAATAAAAAGACTGATGTTGGTGTTAAAGACAAGGTGAAAGAGCAGCTGTAGAGAAAGTCACTTTCTCCCACAGACAGGTAGCCCAATACCATCACTTCCAGTGAACTCTACACGTACATTCACATAAGCTCTGCGGAGATGCATTGGCAAGTTGTGTCGGAACTCACTCTTCTTCCTCAGCTCCTTCAAAGTGAACTGTTTTAGGATCTCACTGTTACTTCTCCCCCCAACACGCACCATCCCACGTCTTTGGAACGTGTATATTCCTGGGAATGAGAGAGAAACATTAGTACTACAGAGGCAAATTCTGGTGTTTTTTTTTTTTTTTTTTTTTTTTTCAGGATAGGGAGTAGGGAGAGCTCACTTTGTCTGCACATCCTACATTGGATTGGTATGACTGAAGGTTATATTTTGTTTTTCTTCCCCTCCCTCCCCCCTCACTGTGCATCAATAGGCTAGAGTCACTAGAAAAAGCCACAGAGCAGGTCACCGTAGCAGAGGGTAGGACAGAGCAAGAGTTATAGTATAATTTCTGCCCTCACTTCCATCATACTTATCAGATACTCTTACCTTCTAAGAACTGATCCAGTGCATGGTTAGTGTAGCAGACTATAAGGATGGGAGAATTCTGATCAGTCCTTTGCCACACATCCTTATTAGTCAAGAGAGCCTGAACAATCTTCAAACCCACATAAGTCTTCCCTGAAAAACAAGCTCAGAATCAGAAAAAGAGTAACGCACCTCTACATGCAAGTTCTCCCTGCCACTGCTTCCCTCAAGTCACTAACACTAGCTTAACACAATACTGTGCTGCACATAAAATACCCATGTACTGGTAGAATACAGGCAGTAGTGCTTGTTAAATTTAGGTGCCATTTATAAACAATCGCAATTACTCTTGAAATGCTTTGTTCATACAGAGGATCAGGGCTAAACTCTCTTCATGTTCTAACATGCTGTGAAAATTAATAGAGCTGCTGCATAGCAACAGGTTCTGTGCTATCAAATAGTTGAAACATTTTCATTCCTATAAGCAAGCAGTGCCAATAGTGCATTTGGAGTCCATAGGAACCAAATCAGCAATGTGTAAGGTCAGACATGGCTATTTCAGAATATTTTAACATTCTTCCCAATAGCTTACAATAACTGTGCTACTAAAGCATCAACTAGGCATAGGACTAATGCACTGGATATAGCATTGCTGACTTTCTCTGGACTTAGTTTCCTTAAATGAACTTCCCTAAACTTCACAGAGAACTCTATAAAATGAGAATTAAAGCAAATGTTTCTCACCAGTTCCAGGAGGTCCTTGGATAACAGCCAGCTCTTTGGTGAGTGCGAGACTCAGTGCCTGCATCTGGGACTCATCTAATCCCAAGGTTTCCATTGAAGGCCACCGATTGGGATTTAGAACTTGGACGTTTTCCCTTCTCAAACCATCAACAAGTATCTCTTCATCTGACAGGGTATCTGCCATCAAGGGTGCAAAGTTGTATTTAGTTTCCATTGTCAGGTATGCTGGCTTCTTCACCTGTACATCACATTCCACTATGTACTTCTGGAATGGAATATCTTCTTCCTGAATTTCCTGTAGCCCTTCTAACACGTGTCGATAAGCCTCAAAGTAGGCAGTTGTCTCTACCATGAGGAAGGAGTCTGAAGGCTGAACCTCTGCTAGCAGTGCTCTGCTCTGTGCATTAAAACTGAGCTGCACAATCCCGTTAGCAAGTTCTGCATTATCTCGTTCAGAAACAGTGGCAAAAAGGCACGTTTCAAAGTGATCTCTGGACATGCAGACAAGGGATCCATATAGTAACCGTTTGGAATTCTGCCATCGCACAAACTTCAGTGGTTTTATATCAAACTGGACCTTGTAAACAACACCAGATGGGGAGCAGACAGGGGTAATAATCCGTGTATCAAAGTAGACCCTGATGTCATCAAATTTTTTCTTTCTCAAACTTCTATCCTCAAAGCTCTGCAGAAGATCCAAGATACCTTCCCTTAAGGGTTTTATAAAGTCTTCTCTCAAAAGCCGGAAATGGGTGTCGAGATAAATGTTGGTGCTCTCATATCTTCCAGAAACAATATTGGGACGTAGAAAAGGTTTCACATCGTGGTGTAACTCGTCATAGGTTGGATAAATGGTCATTGTGCGATAGGTTTCTTCTTGGTCTTCAGCCTGAGGCTGCATAAGAGTGTAGTTATCAGCTCTCAGTGTGCCTTCACGTCTCTTCTCCTGGAGGTGCTGCACAAGCATCTGGACTTTATTTAAGTTCTTCTCCGTTTCTTCTGTGATCTGCACACCAGAAGCTCTCAGGGCATTTATAGATGCTGGCAATATTGTCAAGAGCATGGAGATTTTCTGCACAGAGCTAGACGGGAAAATACTGATCAGATCTTGAAGAAGCAAGATGATGTTGCCAATATGTTCAGGATATTGATGCCGTACAGCAGGGACTGCCTCTGTGACCATATCAGACACATACTGTGGCAGACAGATCTTGAGAAAATTGGACTCCTTTACCATTCCAAGAAGCTGCTGGACACTTTGTCTATCCATTCGGGAACTGCATGCTTTTCGAAGCACCTGACAAATGAGCTGAAGGAAGCTGGGTTTCATAGCTGTTTGGGAAAGAAGTTCCTTCAAACCTGAACTCGAAGCAAGTGTGATGACAACTTCAGAAGAGTCTTTCTGGAGGAGACTTTCTAGGAATTTGTAGCCAACCTTTTTAACTTGCTGAGGCTGCTCACTAAGCTGGCTGCCACCTGGGGTAGAGTTCTGGTTGAAATGAGGATTCCCTGCAGGCCGCATCCTCCTTCCCTTACTTTCAATTTCCTGTCTGTTCCTTGGCCCTCTAGCATCTTCCTGAACTTGTCCACCTTGATACCTTTTTCCCCTACCCTCATTTTCTTGCTCATTCCAGGGCCTTCTGACCCTCTCATGTCCCTGCCCACCTTGGTATTTTCTTCCCCCAGATTCATCATTTTGTTCATTCCACAGATCTCTGGATCTCCCTTGTGCTTGTCCACCTTCATACTGCTTTCCTTTACGCTCATTTTCTTGCACGTTCTGGGATGCTCTGGCTCTCTCATGTGCTTGTCCCCCTTGATAGCTCCTTCTCCTACTCTCGTTTTCTTGCACATTCTGGGATCCTTTGGCTCTCTCATGTGCTTGTCCCCCTTGATAGCTCCTTCTCCTACTCTCGTTTTCTTGCACATTCTGGGATCCTTTGGCTCTCTCATGTGCTTGTCCCCCTTGATAGCTCCTTCTCCTACTCTCGTTTTCTTGCACATTCTGGGATCCTTTGGCTCTCTCATGTGCTTGTCCCCCTTGATAGCTCCTTCTCCTACTCTCGTTTTCTTGTACATTCTGGGATGCTCTGGCTCTCTCATGTGCTTGTCCCCCTTGATGCCTTCTTCCCTTTCCATCATTCTCCTGCTCATTCCGATGTCCTGTTGCTCCACTGGTGACTGATCCACCCTGATTTCTTCTTCCTTGATTGAAGAACCTTCCAGTGCCAACAAAACTCTCCTCTCTTTTCCCAAGTAGAAGAGTATAATTACTGGCTTGAGGATCTTCCCCTGCCTGACGTACTGCTTTTTTAGTCTGGCCTGACACATTATTTACTCCGCTTCTGCTTCTCTGTATCAACCCAATATCCGGATCTAAGTGTAAAAAAAAAAAAAAAAAAAAAAAAAAAAAGACACAAAGAACCCCAACCACTTGTTAATGATGATAAACTGTATTAACCTGCCTCTCAACATCATGAGCATTTTGGCAGAGACATCGCTGTTGAGCCTCACGGGCTCCGAAGGGCGCTGGGGGTGAATAGGGAAATGTAGGAGCACAGACTCGACAGGGAGCCGTACCGCAGGGAAGGAGGGGTCCCCCCCGTGCCAACCCGTTCCCCAGCAGCCCGCTGCTCCGCGGCCGGCCCCTCACCTCTCCCCGCAGCTCGGGGCTGCCGGAACAGGGGCTTATGCCCAGCGCCGTCCATCTCAGCGGAGCTCCGCGGGGCGAGAACGCCGCTCCACCGTCCGCTGCTCCGCTGTGCACAGCCCACACCCAGCCCAGCCCCACCCACGGTTTCCCCACGGAAAGTTTCACTTTCCAGTTCCCCATAAGCTCCGCCCGCACGCCCGAGCCGTCCCAGAGGCGGTGTCTCACGGCGGCCGCTCCGCCGCAGCGCCGGGCAGATACCCGCCCCACTATCGCTTCCCAGCTCCCCTCGGTGCCGGAGCCCTTTTCCCAAAAGGCAGCATCCGTACCCTCTCCCTCCTGCAGCAGCAGCTGCTATATGACAGACTGACATAAGGCTGTTGTCGCCTACCCGGAGGAGCTGACGCATTTCCGCAACTACTGGCATGCTAACACTCCTGTTGTAAAGTGTTTCTGAAAGGATACTTTGTATTTTCGTTTTTGTTACTTTAATAAATGCTGAATGGCAAAATTAGCCTTTAAAATAATTTCATATTTCCTATGACTCCCTGGGAAGCTCACCAATAATTTCCTTTGTGCAATAATGTTTCATCAGTGTATTCTCTCAGCTCCATCAGACATTTAATCCAACCAAGTGAAGTCGAATTGTTGGGCATAAAACCACTATTGAGTGCTTGCTGTATCATCCGTTAGCATCATTATTTCTTTGACAGCACAAAGGACTGCAGATTGCCAATAATAATTAGAGCTCTGTATGGTCTTAAGCAGAGCATCTCATTGCACTGGAAAGAAAACTGTAGGTGGTAAAAAAGAGTAATAAAAAATGGACCTAAACCTGGCTCAACTAACTGTGCTTTACAGAATTAGAAATATCTCTACATACGATGTTTATGTGATATTTGCATTGGGCAGAACATACAGGCTGAGGCTGTGCTGTCAGCTGGTCCTCTATTCAAGAAGTCACGTAGGAGGCCTGCATGAAAATTTAAGAAGTACATACTGTATTGTTCAGATGCAAATACATAACACCTTTAAAAACGGAGAAAGCATGCTTTCTGACAGGTTCTGTTCATAATACATTAATAAACAGATTTTTTTTACAAAGCCAAGGGAAAAAGAAGACAAAAATGTTAAAATAATTCATGCCCTTGGAGTGATTTTGAAAGAAGTAAACCTGCTCACAGCTTTCCTGACTGCTCTGAGTAGACTTGCAGTTCTCTAAAATGAATTATGAACTTTTTTTTTTTTTTTTTTTGGGAGAAAACAAACAAGCAAACAAAACCAACATTCCTCCCACCCCCATTTGCTAGCTCACTAAATAAGGCTACCTGAATACAAATCCTATGGTCACAAAATCCTTAGCTGTCTGAACATCTACCTCCAATATGCATGACTACAAATGGCTACTGAGATTGATAAGCCATTCATGTACATAATTATTTGTATACTTCACTCCAGGTTTCTGTACTTCAAATTGGGTTAAAGTAAAACACATTTGTAGGCTATACGTCAACAATAAAAAACCTAGTTCAGCAACTGGGCCTTGGAAGCTGAAGGACATAGCCGTGCAGAATTATTTGGTAGGAGACAAGCCTAAAATACATATATGGCTCACTGGCAATATTAAATTGATCTTGGGAATTCTTATCCAGTGCACTTTTTAATACCTAGACCTAGAAGTATACATTATATAACAATGAAAAGCACATATTTGGGGTAACCTCTAACTGAAAACAGAGTCTTTGACTCTTTCTTTGACTTCAAGGAGTTCTGGAACAAGTTTTAAATCCCATTCCATATTCTAGCTTGCCCATGTTTCTGCTTTTAGCACCACTCCTTGAGTTGTTTCTCATATAAATTTGAATGCCCATGCAACACTGCTGTGTACTTGCACAGTTGTCAATCGAGTGGCATACAGCCCCAATGATTGAGACCTTCTTATGTTTATGAACTTATTTGTGAGTCGAGCATCTGACAACGTATGGATTTTCCTTGTTGCTCTGGTTTCACATTGAATTAGCCAAAAGCTCTGAAATGCTGGAAGTAGGTAGGGGCTCTTGGCCTTGCAGTGTACAGGTTCTGAACCACATCCAATGTCTTCCATATATATGGATAATACTCCTTTAAATCTGCTCCTCACTACAGTATTTGAGAGTGTTTCCTTAGCTTAGTGGTGAGTGTTACGCCTGCTTTGTTGGAATGTCACTTTCAGTGTAATTACATAGCAAGAGGACTTTGCTAAAATCCCCATAAATCACTTCTGCACAACATACTCTACTGAGCTGGTGGTTTGCAACCCTCTCAGTTGCACTGATACAACTCTTGATATGAGTGTACAGAAAATCCAATCACTGGGTAGAAAAGTACTAAAGAAATAGCCAGGGTAGAACTAGTACTAAAGGAAAGGAGTTGCTTTTCTACCCATGATCTTTTCATTGATTCAGATATACCAGAGTTCCACAGTTTTATCAGCACAACAGAGAGAGACAGCAAACTGCATTGCATGGAACAAGCAGGTCAAAGAAGGACTGCTGAAACCAAATGACTGTTGAAGTCCCCATGTCACATAACTGTACTCACAGACTGTATTTTAACAGATGCTGCAATCTTAGTGATCCTTACTCTAAAAATGTTCACTCGACTACAACTTACAGCTGTCTGGAAGCCAAGCTGGAAAAAGAAAAAATTATATGACAAAACTGCAGTACAGATTAATGATTTTTTTTTTTTTTTCCCAGCCTTCCTTATGGCAATGTAACATTTTCCAGCTTTGAAGTCATGGAACAGAACATCCAACCAATTCTGTCTTTTCTAGTTAAAGATTTACTATTAAAGAGGTAGCAATGGCTACTTCTGTCCACCAAATCAGCTGTCTTTAAATTGCTAAGAAGCCTGCCCTTCCAACGTTTGCAGCAAGATGGCATCTGTGCCATTAAAAAGCAACACACTGAACTGCAATAGAGTAACAATGTTTTCACATTACTTGCTGTCCTAACAACATTCACAACTACCATAAAAATGGTACTTTTCATGAAAGGAAGTTCCCATTCTATCAAGTTGAAGTTAAACTGCAGGACCAAATACCTTGCACGTGGAGATAAATCTTGGGTACATCTGTCAGAGTGGAAACACAGGGCAGGACTGGGGTTCTGGAGCAGAATGTGTGACATCCTCAATAAAAGGCTCAAAGGTAAAGCAGAGATGGCAGTGCTGTGAGGAGCCATTAGGGCCATCAGGGCTATTAGGGCTACTGGGGCTGCTGGGGCCATTGGGGCCACCTGCTACCCGCGTGTCACAGCATTGAGCACAACTCATGGCCCACACTGTGGGGTCAGCAGGTATTCCTTGTTTTGGATGTCCAAGACCATGGAATGCTTTGAGAGTGCAAATGAAGATAATAAGGAATGTCCAGCCAAGTTCCTTAAGAACGCTGTGGCTATATAAGGTAATTTATATAAAAAATCTTTTGCTCCCAAATGGCAGTGAAGAAAGGAAGATCTGGATGTGCCACGAAAGTTGTATATACTCATCTTTTCCTCAGACACTTTGAAGTCTGAAGGGGAAGAAAATGGAAAAGAATGGAGAGAAAAATTAGATCCACCCCTATGGAATTTTGCACGGCACAATCACAGCCCTGCAGCCACTCACCTCCCACAGTGCAGGGCCCTCCTCTCCCTCCTCACACAGCCCCTCCTCCTGCCCTCCTACACCACAGCAATGGCATCCCTAAGGCTCTCCAGAGGCCTTTGCACATCTGAGTACCAGCTCCTTCACCATTGACCATGACACTGCTGCTACTGTTCAAAGTTGTGTCATTGCAGCCACTGATACAGAGGAGATGCCAGCCTTCTCTTTGCCATTGCAGTTCTAGTGAGGAGATGCATGAGCAGAGCTGTTTGTCAGGAAGGCCTGCAGCTGACTGCATTGCCTGGCATTTTTGCCAGCTTCCTCCCTTCGTTCCCTTACAACATGACAAGCAGAGCACTAGAGCTGTGATAAAAAGCAAACATGAAAATCAGATGAGTGATTCCTGGAATAGCTCCTCAGTATCCAAGATGTTAACTGTGAATACGTACACGAACTCACCAATAAATGAGTCCCTCATGCTTATTCATTTTTCATTTGCCTTCCATAGTAGCAACGACATCACCATGCTTTGGCGAAGGCATCTTTCAAGACTCAGTGCTTACAAAGTTTTGACTGTGGGATGATACTTCTGTCTGTTCTCAGTGATGTGCATTTATCTTCTTGACAAATAAAGACTCAAAATAGGCCCTATGCCCTCTTTATCACACAAAGAGTAAATAGAGACAAGAGCCTTTTAGGCAGTGAAATGCTCCTCTTTGTTGTTAGTATAAGAACACAGAACTACAACAAGCTGGCAGAAAACCTAAAAACTAGGTTAAGACACATAAGCAACAGAACAAATGCTTTCTTCTGCTGCATCTGAGAAAACTGCTCAGAGCGAGGCTACTTGTCCTGTGGTCATCAGCACAATTCTAACATGAAGGCGAGCACTGTCAATCTAAATGTGCCCTGCACTGATTTTTTTTATGTAACAGCACAGAAAGATGTAAGCTACGTTCAGAGGTTATACACAGACTTCAGATTAACAAAGATGAGGTTGTTTGATATTCTGATGATTCAAGACATCACTTGCTTCCTTTTTTCCCTTTCCTCAGAGAATTCTTTCTTTCTGACACAAGTTAGGATCATGAAGCAGGAGTTCAGGTGTCACCAAGCAGAAGGCTCTAACCATGAATACCACTTACATCATGGTGTGTTAATATTACCGAGGGCAGTTGTACCAAATGCACATGCATTGGTTTGGTTGTTAAACTACCATCAAGCTAGCAACATTTTCTCCCTTGTTTTTCTTGGACAGATATTTCATTTTAAGAAGTTTTTTGTTTTGTTTGTTTGTTTTTCCCTCCCACTAAACAGACCCCCAGTTGCAGAAGTACCCATCACTACGCTAGAAAACTCATCAATTTTCATCACAAATATCAAAGGCTAGAGATCCTTTGAGAGGGAATTAGATCATTGTGCTTTCTTGGAAAATGTTGCAAACTTGTTTACCAGAAAACTATTACAGTTAGAGAATAAAAGCAGAACCATGTTGCTACCAATAGAAGTTTGGATCCTGCAAATATTTTTGTTTGTGACATTTATAAAATTACATCACAAAGAAGAAGGGAAGTTAAAGGCAATTTTTCAAGTGCTAGTAGCAACAGTGAGAACCAGACTTAGTTTCATTCTAATTTCAGGGTGGTTTACTATTTAGAATACATACAATATATTGGTTGGTGCTTGCCCATCAACTTTCACTTCCTTCTATGAAGACCTTTTGGTATTACTCCTTGAATACAAAGAAAACACCATGAATCTTATCTATTTTCCCTGTCAAAAGCTTTGTGTTTTCCCCAGAAAGAATGCAAAGCCTACCTGAAGGTTAGAAAATGAAAAGTGCAAATAGATGCATTGCCACCATCGTTATCATCATCATTATATACGAAACAAAAAACCATGTAAGGATGTAAACCTTTTACTCATCAGGCATTATTTAGCAACACAGGTTTAAACATACAGTCTTAACACAATTTATTTCTTCTTGCACTGCCTCTCCTATGCACAATGATGGTTCATCTGGAAACAAGGTGGCCTAGGGGCAGCTCTGTCAGCTGGCATGCACAGTACCCAGGATTTATTCCCACACTGAGCCTCTGGATGCTTGGCTTGGCTGGAGTGAGGGAAAATGAAATGTTTTAACTAAGTTAAAGCAGCAAGAGAGATTCTAGGCTTGTTTGGCTGATTTCTATCTGCCTATGTTTTAGGATCCAAAGGGACCCCATGAAGTGCCCTCTACAGAGGCAATCAGAACGTGAGTTGGTTAAAAACTCCACTGTGTGTGTTTCTATAAGACACAATGCTGTTTTGGGGATATTCTTTCTGGGGTTGAAAATGTTTTTAATATATTCATCCCGCAGTAATGCCAAAATCTGATACGAGACTTTTAAACTACATATTTTATACAAGAAATCAGCACAGTTTTTCACTGCAGAAGGTGGGTGTATCGATTATACAGAGTTTCACAGAATGATCAACATTTTCTAGCATGACCTTGGACTTACATGGGGAAAAAGATAAAAAATTGCCACTTCCTCTTTTTAGGAATAGAAGTGGATTGGGCTTGTATTTGAGTGCAAAGGGGATATTTCTAGATTAAAAACTGGACGCAGTGCGTATGTCATACTGTGCTATCCACACACTCAGAAATATCTATTGTCGGTCCTGAATTCTTTGCAGTGTTGAGTCATGGAACTCAAAAGCTTGGTTATGGGCAAAAGGATATAAAATGCATTCTGTATCTTTAAAGCCTCCCTTAAACAAAGTGTTCAAGTTTTATCTGTTTATTTGGTTCCTCGGGAACGTTTTAGAATGTGATATAAATGGCTCATTTAGCTGTCCTTTTGGAATTAGGATGAGCCACTTAACTCAAAAGGCTTGGAAGAAATTACAATAAAATGTGTCAAGATGGCAATGGTAAGCTCTCAGAAAAGTATAGATTGCCCTTATTATCTTAATCCACTCCACCACATTATGATACAGCTTTGATTAAAAACGCCATATTCTACTTCTTGTTTTGGATGTGTCTTAATCAAAGCCAGAGGGAACAGCACCCAAGGAATGAGAAACTCTCAGATTTTGCTTTCAAACCCTTTGTTCAATTTTCATTCTCCTGATGATGTTTGAACTCACTGTTATGAGCAGCAGCACAACCAGGCCTTGGGTGGTGCACAAGGACAGCCTTGCTCACGCCTCAGCTTGATAACAACAACTGAGTTTTACATGCAAACCCACGGGCTTCTTTTTCTATAGTACCCAAAGCTCAGGGAACACAGCCCAAGGTGACTCTCAAATGCAATGCAGATGTTGGCCAGCTCTGAAACTCCTGCTGCAAGATAAAAAAGGCAGGAGTGCTTCTTAGTGTGATAGAGGTGATGGATTTTAATTGTTAAAAACCACAAAACTGCTTTATTGGCCTCTGCTTTTAGAGATGACTAAAACGCATTTCCTTTATATAAAGACATACATAAGATGTTATGTTTCTGTAGAGCCAAAAATGTGAGTAAATGAATGACTGCATTAATGGAAAACGCTCTGGTACAAAGTTTCATCCTTAAAACCTGGCAGACGGACCCGTGGGGCGGCGGGAGGCACCGGCCAGCTGCTGGACCGACGGGGATTGAACACCCGCTGCTACGATAACCGGAGAGACAACACACACAACCGTATTAAGGGCGGCGCGGCGTTGCCAGCAGAGCGCTCAAAACCCGCCCGGTGTTATCGGTCGAAACTCGCGTGAACACAGCAGGTAGGGTAGTTCAGCGAAAAGATCTCCCCAAACCAACCCTTTTTCTTTCCGATCGAGCTCTCAAACCGAGCCGCTCGTCCCGCCGTGCGGCGTCGCTGGACGTCGGGCTGCGACGGGCTCAGCGCGGCTCGGCCCGGGGGAACTCGCGGCTCCGCAGCCCCCTCTGCCGGGCGGGGCGGGGCGGGGCGGGGCCCTCCGTGAGTCACGTGCCGCGGGGAGGGGCGGAGCCTCAAGGCTGCGCGCACCTGCGGCGGCCTCCGCCTTTGTGCAGTGCAGGTGCGGCGCCCTCACACCCCCCCCCGCCGTGACGTCACGCGGCCGCTCGCGGGGCATCATGGGAGAATCCCGATGTTTTCCGACGGATGCGCTCAGCGGCGCGGCGGCTTGAGGCGGCTCCGGGAGCGACGCGCGGGGGGCGGCGGGGATCCGGGCGGACGGACGGCTCGCGTCCCGGCTCTTGCCCGGCCCCGCGGGAGGCATGGCGCACCCACCCCTCTCTGAGGCGTCCTCGGCCGTCCCCTGAGCTCTCCGGTGCCGGGCCCCGCCGCAGCCTACCGACGGCGCCGGGAAGATGCTGCCGCGGCTGGCGCTGCCCGGCTGACGCCCCGCCGCCGCCGCCGCGCCCCAGTCCCCATTGTCCCCCGGCGGCCGCCGGCTCCATGAGCGCCTCCTCCTGCCCCCGCCTCTGAGCCTCCCGCCCGCCGCCTCATGGCTGCATCGGAAGAAGGGCCCGGCTGCTTTCTCCCGCGAGGCAGATCGCAGAGCGACCCCAGCATCCTCACCGAGCCCGCGGGCCCCGGGGCCGGGGAGCACGCAGGTAACGGCCCCGCGCTCCGAGCAGCGCCGGGGGGGGCGCGTCGCGATCCGCCGCCGCTTTGCAGCCCGCTGAGATGCAGGCAGACGCTCGCTGCAGCGGGCACCGACGCGCTGGCGGAGCCCTGCGCTCGCAGCTCCCGCCCGGGGGCTGCCGGGGCTCCGAGGGGAGCGGCGCACCTGGGCTGCCCCGAGAGCGTGGGGGTCGGGGCTCCCAGCGTAGAAGGGAGTGGGCTGTTTGCGTGGCATCACCATGGAGACAAAGGCAGCAGGGTCGCAATTAAGCGCTTTCTTCCCTCAAGAAGGTAATTTTCACTTCATGGGGAGAAGTGTAATCTTTTTACGAAGTGTGGCCACAGAGGGTGGTGCCGGGTGGAGGCGGCTGAATTACCAGCATATAAACGGAATATTCTGATTAGATTCCACCCTTCCCCCCCCCCCCCCCCCCCCAAAACTGGCTAATGATGTTTTCAGCTTAACTTCACTTTGAGGAATAATTCCAAATGTCTGTTGGGGTGGTGAGTCAGTAATTGAAGGTGTCAGCACCTAAGCAATGACGACCCATTTAGAGGAAAAAGAAACAAATAACTGCATCGCTTTAATGTGATGTGATTGCAAGGAAAGACCCAGCAATAAGCTAGGAGCAAAGGCGAAGAGCCAGTTTACTCTGGGTTTATGTAAGTAGACAATCATGCAAGCCCTCTAAGAGAAAAGGAGTAATCAAAATAGCACAAGACAATGAATGGAGCATTGATACTCCCTGCCCATTAAGCTGAATTCTAAACCCTGAAATAGGTCTGGGTCAGGCACTCTTAACCTGAAGAGGTAGTCCAAAACTGCATTTAGGGACTGAATTCTAGGTCTGGTTTATTTCAGATTACTGTGTCAATAAAATGTTTCATTCTCTTTTTGATACACCTGCCACAGTGTTCCCTTCTGATCCAATGTGTGTGTCAATATTTGTAACTATTTTAAGTTTTCTTGCTTATTTGTTTTATCAAGCAATTCTGCGCACCTTGGTCTAGAATTAAATACAAATTAAATTAAGCAAAACAATAGATGATTTGTCTCTAATGCCCAACAGTTCCAATACTGTAAGTAAAGGGAACAAAGGACTCTAACATGAACTGCTCCACTCACTCCCAAAGGGGCAATCTTGACTGAAAGGAATGTATGTTTCTGCCATTTGATTTCTGAAAGCAGAAGTGACTAATGAAAGGATTATATATTCAATCTCACTTTTAATTCCCCTATGGTGTTTTCTGCTAGACAATTACTTGGACCTTTGTGAAATATACAACAAAGAAAGTATACAACATGCCTGACACATAGACAAAGATATTTATATGCTACTTTTTTTTTTTTTTTTTTTTTTTTTTTGCGAGGAGAAAGAACTATCAATACTAAGTAACATTTTTCCTCCCCTAAAACAGACTTTATCTAGTAGGACAGTGTCCCACTGCATGGCAGAAGCTATAGTAACATGCAAGAAAGGATGTCTTTTAAGATATCATGATAGACATGCAATATGTGGAAAGAAACAAAAGGTGCTAAATACATATGGGTTTAGTTGGGTAAAAATAATGAGTGGTAGAGCTAGCATGTTCAGTAGGCTTTTTCAGGTTTTCTGTATACCTCTTAAGTTTATCAGATAGTATTGAGCATCTGCATATTCCCATCTGATAATAAAACAAATCAATTAGATGTTTTACTCTTATTCTAAGTAATCACTCAAAAACATGAAATATAGTTTATACTGCTGTAAGAATTATGTATGCTAAACCATACAACATTTTTTATCTTACAGTGTTATTCTGAAAAATTTTGTCGTTCTCACTGTATGATCAGAATAAACATCTATGGACTCTTACGTCAAAAGACTTAAGTAAAATGCATTAGGAGTGCTGAATGATACCAAGTTTGTGTTTACATCCCAGTCCTGCTCACAGACTCGCCTGTTAGAGAAGCACAAACATGTAGGATTCTTTGTTCATTTAAAAAAAAATGAATGTATTACTTAAATGCATGTTTAAATTATGCAGACAAATAAGCCAATAGCAAAATAAAGGTATGACTGAAGGATCCTTACAGAAACATTCCTACTTTTGTATGGCATTTGAATAAGATATTTCTGCTAGAGGTTGTCTTCTTTTGTAACATTTTCCTGAATGCATGATGTGGTGGGATTATTCTGCACCAATTCATTTCACTATGTCTCCTGCAGGAAGGGATATCAAGGTAGATAATGTAGCGGTAGGTGTAGTCTGCCTATTTTATAAGGATTTTCCTGGTGTTCATATAACTTATACTCCTCTTCTTGACCAATATTATTATTATTATTTTAGCCAAGCTTTGTCCAGGAGATTTCAATGACTGCTGAGAACGTAGAGGTGCCAGTAGGTATTTCATCTATTTTCCTAAGAAAACTCTGATGCAGTATTTCATTTTTCCTTTCTCTCTTGAAACATCACCTTAACAGTTGATCGTGTGTACACAGCATGGTTACAAGATTCTTTATCACTGGACCACGTAATCTCTTTTCAGGTGATACTGGGTAATGTAAACATCGGACTCAAGGATTGAAGACAGCAGGTGTAGTTCACCTTCCTGTTGTCATCTGGTTAGCTGTTAAATGCAATTTTCCGATGAACTGTTGGTTGAGATCAATTCTCAAAGGGAATTTCCCATGCGAGAAACAAATGCTTAAGTTTGTTGGTTGGTTGATCTGTTTCTTTAAAGAGGACTCTTCTTCCAGTGACACATGAAATAACTAAGTTCCAATAGCCTGAGATGTTAAAAGATGTGAGAAGTTCTGGACACTCGTAATCCTGACAGCAGAAATTGCAATTACTCCAAGCATCAAATAATTGAGGCTTCACAATAAAGATGATTATCTATTGTGTTTTTCTTCACAAAGCATTCACTGAAGAAATGAGAAGCTATTCTATAAGCTTGATTTACTGGAAGAGATGTAATCTTTACAGACCATAGTGAATTTCTTAATACGAAAAAAAAACCTTTAAAAAACAAACACATTACTGGCATCTTATTAAATGTTCCTGTAGTAAATAAGATAAACTAGGCATTCAGTGAACCTGACTAGAGACAAGTAATAGCTACTTTATCTAAAGCAAAGATACAAATTTAGGCCCTTCATTTAGGTCCTATGTTAATGAAACAGCAGCTCCTCACAGTGATCAACAAAGATACCACAATTGCAGCCTGAGAAGAAAATATGGACCTAGTTATCTGTTGCAAGCTTCAGTGACAGACAACTTCCTCCAGCATTTACACAGTGCATGTTGTTCCTGTTCTTTATGTAGGGAATAGTAGAAAGATGGGAAGGAATTAATGTTTTTTCCTTCTAATCAAATCAGTTATCTCCTCAAACAGTAGTGTTAGATCTCATTGACAGCTATTTTCACATAATTTCTAGAGAAGACTGGTTGAGAAGCCTTCTCCATCACTGTGCTAAGCTGTGGTGTGCTTCAATATCTGGCAAGTTAAAACTGCTTCAGAACAGTTGCTCCAGATACTCCACGTTGTTCCATGATCAGCAGCACAGGGCACTGAATTAACGCAAGAAGAGAAAATGGGATAAAAATTCATAATCTTCATCACCGTTCTTAATTTGCAAAATTCAAAAGTATTATAGCAAGAAACATTTTTGTATTTCCCTATAGGATGTAGGAGGAGACTTGATGTGTTACGTTCTCCATGTCTCTGGGCTGAAGGACAACTTGTAACCAAGCAGAGCCTCATAGGTAGCATAGGGACATAAACCACCTAAGTAATGCCTAGGGAAAGTTATAAGGCAATAAAACATTGAGTATAGGAATATTCTATACTTTTATTTTTTAATTTTTCTCTCTTTTTTTTTTTTTTTTTTCCTAAAGCTGTAAACTAGGCTGGATAGACTGTAATTCCCTTCAAAGGCACGTTTTTTTATTTTATGCTGATGAAGATTTTTATTAGTGGTAATTACTGACATATTTATTGCTTCAAGAAGTTCTCTGGGTTTGAGTCTTGCACACAGCATTAGGGACTTGTTAGCATTTGGAATATCATGCTTTCCCTCCTTAGCCATCAGGACATAACACTAATAAACTGTCTGATGGTGGAAGTTGATGGCAGGGAAGGTTCAAACACATATTTACAAAATATAAAAAGTAAAGTAGGTTTGTGCTGTGGATACTTGTAAGAAACAAATGAAAGGCAAAGAGAAATGGGTACAACTGGACTGCAGATACAAATTGGTGACAGCTTTCTAAATCTGTTCCAGTGACTCTTGCTGTAAAACTACTCATTCCAGGCCCATAATTCACAAAAACCTGTAATTGTCCATAAGTTAAAGCATGTACTTAAGACTCAAGAAAATTGATAGTGGAGTGAATGTCAGGACAAAAAAAAAAAAAAAAAAAAAAAAAAGTGCTGTAAGCCTGCTGGTGCTGTCATCATTCTGCAGTCATTCAGATCACTGCAACTTAAATCAGGGACTTGCAGTCTTATCCATGATGTACTTCATTGATTTGATACTAGTGCTTGAGCCAGCCTACCTATGAAAATATTCATTGGTTTCTTCTACCAGAAAGACTTTGGCCTCTATTTCATTTTCCTGTATCAAGTGGTCTGTTTTGTTAGTAGAATTTGTTTGCCCTCATGGTATTTCTTCTGAAAAAATGAGCATGCCAGGTCTCCTTCATCCTTTCCCAACAGTACTAATTTATGACCAAAATTAAGCTAGTAAATGGTTTTGCTCCACTTTATAACTTCACCATGTTTTTCATGTGTATGAAGTTTTGTGATATTTTAAGTTCTTTTACTCAAAGTCAACACGTATCTGATCTAATTCAGACCAAGGGCTCCCAGCTGAAGCTTACTGTTCCACATATATTTAGTTTCTTATATGATACCATAGGGACTCTACTAAGGAGCACACAGTTGAGACTAGAAATGTGCAGATATTAATTCACATTCCAACTTAATATCCTATTTCTATTGTAATCCAAATTTCAGTCTTGCACAGCTCCCCAAGGCATTTGTTATTTGTGAAATGCCCAGTTCCTGGTATTGCATCATAAGAATCACCACGATATCACCAAGTAGTGCAATGCTAAGTAACCTTTAACAAAGGGGTTGTTGTGCTTTTGGGAAGCTCTGTTTCTTTCTCATCAGTTCTCCAGTTTCTTGCTGATCTGATCTATGTGCACCCAAGTTCCTGTCATGCAGGGAGGCACAGAATTCCCTTCTTCTGTCCCGCAGTGGAACATCTCTTCCTGCCTCAGAGATGTTCCTTCCTGGTGCATGACTCATCTGTGGCAGGTCTTCTCCAGCACTTTCCAGGAGGGGAGAGTAATCCCCCATTTCTGGAGAGGAGAATGGGCACAGGGTGCTTAGGCAAATCCCACACATGGGACTTATGCACAAACTGCAGTAGAACATATCCAGTAATTTTGGTATGGCACGTCTGGATTCAGGACAATAGTGTGGTATCGTGTTGCAGATCACTGAACAAGATGAATGCTTAACACAGACTACCTCATGCTGGTTGCCTGGATATTTTACTTACTGAAACTGTAAATACTTAATTTATTTTTGTCAGGATTCAAGACAGAGATAGGGATATGATATCTTAATACTAACATTTGTAGAAGTGAAATGAATTCTATTAATATGCTATTCATGTTCAGGGTTGTTTGTAGGCTTTTCCAAAATCTGACCATTACTACTGCTAGGAGTATTTCGACATATATTAGACTTCTGTAAATGAACCATAGATCTCTAATGAAGAAAAAAAAGCATTTTACAGTTTTGCTTCTCCTAAAACCGAAGTTGGCAGGTAGTTTCAATGTTGCTGAAAATATATTTAAACCCTTCTGACAAAAGTAGAAGTACTCATTACACAGCATCGTAACAGACTGAATTTACAACAGTCAGGTCAACATATGGGAAATACTTGCTGATGTTATTTTATGAGGTTTTTTTCCTTCCCCTCCCTCCACATCTATAGACGCTCTGGAATCCTTGAAAAATAACAGAGTCCTGTTTTTCTCCCATCATTTCAATCACGTCTGGTGATTGATTGAACTGAATCTCACTTTGAGAGGTGCAAGGGTAAGTGATTGTTGCACAGCTCAGATGTGCACTCTTCTCCCACATTGCAGACCCTGTGTGCTGTGCTCTGCTGCTCCGGATGCCTGCTCAGTCTCCCATTCTCAGTGCTGCTAGCAAATTCCTTGGCATACGTAGAAGATTGGGTCTAAACTTGAGAATGGGAGTTTGAGTACTATTCCAATTGCATATCCTTGAAAACCTTTTTCACTAGTTATCTGATCTAGAAGGTTCTTATATCCTTTGTTTCCCTTGTTGAATCAGAATTAAGTTTGTTAGTTCTAGCATGTTTTAAGTATTGTCTTCTCTAGTTCCTGGGAATCCTCTGCCATGCATCTGAAGGAACTTTGTTAAATGTATACAAGTTCTTTCTTCACAGTTATGTTTGGTTGTAGCAGCTGTACTCTGGCATTACAAACAGCAGGGATGATGATGTACAATATGCAAACAATGCAGGATTGTTCTTTTTCCCTTAATGCTATTCTACAATGATATTAAATAATGCACTTGCATCTAATTGAAAAAATTCTTAGGTCCTAAAGATACAACCATCAAAGCAAGCCATCCAACTGAAAAAGGGCTTCTTCAGAATTGCAGTATCTCACACCACACATAAATATTACGGGTCTCTTCTATACTCAATACAAAGGGCATTTCTGTTTCTCTCTTTACCTCTTCAGTTTTGTTTTTTTTTGTTTGGTTTTTTTTTTGTTTTGTTTTGTTTTTTGTTTTTTTTTTAAATGTATCATAAAAGGGCTACCAGAGATTACAAAAAAAGATTCAGGCTCAGATTCTCCAAGCACAGATTTCTAGTCTGAGTAATACCTATGGGTCATAACTGACATAATGCACCATTGTGCCCGTTGCTGTGCAGCATATAAAGAGAAACTGTTCTGACTTTAACTAGCTTTTTCTAATTTGGAAAAGACATAAAGCAGCAGAATAAAACAAGAGGTTCTCATTTTTTTCATATAGTGAATTGAGATTAATTTCCTTCTCTGAGTTTTTATAGCAAGCCAGTGACACCACTGGAAGTTGACTCTGGATTTTGTAAGGCCCAGTTCTCATTGTAATACTGATTTTTTTAAAAAATTAATTTATTTAATGTATCTGCAGTTTCTTGTTTCTTAGCTTACAGTGTCATAATAACAGAAAACAGCTTCTGCATGGGACACAGGCAAGTCCGGTCTCTGACTTTGAGATTTAGCACAAGAATTTCTATTTGTTAAAAGCCTTTGCTAGTTGAGTCTTTATGCTGAATGCTGTTTCATTTAATAGGAGAACAAAAGGAAGCCATGGGCTTTTTGATGAAAGATGGGAAGGGATTTTTAATTTTATTTTTTGTTAATGCTTTTCCTTCCTCCTGCGATTAATCTACCTTCTGAAACCCTTCTTTTGATAGGGAGCAAAGGTTGCTGGGAACTTGACAGAGAATTGCAATCATAAAATATCTATTTGTCCATTATTCCCTTCCTCCCTCCTGCCCCTTTATGGCATTTTAAAACCACATTTGTGGCTTTGCATTTTAAAATTTAATAGCTAGAATTAATTACTTTAGCTTTTCTAGGAAGGTTAGATCTGTAAATACCAAAGACGAATAAATATGATACTTTTGTTTTGCTTTCAAACGTAGCTAGAGTTCATATACTAATACAATGGATTCTTTGTGCCTTCAAATCCCATACCTTTGTTTCAAATTCAAGTTGATTTATGGTATGATGTACACCCAATTTATACATGCCCCAGAGAGCACATCATATAACTGCTCGAAACAGGTCAATAGCTTCATGATTGAGTTGGCATAAATATTTCAGTAAGATGATCTTAATCAAAGAGTATCTTGCTTTCAGTAGCATGGTAATATCCTGTAATCACACATGGTTCGTGCATGCAAACCTCTGATTTAAAAGAAGTCAAGTTCTTATTCATAAAGCACTTCATAGTATATATAATGAAGAGAGAGCTCGTGTTCACTTCCTTATATTATTATATTTTAACATCCTCAAACCCCATTCTATTGGGATAACCATCAACTGGACTTAGGTCACTGCACTGCATCAAGCCAGTGAAGCCTTCAACCTTTTCTATGGGCTGCTACATCCCTCAGGCCCTGCCATCTTCCCTCTGCCTTTCCTATATTGATCTGCAGTGAATGTCTGTCACATTTCATTCAGTTTCTCACAGAAGTCTTCATCTTAGCTCTATGATGAGACTTTTTTAATTTTTTTTAAAAATATGAGAAATGCTTTCCTAAATCAGAACAGTGGTCCTTCTGGTCTAGGACAGTGTTCTTGACCATACCAAGATGATGCTATTTAGGGAAAACATGCTTATCTAGCTTTGAAGTTAGATGCAGACTGGAAACAAAGCAAGGGGTGGCTGAGTGAACACACCTGAAGACAAAATGTAATATTCAGAGTCAGTCTTCTGTATCTGAGCTCACATAACATACATAAACGTTGATGCTTTGGGCGTTTGTTCACCATCTAGAATCAGTCCTGCTTCCATGGTGAAATTCAGACAAAAACTTAGTTGGTATCACTCTGGAAGCAAGCCTCTTGCTCCTGCAGGTACTTGTCAGTCTTTTTTTTTAATCATGCATTATATGAATCTGTATAGAATATTTACATAGAGCAGACCTTCCCAACAGAAAGAGTTCGCTCCAAGTCTACAGGGGAATTGAACACGCCTCCCTATTTACCTGTCTTATCACATAAGAGATGATGAGATTGCTATGCAGTAAGTAACCACATCACATAAGAATACCTTAGCCTGCAAAGGTGAAGTGCTTTTGCTTATGTGTGACAGGCAGAGAAGGGGGAGACCAGGAACAGAAGCTGATGACAGCAGGCTTAGGACTGGAGTCTGGAAAGTTTCCATCACAATATGTAGTGTGACAGCATTATTTCAGTTGGACCTGAGAAATGTGATATATGGGGCAGAGAAAGGAAATAGTTTGGAAATATTTTTTCCTCAACCAGCATGTCATGGTCAGGTATATTTCTGAACAGACAGGGGGGCTAGCCAGGAACCACTAAGTTACTGTCAGCATTGAGATGACACGCTCCCTCCATTTTGAGCATGGTAGATAAATTGAAAGCTTTGAATCTTGACCATTCATATTTGTTTCAGCAGCAGAAAGTGATAGTAAAAGCCTGAACAAAACAGTCATTAAGTGTGCCTAAGTCAGTGCTAAAAAATGGGGTAGGAGTGGGGGGCATTTTAGGGACATCTGTGGAAATGGGGAGCAAGGCTGAACAGACTTTTAATGGCAGGTCTTGGGAATCCAAGTTCTTGGGATTGTTTCACAAATTTGGGCCTGCAAGCTAAACTTATCTTCAGCTACTGAAATCCTCTGCCTAATTGCATTGCTCAGAATGCATGATAATGTATGTAAGCTTGACTTAATTGGGTTTCTCTGAAGTTACAGGCAGGACTTTTATAATTACGTGAATTCTGCATTTATAGCGATGAAGTAAAAAATTCTAAATTATTTATTTATATTTATATATATATTTCCATTTTAGCAACTATGCAGTCTGGGTAATAACTTTCTGGCATTGCATAAACTTCAAGAATAAAGGCACCCCATTCTCAATTAAATCATTTCTACTTCAGCTAAAATGTTTACTTCTGTCACAGTTGCTCATTTGTTTTTGCTCTCTAGAAAAGATGAAATGGAGCCTAGTACTCCATTCTATACAAATTCTCCACTTGTAGACTATGAGCTTAAAATAACGAGTTTCTCATTTAACTCAAGAAAATTATTGCAAAAATTGAGATAAACTACTCATGTCACTTCAGATTTCACATGTGAAATACTTCATTCTAGAAAAGAAGTCGGTCTGTGACATTGCCTTCTGCAAGTGAGGAACATAAGTGAACTTCCTGTCATTTGGGAATTTGCTATTATTTAGGAACATGAAAGGTCTGGAAGAACTTACTATTTTATTGTAAACTACTAATACTAATTCAGAATTGAATAGTGTGATAGAAGAAATTATATCCTCACCTAAACCATGACTCTGCTAGATCTGCAGTAGCAGCAAACAACAGCCATTGCCTGCAGCTAGCTTATTTGAACTCTTGCAGTAGTGGTTAACTTACAGCTGACGTGATCCAGATTGCGTGTTTTCTTAAGGCAAACACAGAGTATATGAACAACAGCTGTCAAGATAGATAGCAAATAGAATTCATACTGTTATGGTGTACATTTTGTGCTATAATTTGGTCACAAAAATAAACTGAAAGAAAGATAAATAAAAGATCATTTCAACAAGTATTAAGTGGCCTTCAAAAATCCAGAATACTGTGTGAATGAAAACATTTTAAAAGGGCCCTCAATGCTTAATGGAAATGCATCCTCACCTCTCTTCTCTATTCCAAGAAAACATATTTGAATACTGACCCAGAAAAAATGACACTCCTCCTATCTCATTGAAGCTTTCCTTTGCTCTCTTATTCTCTTGTGAAAAGGTAGAGCTTGTTGCAACTTTTCTTTTCAGTTTGCATATTCTACCATTTTTCCATTTTTTTTTAATCTAGTCTGAGTTCATTTCATGAGCTAGCCTGAACAAATGCAGCAGCCCCCTGCACCTCTTGAATTGCTCTTCTGCTAATAGTGTTCCTAACATAACAGAGAAGCCAACAAATACTACCTTTCTATGCTTTCACCATTTTTAGTCTTCAGTTTGACCTTTGTTAAAAACCCATTTGTTACTCACGACTGAAGCCTCTGCTGTCTAACAAATGTTTGGCTGAAAACAATTTACTTCAGGCACACAGTGTCTCTCCTACGTGAATGCTTTGGTGGTAAACAAAATTGACCTCACACCAAGGCCATTCCTTCCAGGTAATACTTAGCAGGGAGTAATACTGTAACACAATGGAAAGCACAGCAACAACAGCAGTGTAGTAAAGCCCTAAGCTGCAGCAAGCGAAGAAGAGCTCAAATGCAACACTGTAGACACAGAACCAACAGAAAGAATCTGCTTACCCTTGAAGGTCCTCAGGTACACATAGATCTCTAACAAGACACCCTTGCCTCCACTGCCAACCTTTTCACAAGGTGTGGAAAGGAGTGGATCCTGACTTCAGCCCTTCTGGTCACTCAGGTCCATTACATACAGCTGAGCTCCCCTGGGTTGGCCCTGCCTTCCCACCAGGTGCTCCATCACTGCTTGAGGCAGTGACTCAGCATTTCTGCTACACAGGATCACTGGTGTCCTGTACCAATTAGCCATATTCTTAGTTGAATGTTGCCTTTAATCTCCAAAGTTACTTTGGACAATATGAGATTGAAAAAAACTTGTTTCTGAAAGAAGTAACTAGGAGTAGAAAATAACAAGTTACTGAAAACAGCTTCTTCTGTTTCGTTTATATATTCCTCATTCCTGCTCTTATAACACTTACATCTAGGATGTGTTTAGGCTTAATTCCAATACATCAAAGGCCTCTATTTCTTCAGCAACCTCTTCAAAGACCTCCAGAAAACTATGACCTGGGGCATTACAAATCTATCGTATTCAGGAGATGCTGTTTTATATAATCAGCTCTCTTGTGTCTGTACCTGCAGAAAATTTATTCCGCTTCCCATCCTGGACTTTAATCTTTCTCTATTTCTCTGCCCATTGAGCATTTCAGAAGTATTTCTCAGTAACTCATTTAAAAAAAAAAACAAAAACACAAACACAAAAAGCTGCCAAAAGCTTATGTATTTTGAGGTCATAGATTCTTTGGCTGCTCTGATGAAATGATTTTAGGAGAGTTAAGTTATTGAATATGTTCCTAGCAGCTAAGATGCTATCAAAATATCAGCAAAGTGAAATTAATTCTAAATTTTGGAATACATACGTATAAGATAACGTTCTCACTCTATCCAAAGGGACATATCTCTGATGAGTAGGTTATGCTTCTCTATATATGTACATTTCTTATCCTATTAAAGGAAATGGAGGCCTACCTCTAGTGGGTTTAATTAATTAGTATTTAACTCAAGAAATTCCCCTGCTATTTGCCATCAAAGCATTGCAGAAATGTTTTTCAGATCTTGTTAGATGATGTAAAATTGTCTGACAACAAGAACTACTTTTGAACAGATTAATCTAAATACATGTATCCATGTAAAAAAAAGCCAAACTAGGTACCCTAGATTTTCAAAGTTAACTTTCATTTTAGATAGTTTCTTGAAGAAAAAGAACCTCAGGTTCTGCATCAAGCCTTTTTACAAGCACTGATTTTTAAACACCAGTAAACTGTGTTTTTTTTTTCCTGCTCTGCTCTGTGCTAATGATATGATTTTTAGCCTGATAGTGGCTGTTAAAATGAAATTATACAGACTTAGAATTATCTCTTCTAACAGAAGGAGACAAGACAAAACATATCAGAGCCAACAGGAATGCATGCATTTTAGGGATTTTGTTGTTTTACAGATCCTAATATTCTCATAATACAAGAGAGATTACGGAAATATGGCATAGTCTTATTTTGTCTGACATGGTAAAGAAAGAAAGATTTAAAGGATTAGTCTTGATGACTTAGCTGTTCCTTTGCAGTGTATTGTGATATAATAAGAAATAATGCAGTGCATATCCTGAATATAAAAGAGAGCCTCTGGTCAGAATCTCGTTAATGCCAGAAATGATTTAAAGCTAGCTAGCAGTCCCAGTTTTCTGTCCCAGAAATGACAACACAAGATGTGACACCTCTTATTCTAATACTACATAAGAGCATATCATGCATACAATTAAGATATCATTCAAGAAAACCAATTCCTTTATATTCACTTTTCTTCACTGACGACAGTACCAGAAAGCAGGATTAGGTTTTAGGTGGAAGCTTCTACTTTGACAAGAAGTGAAACTGCCTTCTTTCTTTTCCAAGTTCTTTTCTTTTTGAGAGGAATAGGCTAAAGACACAAAGTGGTAGGACTGTTTTTCACTCAAGTAAGCTAAGCACTCAATTTACACATTCATTAGACATAAAGCTTCACTCACTGTGCTCAGAAATCACCGCAATGAAGTCTTTACACACCCACACACATTTATACACAGGCTGTTGCTCAGCTTGCACCTGCAGTGTTGGTGAATGGACGTGTAATTGCATATTTACATTGTTGAAAGAACAGCTAGCTACTCGGCAAGGTTTATATAGCTACAGTAAGTAAAGCTGCTTTTTTTTTTTTGTAATCGTTGACAACTTTTTGGAAGTTGCTTTATGGCATAAATCAAACTGTGCTGTTACACAACTCTGGAAGACATCTCCAATGAGCCTTTAACAGCTTCATTGGGGTTGGCATTTAGTCATGAATGCACTGGGCAGCTGGTCCTGGGCTTCTGTCTCTTACGGAGTCAGAGATATAGGAGCTAACAACTCCTGATAAGCTGAGAGCAAAGGGAAGTACTATAGAGCAGAAGTTCAAAAACAGTCTTAGAGATAAAGGAATTTGTTTAGAAGGGGTCAAAAACTGCTACTAGAAGGTTTTCCTGAATATAATAGCATTTGCTAAAATCTTCAAAATTTGTCATGTTTGTGTTGCTAAGAGCAATACTGCATGTTTTGCTTAGAGCCTTTCAGTCAGATATTACACTAACAGGACACCACAAATCAGAAACCCATTCTCAGAGGGGCTGACATCATAGCACAGGTGGTCCAAACTTTAAAATCGTGACTTTAATTGTGAAATTTTTAATTAGACCTCCTCAAAATCAACTTCCCTCATTTTGCATGTAACGTGTACCTGTGCAAAAAACCCATCTCACTGATAACTTGGATGTTTTGTATCATCCTGAAATAGCACTGAGATTCCTATATAGGTATTCCAACTGTGCAGCAAACCTGATGACTGACCCAGTGCTCCTGCTCTCATCTTGTCATTTGGATAGCTTTCAGGAGGTATGACTTCAAAGCAACGACTTCAAAATAGTGTGTGTGGAGTGGTTTTAAGTAGCTGCTTCATTTCATTATTCTTCTGCTCAGAACTCACTCTGCCTTCTGAGATGTGAAGAAGGCTTCATCTATTCCACTGCCATCTAAGTATATTTGAGGTGGCAAGTGTGTTATTTAGGATCATTTCTCATGACAGATGGGTTATTTACAGCAATTGTTTCCCAAAGATATACATATAATCATTTTTATAAAGTGGCAGCAGCTCTGGAATCACAAATATTACAGTGTATTTGTTTAGTCTTACTCATTATCGTGCAAATCAACAAATTCAAAGTGACGTTTGTATACATATATGTGTGTGTATATATATATATATATAAAACAAAACAGCCAACGTTTGAAATGGCACAAATAACCCATCCTGATGACTAAGCCTCATGGGATGGACAATTTCACTGCTAGTGCATATGGAATTCTTATTCTGTAAACAGCAGAATTTCAGTCCTTTTGGGAATACTGCAGTTACTTCAAGCACACATACAGTTTGCAGTTTGTTAGTCCATTATATACACTTTGTTTACTAAACAACAAGAGATCTGATGAAATGATCAGGGGACAGAAGTAGAATTTTTCAGCTATTCATAATTTTGTGGCTGATCTAACCATCCCCTAGAATTGTAATGCAGAGCAAGTAATTGCACATGTTAATGGCAATTACAATAACTAACAGGCATACTTGAGTGGTTTGCATATGCACTCACGGGATTTCTGTGCATACAAATGATTTGTATATTTCAGCATTTGATTTCACACATTTTCTTCACTGTATGTATAAGAGCTCCCTTCATACATACTTGCCATGCCTATGTAATCTTTCTGCAGTATTTTATACTGAATTGTCAAAACCTTTAAGCGTGCAATCACATAGATCCAACCAAGTTATTGTATTTGTAACTGACTATTTGACTGCTTAAACAGGTTGGGGAATAGGGCTTTTATTTAATCAAAGACTGATTCTTAATGTATCTGATTAGTTTAGTTAGGGTTGTCGTATTTACTTGAGATATAGAAAATTTAGAAAGTGAATGCTGAAAAGTCCTATTATGTGTCATTGTGGTCCTTGAAAAACTACCTGTGGAAGGTCCTACTTCCTACGCAGTCAATAGCATAGCGGTCAGAATTTGACCAGATTGCTTTTTCTCCCTCAAGGTTTTTTTTTTTTTTTTTTTTTTTTTTTAATTATTATTATTATTGTTATTATTATTAACTACTTCAATTTTCCTTTCCTTTGTTTTATTTTGTTGTTGTTGTTTTTAAACATTGGTAAGTCAAACTACTGGACTATTACCCCACATCTCTCTTCTTTACACTCTGTTTTCAGTTTCCAAGCAGTCACTTTGTTTACTCCTTGCCACAAGGGCTTTAAGCATCTCTAATTCTTTGGATTTGAATGGTTAAAAAAGGTTATCCTACAGTGGTTCAAACAGGGAGTACTAGAGTGTGATCACCTTCACAGAGAGGAAGAAGACAAATTCTTCTCATACCCATTTACAGAGGGCTACATTTTAGTTTGAGTGGCACTCAGCTTGTCTGAAAGAACCACAAACTCAGGAGCTGTCATCAGGAATATCTACTTTCAGTTTTGGTTTCTCCACGTTTAAGACGTGTCAGTTCCTTTCCAGAATAAATCAGGTAGTGTCTTCCAAGAGGTCATAGCTGCCATGAATGTTTTATAGGGAGAGGGAATCGTACCAAACATAGTTTTTTTTTTTTTCTTTATGTCTTCACTTTTGGAAAATTCTCATGAGATTAGCCTTGAAATATCCACACAACCTGATTTACCATGAAATTGCAAAAAAGAAATGGCAAAGTATCCCCTAACTTCATAGAACCAATGGGTAATCTGGAAAGTTTCAGTTGTATCATTTGTATGGTCTGGCAGTTTTATAATGCAGATAGACTTTCTTCAGAGAGTAGAATGACTCACTGCAGAAGAGACTGAGCTAATGACAGTTGAAGAGTTCTAATGATGCCTTTTGTGTACAAACAAAGAAAAAATCCATTATATTCTGCTCTCATTTTATTAATTAGACATTCATTACCCAATACACTATCTATTAAGCCTCTTTGCAAAAATTCTCAGTATGCTCCCATTCCTTTTATTGATAATAAATATACTAGTCTTGAATTAAATGTCTGAATTGTTAGAGCAGGTTTAGAGGATAGAAAATGGTCAACTTCTTTATGGTATGACCCAAGACACTGATGACATAATTACAGCATGCTCCTGTGGACAGAGAGCTACATACAGAGTGCATTCCTGAATGGCCCAGTCCAAACTCATACTGGTTATGGGCCAACCTGAGATCCAAATCCAGGAGTATCTCAGTATACATACATATCAGAATGCCCTATGTTGGACTGTGCTGAAGGAAAGCATATCATAAACCATGTTTATTCAAATCACAATTTCTTATTTGAGAGTGTTTTTAAGAAGACAAAATATTGAAATTCCCGCAAACAAGGTACCAAATTGTCATTCAAATGGTTCCATCTATTCTTATTTTGGCTGATTTCTCTTAAAACTTATGGTGGTCTTTCTCATTTAATAGAATTAAGCAACATCTGTACAAAGCAAAGTTTGAATAACCAAGCATATGTTTTGCACATGTGCAAATAAACTTAATTAAGAGTTGCTCTCAAAGAAGGAGCTGACATAAGGAACTGGACTAGAACTGAGCCACGCCATTTGTCTTTGGCTGTTAAACTAATATCAATTTTGAAGAAATAATCTTGCAAGTGCGCATTAATGATAGTGTCAGGAAAACTGTAATTCTATCAAGGAGAATATGCAGATAGTACGTAAGAAGATGCAAATGTATTACTCATCAGAAATTATTTGCTCAGCTATATTGGCTTTCACTGCATCCAACTAAAGCAGTAAGGGATGTACAAAGAAATTAAGGTCACTCTATTATCTTAATTAGTAACTGCTAATTTGTATTGCTTTCTCAGCCAGTCAAAAAAACCTAGTTTTGCCTCAAGTTCCCCAGATGATCCTTCTGCAGACTTTCAGATGGTATTTTATTTAACTGATGCTGGCTTGAAACGTGAACAGGTTTTGCCTTTCTCAATCTAGTTAAAAATGAGAATTAAAGAGAAAGATCTCCTTTTTATATTCACAGTTTGAATTTCATGCATGGCATGAAACAGCACTGAAGCTATTAGACCATTTTTAGCTCTACCTATTATATGAGCTGTTTTAAAGGGGAGAAAAAAATACTCAAATATATGTGAAGATAAAAGCAATACATGAAACACAGCATTTTTGAACGTATGCCAGCATCTGCATCAATGACATTCATGAGCCAACTTCATTGTAAAACAATCACACAGAGCCCAGATTCACAGCCTGAACGATTACAGTAAAAACTGCTGGAGTTAATGTGGGCGCTTATTTAATCTCCATTGTAGTACTGAAAGATGGCAATCATACAGCCAGACATGGTGCTTCATTTTGGCCTTAGTTTTTACCAGTCACAACAGCAATGGGTGGTTTTAAACTCAAATGGGGAAAAGTTGTAAGAAAAAGCCATTTTGATATGTGCATTATTACTGGTACCAAACATACTTGGCTACCTGTGATTACTAGTGGGCTAGGTTTTCAGCTGGAGGAAAGGGCTCTCGTCTGTGGAACCAAGATAGTTAACTCAAGCTGAGGAACTGGCATATTCTCTTTTCTTATCTTTCACTCTCTCCCACATACACCCCCATTATCTTTAAAATCTGCTCTTTCTGGGCAGAGGAGGAGAAGAGAAGCAAGGTAGCTTCTTGTCAGAGTAATTGTCTTTTACACTGTTTGAAGCAAGAAGAGAGTTCTGTGCAAATTCATAGGAAAACAATCTCAATTTGCTGTTGAAGATCCATCATACAAATATGTACATGAAACAAAACTGAATGGGGAATATGAAAACAACTAGCCTGTTGCTTTTATAGAAGGTTATTGATTCTTAGATCACAGTCCTGAGTATCCTGCCCACACCTGAGTTTGCATGAATTGCAGTTCTTGCTGCAGTTTTTGTGGAGATCTGGGATAATAGGAAGTCCTCCTACATCTCATCATTGTTGGTAGCACAAGTTCCTGAGCAGTGGGCAATATCCAAATGAAATGACAGTTATCTAACTGCTTGTTTTCTTCCCATAGAGGCAAATGCTTACCTAATGCATGGGTAAGGGGAAGTCTCTAAGTATTTCAACCAGTTACATGTTTTTTTTCTATTATAGTTATGTTTCTGTTTATTTTAAAGGGATTTGGGGTTGTCTGCTGCTTCACAAGCTTTGGTATATAAGAGGAATGTTGAATTCAGATTTTGGAAACCACTCCAGCACAGACTCCTCTGAAACTCAACAGGAGATGGTCTAAGAAGTAACCACTGCATGTTAGTATTCTCCTGTAAGGACTGCTTGTAATCCAATCTATTGATTTTTTTTTTTATTATGCTTTCATAGACTGTGAATATACAGGTTGTACATATCTTATATATGCTGACTTTTTTAGCAAAAAGTATTTGAGCTTCTTGAAGCAAAAATAATATTTTGATTGGTCTTCTTATCTTTTACAAGCTCTGAATTGACTTAGTGCACTAATGATGTCCTCTTGAAATATTTTCTTTATCTAAGTTGCACTTCTGTGAAACAATAAATTGAAATGTACAGGTACTCTAGTGAAAACAAAATGAATCCATATCTGAGATGTCATCAACTGGGATTATTATTATATACACTGCTATGCAAGTGATAATGTAAAAATATTTTCGCTATGCTCTGCACTGCACAATTTTGGACACAAAGATCTTCAATCTGTAGATGTAGCAGAAAAGTACTAAAACAGATTTATCGGTTAAAAACTACTGCTCACTCTATTTTTCTAATACAAGAACATCTGTGTTTTCATGAACAGAAGTCACATGTTGCTGAAGGCAAAGCTGAAAGGGTTTTTTTAGTTCCCATTGATGAAAAGTTTAACTTCCATCTATTCCTTGTATGTACTCCAGGCCATTCTAATGGTTCTCTCTAGTAAGCTGAAGGCTAGAAGATCAGTTGTCATGGGAACTGGCAACAGATGACTCAAGAAAACAAAATTAAATGTTGGCTTGATGTCAACAGCTAATCTAGTGCCCTGCCAACTGAAATCACACTTAACACGAGCCATGCCTAACAAGCAGTGATTTGAACAGAGTTGCAGCCAAAGATAGAGCTTCTCACCCTTTGAACAGAAGAATATTTAAAAAAATTGAAACTAATGAGGGGACACAACTGGTCTGGGAACAGTGAAAGTTAAAAAAAAAAAAGTTATAATTGTTGTGTTAGAACCTTTAGCAGTTATAAATCAGAGTATCTTTGACAACAAAGTCATGATATCAAATTAATCACTGTTTCAAGATATGCGTTAGCAGTTTCAGAATCCGTAAGATTGATTTGCACTGGGACACAGTCCAAAAATAGTTTCAAATTGTGGTTTTAGCACATTATCTAGAAAATCCAATTATTATGCTGTAAGTTATTTTGCAAAGGAACATGCTTAAACTTATCATTTTTAAGCCTCAAATTTAAATGAATACTTTTTTTTCCTAAATAATCACATCTAGCTGCTTCTGTTTTTTAGCAGTAGACTTTTAGGCCTGAAAAACAACATTAAGGGCTGTAATTTAAACAATATGTAAGAAATTTCTTTTACAGTGTTGGAAAATACAATTTCAGTTCAGAACAATCCTTGAATAATTTGTTCCTCTTAGTAAATGTTAAATTAGCCCATGTGGAATCATAATTAAAAATAAAAGTCTTAAGATATAAGTGTTTTGAGCCTGTTTACATAAATGTAGACTATAAAAATCCATACATTTTCACTTAGGAAAATAAAGTGGATTAATTAAACTTTATTAAAGTCTATGTGGACACGCATGTCCAGAATTAAACTGAGCTCGGTTTAATTTAGCTCTGTTCTTTTCTAAAGTATATTAACATAAATTGAATTAAGACTGCTTTAATTCTGAGAATATTAATGCAAATGTAGTCTTGTTTAATTAAGCTACTTTGAGCACCCAACATTAGATAATTTGGATTAGTTTTTGTAAGCATTGTCATGTACACAAACCATTGGATGCATTTAAAGGACAAATTTTAGGCTGAAATATCTTTGTGTGCAGTACTATATCAGACCAGTTATTTAAGTAAATGTACAGTGATTTACTTTTTCTTTTGGGATTTCCCATATACATTATTGCTGTGCTCTCTCTAGTGATACTTCAAATTCCAGACTCCCTGCTTTTGGAACATTCTCTAACTTTACCACCATAAACAAAATATATTTGCATGTTTCAAGTCCACACTCAAATGAAATGTAAGTCACCTAACCCTCCACAAAAATGAATAAGCAAGCAAGCAAAACCCTGTGTTTGTGAAAGACTACATACATCTGTTTAAGGGAGTGAAAATGTGTACCTGTCTCAGTCTGCATATGAGGGATTATATACAGTCTATTCTCTGTGACATCCTTCTATGGAAGCTGAAGTTGAGGAGCAGACAAGAAGAGCAAAGAGAAGTAGGCTTTTGTTGTAAGAGTGCAATGCTTGGGTTAGTATGTGCATCTGAGACATTGCAGACACACCGTGGACTGCTTCTGAAAAAAGTAATTTGTAGCTGCCCTATCATGAAGCAAAGAGGGAGTTGTGCTAGAATATCATGTCTTCTGAGATTGTGCAATTTATGATCTTTATTCAAGACTGTGCCTAAGGGCACAATTTAGCCCATATTTTGTACTAGGTAATTCAAAGAAAAATAGATGCAAGTGTAGTGCAGAGTTCTGGCTTTTCTTCCGTCACATCTGAATTATGTATTACTTAGAGCAAAGAATGTTACAAACACTATCTCACATTTAGCTATTTGCATTATACTCCACACAAAATGTTCTGTAAAGAACGTAGTTGATAAATGCAATTTAGATTTATGTGTTCTTTTTAAATTTTTTTCTATCTATCTTTTCTTTCTACCTTTTTATTTTCATGAAGTGTTTTACTAAGTTAATATTGGTCTGTGTTTTTTAACAAGATTTTGACTTTTTAATGAATTAAGTCACATTCGTCTATAGGTTGTGTATAATCTGAGCTGACCTTGGTGCTGAATACTGGAGTGGTCTCTGGTATGCTCTAAAAAATCACTGGTACTCCAGTACAAATTGATAGAGATAGATGCATGCTTATGAGGATAGATACAATATCAGTATATCTCAGTCTTGCTAAGATTAATGTAGTGCCTGTCTCAAACTCTTATAGCTATTTTTGTGGGAAGCTGATCAAGAGAGTCACAAAACAATAGTCCATAAATCATTACTGAACAAGAATTCACCAATTCGTAACACTGTGTATGTACATCCATAAAAACAGTAGCCAGTTTTAGTCATCAGAGTAATGAAAATATGCTTTCTATGTCATGGGTCATGCAACATACATTATGATAATAATCATCTGTTTAATGATTTATTCTGTATATGAAGGACAGAAGTCCACGTTTTCAGAACTGACTGCAAACAAAACACATCCTTTCACATAGTGTGCAAATTGCTATATCATTAATTATTCTATTGAAAATCACCAGAATTTCCATGATAGTGAAACACAGATTGTGAAGTAATACTTATACAACGTGGGAAGAAACAGGAAAAAATATCAGACCTGTGGAAAATATTTTTACTATTATATATTCACTGTTGGATAAATTAGGACTTTGGAGTCTTGACTGCTGGGAATAGGGAGCACCTATCTCTTCCTGTCTTCTCAACATGAGGTACCTAATCTTCTCCTCCCTTTTACACTCACAGGGTAAAAAAAAAGAGTAGCTACATTCAACCACATATTCAAGATATAAATATATACAGAAAGCATATGTAATTTCTCAGTCCTACACCATTTCTCTCTTTCCCTTTTGCTGTCATTTCTGGGCTTGGACAAGATTTTACACAATCCAGTTGCATAACAACCTTTCAGCGAACCATTAAATTGCTTACACATGCAACAAATTTTTATGACACGTGATTAAAAAAACCAAGACAACAAACAAACAAAAACCCCAAAAGGCCTTCTTAAGAAAACAAAAGGAAGTTATTGGCACACTTTAAAAGTTAAAATATCCTGATCAAGAGACATGGGGATAGTGGTATATAAATTTTGTGTCTTTTGAAAATACTGCTTAGGATGTTTTGAAAAACCTTTCAGGAATATACTGGAACATCCGGTCTATTTTTTTACTAACTGCAATGTTATTTTCAAATCAGGCAAGGTAAGAATGTTGTCAATTGAAGTATTAAAAAAGTACCCAGAGCATGTCAAGTGTATTGAAATGAAAAAAGCTTTAAAATCAGAATTTCTGATTTAAAGAGTAATGGTTTTAAATCACTGATTGCAAAGAAGGAGGACAGGAGGAATTCCCATCTCAAAATTGAATACAAATAGCATTTATAAGTATTTCAGAAATACTGAATAAATAACAGTTCTAATTTCATTAAAACCTATTTAACAGGGATTCCTCAAATGCAATTTTTTTCCTTAGTGTGTTCCGAAGTGTCTATAGATTCTATCTGAAAAGTTCTAAAATTAGCACTTAGTGTTCTGATATACAGTGAAAGTTTCAATCTTTTTTTTTTTTTTTCCCTAAAAAGCAGGAATCAGAAACAAATCTTGGATTTTCAAGAGGTTACCTAGCAAATTTGTCCCCACCTACTCCTTCCTGAATGGGGAAACAATATCTTAGTGGATATTGGTATGCCAACTTTGTGCTACATCCTGCTGCAGTCATTACCTGGTAAATCTGAAATTTGATGTCTTTGTAATTGAAAGACTTTTAAACAAAGGGTAAAGTTTAACTGCAGAAGATGGAGTGTTGCCTAACATCAGTGAAAGGGCTCACTATTTGGTGTCAGCAAAGAATACCTTGTATTCTAACTATAATCTAGAAGATCTACAATCTGATTATAAATAAATCAGTCTTCAGTCTTCTTAAGCACACTGCTGGCTCATTGTCAACCTGGTGTCCACAAGGACACCTAGGTCAGTCTCAGATTCTTAGAGAGTTATTTTAAAAAGGCACAGATTCACTTTAGAGATTATTTACTCTTGCAGCATAAATTGCTAGAGGTTCTTCACATATGGAGGTGTAAAAATGAGTCTCATGCAAAACGGCAAAGTTAAAGCCTAAGTCTTGCTAAAGTGGAGAAGTTCTAAATCTGAAGTTAAGCCTTCTAAGCTCTTTGGTAGTTTTGCCCATTAAAAAGCCTAACTTTTTTCAGCATGTTGATTCATTTGTTAGCACTGTCCTGCACCAAAAATTTCAACTCACATTGATCTCTGCAGTTTGCCTCAGAAGCCCTCCAGCACCACGCATGTGATCATGACACAACTCCTCCACTGGTTAACAATCATTTCTTGTGACCAAAAGAGTAATGATTCATATACACTTCCAGAACAGAGATGGTCTTAGTTTTAGTTTTCAGCAAAAGATTTAAGAAGCTTTTGCTGGATTTTCAAACTCATGTGCTTAAATTTCAGGTACTTGGATGTGGATGTGGATTTAAACCTCAAAGAAGCAAAGAATGTTTGCACATAAGGCATCTCACTGACAGATGAATCCTATTAGCTTTGCTAAGACTATGTATTACATTTAAACACATGTTCAGGAACTTTGCTGGGTCAGATACTTTAGTTTAACTTAATATTTGTTATTTAAATCTGAAAATTTAGGTCTTTTGTTGTCAGAGCTTTTTCCACACCTTCAGCAAATGAAACAAAATGGTAAAATAGTCTTTAAAAAAAAAATAATAATTAAATTACAAGGCTATTTTCCTTCTTCTTCTGCAAGTTTTCTCTATCCAGCTATCCAGTATTTTGATCACAGCCCTATTTATCCACCCAATTTTATATTCAGGAATCATACAGGAAAGGCTAGTCTTGCCAGCAACAAGGTGAAGAGACTTGGAAGACAACTCAACATCCTTCTTTCCCTTATGATAGAGCACAGAAAAATCATTAGACTTGCAGCACATGTCTGAGAGATTATAACAGGGATTACTTACTGAATAACGATTAGATTAATGGCCAGATACTGATTGATAGTCAGAATAATGCTTACTAGCATATTTCTACTAAATACGGTGGGGAAAAAATGGGATTTTTTTTCATGTTGTCATTGCATTTCCTTCTCCAAGATATTTAATCTTACATTACAGATTTAGCTACATAAAAATAATCAGGAAACACAGACTTATCTACAAGTAGACATCCTCTATTTCTATGCAGGATAGAGAGAGTCAGATACTTCTGAAATATAAAAATTATGCCAAGAAAATTTAAAGAAATCCTTATACAGAACATGTATGCATATTTATTGTATATACATATGCAAAAATGTTGACCTAAGTTATGCATTTGATCATAATCAAAAGATTCGCAGTGATGTTAACAACACTTTGTTCAACTTTTTCCTTAAAATATCTCTTAGACAATAAGGGGCCGTCCATTGATGTCTCTGTTTTACATGTATTCATTTAATTAAAATAAATCAATCTCACATTATCCACACAATTAATGCACTTTTACCAAAACACGTAATTTATGTGAATTGCAATGGATTATTCATTTACTGACTGCTTAAACTATTACAGAAAATAAATGTAGCAGTTGTATTGTAGCAGATGGATAGAAAGACTCCATAAGAGATAAACAAAAGTCAATTTATACTTCATGGACAAAAAGGACTGTTTTATTTGAAATTTCTAAGACAATTTTTGAAAATTAGTTTAGATTTTCTCCCAGGATTTAGGAAATTTACAAGCTGTCTTAAGAGCAATAGGTATACTCAGTGCTCATTGGTGGGCTTGTTTGCCTGAACACTGGAATTACTTGACAGAAAAGCTACTGAAGTAGTTACTGTTCATTTATTTTAGAAGCATTTTCCTTTAGAACTGAAAAATGATTACATTGAAACGTGGGTTTTATGTCCATTAACCCCTTAATATGTAATATAGTAGTGCCTGTTGGTGAGGACAAGATACTTCTGAAAAGTCAACAAAGAGCTGAAGCAGCTGCAGAGTGAGATTTTAGCAGACAACTGTGAATACTGAGTAATTTGAGAATGTGCAAGAGTTCCTATACCTGTGTTTTTGGCCAGACACATTACAAGCACAGACCACCTAAAACAAGAACTGTTTTTCACTTTGGTATTATTTTCTGCGTCATTGGCATAGAATAGTAGAACAGAACAGTCACTGTGGTTTTATGTCTGCATTTGCTTTCATGTAAGAAAGCCACTGTTTTTAAATTTAGATGGTAATAATATGTTCCCAGTGACAAAGTAACATACAAAGCTGTTCTGAGATTCAGCTCGCTTGTAGCTGAGAGCAATGCAGCTGTTCACTGAGAGTCATCTCTTGCTTCTTTTAAATCTAGAGCATCTGTTTTTCCAAAACATTTTAGTGTTAAGTCTCCCTAATGAAAGCATTTAGGACTGCAGGAAGGAAAGACTATTTTCCTGTGTTCTGGAAAGTGTGCTTAAGACCGGGTGGGGAATAATAAGAAATTTAAATATTCTAGGAAAAAATAATAAGGGTAAAGCCCAGAGCAGGCTTTTGGTACTGTAATTTAAGTTGGAATCTTTTCAAAAACTGCTGAAGCAGTTTGCTGACATTGCTGTATGACAAAATTGCTTTGGGAGGAAAGAATCACAGGTTTGGTGTGGGAGCTGGCTGAGGCCGTAACACTCCAGCATGTTTGATTCTGGTGCTAACCGGAGTCTAGAGGTCTCCTCCAGCATTTCCAGTGAAAACCTTCTGCTAACCAACAGTGACTTCCAGCTTCTTCTGTAGAGAAAAACGAAAAACTTCTGCAACAAAGCCAAGTCGGTTTGCGGATTTTAATCTGGTTCTTCATTTAGAAAGCTGAGCCCATTTCTGAGCATTACGTGGGTTTTCACAGTTGCATACAGCATACTATTAATGATCCAGGCGCCTGTCAGTGAAGGCATGATTTTCATGGTTAAAATAGGAAATGTATTCATCTGTTTTACATAATGTAAACAGACCTGGATAGAGCCCCGAAGGACCATCCTTGTATTTCTATGCATCTTGAAAAGAAGAAGTGAAAGAGTTTCGAGGCATAACAGAGGGTGAAAGGGAATAACTGCTTTCTCTCTTGGACTGAGCTGCTGCATTCTATGTGCTCTGAGCAAGCAGCAGCCCTCAGAGGTAAGTAGCAAAAAATAGAAGTGAATAGAAAACTGGATGAATACTTGTTTTCTACTACTGATGTCTTATTTTATTAAACTGATCTATCATATTTACTTGGAATTTTAACTGAGGTGGGTTGCTCTAGAGCTTTGGGCATTTTTTTAGTATTTCTGAGATTATAGATTGAGGACATGCATCTATTTTTTAATATGAAGAAATTATGATTTCTATGAAATTTTCTTGTGATACATTGTCAAGAATACATTATGTCTCTGATTGCTACAAATATAGTAATTCCATCGGTTTTAGCTGACAAAATGAAATTGTTCTTACATACTTTCTTCTCTGAAAAATAATCATACATTTCATAATGATGAATGTATTCCCCCAAGCTAGGAAACATTAATGCTGCTGGCAGATTATCTGCATAACTGTGCATTACATGATGGTGGGGTGCAGAGGGATGGACAGGGAATCTTACTGCAAGTGTCACAAGGCTTTTTAGTTTAGATGTGTGGGATAACTGGTCACTTTCCTCCTGGCACTGATGAGAAAAAGAGTTTCTCTGAAAAATCCATCAGCTTAAGAAGTTTTACTGCTGTGAAACATTTAAATCTGTTCGGGTTATCTAACGATTGTCCAGCGTATCTATGATTGCATTTTGCTTGATATTTTGAAGGTGCAGAATGTTTTTACACTGCCTACCATCAAGACGTTGATGTATGTTCATTTTCAATTCAATCTCAGTTGGAAGTGAATATATATCAGAATCCAAAATTCAGTTGAAGAAATGTATTTTGTAAAACATGAGCTTCAGTAATGTACGAAACAACGTAGTGAAGCATTCAGCAGATCTTTTTTTTATAAATTTGGATGGCATTGCATCTGAAATAAAGTAGTGAAATTAAATTCACGTACTTCAGAACAAAAAAAAAAAAAGAAAAATGAAAAAGTCAATTCCCTTCCTTTCTCACTCTTCCTACACATTATTCATCTGGTATGTGAAAATCTGTTTGTGGCTTCCACATGAAAGCAAAGCATAAGGAAAGCCAAAGATATTTTTGTTAAATAATGACTATTCTTTGAGATTCTTTTAAAGGATGAAAACAAAATGTTGCCCAGATACTGAGAAAGCATCACAGACATAGTTTCAGATAATTACATATTATATACCGGAAATCCACTGTGTTAAAGGCACATTATTAAGATTTTTAAAGGCAAGCACTAAAAGTCTAGGAAATGCCAAAATCATGGTTGCCTATGCAACCATCATTTGCTTCCTTGTGCATATGCATTAAGATGCAGGCTTTAATTGCATGATCACACACGTTTTTCTCCAGCAGTCCATGAATGCAGAAGTCTTAATATATTCAGAAGCTTTTTTTGTAGTGCTTATCACTACGGTACCTGCTCCAAAATAACCTTGAGTATGAATGTATTCCCCCTAAGCTAGGAAACATTAATGCTACTGGCAGATTATCTGCATAACTGTGTATTACATGATGGTGGGGTGCAGCACCTCACACTAGGTGTCCATCTCACATAGCCAAGGAGTGTGCATGAGTATCAGAGAGAGGTTGAAAAGCTGCTGGTTTGGTCTGCCTCACTTGAGATGCATTTACTATGATTTTTTTCAGAACATTACATTAGGCAGCATTTTGTATGCCTAGAGGATAGAGCCTACTAAATTCTGTTGTAGACTCTTACCTACCTGAGCTTTTATACATCAACTTTAGTTTAAAAAGGAGTACTCTATTTAAATAACTTAGTCCTATGTCCCAGGTGCAGTCTGGCAAGAAGAGGGGAGAGAACCCATATACCCAAGGCCATATTTAACATCCTTAATGGTGAGCTCCATCTGCCTCTTCTCACATTTCATTGACCCATTCACAACTCCAGCAGCAAAGCCATATCCAATTCTCAGTGAATGACTATAGACTATCATGTAAGAAACCACATTATGATTATGTAGGCAGCATCATGGATGTATGATTTCTGGTAAAGAACTTCAGAATAAAAAGTAAAACAGCCCCAGAACTGCCACATAACATCAGATCAACATCATTGTTCATCAGCAGCATTTCAGCCAGTAGTTCTACCGCAGAGAATAACAGGGTAACTGAACAGAGCCAGCAGATGGGAGTGAAGATGAAACCTTTATCAAAACCCATTGGCTATTTTGCAATGGAGAGACAGTGATCCAAAATCCTGGATTCCATCTGAGGCTCTGGAAAAGAGTCTGCTCTGAGTTTAAACTTTATTCATTCCTACTCTAAATCTCTCCAACTGACTTTTGTCTCTTGAAATTTTGGCTCCAGGTCTTTCTCATTCCCATTTCTAATCCTACACTTCACCCTTCCCAGGCACATTTTTTCTCTTAAATCTTCTGTCTGGGGCAGAGTTTTATGACATGCTTTGAAGGCAAATCCAGTTGCTCTGCCTTTAGCCATCTGTTCCCATTCCCACGCTATAGTTCATCATCCTGCACTCAAATCCTTGTCCTTCATTTTTGCCCACTGAATGATTTCTAAGGCAATGTTGTGAAGTGTAGCACTGAAATAACACAGATTAAGAATAGTCTCTAAAAAAGAAGTGAAATTACGCACATTTAAGTGTTAATAAGATTTTCAGTAGTTCTCGGGGATAACATCTTATTTAAGTTTGCCCAGATAGAATATTTCCATCTCATGTTTTGTGGCTTTGACCTCAACACTTAACAGGATGTTGTAGAAAGAGGGTGGTGCAAAGCTGTTTGGAAGAGGAAATCTACTAACCTGAGCAAATAAAAATGTCTTCCTTAATGAATAGAAATCATCAGAAATCTGATTAAACACATAAGGTATGAAAATCCCAAAGGCCCATGTGGTGAACTAAATTCGTTTGCTGTTTGATTTGTAGCGGTCAGTTTGCCTTATTGCTTCAGTTTGCTTTTTCTGTTTCTTATCTCTGAAAGCAATGTCTGTGAGAGGTAACTCTGCAGTGGTATAATATTATTTTCCATCCTTTTTTGCACTCACTTTTCAGTGAGGCAGCAGGAAAGAAAGTGAATTGTGCAAATGTTGTAACTGAATTAGGTGAATGACTTACCTGATACAATCAACACTTCCTAGTGTAAGCTGGGAAAATTTGCTCATTGTTTCCAACAACTGAAAACTACAACATGAAATTTTGAAAATAATGGAACTTTCCAAGACACCAGAAATCCTCCTAATATTTCAAATGCTTATGAATGCTTATCATTTGATATATATTTTTTAACTTTTCAAGGAGATAAGCCAAGATCAGTTAAGAACCTATTTCTGAAGAGGCAGATATTCGGTTGGTATAAACCAGTAATAGGACAACTGATTCCATAAGAGCTGTAACAATTGTAACATTTGTTATGAATTTGCCCTGGGAAAGTTATTTTTGAAAACACACAGTTTTCTGTGATAGTCTTGTGGTTGCAGTACCAGAATAAGGACATGATCTGTTCTAAATCCAGCTCTTTAAAACTCTGAAAAATCATTAATTTTATTTCTCAATTTTTCTTTTTTTTTTTCTCCACAGCTTGTATCTTGGAGTTCTCAAAAGGCTCCAAAAAAAAGCTGCCTGCAACTTTTGCAACAATAATTTCTGAATTCTGAGATGAAAGGTGCAAAAAAATAGTTTCTACTTGGCATCTCTGCAGAGTTCATGACTTGAGATAAGCCTGAGCCATATACAATGAGGGGCTGTTTTGCTGATCAGTAGGGATCAGACAATAATCATGTTATGACAGAGATCTAAAACAAGAATGAAGAAGTCGGAGGTAAATAGCAGCACATGCAAATTTAATATCTTAAGATAAAAGCACATCAAATATACCCAAGTGGTTTATTGCAAGAGATGCTAACTAGAAAAAAGTATACTACGCACACGGCCATTTGTATTAAATGGCTCTTCAGGGATTGAGTTAAGGAGGAGTTTCTCCTGTGTTCTCTGGCTTAGAATCATAGAATCATAGAATTGCTTAGGTTGGAAAAGACCTTAAAGATCACTGAATCCAACCACGACCTAACCATACCATCTAACTCTTAACAACCTTCCACTCAATCATGTCCCTGAGCACCACATCCAAACTGTTCTTAAACACAGGGATCGTGACTCAACCACCTCCCTGGGGAGCCTATTCCAGTGCTTAACAACCCTTTCTGTAAAGAAGTTTTTCCTGATATCCAGACTAAACTTACCCTGGTGCAACTTGAGGCCATTTCCCCTTGTCCTGTCACCAGTGAGAAGAGACCAACCCTGCTCTCAATGTAAGCACCTTTCAGATATTGGAAGAGGGCAATAAGTTCTCCCTCACAACTCTCCCAGGCTTGTTCTTGTTTACAGAGTTTGTTAATATTTGCATAACCATCTCAGGAAAAAAATACATCAAGTGAATAGAACAAACTTAAATGTTGCTGTGGAAATGTCAGTTTTGAGTGAAAGGAAACTCTTGAACATGCGAGGAGCTGATATTTTAAGGAAATGTATATTGCAGATGAGTATCAATAACAGAAAATTTCAGCTCTCCTCATGTAGCCCCAGTCAGTGCCTTTTCAGGACAAGACATTGGGGTAGGATATTTTCGACAAAGTAAATGGCTGCTTCCCCAAACAGCTCATCTTGGAACCAGCAAGAAAAGACAGCAGTCTGAATTTTTGTCTTGAGTGGTGCTCAGGATTCATTTCAAAAGAAATGGGGTAAAAAATGTAAATTGTTTGTAATCTGTGGGTAATTATCTGAAAAAAAAAAACACCACAACCCCACATGAACATGCAAATACTATAAAACTTAGGGAATTCTGAGGTGATAGCACTGGATGGGTTGGAAGAATAAAATTTTTACTGATAAGGATGTGCTAAAAAATTATGAGCCACCCTTTAGTAACATCTTCCCTGATATATTCACCATGTTACTTTAGCCTTAGAAATACTGTTGTTCTTTTTTCTTGTAAGTGCTTAGGAAATATATTGCCACATGCAGTGTGTCTTTGAAGTGACAGGTAAGAGACAATTAAGGAACAGGTAAGAGGAGTGTGAAGGAAGAAGAAGGAGTCACAAGGTGGCCCAATCTGGGCAGGGCAGTATGAGTTATTGCTTGGGACTGTCACAGACAGTGACAGTCCAGAATACGCTGGTATGATGATCAACTTTGTTAGAATCTTGGCTTATTAAAAGCCAAAGGAACAACATTAAGCACTGTAGACTGATATTTTAGCAGTGCTCAAAAAAGAAAAAGAAAAAAAGGTAATTCTTTAATAAAGCAACAACTATAAAGCTTAGCAGACTGAAAGCCCAAGGGCATGCTCTGCACTTCAGCTGAAAGCAACACAGCAACACACTGGTAACTGAGAAAGGAGATCTGGGCACCTCGTGCCCCAGCAGCTCCTGGGAGCACCTCTTTGCTCTCACTTGCATTCTCCTGCTCAGTGTTACTCAGCTCACAGGTCCTGAGCAGAGGAATTCCTTCTCTGCTTTCTGTGGTAGAGGTGTACATGATGCTCTTGTGTCAAGGCTCTTTGTAATGTACCTACTCTTATATTTCAGATTTACAGAGAAGCTTTGCCAACAGATGCCTCAGTCCAGCATATACTTACAGCTGTGAAACTCGCCCATAGGCACAATTATGACAATCATACATGCAAGCTGGATAATGGAAAAAAAAATCTAATTAAGCATGAACTTGCTATTATGCTACTATGAACTATATAAGTTCATAAATAGTGTACATATATCTCCCTTGTTGGATGACACAGGATCACTGCTGTAAAATTTTTACAAACCTCTGCAATATTAGGCATCATCAGGCAAATATACAAAAAGAAGATGACAAGAGGAGGAGAGTGAGTACAGATAGTTTTGACAAAGATATAGGAGTAGTCTGTGTACCAGAAAGCTGAACTTAACCTGCACATACTGAACAACTGAAAACGTGACCTCCCATCATTTACATACACTGTGTCACAACTGTGCTGCTTTCAAAGTCATTTCAATTTTAATAGATTATCTGATGTTTAAAAATACAAGTGTGAAGAGAGTTGCTAATATTTTTAGACTAGAAAGCTTCATTTTGGTCATCTCTGCTGCTAGCTACCTCTTAAAATGCTTAATAGCAGCTTTAGTCCTCTTTACTTCTATGAAGTGGGTTTTTTAATTTATTTATGATGATGAGGATCTTTTCTATACCCTTGCCCCCTCTTGTTGCCATTACAGAGAAGAAAGCAGTAATTTTTAAAGAAAGCTTTTTCTTTCTTCCTCTTTTTTTTTTTTTTTTTTTTCCTTCTTTTTTAAATTTAGAACATTCAAAATTAAAAAGATACTGGAAAATGCAGCTCACAGAACTCTGGAGACCTAGTTAAAAAATACCTGTTAATGGAATTAATTTTTCATGCTCCACATACACAAAGGAATATATTTCAGGGAAGAAATAGGCCTGCAATATGAAACCAGTCAATTCCAAAAATAATCTAATGAAATGGTAGAAACTTGACCTGATGAAAATACCAATTTGTTGAAATATCCCATGACATCTTAGCTGTACAACAAATACTCAACTCCAGCTCTTGCTCTGTGATTGAGGGGCAAAATGCCACATGTACCTAATGCAATAGCTACTTGTAATGTTTAATACAGCCAGCCCCCTCTTCACCTTCTGGTTAATCTAATTACATATAACATTGACATCAAGTATTGCCCTAAACCAAATAGAGAATTTGAACATAAACCATGGGTCACTGTCATCCCATCTTCCCTTGGGACTGCCTGTGCCAGCTTTCTCTAGATTTTATGCTCCAAAGTTCTCCCTCTTTACTCCCCCATTCTTCCTTGTTCTTCAGTTCTTTCTTCAGAAAGTTCACCTCCCTCACTAGAAAATATTAAGATTTTCTTAGAAGTCATGTAACTTAAATTAAACCATGGATTCTTGAGCCTTTATGACTCACTTTACCGGCTCTTCTGAATATAACCATGTGGGCCAGAAAATTAATTAATTTCTATTGTCTATTTCAAAAATCTATTAATATGAATGTCTTCAAGAAGAAATAAGCTCTGTCACTTGCAGAAAATGACTTCATCAGACTATGATGTTATTTTTGCAGCATTAAATTTTTCTCTAAAAGTAGATCTCAGTGTATTTCGAGATGATAAAGTTGTGACCAAGCACCATACTATCTTGTTAGTACTTATCTCAGAGCTTTGAAAAATGAAGAAAAATATACTCAACTAACAGAAACTTTAAGAATACAAATGATGTTCATTTTCAGAGAGGAACCCTTGAAAATTCCATGGGCACTTTAGAAGGTCGAAATCTAGAATTTCTTTCTCTTGCCCTTCTCCTACTGGGAAAAAAAAAAGAAAAAAAAAAGAAAAAAAGGCTGGGGAGGGGGTGGAATGTAATTTTCAAGTCACTATTAGAATTCAAACACCTGGCAATGGTAATACAGACCCTTTCGCTCCCTTTGTCAGCAAGCCATAAGTCTTTTATTTTAAGTGCCAAAGAAATAGGACTGGGTCTATTTGTGTGACATGGTGCCCTTCATCGATTGCAAGTGCAATGTTACACCTGCTCTGCCATTGGAAGTCAGCAATAAACAGCTGCAGAAAGTGAAGAAAAACAGCAGGATCTCATATGCCTTTCTATACTGGAGATAACAGCAACTTTTTTCAATTTTTGTCATTCCTTTCAGGGTAAAATGGAAGATAGGTGATAATTGCTTTTTAATACAGCATTTAACAATCATCTGGAAGGAGATGAATGCTATATTCCAGAGAGATTAGCAGTGTGAAACCAAATAATGAATAAAATGAGACAGAAAGTACAGCAACCTGCAAATCCAGAGAATCTTAGAGCTCTGTGGATAACTGATATTTTACTATGCTGGCAGTCCTGATTTCAGAACCTGATTTCAGGTATTTCAGAAATTGCTCTTTATTCTGTAGAATTCATAATAGAAGGCAACAAATCCCTGAAAAAAAATTTAGATTTTAGGGATCATCTGGAAATGAGGGACTAGTATATAAATTCTCCACAGTGCAGCTGTACTCTGGGCTGTGTAGTTGTGGCTTTTCTCTCAGCTGAGAAAGAAGGACCGTTCCCCCTGTGCTGATAGAGCCTTTCTGAGAAAATCCCAGGAAATTTGCATTCCTTATCAGTACCCAAGTGAACATTGCTGAAGCTTCAAAAATAGCATTTGGATGATGCCTGTGAAGTTCTTCGAATGAAATATTGAACAGGGTTCTAAAAATGAATTCTGGTTATTCAAAGTAAACAGTGTGGAAAAAAAATTAGTATTATTGTAGAAGAGAGAGGAACTGTTTACTTTCTGTGTTTCTGCTCATTAAAGGTGGGATTAAATGGAAGGAGACAAGATGAAACAGATCATGTGTCATGTCTTTTCACTGCAGACAGCCAGGCAGCATCACATTGACTTCACCATAAATTCTCCTCTAGCAGCATGTGCTAAGGGATTGATTTTGTTAAATATCATGCTAGAAAGTATTCCTTCACTGTATGTTTGTATGAAGTAATTAGTAGTACCATTCCATCTGTGCCTTAACCCTCATTAGCCTCTGCTCTTATTTTCTACAAAGATTAATCTATTTTGAGAGAAATTATGACAAGAAATTATGCTTGTATAGGTCTCATTCTGCAAATTGTGAGAACTGTGAAGTTGTCCTTCTGTTTGCATTGAATCTAAGGCCACAATGTCAAAGAGAGATGATTGAGTCTGCTAAAAGATGTACATTGGCAGTCCTTGGTTTTGCTTGTGTAACTGAGTGGTTACACGTATATAGTCAAAACCGGCCAAGAATACAGCCATCATATGATTCATACATACTGCTGTGGCAACTATATATCAAGTCAGGTCTGAATATGCACATACTTGACATACAGCTGCACACCACAATCATTAAAAATATTTTTCTGTGACAGGGCAGTCATTCTGCGTGCGCTTCCAGGTCTCTTTGTAAGATCCATTACCCATTTGTGCACCATCAGCTTGCAGTCACTCCAGACATTGTTGGTCTGGCAGCTTCTAAATTTTTTTTGTGTTTATCACAACATGAAATACATCACTAGGCAGCTCAGGAACTTCCTGGGCCTGTCGCTGCAGTTAGAATTTCCTCGGCTGCAGCACTGAGCTGAACAAGCTCAGAGGCAGCGCTGGGCCAATACTCAGAAAAGGTTCTCTTTCAAACACTGGCTTGATGTGAGTCAGGTCATACTATCTGCTGTGTTTTGGCTTTTCTCCTTGTAGAGCCTTGGAACTTACAAAATACGTTATGTAAGATGGCACTGTTGAAGTTACACCACAAGTAGTAAGCATGATACTAACATGTGATACTAAGCTATGTCATATGGTTATGGTTTTTGTTTGTTTGTTCTGTTGTTGGGTTTGTGTGTGTGTGTGTGTGTGTCATTTAATCACCAGAGAGTATCCTGGTTAATTTGTAGAGCAACACACTGAGGACCACTTTCCTGAAGTTTGTATGCTTCAATTGGCTTTGTGTTTGCCAGAAGTTATATTCTGAAGTGCATAGTGGGTGAAAAAGGTTGTTTTTTTCTTTTAAGTAGTCAAAACATAAGTTAAACTTGCCTTTAGGCAGGCACCCTGGAACATTTTCACAAATAAGAAAAGTCTGCAACTTGAAACAGGATTTTGGGTTCTTTCAGCTGGTTTGGCCAATGCTGGCTTGAGAAATGCTCAACTGTCAAAGCTTTTCATTTGTAATGTTGACTAAAAACTATGAAGTACTGCTCTTCTCCCCTTGCCCTTCTGCCAACTGCAGGATTAAAAGAAAAGAGAAAGAAAGAAAGAAAAAAAAAAAAGAAAGCAAAAATAACAGAGGAAAAAAAAATCAAAGTGACAAAATACCAGAAGTGAGAAGAACTGAAGAACCCCTTAATGGGAACTGCAGTTCAATTCTGTTTACAATTGTTTTACTGTGCATTCAGGCACTCAAGCATTATAAATATGAATATTCAGGAAAGCATTGTAATAGATGCCAAAATTTAAGTTTTAATTTAATTTAACAAAGCTTTATCTTTGTGCTACTTGAAACTCATCATACATGCAGCAAGGATGAGTTTGGTGTATTATTGATAATGGGTTAGAACAGCATAGCTGAGTTAGGCAAACTGTGCCCTGGTAAAAGGCTTTATTGAATTTAGGTCTATGATAATGACCATGCTATCTTAAAAATCAAGCTCCAAACACTCTCTTACTCTGACCTAGATGAAATGTAGTTATTTTATAACCAAGCCCATATTCCAAGCAGGTACCCTGATTTTTACAGAATTTTTAGTTATAGCAGTGTTTGTGTAATACAATGCATAACACTGCATTTATACACACACACTGTATAGACACACTACATACACACAGATACAACATAGAATATCTACCATATTTGGAGAGGACTGAGCACATATGCATTCATAGCCTGTAAGCAAAGAGCCCAAAGCCAAAACCAAAGAAAAGCAAACATGAGGGAAGGCTCTGATAATTGAGCTGTTCTGCATTTTCCTGCTGCCTGGCTGGATGCAGCTGCACTGGATAGGATCACACCCTGTGGAAACATCTCCTTGCTGCTCAGGCACCATGTGGTTGCTGCTGAAGGTTGAGTTGACGGTCTGTGGAGACCACAGCCACCATGTGATGTCTGATTTTGCTTCTCACCACCCAGACCTCTGTGCCAGGGTAGCAGGCAGAGACGTTCCATTAGTTTCATGTCACCTCTTGGCACAGACAGGATCTCTCATTGTATGTAATGTTAGCTCCAGATCTGTGCATGACTGTTTTGACCAGTATTACAGGTTTCATGCAGATCAAGCATGGGCAAATGATCATAATTCTGTCAAACCAGGCAGAGCTGTGATATGGTGTGTTGCCAGCCCTGTGCTTTCATGCCAGCTTGCTGCCAACTGTGGGAAGACAGACTATACTTGAAATGGCATAAAATGTGAGTGGCACTGACAAATGCTACCCAACCCAGCAAAGAGCTGGATTGAACAAAATTGACTGATCAATATTTTTTGAACGCATTGGAGATGGTGGAAGGAAATTCTACTACATCTGCACATTTTATTAATGGGACCATGATCGTTTTAATCTGATCCTAAATACCATGAAGCTCAACTTATTGGATATCAGCTCAAGACTTTATAAACCAGAGCTTACTGGTTTGTGCCTATCTTCTAAGAGACTGTCTACTTTCTGGAAGATAAGCTCTTAGGGAACTTGAGCTGTTGCGTACACTTCAACACTATGGAAATCCACAGAAATCCATAGCTCCTTCCTTCCATCCAGTACACCACTATTTGGCAGTGCTCCTTAGCTCTCCATTTTAGAGCTCGTAGCTGAACCAATGTTGTAGTGATGGTATAAGCACCCTGGCTTGTTAGGATTACTCAGAAGTGTCGGTGTCTAGTACAATCCCTCACTGTACATTTTACATATATCTCGTTTCCATTTCCTTATTAAACAAAACAAAGAATGAAATCATAAGAATTTTTATTTTCAGCTTAAGCATTCTGTTCTGGTTTTGGTGGTTTTGCTGTGAATCACATGTTACGGTAACAAACCCATGTGTTTTTGCAAATATGATCTCTCTGAGTGACCGCACCAGGAATGTATGAGGCATTGAGCTCTCATAACTCAGAGTAAATATTCAGAACGGCACCTGGCTGGGATGTCAGCATGGGAACAAAATCTTTGAGCAGCAGAACATATCAAAGGAGCAGAATCTAAAGACTGGGGTGCCTGGAAGCAGGATATGAGCTATTGGATATGAAATGTCCTCTTTAAACTCCTGGGGAAGTATTCTGTTTGCTGGTCTACTGTGACAGGAATTCTTAGACCTATGCCCACATAAAATGTCCTCATAGCTCTTATCGATATCGTACATCTGCAGAGACATCATAAGAACAGATCAACACCTGCTCTGCTAATCATGGGCCATTAAGATCAGGTCAGGCTCACTGGACCGTGGGAAGTTTATGCTGCTTCTTTAGCAGCCATGCCTTGTTCTTTGCATCAACAAAGATCTGTGTTTTTCCAGTGCTGCCAATCCAGTAACTACCAGTTTGCTTCTCTCAGCACTGAGGGACAAGCTGAACAGGCTTCTAGCAAGTATGTGTCCTCTGTGAGCAACTGTGTGTGGAAAGGATGTCTTGGTGATCATCCTGCCTTATTTCCAAACAAAAGTATTTATTGTACAGCCTATATGTGAACCCTACATCTGAAGGCTACACCGATAGCCAGATGTCAGAACCATCATTTGTTGTTCTTTCAAGCTTTTCCCCAGTAGCTTTAAATAGAAGAATACATTTTCCATGGAGAAAGGCTCTTCTATTAATAGCACTTGGAGATCATTTCAGTGCTTGAAAGGAAGAATTAAATGAGGTGTTTTTTTTTAACACTTTTTAAGATAATGTACATTTGTTCATTGTGCAGGCAGGACTGCCCACCTTCAGTTTTAATTACTGGGGGAAAAAAATCTCTCTCTCTCTCTTCCTCTGAGTTCAAAAAACAAAAATAGTGAATGAGACGATGTGACATGCTTAAAATAAGCATCTTCAAACAGTCTGGTCCTTTGTGTCAGTTCTTTCTCATGCTTTGATAATCTCATCTCGGTTGTGGAAACAGACTTACACAGATTGCATAGGAGACTTGCAGACGATTGAAAGGACTTCTGCTTATCCAGTGCTGTGAATTGCTAATAATAGGTAATGTTCTAAAGGGCAGTTTCAACACATTTCCTCACTATAAGGAAGGCATAAAGGAGAAAATCTGATCAGTTACATGCCTGTGTTCTCCATGCTAAGATATCTCCTCATTCATTTAATAAAATGAGAGGAAAACAAGCCTTAGGCTTCCCTTGCCTTTTCCAACAAACTTTGTTATCCTATTATGTAAAACACTAAGAGGATATTCTAAGTGGCAAAGAGCTTTATACAGAGCTTCACTTAAAAGAAAAACATAAAACATGTTTTGTTCTGCAGTCACAGAAGTTTCAGTTATTTATTGTAATGAATGGGCAATGTCAAAGGAACATATGGTATTTTTAGCTCTGCTTCATCACCCAATGTGGTAAACCAATCTGAATAGTTGTAACGTCTAAAAGCTTTCTCTGAGAAGAAAGGTTCTTCCTGCACAGCCTTGATTAAAGTCAGACTGTTATTGTCCATAGGATCAGAAAACTGTACCAGGCAGGAAGAGAAGTCTGCATGCAAGATAAGTAGTCAGATCTATACAAACAGGGAAAAGATAGCAAAAAACCCAGAGCTGTGTGTAAAGGTAGAATTGACACCAAGAAGAGGAAGGGTAGTCCAGGGAGAAAGGGAATAGTCTGCGATGGGAAGATGTAATTTCAGTGTGATGAGCTGTGTCTGACCTTATGTTCAGGCAGCTAGGACTGAAGTTCTGTATTAGAGAAAGATAAACTCAAGCTAACATGACTGAAAAAGGAAGGCATAACAATACATGCCTATAAATGCAGCAATACTGACAGTCACATTTGATACCAATTTCCTTTGTAAGTGTATTTCACCACTTCTTTTTTTTTACTGCTCTTTTTGCTGTATGAATCTCTTTGAACTGCCAATGTAATTTGGCTTCTGCTTGTGTAAGGTGACCTTTCATTCTTTATTCTTTATTACAGCACAAAATCCTTGACCTGGCTTGATTTGGACTGCTCAGTCTAGTCATAAGCCAAACTATGAGGGATCTGGCTTATTCTGCATGAAGTTAAGGAATTTCAGAATGTAGGATGGATTTCTGCCCTGAACCTTCCCTGTTGTTTCTAAATGCAGTGTTATAGATAGCTCCAATCAGATTTAGTTTGGCTATAAGTTACACTGCATAGGACGGAGTGGACAATAATGTGTGTTAGCCTGGAATAGCCTGGATCAGCCTAGCAAAGCACTGAACTCCCTTCTAGTTCTCATAGCCTGTGGGTTTGAGTTTCTTGGAACATCACAGGATCAAATCCAAATTGTGCCTAGACGAGTGAAATTCAATACCATCATTACACAAAACAATCTACAGAGTCAACAACAGTCTCAAGCCTCTGCAAATACCAAAGAGCAATGGAACACATTTCTAGACAGTGATATGGAAATCTTTAGATATCTTAGTTTTCATTACACTCATAAGAATCAGTTTTTGGAGCTAGGATATTAGCATTTCCTCTATTGGCTCTTTGTGCCTCTATCAGGAACAAAGAAGCTTCCAAGAGATTTCTGTAGCTTTTTAGTGGTATACCCTAAAGTACTCACAAAGGTTCCTCAGGAGGAAGCAGATTTAATATTCTGGGGGGTGTCTCTGTTTCCAGCTCTCCATGACTCATGCAAGCAGCTGAGAACACAGTTGAAATATGGAAGCTGAAAAGAAACTGAGAAAAGGGAGTACTTATTTCACTTCTCTTCCTCTTGGAAGAACTGGAAAATACATAAATTTAGGTCAGACAGGGTAAAAATATTTCGTGTTGTTTTTCCTTCCATGATATTTAGGCTTTGTGATACTTATAAAAGCAGACCCTGGATATGGTTGAAGTGAACAAAACTCTTATTTACTTGTTAAGTAAAAAAGTCATGCTGAAATAAAAATCCAGTCCATCTTCTATGGTGGTTTTAAAATGGAAGTTTTCTCAAAGATCTTTCACATACAAAAGAAAACAAACCAAAACAAAAACAGCAACAAAAAAAAGCCAACAACAATACAAAACAATAAGGGAAGGAAACAAGAGGAAATAGTCCAAGTATTCTTGCTGATGAAAGGCAAACGTCAGAAGAATATTCATTACATGATTCCTTCTCTAAAACATGACCCCAGTGAAAAATCAAGAGCTGTTAGGAGGCCAAAGAACTGCCTGGGACTGCTGATCTTAAAAAAAAAAAAAAAAGAAAGTGAATTTAAAACCTGTTACCACAAAAATGGTCAGAACCTGTCTGTGCACAGAAGAGTGACAGAGCTTTCTGTCACTCTCTTAATCTTGAAAATGGTATTTTTTTTTCTCTTGCATAGCCAATAGTTAGCAAAATAGAGCTGTAGTTGTGCGCTCCTTGGCTTAAAACATTCAGAACAGGATTTTGATTGGTAAATTCCCAATCTATGTGAAACATGGTAGAGAGGGGTTGACATACCAAAGCAGATTTAAGATAATCCACATCCACCGTGCCAGTCCTTACCACTAAGTTGCCTTGACCGCACCATGGCCAAATCTATTTATAGGAAAATATTGTGCAACTCAGAGTTACTATAATCTCTCATGTTTCATCTGCAGGCTGATTTAGGTGAGCAGGATGATGTGGCCATTAGCCACACGGTGACATTTATTCCCCTTAGGAATAGATTGCAGACTTGTTTTAGTCAGATAGTGATAATTACTGCAGTAAATTTGATAAGCAATTATTTCCCTTGGCCCTTGAGTACACACACACACAAATTTTAGAAGGCATATTGCTCTGCTACTATTTTAAAGATTGTTGTCCTGTGCCTATCTATCGCAATTTTTGGAGTGTGGATGTCTCAGGAACTCGGTACTTTCCAAAGATACTAAGATGTCTATGTTCAGCATATTGCAGTTTCATCATACTAGTGCTTTCAATTCCTTATCTGAACCACAGGATAATGCAACAGGAAGGAACAGGCGGTGTTAAATGTAACGCAAGATTTAGCACATGAGAGGTTCAAAGACCCACTGTTGGGTGGCACTTCGTACTGCCTGACCTCTGCTCCCCATGTCTATCTGTGTGTCTTTTTGATGACACCGTGAATGAGGTTTGCGGTGCCTCATTGTTTTTTGTCTACTTTGCATTATTTGCCTCTTTGGAAAATACCAGTAGGTAACAGAATAACTGGATTTTAAAAACAATGCTCCCCTCAAAGAATTTCCCACACATCTGTCTCATGTTTACAGCATGTTATGTGCAGGAGACCAAGCTGTTTCTAGAATGTATTTAGCCATTCATTCAGGTGATCCCACACCCTAAGAAGGATTTCATTACAATGTACATACCAAACAAATGTAGAAACTGTTGGCAGTTTTATAACAGTTTTACAAGGAGCCAAATTGGATGCATAACCTTTAAACAAAAGTTGAACTCCATTTTATATCTGTTTTTTATCTTACTTTCCTCTGTAGCTGCTCTGTGTTATGTCACACTTTAGTTGCCTAAGTATTTCTGCTTCCAAATCTCTAGGAATGGTCTCCCACAGACAGAAGGGACGCTGGGGCACAAATCCCAGAAAAAAAAAAAGCAACACATTGCTGCATTTTAGCAAGTATGCTGCTATTATACCAATGACTTGCCTGAGTGTTACATCTCCCTCTAGACATAACTTCTATCAGGGATAAGCAGCAGTGAAGTGAATTGGAAGGGGCCCCTTGGGAGAGAGCAAAGGCTGTATTTCAGCTTACAGTCTCAGAAGCTATTAAAAAAATCATTTCAACAAGCTTATAGCCAGGCTACAGCTAGTTAAACATATGCAAATGATGCGACACTGATTCTGCAGTCCAGACAAAATCTTTACTATGATGAGTCCAGGGCAAAACCTAATTTCAAGTAATTTTTGTACTTCCGGGGCTTAATCTCTTGTTGCACTGCAGAAGAGCACCTCTCAGAGGCTTGGGGAAACCATGCAGCCCTGGGAATTTCTAGCATCTGTGGTACAAAACCCTTTGTAGACGTGGGTGGGAGGAGGCAAGGTTCAGTGCACTTGGCCTTCTGTAGAGATAGTGCTCATATGACTTCATATGAATGGGTTTTTCTAAATCTCTGGAGATATTGGTCTGATGTCTGAGCAGGTTCTAACTGGGTGGTGCAAAGCGTGCAAATGTCAAGTTTCTCCTCTCAAAAGAAGATACTGTACAGGATCAGGTAGTTGAGTTAACTAATTATACAGCAATCCTTCACTAGTGTCATTTTCTTACTCTTATTCAGTACTTTCTTATCCGGGTAAAGCAAGTTGTGGGTTCCTTTACGTAAAAAACTGAAAAACTTATTTTGTTAATGAACTGCTAATATCACACTGTGCATTATAAATAATGAGAAGTGCTACTGGAACTTGACACAATGATCCAAAAGCATGAAAAATTCCTGATTAATTTCTTTACACCTTGGTTCATGCTGTTAGGTGATATGTCAACTTCTGAAAAAAAAGTCTTAGGGAAGAAATAAAAAATGTCAAGCATATAAAGTCTATTGTTATCTAAGAGATTTAGCTGGAGTTGCCACTTCCCTATTCTCTTTCCTTTCATAAGCATAATCTCTTTTCCCATTCCTCTCAGCATGGTTCTGAAATTTCATTTGGTTTTGAAATCATTGAAGGAAGGTGCAGCATGATGGAATGGAAATAAACTTCCTTGGCAAGCACAGCACCCTCCTACTGCCCACAAATTGTATTTTGTTTCTTTAATTTTTCTTCTTCAATTAAAGAAAGATGTTAAATCATAACATACTGAAGAGCAGTGGAAATCATAGAACAAGGATACATGGCAAACATTTCAGTTTCAAGTGAAAATGGAACTCAGGCTCTGGAGACAAGATGGAAGTAGAAAGGAAAGCACAATAATTTGCATTTTAGGGGGGGGAAGTGTAAAAACCCGATCAGAATTCAAGACCAGCTGGCTAAAAGAAAGAAGATATAGCCTAACAGAATTCTATGCTCGGTGGAAGCTGAACCCAGATCGGGGTTTGGCACCTATAAAAGACTCCATTCACCTTTTGTCCTTCTGCCATTTTTCTTTGTATTTTCACTCTGACATTTTGTATCTCCATTGGTCTGAAGTCTGCACCAATTTAATGTCTGATTTCCCCAAAGGTAACTCAGTGACTGATAGTTATCACATGGCTGACCCTGGCCCAGTATCCATCTGTATCTTTACAGGATTAAACTATAGGGTGGGGTGAGGTCATGAATGTGTGATTTGGTAATTCTGTAATGAATTCAGAGGACAGTGAGATGAGAATGCAAGCCTACTTTTCAATCTACTGTTGACCATACGAAAACTAAACATCTGCCTAGGTTGATGCTTGAACTTGCACCTCAATACTGTAATTTTCCCTACCATCTTTAATATTTTTCTGGTGTAACAAAAATGATGCATCAGAGAAGCAATCTATTTCATGGCAGCAGTTGTGTATTCCAAATTAGTTTATGATTGCATTTAATAATGTACTACAGGTACCTTGTCTTTCCTAAATAACTAAACTGTCAGGAACAAGGCTTTTCATTTCACAAAATATTTAGTGTAAATTTTTCCAAAATAACCAAAACATTCACAGATCCAAATACAAGTGAAATCCTTCAAGAACTAAATACGCTTCAGGTTTGTAAAAAGCTTTTTTTTCTCGTTACTAATTTTCATTCCTAGTAGGCATTCAAAATTGGAAAATCAAAACAATGTATATTCAAAAAATTGAAACAGAAACTTTCAAACTGGAACATTCCACTGCAGTTTTCTTTCAAGGAGAGTTAAGAAAGAGAGCACATCTATGGAAACAGGTGATAGAAAACACTTTCAGAACAAGGAAGAGCTCCATCACAGGAAACATGTAACCAGTGCAATAGAAATCTCTTCAGTAAGAGTTCTGCTTCTCTGGAACATAACAAGTGTCCAAAGGCTCCAGATACAAACAATTTACCCCTGTCTTGTAGTCCCAATCATCATGCTCAGTTCTGTCTGCAATTAGGTTGCTGAACTAAGGGAAAGGGGGTATTCCTGCTGCTTGTTCTCCCAAAGCTCGGCATTTTACTTTAAAACCAAGACAAACTTTCTGCCTTCTCGCAGGCTTCTCTCAGTAGATATAAAGTACCTTCTGTATAGAGTGTCCCTCATAGAGAATTGCTGTTTCTTGGCTAAGATCTCTGGTGTCTGGGTTGCACAATTCAAGACTGACAGAAGTAGACATGAGCTCTTTAAAAGCTTGGCTTTCCCTGTGGCATTTTCCTTAGCATCCTTTCTAGAAGCAGACAGTAATTCTAGGCAGCACTGAAGTTAGCAGTGGTAAAGAAACATCTATCCCCAAAGCTAAGAGGTAATTTTGATTCCACTCACTGTCCCTGCCCTCTGGAGAGGACCAAACGGAACCTCTTTTTCCTTTTTTTAACTCTCTATCTGGGTTGCAAAGATGGATGCAGTAACAATAAAGGGACAAACATGGAGAGCTGCATTACAAACCAATTCATCAGAAAACATAGCACGCCTGCCTTACAAATTTGCCTGCAGCTCTTGTCTGCTGTGTTATTTTTAAACCGCCTGCAGGTTGCAGATTTTTGAGAAGCCCTTCTCCTAAAAGTATACACAGAGGATTTAGAAAAGCACAACTTCCATTGCCGCAAACTGAAGTTACCACATTCCCAGCATATTAAAATTTATCATCCTTCACCTTCCCATAAACTTTTCGGTGCAATTTGTGTATTCACAATATTTCCCAAGAGTCTTACAGCACTTCTCCATGGCAAGGTCAGTACACCTTCAGAATACCTCAGCTCTGCATTCCTGGTGTGCCCAACTGTCACACATCAGCCTGCAGTTGCTGTAATCAGGCATAATTCTACTGTATCTTTGGATTATCATAAAAAAAAATCCCAACAATAAGTTAGACTCAACATCAGTAGGAGCACAGCCACATTCATCTCCATCCCTTTGATACACACAAAGCAGATGAAAAGCGTGCGATATATGAGGAGCTTTGCATGTGGATCTCTGGCACAGAAGCCTTTGCCCTCAGCAGTATACAGCAGGGACTTCAACCAATTTCAGTAGAAAAAGCCAACAAGCTCTAGTCAGAGCAAACTGCTGTGGCCAACTGGTCTGTCACAGCAACAATGGCCAAACAGAGCCTGGCCTCCCTGTGCTGGGTAGAATTGGGCCGATGTGGACTGAGTGTGGGTTAAGCTCATGCTCAGCTTTGTACAAGTGCCCCTCACCCTACATTACACGTCAAGTTAAGCTGTTGCTCATTTACTCTGCTGATTCAGAGAGCCCTGATTTGGCTCTTGGCTGTTTATATTTCTCAGACATCCTCCATGTAATTGCATGGCCTGGCCCCAGGCTATCGGGCTCTGGAAGGAATAACCACATTATTCCACAGAACAGTTAGCATAATTAAAATATTGACTGCAGATTAAAAAATGTGCTGAATACTTCACAGAGTGGTTGGAGGGTTGGCAAGTCTTGGCAGCTTGTTGGCTGTGGGAGCTGGCTGATATTTAGATGTGCCTGCACCTTAAGCATTCATTGCTGTACGTGGGAACTGCTTTTTGTGCTGTCAACTTCTTATTTCACAAGAAGCCAACCTACACGCAAAAAGAAATGAACTGACTGCGAATGAGGAACTCCAAGGACTTTCTTGTGATTCTTATTGCTAGTGAGACCACTTCCTTGTTATTTAGAACTTCAGGACATCTGTCTTACTATGCCTTCATCTATTTTTATTTTTGTCCATCTTTCCAAATGTACACTGAAGGAACTGCATATGGTGCAAATGTGATAGGTGATAAAACCATTTGCTTAAGAACTGTTCTCATTGTATGAGAAAGCATTAAGAAGTTAAAAAAACAAAACAATAACAACAACAAAAAATCTCCGCTGGAATATTTGTTTTATCTACTGTTTTTTCTTTGATGTTTGATCTTTGTATTTCATCTGTAACAAGTCTAAAGCATAAATCGTTACATTTCCAGTCCCAGAAGGGCAGAAGGTGACGAAAAAAAAAAACATTTACAAGGCTGATGAAAATGACAGGAGCACTGAGGTGGCAGGGCATTTAGGGACTGCTTAGTGCCTTTGCAATATCTCCCTATTCTCTTTCTTAGGGAAATATCTGGGATAATAAACACTGCTAGAGACACACAGCTTTGGTTTTGAATGACTTCCTGGTTCTGATTAAATCCCCTGCTATCTGGCAAAAATGGTAAAGTGATCTCATGCTGCCAGCGTTCAATAAGACACGTGGATAATGCCTAAATCACTTTGCAGGCATCTACATCTGAATGAAATGCAGCAGAAGCAGCAACTTGCCAAAGTACTGCTTTAAATGAGCTTTTCATTTAATCTTCACTCACGTGCTTGAGAAATTCATGGGGTGACAGGAGATATTCAAGAAGCACTGCAGCCTCACAAACACAGACAGGGATGGCTGAGCTCAGGCTGTCCTGCTCCGCTGCAGAAGCTTCCAAGGACAAGGATCAGATTTAGTCTGATCTACAGCTCTTCTGAGATGAGCTAATTTTGTGAACAGTTCCTTTCCCACTCAAGGGATGTCACAAGCAATGGCCAAATGTTATTTTCTGAGGCTTCTATTACAGCTTTAAAGTAATCATAATAGCAAATTAATAGCAGATCTACTCTGTCATTTTCCATTCTCATTGCCATCTCTGTAATGAACAGCAGCTCTACTTCTTCAAAGCTTTTTCCATGATACTTCTCAATTTTGAACGTGCAATTAGAAATAAGTGTGATAACTTTTGGCACTGTGGTCTGTAGGCTACTGGTCTCCCTCTGTGTTAGGCTCAGTGTTGGTTTCTGTTTTCAGCTTCTTAATATTGACCTCCAAACTAAACCATAACTGTCATCTTGGACATCATTCTTTCAGAAAAAAAAAAAAAAACACAAAAACAAAAATTCCAAATCTAAACTAAAACCCCAAGATAAACTCTATAGAATGAGATAAAAGAAATTTATCTCATAAAGAAAATGCACAGAAGGAGGATCCACAGGACACCTTCAGTGAGAGGGGCAAAAAAATTTCTACAGCCTCTTCTTTGTTCTGATAGTGCACGTGGCCAAGTTTTCAATTTTTCTCCACTGAATGATTCATCTCTATTACCAGTATTTTCAAAATTAAATGGAAGAGGAGGAATGTGTTCATTCCCCTGCTGGGTTTAATAATCTTCCAGAAATTGTTTCCTGTTTACTTGGAAATCCCCACCTCCATGCTGTGATTTAAACACGTTCACCCCGTTAACTTAAAAACAAAACCTAGATAATGCTGTATAGTTTTTATCTTGCAGTCATAAAGCGATTTGTAATAAATGTTTTTCCAGAGAGAAATTACTTGGAAATGTGCATATGTTCATAGCTTCACGTTGCTTATTTAGATCGTATGTTATTACTGAACAACAAACTGTCATTCAGTTTTTATTTATGTACCACATCTGATAACTGATGGCAGCTTCTCATTCAACAACCACTATATTGGTGCTCAAATACAAACCTTAATGAAGCCATCAATAACCCCATTTATGGAGCCGTGCTACTTTGTTTCATGGTATGGGCCAGCACTCGACTATGAACTGTCAGTCTACATCATTTCACACAGAAAAATTCTGAGTGTATTTTCAAGACAAAATATTAAAAATACTTAAATTGCTTTTCCAGCCAAAATGTTATGTGTGAATTCTTGTGGCTTGGCAGGACGAAAGGGGAAGAAATTTCCCTTTAACTTCCTCAAGGAATAAATTTGCACAATAGCTTCAAGATTTTATTTACGTAGCATATATCAAACAAACTGTTCTTATATAAAAGCATTAGCTCATACAAGTCGGTGTGTTCTGTGTTAGCTTTTGTGAAGAGAATTCATGTAGAAGACAGCAATATCCTGTGGCCTGAGAGCAGAACTGGCAGCTCGGTTTTCAGACGGGACCTGAGCTTTCTCACACTCTCTTTAGCTCTTCATAAGGTCTAAATTGTTCTAAATGAACATTACATTTGTTTGATTAACTGCAGCCTGTGTGGGCCCAATTTGCATATGTGTTAAATTTCTGCTGCTAAAGCCCTCGGGAGTACCCAGCTCTCTATGTTTCAAAAGGCTGTAACGCAGAGTTACACAGCCCTTGGGAGGGAGAGTAACACCATTCCCTTGCTGAATCAAAGTCAGGAAAGAGATGGAATAAAGCATAGGTTGTACAAATTTAGCACATCTTCCTCTCCACGCACCTAATAGCCTTGATAGATCCCTGAAAGAAGGCAGCAGTGGAGATGCTCAAGTATTTGGCATCCAGACAGGTACTGTGCAAGTCCACAGCCTGGAAAGATGCTGGTAGGAAGCAGCAGACAAGACCAAACACTTGTTAGCTGGGAAGCCTCTATTCACCTCCCCTTTTTAAGTCTGTGCTGAAGCACTTTGTCTAACTGCTGGCTTTCCTCTCATTTCCCTTCTCAGATGAGATGGAGCAGTCTCCTGCAGTGCGTTCTGACTACTTGGTCTCAGGGATTAGAACTCCGCCAGTGAGGAGAAACAGCAAACTGGCAACACTGGGCAGGATCTTCAAACCATGGAAGTGGCGGAAAAAGAAAAATGAGAAGTTAAAGCAGACCTCTGCAGGTACGATGAGAACAGTCTGACACTGCACAAAGCAAAGCTTAGCTTGGGAGAAATGTGCTTGCACAGTAACACTAGTGATGACCTGACCTAAACCTAATTTGGAGATTTCAGCATGTTATAGATTTATAACATTTAAAGCTAGAAAACACTCATATATGCTGACTTCCTGTAGTACAATGTCATACATTTAGAAGAAAAGTTAAAAATATGAGTGAAGCACAAACCTTCACATAGACTGCTTTCATGGAGTGTCCTTTCTACAAATAGACTACATTTATGTCCCCAGGCATCATCGCCCCTTTTGTTTGGGGTGAAGATTATATAGGTCACAATAACATCATGAAAAGTGACAGGAGGGAACTACAGCATGCAAAATGCCTTCCCTCAAGCAGCTGCCTGCAGTAGAGTAGCCCAGCACATGCACTGCACACTCTCACTATACACCAGGGATGTCTCAGATGAGTAAGGAGACAAACTTGCCTGTTTTTTCCTCAGAGAAGATGGTGCAGTTCCCTCCACTTTTCTGATACCCTCTGGAGTGTCACAGTGAGGGACACCACCTCCTGCAACAGCTCCAATACACTGCATCAAACAGCACGAGGGCTCTAATACCACTGTTATTCTGCTATCATGGTGATCAGCAGCATCTTAGATCATAAATTTCAACTCCGTGTGGTTGATTTTACTGTTTTACAAGGGAAAAAGTACAAAATTGGCTGACTGGTCCAAGTTCCACCAAAATTCCTTGCATTTCTTTCCAAGCATACAGCACTTGAGACTAGAGAGAAATTCCTCATTGCAGCTCTCTCAGTCAGTTATGGAATACTCCACTGTAAACTGGTGCTGTATCATGCTACTACTTCTTGCAGTGCTGGAGAAGAAGATGACAGCACGACAAGGTCGGGATGAACTCATTAAGAAAGGCCTTCTGGAAATGATGGAACAGGGTAAGTAAAAATTCTTTTTTGATCAAAATCTTTTTTCCGTACAATAGGAAACAAGCAAAAGAAGAAAGCTAACAATCAAGCATATAAAAAGAAAACCTTAAGTACAAGCAGATAGAAAAAAAAAATCAGTATTAGGCTGTTAGTTTTTGTATATATATTTTTTAATTCCTCCCTGTTGCAAGCAGCCCATACAGTTTAATTTTTTTGATGTTTTTTCCACCTTGGATGCAATTTCAGCTTGCCTGGATTTATTCATGTTGTGAGTCTGAGCTGGTAGATGTATTTTATGCTATTGCTCTAAACCCAGCTAAATCCAACTGCCAAGAAAGTCAGCTACAACTGGTGCAAATACAAACTGAAACATAACAGATGCATTCAGTAGGGAAGCTTAAAAGTACAGCCCATGACTCCCAGTCTCATAAAATGATACTAATGTGATGTTTTTCAGCTGCCTTTCTGGTTTTCCATTCACGTGCAAAAGTGAAGCATTTGATAGTAGTGTCATTTTAAAGCCATCCCAAGAACAAACCAGATTCAGTATTGGTCACTGAATGAAAGAAATGCACAAAGGACTGTGGTTCTGTGTATCACCGTTTCCAAGCCCTAACAGATGGTTAAGGGATCTGGGTGGCTACCTGGGTGACTATTCTGGAAGACCAAGTGAGCTCCCTGTGTTTTTGGACAGCATCCCAATTGCCCTTTCCATGTAAACATAAATTTAAAAAAAAAAAATCCTCTTTGCTTTGAAAACTTAATAGCAGAAAGCATTGTACTGAGGAAAGATCAGCCTTTTGAGTTTGACCAATCTGGTAGATAGGAATGATGTTCTTTGAAAGTAATAATTGAGTTCCATTGTATAAAACAAATGCTGTGGCTATAAATAGCCTGTGGGACAGTACTCAGTGATGCTATGCTGGCGTGTAACCGAGCAACAGAAGAGTCAGAAAAAAAAGAGTATTTTAAACAGGATTTTTTTTTCACTGCATTAAAGCAATTATCATATTATTTTATTGGATTTATTTTAATATGGATTAATATGTTCAAGTTACAATACCTATCAAACCATCAGCTTATTCTAAAAGGGGCACTTTTTAGAAGGCACATTTTTAATGCCTGTCCATCAAGCTCTTTCTGTCTCTCATTCTAGAAAACTAGTTGTCCTATCAGCATATCAGCACCACCTGATAGAAAAAAATACACCCCATATCTGCTGGGAGTATTGAATTTCCCCATAACCTATGAATTTGAAATCATGGATATCTGAGCATTGCAAAACAGCAGTAAATAAAACAGCAAAGCACAGAGCTCCTGTAAACACCAAACCAGCTTACAGTACCACCCTGTGCCCAGAAAGGAAGAGCAGCTAACAGTCAGCTGAAGGACACTGCAGCTGCCTCCGAGTTATTTTTCTTTACACAAAGTGCTGTAAATCTCCTGGGTTATTTTATTATATTATCAGCAGAAGCAGCTTATTAACTGGTATCAAAAATTGACCCAAATAATTCTCAGTAAATGATTAGTGCCCTACTTGGACCGAGCTGAAGTGGCAGCAGTTTCAAGGCTAAGTCCTCATTTATGCAGTAAGTTGCAATTGTCAGAGCAGCAATACTATGCTAAAAAGACTGCTGTAAATCCTTAAATCCCTCTATCTACTCTACTTCTAGATACATGATTCCTGTTCACTTTCATAAACAGTCCGAACCATGATGAAGCTCTAGTCTGAGAAATCTGTAGATCTGCTTCATGCATTTACAATGTCACACTCCAGCTTCACAGCACAAGGTTTGTCAGGCAGCATTTTAAACCATACTGCTGGCTCAGAGCAAGCCACTGAGCTAGCACAGACTCTGCATCAATCTGCGAGCAGCCCAGGGTGAAGTTGTGCCATCCTTGCTTTGGGGATGAGTCATCCTAACAGGTTATGTCACTCTGTCTCCTCACGCAACCCCAAAACACAGCTGCCCAGCCATGCTGCACATCCAAATTTGTGGTTCATACATGCCACTCTGCTCATCCATGGCAAATACCAATTTGCCCTTGCAACCTCCTGAACCTGCCATACAGCTTCACTTTAGCTTACAGGGTACAAGTCTGACTGTGTAGTCGGATTCTTTCCCAGATAAATCACAGCCCTGGTTCTTCCTTTTTACAATTCCCAAGACTGCTGCTTTTTGTACCAGGACCCGTGCTTTCTCCCATCCTCAGTCTTCCTCTAAAACCCAGTGTTGGGAACCACTGCCAATCAAAGCAGAATGTCCACTTTGCTCTATGCACAAGCTGCTCATTTCTAAGGAACATCACTGCTCTGAGTCTCAGATGTTCCTCAATAGAAATTCTTCAGCAAGGCTGTCTCCTTGTCAGTACTCCGTTAGTCATTACACTCTCATCGGCCAGGATCTGAAGGAGCTCATGTCTCTGTCTGCAGCTCTATTGTGGCACAGCTGTCAGCAGCCTGCCTTTCTGAAGGATGTGAGAAATGTGTGAAGCAGAGTTACCTTGAAAACACTGAGGGAACTTCCCCCAGTATTTCTCCCCTTTGTGAGCACAAAACGAACCAGGTGTAGCTGTGCTTACAGCAATGGGAGGTAAGGGCTGCCTGTCAAGTAACAGAGGCAGCTGTTAATACACCAATGATTATGTATAGGCTGCCTTCACAATGAGCTGAAATGTAGGCAATGAACTTTTTCCCCCTCCCCTTCCCTGTATCATAGCAACTGTGCTACTGCAGGGACTATTTTAAGAACAGTAACTTTTCACCAAACGTGATTATGAGGCAGACTGAGCTCAGTGTACAAAAATACTGCATCCGTTCCGCAGCATCTCTGGGCCAAAATCTGATACCCTTACCCAAAAGGGCAATAAATTACTCTGCAGATTGTCCAAATTGTATTAAAAAGGGATAGTTATGAGTGCTAGCTGGTTTTAAATCAACGTTGAAGAAACTTGTCATGATTTCATTGCAAGGAAACATAGCCCTGTCAGGAGGGTCCAGGGCTAAGAAATACAAGTTGGAAGTCGGGGTGGACAGCAGGCACGTCCATCAGCATGGACAGATGGCAAGAGTGGGAAGTAATTGCTTTGCTTTGCAATGATAATGTTGATCTTGTAAATTTCTGAGAGAGTTGGGCAGTAAAAGGATAGTTTGTATTCTGAGGAATCTTGCTTGAATAGGGGGATACAAGAAAAGCTTCAGTCATCAAGATGCATACAGCTGCAGGGATCACTGGCACAGAAATCTTTCAGAGTAAGCAAAGAGAGCAGTTTCTAGGTCTGCATGAGGAGGGATTTGAATACCTGATCAGCTCAATTATACAAGACATGCTTTTTGAAGCTGAGTAACCAATGCTGTGCCCAAAATCTACAGCTGGGTAGAGAATACTAGCAGTCCTGCCAGCATTGCTGCTGGGCAGTTGGACAGCAGTGTCCTGCACATGGAGCCTGGCATGACCCTGACATGTCACAGCAACCTGTGCTCATGCTACACCGTGAGCTCTGCTCAGAGAAGGAATTGCCTCCGTCCAGAGCTCTTTGATCTCCCATGCCGTCATGCACACGGCAGGTGCTTCCAGAGCACAGTGGTATCTCAGTATATGCACAATGCCTAATTAACCAGGTTGCTGGACACCCACAGAAAAAGATGTCTTGTCTAGAAAATTGGGTGGATGTTATTGTTCAGATGGGCCGGTGTCCATGAGTTTTACATTACAGATGCTTGGCACTTTTAGAAATCAGGTGCTTCTCTAAGAGAAACCTCAGACCCTGACTACTTTGAAATTACTACAGCTTTGAGGCTCGCTCTTCTAGAGAGGATAGCAGGGAGGTTCAGCTTTCACTGCTTATTGTTTAATTAAGAATAAATGATTTGGTGTTGTAGATACTGAAGGAAAAGCCTGCACTGGTGACGATGCCACAAGAGCAACACAGAGTGACACTCCAGCTTGTGTGCCCGTGTGCCAGGCACTCGATTCTGAAGACATGCAGCAAGAGAGTACAACAGCAGCCACAACAAATGTAACCTCACTTAGTGAAGAGCTGCATTTGGATGAACTGAAAGAAGATGCAGGTATTGCATAAAAATGTTTCAAAATATAATAAGACTTTAAAAGATATTTCTGCTCAGCAGCTGCATGAGGAGTCAAATATGTTGGTGAGGTGGACAGCCAGGACACCTCATTCAGCTCAGCATCCACATACTGAGTTAGCACTCGTTATTTTTTATAACAGTGATTTTGAGACTGCTACCAAACTGAGGGACCACACAAATCTTCACATAATGAGATTAGTTGGATTATGAGACAATCCAGTCTTGGCATGGTGCTCTTTTGGAATTAGCAGTGACTGCTGTGAAGATGAAATAAGTTCCTCTCAAAAAAAATTTCTCAAATTTCACTGCCAAGGCTGAAGTTGTCTGTCCTGGCTTGAGGAACAATATTCAATGCACAACTTCTATCTACATCATCACCCTGCAAAAAGAAGTGCAGTTCAATGCTGTGAGTACAAATAAGTTAAACCAAGTCCTTCTCACAGAACTGTGCTCTGGCAAACAGGACCAGAGTGGCCAGGGAGAGTTGCAGGGTGTTCCATTGACTTCCTGATAGACAGCTTTTCATCCTCAGGTTATGGAATGAAGGTCAAGGACAGGACAATGAGGAAACACTTCCAGAGCTCATGTTTGTTTAATACACAGAAAATGAACTCCCTAGGCAGAAGAAGGGCAGCTTTGCCCACGTAACCCAGCCAGTGGATGTGGGGACAATCTGAAGGGAAAGATTTCTACTAGTAGCAAGGTGGCATTTTGACCAGTGGCTCTCTGTAAGTAATTATTTACTCTGCCAAGGAGTCTAGTCTTGAGCCCTTGGACTGTTTTCAGCAGGAAATGTTCACTCTGCAGTATGAAATCTGTTAATAGGTTTGTGTGCTCAAGACTCAGGTCTGCCTTCAGACTCAGACTCAAACATGCTATTATTAACAAAAACAATGACAGGAAAAACAAACAAACAAACAAACAAACAAACAAAAACAAAAACAAACAAACAAACAAAAAACAGAAAACAGAAGCAAACCTTTCTTTTCTGGGACCGTAAAATGATTTTTAGACAGCAATACATGATATTTCTGTGATACCACTCTGAACACAATCAAGTTCAGAAGGTGTGTTTGAGGCTGAGCATTTTTCAGGTCCACCTTCCCTACATGCATAGTCCCACCATGGCTGCACTTGCACTGAGCATCCTTTCCTATCACAGGGTGTGAAATTACTGCCAGAAGAAAGTACCGTTCAACTCAAGGAAAAGCATCCAAATATGACTGATTTCCTTGGCAAGCCACTAACATCTTTCTTCCTCAGTTTTTCTTTCCTATTTCATGTCTTCTCTTCTAGGCTTGTAGGCACAAAAATACAAACCAACGTCAGCCTAGAACAAAGCATTTCCCTATAAATATATATTTAAAAGGAAATTATTTAGTTATTTTGGTAACTATCACATAAGGAGACTTTCCTATCAAGCCAAATTTGTGTATTTATTCTAATTTCCTGTCATTCTTGAATGACAAATATTCATTCCTCCTCTTCTAGGCACACTTATTCATCTGTTAGTCAACAAATTAATTGCTATTATCTTGCCAGTGCTATTGTTTCCAACTGTTCTGGTGCTTCCCCATGCACTCTGAATACCAGGATGCTGAGAGAGAGTATGAGCTTGTATTCCAAATAAGGCATAAAAAGCAAGCCAAGAAAAGGTTTGTGATGTGACAGCTGTGAGTACTCACTTCTCTGGGTTTTTAGGAGATGGTCTAGAATTCTTTGGAGGCAAATGTACTTTGTTTAGACAATCCAGACTGCTAAAAGTTGGGGATTTACCATTTCTCCAGCCCAAACAGTTTGGACAGCTCTCACGCTAAGAGGAAACTCGTATCTCCCCATTTGGATCACTCCTCTACCTGCTGGGATGGGACAAACAACCTTTATGGCTACTACTGAGCCCATGGTGTCTGGATGCATCATTTGGAAGGGACCTGCCCAATGTGCTCAAGCCTGTGGATCCCCATGTATGCCAATACAAAGATCATTGCACAAGTCTAAGCACTGCCAGAATCAGATATTAATTTTAGACTTAATCACTGAAATTTCACCTACGTCCTCCTTCAGTTTCATGCCTTTCGGGATCTATTTCCCTGTGCCCTTATCACAGACAGGCCAATTTAACAAACTGCTCAGTCATTTAGCCTGTACTAACTTGAAAAGCTACTTTTGCCCTGTGTGCTTTTGCCATCTTTCAGGGGTCAATCCTGAAATGAGTGTGGTTTCACCATCTCAAATTATGGCTTTGGTGACTGCATCTTTTTAATACTTCATCCGTTCTGTGTTCTATGCTAGTTGCTGAGATCCTCTGGTAAATCTTTTTTTAGACAGACTTTTCTTGGTTGCCAACTTTATCTTCAAGAAAAACTCATCAGTTCTGGAGTCAGGTACAGTAAGAGATGGCAAGATACAAGCTGATGTAATGTATTAATCAAGAAAAAGATATATTGTGAACAACTGGAAAACAAGCTTTCATGCAATATTACAAGTTTAGTCTTTGCCCTTGGCTGGTACGTTCTTAGCCCAGACAAGTAGTCACCCAGTAACACCACAACATGCAGCTGCACTGCTGTAAGAAAATCCATTGCCTTTCTCAAAAGTTGCTTTACCTTGCTGTCTTTGTTATTAGCAAGAGAAAAGGAAAAATGGCATTAGGGAAGGAATGAGAAGTAAGGGAGGCTCACAAGTTTTTCTCAGGAGCATAAAAACTAACATTTCTTCAATATCCTCATACATTTTATTCTTTACCTGCCTCAGCTGTTTGGCTATTTCACATAACAATTTTTTTTGGCACAGTAAAGAAGTGCTTCTAGCTGAGTACCATGTGTTCTGTTCTTCTGAATGTTCCTGGCATTGTCTCCTGGCTGATCAGTATTAATAACTTCATTTTCCATTAATTTTACTCATCTTCTTACTAGCCAAGAAACCTTCAGCACCCAAGGAAGAATTGGAAGATGCCAGTCTGCCAGCATCTGAAGACAGTCCACAAGCCTTACTTGTACCTGAATCCACAGATTCTCCCCAGAAACTGACAGAAGGAAATCCAGCACAGCTTCCCAGCCCTCCATTGCTCCCTGCTCCACCACCTAAGGCAATCTCCAAAATCACAAAGAGTGTAACAGGTCAGTCATTGCCAGTCAGTACAGACTTTCCCAATCTCTTATACACTGTTCACTTACATGGTACAATTTTTTTTCTTATATCCATTTGCAAGGCTTGTGTTTGCAAGCTACTGTGAATCAGGCTAGTTACAGTGAATTAATAGAATGCTAATGAATTCCTTGAACTGAGTGATCTGGATGCCAGATAAAAACACACTGATCTTTGTACTTTACATATATATATCTGGGGATTATTTGTTTTGCACTAAACACATGTAAAACAAATCAAACCAACCGCAGTCATCTGCTGAATCAGATGCTCATATTGATATAAAACATGAGGAAGATTCTAATTTTTATTTTTAACCTAGAATCCTGCTGGATAACAGTAGAACAGTAGGCTTTGTAGAGGTTTCTGTCTTAAGGTTATGCTATCTAGGGTAGTTCTAAACTAGAGCTATGAAATCTGGTCTAATTACACAGAATGCACATAAGTGATATACCTGGCTCCCACAACGCAATACTCCATGCCAGACTTCAGTGAATGTTTCAACAGCAGTTCCTCTAGGCCTGATTTTCTAATGTATTGCCAGTGTTACTACATTTTCCAACATTCTGGCACTACAGAAGGGTGTTAAAGTGAATATGATTTTAGTTTGTTCCAATTTTAGGGCCCCTGCATATGGTAAAGGCAGTTTAAAGGTCCTTACTGCAAATTAGAATCAAGTCTTGACATCTAAATGCCAGACCTGTTGTGTATTTAGACTTTTAAATGACAGCCATTATCTCAGCCCTGATTTGCATCCCCACCGGCACAAAGAACAGGGTTTTCAAAGTCACCAGGAAACAAAATATCAGAGAGACACTGATCAGACTACTGGAAGTCACAGAAAACACTGGGGTTTTCTGTCTTTTTGAGTAAAATCACAAGTATCTGTTTCCAATGAAAAATATTCATATTTCGTCCACATCTGAAGGCCATAAGAGTTTAAGTTAGAGCTAGATTCAGGATGGTATCATAATGCTTCTTGGAGCTATTGTTCAGATTCTCTCACCATTCTCTGCCATGGGTCAAGCTCTAGCTTTCCTCTTCTATCTTGCAACATAAACTAGACAAATCAGGACTCCCCTTTGTCATTGCTCAACTGATAAGAGAGATGTTCAGTGTTGGATTTAGGCCATTTGGAAAACCTAACTTGTAGAGAGTAACAAAATTATGGATCCACTATACACTTAACAGCACTTTGAGTTCAGATATTTTGCTGTTTAACCTAGCATCTGGGATATTTTGAGTTCTGCCACTTAATTTTCACCTAAATATTCCACAAAGAACAACTCTTGGTTTTCTCAATGACTGCAGTAACTACGGACCTTTATCCAATGGTGATTATACATTTGTTTATTTTGGTTTGGAAGTGGAGGCAGTGGCAAGTTAAAACTAAACAAATACTGTGAGTGAGTGAAAGGGGATACAAATGTATGGAGAGAAACAAAGAACTATTAAAAAAAGAAAGGGAACAAAGAGGTTGAAAAGCTCTTTTGTGTTTGTTTTTTTTTCCCATTTAACAATGCTAGAGATGTTGTTAGCAAAGGAGTGAGGAATGAGCCAAGCACCAATTAATCACAGAGAGAGGGGGAACAGGGCAAGCTGCCAAGACATCACTTTGCAAGATTATTCACTGAACAGCTGTTATTAGATTGAATAAGGTGTGATTTAAGGAAACACAATATTGGCCCAAGCTGCAGTGAGGACAAAATTGGCTGCTGGCCCATTTCAGAAACAAGCAAATATGAAGATAAAGCAAAGTGTCCTCTCTTCCTGTTTTGGGATTGAGTTGAACACAGGTTTCTAGCTCTGAGAAAACACAGCAACCCTCTCCCATTGTGCAGAGGTGGAAAGTGAATTAAGAGGTGTTTCCACAGGAGCACATAATCAGAATTGCGACTCGAATGCCGAGCAAACATCTCTGCTTAGCAGAAGGTGGCTGTCTCCTGGGTGCAGAATGTCTTGATCAGTTCCGGGCTGGGAAGGTACCTCATTGCCAAGGCTCTGCACATTGGACGCCAAGAGACTTGAAGAAATGCTCCTGTGCTTTCAACATTTTCAGATTTTTGATAGTGTAGTTTTTAGACCAGCTTAAACTCTGCCTCCTGGAGATATAAAGAGAGAGATTCAACAACCCTGGGCACTGATAAGGGTTCTGGGTCAGATGGAGAGAAATGTGCAAAAATGCCTTCTTAAAATAAAGAAATGATTTAGACCTCTCTTAGAATATGAAAGCAGATTGGCATCAATGGTAAAATCTCCTTGCTGTGGAGGCTCTTCTGTCTACCCTTTAAATGTGAAAAAGAGACTGGGCTTAGTGTTACTGCACTCTCAAAGTTGATGTTTGAATTTGGTTGTGGATACAGGAGTTCTCCTTCCCAACCCAAAGTGGTTTTACTGTTGCCCTCATTAATTCTGCTCTCAGTAAACATGTTCTGTGAAAATAAAATTGTGCAATACTTGTATAAGCTGTGTCAGTTTAAATTCCTGTCTACAACACTAGATGGCAACAAGAGAAAAGCAAAATCCTTTTGCATGAAGATGTCAAGTTGCCTTTTTGCAACCAGACTGAACTGTTGCAATAACTACCACCATATGCCAAGAAGTTTGGGACTGAGATGTGTGGAAAAAAGAGAAAGGAAAAGAGAACTGCAAAACAGAAATCTAATCAGCATCTTTTCAGCCCAAGTGTTCGAATATCTTAAGAATGCAAAACTACTAAATTTACAACTAAGGAAATATCTGCTATGTTTTGGACTCAGGTGCTAGAGAATTTATGCATCAAAATCTAGCTTCCAGTACTGGATAAAAAAAATCTGAATTGAGACGTAAAACAAACAAACAAGTAAAAACATGTTAGTTTATCCTTTTCTTCTTTTTCTGTTCTTGGTGCTCAATACCACATCTTTCATTTGGATTTCATTTGGCAAGTTTTGTTATGTGAATGTTATATTACAATAATTTTGGCATTGCCTCAATTGGCATATGAAAGACAGGGGTCTGATCAGTGCAGTCATCACAGAAGAGCAGACAATAGACACTGGTACATTTTGTCCTGACTGTCAAGCACAGTGCATAAATTTTAATACAATCTGCCAGAGTCCAGCAGAGAAAGTGCTAGAATGGAAAGCCACCACAGTATGGGACATCAGTAGCTAGGAAGAACAGCACTGACCATCAAGATTGAACTGATAGGCTGGGAAAAGGAGAATATGACTGTGTGGGAGAAAAGGGATATGGGGGAAGCATCTATTTTTCTACATCAAAGATGCAGACCTGCATAGTATGAGCCTTTTGAATTCAGATGGCTACTCAGCTTAACCAGTTTTACCTCTTAGCAAGAACCAAACATCACTATTTTCTTCTATCAAATCAATTTCAGTGCAGGCTCTAGGCACAAAAATCCAAGTATCCAAGTATTGCATGACCTTTTACCCTCCTGTATTTTGACAGCAGGAAGCGACACAGATGACCCAGCCATGAAGTCTCCTCCTTCCACTATCCTGAAGAATTATGTAGTTGTTGGCTCCTCTCAAATCTCAGGACAAGCTGCCCTCTTCCATTCCTCTGGCCAGAAAAGCTCCGAGTCTCACGTCAGAGGACAGGTAACAACGCCGACTGGCTCCCCTCACCTGGCTGCTGTCCACCTGCCTTTACCTCCCAGCAGAGTCATTGAAGAACTCCACAGGGCTCTGGCCACCAAACACCGGCAGGACAGGTACCTGCAGCCTCTTGGCTACATGGGTGCATGAGGAGTCATTCCACTAAATCATTTTTCTTGGTAAATGCCCTTATCCTGTTTTTTTAGCATTTTAACCACTTCTACAGCTCACCTTCATCTTCTTGAGGTCACTGCTTTGAGCATGGTAGGTTTTCAAGTGGGTAGAAACAGTTAATAATCTTTGGTCCACTGCAAAACTCTCCTCCAAACATATCAAGGTAGAGTAACTAAGGCAAATTGTCCTGTAAATACGAGTATATCTGAGAAATGTTACTATTTCAGAATCTGTCTCTTGGCTTAAACATGAGCATATAGAGCATACATTTTCTAATGCAAATGCTTTTGTGGCAGTATTTTGGGTACTTTATCTGGTTTTCATTATGAACCCTCCTCTGTATTAGAGACAGACAGAGATAACCAGTGAAGTTTGTAACATTTCTCAGCTCCATAACAGCTACTGTTATGGAGAAGAGATTCATTCAGTATTATTTCCATGCCCTCTGTCATGATCATAAAATATCAGAATGAGAATACTTCATGTCATGTGTGTTTTATGTTAGGGGTATGCACTCGTGTGTTTTCCTTTAATCAGTACAGCAGAGCACGTGGTTATATATCAAACAAGTACATCAGTCTCTGTACCTTATTATTATCCTTCTGTACCTTATTCTTATGACAAACCTAGATCTCTATGCTCATTATTGTCAGCAATCTTGAGGATGCCATCCCCTGTTTTCCCATACTGAACTCTCTGTCCTGGCTTTTATGAGCTACAGGCCATGCTAGTCATTTTCATACAAGTAATAAGTTCCTACTGTGGCACTAAAACACAAGTGTTTTGTAAAAACTGGGCTTGACCTTCCACCCACAGCTTCCATGGAAGAGAAAGCAAAGGCTCTCCAAAAAAAAGAGTGGATGTCCGTCCATCCAGAACGTCTAGCATTGAGCGCAACAAAGAAAAGGAGAATTCCCTGAATTACAGCAGCGATTCAGAAAATAAGAGGAATTCAGTTAAAGAGTCGGATGAGAACAAAGAAAACATGATAATGAACTCAGAGCTTAAGGAAGACTCCGTTTTTTATCAGGATGAGGAAGTTTTGAATGACTCCATTATTTCTGGTAAGCAAAGTCACCTATTATATTATATACTATTGATGCCTAATGTAATGTTCTATAAAACAACAGAAAATACTGAGTAGTATAAATTATTCCGTGTGGTGGCACAACACAAATCCAAAGTTGTAACATAAATCCAAACCATACAGGGTTCCAGTTGCAAAGTGTCTGAGGCGGCTGCAATGGATGAATACTTGGCAAGCTAGGCAACACAGTGGCTTAAACTGTGAATTCCTACCATGGGGTGGTTATGTGACCCAGAAGAAAGCAGCTTCAGAGATATGATGCTGCCCATTCATATGGTGCGTGCTGGAATGTAAGCAAGGCATTTCTGGTCTTGACTCTGAATGGCACTGCTTCTGTCAGCATGCATTCAAATGCATCTATTTGCATTTTAGAGAAAAATGAGAGATGCAGAAGTGGCAGGAATAACACCAGAATAATTTACTAAAAGTAAAGGTTCTTTCTAGTTTTAAAAATCTGGGCTGGTTTGAAAATCAGGATATAAATTATCAATTAATCCAGAGTTAATTTATGATTACTGTACTGTGTTTTCACATCACTAAATTAGTCATTGCCACCCTGCATGTAGCCTTGAACTGATAACAGATGCAAGCAAAATCTTTGTGTTAGTGTGCAGTATTTGGATTTGCCTTTTGCTTGGTAGAACGAACAGTAAACATACAAGAAAATAAATGTCAGGATTCAACTGAGTTAAAACAGGAACTTTTGTCAGGAACCTGCAGAGACCAAGCATGAAAAAGGTATGAGCTCTCAAAACATTTATTGTTGACCTAGCTGAGCTGCCATAAATTGTGAAACAAGGCATAAGCAAGATTCGGCCTTGGTCATGGGACACACTGGCATTGAACACATCGCACTGGCAAGGAAAAAATTAATCCTTAGGAAGAAAATACTTAGATGAAGGTATTTGCATGTTCAATTTCCACTGAGATAGTGATCAGGAAGGGTTTTGTCTCAAGGTGTTGACAATGGACATGGGGAAAGCTAGTCTGGGGCTTTGTTCCCTTTGTTCTCCCCCCCCCCCCTTTTTTTTTTTATTATTATTTGTTTGTTTGATTTGGTTTATTTGGTTCAATTCTGAAGCATCATAAATGGATTTCTGCAGGAGGTGAAATAATAGAACTGGCCACCAGTGGACCAGCCAAGGTGAGAACAGACCCTGCTGGTGCACCTGCAGGGGGTAACACCATCTCCCTCCTTTCATTTTGTCTGGCAGGTATTATTTTTCAGGAATTAACCCAATTGGTCAGGCATGGGAAGCTGCTCTTTGGACTATCAGATCAGCTTAATCCAGCTCTCTTGCATTTTTATTTGGTAAAATACCCTAAAGATTAATGAGTGCATAGTGCATATGGACCATGGGAGTGGCTATAGCATAAGCCTTTTATAAATCCTAACATCTGGATGAAGTGAGCACAGCTTATCCTGTGTGGGTTGTATGCTCTCTACTCCTTTAATACTGCAGCAGGATTTGGGTTAAAGTTGAGATTTTTCAGTTATGATTTGTGTTTTTAATTTCACAAAGTAGGAGACTTTTGAAGTCTGCAGAAGACAAGTCCAGGAGTAGTCAGAGCTCGGAAGAGCAGCTACATTTTACTTTGTCTCAAACAACATATTGCATTGTTCCATCTCACTTTGAAGTACAAGCTTCTAGGGAACATACTGAGATAGCTTAATCCAGTGTCTTTACTTCAGCTTCAAAAACTGAGTTCTTGCAAAAAGGTGCATGCAGTCTTTCACCTGCACAGCTTAAGTTTCAGCTGACTTTCAAATGGGTGAGGACAGCAGAAAACAACCCTGACTTTGAGCAAATAATCACTGCGGTTCTACCTCTTGTTTTCCCATAATCCAAACATGAGATATAGCATGACATAGCAGGTAGTTTTAGAACATCCTGATGAGAGCAGGAATAGTTCTGCATGCTTATACCTCCGCTGTCACTGATAAATGGGAGAATAACCATTTAGAGCACACGTCTACAATTTTTAAAAAATATAGAAAAAGTGTTGCGTGCACATGTAGAGCTCCCTTGTTTCTTTCTAAGGAGTTCTGGACAGAGAAATTCACATGTGCTGCATGGTGTATACATATCTTGCTTTTGGTGCACCCAAGATGCACTGAACTGCCTGTAAATCCACCACACAGATGGCTGGCACATGGGCAGCATGTCTATCGTGTTCAAGAGACATTGGTCTCAGTGACGTACAGTATCTCTGCAGCAATCTCCTGGCATGACCAAATTCCCCTTAGTGCCTGTTTAAAACTTTCAAGTGAAAATGAGAGCGTGTTCAGGGATAAATGGGAAACTGTTCCTTCAGTTGCTTGGATTGAGCACTGTTAACACCCATTTTTCACTACTCCCACTGAGGTGAAGGCTTAAAAAAGCTTGACTGAGTCCCAAGCCTGTGGCTTAGTGATCCAAGTGTTTGCGATGGAGACATACTCATTTAGCAGAATGCTCTGTGTGCAGCAGCCAAATAATTTAACTTCTTTTACCCATCTGTTAAACATATACCTAATTCTTCACAGAGGGCTGCATGGTTTAATTTAATTAATGTTTGCAACAGACTTTGAAAGCATTAAGAGGAAGGTGCTAAACAAGGGCACAGCTTTCAGATTCCAATCAGGGTTTTGAGCTCATTAATTTTAGGCCATTGCAACTATTTAGAGACTTGCTCCTTCTTATAGGGATTCCATACCCACTCTCTGCCCTATCTTCCCAAGATGCATGTGTGGATGTGCTATAGATTTTTCCTCCCTGCATGAAGAAATTCAAGATCAATAGTGATAATAATAATGTAGTCCCCCAGATTTTGAGCAAATAAACTGCCAATATTTGAAAATGAGAATATATTTAGGATTTAGTATCTTGCCATCCTCCAGAGCATCCCTTTTAAAGCAGACTTTAATCCTATCTCAAATGCCAAATAAAAATACCAATTAAATGTCATTTTCTTTATAAGTGAGATGACCTTTCTTAGAAAAGGTGAAACATTTTATTTTTTTTTTTTAAAGGGCCACAAAACACAACCACTGTTAAAGTAAAAAGGAACCAAACCAAAAAACAGCTATTACACACCATGCTCCCAAGGTCAGGGAGATTGAAGGTTTAACTGCAGCTCCTGAGTACTCTGACAACATCCATCTGACTGGTGCTACTCTGCACTGAGAATTTTCTGACTGCTGAAGTCCTGGACTGGACCATAGAATGGCCAGGAGAGCACTGCGAAGGCAAATAGGACTCTGGTGTAAATTTACTTGCTGCAATATACCTGTAATTAATTACTGGAAGACTGCAGTCCTTCCAGGGTGACTCAGCAGCTCACTGAGCTTTAATAGCACTTCCCTTTTCCTCTCTGCACACCATAAGCAATCCACTGCTCAGCAGATAGAGACTTCAGGTTTCTAATCTGCATCTGAGAACGAAAACTGATTTTTTTTGTAAGCAGTTAAAGTTTACAGTCATTTTGTGGTATACCTTTCCAAACACACAGCAAAATGGTTTTATAAGCTCAGTGGTCTTTTATAAGCAAGTTTTCACTTGCTTAGCCTGCGTAAGCCTGAAGAGCTCCAACAATGGATAGATACACCAAAGCTCAGACAATTCCCTCCAGTGACAGAATGCTTCAAATATCACCAGCAGAACAGCATCAAGGACCCAACATTCTGCACATCAAGAGCAGTAAACTCATGAAAACAGGTTCTGCACATCCTCCTTGAAGAGCTGTTTTGTAATGGCAGTGTTTTAGATCATCTTTTTTTGATAGAAAACACGTGTTAGCACATTTTACAGTAAGCAGAACAGGTCATGCAATCACAATAAGTATCTATACCCCGTGTTGCCCAATTGTCCAATTAACTTGCCAACATTCTGAAAAATGCCATAAAATTTTATTTTCTTTCATTCTTTGGAATATTTTCCCCTGCTCTTTTCAGAAGAAAAAGCCTAAAGTGAAGAGTATAGTATTGATTTGAAATTCTGTTATGACACATTGTCACCTTGGATAGGAAGGATGCAGATACATGTAATGGCTTACATGCAGTGCTATACATAGTGTTAGTGTCTGCTCACAGTTTTGATTTTCTATGTCTGAAAGAACGATGACATTAAAAAACCATAATTATATGTAAAATAAAAATGACCAACTCTGACTGTCTCAGTTACCGTTTTCAATTGCTGTTTATGCCTGGTCATCTAGAGGGGAAGATGCATATATTCTGGCCACCTGTCCCTGAGCCATCCCATCTTTCTGCAAAGGAACCACTAAAAGATTCAGGGAACAGGGATTGCTCTCAGCTATAGGGATGCTCAGAGGCCTGAGACAAGATGCACAGCCTTTGATTTCTAAACTAGAGATGTGAGTCATATCTCAGTTGCAAATAATTTTCTCCTGAAACCATTGCTTGCTTATGGAGGCCAGTAAAGACAACAGAGGACTACAACCCTTCTGCATTTGTAAGCAGTTTATTGTCAGAGCCCTAATCACAAGCACAATTGTATCACTGCTTATATTAGTGTGTGTTACTGCTCACTGCACACTAACATACGAGTCACCATCTCTCTGCATAGTTTCCCACTCTTTACATGTTCATTTTTCATCTCCAGGAACTGTCTTTCTAATGTCTTTCTTTACAATCTGTATCCCAGGTACTTTGCCAAGAAAATGTAAGAAAGAACTGCTGGCAGTAAAACTACGAAACAGACCAAGCAAGCAGGAGCTGGAAGACAGGAATATTTTCCCAAGGAGGACAGATGAGGAAAGACAGGAAATCCGGCAGCAAATTGAAATGAAGCTCTCAAAGTAAGTTATCTGAGAATACGGGGGAATCTCCCTTTTCAATGATGTGTCTTCTTAGTACTGTCAGATGAGAAATTGTCACCCACCCCTGAGTTCATTTCTAGCAGTGAATAACAGAAAACCTAATACATCACATTTACACATACATCACAGCTGTCAGTCAGTCACATGAAAAAATCTTAACTGCCTCTTTAGTCAGGATTCCCTTGATTTCAATGGAAAACAAGACACAAGTAAATGGGGGTTATAAACCTCCAAATCTACCTGCAGTTCCACAGATGTGATTAAGGTTTTGAAGTCTTCCAAGAAGGCTAGTGCTTTAATGTAAAAACAGTAATCTAATTATGTATCGATCTGATCTTGCCTGGCCAGCACTTGCTGATTTTAAGGCTAAGGGCAATTGCTATAACTGCATACTCAGAGAAGGGAAAGCTCCTGCGTGTGTTGGTGGCTGTGTTTCTGTTTTAAGGGAGGAGCAGCTTCAGCAGCATTGCTGACACACGGGTAATGTGTTGTGCAAGTCCTGCTGCGGGGATGGCAGGAATGGTCTGGTTTTGATCAGTAACCAGGGCAACAGTGTAGAGCTGGGTGAGAAACAGCATAACTGTGGCATGTAGCCTAAAGCAAAGACTGAAGGTAACTATGGGACTGCATCATTTGTTTTTGTGTCTGTGTGCGGTTTTTTTGTTGTTTTTTTTCCCCCTAAAAGCTACATTTGGGTATCTGAAAGCATGAATTTTTTAGATGAGACAAAGTGGATTGCTAAATAATGTGTGCTGTGCCTGCCCACACTGGGACAGCAAGCACGGCTCACCGCCAAAATGCTTGGAATCAAACTGAGAAACACGAACAGAAGTTCATTTTCAAAGCTTATTAAATATTAAATATCTCAAGCCTTTCCTGAAAGAAACATTTATTGATATTTAGGCTAGCTCATTCATGTGTATGCATTTGATTAAACTTTACCTCAGGGGACAGTGAATGAGAGACACATATGGATCAAAGCACAAGTCCTAACAGACCAGGGCTTTTGGGAGGAAACACCACTGCCACCACCACATTTGCTAAGAAATGAGCTTCTGAATGAACGCAGATGAGATTTAGGGTAAATGTCCTGATGCCCCTGCAGTGTTGGATGCAGCAATCACCTTCTTCCAGACTCATAGGAACTGCTGTTTATTCTTTGTTTCATGGCAGCACCTTACATCCAAAGGAGAATAGTGCAGTGCAAGTGACTGTGCAAGACAGCAAATGACAGCTCCTGTCACAAAAAATATGTACATCCTATGCAAGCAGAAAATCCCACATTACAGTTTACATTAAATTCTAAGAGATACAGCCACAGTAAGACACAGATGTGCCACTTTAATAGCCATTATTTCAGGAGAGAAAGTAGACCTTGTATATTCATTTCAGGGAAATATTTCAAACTGCACTTTGATACTTTAATTCCAGTATTTTGGCCCGACAAAAAGAAATGTCTTCATAGGTCAGGTGCCTAATTTTATGGGCCCTAAAATACACCAACAAAAAGGTTTCCATCCCACTGCATCCTTAAAAACAAGCTGAACCACCACAGACTATTCAGAGGGATAAGATTATCTCATCATCAGCCACACCTCATTCTGCTGAAGTGCCTGGAAGGTCACCTCTCTTCAATACCGCCTGACTTCTGATGTGAAAGGTCTGATGGAATTGCAGCTTGAGGTGGCATAACTACAGACTTTATCTTTTTCATTTCATTTGCCATTTTACTTCCTTAATAATGAGCCTGGAGAATTATTTTAAAGGAGCCATAACTCAAGTCAACTGTCAGTACAAGGACTTAAAAAGAAAACTGCTCTGCTGGTGAAGAAAGGGACTGGTCATGACTAGAAGCTAGGAAATGCACACTCTATAGATAAAGGCAGTAAAGATAGTCCCCATATTGTCTCTTATGATCTCACGAAGCAATCTGTGGTGCAGGCTATTAGTCTCAATGGTTATGTCTAGAGGATGGCAAAAAGCCAGCTTTGTTCCAAGTGCTGGAAGACAGTCTTTCATTTAGATGCTTCTTCCTGGAACGTGTCAGGTTCAGCGCATCTTGGAAAACAGACGGTGCAGAGATTGCTGGAATAGCCAGGAATGGCAAAACAGATTGGAAGCAACCTCCCACACAACTTCCAGCACATATGTGCACTGGCAGAGCTCAGCTCGGCTCTTAACTCATCCACCAGAATAGAATGTGACCATAGAAACAAGCTCAGGTGCCGGATGCACAAAAGCAATATTTATACAAAAAAAAAAAAAAAAACAAGGAATGTGGTAAAAAATGAAAAATAAAATCCCAAACCTAAAAGTTGGTGCCGGCAAAGGCAGAGGTGTCAAAGCCCTCAATTGATCCCTCTGGAATTTCTGACTAGTTCTCACTCCCTATAATACAGACCACCCCAGAGTCCCCACTCATAGCACAACCTGACAGTAGCATGGAAATGTAACCACACTGGGAAGAAGAATGAGAATCTTGGATGAGATTTTGAGATCTTTACATTCATTCATTTAATGATACTTGTGCAGCTTACTCTCTCTGTAGGTGTGACAGCGTGGAAGTTTACAGCATACTGCTAAGTGCTCAAGTATGAGGTACTATCAGGCAATTGGGATCCAATAGGCATGAATGCTTGCTGTACAATCTTGCCATTTCCTGTGCAGATTAGAGCACATTACTTCTGTACTGGTAGCACTTTGATAATTGCAATGGGACTTGCCTGCTCAGCTATGAATCTACATGTACCATCAGGCTATAGACCTGTCCTTCTGCACAAGAGAATAATGTACAAGCAAATTAGAGAGTTGTTATTCAATTGCTGTCTGCATCAGAATAGCAAGTAAACAGGCAGTTGTTTTCAAGATCAATATTTAACAGCACATTCGTAGGGATTTGAAAGTTTATAGCTGTCTAGAAAATTGCATGTTTCACAGCTAACACAGCCTAGCTCTGTAGTCTAGAAAGAAAGCTATGCTAATGTATATAATGTACAAAACACATCAATAATGGCATCTAAGTAACTTAGAAAGATAGGGAGACAGAAGAAAAGCATTTTATCAAAACCACTGTATTTTTTCTAAATGGTTCTAGTTGAAATACATTTAGGGGTAGTTGTGAATCTGGCAAGAAAACCAACTCTGTGCTGTCACGCTCATGAGCGTTTGCACAACCAAAACGAATACTTATTTTTCTTTACTTTCCATCACGTATTTCCCATCTTCTGTGCTTCCAAGCCAAATTACCACTTGTTGCCATGGAAACACAGACATTTCCCTCTACCTCCATCCAAACCGGTAGTGTTCCATCTTCCCCATGTTTCCCTTTCCAGTCATGTTATCTGTTATTAATTCATGCATCCCAGTGCCCCTGGCCACGATATGTGCTTGCAGTATTCTACCGTGCATTAGACAACAGAGATTTTGGTATTCCAGGCTCCCAACAGGTCTCATTTCCAATTATTATGGGTTCACAGCACAGATAATAAGCCCTCCATGGAATTCAATGAATTGAGAGCTCTTTGTGTCAAGAGGCAGAGAAGACATTTGCAAGTACGATTATTTGCAAGAGCTACTTTCTGTCTTACAGACCCACTTTGTTCTAGGAGGAGTTTTAGCTAAAACCTGGAGAAGTAAAATAGTTGCTCAACTGAAAAGTGATGTAGGAAAGGGTTGTTTAATTAAATTTGATATCTGACTGCTTGGAAAGTTAATGTTTGAACTGCCTGGGTGGCTGGTGTTTCTCAGGCACGCTTTGTATAACCACAGTTAAAGACACTCCATTATTACTTAATGTTTCAACAAAAACATGAATTCCCGGAAAAGACTGTACTTGTAATTTTCACTTCATGTTCTGTGTCACCTCCTTGGATATTTGCATAAGTAGACACGAAGCATTAAGGAGCACTTAAAAGATTATGGAGATGGAAATTCACATGCAGAAGTGTGGGCATAAAAGAAGTCACAAAGGAAGAGTGACAGCTTTGTGAACCTAAATCACCTAAACCACATTGGAAATCCTGGCCTGGGGAAGCAGATCATGCTGGGGCAAGGTTTCTTGTCAATGTAAATTGACAAAGGAGGTATCTTTATTCAGATTTACCACATCTGGGTATCTGTAGTTCTAGTGCTTCCCTGAGGTTCTCAGAAAGGCATTTGCAAGTTAACTTCCCAGAAAGTGCAGAGGTAGCAAAAGGCATACTGAGATTAGGCTCTGGTTTGTAGCTCAGCCTCACGTAACAGAGCGTGAAGTTCACAGCGCTGCTGAAGGCAGAACACCACCAAGAAAACAGCACTTCAGATTTGCAGCCTGAAAGCATAAAGTGTGACGGTTCAACACAAAGCAGTCATAAAGGAAAATTTTGTGTCCTGTTTCCTAAGAACGGCACATCCAGCACTGTTTCCTCATGGGAATGGCTCAGAGCAGCTCTGCTGACTGCAAAGGAATCAGCCCTCCAGAGGCATCCACTGGGAAAGCGGGCTGAATTCACAGGATTTGGGAGCAAACTGTACATGATTTGGTCAAAAGGAGAGTGAGGTACAAGATGTTAATGCAGAAAAGTGTTTAGCTGAGCCCAGTTTAGACATTGCCCTAAATTTACCTGGAGATTGTTGAGTTTTGGGGTTTTTTTTGATGCAGCTCTGGCTGTGCTCAAACTCCCACTGGCTGAAGTAGAAATTAGGGAACTGTCCTGATTTAGATCATAATTTCAGACTGGCTGGGAAGACATGACACAGATTTGTGTCAGAGACAGAGCAGAGCAGGAGCAGAGAAAAGCTCGGCTGTCACCGCTAATTAGCTGCGTACGATTTACTGCATGCCCTCCTCATTTGGCAGGAATCCTCCAGGTTACCTTGTCACCAATGCTAAAAATAACCCTGTGGGCGTCTGCACAACCCGCAGCTCCTCGCACATGACACAAGCTATATATAGAGGCAGAATTTAATTCCGTGGGTGTGTGGGTAAGCCAGGGGAGTCTCCTGCTCTGCTCTAGACAGCATGAGATCGTGACAGCCAACGGGCTGAGGGGTTGCTGCTGGGGATTTGCATGGGGATGCTGTGGTATTTTATTATCAGCTTGCACAGAGCTGAAGTGCGTTTAGACCCAGTGCTATGTAAGGAGTTGGGATTTTTTTCATGTCCTGGCTCTTTTCTGTTATGGGCTCAGCTTTTCAGGCTACAGGAAAAGGAAAAGACGAGCAACGTATTTGGGGAATAAGTAGTAGAAAGAATGGGGAGAGGCTGGAGGACCAGGGGAAATGCAAGCAATGGCTGAGATTTTTCAGAGCTGCCTCTGGAACTGAGACGCTTGAATTTCGTAGGCATTAAGATTCTCTGTGTCCTTCCTTGAAGTCAGGTATTGACACAGTTGGAAACTCCATTCTGTACCCAGTGACAGTCAGTGCTGGCCTTGCAGTCAAGGGGGTTTGGTATCTGCTGCCAGAATTACTCTGAGGCAGTCTTCAAGGATAAAAACCACAAGGAAAGAGAGAAAGCTCAAGTTTTGTTCACGTCTCCAAGCAATGAGTGAGTTTAGCCTCTTGTTTACAGCACTTTTCAGGTTCAAGGAAGCTGCCATACAGCTCAAACACATGTATTACAAGAGATTCAAGATTATCAGTACTTGACATACCCTGTCCCTTTTTCTCAACGACTGAAGAGCTCTTGGGAAAGGTACCCCTTGTTCCCTTTCGCTTATTATATTTGCAAAAACAGAATGAACTTCACTAATGTGAATCACTGATCAGCAAGTAACAAACCCAGCCCCCATGTATGTGTATGTGATCACAGCAGATCCTCCTGAAAGAAATTGTTCAACAAGAAGTGTTTGTTTGCTTCAGTAATGAAGCACAACACGTGCACAATTACTTGCAGGACACCCTGTCAGCTGCAGGCAAGAGCCACGAGCTGAACCTGAACAAGAGCCATTTGCTGTATCACACCAACCCACTGCGTGCCTGACAACAGCTTTCAAATATGCTACTTCATTCATAAAGTGTTACAGCAGTGAAGATTTAGTTCCATAGGTTAATTTTGATCTGAACACTGCATATGTGACTCAAAGCTATTCTCAGGTTTACATCTCTAAAGATTCAGTCTGCCTAGGGATGAGAAAGCTTTACATCAGCGGGTCACAGCTGATAAAAGATTTCCTTCTGGGAAGCCCAGCTCCTTGTGCTGCTCTGTTCTACTTCCCTGACTCCAGTGCTGGGAATTCATAATCAAACATGTTTTTCAGAGTAAAGTGAAGGCAAGGGCAGCAGGTCAGTGCACAGCAGGGAAGGGAGGAGCAGAGCAGCAGGTGTAAACACAGAAGTATCGAGGGCCTTTTCCGGGACACAGAGTCAATTTCTCAAACTGATCTTCTAGCAGAAGTGGCACATGTAAATGTAGAGATCAAAAAACGTCAGAGTTCAGAAAGCCTCAATCTATTCCACATAACTTAACTATATAAATAAAATTGCATGAAAACTGCCTTAGCAAGTGTAAATAATAGGGAAAAAAACTGCGCTGTAAATGTTGGGCAGTCATAGAACAAAATGGAAATCTGCAGAAAGCCAATAATATTCTGTAACGCTTCAGCTTACACTGGATTATGATTCGGGTCCTTAAGCTGATTTGGAGCACAAGTAATTACAGAAGTTAATTTAATTTGCAGAGCTTAGAATCATAGAATCACCAAGGTTGGAAAAGATGTTTAAGATCACCCAGTCCAATTGTCTGCTGATCACCAATATTTCCCACTAAACCACATCCCTCAGTACAACATCTAAACATTTCTTGAACATCTCCCGGGGAAAGAAAAAATAGATTAACCAGTAGGGACCAAAACAAGCTGTTCTGGTTGTCACCAACCATTCGTGCTGTACTGTGACAAAAACCTGACCCAAACAAAGCGCTGTGGCAGTTGTGGGCTACCAATAGTTCAAGTGGCAACTCAGGCACTCACAGTGGCAGCCCTTGCCATTTGTGGGGATGGTTGCTGTGTTGCTGCCATTACTCACATCTAGGTTTTTGTCACTTGTTCATGAAACTCAGGAACAGTATTTTATGCGCTTCACGCGAAGCACTTACTCCAAATGTACTTAAAACAAAGGCAAGATGGGATGGACAGTATGTATCTGTAAGACTGTGAATTGGAATAAGCAAAAATGTAAGCATGAAGAGGGGCTGGCTGTACATTTTTTCAGTTTTAACGTACCTAACTTCAGTCTTGCCACATTACATTTTATGTGAACAAAGAAGAAAGATTTTCACTGCTCCCCTTTTCCTTTAAACCTAATTAGCTTCATATGCAGAGTGGATTTAAGTGACTTTTGCCACGACTGTTGCTGTGCATTGCAGAATACGTATGCAGTTAGAATTTACTTCTCCCACAGAATATGCAGTGTGGCTTTTAGATGGAGGAAGGGAAAAAGATGAAACTTATGATCACCTTATGATGTGGTGTCACATTTGAATGCACCAGACCTGGAGGGCAGACAGCGAGTACCACAGCAGTGGGTTATTGCTGTGTTAGGGGCAGTGTTGCCAGGTGAGTGGTTTGCACCTTTGCATGAAGAATTCAAGCATGTTTTTAGACTTCCTTCCAAAAACTGGCCAGACCTGATGGCTCCCAGCATGTGATCAAGGAAACAGCAATTAACACACGGCAGTTGCTGGCTGTCCAAATACTGTTAGGGTTACCACCATTTCCTCCTCTCATAGCTCTAAGCGCAACTTCTGTGGCCTCATTCATTCAAGATCTTAATTCCTCCCAGGAATAGAGGCTTGGGCTTGCCGCTTTCATCCAGTAAAACTGGGTCAGTGTAGCACAGCTCCTGCCTTTCTGAAATAATCTCAGAGACAGCGAGGCGGTGAAAAGTGAAATAAAATAAATATTTAGAAAATTGACAGGAGGCAGGGAGAAGAAACAGGTCAGAATAGAGGCTCTTTGTTTTTAATCAAACTACTTAATAAATATTGATTAGTCAGATTAATGATTAAAATGTAGTTCTAGCTAAGTCTTTTTGATTTCATTCCCTGTGCCCACCTGGCAAGCTGCAGCTGTATCACCAGGTCTTGTGGGCTTCCTCTGGTGTTGTGGGATTTTTCATATAATGTGGGAGCTGCTTGACTCCAACAGAGTACTTCAAGTTCCCTTCAATAATTTAATTACCTTGAAAAACAGATACTGAAGCAGCCAACTCATTTCCCTGACTCTCCAGCCTCAGGATAATGATTCTTTCCTAGAAGTTGCCCTCATTTTCTGTCTTCTTCTGTAGCTGTCATGTTGCATATCAAAAGACTAAAAAAGCCTCTCAGGTTTATCAGTCTGTGCTCGAGTATTTATCCAGTGGAACAAACAACAACCTCTGACGTTGGGGACCTTCTGCTGAAAATCCACCTTGCTGAGGACTCTCCACACAGCTAGGAAATGGATTGGCTTGAAGAGCCAACACATTGGTAAAATCCTAGTCTTGAATCACATTAGAAACAGGTTTCTTCAGCCTAGTTAGTTCACTGTTGCATAAAGATGCAACAGTTATTTTTTAAATTAAAATTATACAAAATATGATTGGGCTGAGACACAAACGGTAGAATAAAGATTTGAGTGCCTCACTGTTGGGAAAAAAGAAAACACCAACACTCAAAATGAAGACTGTGTGGCTCACAGATGAGCTTCTGCATCCATTTGCTTGAGATGATCATATTCATCGGGCAAATCAAGTTGTGAATGAATTAATACTTCCTTAGTTTTTCAGAAATAATAACAGTAAAAACAGCAAGGACAGCCTCTCCAGATAGCAGCTGGTCTATCGTGAGGAGACATGCCTAATTGGAAGGCTTTGCAAAAGCCATTTTCTGGACAGTCCACACCATGGCCTTACTGTTATAGTTATTACAGGGCATGGCTAGAATACTTAGAAATACCACCCAACAGGAAAGATCCTCCTTTTCAAGAGGAGGTGAGATAAACCAATACTAATGTTGTACAGAAAGTTGTATTGATAGATGCCATGTTATTACTCTTAAGATAATCTCTTCACAGCTTGTACAACCTGAAGGAAAAAGATAACAGTGCTCCATGAGGATGACGAGGGCAGGGTAAGCAGGGACTTGCTGGCACACTGGAGGTTCTGGGCTCAAATGCAACATTCCATCAACTGCAGTGAAAAAAATAAGGCAAAAGAGGCCTAGAAAATCTGTGTGATGGAGGTCATTTGTGCACAGAGAAGGCCTTTCCTAGCTTTTTTGGAAAGTCACTGCCACTTGGCATTCCTCTGCTTGGCTCTAGAAGCTCCTAGCAAACACTCAGCAGACCAAGCAACTCTAGGGCAGCACAGGTATGGTATGCATGAATCCTTTTTCAGGAGCAGAGACCTTCCAAAGGCTTTCTGCTGTAGCCTTGCACTGACAGTAAAATACAGCTCATGTTGTTCCATAACAAATCATAAAAGAAATGTCAAAATGCTTGGGTCAATGTGAAATGTTACATAAGTAAATTATTATATTTTGTTCGGTTTAGGAACCTCTATTTCAAAAGTACTGAAAATGAATGGATAACCTTATAAGAGGGAATGGATAATAATGGATAAGAGGGAAATGGATAACCTTATAAGAGGGGAAAAAAAATTAAAATAAAATTGAAAAAAAAATTAAAATTCAGTGCAGTGAAGAAACAGATTCTAAACATTCTATGGGCAAAGGCTGCGGGGCTCAGGCCAGTCTTGGTTAATAATAGGACAGCAAGCTGCAGGTCTAGCTCTGAGCTGGAAAACACTGCGCTAACAATAGCATGTACGACAGAAACAGCAAACAGTACAACAGATGGTGATATGCTATTGATATGCTATGTGGAGGCAGGGATATCCCAACCGTTTGGAGATGCTGCGTGGGTGAGTGACAGCAGAGAACTAGGAAGGGTTTGCGTTGCCAGGGAGAGTGTTCCCAGAGAGATCTGTGCCATTTGACAGCAGGTGTGTGGCCACAGACATGGTCCCAGCAGGGTCTGTCTATCCCAGGAGCATTTGCAGTTTTAGGAATCACTATCACTTCAGTTTTTTTCTTTAGGGATTACACAAAGCCAAGACAGCACTGTGATTTCCTTGATTTACTTCAGTGATTAAGAAAGCTATCCCTTGGCACGAAGCCTGACATTACAACCAGTTTGCAGAGCACAGTGGCATGCCCTCTCCATTCCAAGCTGCTGGTTAGTAGGCTCACAGAGATCGAAAGAAACAGCTCTGGAGAAAATTCTTGCTGTTGCTTTAAGCAACACCTTGCAAAGGCCAATATATTGCAGATCTTTATCTGTTACTTCACTGCGTTTGCAGACTGCCAAAGGGTCCCTCTATATAAACACAGATCACTGGGAGCAGAGAAGTAGATTCTGCAGAGCTCACAGTGCGTGGGGAAATTCTCAACTGCTTTTATCTATGGCAAGAATGGCTATTCTCATATTATTTTACTTTAAATGAAGATGTGGATAGGAATTCACATATAGTTGGCCAAGGCAAGCTGACAAGTGATGCCTACCAGCACTTCTATCTGCTCTCTGCAAATCCAGCTGTGGTTCTTTCCAGTGACCCAAATCCCAGCAGTACATTGCAGTGGCATCTGTTTATAGGAGTAACTGTATGTTAAGTGGACAGCATTGAAGGATCCTTTTAACAGGGAGCATCCCAGATGAATTCACAACGTTTTGGAACGCTTCCTTTCACGTGCAATATCCCTATTTGATGAATTCTGAAATACAGCCTGTGCTACAGTGCAAACTGACATGTTTTCTGACATTTTGGCCTCCTCTCACTGTTCCCTCTGACTATAGTGGCCAAAATTGCATTCCTGGCTGTGCAGGATGAAAAGTCGTGAGCCTGCAGACACCTCATTTCTTGCAGGGCTCAGGGATGGCTGGCAATCCAGCCTCATTCTCTCTAGAGGATTTCAAGCACAGGCATTGTATTAGGCAGTGTTTACACAGTGAAGTGAAAGAAGAAGGAAAAAAATAGGTTTTAAAACATATAATTACCCAGCAAGCACTCAGGAGTACATAACTGTCCCACTAGGAATATTAGAAGGTCTTAGTAAAACCCTGGGCCCTACTGCAGAGCTAAGATTTGCTTCTGGTCTACTAGTGATCAATTTGCAGGCTCCCCACTGTTGCACAAGCAGTTATACCAGAGTCGATTTTAGTATCACTTTGGCCATGGCAGATGTTTTTATTTAAAATATTATAGATAGTAACACACACGTAATCGGATAGAGAGAAACTTTTGGGATTTATATAATTCCTTTGTTTGCTTGTGCTCAAGTATCCAACCCACAATGTTCTCAATTTGTCTGAGATATGTAATATTCATCTTTATTTTCTGTGGGAACACAGGGCTCCAGAGTTTTACTCCTTTAGAAAAAAGAAAATCAGAAATCTATTGCTTTGCAATGAAACACTATTCACCTTCTTCAGTCTGACCTGCACAGTGTGACCTAGATCATAACCAGTCTGTGATTTCAGTCGGAAGACCCTTCAACATATATATTTTTGTACACACAGCCTTGAGCCTTCATCAGCCTCCAGCACAGAGTTGCAGTGGGAGCCTGCACCACTCAAGCTGTGATGTAAAGAACATGTTCTTTCAGCAGTTTTTCTTGCTGAGCTATTTTTAGCTTGAATGTATTCCCCAAACCTTTTCCTTGTCCAGCTGCATGGCGAAGGAGATGCAGCAGTGAGTGGTGGTGTGGCTCACAATGACATTGCTACAAAAGGAAATGCTCTAACTGCAGCCTCGCAGTGTGTCCTCAGCTGTATAACCAGATGTAATTTCATCACCCTAATGACTAAACGTTGTAATTGTGTTACAAACAGGACAGAAACACTATCTAGCAGCTCCCTTAGACCAAAGAGAAGAGAAGGTGGAAGGGAGAGGAAGAGGTTCCTGCTCTGAAATATTATATTCACAACAGAACTAAGCCATGTTATTTATTAAATAACAGCTGAGCTTAAAATTGAAACTCTTCATCAGCCCTGGAACATAGCACAACATCCTCCAAGAGTCCTCAAGTGAAGATTGAGAGAGGTATTAAAGCAAAAGCTTCCAGAAGGTGAAGGAAGGATGCTCGGCATCTGCACCTGACATTGCAGCAGGCCTTTGGGCCATAAGACTGGCTCTGCACTCCAGCTGTGTTTGGCCTTTCTTCCTCACACCTCCAGTAAAAAAACAAGTATGCAACCAAAGGTCAAATGCTGCAGGACTTTCACAGGCAGTGAAAGCAGTGATTACTGTATAGGCTTCTCCATTGGAATCCTCTCACATAATTAGGCACTGGCTCTGTGCTCATCACTAAGCAGCACTGTGCAATAGTAAGGCTGTCACAAGGATGCAGGTCCTTTGGGGCATTACCAGGATCTCAGTACAAGAGTCATGCCAGGAAAGTATGTAGTTTTCATTCCCACTGAAATCCAAACTACTCAGCACAGTGTGTTTATCATAGAAACTATAATGATGGACAACTGTAATTGGCTGAGAGACGAGGGCCAACATAATTAACTGAACTTTTGCTGATTTACAGCCTTGAAAATCTGAACAGAACTGAAAGCCAAATAAATGAATAAGATGCATAATTAAAGCAAAATATATGGCCATTACATTTATCCAGCATCTTCTTCTGGGTAACTAAAAGCAATTTATTTTTTTTTTATAATGTAAAAAATAGCTTGGGGGAAAGACAGATACAAATATCAGGCAATTTTAAAGCAGTAAAGCTTTGGCATCAACCTGCTGAATTGACCATACCAAGTCCCCATTTTCATATTGTTCTTCAGCCTCCTACTATCAGAGAATAGCAACTACTGTTACAGGAAATGCTGGCACGACACAGCTACCACTTGGTATGTGCTCCAAAATTGCCTTGAGGGTGAAACAAGTTTGTGTTTCACTGCCTGCCTTCTAATTTTGTACAGAACAAAGTCCGTAAAAGGCAAAGTCCCTCCCACCAAGGATTTACTACTAGCCATAATTGTACTCTGCAGGCAGCACTGCACTGCCACCGCTCAGCGTGTGGGTGATTCAAAGCCCTGGCAAACATCCTTCTCACAGCCACTTATGGGAAGGATGAAAATAAATTTCTCATTGAATTGAACACGATGTTCTGATAATAGAGATGCCAGTTTAAGAGACAGAGACTCTCCCCTGCTGGGAAGCAGGCACAGGTAGCTTCACGAGCAGACACAGGACACTCCCATTTTCCTCCCTGAGCCCTTTTCCCGGCTGGGCTCAAGCTCTGTTGTGAGAGGGATCCTCCCCACCATCCCGTGCAAAACCTCATGACTCTTTCTGCAGGGCTACCTGCCACAAGGGACAATCAATGTGATTGCTGCTGGCTACAGCTCACTTACTGGTGGCTGGATTGATTGTGTGCTTGTTAGTGTGGAGTCCACGGGCAAATGCACGTGTGAGCCCTCCCCCCCCTGCTCTGTAGGAGATTATCAGATGCATGTGGCCCTAAATAAGGACAAGCAGAAAAGGGATTCCAAAGCGCATGTTTTGGCTTCAGCTATGAACATGAAACAAATTCAGTTTTATGACAATTAAATCATAAAGATGTACGCTATGCAGAAATACATTTGTGAAACAATGAAGCACATCTGGGGGACAGATGAGAAACCCCAACAACACGAGCTTCTTGAAGTCCATTCTGCTAAATACTTCCAGGGTCTGCGGACAGCTGAGACTCCACAAACTGGCAAGAGGAGCTGGTAAGGGTGGAGTGGCTCTGAGCACAGCCCCATGCACAGATGGGTGGGCTGTACCTGTTGCCCATTTGTCTTTCCTCAGCTGTTCTCCACCCATATCTGCAAATGCACCAGTGACACACCTCACTGTGGCTTTGCTGAGCTGCAGTTCCCATAGCAGACAAAAGATATTGCTAAGGTTATCTATGAGGACAGAGAACTTGGCACTCTCCTGCTTGTAAGACATATTGATGCATAGCCCATCTGATAGCAGACCCTGGGATCTAAGTGATATGCACATCCTCAGACTGCTGAGGATTCAGTCACCTGTAACACTCCGATATCATCAACCTTGTGTAATGCTGGTGCTAAGACATCAGTTTCCCTGAATGTGAAGGAGAATCTGACTGTGCGAAGTAAACATTGATCATCATTCACAGACACGTGTGAGAGTCATTGGGCTCAGGACATGTGACCTTACTCTGAAGGGGATGAGCAATTAGTGGTTTTCTCCTGGAAGCCAAGTCCAGCATCTGTACCCACACACGTGTCCGACATGTTACATAGAGGCACCTCAAATCAGGCTCCTGCAGAGGAGGGCTGCAGCAGACCTGCCAAGTGAGACTTTCCCACTCCTCAGGCCAGCAGGCCAGGCTCGTTATCTCCCTGGACAGCCTATTTGCCCCAGCTGTGCACCACACATGTGCGTCAAGGGAAATAGCCAGGCACGCATGCATTTATTGCCCCTTTCTGAGCCAGCACAGAGCATCCATGAACCTTACAGCATTCCCATGTGCATGCTGCATGGAGGAAACAAATATCCTCAAACCACACGCAGATTCTCAGCGCCTGAGGTGCTCTGACAGCAGGAGCACACGTGGGCACACCTGTGGGCTGCACTCAGAGCCAGGCACAGCTGGCAGAGCTGCTCCTGTCACCCAGGAGATGCACTGCACAGGATATGAGAGTACACATATGCATACATTAATCCATTCGTCTTTTCAAGCAGTTAACTAAGAAAAACAGTCTGAAAACGAGCTGAGAATACCCCCCCAAAACTCGTTCCAAACTTAAAGGCTTACTGTTGCTCTGTGCAAAACAAATGTAACACATAAGCTCTGTCAGTCTTCTCAGCTCAAAGGGCTGGTCACACTATCACTCGTTAGGACAAAACATTCAGATTCTGAATCCTTTGATTCAACCTTTTGATCTCTACCCAGATTTGTAGCACTGCTGAAACGTACACTGCAAAGTTTGAACCACATTCAGGCACCATTCACAAGGAAGCAACATCAGTGCCTCCAGCCCTGCGTGCTCTCTGTGAGGCAGCTGCAGCCACCTCAGCTCAGGCACTGCAGATTCAGCTCTGCTTCCTTCAGTTCTTGTCACGTTTTTGTGTAAACTGGGGGGTGGGGGGTTGAAGGAGAAGCAAATTCCTGAAGATAATGCAAAACATAGCAGAACAGACACATTGTGTGCAGACTGGACAGAGACAGAATCTGCCTGCAAGTTACTTGAGAGCCCTCAAGCTGCAGAAATGGCTGCCTGTGTGGAGCTGCGCAGAGGGAACATTTGTGCCTCAACAGACAATTCAGAAAAACCCCAAACCCAGACATTAGTGTTTCCCAAGAATACAGCACTATTAACCAGAAGCTCTTTTCATACCAGAAAATACATATCTAAGCTTAATTCACTTGAAAAGAAAGCAATACTGTGAAGGGACAGGGACAGTGTGCTACATTAGAGCTCCCAGCAGCCTGCAGTTACATCATAGAGATGGCCCAAGCCACACTAGGGTCAAAATTCCCCACATAAAAACATAACAGAAATAGAAAGCACAGGACTCACCCATCCTCATCTGCACTTGTCTCACACCCACATCAGAGGTTCCCTTCAGACTTCTGCACTGCTCCTGCCCCCAGGGCTGAGGGGCAGCATAAGGCCAGGCTGGGGGAGGGCAGGAGCCCTGCAGCTGCTCATCCCCAGGTGCAGGTGCTTTGCTAAACTCCCAGGAAACGAATTGGCACAGTGCTCCTAAATGGCCTGCAGCTCTGTGCTTCAGCATTCTCTTCGTGCAAAACTTGGGGAGATCACATAGAGTCCACTGGGAGTTTGGTACTTAGCCTTTGTGAAGGCTCCTTTGTGCCCTGTGCCTGCTTCATCCTCTGGGATCACACACCGGCTGCAGTACAAAGACTTCCAATAACCATAATACTGCCAGAGTTTCCCTTTTTTTTAAACTGTAAGAGATTCGAGCATCCCCTCTCTGGAGTCAGTCTCTCTCAGCAGCTGCCTTATGGCCTGCTCTCAAACGAAGGGAATAGGAGAGCAGGATGCCAGGCTGCCCGCCGTGTGGTGGCACTTCCAACATGGCAGTGTGGCCATGAGGGAGGGCCCTGAGCTCACTGCAAAGGGGACAATGCAGAGTGGTGGAATTCTGTGTCTTAACAACTTTGGAGAAATAATTAACATTAAAACCAAAATGCAGCACAGCACATGGAACACAGGAGAGCACAGTGAGCCACACAGTGCCTGTTGTCCTCCAGTGCAGCTCAGCAGGGACCTGCGGTCCCCCCAGCCCTCACCTGTCTGAGTTGTGCTCACAGCTGCTTCCCCTGAGCACAGTCAGCAGCCCCTGGTGCAGGATACACAGCCCTTTGCCTTCACCATCTTCCTGCATTTTGTCTGGGAACCAGCTGGGGCTGGCTGCAGTGCAGCCTTCATGGCAGGTAAAGCAGATGGAAGGGGTTTTACAGCAGCTGGAAGCATCTTCTGAACAGAAATGTTGATGTAACAGGTAGATACAAGAAGCCATTGCACCTCAGCGGCAACAGATGTCAGCAGTGTTGCCTCCTCCTTATTACATCATGGCTTCAGGTGTGTTTTCACCCTGTCCCCACTTTCCCTGGTAGAAAAGTCCATTCCTGGTTTTATGGCTGTGATAAAAGTTTGAAAGTGCTGTTCACATCTCTGAAAAATTCACACAGAAATGCAGTATTGTATGGTGCAAGCATATATTTCTGTCTGTGTGTGTATCTGCATCTTTTCCTTTCCTTGGGGTAAAGCTGAAGTAGTGCACAGAAATAACATTATCTCTGGGCACCAACCGTGTATTCATCAAAGTCAAGAAAGAAATAGGTCTTTAAATAATGAACCAACATAAATACAGTAACAATGTATGTACAAATATACAGAGCATTCACTTAAATATCTATTCTCATATTTCTCATGCTTTAATCATTCTCCATTAGGCTTTTAATCCCTCAGTTTAAAGGGGGTCTCAGAATTCTGATGGAAGATTCTTGGAGAATCTGCAGATCTTGCATGGAAGGGCTGTAATTAGGAATAGCTTGATAGGCAGGCATATGACCAGCATGTGAGTAAGTCACTCTTCCCTGAGTTATAGCATAAAATGTGCACTTCTCCTTCAAACAAACCTAACCAGAGCTGCATAATTTCTGAGACATCAAGGAAAATGAGGGAGGAGGGAGGAGTGAAGGGGTAACAGATCAAAGATACACTTTTAAATCCTTCAGTTCAGCATCATTTCTGTTTCAGTTTGGATTATTACAGATTCCAGTGCTGGAATATCCAGCTCATTACTCTGAAGAGAAATCCAGAGACCTAGAGAAAAATCTGAGATGAGGTGGGAAGAATGAGCGTTAGGTTGCAGGTGTCTGCAAGTACAGCAGCTCACGATGTAAGTTCTCTGCTGGTGTAAGCCTGGTATAGTTGTGATGCGTTCCTGTTGCCAAAGATGAGAACAGAATTTGGCCTTTGCAGTGATTGCAGGGGAGTTAGAAAAGGATAAGGAGTGGCATTCGTATTTTGTGCTGTTGGTCTTATAGTATATGAACACAGAGCTGAATACAAAGGTAATTTGGTCAGGCTCGGGAAACAAAGAGAAATTTGAATTAGATACTTGCTCTTTAACAGTTCCCTCATTTTTATTTATTTTTATTTTTTTGCTTTTCCTGTATACTTGGTAAAACAAAGACCTTGGTATAGCATCACTTTATCATCATTCCTTTATTTTCTGTGCACAGTTAAGGGATAATTACTGCAACCGTGGTTTGCAGTGTGGTCCTGCTGTATTGCTTTGTCTGTAACTTCAGTCTCTGGCTTGGTAACACCTGCCACAGAGGAGACAATGAGAATCCCTGATGCTGCCAGAACACAGAGCAGGAAGCATCATAAACTGCTTCTGATCTGTTTGCTGGATTATTGCTTGAACGCTAGCAAATGCAAATGCAGTGTGTGTCTGTCTGCCTAGGGGAGGGGTTCCATTACCTGAGATTCTCTGCAGAGATTGGCAGTGTCTCATGGGGAAATCTCATTTAGTATGCAGAATAAAATCGCTATGGCACTGATCATATGATTTGAAGACTCAATCCTGAAGCAGCACTACAGAAAGGGGAGGTGAAACTGCACAAGACACTCCGTTCAGACAGCATGAGGCAGTGAGCCGCACACGAATTTTATTCAGTAGGCAGGAGGAGAGCTGCTGGATTGGTCTGTTAGATGTGTAGTCAGGAAACCACAGGAAAGCTTTATTTCTGGCAAGTCTGCATTTGTCAGAATGCATCACTGGTGTTACTAGAAAAAAAGGAAGCCTGCTGCTACAGAGATTAAAAGGTAGAAGCAGCGACAGCTACAGAAGATGACTGTGAAACTCCTTTGAAAACCACCTTAACCCTTTCTCTCAAGAGTGAATTTAACCATTGGAGGGCACTGATTCCATCTGACTGTCTGGAAAGTGTGGTGAAAAGGATGCACGTTATGAGGAAGCATTCTACCAGCAGCAGTGCAAACTAGAGGAGAACTTCTACCTGCATTGCTGACATTTGGCAAAAATTATACAAGAAGGCGTTCTGGTACCAGAATCTTGGGTTTGGGATTTTCTTTTTCTTTCCTCCTTCAGTCCTGGAGAAGGATTTTGTGTTCTCCTCCTACCCATAAACACACACAAGGAAAACACAAACCAGAACTTGGAATCCTGCAGGCTTTCCAAAGAACAGGCATGGTACAAAATGTGATTTTGGTGTTTTTCCGCAGGCGACTCAGCCAAAGACCTGCTGTTGAGGAGCTAGAAAGAAGAAATATACTTAAACGTGAGTACTTTCTTCTTAAAATATTTTATATATTTGCTGAAACAGCAATAACATTTGTGAAACATATTCTTTTTAAAGATATATTAATTTACTGGGATTATTTTCTGTACCTAAAAGTTTTCATGTTTAGCATGCTCTGGGTTTCAAATGTTGCAGAAATGAGAATTTACACTTTGCTAAGGGCATGCAATTTAGTACAGAAAAGAGGGACTTGCTTAAATTCCAGCTTTGAAATAATTTATATTGTGAATACACTGCTATGGGTGTCTGAGAGGGGAGTAGCATCCAGGTGTCACACAGTGCAGTGACACACAGACTGCCATTTTTGAAGCCATTGACTGTGTTGGCTAAAGGAGAATGGACAAAGCATCCTTGCAAAGGTGTGAGGACATTGCCAAAGACAAGTCAGAGAACTATCATTCTGAGATAGTAACAGTTATAGAGGGAGAATTCCAGGCCTATTATAAATATTGCTACAGGAGAATGTTGCTCAATGTCTTTCAAATAAACACAGGGCAGAAACTCAAAACTCTTTTCCTAAAGATTGGTGTTACAGCCAAGGGATGAAACAGGTGATAGATGCATTGGGAATCCTCTGATCTAGATGGAGAGAGAGCTCTGAAATTCTCTCTGTGATGGGGTCTGAGATAGGAGAATGAGAGAAGTTTCCTGCTAGAAGGAAAAGAATGTTGCTTCTGTTATTTTTGTGGTTTAGTTAGTGTTGAAAGTAAAAAGCAAACAAACAGCACAACACCCCAACAGCAGAATGATGGAATGATGTGATAATGGGTTGCTTCTCATGAAACATGAATACAATTTCTGTATGGCCACATATAATGTGACTGTGTGGCATATGTCATAGAAACAATGTTGCCTTTGGTGTTTAATTCATATTTTATTATCAATGTGATTGAAGTTCTTTAGAAAAAAAAAGTTACCCACATTTTGTTACCTAAAATTTAATGTCTTGGAACTTTCCTAGTTTAAAGGAAAAACTTATGCAGTTGCTATTAAAGTTATTGTAGGTTTCATTTCACTTTTGACATAAAGGGATTCCACAGGCAACTTACATTTTCAGCACTCTTCCAAAGCATACGTTGTGCATGCTTGAATTGGATGCAAATGTGCACAGCTAAATGAGAAACAGGGTGCATTCTTTGAAAATGTGAATGGATGAACTTGGCCTAAATTTACCTGTCAGCTACACAAGAGATAAGAAAAAAAACATTAATGCAAGATTCTGAAATGTGAAACCAGATTCTCAAGAGTCAGTGCCTTAGATCTCCTTTAAGACCTGTTTTTAGGTGATTTTTCTTTTTATTATTTAGTTCCCTAAGGCAGGGCTGATCTTTACCAAAAAAATCTGTTCTTTTATGTTTACTTTTTGAAGAATGCTGGTTACATCCTTAATCTGGGTTAAACTGACAAGCTTTGATAATAAAAGTTTGAATACATTCATATAATGAGCTTAGAGAGAGATAAAGCAGAAAGAAGATAAAGCAGAATTAAAGATATTTCCTGAATGCTGGCTAAACATACTGGTCTAGATTTGTATCTCATTTAAAGGAGCTCCTGACACGAAGCAAATCCATTGACTTCAGTTCAGTTGCTCAGGCTTTATATAGATTTGCCTGAAATCACAGTGACTTCTATTCCAGTTACCTGTTCCATTATATAAAAAGTTAAGAATCTGTCAAGAACTGAAGTTATCACTAAGCTGTGACAGCAGTAATCTTAAAGGCTGGACTGATACAACAACTCTAGGTTCAGTTGTGAATGAATGTGGAAATTTGCAAACTTTCCTTATATTAGTGTGAATATAGAAATTCTTGTTATGGTTTTTAAGCACCTGCACTGGGTCTGACATGCAAAGATGTAGCAACATAAATACTCTTCAGTGAAATCACTTCAGCATCCTACAGTTTGTAAGGGTTTGTACAGCTGACTCATAAGTTTCCTAACATCTCTTAATAACACACTCTGCTAAGGAAAATGTAAAGCCAACGCTTTCTTACAATTTTGCTGAATTTCTACATCCTTTGCTTTAATGATAGAAACACTGCTGGTTTACCATCACAACTAAAATCAAGACCCAGGTGTTCACACGTGTTCTTGTGGCAGCAGAAAGCTGACACTGACATTCAAGAACGCAGCATCTCTTAAATCACACTGCAAAATCATTCTTGTCACCAGGAATTGTTTCAGTGTTATGCACAGCTAAGAATTCCCCAAATAACTCACAGAGAAGAAAAAATGAATTACAGTACTACACATGTCATTTCATAATTGAGAGCATCTCTCTACTGAGATTTATAAAGTCAGCCCTCCCTAATGAGTGTAGCTGTGTGTAGGCAGAGTGATGCTGATAGGGAAAACCTCTCTGGTTTGTCTCTGTAATAATGCTTGAATTTTGTATTGCCTTTGCTAGCAGTTCCTATCTTATCTTGCTTTATATTTTCCAGATGAATTATTCCTCATGTTTTCACATTTGGCATTTTCTTGGAGCTGGGAATAAGCACTGAGCATGTCTGAATGTATCACAGAAAAGGGTCACTGTCTAATGTTTTGTATATTCAAATTTGAAAATGAATTTTCCAATCAGAAATTTGTATTTGTGGTTTTTATTTTGGAATTCTCTCAGTGCATCTCTGACTGTGATGTGTTAAAAGGCACCAAACCACAGAAAGTTATTCTCTTTTAATAGAAATATCTAGATATGAAAATACATAATACTCTAAAATGAGTGAATTAAAGTGTAGTTAAGCATATTAATAAGTTCTTGCAAAAGTTTCTGTATCTTAGAATACGCTCTACTTTTTAAGGCGTTCTCCTTTCAGACATTTCACACTTAAACAGGTTCTTGTCCCTGAGACAGCACTGATTTTGGTTGCTCTAGTCTCTGTTTTTATTGCCTTGCCACTGAATTTTGATATGGCCTGTTACAATATTTTATATTCATATGATTTACATTTCTGCTACAGCCAGTTGTGGCTGTGCACTGCTGTGTTACTCTGTACTGATACTTATGCTGGCATTTCATTGTAATCAAATGAGCGTAAAAATACAGAATCCTTCCTTACTAAAAATATCATTTTGGAAACTCATCTGCACTGCTGGCGTCTTTTTAAGGCAAGTTAAAGCACACACATTATTTTTAATACTGGAAGTATAATAAACTAGAGAATCCCAGAGTGGTTAAACATTTTTCTCCAGGTCTTCAGCTTTGTTCAGGTCACAGACTCGTGCCTCAATTTAGTAACAGATAGTACTAGAAATAGAAATGCCATTACCTCGTATCCCAAGGCAAAGGATATATTTCACACTGTGTTACAGCACTCCACTCTATTTTTAGACCCAGTGTGTAGGAGTTATCACGGCTTGAATGCTAATAGGAACAACACACAAAAGCTAGCTGGCTTAGGTTAGAATGGAATGCTACAAAAGAAAACTTGTGAGGATAAAGAGGTTCGAATATCAGCGGCACAGACAAAAAGCATGCAAGTCAAAGATAACTACTGTGCCAGTGTGACCATCTGAAGATGTAGCCTGAGAATTAAGGTTATACAGGGCAGAACATTACTTTCCCTGAAGCTCCTGCAATAAGTCTTTTCAGCATCTACTGCAACATAATGGCTCCAGCAAAACAGAGAATACAAAAAAAAAATGATGATTAACTATGGAACATTTTGATTTTATTTCTCAAGTTCATACAATCTGAGAGTTGGTGTGGCTGCTTGAATCTAAATGTTGGCTTATGAAATCAGAACTGGAGTTCAGAGCTCAGGAAAAGCTGTCATTGGCACCAGTACTTTGTCCTCACAGAGGGGTGACTGTACCTTCCAGTAGAGAACCAGAGGTGTACAGAACTAAGAAAACAGACACTAAGAGCCAGCTACTAATTTTTATGTGATGTAATTCTTATTGCCTTGGAAACTACTGTTCTTCCTCATGAAGAAAATCATCCTTTTTCTTTTTATATTCTCTGTAGAACGAAACGATCAAACCGAACAGGAAGAAAGAAGGGAAATCAAACAAAGGCTGACAAGAAAGGTAAAATCTTGCAATACCTCCCATTAGCTTTTAGAAAGCTTGTAAAACACTGAACCGTCACCTAGGTCACTGTTACACTGTACTTCCTCCTCAGCAGTGCCTGAGATAGTGGTGTCTAGTATACGAATATCTACCATGTCTCAGCTATTAGAATTGATAGAAAATCTACATAGAAATTTTAAATGAAAAATTAGAATTTGCTTGCACTCTGCATATTTCACAGCTATACTGCTATAAAAGCAGTACTTCATTCTTTGGAGCAGAGCTGGACTGGCTCCCTGCTGAGCACCAGAAGTGCTCCCACAATACGTTTCTCTTTGCATTTTAAGGTGTTCTGAGATCTTGTTATTGTTCTGTTCCCAGGAAACCCCTTTGGAACTGTAAGCCAAATTTGCCAATAACCTGTTATATCCAAACTGGTCTGGTCCTGAAAGCCTTGCACAATCTGCTGCTGAATGCAGTAGAGAAACCCTACATTAAATATGTAACAAATTCATTCTCATTCCTTTGCCTATTCTAAATTTATGCAATTTATAAATTTCAAGGTCAAAATATTTTCATCTTTTCTCCATTATAAAGCCACTGTGCTGTAGCCCACACCTCAACTCAAACAATTATTACTCTCATAACAATAGTCTAAAGAACTTAATGGTGCCATGGAATTTCCAAGGTGTTTTTATGCAGACACATAAATGCACACTAAGCTAAGATGGCAGGCAGAAAATATTGCACAGTTTCTTGAAATGTTGGTTATTAATATTGGCTCTATTTTACAAAACTATTTAATGCAGCTTAACCAGAGACCTACAGTAGATGAACTAAGAGACAGAAAGATCCTGATTCGATTCAGTGATTATGTAGAAGTGGCAAAAGCACAGGACTATGACAGAAGAGCAGATAAACCATGGACAAGACTATCAGCAGCTGATAAGGTACTGACATAATTAAAATATTATTGCTTTCTTCTTGGCTTGTGTAAAAAGCCACGTTGGATTCTGCAAGGGCATTTTACCTCTCTAAATGTTAAGGTTATTTGATATGCTGTAGCCACACTGACCAATGTATACTGTCATAAAAAAATGCTATTTATAAAAAAAATGCTTATTTAGTGCTATAAAGGTCAGCTTATCCATTGATGCGGGGAGGGAGGGAAAGATGGATACAGTCCTTCTTCATGCTTTAGGTTGCAACTCAAAACCACTTCCAGTGAGCACACAATATTAACATTCATCCTCAAACTGCAAGTTTTTTTTCTTAGACGTGCAAATGCCCTTCACTACGTTTTGAAACATGCAATATTTCCTCTCCTGTTCCCTGTGAATACTCATGGGGTTGGTTGATCTTTCATTTTCACGAGCATAAACAAGCAATTGTTTCTGCTCCATCATATACCTGCCACATAATTAATTTACATGTGAATTTAATTTTCACATCTAAGTACCTGAGATACAACCAAAAGAGTTCAGCATGATTCCAACTAGAACAGTTGCTGAATAAGGAGTTTTGAAGTTTCAGGGATGCAGCAAATAGAACAAGTGCAGATGCTAGGATAAGTTCTGGATAAGATGGCAAATACACGGGTGGATTACTTACTGCTTTGGTCTGAGATGCAGAAATCAAATTCTTTGTTCTTCATTCCAGTATTTCCCAAGTAAGAAGTGTAATAAATGGCTTTAGAAGACTTACATAGAAAAGGAACAATATTTTATCTTTTCCCATATTAGCTCTTCTCTAGCAATCCATAAAATCATCAGCAATCTATACAACCTAAATATTCAGCATCCCTACTGGCATAGTATGCCTTGCTGTACATAACACCTATTATTTCTGCCTAATGAAACTCATGTTCTGCTTTGTGAGTCTGGTATTTTACAGTGCTTGTAAGTACAAAATTATTTGTTAACTCTCTTCTATTTTCAATTCCTAGGCAGCAATTCGGAAAGAGCTAAATGAATACAAAAGTAATGAAATGGAAGTACATGCATCAAGTAAACATTTGACAAGGTCAGACTTCCAGCTATTTATTTCCATTGCTTGATAATAAACAGTCTCTTTGAGTCCTGAATCTGTAGATTTTGGTCTTACATGCTGAATGTGTATAGGAAGCTGTATTTTGAAAGAAAATGGATGCATTTCTTGTTCATTTCAGAGCCTGGCTTTTCTGATTAAAAAATAAATGTAGATTAGCAAGTACTGAGAAGTCCCCACATGTCAAGAGTATCAGTCAGCTTGCATTCTTTGCACCTAAGATTCAAAAGCTATGGCAAAAATTTAAATGTAGGGTATAACAGCAAAAAAACAAAACAAAACAAAAAACTTACTATTTAAATGCATTTAAATGCAACATCATTACATACTACTCTGATTCCCCCATTAGCAGGGGAGTAATGCCCATATATATTACATAATAGACTCGGTGTAGAAGATGGAAGCTGTAGATTTGCATCACTTGAACAGCAGTCCAATTGCTACTGGAAAGTGCAGTCCTGAAAAGCACAGTTAGTGGCAGACAAGCAGAAGCAAGACATAAAACTGGCTTGGACTCTTGGCACTGCCTGAGTGGCTGGGCCACTGTGTGTCTAGCCAGTCTTGCCTTTGCCTCATCACAGCACTATCACAGGTTTATGTCTAAACATTCATGAAACCACTGGAATTTTCCAACAGACAGTAACTGTGAGAGAAGCCATTAAGCTCCATGCAAAAAGACCTTGTCGCTTACAGAAAAATTTAAATAGAAACCAGTTATTTTGTACAATTTTTGCGATGTCTGTTAAGTGAGTCCTATTATTCTTAAAACACAGTTTTGGGACTTGCTGATAGCACAGTGTACTTTTGCCAGGTCTGTAAGCATTCTCTAAAATAAGTTGCCTAAGACTGCACTTAGGAACTTGGTGTGCAGTCCCATTTTCTGGAAGGCACACCAGCATTTCCATCTTTGTTTCTGAACCAGAGTTAATCTGCTCTTAATTGAGCTTGGCATGGTCAATGAAAAGGTGATCTAGGCAAATACACAAGTCCTAATACAGTGCACGTTAATCTAAATGTTACGGTGATAGAATTCTAGAGTGTTCATGCAAGTCTTAGAGCCCTTTTCACATTGTAGAGCTGAGGCTCAATGTGTATGGCAAAATATCATTGCAGTGACAGAGTGGAATACAGGGAAAAAATTAAAGGGTGCAGTTAAGACTAGAATTGAAAAATACCTTCTCCTAAGTGAGTGATTACATGGGAAATTTAAGCAGATCGCAATGATGCACTTTTGAATTTAGTCAGGATATTTGGAGCAAACAGGCTTACAATTTACAATTACTGCTAAAGTATTACAAGTGACTGGGACTTCAATTGCACTCAGCTAAGAGAACACACCTACAAAGCAACAGCATATAAATTCCAGACAGAATTTGAGACTATCGTGTATTAATCTAACAGTATATTCTCCTATTTTCCAAAGCACTAGACTTATTCTTACAAAATAATAAGATCATGGCACAGTAAAGAATGTTACTGGCAATGAAAACTATGGCCTGACTCCTAAAGGAAAAAAAAATACAACCAACAAGCTCCACATATGTTTTACATTTGCAGTCCCTGATAACTACAAAATGGCTTGGCTGGACCCTGAGAACTGTAACTGCACTACAGTCATGGCATTCCATACATGTGGAAGTGTGTCAGCGAAAATTAAACTTGCTTACAGTTGCTAATATCCTACAATACTGTTAATGTGCCTTTAAAGAGAACGAACATTGATTTTTAGAAAGTTAATAATCTAAACCAGAATTTTTTTTAATTATATATTTTTTAAATGTTGAAGTAGTTTAAAAATGTCTCTTATTTGTCCTAGATTTCACAGGCCATAGAAATTTTCTTCTGAGAAGAATCTGCCCTTACTTTTTGATATTGCTGCTGAACACACGTTGGGGAATCATCTTTCCCTAATGTTCAGTCCTGGATACCTTGATGTTTATGAGAAAGGAGGACTGCGGATGAAAACTCTGCAGCACTTAAGAGGGAAACACCAGAGATGTTCGTCGCTTTGAAGCCAGAAGAGCAATGGCCTGTTGAATGGGATTAGCTGCTGAAAAAGACTGAAGTAAAACTACTTGAAAGAACCTACTACTCTCCTTTACCACTTGTTTTAAACTGTTTTGCAGTCTATCATGGAAAAGGAGATGTGCATGTACAGGCTTTACCATTCCAAGGCCTCTGACATAATGGACATGACGCACTGTCATTCAGTATTACGTTGACAAGACATTTTGAACTTACCACAATTAGTTTGTAAGACGCTTAAGTTCATGTTCTAAAAACTAATTTAATGTATTATAATTTCATTCTTTTTTTATATATTGTCTAACAAACACAGCTGCAAGCATTTTTGACTCCTGTTACTTTTGTTCCTTAATTAAATGACTACTTATTGCAGGAAATGAACATGTTTCCTGAAGATGTTTTTTCCCAGGGACAGTTGGGAAGGGGTTTCAGTTATTATGCACTAGATTGTTTTCCTGCTTTATCAACAGAGAATCTTCAAAAAGATCATTGTAGCTAAGGACCTCCATCTTATGTAATATCAGCATTTTGCACCAGGCCCTTTGCATACCATATTGTCATTACACAGTACTTTCAGACCTCTAAAGAACGACAGATAAGTTCAGTTCATATCACTAGAAGTTACTAATTTGCACAACCACAGATAAACAATTTATATGAAATTGTACTTTCATGCTTAAGAAACATATTATTTTAATGTTTTTAATAGTAAAAATGTATATATATAGTTCAATGATTTCTTGATAGTAAAAGGAAAGAAGTTATTAAATGATGATAAGCAAATAGAATTGGTTTAGAAAAATATAAAAGCTAGACATTTCTAATAATGCTTGACATCTAGAAACATCTGAGAATTCTTCTCAAGGAAAACAAACAAACAAAGAAATAAAGAAAAAATACACTGATACCTGGAAAGGATGCCTTATGGGACAGCAACAAAATGACACAAAGTCCCAAGACAAAAATTTCTCTGCAGGTGTTTTAAATGCTGTCCTTTTAGGAAGTGACTCAATGTCAGAAATCTGAAGAGGGTGCTGTGTTACAGCTTTGTTAAGATGATCTCCATGGAGCCATGAAGCATGAGAATAATCAAGAAAGTAAAGGTACGTAAGATTGTTTGTATAGGCAACTACTGAATTGCTGCCAGCTAGTAAATAGAAACTGCAAACAGCAGATGGACGTTCGGTTCTCTTCAGCTGCTCAGTGTGGGACTGCAAGAATATAAATAGTATTACACTTCAGGTAAACTAATATTTAAGAACTGAAGGTAAGAACATACAGTGTAACACAAAATATGCATCACTAAGGGCAGCACTAGAAGAAACTGATCTTGGGATCAGTTTCATGGGAGATGTCACGCCCTGGACCAATCAAATTGACACAGATAATTCAGCTTGCTCTGAAGCTAGCTGTAGTTTTGTACATCTTTTTAATGTTTGTTTTACTTATCAAAGACTTGAATCACCCAAATACTTGATCCAAAGATTTTTTTTTTTCTATTAATTGCAGTTTTATAACTTGGCTTTTCACAGAAATATGTAAATGACCTTTTAACATACTGTTCATTATATTTATCAACAATCTTTTATTAATGCAATATTTATTGGTAGTTATATTCCAGGTGTAATGTACAAAAAAAGGTAAGAAGGAAAGAGAGAAGTGTTTCATAGGCAGAACCACATCATTTAGCTTAGGAACTGTTAACTACAGACTTAACCAATAGTCCATGAAAGTAACATGCCTGTTTAGCACCGGTGCAGACAGCACAGACCTTCACTGATAAAAATGTGTAACATACATTCAAAGGATGTAAAAAATACAATAAATATTTTAAGGGTATCTTAGTTTTTAAATTCCAAACAGTGCCTATGAGCTGTATTACTACTTCCACTTAGCTATCTTGTAGTTACGCAGCAACATGCTTAAGATTCTTCCCCACATCCTCAGCTGTCCATCCATCACAAGCATCCTAACCTTCTTCCTGCTTTGTCTGGTAAGAGACATAAAATTGTGACTACTTCAGAGCCACACACAACCACTGTCAGCTGACCAATGTCACTCTAGTCTACTGATGGGCAAATCTAACAAGTTGTTTGGAGACTGCACGCGCTATAGAGTGCTTGCTTCTGTTAGAACTTAAGATACTCTTCACTGAAGGTATGCTTAGCCCAGGGAGGCCATTTTCCCTGTGCTGATCTGTACCCAAAGAAAAAAAGAAACAGTCCTCCAGCACACAGTTTCTGTCATTTTAGTTGTCTGCTTTGAATGACCTTGGATTTTCCAAACCACAGACTAAAAGACGAGTAGTGTTTTTGTGAATGCTTCATCATGATGCTTTATATTTGTATCTTTGTCGAATTTGATTGTATTTGCTCAATGTTTTTAGAAGTTAATAGGGCTCAGTAAAGACTAGAGGATGGATAGTACAATTTCACACTTCTATTTCAACAGAAGTTCTTACTAAAAATAATATTATTTTCTCCAATTTGTGTGCAGCGTAAAAAAAAAAAAACAAAAAAAACCACGGGCTGTAAAGTGTACTTTTTAAAACCCTGTACAGTTAAGAGAAAATATTTAAAACACAGATTAGATCAGTAAAAAATTCTGCGTCTCACGAGGTCCATCTAGTGGGGATAGCAATAATTGCAGGCTTAAAAAAACGGTCAAAAATTAGAAAAGTGTGCACTATAGTTACATAGATGGAATGAATAGACTAAATTATTTTCTATTTAATTTCCTCCCTGGCAGAATACAGACTCATATGTTTAAAGTTTAATTTATAAGAAATATTTTTCATTTAAAACTACATGTTCACAATAAGCTACTTCCATTCTGTGGCATAAGAGCACTAACTCTCCATTCTACTCTCAGTGCATGTGGGATGGAAATGTCTCACAGACATTTCTGATCTAAGAAATTGCTTTATAAAGAGGGTATTTTTAATAAAGATAAAAGTAAACATTTTCATGTAAGGTCATAGATTAATTTAAGCTGGGAAGAACCTTTCTGAAGGTCACTGAGTCAAATCCCTTGTTCAAGGTGAGTAAGACTAACTTTCAGAATTGCTCAGTGAGTGCTGAGTTCAAGCTACTATACATGACTGACTATGGACTTTCCTTAATCCTTAGAAATAAAGACTGTAGTGTATTAGTTACCACGGGTAATTTAAAAATTAGTAAGATTTCCCATTTTCTTTGAGGAACTGTCAAAGAGTTTTCTACTTTAACTTCTACCTTAACACGGAATTTTGAATTGTATCATTTTTCTCTCTGGAAATGAAGAAAAAACAAGACACATGCTACATTTTTCATGAAATATTTAATATAAATATTTGCAATATAGTTCAACCATAAAATTTTACAGTCATTTTCTGTTAGAAACTCTTACTGAAGTATAATGCCACAGAAGAATAGCATTAAATTGGCACATGAGACTGGATCTTTAAATAATTTCTTATTGTATTCTGGATCAGAAAAAAGATGAAAAGTGGTATTCTGTACACAACGACCCAAGAGATAGATTTGAAGTGAGATTTGAAGTGATTTCTCTAAAAGTTCAGTTAAATAACCTATGAAAAATGTTAATAAAGGCTTCTTCAAAAACAGCATTAGCTAAAAATAATAAAAAAAAAAGTATTGTATTTTAGTAGATTCAGTAAAATCCCAAATTTTTCTAATAAGGGGATAAGTCTTATGGAGAAGTCATAGCAAAAAGACTTCAATTTCATTAAGGAAAATATGCTTTCATTACAGTAGTTTTCTTAAGTAAAAAAAAAAAAAGTCAAATTTTGTATTAAAAATGAGTGTTTATATTGAGCTTGAATTTCAGGAAAGTACATGGAAATACTACTTCAGAATTTTCCATCTTCTGCTAGAAATAATGTCTGCAATCCTCTGCGAACATTAATCAGTTCCTCTTCTTGCTGTGCAGAAAGCATTACAGTTACCACTTACTTTAAGTAAAACCTTTTTTTTTTTCCACATTGTAATTCTTGTGTCTAGTATGCTGCTTATTAAGTATCTGAAATATGATACTTTTCCATGTTAACATTCAAAATACTAAGACTCAGAAATCAAATAGCATATCCATACTGGCTACTTTTATCACTCACATAAAAGGCTTAAAATATTTAATATCAGTAATACTTAGATTTTTTTTTTTTTTTCCCCTCATAGGATACTAAATTGCTAAAAGCTGTAAAATCTAATGTTCAAACAACTATACTTACATTGTCATAAGCAAATAAAAAGGAAGACAAGACAACTTCATTTACCATTTCTTTAAGAAATTTCTCTTGGAGTCCTTTCATGTCTTCTTTCATCAGATGCACCTATAAAAAGGTACTTATACTGAATGCACTGTCTCTGCTTGCAATTGATAACATATTTTCAATATGACAATTACATCCCTAAACGGCTTAAAACTGTAAAATAAAAGGATGTACACTCATCTACTTGCTTAAGGAGAGAGACTCTTGGGATCTAAGTTGATCTTTCTTGGATGAGTAACCATGGTGAGCAGAGTCACAGAATACAGTATTCATCTTGCAGTGATTTTACAGATAATTGCAGGCACCTCCTAATGGGTGGAATGTAGCCCTTAAGCACAGAATATTGTTACATTACAAGTATTTGATGACAGGAAAAACTATAAAAATATCTATGTGGAATTCATTCAATTCTATAAGGAATAAGGAATTTCTTCGGAAAAAAAAAATAATATCTGTTAGCATAATGGAAGAAATAAAAATGATTAAAACCAGAAAAAGAACTGAAAGCTTGTACTACCTCTGAAGCAAAAATATTTTCTTCATAGTCAACACTATGGTGGATGTTCTTTTCAAAGGATGTTTTAAGGATCTCCAGCCTAAAGAAGTAAAAGTCAATTAAAATAGCTTTGTTATATGTGAACATTTCACAAATATCATGAGTACATCTCATTATTTGCAGTCTAATGGTACTTAAATGAGTGAATAAGTCTTAACATCATTATTGCTATTGGAGAATAGTTACGTTTTAATCTCTTTTTCTCATCTCGTTTATTATCCTTACTTTATGGAAGAGAGCAACTGCATAAAAAATAAAAGGTAGCCTAATTTTCAGCTTGAATTTACATCAGAAAGCAAATTTCAAAACATCACCAATGAAGCCTACTAACCTCTGTTGCTCATTTTTCATGAACGTACATAAGGTATGCTTATGTTTTTTCCAAAAAGTCTGGAAAGAAAGATATTAACAGATGACAGCCAACAGTAACTGGCATTTTCTAAACTAGAACTGACTACAATCTAATTTGACTACTATAACCTGCAATTATAGGCTCAGCACAGAATGGGAAGTAGGTAAACAGTCACCTTAGAGGCTTTAAAACAAACAAACATAAAAGTTTGGATGGCAGGATATGACACTTCAGGAATTCCATTTTCATGAAGCCAGTTTCATCAGAAAATTTTTCACCAATATATTTGTTCTAAGTTTCAAATAAATGAAAAAGTATGTCCACAATGTTTTAAACAGATTTTTGATATAATCAAAGTGTAATTAAAAAAGAAAAGGCCTCAGAGGAAAGAAATTTTGTTTTAACATGAATACTTATATATCAATTTTACATTACAGCATGTAGCAGGCAACTGACCTGTCTCAGAACACACAGCCTGAAATGCAGGCCAATTGAAATAAGGCTCATGAAATAGCATAAACAGCCCATTAGAAGCAGCATGAGTTGTTTGTTCCAGGAAGAAAACCTAATAGTAACTGAAACTTTAATAGCGTAGCATAATCAAATCCTGACATTTCAAATTCATTATTTGAAACTTGAGTCATCTATAAGGAAGACAAAAAGGTTTTTTAAAAATCAGAATTAATGATACAAAGTGAAAGATCCTATGAGTAATCCATAGATTTCACAGGAACTTGTTTTTCTCCATGCTAAAGTAATTAAAAACAAACCAGTAATTCTTTCTCCATGTTATTCAGGGACTGAGAATCTTTCTCAAAATTCTCAATTTCCTGAAGAATAACAATATGAAATCTGTCCAGCTGCTTGAGCCTATTAAAAAAAAAAAAAGGAGAGAAAAGGTTAGAATGCATTAATTGATTTTTAATTGTTTTAAGATAATTATTTCTTTACAGACCTGCATTCAAGTAGCTGTTGATTCATCGTTGTCAAATGCTGGTTAGCAGTGCTTAATGATTGCTTTGCAAAATGCTCCATTTTCCGTGAACGGCTCTGTAAATGTATTTTAACATTATTTTCACTTGAAGAAAAAAGCAATAGTACCAAATAAAATGATAGATTTTTTTTCTTCCCCCCCCTTTTTTTTTTTTTTTTTTTTTGCTATCCTTTTAGGAAAGGGTTTTTTTTTTAGCTAGAATTAGGAATACATTACTTGAAAAACAGATTTCCTGAGGATAGAGAAAGTATACATGGAATAAAGGTTGCAATCTTGCAGCTGTTCTTAGGTGAACAAATGCATTGTTTTGGCTTGTGTTTTCCCTTTAGCAAATAAATCACATTCATGGGGCTGATAATTTGGAAAAAAAATTAAATCACTATGCTCTTTACTTTAGATACATAGGATTGTATGAAATCATGCATAGGATAAAATTTCAAGCAAATCTGGTGAAGAAAATCATTTAAATGTTAAGTGCATAAATGTAACCGAAAAAAGCTTAAAAAGCAACTTTAGTTCTGTCATTTCTAAAAGCTCTACAATGCTTTGATTTTTTAATTTCTTTTTTAAGCAAATTCTGTAACGTAAGACAAAACTACTATTCATATGGACATTTAACCACATACATAACTAACACTGTATATGAAATATCTTGCCTCAATTTTCTTAGTGTATTCTTTTCGGAGCTTCTGACATATATCGATAGTTGAACAACCAGGTTCCCAGATGTCCACATCCAAAGCAGCTGGATCACTTACAGATACAGTGGACAAATTTTCGTATGCTGTAGTGATGAAAAAAAAGATCGTCATACTTCATACATACATCATACTTTAGAGTGAAATATCCTTTTTAATAACAACGGGGCTGTTATTAAAAACAGATTAATTTTCCCAGGTAGATGGCTGAACCAGTTCTATTTTCATATCAATTTCTGTCTATTAAAAAGGAGACCTTCTAAATATTTTGCATATTTTTTTGAAACTTAATGGATATTACCATTTTGAAACTTTTATGGATATTACCTTCTTGGACTGAAACTAAGTTACACTATTGTTGAACTTTTCCAGAACTATAATCAACTTTTATTTCATAATTAACCTCTGTAAGTAACAGCTTCATCTGTTTTAAATAACTTTCTAGGCTGTAATTTTATTCTTCTGCTCCTTTTCTTTTCCTCCTCTTTGCTTGTTTCTACTTCATCAGAATGGCTTTCTGTATCACGCTGATATTTTCGTTTGAGAAATACATGTGAAGTTGGCCCTTAAATAAATGTGAAAAAGTTTCATCTTAGAATTATATGGAACAATGAGATCAGAAGATGAAAAGTTTGTTGGCCCTCTGGCTCAAAATTCTATAATTAAACCATTAAACAAAAAAAGAGCACTGCATTTACAGAGGGCATGTTCTGATGATAATGACCACATGAATGTAATTTCAATGGAATACAGAACTCTTTTTGACTCATGCAAGACTTCTCTCTTATTAAAGAGATTCACTATCAACCCTACATTCCTGATAATACTATTATTGTCTCCCCCTCTCCCCCCCCCCCGGCATCTGTGAGAATGCTTCTTGATCTACTACTTTTTGAAGAGAACAAGCACTCTTTACAGTAACTGCATTTTGGAGTCCAAGCTTCAGTTTTTGGAGGTTACTTAAAGCAGAGAAAAATATGAAAAAAAAATGAATGATATTGAAAAGATGTAAAGAGAAACATGGCACAACTCTTTGAATCTTCTGTGGTGAATAAATGCTCTTCTTAACCAATACAGTCACACAGAAAGTCAAAGTTTTTGCCTTAAATTAAGTGTTTGTACCTGATTCATGTGCAGGGCCATAAGGTTCTTGACTCCAAGACTGTACTCCACTTCCACTGGACACAGATACTGAAGATAATTCCTAAAAGAAATAAACAATCATAGGAAAAAGACAAATAAGCAATAAGAACTAATGGCTACTTGCAATAGTACACAAACATTATTTCCCAACTGAGTCAATAGCACTTATTTCACCAGGAAAAAAAAGAATACAAGAAATGGGTTGAAGGTGTAGAGTAGTTCTGTTTAATTTGCCAATGCTACAATAGTTGTTACATTAAGTAATACATTATTGTACTGCACTTTCCTACCTCAAGAATTTTTCCATTCAAGTGTCACAATTATGAAATCTATAAAAGATATTTTTATCATTCACATTGAGAGTCAAGATGAAAAAAATACATATATTTTTAAGATATTTTTACAATTGCATATGTTGGGATACAATTCTTTCTTTATATCCGTATGATAAACATCTCCTTAAGTTATTTCAAATATTTAAAAATTAATGAGTAGTATTGTCTGGGACAAGTATTTTTCAAGGAAGTCACAAGTAAACATACCTAGTGCTTAACATTAAGTAAGGAAAATACATTTGATGAGATCTTAGGGAAATGTAAAGTATATAAAACACATGAAAAGCAGCAGCTTTTTTTTAAGGAGCACTGGATCTAGCAACATACCTCTCCTTTCTTTTTTATGACAGGTTTAGTACTGTCTTGTTGTTTTCCTTCAATAGAAATTTTGTCTGAAAAGCCATGTCTAAAACTTAAATTTTCATCAGCATCACATGTTTCAGATACAGATCCCTCTGTGTTTTTTCCACAGTATGTTTTACGTGGAGTTACTGAAGTTAAGTTGAGCTACACATTAACAAATAAAAAAAGCATTATTGAAATGAGATCTACAAAAGCATTAAGACATGTAACAGCTGAATGGAATAACTTAAGTTAAAATAACTGTAAAGTAACTTTAATATTCTTACCAAATATGAAGTAGTTAGAACTGGTGAGAAACTTTTCTTTCCAATTATTAACTTTTTAACAGTCACTTCAGGAGACTGGTTTAGATGCATATTTTGAGTATTCTTCTTTTGTAGACAGAGATTACTGGGAGAGATTCCTTTCTCAAAGTTTACTGTTTCCTTTTTTTCTGGTGTTGACTTCTGAAGACTAGGTGACCCTTCACTAGAAGTATGGTCTTGAGTAACACATCCCTCTGATATTCTCTCAGCACCTAGAGAACAATTTCTTAACTTTCAGCATGAATGAAAGAAAAAAAAAAAACCAACATGCTAAAGCCCCATACTGCTGACTGTCCTTAATCTAGGTGTTTACCAGTCTCAGCTGGGAGAAATTTTACTCCACTTATTGGTATAATTCTTGCCAAACTGTGCTTTTTGCATCCCCCACATTATTTTAGCTGTTTAGCAGATTAATTCTAACAGCCTACTTTCACTTACACAACTATAAAATTTTGATATCAAACAAGTGTAAAAATCTATAAAAGAGTTAATGACATTAGCACATTTTCTTAAATTAAATAGCATACATACTGATTTAGGAGACCTCATTTTAAAGCCATGAAATAAATGTAAAATTGTAGTATTGTGTTAATCTTTATTTTAACTACCAACACTTGCTATGGTATTCCTATAAATTAAAATCAAAATGCATACATCTCATTGTCTCTAGAGATGCAGGACTCTCAGGTGAAGACATTTCAATTTCCTTTTGTTCTGTAGAGTTCTTTGATTTAATAAATGCTTTGTTTACACAGTTTCCTACTGTCTTTGGCTCCTCCAAATTCTGGAGATCCTTCTGATGATTACCATCTTTGTTTTTCTCATTCACACATTTCTATTAAAATAAGGAGTCGATATAAACATTACTTGTAAACATACAGATAGGTAAAAAGAGAATTATTTTTATGCACAGTTGAACAAAAGATCCAAAAAGGAATATAATTAGGAAGGATATCAGCTGCTCTAATGTCAATATGCATTGAATTAGCATAATTCAGTAGCCAAATTTCTATTCTCACAAAGTTCTGAACAATTATGGAGAAATCCTGATGCTTCAGAATTCAACCAAGTTAACAGGCTTTTCCATGTATCTTGAAATGTGATGTTAAATGAATGAATTGGTTTTATTTAGCACTCATCACCACTTAATCTCTATTTAGATTCTCAACAAATGTATGGACATAACCCCCTTTATCAATTCAGTATTTTCTACTGCATACAGAATTGGCATAGCATTATCAAAATCACATCATCTCAACGACAAATCTCAGGCTTACTCATATCTCTCATTTAAAGTATACACATTTTCAAAAAATTTTTTTGAGTTGTTAAAATAAAGGATACAGTAGCACTTCACAGCTGAATACATTTCATACACAGAAACTGACATGCTATTGTGACTATTTTGAATGTATTTCCTTAGCAGCTAACTACTCATAATTAAAAAATGACACAACTTGTTCATATTGGAAACTTAAGATTCAGGAGCATAAAATAAAAAGTAAACCAGAGTCTAGTTTGAAAAACAGAACACAAGTAGACTTTTTACACCGCAACTGTATACCTGTACTTTTGATTTCTCCCTCTTATAGGTATATGCTGAAAATTCACTTCCTGACTCTGAACTGGAAGGATCTTTGTAATTTTTTGGTTGCACTGCTCTTTGAGGTCGTTTTGGTCTGGTGGTTTGTTCCATCATTTCATCAATTACTGAACTTTGTTTTTTACTTTCAGTTAGCTTTGGAAGAATAAGAACATCTTCAATTCATATTAAAATAATAAATATGGAAGAGTAAACAGCAAGTAAGTTATTTTAATTACTTGAAATCCATTATTTCAATACAACTTTAACAAGAACTTCTGGGGAAGCTTGCTACTAGAAAAAGGACAGTTACTACACCTATTCAATGCTCATTAATTAAATACTCAAAGATCTCTTCTGATTTGATTTACATGGACATCATCACTGGTACATACAAACAGCAGTATTTTCATGCTCACAATTTAAACTGAATGCACTTAAACAGCTTTAGGCTACTACCATTAAGGGGATTTAAATAATTGTAGTACAGTCTGACAGACCAAAAAGTGGTTTGAAGGAGGCAGGGTAACATTTGTTTATGTTTGTTTCTTTCAAAGCTGTGGTTTACAAGTACCTACAAAGAACTTATACTAACATACTCATAATCACTTATAATTTATTATACCCAAAGTTTTAATAAGCTCACAACATCTTCCAATTATTATTCTTCATTAATATGAAGCATTTTTCTTTTTAGTTTCAGTACATTGCCTATATTCAATTAAAGAGGCTATAATCTCAGAGTCAGTGATACGCAATTAAGCATATTACCCACATGAAAACCCTCAGCAAAAAGCTAATGACACATTCACTGGAGTAGATTATTATTATACAGTAAATAGGTATAATCAATAGTTAAGTAAAAAAACTTACAAAAGTATTGATGAACAGTAATAATTCTAACTCACAGCTTGTATTATGCCTGAAATACTTACTAAATACTACCTTAAAAAAACTATAGCACCTGAAAGCAGCTAACTTTATTTAGAAAGTAAATGTGCAGAAAGTGCACGTATTTATAAAGAATTATGTAAAAAGTTTCTGGAGTGAATATATATTTCAAGTCAGGTTGCAAATTTACATTTACCTTTTTCTTTTTTGCTGTTTTGCCTTTGGGCGTATCCATCCAGCAAGGGGATTCAGAGAACTTATCTGATGTTACAATACCGAAAAATAGAAAATCAGCACCATCATTAAATTCTCAACATTTAGAGTTTTAGCTGTTATATCACTGAATCAATTTTATCACTACAAAGATGGCTCAGTAAACTGCCTTCAGTGCACTAATGAAAAAAATAGAGTTTTTTTTCTTGAGAACAACCTTCTTGAGTCTTATTCTCCAATAATTTTACATATTAAAATACAGACTTTCTGGAAATTAACCTTTCTAAATGGTTAGGAGATCAAATTCAAGTAGTCTTTGTGCTTGGAAACAGGACAATAAAAACCAACTATATGTAAAAATAAAAGCCAGCACAAGCTGTACTCTAATGGACAAATATTGTTGCAGCATATTTAAGAAATGTTAAGAAGGATTCTTACTTTTGCCCTTTCTTTTTGATTTCTCTAAGTTTTTATTTCTACTGTAATCAATTATCTGTGGCTTAGATGGTGCTTTGGATTTTTGTAGCCAGCTGATGTCTGTCTTGCTGTCATCTCCTCTGTATTCTGTGTCTGTGTCACTGAAAAGATGCTTTTTGCTTTGATTGTATCTAGTCTGTAAAAAAAAAGTTCTTCTGTGTTGTTCATTTACTTTTATAATATATCTTTCACTTTCATCACTGCTATTTAAATATAGAAAGACAAGGTAAGATGATCCACAAAAAATCTGAACCTTACTTTTTTTCCTGCTTTCATTTCAGAGCTAGTTTTACTTTCACCTGGGTTCCTTGATTTAAAAAAAGAAAAAACACCCTTAAACAACAAATCAACATTTTAAAATACCAAATCTTTCAGCTATCCATATGATGTACAGCTTAAGGTTTCAAATAGCTGTACTAAGTTTTGATTTGAAATTCATTTTAGAAAAACCTGTTTACTGTAAGCCCTAAAGCATGCATGTATTTGCTAAAGATCAGTAACAGCACACCTAGCAATATGTCCCTTTGTAAGCTAGACGTTAACAAAAAGCTACCCCACTGCAGGAGGTTAAAATCCCTTCAGTATTCCACTAAGAAAATTCTGAAGAGCATTTCCTTCATGAAACACAATCTTTATTTTTACCATTTATGTAGAAGTTTTCCAAAGGAAAATCATAACACAACCTAGGAGATGACAGCAACTATGTTTATTGCATGAAAAAAATAGCAGTTCAGATATACACATTCCCCTAGATTGTCATAATGGAATGGTAGGGAATGTAGACAGTACTATACTTGCTTATAATCAAAGGACAAAGATGCAATATGACATCCCTACTCTTTTTTGTTTGGATCTGTATGAGTGTTTGCTTCCGAAACACAGCAGTCTTGGATCTAGAAAAATGTAAATAAATGAGAAACAAATTAAAATTTTTCTTCATTATTCTGTTTAAACAAAATGAAACAGGCCATCAGATAACGCACTTAAGGGCTTTCTAGCTCAGTTTTTATACTTGGCAATCAAATTCCAACTTAATTTCCATCTTGGAAATTATTTAAAAGCAGATAATTGAAACCAACTGGAACTGATTGAAGCTTTTATGTTTTCAAACAATTCATTAGTTTCCAACCACTTTTTTCCATTACTGTCACCTATTCAGCAGGCTCTGCTTAACAACAAGAGGCAAAACATAGTCTTTCATTCGCCTTTACCTTTTCTTTTTACTCAATCAGCTGGGCAAAGCTAGCTTTACAAGCTAGGAAATTGAAAAGAAAGCAATAATGTTTTTAGGATAACAGATACATAATACTCCCAACAAACTGTTTCATTCTTAGTTCAGGAAAACCCTTTAAGTGGCCAGAACTGTAAGATAGCATAAACCATCATGCATTTGAAAGTGATGGAGGTATATGAATATAAAAACCAAGATATGGCAAAGCTATTTTTCCCCACTCCTTTCAGTGACACTAATCTGAGTTTTTAACTGTGGATGATACTTTCAGTAGACATAACTTTAATTTGATGAAGCTACTTTACATTCTATTAATTACATAAACATTTCAGTTATATTCTTACTCCAACTTTTATTGTAGGCTCATTAAACACACTGACGTTGAAGTTGTAGACATCATACCTGTCAAACAGACGCAGAAATCAGTTTTGTGAGTGAATAAATGATTATTTTTCAAAGTTGAATAAGGGTAACTGAAAATTTTGTTTGAAAATGTGATAACTACTTACACACTTTGATCAGCAGCCGTATCAAGACAAGTAGTAGCTTTCAAATTTCTATTCTGAATATTTTCCTAAATATAAATTACAAGTTACTCATCTATCAAATTTGGACCATACATGCTGTCACCTCAAAAAAAAGTTTTCAGCATGAATTTATAGAAAAATAAAAGAAGTTTCTCAGATTTGCACTTGATTAGCAATAATAGAATATGCCAAAACTGGAAAAAAGCTAATAAAAGCTAAATCATTTAAGAACTTATTCTATAGGGATGCTAAGAAAGCCTTGTGTTGTTTTCCCACCATACATAGGACTAGTTTTTGTATCCTGGCTATATTTCATCTGAGTATTCTATAGTCTCATTCAGTCCAGCTTGGCTGTTATAATATTTTAATTCTAAAAATTTAGCATTGTTACATTCAAAGGAGTCCATATTAATCAGAAGTAAACAGATTCAATTATAGAATATGTAAGCAGAAATTAATTTGGGTTTCTCTACCTAACTGCTCCCATAAAAATATTATTCCAGGTAACATAAACCTGTACATAAAGTATGTCAACTATAAACAATCAATGCATAATTAACATTCATCAATAATTTTGAACTTCTGGCTCACATCTACCAGCTGTCCTCATATCTGAACACATATCCAATAAGAAAAGAATCAAAGAGAAGCAGAAGCTTAAGTTACCTTATTGCCACTGAAACAGGATTTATTTGGACATGATCTAAAAAAAAAACAAACAACAAAAAACCAACCAAACAGAAACCACCAAAAACCCAACAGTATGTTTTATTAAATGCTAGCTGGAATATCTACATTAAAGTACTGCTTATATAAATAAGAGCCTCACACAACAAATTTAATACAACAAATACAAGAAATTTAAAGGTATTACATAATACAAAAACAAGTGACTAAAAAGAAATTAGGTCCCACTCATCTCTTTTGTGCTGTAGAAAAATTCCAGATCAGGAAGCTATATTACAGGGTCTGCACATCTAACAGGCAGTTATTTCAGGAGATGACAACTAGGATCTTCGTAACATTGAAGTTTTGAACCCTGAATAGACACCCATTAACTATCCCAGCTAAATTTTCTCCAGAGAAAAGTTCTGTGAACGAATGAGTGAAAGAACACTCTATTTCCATTATTTCAATTACTGCAACTAATTTCCTCTTATCCTTTAGTACAAGGTGGTTTATCAGAAGTGAACAAGCCATATAAAAGCCAGATGTGCCATAACTGTAGATAGTGGAGTAGCTTGCATGTGTAACGCTGTGCAGAAAAACATAAGTAAATTGTTTACTTCATACCTGTTGAAAACCGAAGAGTCTCTTGTTTTGCTCTTTTCATCTTTATATCTGTCACTGATTTTACTAATTAGTGATTTTGTTGCATCTGAGATTTCTTTAGATTTTATTTTCTGAAATAGTAGAGTTTAATACTCAACTTTGAACCCATTCAGCAGAAAGAAAAGGCTGAAACAGCTACTGGTCCTAACAATCACCTAAACCTAATTAAACAGTTTTCTAGATGTACTAAATCACATTCCTCTGAAAATCACTTTCCTTACATGAGTCTGGCAGATATTTTGTTTTGAATGTTTTAACATACTGTAATATTTAGAAGTGATGGATGAGATGTGTATGAGCAGTACAAGCCAGACCATATTTAAGAATTATTAATAAAAAGCACAATTAAAAGATATATTCAGACTACGGTGATCTTAAACAGGTGAAGCTGAAAAAGTAAACTGTTCACCTGACATTATTTAATTCACTCTGTATTAGTTGAAAAAAATCAATGTAAAATAAGTTTGTGAGTAAATGAAAGTATAATAAATTTTGAAATACTGGCAGTGCAACAATTCCCCCAATTACAAGTTGAAAAAATGAAGGAAAGAAACTCTCACCATTTTTGACTTTTCATGATCTGCAGTCTCCTTTCTTGAGAGAACATCAGCTTCCTGTTTAGTATTGTTGCGTTTTGTAAAATCAGAATGCAAAGATGTTTCTGGCACTTTATCAGAAAGACATGTTTTAAATGTTTCAGTAGTAATTAAAATATTTTTCCATTCTGTATTTAACTGCTTCTCTTCCAAGTTATTAATACACTTTAACTCACCATTCAGTACTTTGCAGTTTTCTTCCCTTGTGATTCCATTTCTTTGTTGTTTTCTTTTATTTATTTGTTTATCTGGAGAAGCACTTCCAAAAACCGAACAAAAAGCTTTATGTTTCATAGCTCTTTCACTAAGAATAGGAGCTAAATCAGAAAGAAAGCACAGCTATAGGTTAAAATCTCATCTAAAACATCATTTTTGAACTAACACTTAAGAAAATACAAACACAACCTGTATGAGATGCTTGTTCTGATGACAGATTTAGCTTTTGTCTGTCACCAGTTGCTATATTCTTCTCAGGGACAGAACACATTCTTTTTTTCCTCGTTCCTTTTTTATCAGAAGAACTTTTCAAATGACCAGGCAGTCTAATAAAAATGATACAATTGTGTTATCAGTGAATTGCAGGAAGTGAGGCTGAACTACAATAAACATGCATCACAACATAGGGAAACGGAGCTAGCTTTTAGATTATCAATGCATTTTACACTGGTATATAAGCCTGCTACTATTGTTCAATTAATCAAATGCTTTGTAAAATGACAAAACTTCACAAATTATGTATACAAAAAGGCAGTTTCAAAGAGGTAGTTTCAGTATCCTATGGCCAGCACTAAAACTGAACAAGATAACACTGTGATGCACCTACAGAGGTACAATTAGAATGTGTTTACTACCTTTTATGGCACAGCTCAGTGTCATTTTTACTTTACTTTCTGTTGTAATCTGAAATAATTATTCTCCTTATTAACATTGAACATTAAACTACTACTCTGATTTTGTTAATGACCACTATTTTCAAAATAATCAGACTTTAATTATAAAGTTAAAAACAACAGATGAACCTTTTCATGAACTAGTCACTGAGTCACAAACCAGCAGTGACTTGGTATTCTTTTTCAGTACTTACAGATGTTTGTTGCTTCTCCCTGCTTGCTGGGAATCAGGAACGATATCTAACGCATCGTCTAAATAAAATATTAATTTGTTATCAATCATTATTACAAAAGAAATGTAGCAGATTAAAAAAAATAAAATAAGGACAAGTAACTCTCGTAAAATTACTTGCCTAAAGTTTGCTTTTCAGTGGTTCCATTTTCTGCTTCTGGTAAAAATTTTAAAATTTCTTCAGGACACACTCCCTACAGTAGAACAACATGCAAAATAAAACAGTTACATAAAATCACAAACAAAAAGGCATCTCAAATTTATCACTTCTTGAATAAAATATTAAGTCATTAATTCTTTTCATTGAAGTACTGGTTCCAATACCTTTTCTGGTAGTTCTGCCTCTTCTCTGATTTTCGATTTCCTGGTTTTCTGCTCTGTTTCACAAAATTCATTATCTGATGTACACCTTTGCCCATTCTAGAGAGTACAATAAATAACAGTGACCATTACAATCCATGAAAACAAAACAGATTTTACTACTAAGTAATGCTCGAAGTATTCAAAATGATACTTTCAATATAATGAAGTCTTCTTCTGAAGTATGGCTATATAAAATGCTTCAGAATCCTGTAATCAGGGATTTGACCTGAATCTGATCCAAGAACCACTTTGTTTTCTGTAAGTTATTTACTGATTGCAGAACACTAGCTCTTCCAAGCACAAATTAGGAACAAAGTAGAACACATGTTATTCTATATAAAAGACTTAGCTAAAGATGACATACATACTTCAGTAAGCTCCTGATATAAATTATTAGTTCTGGTTCCATTTACTGCATTACTGTTAGACCTTTCAGCAGAGCTCATCATTTTCAATGGTAACTTACATCGTCCTTTGGAAGGAGTGGCTGAAAGCAAATGGAAGATGTGTTATAATTCTAGACCAATATGAAGAGCATTGCCCATGATCTCTTTTATTCCATAAACTTTAAAAGAGTGACTAGTATTTGTATAAACTCAGTACACATCTTTAATAATTCTACTGATTTCAATTAAGTCACACAGAGGTTAATGAGCCAATATACAATGGATGTCTGGAAGGAAGCAATGTTTTACATCCATGCTCTGGAAGAAAATATTTGGTCATGCATGTAGATATTCTACAGTAAAACACATTTTACTGAAACAGATAGTGTAGTAAGTTCCAAAAAAAAAAAAAAAAAAAAAAAAAGTACAGAATTTCTCTCTGTTTTGTTCCATCCTAATTTGAAAATCCTTCAATTTCTAGCCTGTTACTCTTTATTTGCGTGATAAAGGGATATACACAGATAATGGTGTGATGCATTTGAGACCATAAAACAGAAAATTAGTCATGTGCTTGGCCACTAGTTTCATCTGCAGCCTCTGCTGGACTTACAAGTCACTTGCATTTAGAAAGTGCTAAGTGTATTACAGTAGCACTGCTAGGAAGAAACAATGACTCCAATTTGTTACAAAGAAAAGTATCCTCCTTATATATATTTTTTTTTAAATAAGAAACAGCTTTTGAAGTAAGCATCTGTAGCACTAGACCTGCAATTCAAATCTGCAGTTGATTCCACCTTATTCACTAGAAACATAATCAACTCCCAAAGAAACAGTTTCTACAAAACTGTCACAATGAACATCACATGCTTGCAAACTGTTTTGTCTAAAACATTCCAGTAAAATGCAGGTGGTGGATAGACAAATGGGAGAAACCTGATTTCCCACTTCGACTGCTATAAAAGCACTTACTGCCAAGAATTCTTTAAACCAAGGGTGAATGGCAGTCGTGAGAAAAGAAACAAAAAATCTCCCAAGTTTTAGTTCTACTCTATTGTTTACTAATTCACCTCACAAGATGACTTTAGCTTGCTCCAGCACAAACAACTTACTGTCAGTGTAATACAAGAAATGGGTAGCTTTCAGCTGTTTGGAATGCTACTCTGTCTGCATCATGTCTATGGAACAGTATAGCAGGTGGCCTACTTTAAAAATTTCAAGCTTAAAGCATCTGCTGGAGAGATTTTATGAAGTTTACATTACTCCTTTCCAGCCCTGCAATAGATCACATTTCATTCCTATACCTTATTATTCTCAATTAGCCACTTCAAAGACTACAACTTATTTCTATCCTGAAAGTACCTGTAAACTTACACGTACTAAGAAATACCAGTGGACTCCGTGTGGAAAATCTTGCAGTTGCAGGAATAAGCACTGATGCTTCAGACACTTTCCTTTTACAAGATGTGGTTATCTTGAGGCACAGAAAAACACTTGATCATTATACACAGACTTAAGGGTGACAACATAAGATTTTAGAAACCTATTTCCAAGAGACTTCTAACACTTTGTTATTGAAACACCAGCTGCTCTTGCTATACTCGCCGATGTAACAGCTGATTTTTATGCAATTCTCACTATGAGAAAGTTTACCATAACACTTGATTATTTAACTCTGGATTTTAACTGAGAACACCATTATTATTTTTCTAATTTAACTCAACAAAGCAAGGCCAAATTTCTTTGTTAACAATCAAAGGAACTAAGATTACTTTCAGGAGTTTCTACAGGAACAGGTTTACTGAAAACAACTCCCAGCAACACATGCATTGCATGACTACTGCACGATGAAGAAACAAGAGCATTACTTAATCTTTTTCTCCTACCCCTGTGATATCTGCAGTTAGCTCTGGTAGAATCACAATGCATTTAGCATTTCATGACTGTAAAGTGATTGTGTGGTAAAAGGCTTCACAATTCCGCTCCTCCCAGTTTAAACAGAGAATAAGCAATGAATAGCAGCAGTCCCAACAAATTGTGGTTTTGTTAATGAAGATACAGGATACATCCTGACAGCCACACCTGAACCTTTCTGTAAATCTTGTTCTCTGTGAATACCAAGCCTATAAGGACTTTCCTCTAATTTACAGCTATTATTAGAGCTGATAATTAATGTTTCCAGAACTTCTGCATATCATAAGGTATCTAAACATGCTTTAAAATCATTTCTATCTAATTAGAATTCTATCAGGACAATGGTCTATTAAAATATGCAAACATTATTGTTCTGTTATGTATTTTGAAACAGTATCAATACATTTTGACAAACTTTTTCAAAGAAGGATTTACATAGCTTACTGCAAAGTTATAAGAATATCAAAATCTGGATTATACTCCTGTTGCAGTAGGCAGAGACAACTCCAATTTTAATAAACATTTACATTTAATTGTACTTTTGATGTACTCTTTTCTGCTTTGATACTCCAAATTACCTTGTAGGAACCATCTTTGCATTTATCTTGGTTCTTTTTATCCAGAGACCTCTGACTTCCAGGAAGTTGCTGTGTTTTGTTCTTACTGAATTTGTCATCTTCATATTTTTCTTCCAAACATGGTGACAACTGACTTTCTGGCACCAGAACCTATACGTGCATGTGTGTGAACATGCTTACATACAGAAATGAATAAAATTCTAAATATATACATATACAAATATACATAAATTCAACATACTGAAACATGTTATATTTGTACATACAAACGCACACACATTCAGATGAACTTCTTTACATTGAGTAGCCAATTAGTATAGAAACTGTAAGTTCTAGAGCTATCTTTGTTCACTGGCATTTAAAACATCCTTGTTTGTACAGTCAGTCATCATTAGTTAGATAATCAGACTAACCATTAAAAAAAGCAAGAAAACAACGATTTCAGCATACCTGTGATCCACTTTCATCAAAGATGATATGCACAGTTGTTTTAGCAACTGACATAGACTGCTTCTTACTAAATTCCTACAAAGGGAGTAACTGTCTAAGTAAGGAAAACATTTTGCTCACTTCTTTTTAAACCAGAAACAAAAAAGAAAATATTTAGGTCAGAGATCAGAAGTGCCTGAAATTACATAGGTTAGAGGGGAAAATACAGTCTGCAAGCTCACAGCTGTTCCAGTCCTACTGAGTTTCTCAATTAGGAAGAGTGCAGGCAGGGCAAAGTAGTTTGCACCAAGCAGTAAAGAAGTAAGATATGTCTGGCAAACAATTTTTGACTGAGGCAATTCCTGAAGGGGTAAGCATACTGCAAACTGAACTGAATGAGACATTCTGATAGACTGCTATTTCCCATGTTACTGCAAAGTCATAAGTATTATTAACATGATTTTGCATATAAGAAAAAAAAAAAAAAAAAAGTGATCCCACTGCAGCCTGTCTGTTTTTGTAACAATTATTTTTAAATTTATTACATAACTGCACTGAAAACAACATGTTGCAAAAGAATCAACATTCTTATTAACACTGAGACTAAAGAAACTCCATAAGAAGAAATCAATAAAATAATCAGTTATAACAACATGGCGATAAGACATCATTTTAAATTAAATCAAAAACATATGAAAGGTGTTTGCATCTTACCTTACATTTATTTATCCCATAAATCTTTCTGGCTACATCTTCGATTTCCAAGATAGAATCAAAATATAAAAAAAATTTCTCTCCTTCTTGATTACCCACATTCATTGGGCTTTTTAGATCTATTGTTAATAATTTCTTTGAATCTTTCTCTGGACAAAAGCAAAATTACAGATTTTTTTTCATTACATTTAAGTAGCTACTTTTAAGCAGTAAATACTTGATAATTGTGTGCATCAGTTCAGCTATTGAAATGCACCTTTTATTAATTCCACTTATTCTACTTTATTACTGAAGTAATTTAAGATTCAATCATGTAAAAATATTTATATATTAACCCATAGCATTTTCTCTGAAGGTTACCCATCATAGCTGCAGACCAATTATAGGTTTTTACAAAACTAATCTAAGATATTTGAAAGGAAGTTGATTAAAAGTCACTATCTGGTGTTTTATTTTGCATTGAAATAAGATATTACTTTAAAATTCTTTAAATTGCACCTGCATGCTTAAACTACTAACATGATTGCAGTGCAGTTTGATAAAAAAAAATGCACCTACACTGTTTTAGATGGGAACTTTGCTTTGATCAGTTTGAAAATCCCCTTTAGGGCATAACAAAACATCAGATTCATTACTGCCAATACCTTCAAGGTTGTATAGGTCTACCTCTTCCTCTGGTATAATGACTGTTTCCCATTGCTGATCCTCATGTGAAAAATACACAATTTTGAAGATAAATATAATATTAGAGATAAATTAAGGATGTTGATTAGAATGCATTCCAGTGAAAACAAGTTCTCAATTGTCAACAGCCTCTGTTACAATGAATTTATTCTTAATTTATAACTGAAAACATCCCTGAAGAGCTTTGGTAGAAATACTCATCTAAAAAGTTGAGTTATCTACAAATACTACAATTTCCACATGATTCTACGATTCCAGTTTTGTAAACAGTTTCTTGTTCACATGTGCAATTATATACTGAATTGTTTGCAAACAGCATTAAAAAGTCATTACTCTGAAATTCTTTGATCTACATGCATGAAAAAAGAATAACGACACCAATTTCTACTAGCAATATTCACCTATTTCTGCACCAAATCTCTATTTTTTTTTTGTCTCCACATTGTAGATGCATATAACATATTTGATATACTTGAGAAAGCATGCATCTACTTCTTAAGAAGAATCAATATGACAGACAAAACTTAGCTTACTGCATTATCTGCTGCCACGTAGAAAGATATACTTCTACTACCAACATTGAAATCAATCCAAAATTCTTCAAGATTTTCATCCAACGGGAGCTGTAGCTGAAATTAAAAATTAAGACAGAAGAGCAAGAGCTAAGAATGAGAGTTTATACCAGCTATTAGGCTAATTAGGCTTTGTGTCACAGGTTGACAAACTTCAACTACTTCTACAAATGTATATGTCTGACAAATAATTTTATTTAAACCCTGATTTCTGAACTAAAAGGCAAAGAAATACCTCACCTGCACAAATAAAAATCTGCAGATATATGATTAAGCCCGTAATTTACCTCATATTTATCAAGAGCTGCTGATAAACACGGATATGTAAAAACCCTGTAAGAAAAGGATATTTTGTCAAACACTGAAACACTATAAATTTGGCATATCTGAGCACAGCAACTGTATTGTTTTCAGCACAAAATTTATGTGCTTTACAGACTTTGGGATTGCAGGACTGAAAAGAACAGTCACTTCCTGGCACTTCTTCCCCAAAGGAGATGATGCAAATCCTCAATGAGCAAAGAGTGGTCTTAGATCTCCTTTCCATGTTCATATTTACTGATATTCTAGGAATGGTCTTATAATAGGTATTCAAGACTGAATATGGAGCTGCTATAGGGACATACTAGACAATATCTTCTACATTATCGTGACATAAAACATACAGAAGATGTGATCATATAGAAAGGAAAAAAGAGTTTGTATTTTCTCCTTTTTTAAATGTTCTATTTCTCTAACAGATATCTTCATTGATTATTAGCTCAGCACAAACATCCCAATCGAAGGAATATGTACATCAACAGATTGCTATTATGATACATTTAATGAATGAACAAGTTAACAAAGCATATTTTTTTTTATTGTTTAAGAATCTTTACTTAGACAACAGTTTCTTCAATTTGTTACATTATATTTTTTTCCCCCAAGTATAGAAATTACATAAAATTAACATTTGATAGAGATGATAATATCTATGATAACATGCCAGAAGACAGAGCTTCTTTATTATTTAATGTTTATAAAAAAAACTGAATTCTGCACAGTTCCTTGCCTTTGCGCCACAGTAAGATTAGTCTTATTTGCTTGTATTGCTTTGTTCAGTCCACCAAAAGCAGTTTCTGTGCCAAAAACATACTAGCTTTAAAAAAAAAGTTTTACCTTCTTTTATCTCCAAGCATGCCATTCACCTGGTTAAGAAATTTTCTGCAATCCTATTAAAACAGAAAGATTTCCCATATAAGTATAAAATGAAAATCTATTGCGATGGAAATATTCTTAATATGACTTACTGTTTCAAACTCAGAATCTTTAATTCCTTTAAATGCATTGGACACGAACTCCATGGAAAACCATTGGCATGCCAGTTCTCTTCTTTGTTTCTCTGGTATCATTCTGCATAAAGCTTCTGTGATGGCTACTTGCAGGTCATAGTCTACAGCACAATACATTTTACAGGAATAGTAGTTTTAAGAATACTACTGATTTTAAAAAAATAATTATATAAGAACCTATTACCAGCAGGGTCAAACTTTTCATATTACATATCACAGTATACCCAAGTATGTAATCCATAAAGGAAATATAGAATTAAGGGAATAAGGATGACTGAACAACTGATGATTCAAAATGAGACTTCAACTAAACTCTCAAGGAGGTCAAAGCAATGCTACACATATAAGCTAAGGTAAGAAACTTTCAGCTTTTGCTTGAATCAGAGAGAAACCAAAGTGATCCTTGACAAAAATTAGACTAATATTAAATGTGCTGAACTGTTCTCAGAGACTTACTACTTTCTAATCTTTTGCTGTTTTAAAATTCACTTGCAAGAGAAGAGGACTGAAAAGTTCACAGTTAGCCTGATACTGCATACATCTGAAACATTCCTGTTTGCAGGGAGAGTATTCTTGTAATATTTTTATTCTTCAGAGGACCATTACTGCAACATTCTGCAGCTGCTAAGGTATTCCCTGGATTTTTAAATGGGACTACATGTAATTTTTAATATCAATAATAAAATGTTTATTAGCCATGCTCACCTCCAGCATCCAAAATTCTCCTACCCATGTCACTCCTGAAAAAGTAAGCAGCGTTTCATCAAATTATGACAGCAAAACAAAGCAAAGAAAAAAAGTTTACTTAATTACAACTTTTCAACATACGAGATGAAAATCTGATTCAATCAAATTATTAAGACTCCAGAGGAGCAGGTCTTTCATTTGCAAAGAGCATACATCTGGGGAATCAAACCACCAGGTACACGTCTTTTTTTTTTTTTTTAAATGCTATAAAAAGTTTTCCAAACATGCAAATAGTCTGTCCTTCCAGTGAGTGATTCACACAGCCCTATTACTGACTATGAATTTAACTGTTTAAAAACTACAAGGATTAAATAAAGCCTAACTCAGATTGAGTTGGAGGCAGATTTACGCTTGTAAGGGGGAATACCCTATGAGAATATCTGCCACTGACACTACCACAGGCAACATAACAGCAAATGCAAAATGCAAAAATGAGCTAAACATGGACTATCATGCCTTATAAAAAGTCTTATTAAGAAAATATCTTTGCAGATATGCAAATAATTTAATGATTTAAAAAGATCATTTACATGACAAGCAAAATTTCCTTTGTAGAAAATATCTTTTTCCTGGCATCTCGAGGCATGCTGTCAAGCATTAAATTAAGTTTTCTTACTACCTGAGTGGGAAAAAAAGGATTCGAATTAAACATAAAGTAAGTTAATGAAGTTTAAGTTATTCTGTACCTGTATTCAGGATCTATTCAATATATCCTGTACCACTGATCAAAATAACATGCTTAAGTAATTGAAAAACAAGAAAATTTTTTGGCCTTCAATGGCATTTATGTTTCTTATTTGCAGGTGTAAATATAGCACCGAACTTTCAGAGAGAGACTGCTGTCTGAAGCTGATAGCTAAGCTAAATTATACCTCAAATTTGCTTGCAAACGCCCTTGCTTTGGAGATGTAGCCTTTAGAGAAGACTACAGGGAAGGGAAAAAAAAAAAGAAAAAAGAAAAAAGAAAAAAAGAAAAAAGCCAAAATAAAACACAAGAAAACACAAGAAAGAAACATAGAACCCCAAACTCTTTTCTTTAAAGAGAAAGGAAAACCTTGAAAACATCATGTTAGTAAATAAAATAGGAGAAATTTGGAGTATACTAGAAGGTAGACATCTCCTGCAAGTATCTAAAGAATTTCCAGCAACTGTAATAGAGCATTTTATCTCCTATGCCTTTTTACAGCTTTCTCAACAGAATCGTCCTACCACTGTTTTCCAATTTACTGCCCAAAGCAAAAATGAATGGTTACTAGCACAAATGCCAACCAGCATCCCCAGAGAAATATTAAATCGTCCTTCTGATACTACTACACCATAACATTACTTGTTTGTGGCATTTGTACAGTTATCTTTGCAAAGTCTGTTTAAATACTAATGAGAAAAATGCTGCTTAGAAAAAAAGAAGTGTTTACCTCTTGTTGGACATAAATATTAATTCTTACATCAGTTATGATGGTACATGTTCTCAAAACAAAGTTTTCTAGCATTTCCATTTTACCTAATGAGCAGAGAGAAAAAGAAAAAAAAACATTAAAAATTAGCAAAAATTCCAGCATTTGGGAGAAGATTTTTATTTGCAGGTGTAAACATAGCATTAGTTCAGAAATAAAATACAGCATGCCTTCTTTTCTATACAAAATTACTGGTATTTAAAAATAAGCATCTTGTAGTCAAGATGCAGTACAGAACAGTACTTCCATTTACAGTAAATACCATAAAAATCTGTATGATGTTTCTATTCCTGTGTACCGCGTTCTAACTGTGGAAATCCCTTGTACAAGAAGATCATTAATTTTTAAAACATATTCCAATCAATTGCACATGTCACTTCAGAGAGCTCTGGGATTGTGTCTTCCCAAAACCAAGGAAAATGGGCCCTTGGACATTTTTACAGTGACAGCAAAATACTCCGTACGTTCTACCATTCGTGCTACTTTAGTGAAAGGTAAGAGCAGTGCAATATTCACAATAGCCATCCAAAGAGGAGGACAACTGTGGAGCTGTGGCAGTTGTTTGGTAACACTGCCCTCTTAATGAAAACCTCTTAGTTGCCATCACTGAAGAGAAGAAACTTTCTTGCTTTTCTATTGCCGATATTGTCAAGTTACAAAGAAAACTTGTCAATACACAAACCTCAAACAATAAAAGATTACAACTGTCACTCAGGCTTTTTTTCCACATAAAAATGCAATTCACAATCAAGCTGCCTTTCTCACGAGCACAGGAAAAGCACACAGCACAGCCCTCTCTAGGACAAGTCCTCGATGTTTACTGGCTGTAGAACACATCTGTTTATTTACATTAATCACAAAACTTTATACTACCCTTATTATTCGCACAGAACTTCTCCCAGAACCACCTTGTGTTCAAATGCTTCCACAAGTAGTTATTTTAACATTGATAACTTCTGAAGCGCTCTGAAAGAGATATTTTAACTATGATATCTAGAACAGAATTCCTATAAGCTCACCTTCAGGTCTGCTGTCATATACAATCTACAATAAAAAAAAGAAGGTACTGTAAATATTACAGCATAAAATTCAGATAATGTACCCAAAGCAGGCAAATAAAAAGCATTTAAGACTTTACAATTATTTCACCCTTAAATCCTTAATGAGGAACACAGCAGACATTTTCTAATGTTAAGTCTAGTATCCTTAAATATTTTAGTAAATGTATTCAAATTACTTCCTCTATTACAACTTTTTTATGTAGATATTTTTATTAAAAACTCCCAGATCTTATAAACTGTGGGCCCTGGATGATGGATTAGCATACAACTAACTTGGGTAATAAAAAATAAACCAGAGATGTAATATTTTTGTTCACTGATTTTTTTTTTCTTAAATGATGCTAACAACCATGAATGCAGACAAACTATCCGAAGAGACTTGTAATCTGTCTCAGAAATCATTATAACATTAGCATTAGAGGGATACAAAATAGAAAAATGCTTGAAAGCCTTTTTGTTGCCAAACTACTAACAACTCTTTTCACAAACAATACATTTAATCATCAACATATTTTTTACCAGTAGTACGTTGAAGAAATCTTCAGCCAGACTTGTAACAACTTTGTTCTTTTCATTTCCTCTGAGAATCAAAATTCCTTTTAACTTTTCATACCAATTAACCATGTAAGAGAAAAATAAAAGCAAACCTATGTTAAAAGCATAAAAAGAACAAGATTGTATTATACTTCAGAAAAAATATACACTGACTATACAAAGATTAAAATAACAGCAAAAACATTACCAGCTTCCTGAGCACATTTCAGTGCAAACCATGTTGTTTAAGCTTAAAGCCTTTAATCGGAGTAATGCTTGTTGTGAAATAGTAAGAAATCCTTAACTCAAAAGGCAATTAAAGAATAAACTGAATACTAAGTTGTTCAGTGCTGAAGCATTACTCACATATACTTCACTCATATTTTTCCACATGCTTTATGGTTATACTTATCTTTCCAATAAGGCCACATTTTATCATTGCTGGGAGTCCATTGTCACCTGCTATGCTGATTTTTTCCCCACATTTCCAAAGGGAATTTAGTAAAGTTGAAACGTTTTTGATTTCTTGTTTGTCAAATTCCTGAAATCAACATTGGAACACCAGCTTCAGTTTATACTTCCAGAAAATCTTACATTTAATTAAACATCTCTTCGTATTCTCAAGAACTGAGAGGTTTCAGTCTTAAATTTTATTTCAGTTTTCCAAATCAACTGCTGGTACAAATGAAAAAAGTATTTTTCAGACAAGCACAAATTATTCTGATGTAACAATGAGATCACCTGACACAGAAGCTTGTCTAACTTGTTGACAAACTGTTTGCTGCATTTGTAAGAGATATTTTCACAGTCTTCTCTTTCCAGGTACTGTTCTAACAATTCAAATTTTTTTTTCCTTGTAACTTCATCAATTATCTTTTCAAACTGCTAGAATAAAAGAAGCACACAGTGATACATTTCTGTCTTAAGACTGATACTGATTTTATAATGCTTAATCTTTATTTTTATGTTGTCATGTTAGATTCTCAGCAAATATGCTGAATCACAAAATCATGAAACGTAAAAAGGTTCTGAGGTACAGAACACCATGTCTAATACGTTAATCACACAAATACTTATCCACCTTTTGCCAGTTTTCCTTAACTGGATGCTTTTTTCTTTCCTTGTATCACCAGTAAGCACTTACACAAGTACTTACTATGTTCTTACACTCTCCTCTGCACTTAATACTGCATTTTTAAGTTACATATTAGTGACTTTAAAAGCTATCAACGTATGTCATAACTTCCTTTATTATTATGCCTCTCTATTCTTTCTAAAGCTAGATTAAAGGTAGGTTTAAACATTTCAGTCTTAAATACCATCCCAACCACATTAAGTACAACAAATGCATATTAATTATTTGTATCAATAGCACCTTTCAGTTCCTTTCACTTTCTGACCAGCTGCTTAGAAGTAACATATAGCAATGGAAAATTTCTTCTGAACACATTGTTTGCTGTACAAATTGTATTTCTAGTTAAACATCAGTAGAGGCACATAAAGCTAGTAATTAAAACAATTCATACTATATTTCAGTCCATACGCACATACCTGCATCTCCCTCCTGGCTGCCATTTTGACAACTGATGAGCTACATGAGAAGAGAACAATTATCACTTGAGTGAAACACAATTCACAGATACAAACTTCCAATAGATTTTGCAAACACTGCATAATTAATTACTTATAATACCAATTCCAATGATTAGCTTTGACAAAATTGGGATAGGAGTTCTGCAGTGGATTCTCAATTCACCTGAGCCAAGAAGAGCAGAAGATGGCAGGCTGTCCTGCCAGCACAGGTTGTTCAGCATATGCAAGTCAACAGCAGGACTACAGAAAGGCCTCATTATAAAACAGAAAATGAGATTATTTAAGAAAGATATGGTAATGCACGTGGTGAAGAGTCCTAATTATACAGAAAATGGTGAGTGCTGAGATGCCTGATAGCACCAAGATCTTGAAATTACAGATTTCTGAAAACGTTAACTTAAAACTCAAGAGCAGACAAAAGTAATTGCATTAGAGTTAACCCACAGCGAAACATTCCCGTGCTGTGAATGTTAACATGTCTCTACTGATGTAGCACAGAGTGCTTTGGCCTCCCCACTCCAGAAATCACATGGAACTAGACATGGAAAAAGAGCAATTAAAAACAGAGAATGACTTCTGCATAAGAATCGACTGGGAGCACCCAACAGACGTTTTTGTACTCCTGAGTAACACAGAAATAACAAACACAGGGTGATTTATTTTTAAGTTTTCCAGTACACGGATGGAACTGCCTACACTGAGGTCTTTATTACCACCTCACAATTCTCTCATCTCCTGTCTAGCCAGAGAATTCGATATAACCACCACTCCAGGTGCTTCTTTCTCGATGTACCAGGGACACCTCCACAACTCGAACACCTGCAGCTACTGGCACGTCCTCAGAGCCTCGTTAGTGAGAAAAGAACGCCCCGCAGCACCACCAAGTAGCAGCGAAGCCCCCAACATGGCGACCCTCACCTCACCGCCGGCGAGAGAAAAAAACCGCCACTTCCCGCCGGCCAATCACACCCAGACCCACTGGCTCTCAGCCAATCACCGCCCGAAATCGTGGACCCGTGCAGCCAATCGTCGTCGGAGGTGTAAGCGGGAGGCGGGTTGCTCTTACTGTGAAGGACTCTTCCGCCTTCCTCGGGCGCGCGCGCTTTCCGGCGGGCGGCGCTCGTTGGCTGCTGGAGCGCGTCGGCCGGCGGGAGACGTGCGTGTGCGCAGGGCAGCGCCTTCTGAGGAGAGCCGTGCGTTGCGCGCGGTCACGTCCCGCCTTACAAAGCGCGCTGCGAGCACCTCTAATGTTCCGCCGTCCCTCGTTTAGAACAGTGATGTCACGGTGTAATGCAAACGAGCCAGCAGGATGGAGTTCGATAAACCGATCAGATTCTCTCAAGCGCTTAATTCAAAAGCATTTTCATTACCGTCGGAGCACAGTACAGAATTACAGACCTGTGTCTGACACGGGCTGTGCTGATCCCGCATCGCCCCGCGTGGGAAAACCGCGCGTCACAGCAGGCAAACCTGAACCGTGTAATTAAAATACTCATCCCACCGGTTTTCTAAAAAGGGAAAGAAAGCAAATGGGAGCTATAAATGGCAGAACAGCTGTACTGAAAGCACTCAGCGTGCCACCAGATGTCACTGCGATTCAAGCGAATGACAAGCGGTATGAGATCGGAGCGCGGCCAGCGCCGGGCTGACCCGCAGCGATGGGCGCTGAGCTTAACCGCGGCATTCGCTGCGATCACGTTCTCTCTCGGGACACTTAACAGTTTTGTTTGGCACGAGAAAGGTCAGCTGTAGAATTTGCATGGAGTTTTGCGTGACACGGACCGGAGCGAGCAATGAAAGCCTTCGATTCTCCTCAGCACAAACAGCTGCAAGGACTTCAACGGCGTTTTGGGAAATATTTCTTAGTTTCTGCATCCCCCAGGCCTTTTTGAAAAGATGTTTCTTTCCTTTGCTGAAGCCACAAGATAACTGCTAAAATATGTCTAAAATTTCAGTGAGTTCACTGGCCCTTCTGCTGAAAGTTCCCTCCAAAGGGATCAGTTGGGCCACCTATGCTCCATGATATATGGCACTTACCCTTAAAAAAGAATGGAGAAAATGGAAGCAGAAGTGCGTTCAGAACAGGGTCTTGGAAAAATGGAAAACATTGTAGTCAATAAAATCAGTGTTTGGCACAGGTACTGTTGTGTATAGAGTTGAGACGGGTCAAAGCATTTCTGCCAAACAGTTTTAATATCAAGTGTCAGCTGAAATAGTTACAGATCTGAGATCATAAGGAGAAGGCCAAATCAGGAAAGAAGTCAGTACTAACATTAGACCCATGTTGGCAAATGAATAAACGTTTAGAGTTGCCATTCTGTGTCTTTATGAGACGGTGCTGAAAAGTACACACAGCTAATGCACAGAGCACTGATGAGCACTGAGCTCAGTTAAGTGCTATGATTACAACAGACCATTAGTATATCGTTACTACTAGAAGCTGGATTTTTAATAGGAGAAATTCAGATTCACTATTAATTTGTGACTAAATATAAAAAGAACACCTATATTAAAAATAACACTGCCTGTAAGACAAATCTCGCTGGGCGTGCACAGCAAAAGTCAAAGTATTGATAAATCATCTGACCAAACATTATTGATATTTATATTGCTGGATATTCAGATGTCAAGATCTCTCATGAAGTAAAGGGATTGTAATATCTAACCCTTGAATACTCTTAAATTGTGGCATTGGTGCGCATGCATGCACACACAAACACAAGCTAAAGTAACCTCACATTGTTTTCCAGTGACGTATTCAAGTCAAAGACCACAGTCCTTTACTGCTCTCAGGTCAGTCTGCACTCTGATAGCATCCTCAGGTGGTGCTTAATACTATTTTCTAATTAATATACTGACAAGGATAAAGGCGGTATTATGAGTTCTGAATGATGTCTGTAGCACAGGAAAAGAGGAAAAGAAGTGTCACAAAGACATTATAATAGCACGTATGTCTAGAAGCATACTCCTTTGTGCATCTGTATGCATTAATTATAATACAATCTCTATACTTCAGAATAAAAAGTGATACTGAAATTCTTAAACAACTTAGCATGATACAGACATTTCCACATATTTAACATGATTCACGATAGCCATCTTTTCCCCCTGGCAACTTTGGCACTGCAATGTTAAAGGTATTAGTCCTGATTAAAAAGTAATTAATAAAAGCATATTACCAGTTATGTCTTCTAATTAAACGTCTCTGATTTGCTTTAGGAGATACCTTGGTACCAGATAATTCACATCTTGAACTGTATGGGTTAAATGCTCGGCTAAATGGTTACTGTAGAGATGGACACTCTCTTACCCTCTGTAAATATATTCTTATGAAACTTCCAAGAGAAAAGCACATGGTCTGAGAAAATGTAGCAATAAAAATGGAAAAAAGACATGGATGGAAAAACAAGGTAACTGTGAAGCTCAGACTCAGTTAAGACCATCTAGTGCAATTCTGGGGAGGGCTTAGAAGAGAACCATTATTTTCTTTCCCCTAAAACAATATTAGAGTCATAACAGAGTAACTGACAACATGCCTTTTTCCAACATTAGATCTTAATCTTGCAGGAGCCACATGCATAGAACTGAGGTGAAATGGCAGCAAATTCCACGTAAGAAATAGCAGCAAAGTCATTTTTGAAGCTATATAAACACTGTAATCTTTTCAAGTGTCGTTTGGTCAATTTTCAGCAACTCTTGAATCCAACTTACTTCCTAAACTGAGGATGTTGCTCTGTGAGTGACAACTCAGTACTATGTTGGCTAAAGAGCTTTCTTAACTGTTAACAGGAGTACCATTCACAAAGACAACACAAAACCATGAAAAGCTTTATTGCAACCTCTCATATTAAAAGTCATAGTTTTCTTACTGTTCTTAAAGGAATTAAACACTTTACAACTCCTCACTGAAACAAAATGACTTTTGTCAAGCAGATGTATTTCATTGACATACTGTGTAATGTACTTTTTTTCTTGACATGACAATCAGGAAAGGGAACATTCTCATTTACATTTATTCCACGTTTGTTTACAAAAACATACTTGAAAGGACCTTGAAACTGTGGATTACCGGACATTCTATGACTATAATAAAGACAAGTTTTGAAAGTGCATTATATGGCAATAACTCTTGTGAAGAATTCACTTTTACGAAATCCTCATTATAAGTGAAGTGCTCAGTTTGAACACAGTGCAGGCAGTCAAGTTGTCCTGAGAACTTAAGTGGTCATAAGTCTGCCTTCATGATAGGTGCATGCTACCACTACTTAATGGCTTAAGCCTTTTGTTGTTGTTGTCAACTAGAATCCTTCTGATGTTCACTACTGAATGTGACAGGAAAAAACAAGTACAGATTCCATCTGTCATGACTCAGCACCTGTGTGAATATTTAACAGCTCAGGAGCACCCTAAAGAAAAATGTTTTTTATATACTGAAGGAATCTAGAGATCCCTCCCAGTTCCTTCCTAGTGAAGGCATGCTCAACTCAGTCAGCAAAGTCAGGCAACTGGTTTAATAACAGCTGCTGTCCATTCTTCTACAGCAGTGCAAGACATGCAGAGATAAGAGGCAAACTTGGAATAGCACTTGAATATTCAAGATTTTGTACGTGCAAATACCCTGAGAGGTTACAGAAGGAAGACAATACAAGCCTAACTCACTTTGCTGAGATATTCAGTTCTCACCTCTCTGATTTTCTGATGTACATGACTTTAAACTGATGGTCTCTCTATAATCTCTTGCTCCTTGCAATGATAAGGAAATTTTGACATTTGCAAGCATGAATAATTCTCTTCCAGAAGATAGCAATAGCATATAAACACCAGTAAGCCAAATATTGCATTGGGCTCCAGCAACACCCATTGTAAAACAGTATTAAATAGCAGTCTCAGAAGAGAAGGAAGTTAACAGTGTGCTGAGAGACAGTTCAGTGCTTTTGCTCAGGAAAGAAATACAGTAATTGGAGGGAGGGGGGGAGAAGGAGTAATACTTTAAAATAGTGCCTTTTATTCAGCACATGCTCTTCTGTGCATGTGTGTGTGTGTGCATGTGCCTATGTTTTCTTTTTACTTTGCTAACAAGTATGTAAAATTCCACTTCTATGGAGTTCAACAACAAGCAATAAACTTTAATGGTATTACTTAGTAAGCAAGCTTCACCAAAGGAAGGTTCAATTCATGCCAAGAAAGATTCTTCTGCAGTTACTCAAGGTGTGTTTCCCCTACGTGACATTTGGCACAATCTGCAACAGCACTGAGAATTTCTTTGCAGCAGAACTCATCCTGCAGCAGCTGACACAGTTTGTCACACTAAAGGCAGCCTGGAAACTACAGCAACACTGCTACTGACTATAGAGAATATCTGGGTTGATTACTTCAGATATGTCATACACCATCATATATCATTTAGCCATACAGAGCCCACCATAGGGCACGAGTCAAGAAGTGCCCCTTCTTGCATTGCTCCATCTCTCTGTCTCTCTCTTTTTTTGTGTGTGTGTTTTTGCCTATGAGGAAGAGCAGAGTTTCAGTTCTCCTTCCCCTATGACAAAAGAGCTACTGCTCAATTGTTCAACAGTTACCCCTTTAACTCAGATACAGAAAATAATGCAGGTGGACTGAAAGCACACAGTGTTTTTAATCTGTGTATCTATAAATCACTCTCCAGCCTCACCCCAATCTCAGAAGTGTTCTGCCTGTCTTAATGGCTATGAAGGCTTAACAGTTACGAAATTTCCCAATGGAGCAATTGTGTTACTCGTTCAAACCAATTTCAACTTGAACTTCTGATCTCACTGTGCTCCAATACAAAATTAAAGCACTGCTGGAATTCATTTTCTGTTAAATAGAAAACAAAAGTTCTTTTATGCAAAAAGCTAATAAAGAAATGATTATTTTTACTGTTCCCTACCCACAGATAACCACTGGTAATTGATCAGCATACATACAAGTTAAAAACCAAAATTAATTACCAAAGGTAGGGAGGTTTATAGGAAGAGTAATACTTAGAATACTTAGGCTGCTTTCAGAGGAAAACCCTGCCAGTGCCAACTGAATTCAACTACTGACAAGTGTCCTGCTGAAAACAAGCCATTCAAAGTACATCTTGCATTTCTACTGTTACACTGGACAGCTATGTAAGCTATATAAATGAAACCTGTAATCTGTGAACATTTCATTTACTTAAGAAAGAAATCAGAATCGCATTTAAGCAGCAGTTGTTAACAGAAATGGCCAAATTATAGAATGAAAACAAATGATTTGTCTGTTCTATCAAAAGTTTTTTTTTTTTTTTTTTTTTCCTTAAAGAAAACTCTTAACTGAAAGTAGTATGCACTGGATTGCTTTGGAAGAAAAGACAAACATGCAATTCAAAACAAAGAACAAAATAGTGGATGTGTAAGTGCACATTAACTTTCAGAGGGTGAGTTCTCCAGTATGACAAGACAGTCAGTTCCAACAGTTTCCAATACAACTGAGTTTTCACTGTACTCTGAAAGAGGTGCTAAGCAGGTCAAAGAACCATCATTCATCAGTTGTTCCTTTGAAAGCTAAAGACTACTGAACTGGGAAGCCTGTTCACTTCAAATCCTGGCACTGATAAATAGTTAGCCCAACTAGTAACATTAAGTTGCCAAACACTTGAATTTTCTCAGTGTTTCTGCACTTCCAGAATTACTTGTTGGACCTTTTGCATTAGCACATACTCAACCATGAGTTAATTACAACTGTGGTTTTAAAAATCACTTGTGATTTTGACGAATAAGCAGCAATCTAAAGTTAGATGTCTGGTAACATGGCTTGATTTTCATAGTACAGTTCTTCCAAAAAGCAGCTCTAATAATTTGACCCAGACAGCTTTGAAAATTTATGCCATAAATTCTGCATGCAAGTGTTGAGTATGTGGGGCAAAAAAAAACAAAAAAAAAACAAAAAAAAACAAAAAAACCCAACAAATAAATGGACAATTTTTTACTTACTAGATTGAAGTCTGTCACCAAGCTTGTTGCCTACCTCAGATCAAACTAATTCCTCAGAATAAAAGTTGCAGAGCAAAAGTATTGGGTATGCGGTACTTGTGTTGCTATGCTTTCCTTGCTGTAGAAGATAATCTGAGGACACATTTAAATACTAATTTACCATTAAAAGCATTATTTTGCTTTGAGGTTCCTGTTTCGCGTTGCAAAGGATCCAATCTTAGAGATCAACTGGTTTATAATAAAAGTAGCTGATCAGAGCATTCAAAAAGTATTACAGCAATGGCAGTGGGATGCTGGGAAACAGGGAGCCAGGATTCAGAGTCACAGTTCTGTAACAAGCTGAATGTATTGTCTTTTCTTTCCTTTCTCACATCTGCTTGATTTACAAGTTTACCTATTTCAAGTATGAGTGTAAGAGCATACGCGTAATTCAAGTGCAAAATTTCTCTGGTTTTCCTTAGTAAATGCAGCTGCAGAAGGACAACTCCTGTACCACCACCTGGAGGAAAAGCCTACTGGTAAATCTGGTAAACAAGATGCGAACTTCCCCATGAAGCATCAGAGTACCTTCATACACTCTAGTAACAATCACTCCCCCTGCCTACAGCAAACAGTGGAGATAAGGCACTTAAAAATAATAATAATAATAATAATAATAATAATAAAAAGGGAAACAGGGGCTGATGGGAAATTTTCATGCAGGTTTTGCTCAAAACAACATTTCTTTACTTTCCAACCCCAAAACTAATGGAAATACTCAACACAGTAACAGTCTTTTAAAAAAAAATTATATATATATATATGTAAGTGCTTCCCTACAGTGTCTGCCATGCAAATTGTGTGCAACTGGAATAGTGCCCAGAGTTGGTGTGATAATACAAAGTTAGAAATGAAAACAGTAAAGCTACACTGCCCATTTAAAAAACAGACAGTACAAAACAGTAAAATAGATCTGTTAGAAATACTCTATGCAATCTAGAATATTGCTAGCAACATAAAGTGTCTTCTCTTGATCTCTTCCAAATAGCCTGAGAGAATCCCTTTGAACCATTCTGCCTTGATTCACACATTACAAGAAACCACCCAGGCTTTCAGCAGATGTAGCTCTACACTTTTTGGCCCTTTATACTTTCAGAGGTTTAGAACAGTACGTCCGGGTCGCTGGCTACCTGCCTGTCGTGAAACTCTGCCAGGTTTGGTAGGTTTCAAAAAGGAGCACAGAGCAATGCCACGCAAGAGAGGGCTGCTGAGACTACTGCAAAGCTGTTCTGCATCCACTTTCCTTCATTCAGATGAAGTGGATCCAGCTCTCCTCGCATTCTCTAGGCATTTTGAGGGGGTGAGTCCGGCAAGTGAGGCTGTAGTTTTTGCCTTTGTTGTTATCCCAATACTCCTGCCCATTGACTTGATATCTTGCTGCAAACTGGACCACAGAGCACAGCTGAAGGAGGAAAGAAGGCACAGGGAGAAAAAAAGTGAAAACATCAACTTGATCCTGCCCGTTTTTCTCAGAGATGCTACTGTGCCAATGAGCACACACTTCATGGAGGCTTTTCCATTGGTTGAAGGTGTATCGCACAGATACTTGCTTCTCAAAAGCAATGTTGCAAACTTGGATGATGCCACTGACCCCCAGATCTGAACTGGTCACTCGTTCAAGACACACCTGCTGCTCCTGAAGTCGGGCAGAGAAATCCATGCAGTCTGCAGGCTGCTGGAAATCAGGGACTAAGTACTGCATGGTAAACTCCAAGTTGCTGTACCAGAGGTCTGAGTTAATGGAGAGCCTGGAAAGGACATGTAAGGGGATCGAAGGATCCTCCCCTTTCTGAAATACTTTGACTTCAGTCAGCTCCAAACCCAGAGCATCAGCAAATCTCACCTTGTTCATGCGGCTCTGGCACACAGGCGCCTGACACTGCACTCGCTTCCTTCTTTCAGGTGTTGTAGGCAAAGACCTCGCTCGGCGGCGGATGATAGGCCGCAGTGCTGGATCACAGCTGCTGGAAGTGCTGCTCAGAGGCTGATGAGGCTGGGCCGCCACCTTGACTGGGGTATGGCTCACAAGACATGGGCTGCTGCTCGGACGTACCATTGAGGGCTGCTGCTGTTCTCGTCCTGCCGCGTCCTGAGCCCGCAGCATGTTCTCATAGAGATCAGACAGGTAGCTGCGATTCCTCCGAGGACCCCGCACCTCCATTCTTCACTGATGGCAGCGCTGACGTCAACACTGCTGGTGCCGAGCACTGCCTCTCTGACTAACTTGGGAAAGACAGCCACGGACAGCGAGGGTTTGAGGTTACTGCCCTGGATAAAGAAGAGTAAGCTGGAACAACATAGCCTTCTGCAAGGAAAGACAGAAAACTGGCAGCTCTCACAGCAGCTGGGGGCAAAGCAGAGCCCGGAGCGTTGTATGGAGAAGCTGAAGGCAGGCTCAGTGGCTGGTGAACTCGAGGCTGGTGGACCCGTTGCTCAGGCTGGAAAGAGATTCAAGACTGTCACCCGCGATGCTGGAGGACCGCAGACTCTCGCGCAGGCTGGGGACGGACTGGAGGCTGTCGTGCTGGGCGCCGAAGGACTCCAGGCTGTCACTGAGGTCGCGGGGCGCGTGAGGGCTGCAGCGGTGCACCCCGAAGCACCCCGGACCATTACACGCCGCCAGCCGGGTCTGCAGGCTGTCCTCGCAGGGGCTGACCGAGCCCAGGCTCCTGCAGCGGCACCCGGGACACTCGAGGCTGTCGCACTGGATGCTGGGCGACTCTCGGCCGCCGCCGAGGCCGGGGAAGGCTTGGAGGCTGTCGGGCGGGAGCGAGCCGGAGCTGAGGCTGCTGCACAGGCTGGAGGGCGTGAGGAGGCTGTCGGGCGGGGCCGAGGAGGCGGACTCGGTACTGTGACTGGGAGGGGAGGGATCGGCGGCCGGGGTCTGCACGGCCCACATCAGTGCCCAGCTGCAGGCAGAGCACCAAGCCGGCCGCACCCGCGCTCCTCTCAGCACGGACCCCTCGCTCCCGGCCCGCCCGACGGCGCCTGCGCGGAACCCCCGCCTTCCCGCCCACGCCGCGCCTCCCTGCCCATCAAACTGAACGGCCAATAAGCACCGCCCCCCGGCGCATGCGCGGCGCCTGCCTGACGTCGCTGCCTTCGGGGTGCCCTTAATGCCGGCGGAGGCTGCAAGGGAGGAAGGTACAAGCGGGCTGGGGGGCGGTAGCGCTGAGGGGTTGGTGGGACCGAAGGGGGAAATCGAGAAGGTTAAATAACGAAACATGACCTCATCGTCAGCCTGCGGGGCTGTTCTGTAGCAGGAGCCGTGAGCTGTTGCGTCCCCGGGGCAGAGCGGTGCGGGGCTGCAGGCGGTGCTCAGGCTGGGCTGCGGGATCGTGCGGCTCCGAACCCCGGAGATCCGAATCGATGGGGAAACGCACATCGTGCCGTGCTGGGCTTTGTCCTGGGGGGAGGAGAGGCTGTGAGAAACGGGACTGTGTCAGATAAACGTGAATGGTATGCAGTAACACGTACAAACAATAAATCTATCTATAGAACTGCAACAAAACTGAGGGTGGGTGTAGAAAGGTGACCTGGTGCAGAGCATCTGTCACATCCCAGGAACTGTATCTGTGCAGCCCCGGGAGGGGAGTGCGGCTTCTGGAAAATGAAGGAATGTTGCATGCTCTGCTGTGGCTATTTTTAGTGGGATGGATGAGCAGCGAGAGGCTTGGTTTGGGAGAAGAGTGAAGCATTTGATGCATTTACATATATGAATGTACCACGAGCACATTTTACGGCACAGAAAGGGCAACTCCACGCAGGCAGCGATCAGCATTCAGTTGTGAGCAGAAACACCCATCCCTGTTTGACCGATCCTCGGTGCAGGCAGAACAACATGAAGAGCTCACTGCACGGTGAAAAGTAGCTCTCCTAACGCTGCTGCACGTCATCGCGTTTTTCTGTATCTTTACCAACAGCCCTGCAGACCGTGTGCTGTGTGCTGGATGGGCTGAGTGGTGCTGGCCCTGCTCACCTCACTGCAGGGCTGCCTGCAGAGTGTCTGCATCTCTGCAGCTGATGCTGAGCACAGCTCTGTGCAGCCAACTTGCTGCTGGTGCTGAGCACTGGCTGTGTGCAGCCTTGGTGAGATGAACATGTGACTGCTGAGGGATGGTGCATCCCAGTGCCATTCGGTAGCTAATTAATATTTGTTGTATTGCTTTAATAATCTCGTTGCGTGGTTTTTGTTCACTGCGTTTCCAGGACGTGGTGATGTTTGTGTTTGGCATGCTATGCTGTGTGGACCAGAAAGAATGGAGTCGTTGGAAGATTATGTAAAGATAAAGACGTAGATACCACTTTAAAAGAGTAATAATGGGACCGGGCATTCAAGAACATCCTTTATTACTGCACCGAAAGACACAGAAAAAGGAAAGCCAAATCAATGAAAACCACAAGGGAATGGTAAAGTAAGGAAATTATTTTCTTTCTAGTTATAGAAAGTACTGTAGAGGAGGTAATAAGTGCATGACTGCGCAGTTCAAATGCTCATCCTCCTCTCCAATCCACAACAACACAAATGATTGTGTGATATGACTGTGCAGGTCACAAAGTGACACAGGTGACTGCAGCACTGCTGGAGGCACAAAAGTTATCTTCACTCTTTTATAAACTCTTGATTAAAAAAATATCTTTTTAAATAATAAAGAATAATGCTTTAAATTTTGTTGAGACTGTGCAAATGAAAATGGGAAGCAAGATTTATTGTGGCATTCATATTGTACTGTATAATTAATTTTGTTAAAGTGCACTGGGGCCATGAGTATTCCATGCTAGCTCAATTAATAATTAATATTTACTATTTATTATCTCCAAAGGAACTTTGGGATCCTCTGATGGAAGTTTCTTTATGAAGGCTAAGTTCTCTTAATATATTGTCCATTTTAATTATGCATTTTGCAGTAATAGTATTAAAAATGTAGTATTATAGTAGTTGGATAAAAAAACAAAAGCATAGTTACTATGAATGTTAAGACTGTTTGCAACCAACTATCTCTTCTTGAAACTTAATGGTAAACTTTTATTGAATTTCTATTCTGATGATCATAAACATTTCTATTAATGTGTGATACTGTGTTTGACCCTTGCTAGTTACAGTAATGGAAAAAGCCACCCAAGCACCAAAGGAGCAAAGAAATCAGTTTCTCATGTGAAATCTCCTGGAAGATTATGCAAAAATGTACCAACTACCAATGAAAAGGTAAATCATACTGGTTCTTTTATAGAAGAAAGATACAATATTTGTGTTAGCTTTTGTAATAACATCACATACTTTCATATCTTTTCAGACTTCCTGTGACACTCAAGATGATAACCAACCAAGTGTTTTTAAGAAGGGGAGAAACCAATTGGATGACAGTACTCAGTCAAAACAGTAATTCTATTTTAGGATTGTCTGTTTAATTTGTACACAGTTCAAGCTGGCATTTAAATGCTTGTGATGAATTCTTGGCTTCATTGTGTTGCCTTTGAGGTCACTGCACCCAAAAGTCAGCATTTTTGAGGATAACAAGTTTGAGTTATCAATATGGAATCTTGCTATACTGGATCTCAGGCAAAATTGGAATGAAATAAAGCAAAAATTCAAGGCTAGGTAGTATTCTGTATTAATTTACTAAGTTTCCATGCAGATTTTACCTCAGTTCATGTATATCCAAATCCTTAAGGGGGGAATCAAGAAGTTTGTAAGCTGGTGTTCCAAAGACTTTAACCATTCTAACAGGATGTGATATTTCTTTTTGTTTAGAATCACAAGTGTTTGCACATCTCTGCCCAAAGTTCAAGGGTCAAAGAGGAATCTCCCAGAAACAAGGCAAAGTGAATCTTTACTGCACAGGATCCCTCCTGCCACAAAAGGCAGCACACAAGGTAGCTTCTGTAGAGTTAAAGATGTCCCAGTGCAACATTTTTATTGCAGTAAAAAAGAACAGTTGGAAAAGAATCACGAAGAACATGCTGCTGAAGCTGGTCCGTGTTCCTCTAAATGGCAGGAAGCATCTGTGAACGAAATGTTTCTTGATTTTGAATCGGTACAAATTATTAAAGAAGATGCTGAAGATGATAGTGCTAGTGATCTCTCTGATTCAGAAAGGATTCCCATTCCTCCATCTCCCTGCACACCACCAGAGCTCATACTCAGAGCTGAAGAAATTGATCCAGTTTGTTTGGAACGTGTGCCTGATACGGGTTTTAAAGAATCAGAATATTACTATCCAGACTTCCTGCCACCTCCTTTTAACTCATGGGACTTGAAGCAACTGGCCATCTTTGTTAATGTAGAAGGTAGATCTGAACTTCGACCAAAGCCGACCGGATTTCTTGAGAAATACATCGATCGTCTTTTGCAGCTGGAGTGGCTGCAAATGCAGACTGTACAGAATGAGAAAGCAAAGGCAGCCAAAGTCAGACCACAGACTGCTCCCAGCTCCATACGTACCCTAAAAAGCCCTGGCAAATGCAAAGCATTGCTTAGCCCTTTGCCTAACAAGCAAATGGTTCCCCAGGAAAGCGTTACAAAACTCCCCACGTGCTATTCAGGTCACAGGGTAGATCCATGCTGTGAGGAAAGTCGACAGTTTTATTCACATCCAGGTCACTTGAAACTGTCTGAAAGAATGGGACATGCAATATCTTCTCAGAAACAGTCTGGTGAAGTAAGAAATGAATTGAAAAAAACTGAAAAAAAAAATATGCAGCCATCTGAGAACAATTCTAAAATTCAAAGTGTTGGTAATATCAGACCCCCTAAGCAAGCGCCAGCATTTCATGGTTCAGCTGCTCCTATCAAAGGCTTAAAAACATATGCATGTACAAACACAAAGAAAAATGGCAATGCTAACAATTATGTTCCTTCTAAAAAATCAGCCGGGGACAGAAAAATAAAAACAAATGGCACAAAGCAGACATCACGGAAATTTAAGTGAAGAGTTTATTAGTTGATGTTTCTTGACTGCTAGAAAGTATTTGGCCAATGCAGAAGGGTCATGTTATCTTCATAGGAAGATCCTGAGAAAATACATTCTTGATTCATGTTCTAAGTCAGCATTGTTCATTTCAATACATTTGATCTTAAGCCAGCAAGGCCAGCAGGAAATCTTTTCCCTGAAGGCAAGTGTCTTCCATTGGTCTTTCCTTGAGCATATTGACAATTGCTCAAGAGTATGAAAGTTTAGAGATATACATAGTTATAAAATGTCCTCCTATTTGTACCAATTGAAGTTTGCTGAAGTCTGTAGTGTTTCTTCTGCACTCCTTTTTGTGTATTTGAGAGAATAGGATCTGAGCTCTTTAAAAGAGATGTTATTTTGTGACAGGTTTCATAGTGTTTTATTCTGATGGGAAAGGGCTCAATTGTTTTTATAAAATAATAGAGCAGCTTATCTATGCAAAGTCAAACTAATTCTTCATAGGAGGTGATGAATTTTTGGATGAATTGGATGTGGGGTTTGTTTTTTTTTTTCTAGAAAGAAGAATGAAGATAATGTACTGGAATATTTTAATACTAAAAGGATTTTTTTAAAGACAGACATTTGTTAGAGAGCAGACAGCTTCAATAGTGGCAGATTAATAAAATCAAATGCATATTTTTATACCCAGAAAACTTCACTGTTTACAGACAGTGTTCCTTCATGTTCATTTTGTAAACCTTGAAAATTTCAAATTGCACATGGATATTGATGACTAATGCAAAATGAAAATATCACTGCACAATCTGTGACCTAATGTTCAGAACTGGTAAGCTCTCAAAATCCAGAAAATAGACTCTTAGGGGATGAGCTTGAAGACTAATGTAAGTTCAAGCAAAGATATATTTTGATACAAAAAATACCTATTCTTAGCCATCTGTGGTGACTGTTATCTATTTCATGGCCCAGTCTGTGTCAGTTTGATTTGCTTCTTATTTGAAGATTTAGACAAGTGGCATGGATTTCCATACCAAGTGGATTTCCATACCATAAAATTGTTCAACCAAAGTTGAGTTCTGTCCTTAGACCCTCTGATTCTTCTTGTGTCTGGGATACAGGACAATATGAAAGTAATTCAGCGAGTATTCAAGCACCTGTTCATCTCTTAGCTGGGGACACTGTTTTGTTGAAAATCTAGAAAATGTTTTGAAGTTTGATTTTTAAATGAAATACTGAGCACCATTAGTTCATCCTCAGCCGCCTGTCACAGTGAACTGTTGAGAAGTAAGCTGAGGTCTGGCAGACCGGGTTTTACAAGTGGATCCTTCTTGTTCAGATAGCTAATGAAAAACCATCAGTTACTAAAGAATATATTATGTACATAGTTAAATTGCACTTGTCTTGATTATCTCATGGTTTTAAGGTGCTTAGCTGTTTCTGTTCTTTCATTGTGCCTGCTAGGTCTTCAGCTTTGTAAAATTTCCAAGCATGGATTTATATGTAGTTTAAAATGTGAGGATATTAATAAATGTAGTAATAAACTAGAGTATTTTACACAAAAACAATGCTCAGGAATAGACTTAAGAAATATTTTTAATGGCTTTTTCCTAGTTACTGGAGACCAAATGTGAAATTTTAAATTGATGAAGGAAACAATTTTAATATACAGTATTATATTTCCATACACAGTATTTGTTAGGATACAGTTAAAGTAAATTGTAGTTGCTTCTACATTCTGCTCTATGCAATTAAAGTGGAACTTAATCTCACGTCCTCAAAGATCATATGAATTGGCTGTCAGAGGTGTGGAGAAACTTACAGGATGGCATTCAAATACCAGCAGCTGCAGAGCATTAGCACATACTTGTGTTACAGTTTTATCCTTTTGTTTTGTTTCAGACTCTTCCTGTATTTCAGCTCCTTTAGATGGAAAGGGTTGTGCATCCAGTGCTGGGATTTCAAGCTTTTGCCAAATTCTATGAGCCTTCACTAGTAGTTTTACTGATTTACATTAAGATTAATAACAGTAGGATTGCTCTTGTTGATAAGCACGATTTTAGCACACTATTTTAGCACACTATTGTAAGTTCCAAAAGTAAGGTGAGCAGGATCAGAATGGCAGATTTTTTTAAACGCATCTTCTTAGATGCAATAATTAATTTAATGTATTATTATAACACTGAATATTAATTAGCGTATGCAAAATTTTCCTCTGACATGTTGCTTTATATTGGTGCTTCCTCAGGTTACAAGGAGAGCATGAAGATACACGCACGTTTTGCATGATAACTTCTTAGACAACAAACAGTGTTTCAGTCAGCTCTGACCAGAGCAAACTCAACTGGCAGAGAGTTTTTTTTTCTTGCAGACCTAGGAATTAGAAAATTCTGTTTTAATGTATTGCTTGTGGTCTAATGCACATCTAACACAAATCTGTTGCTGGAGACTTTCTAAAAATTAAATAGGCAGAAGTAGTGATGACATTGCAATTAAATCTGAATACTTGTTCATCACTCATTGGCTGTGGTCTGGACAAACAAAGTTTATCTCGCATAATAGTTTTTGTTCACTGATTTGATGATTACACAGTAAAGTCTACTTTGTCTGCATACAGAAATAGAAATTTTGATTTTACCTCAAAAATAATTATTTAAATGAGAGATCTGCAAGTGTTGGAATTGATCCAGCACCGGTTTTTCTTCCATTTTAGCTTGTCTGTATTCTGGACCTATAGCTGAAAAGAGCTGCCTCTATAAAATATGGTTTATCTTTCTTTGATTTTGTATTGATGGGTATTGTCTTTAGATACAGAATATAGCAGAAATGTTTATTTCATCAAATACATTCCATTTGGAATTAAAATATTTCCATAGCACAGTGTTTGTGTGGCCATTTCTGTGTTTTCACTGTATGTAGCAATATGTTCCTATGTTTACATGTCTTTAGCACTGAAGATACTTCTTCAACAAGTTTACTGTGATTTGAGATATTTAAATTGAATGGTTTTTTTCCTAGATATTTTAAAGGTTTATTGCAAAACTAATAGGCTCAGGTTGCATTTTAAATAAATACTCAGATTCTACTTCGGTTATACAAGTATGAGCTAGGAACAGCTCTTGTTCTCAATGAAATTACTTAGTTACAAAGATGTCACCAAACAGTTTTGCTCCAATACGTATAAATGGTTTTCCATAGCACTGCTATGTAGTATTTTTAATGTATAATGGAAAGGATTTTAAAACATACCTGTTTTGCTCTCAAGACACTTTTTTCCTCTATTAATTTGTCTCTGCAGTCAAATACTGTGGTCAGCTACGGTTTCACCCCTTTGTACTCCTACACAGCCTGTGATAGCTTACAGTTGAAGACACTGGTTCTGATGTTTCTGCACCATTCCTTCTGATCTTCATTTTGTGATCTACACAGACATCAAGCTTCAGTGGTTACTCACTTGGAAGCTTCAAACAGGGATTATTACTATGTGAGCAAAGCATGCAATCCTGGGAAAAGGGTCACTGCATGTGAAAGACCCTGGAAAGGAATTGTTCAGTCAGTCCCTGCTGCTGGTTCAGCATGCTGAATCATGGCATGGCCACTTGCTGGTTAAGTGGACTGCATTTTTCATTGCAAATGGGAGATTACCTTTGATGGTACAAATTCAGTGTACTGGAATTACAGTACTTCTGAAAGAGGCTGAAAGATTCAGCAGTACTTTTTTCTAAGTTGAGTTCAGCACAAACAGGTGGCCAGAACCAGGAGCTCTTACCTCCCATGGGCATCTCTTCCAGGATGCTGTGACTGCAGTTCTGTTGCCCATGTGCTACCAACACCCTTCTGTCATCTGCTTCTGAGCTGTGCAATGTGATGGAAGAGGGGAATAATGCTGCACAGGATCACTATGCTTATTTCCCTGGACTAAAATGTCTTGTTTGACTTCAGCCTTCTTAATTATGCTGCAATCTCATCATTCTTTTGTCCTTTCTTGTGTGTCATTTATTGTTGACTGTGGTAACTTTTGTATTTCCCATTTAAAGGAACTTATTAGAAGGTTCAGAATATTTTGGCTGACTTAAGTGGGTATGTGATACCTTCTTTGGAATGATATAGTTAACAATTCTATGGTATGAAACTGCCTGTAATGTACTCTTTTTTGGCCCTGTTTTGAAACATTCAGTCTTTTCTTTGTTGTTCCCACTGGAATTATTATTGGGTTTTCTCAAGAAAAATAATTAAAACAGGCCAGTTTGTTTGGAGCCCAGATTTTGATGTTGGTAATCATTTGTTCTTATTTATTCAAAGCTTTTGTGGTTATTTTTGCTGGAAATTTCATTGGAAAGTGATCTTGTAATTTAAAGTTGCTGCGTATTAACTATATTAAAAATGAGATGCTGCCTACTTGTTACTTAGCTGTAGTTTTTTCAGTACCCACAAGATGGCACTTCTGGATTTTTTTTTGGTAGAAAATTTCTTCACTGCAGCATGAACTCTTTACTCAGGGACCTCAGCCATATTCCTGCTGCTGACCAAGCCAGCTGGTTACAAAATGAATAATTGCTTCTACTCCACATGGCAGTCACTTCTGTAATAGTGCCATTAAGGCACCAAGTGGATGTAAATATCATACTCAGTTTTCATATTTAGAATGCACTGATCAATACAATCCATATTCTCTGTTGTAATCTCAGACAGCAAAGGCATACAGGTAGGTGCTTGCAGAGGTATTTTTTAGCCACATTCCTGTATTGATAATATAGGTGGATGAATGCATTTTAAATATTTTCACACTCTGTGTTCATATATTCAGCTCAGACTAATCAAGGAGGAAACAGAAATTCAGAGAAAAAATGGCATTTCCTATTTCTGAAAGTCCTTTTGCTTTACTATTTTTGTAATCTTAAACATTTCAAAGGTCCCCTGTGAGCAACCATACAAGAAAATGGTATTCAGAAAACACAACAAAACAGATGATACAGCCCCATCCATATCCACAAATCCTCATAGATGAACACCAAAACACCAAAGGACTGAGCTTTGCTTTGAGCCATCTAAGTTTTACAGAATAATCTGTTCATTTTCATTTTTCTGTTCCATCTGACAATGGAGAAAGAGTTGGTTTTCTTCTGGAAATGCAGTGAAACTACAGCTATTGATTTAATTTTTTTTCCCCTATAATAAGTCATTTTAATAAACCCCTCAGAACAGCCAGCCAGTTCTGGTTTTTGCCCTTCTGTCTGGCATGTGGAAGAACAGATTGCCTGAAAGGTTCTCCCTTTCAGCTGGGCAGAACTGGAGCTCTTTGTTCTTTCACTACTTTCTCATCCCTGAGTTTCAGATAGCTTCTGGAAGAAACAACAGCTGCTCTGAGAACATCCCTAAACAACAGCTTTTTTCTATACCAGAAGACATTGGTTTCGGAGAAGTTACACTGTTATGGATTTAGTAAAGCAGAAAACCTTTTGGGGGTGCCTAAGAGAGAAAGAACCACAGTAAAAGGTAAATGGCATCCAAACTATGGAACAGGCACACGTTTAGTGCTAGTATGCTCATGCTGGCATCTGGCGGCCGTTGGCGTTATTACATCACTGTAAAAAAACGCTAGAAGTTGAAGGTATGGCATCACTGATAAAGCAAGTAGCATTGTAAAGAAGGGACGGTGTGAATTTTCACTATATGGGGCCCACAGATGTGTTACTTTTAAATAGCGTGGTTTATACGTGTTTGACAGCATGCAGCAGCCAATGGCCAGTTACAGCATGGGGACTATTGGTGTTACAAAACACAGATGAGGAAAGAAGACTTGAAGTGTTCTGCTCTCAGGTAAGCTTTGCACGCAGTAAGAAGCAGAATTAGTCCCAGTGTTACTTTTGCTCTGTTCCATTTCTGTGCTAAAAGAAAAAGATCCTTCTGAGGCACACACTAAATCTAGTATCAAAGGTACTGTTCTGCTCCAAAGTTTACTTAGACAATAAATTACACTTTTTTTTTTTTTAGATGTTAGTCACTAATAATACATGGCTAGAAACTTCAGTCAAACATGATTGGAGAATGGAGTTGAATAGAAGGCAGCTAAGTTTCCCTAAAAGCCAGCAGAAAGATCTCTTTACACAGTAAATCACTAATTTAATAAACAGCCCAGAACATATTCTGAATGAAAGATTTTCAATCCACAGCAGTGCCAACAGCAAGATGGCTGCAAAGTGCAACCACATTGGTAAGATTAGAATTGCGTTCTGCTATTTCCACTGAAAATTATGCAAGATTAATAATGAAAGTATTGTGTGTGTGCGTAGTGTTCATGTAAACTTGTGTTGTGGCTCTATAGCACATCTTCCGTACAAGTTCTGTTGATTCTACAGCACGTCATGCTTACAAACACCAAAACATTCAATGAGATCATCTCAAGGCCCCTTTGCTCGTGCCTCTTCCCTCCACCAAGTGCCAAGCAGACAGCTCATGCACAGCCTACAGAAATCGCAGCACAAAATTGCCCTTCCTCGGGGATCAGAGCCAGGGTGGCATCACAGGAGTGCTGTGCATGCAAACAAAAATATATAGTACCGATGGCCTGAGCTTGTGCTTTGTTCATGCATAATGGCAGAGGGAGTGTAAGAAGCCTCTAGTTTGAGTGTGCTTTAAACCAAGTATCTTCACAGTACCTCCTAAATGCTGGTGATGGGCTATGGTGTTTCAATTACCTGTTCGCAGTGAGAGGTCTAATCACCATGCCTGTGAATCCCCATTACTTTTGGCCCCCGCTGTGCCCAAGTCAGTGGGAGTCCCAGCAGCTCAAATGTTTATCTCCGCACAATCTCCATCTTTGTCTTTGTTTTGCCTCATTTATAAAAAAACCTTACTTAAAAGTAAATGACATAATCAGGAAAGGGGAAATTAATCACACCGGAGCTGAGCTTCTGCCTCCCAGTTTAAAAGGAAACAAGAGAGACTGATCACAGGAAGACCCTATAGAGAGTGCATGTCAGCACATTAGTAATGAAATCTATGAAATCTTTTTGTCTCAAAAATAAAACGTATTCCCTGCCTGCTATTTCCTCTGTTGTGCTGAGAAGGAGTATGAATTGTAATTGAGCCTTTTCTGAGCCATTTTAGGGTCACCTCTCCCTTCTGAAGGACACATTTATCCCAATTAAGCTATTAAAAGAAGTAATTTAAAAGACAAGTAAGTGAGAAGAGCTTTTATGAGTGAAGAGTAAACCACATGTTGAGTGGGCGACAATTTGTCACTTGCAGTAAAGCCTTAGGAGTTGTTGTGCTTCACATGTATGCTTAGTAATACAATGTTGAATTAATGTTTTATAAAGAATGGGCCTGACTAGGGTCTCCTCTACCTGTTTGCTGACAGGAAGGAGGGCACTGATAGAGCACCTGTAGTACTGGAAAACTTTCTCAACTCAGTTCAAAAGCCACTACTTACCTTTACAGAAAATGAAAATGGGCATTTCCTTTGTTAACTGACATGCTGTGCTGCTGAACTCTGAGAACAGAGACAGAATTACACCATTCTAATGTGGTTTTCCATCTTATCCTGTAATTGCATTTGGAAAGCTGCTGCCTGGGGAAAAGCCAGAGGACACAGAGCTCAGGGACATGGCTGCTGCACCACCACATCCTTGTGCCATTTCTGCACTTTACATGCCCATTATTTAACGCTTTGCAAAAGTGATGAGAAGAGTTTGAAATGGAAACCTATGTGTTCCTGCCCTGCCAGCAAAACACAGCACGCTGACCTGGTAATTTCTTGATGTTTAGAATAAGATAATGCATGTTTGCTGTAATTACATAATTCTAGCCTGAAGATGCGATTCTTAGAGAGCGGTATATTTCTCAAGAAAGAGAAGACACTTGAAAAACTCCAATATCTAACATTTCAGGTGCCTGTTTTGATTTGCTTAGGCCTTGGGAGTAGGAGCCTGCTTTTCCAGCTGCCTTATGGGTAGCAAACTGAGTCTCAGGCTCACAAAGCATGTCTTACTCTGAAGGATATGTTTCTACATTTCTTCTTTGCCTGTTGGGACCACACTTACAAAGACCTTTTGGTGCAATCTACTGATTATTCATAAATGCTAAATATGATATGTTATTAATAATTCAGAACCTTTTGCTTTGTTCTAAATTCTATAAAATAAGAAAGAAAATTACTTCTGGGAAGCAATTAGCAAATTATTCCAGAGCACTGATAATTACTAATGTTTCTCAATAGAAGCTTTTCCTGCATAAAAATAGTTCTGCAGTTATCCTGAAGATGGCATACCTAAGCCAGTTATGGACCTTCCAGTAGCAAAATAGGGAAAATGAAGAAGGCCCTTTAGGACTGCTCTATTTCAAAACAAATCCCCTTAATAAAATGTATATTTTGATGTGGTCAGTAGGAAGTTGTTGTTTTTTTTTTTTCCCCCTAAAGACTTCCTCATCAGCATCTTGCAAGGAAAGTGCTGTTTAATGGCTATGCAAAAGTACTCAAAAAAAGGAAGATGAAGAGACAAATATGAAAATCTTGAACAGTTATTTGTGGATCTTTCTTTCAGATTAGTTTATGTACATTAGACAGTTCTATTTCTGTTTGTTTCAGAGAAGAGATAATAATGTCTGATAAGAAATGTCTACACTTTCTTCTATCTGTATTTGTTTATACTTTGTGCAGCTCATTTCATTCCATTCAGTTTTTGAAGGGTTTTACTCGGATAGTTTCTAAAATTGTAGCACATATGGGAGAATCCATTCACACCACAAATGACCATTTATAATCACAAAAAGGGGACTTATCCTTGCATCTGGCTTTGAATACGTAATTTCCCTCATAAGCAACTTACATACTCCAAGATGTATATTCATATTCAGACCTATACAGCCCATTAAAAATGAAGGTGCTTTGCACTCTGCAGTAATTGATACTTCAGAGAACAAGATCAGGGAGAGAATAGTTTCTTTCTCTTCCTTCAACATTTTTAAATGCCCACATCATGGTTCAAGGAGACATTTGATAGTGTCAAACTGTAGTGCTTTACAATCAGAGTGTCCTTGGGATTAGTATCAAATTTATTAACTTGGAATATGATGGCTGTTACTCTCAGGATATTGTCCAAAAATGAAACCATGAAAAAATGCAATTAAACAAGTAACTCTCCACAGACCTTGGGTCAAATTCTGCTGAAAATGATCTTGATGATCTCCAAATTCATCTCATTTTCCTAGCCATTTACCAAGTCCAACAGAATGTCAGAGTTGAAGCCCCCCTCCCTTACAGGGATCTGGGTTGGTAGTGCTGCTGCACATCAGCTGGGAGCTGCAATAGCTCAGCTCTGCAGGAACATCTGAACACAGCTGGCAAGGCAAGCAGCACATTTCTAAGTTCTGAATTAGCTTCAAGGAACAGATAAAGATAAAAATGTCCAGGATTATAAGAAATGAGCATATTATTAGAAAGTAAAGAAAAATATTAAGCATACATATTTCTTTCAGAACTGTGCAGTGCCTGGACCTTCCTTCCTGATCTCTGTGAAACATCAACAAATCGTAGTATAAATATTGCATGGGCTGTTGTCATCTTTTATTTCATTGTAGTACCTGAAGGAAGATATTTTAGTCTTCAAATTATGGTTCCAAGATGTTCCCACAATGAAAGCAGTAACAGTCAAACACAGAACTACTACCTGAACTTTTGAAAAAGATTCCAACATACTTTGCAGAATCTTTGTGCAAGGATTTCTTTTACCCTATAATATTTGCTTCCTGCACAAAATAGCCTCTATCTACACAAAATTAGGAGCCTTACATTTGAAAAAACATATTTTAATTTTTAAACATGTAGTTTAGGAAATATTAGCTATAGCCAGGGCTACCATACAACACAAACTCTACCCAGGTCAGCCTGACATCTTGACAAGAATTTGGTTTAGATCGATAAAAACACCATCAACCTATCGAATTGAACTGCATTTAGGAGAGACACAGAAGAATTGAAGCTGATTGTGGAAGCCTTACCGACACATTTTTCTAAGAACGCATTGCAGATTTCTATATGAAAAAAGAACAACAAATGTATTACAAGGCACAAGCACTCACTATTGCTCTAGGAAAAAGGCAACATAAAAAATAGACTTTTAGTGTAGGAACCAGAGCGTATTTCAGATCCTGAAAAGCTGCTGACACAGACTGTAACTGATGGAAAACCAACAGAACCTGTCATCTCTGCGTTACATTACTGACAGTATAAAAGGTATTTTCATTTAGAAATTCATTTGAAAGCAGTAGTGACAAGTGAGTTCTTATTTCTACCTACACTGGAAAGGATTTCTCATCTCAGTGCCTGATCTTTCTGTTATTTTAGGGTAAATCAGGAAGGATTCTAGTAAAGCCAGAGTGCTCAAATGAATCAAACTGAGAGAATGAGGCTCCATACATTTCTTGATCAGAACATCCGTGGCTGTGACCAGGATATGCTGTTTACAGCAGCTGTCACTACACAGGAGGAACTATAGGTCTTGCTGAAGAGAGGATATTCTGGAAAATATATATTTAAAAGGAGACAACCTCACAGTTTGGACAAAGAAACTAAAATTTCGTGGTGACGTCAGAAGTTGAAAAGGCTTGGACTATAAAATTGAGGCAGAATGAAGAACCTCAGCAATTTCTTTCTCAGACATTCCTATGCATGGCAGTATCAAGCAGTATTTATTGAAATCTAAACAGGAATGAACAAAAATAAAGAATTTGGGTGTGACTCAGATCTGAAGGCTGAAAAGCTGAAGTGTAGCTAAAACCAAAAAGAACTCGAGTCAGTTCATTTTCTAAATTTCACTGCAGTGTAAGGTTAGAAGCTCAAGATTTACTTCAAATGTCTAAGCAGAAAACTTTGCAACTCTTCTACAGGAGGGATTTGCCTGTAAGCAAAAAGATACAGGTTTACAAACCTTGCTTACAGACTGAGCCAACAACCATAGAATTAATGAAGTCATTTTTCTTACTTCAGAGAAGAACTGATCTAAATAGTTGGCAACAAAAAAAGAAAAAGTTAAATGAAGAAGTAAAAACAGTTCAATGTCAAAGTGACGCACTAACACATTAGAGCTTTGTATATTTAATACATATTGATCATCATCTCATGAACAAAGGATTTAGGATGGATCCATACTTTATTGCAAACCTTTCTTTCAATCTATTAGATTTTTCTATTTATAGGACAGATTTGTAATTTCAGGGAAGGGTTTATAAGAGGAGCCTAAAGGACGTAAGCACTCAGCTGCGTATATGAAGTTCAATGGCATTTGAGTGTCTGACTTCCTTGTGCTCTACTATGAATTCTGACTTTAACTTATTGACAATAGTCTCAGAAAGCACAAAATGGTAACTCTTCACAGTAATAGCATCTTTGCTCTATAGCCATAAGATCTGTCGTCTGCCTTCCAGGGACTATTTTATGGGTACTTTACACAGTATTCCCCAATGGAAAACTCAACTTTGGGAATACCGACTTCACTGTAGATTTACAGTCACAAGTGCCTACTTAAAGCATGTTTTCACCTGCTCTTTTTCCTAGATGTCAGCTCCCTGGTTGCGTCTGTTCAACAGTTCTTCACCCAGCCCAGAAATGCTTGCCCAGCATCTCTATTCTGGTCCTGCCCCAAGGCCTCACAGACTTTATTCCCAGCTTCTTTTGCCACAAAATTGAGCTGATTTCAGAAAATAGCCCAGTCTGCTGCTGCTGGCTGCCTCTAAAAACCCAAGTTAGATGTACAAACCCAGAAGATGGAGATGGATCTGGAGAATTAGGTGAAGCACCAGTTTGTCTTGCAGTTTTCATTGGTAGTTTTTGCAGAAACAAATTCTAGTGAATGTTTGTGTGTATAAAAGAGACTCTACCCCAGCAGCTGAGCTATACTTGGTTTGAAATCTGAAGGAAGGAGCAAGCAGGGCTTACGGGCACTTTGCACTGTTCTGGGAATTGGGCTGACCAAGGGCACAGACAAATCCGGTATTACCAGACTTCATGTTAAGACTATTGCAAAAAAATTTTAACTACTGAAGTATCTGCTAGAAGGTGCAAGGAGACACAGCGGAAATTGAAGACTTTTACATTAGGGCCAAAATAAAGATGATGGTAGCTGTTATGGGAATACTTAATAAGTTCTCTGAGTTGTGCTAGCAGCTCAACGTGTCTTTTTGACAAAATGCCTATAAATAATGATTACTGCTTGACTGAGAGTGTGATGAGGAAAATTCTAAGACAAAGTTAATTTACATCTTAAAAGGATTTCTTTTTAAAAACACACCATGGTAACAAAATTTCAGAACTGTAATCATTAATGTCACCACATCCTACTGACTCTACTGTTTCAAAGTTAAATAGAAAATACTCAGTTGTATAGCACTTGATTTTAGTAATGGTTTATATATTAACTCATTTACCTGGCAATTTCTTGACCTACTTTTTGTTTTTACAGGCATATTATGATCAAATGTAATAATACTTGGAGCAGTATCTGGATATTCATAGAGGAAGGAAAGACGCTGTTGCTTTTGGCCTTACAGAAGCCTTCCTAATCAACAGAAATCAAGATCTGGAAGTGAACTTTCTGAGGACTTATGTAGTATTCCAATCTAAGTAAAGAAACTATATTCTTATTTATCCGAGTACGGTTTATAGGAACACTAAAAAAAAAAAAAATCCTTGTCTCATCTAAACCAGTTAAGCCAGAGACAGTTAAGAGGGAACTGTGCAGTTCCTGTTGCTGTGGACTCCTCTGGCCCCAAGCTTTGGGAATAGTTTTGCTTTTGTTAGCCTAAAAGGAACCATTTCCATTGCTTTAGTAAGAGGTAAGCTAACTTGGTGTCCATTGAAAAAATGAAATTAAAGACTTTTATGCATCCACTACAGTTTTCACAAAAATAAAGAACCTGCATTTGCTTTCAAACCTCTTCATACCTACTTCCTTTTCAGATAATTCATAACAAAACACTTATTTCTTAGTCACCAACATTTCCCAAAAGCATTTTCATGCATTCTCATTTCTTACCCCTCACTGTCAGAAAGAGATCCCCATAAATCTATTTCCCATCATCATAGGTCAGAATGAAGAGACCGTCTCTGACAGAGGAGCAATTTTTTGTACTACAGCAGAATATTCTTTGTGTGCACTACAGCATTATGAATTCTTGTCAGCTCAGAGGAAGTGAGCGCTCAGTAGGTGGCACTCGGTGTCTTGAGGAGATAGACAGTACCAGTGCCTCTTTAATTAGAAAAAAAGAAGGCAGCCTATCTTATCGCTTGCAAAATTAACAGCTCTGAATAGATAAATCATTAACTGTGGATCAATTTAATTAGTGTCCTGTCAACGTGTGCAGTCACCCTTTTGATCTATATCCATATGCATATTTGTGAAGTATCTATCATGCAGTTTACAAACTGGGCATTAAGAAAAAAGGAATCAGATTATCTGCTTGAGGCTCTGCCTGGGCTGGGATGGGGGGGTCATCACTCACATTCAGAATATGGAGCATCTATGCGATTGATGTTGTATTAGTGCTCAAACATTGGAGTCATTTGCTGCTATGTGTCTCCTGCATCAGAGATGCTTGCAAAGAGTTTAGAAAATGCCAGAATATGAAAGGATGAAAGCGCCCTGTTCAATATAAAGTTGGTGTTATTAAGTAATCATTACTTAACTTGCTGTTGGAAGCCTGTACAGACATTTGTAGCATAAAAGTCATTTTCCAGTTTCAATCACTTTTGATTTTAGATGCAAATACCCTTGTATCTCAGTTATCTCTGTGTGACAACTTGAAATTGCTAGAATAACACATTGGAGACTGGCAACAAACCTTGGGTGTTTAGTTTGACTTCAAAGGAAACTAACAGAAATTCTATCAGTAAAATTAAAGATGAAATCAGTAGGTATAAGTTTGATTTAAGATCAGTACACATGAAGATAATGTGCTTTTTTCCCCCCATAATACCTTACTGGAAATGTAGATGGCCAGAATAATTCAATTTGTCCTTGCTCCAGCTATCAGAACTAGTAAAGGCCAAATCCCCAGCTTTAACTGTAAGAATGCCTCCAGCTGAACTCTAAGCTCCCTCCCCTCCTAAAGAAAATCTCCTGTGGATGTGGAAGACCCGGTCCACACATTACTTATCAAATGTCCTCTGAAATGCAAAGTACAGTAAGGAGAATGGATTCAGATGAAGAAGATTGCAAGAGGGCTACCATACAGTGCCTGGCTTTTCCACATGCATTTGGAATTATGTCTTTGTGATGGAAAAGGCCTCCCCAACAAAACAATTGTACTATTGGGCAGGAAAAAAAATTCTTTCTTGAGAATACCCATGTTCTGATGCTTTGTGCAAACCCAATTATACTTTCTGACATTACTGATGTTGACAGCAATTGTAAAGTGAATTTGGAGAGATTAAGTGTATAAGAGTATTGACTGTAATTTTTAATAATTCTCTTCTCTTACATTCTGAAGAAAAGGAACGTGGTTGTTGTGGATATATTAATGGAATATGCCTGTCAAAATAACAAAATTGAAAAAGCTTTTATTGGGTAGGTATATCATAAAAGTGTTACTATTACATATGTCCCTTGTGTCACATGTATTACTACAGAAATAAGTGGAGAAGCACCAACAGCAGTACAGTATATAATGAGGCCTAGAAGTCCTATATATATTAATACTGATATAAAACTAACCAGGTCAATGAGCCACATTCCACCTAATTAGTTGTAACATATTTATTAGCATTTTATATTTATTTTTTCATTAATATTATTATGACATTAATTATTAACAAGTCTGGAAGGCAGAAAACAAAGTAGAGATTGTTTTTGCCTTTTGAATAGATTTTTGTAGTAAAAGTAAAAGATTTTTGCAAACTACAACTGTTTCTTGTGTGCACACATAAAACAGATCGCATATCTGCAGGAAATTTGCATGCCTGGAGACGATGGATTTCATGTTGGTTTTAAGCAATATGTGAAGTACGACACCACTGTCCTGTCTGTAGAATTTATGCTTCTAGTTAGAGAGTCTATGATGAGGAAATTTTAATGCAGGAAGAAATTAATCTCAGCCAATAAATATCACGTTAGTGAGTCAAAGACAGTCTTAGTAGAGTAGGAGACACTTTTTTCTCATTGGGCACATCTAAGGACATGAAATCAAAAGTTTGTGCTGCAGCTGTAAATTGACAAGTTAAATAGTGCAGTGAAGCTGCAGAAATGTTATCAGCTGTGAATAAAGTGATGGAGAGGTAACATCTCTCTGATGGCATAGCATGAAGCCCAGAGGCTGTTTGGAACTAGACTCTGCATGAAGCACTCAGTAGTACTTGCAGGTGGGTTTGTTCAGAGACTCATTTATTTTTCTTTCCCACAAAAATGACTCATTTCAGACTTTTAAATGTAAAGCAGCTGTTGCTTATCTCTGTGAGTCACATGATGGTAGAGATCAGGGTCTGCAGTCTCTGTAGGCCAGTTTGTGGCTCTGACTCCTACACGTCCATGCCTGTTCCTTCTGAACAGGAGGACCACGACAGGCATGGCTATGGAAGTGTTGTTCTTGACTGACTCTGGCTTACAAGAAAGAGAGAATAGAGAGGCAAATCCTAAAGATTTCTGTTCAATTAGTGAACCTCCCTGCTGCTGGCAACAGGAACTAACTGCAGCTAGTACCAAAGAGCTAAACTCAAACGCCACTCTGCCATTCGCGTGCCTGTCTAGCAATTTCTTCTTTTGTATGTGAGTCTTTCAGAAATGCCTAAAACACTTGAAACAATTATTCTACCTCAGCTTTGCTTCAGCTGCTGGCAACCATTAGACTGTTTGTCTCCTCTTTGTTGAGCTGGCATTGCTGGAAGCAACACCACTGGCATGACAGTGATTGACAGGAGATGCTGCATGGAAAGGCACTAATTGGGCGAAACAGGAGCAGCCGACCACAGCATAGTGGGCAGTCTCCAGCAACAGTGAGGGGACTTGCAAAGCGCCCTGCAGTCCTACTGTTAGGGGAAAGGCCACACACACAGATTGAACAAGAAAGAAAGGAAATGCTTCCGGAATTTGTAACCCCAAGCAATAGCACAAACTTATGTTATCAAGCAAGCTCTCAGCTGTAAAAGGAAGTGATGTGACTGACTATTCCTTTTGGATTAAAAAATGAGAATTAATAAAAGCATGAAAGAGTTCTTTGTATGCTCTGTCATCTAGAACATGCTACCTCCCTTTCTATCCTTGGAACTGTCACATTTATTGTACCACGGCTTGGCTCTTCCTAGGAAATCTCATGGACTGCTTCTCCATTTATCCCTTCCTGTATGGACTACACATTCTCTTTCTCTTAGAAAAAGACTATTCAGATTCCTCTGGCAATTACACCAACTATTTAAAACAAACTAAGATGATGTATCTTAATTCAGCGGTTCAACAAAAATGCACAATTATTCATTGCCCTGACAAGCATGAAAACACTAAGACAAAGTAAAATAACACCATCATCAAGAATGAGGCATTAAGAACTTCCATGCCACCTTGTAGTGCTATAATGCGATGGAAAATGCAGTGACAATAGTAGGGTGGCAAAGTCTTTGTCTACAGCAAGTAAGGATAAGCCAAATGCAGCAACCATAGACACAAAAAAAGAAGGGAAAAAAAGCTGCTTACCTTCAGAAGGCCTCCAGTAGGCAACAGTCTCCAGCAAAATATTCTCACCTTTGCTGCCAACCCTTAAATGAAGTCTGGGAAGGGGTGGATCAGATGCATTGCATACAGCTGAGCTCCCCTGGGTTGGTCCTGCACCAGGTGCTTCATCACTGGTTCAAGCTGTGACTTAGCATTTCTGCTACAAACCTAATTTCTAAAATAAGCTTAAATGTTACGTTTGATCCCTGAGCTAGCTTTAAATACATGTTATTCTCTCTCAACCTTCAATACAGAAATGTGGGCGGGTAGCTGAGCTTTGCAATGGGAATAAAGATGGAAGAAACGTGGCCATTCTCCAATACTTACCACCTGATTTTCCTTCAGTATGTCCAAGTTTTACTTCCACAGTACCGCCATAATTTCTGTATCCATTTCAGATAGTAAACTTTTTTGGCAGCATCTTTGTGTTTGCTAACAAGGTAGCATGACAGATGGCACACCTAAAGCATACCATCAGACATATGTTTTTATGTAAATACTTAATTTCATAAACCCTTATTTGTTTTTATTAGTAAGCAATATCTTTATGTTAATCAGCTGATGATCTGGCACAGCATCTATAACAATTAATAAGAAAACATTTCTGAATTCCAGAAGGCTACCTAATTTGATAAGTGCAATGAAATTAGCTACTCAATAACAGGAGGTCAGCAGGGTGTTGGTGCTCTTGTCTTCGTATTCAGTCTCATGTGAGACATTCTGAACTACTTGAAGAATGAAAGATTCTTGTAAGTAATTGGTGTTTAGACAGCAAAATAGGTATTTAGCCTCGCCAGTCAAATTTCAAAGACCTCACTGAGACTGAAAAACATGAAGGCCAGAAATGCTGTAGAATGCATTTGTGGCTGAGGATGAAATAGTAAGAGAGGGAATAGAATAAAACAAAAACACAACATGCTTTTGGTTGGGGAAAAGATCAAAGGTAAAGGCAGAGCAATTGCTTTTGGAAATCTCTCCAGGAGCAGATTTTGTGCAGACACCTGCTGGGTGCCGTCTGCTACTCGCTGCGTTTGCACAGTCTGTGCAAGGGAGACTTTTGGGGAACATTTTCAAAAATGTGCAGGTTGCTGATATATCAAAAAGTGAGAAGTTTAGTTATTTTATTTACACCAACCTTTTTTTTTTTTTGAATGGACTACACCTTCCAATGCATTCACAGCACATCTAGCATATTGCAATCTGGGCATCTGCTTGTGTCTTGGAGTACTGCTGCAGTACAAATAATTAATGATTGATGACAGACTTTTCTTCATTGATATATAAAGTAAAACTAATGCTTTTCAAAATGGCCTCCTCAATCTTTAGGATCTTGATAGTTTACCAGTGGGAGATGCTACAAAAAGTAGCTACATTCACATGTATGTTCACGTAGCTTGAATCTAGAGTGATTTTACTACCTGTCTTCTAAACAGAAAACAGAAGCAGCTGCAGAAATTTTTACTGACTTTTGGCATCATGTGAAATATTTTACCTGGATGGCTTGCAATCAAAGTTGCAAAACTAATTTGTCCTTCTGCCTGGTTTACCCTCCTACAGAAGTATGCAATTTAAAACTATAAATGGTTAATAAGAAATAGAGTTCTAATAGCTCTTTATCAGTGTCTTGATGGTGATTATTAAACATTACTTTAAAAATTATGTAAGGTCTGGGAACTATAAATTTTTTTAGCTCCTGGATGAAATAGAGACACACTGAAATAGGGATGCAGTGTATGAATACAAAGCTTCTTTTAAATTATAAAACAAAAGCTGGCCAAGCACCGAAGCCTTCTTTTCATCTTCCTGTCAGTCCAGCTCAAGATGTAAATACTCTGAGAGAGCAATACATCCTTAGAGTGACAGCACTAGGCCATCACTCACTGGTGAAAGCCACACAAACTATAGCTTTGATTGGCTGTGAGAACAAATAGCACTGCAGCTCTGCTGAAGGCAGTGCGGTAAAATGTCATCTGAAGTACAGAGGAATAGATTCTCAAAGTAGTATTAAGAGTTTCAAGCCTTTATGTTGACTGTCAGTAGAAGGCGTGGAAAATGTCTAAATCCACCTAAAGGACATGAAATACCAGTGGTCTTTGGCCAAGAGGCTGAATAACATGAAGGCTACACTAACACAAGGTGGCACACAATGGGAGAAAACAAGGAATCTTAACTAAAATATGGATGTTCTTTGTGCAATTTTTAGGGTTCAGGAGACTTGAAATAGTATTTTTTAATACAACTGACAGTAAAAAACATATTAAAAGATTTGAAGAATTTGTCTATAGCCATATGGCCACTGGGACCTATTTAGTCATATAGTCTAACACTGAACAATTTCTGCCTCGTACAGAAAACCTCTCATACCAGTATGGAAGTTTCCTCAAGCTTTTGTAGAAAGAAGCGATGCAGAAGGTGTTTATCTAAAAACTACTTTACATCTGTAAGAGTAGGGTTTGCCTGGATGTGCAGTAGATCTCACCATCAGAGAAATCTCAGGATCTGCGTGAAGTTTATAGCAGCCCTTTAAAAACAGTAGAACAGACCCCCATAAAGCTGAGATTTTCTTCAATGAGTTACATGAACAAAAGAAGTCAGGGCCTGGAGGAACCCTACAAAATAGGGGCTTGAGTGTTCTGGTTCTGGCAGTCCTACTGGCTCTATGGCATCAAACAACCACCTATCCAGATCCAGATTTAGCAGCTGGTGCAGATAGCTGAAAGCTGTTTGCATACAAGACTGAGTTATTGTACAAAGCTTTAACATCTTAAATACTTCGCTGTTTTTTCCTCTCAGAAAGGAACATTCTAGCTCTTCCAATAATAACAAGAGATTAATCCAAACAGCCACTTACAAACCAGCAGGCCCCTTGTATCTGTCTTTTGCACAGACCTAGCATAACCCCTCTGTACCTCATACTTTCAGAGCTTACCACATGCATTCCATCTTCATGGAGCGCTCTCAGTGTGCTCCTTTGCCAGCCTTGTGCTCCCATTTATCTTGTGTGCTTTGGACTTCTTACCCGAGCAGACTAAGCAGTACAGCTGCCTCTACAGAAATCAGATTGATGCACGTGATTACATGGACTGTTAACTTTGGTTTAAAAAAATTATTTACCTGCCAATACTCACAGACACCTTCACAAACCACTTGCTGATGACACTTCTGTTCACCTTGGGAAGGACACGAAATGAGGAACGCAGTGTGACATTCTTAATAGAAATTTACTGCAGTGCTTGTGCTCTGTGAGTCCTGTCATGTCCACGGTAGAACCTTTCTAAGAAACTGAAACAGTTTACTGAGAAACTAAAGTCTGTAAGACATGACTACTAAAGAAGTTATATATCTTAATTTGATGGTGCTTCTTGCACTTCCACGAACGACATGGAAGTTTTAAGGAAGGCAGCAAAATATCTTCTTTGCAGTGCAAAATCACTTCTGAGACAAATTTTCCACTTGGTGCAGTAGTTTAAAAAGTAACATTCTGGCAACTAACATGAAACTTGTTGTTGCTTTATTATGATCTGGCTCTGGTAACGTGTCCTGATGGAGGCCATGCACCTTGTAGCTTTACTGTGTTCTCCAAGCCTGTGTAAGCTAACAGAGATGAGCAAATTAGTGACTACCTCAACAGTTCTGTCCTAGTAAGTGGGTTAGCAGAAGCTCAAATATACTGCACCCTAAAATGGCAGCTTCTGCAAAGAACATCTTCCACGATGTTGGAGTCACATGTTCTGAAAATGTGGAATTGATGCTTTTCAAATGCACTCCATTTTAAGCACTATTTTATTTTGATCTTGTAAAGAACAGTTCTATTTGTGGAAACTTAGCGATCCTCTAAAAATGGGATGCATTCATTTGCTACCTGAGAGAAAATGTGCCATGTTGGAAGATAAATGTCTGGGATCTTAGAGAAAACAGGCAAACAATTGTTTTGCCTTTTGAGAACACTGTTTCTTTGTCATAGGGAGATAGAACGCTGTGATTCTTTTTAATCCCCATGAAGAATTTTGCAAATATTTGCAAGATGTCAAAAATAATTAGACAAAAGCAGCTTCACCATCTCAGGTATAAATAGTACATACATTGTAGGCATCAAAGGGCTTCATTGCCTCACTTGTAAATTTATAAAAAGTTTCTTTGAAGAAAAGAACAGGAAACAATGTTAAAGGAAAAAGAATGCAATACATTCATCTATTAGAGAAACTGATTCTATTAAAACTGTGTCAGAAAGAGGTCTGGATTAGAGGCTGTTGATCTCAACCATAATGAACAGCTGAGCTCTTGCAGCTTTACTGTGTGCAGTGAGAGCCGCTGATTCTCAGCAAATATTTGAAATCACTCAAGATTTGGCCACTGCTCCATTTTTTTCAGGATTAATATCACATAATACACTTTGAAATGGTGTTTGCCACCCTGACATGTTTCCACAGAAACAGGAATGGTTAAAATCGCTTTTTTTATTTTTCAAAAGATATTTCTGTTTTGGTTATGAACAATATCTACCCAGAATTAGATTTATTGTGTCTGTCAGCTAACTTTAGGCCTTTGACAGCACTTTTTACCTTTCTCTTATGTTTAATGTAATGTCAGCTGGATTCTCCTTGCTTGTGTTGGACCACTGTATAGCAACTGTGTGGCCATACAGGGAAGCAATCAAAAAATTACATTATGCACAAAAGGAATACAGAGAAAATTAACAGGAAAGGAGAAAGTACTGGTGTACTGCATGTCTCTTTTAGGCTATATTGGCAATTCAATATGTTCCACACAGTACACATATATGGGGAGAAGAGAATCCACATTTCATTCTGTCCTTGATTCATTTTCATATTTATGGAAATCAAATGGAAACAGACCTTTATATGAAGGTAATCTAGGTCTGTGCCTAAACATCTGGAGAAACTGAACCTCAAACTAGACAGAATAAGTCGTTCTTCCTACATATGTTACCACTCTCAGCAGACAACTCTCATAAAACAGTCTTTACAAGCAAAACTACCTCGTTATAAAATGCTGCAGCATCTTCCTGGTGTCTCTGTGCCACTAGTGCTTCGATACTTACAGTCAGCATTGTGCATATTTTTCTCTCCCACATATGGACTATCTGTTACTATTTTTAATGGAACATAATCTCTCATCACCAAAGTACTTTCAAAATGTAAAGTGCAATTTAATTGTTAAGTATTACTACAGAACGTAGAACTTCCAAGTGCCTACAGCACAGTATGCTAATTCAGACACCACCCGTTTAAGCGATGTTAATCATACACACATCTCTCATCTTGTCTTCAGTACATGGGTGGAGAGATGTCAAATCTGTCAGGATAGAAATTTATTACTAGATCTGCTCTATTTATTTTCTATTAACTCACCTATCACAGCAAACTTATCAAGACAGACTAGAGTGGAACTATCTACTACATCACTTTTCAGTACCAATAACTAATGCAAGACCTTTCAAAGCTCAGTTATTTGGGTAGCAGGGCTCGAATGTTCTGCTTTTAAAATACCAGAAAGGATAAGAGAAGTGAAACGAGGAGCTGCTGGGAGGCACTGGAAGACACAGCGTGTGCCCCCAGAATTCTGACCGCTTTTCACAACTGAGTACAGCCCTGACATGGAAACTGCAATGCAAATGCTTCACTTTCCTGTTGTTTTCTACTAAACTTAGAGGATTAGGCTGCTGAAATAGAATTACTTCTGTGAAGCCTTTTTTTTTTTTTTTTTTTTAGAGGTTGTTATCTATGAAGCAAAATGGGGAAATAAAAGAACATAGTCTCAGAAACAATCTTGTCCATTCCCACCAAGTGTGAATAGAAGTAATATTTCTGAGCATTACATTCCAGAATATGTAATATTTTATCACACATTACATGGAAGGCATTGTTTAAGAAAATCAAAGCTAAAGTTTTAAAAAATAATTATAATATTCTTTTAGCATTCTCCACAATGACACATAATATCTAGGTTCTTAATTTTTACTAATTAGAACAAAATATGTAGTCAATGAAATGCTTCTTAAAAACTACAGAAGCTTTCCTCAAGAAATTGCAGAGTTATTGCATTCCTTGACAGGTATGATGGAAACTTATAGACTGAGTATGATAAATATTGACAGTAGTACAAACATGGCACAACATAGGAATATATTGAAGTGAATAGAGGATTAGTGGATTTTTGGCCTCTTGCAGCAGGAACCCAACTCCCCGTGGAGTGAAGGGAATAAACCTCTTAGGTGGCAACTGCAGTGTCTATCTGCACTGACCATCTGCCTGTGGGAGTACAATCCTCTTCCCCAGGATAAGTACTGAAGATTTAAATCCAGCATCCTCCACTAAGTTGTAAATTTGTTTGCTTTTTGCCTTTCACACTTATTGTTTTCTAACAAAAACCCAAAGCACTAGCAATCCACATGCTTTGGTTGACAATTTGATAAGTCAGTCAGTAACAGCAGTTTTTTAGTCCTCTTTTTCATTGATGTCCTATTTCTGAAGCTCATCCTGTTCTGTATGATTACGACAGCTCTGAATACTATACATATCATTGGCACTACAGGGTATTTCTAGCTAAGACTTGTTAAGTCCTCTCTGGGTGAGCGAAGATGGCACTCTGCTAAAGTAGCAGTCTCTAAAAGATTATGTTTCCATAGTGACATTACTGGTGGACTCTATTAAGCCTTTAAAAGTGTCCTTTGTCTACTTGGGCAAGCAAAGAGAAAACTAGAAATATGTCACGATAACAGTCTGGTTGGGGATGTTCAGCTCTGTTGCACACATATATGATATAATTAGAATGCTTTAATCTCAACTCCTGAAGAGGTGGCTATGTAAATATTATGCAGCATCAAATTACTCACAGTGTCAAATGGAAACTCACATCGTGGTGTTTGACTCTCCGGGGCGCACTGCCCTTCCAGTATGATTTCAAATCCTATAGAGGATCTTTGGAGTGAAAACAAGCTCCCTGGATCTTTTCCAGTCCTCTCTTACATATTACAGTTGCAGTAGAACAACTGTAATTTAGCCAAGTGTCTATATAGATTTAAAATGTCTTCAGAAACCATCTTGGTTGTTGGCAGTGAAATAAAAAAAGAAATTACTTAACTAACTACTGACTGCAGCATTTGGAGCTGTTTTTGGTTCTCACTCTTTATTCAGTCGATATCTTAGCTGAGGCGAACACAAGATATAATTGTCTATGAACTGTCAGAATTGCTAGCACAGGGCTTGTCTGTGTGCAATGGTCTCTAGCAGCATGTGATTAACTTGGAACAGCTTTAAAGTTAACCCGTCACCATGGAACATTTAAACTGTGTATCAAGGCAAAGTGGGATGGTACAGAACTTGTCAGCATGAGAACAAGATGGAATAAAGTTTGCACTGTAATGAATACAGTTCATTTAACTGTTAGGTCTTATTGCTAACATTTCTAAAGACTGGGACAGTAGTGACACAAATAATTAAACTTTGCTATCTGCAATATCTTTTACCTACAAGTATCATTCGCTGTAGAATTAATTAATTAGTTAAACCTCAGATGAACCTCAGTGAAAGAAGGGAAAGGTGTTTAAGATTTACGTGGTTGACATGATTATCTGACAGCTTGGTGACAAAACTGGTAACAGAAGCCAAAAGCCATGGCTCTCAGTCCAACTTTTGCTCCAATGAGCAAAGGCCATATTATTCCATCTAGAAAATTCAAACTTCAGCAATCATGAAGCTGACAGTGCTGAATATCAGCCATGAGCTGAAATGCCAAAGCAGTGACATCTATTTGTGTCATAGTTTGTTATTGAGGTTGAAAGATTACTTGTTAAATAAACCTTGCAGCTCTCTACTTTAGCCTTTGGCATTTCTCAGATTTGGTATAAGTTCTGAATAGTTTGGCAACATGGGTGTATTTTCATATCTTATGGAATATTAAAATTAAACTCACTTTTTGATGGCTACATATTCCTCCTAGAACTAGAAGCTGCTTCTTTTTTATGTTGGTATTTAAGGTTTATCTCCAGTTCAGTTAATAAGATAAAGCAAGACATCTTTATCACTGTTACCTCCTAAGGAATTTGTGCAGGAATTTCAACCAAAATTTTGGCTTACTACTCTGTAGGATCATTTCTGATGTTGCTAATAATGAATTGAAAGCAGAGTATGAATAATAGTACAGCGTGACAGATGTGACAGTCAAGAAAACAAGGACTTTTTTGATATAATGAGAAAATATTTCAAATATTTTTATCCCAATACCTCAGTAAGAATAACCAAATTTCTACTACAGTTTTATACAGGCGATGTTCTTTGAATACTTCTAATCCTAGGCAGAGTCTTGCTAGTAATTGATATATTAGAAGTTTTCATTCAAAATAAATAAAGCACTTTCCTAATTTGATTGTTTTAAAGTAACATTTAGTGATATCTTTATTTGCTGTCCTCCCATGAATAGTTACCATATGTTGGAGTTAATAGAAATCTCGCATCATCTTTTATGAGAGCATCAATTTATCTGCAATTAAGTTTAGATTGTATAATAAAATTCTGTGACATTTTAGCCTACAGTTTATGTCTCAGTAAAAGGCTCCTCTGAACATTATTGCCATAAGAATTCATGTAATGACTAAAGATAAACCATTTTACTTCAGGCTGGACAGATGAATATGTCAGCATAAAAATAAAACAGGTAATAGATGAACATCAGTCAGTGAGGCAAAGGAGACAAGGAAGTCTCTGAATGGGTTTCAGTCAAAACTGCACAAAGAAGTTCCACAGTTTTTTGCAATATGGGAAAGAGGTATACAGAGTTAGCAGTTACAGCTTTCTGTTACTCCTAATCTATCTAAAGACTATGAAGGACACTGAATTTCCTACATAAAGACACTAATTCTACCAGCAATTTAATGTCCGTTGTGCCCCCATCTTTAATTACAAGAAATGACAGATTAAGCCACTTAATTTAGAGCTCAATATGAATTCATACACATTTTGAAGTTTGCTGTCACTCAGAATCTAGTTTTTGGGTACAAACAAAATTGTATTTCTGGATATGAAACATGGCAAGAATCTTAATTTCCCTAATGACAGTTGGACTGGTAGCACAGACTGATGTAACAAACCATTCCTTTGCATTGTTCACTCTCCAACTGAAAAAACATTCCCTTTGCTCTAGTAGTTACATTAGTCTGCCTTTTCTGGGATGCCACATGTTATTTATTTAATTCAATTCCCTAGGCTTCAAAAAGAAAAGGAAAAAGAAGAAGGAAATCGGAGTTCTGGAAAGGTTGACAGACAAGAATGGATTGGAGCCAAAACCTGATTGAAGAAAATCTGTCAATTCTCCATTTAAAACTGAAAGCAACTTTCCAGCTGAGGATTCATCTTCAAACATGAGCCTGGATCTTTAATGAAAAACAGAGCAAAACGCACTTTAAAGAACCGTCCTGAGAGACTTTCAAACACTTTGAATTTGTCACACCATCCAAGATTAACAAATGTTATGGATGAGTCTTTTGTTACAAGACAGAAGATGTGCAAAATCCTCCATGATATGGATTTTTAAGTCTCTCAGAAAATGCTTACAAAAGAAGTTCATACACAAAATATCTGAGTCCTCACCCAATGTCATCTCTGTTTTTACTTTAGACAACAATGTACAGCGGAATTCTGTCTCAGAGGGAAGAAAAAAAAAAAGTAATGAAATCAGATAAGGATTAGTTCTGCTGTGGCATGTCCATTTTCATGTCAATTAAAGTGAAAAAAATCAACATTGTGCTGGAAGTCTACACGCAAAAAATAATGTGCCAGTATGAACACATGAACACAAATCTTCAAGTTGTGTCGCTGTGTTGATGACTGAATAAAGCTACAGCATTATAAAGCCAAAGCACCCTACAGTACTGTTAGAAAGGATTTACAGCATATCATTTTGGATAGTGTTACTATTGGATATATAGACTCATCCTGAGACATCTTTCACTAAGTTATTGCAAATTTCAAAAAATGGACAAAGATTGGTGATATTAAACATTTCCAACTCTCTGCATTTCCACTGTCTGACATAGGGAAAGCTTCACTGGAGAATGCTCACTGATGCCTTCAAATGTCTTCAGAAGGAAATCACTAAAAAACTCATTTGAAATGTTACATTCCCAAGTAAATCTTTACTTGGAAAGTAGATGTATTTTTAAAATATCCATTACTTGAATGAAATGCTGTATTACTGTGTGTTTCTATACATAATTTAGTAGACAAACTTTAATAAGACGTAAAAGCTGTTTGAATCATATACACACTTGAATATAATTGGTTAGCAAAAATGTTTACAAAGTATGACAATTTTGAGGGAAGGTGTATCATCCATAAAATTAACAGACAGCCCCTTCCCTCCATTTTATTCAATACTGGTTGACAAGGATAAACTGTGCTTAGTTCTTTACCTAAAATAATCTGTTATTCAACTTGGAATGATGTATCCAAATGATTTTTACACAACAGTGAGCTACATACACCTATTGCCAATATTTAAAAGTGATGGATGTAAATGACCCTTCCATATTTCATCTTTTGTAAAATTTATTCAGCAGAAAAGAGATGCAGGGTGGGAGATGAACTTTACAAAGTAATTACTTTTGATCTTGACAAAATCTATTCAAAGGCCTTCAGGTAAACATCAGCTTGATGGGTGCACCGTGGTGTGCAACAGTTACGTGTCATGCTTAATGGAACTGTGATGTATGTTAAAACTTACAGATGGTCTAGGGAATTACAAAAACTATTCAGGAAAAACAATGTGAACTGCTCGTAATCTATCCACTAGAAAATCAGCAAGAGTTGGTTTCCATTTGCTTTTATTTTTGTGTAAGGAAAGAAGGAAACTTGAAACAACAGGAAAAAAAAAATAATTCTTCTTCTAATTGAAAAAAAAAATTCAAATAAATGAAGAATATAGAAATCAAAAAGAGAATCAACTATAGGAATATATTCCACCAACAAAGAAGTTACCATGTGCAACACATGCTTCTATTCAGGCCTGTTGTCTTCAAAAAAAAACATACATTCAAATATTTGGAAAGATGTCCTGGAGAACTGCTGTATACTTTTAATTTCTCCTTCTCAAAAGACAAAAATGTTGATATTGAAAATGCTATCAGTACTTTTTGAACCCACAAGGTTGAGGACAGTTCCTTTTCATCCCTGTTTTTACTTCCTTTGATTTCTATAGCTCTGCTCACCAATGTGAATAACAGATCTTGTTTCAGGAAGAATTTGCAAAACTTCTCAGCATGATATGGCTAATGGAAAATCATGTATTTTCTATAATAGCTTTAGTTAAACTCAATATTTATCAATAAATAATGATAAACCTATATCAGAGTGATAGTTTACTCCCTCAAAAAATTAATTTTACAAGATAAGCCAAAAAACATTTTTTTCATAAGGTCACAGAAGGTATTGTTTTTCACACTTCACTAACTAGCCACTTTGGTGCTGATATTCTGCACTAGCACTTCTTGGAGTTGGATTTCCAGACCATTTTTATTGTTCTACTGGATGCTATCAGACAGCACAACAATCCACATGAAGTTGGATGCATCCTACATTTCTGAATATAAAAGTCTGAAAAGCGCATTTGGATCATCCAGAGCGAAAAGCATTCTGTAAATGTAAATGCTTATAAATTGGTACTGTTGAATCTGAGTAAAATTTACTGTGAACAACAGACTTTACATCTTTTTCACACACGAGAGCACATATACATGCAAAGAAAACTGAGCATAATGAAGCATTCCAAGGAGAATAATTAGTGTCAAATAGGAACACAAGAAATTGAAAGCTCCATATTAGAGTGAGCAGCACTGGAGAAGTTAGTATGAAATGTTTTATAGGCATATTTTCCTTATTGTACTTTAACAACACGAAAAAAGTAAAGCAAATTCAGATGCAAGCAGTATACTTGGTATGGTAGCTTTTTTATGACTCTAATGATTTTATCTTCTCATTTCTTCATAGATAAGCAGCAATAAAGAAAAATTGGCCAATAAAACATCACTCCTTAATATTTTGCATATGCTGCTTACTATAGGTTACATTCTCACTGTTCCTAAATAAAATTTTTCTCATTTAATGATCTCTGTTATTGGTTGTTATGTGAGGAAACAGAGCTGAGAATTCGAGAATGAAGAGTCTTCCAGATGGAGCTTACACATTAGCATTTAATATTTATGACATGGAAAGGCCACCATGCAAAACTTTACACCAGCTGAATGAAGAGCAAATTTAGAAATTAAGGCTTGCTGATGCTCTGTTCCTGCTGTGGAAGTTACAGTACAGGAAGAGAAAAATAAAATGTAGGTGAAGAGATTTGCATTTGGGGTAAAAATTCTGAAGAAAATATTGTTTAACAATTTGTGCAGTGCTTGGGAACCACATTATCATACAAACAGTTGTACTAATTTAGAAAAACAACTACCTATTTACAAAGAGTCTTCTCATGGGCTGTCTACTTGTTATCTTATATTTTAAATTCTTATTATACACAAACATGATTTAAAGTATGCCAACGTAATGGTACTGTATTCCAAGCAGTCTCTCATCCTGGGCTGACACATTATCATTTGCAAAAGATCATAGATGGGTCTTTAGCACAGGGCTCAGACTCTAGCAAAGCAGTACTCAAGAACTGGAGGTTGAAGATGTTTTGTAGAGCAATGGCATGAGCTTTGGAAAGAAGGCAAATGTTCAAAAAGTCTTGAAGGATCTTTCAGACAAGTTTTTTTATTTTTTTTAATTTACTAAAATTCATTGCTTTAAAATTCAGAAGCAGACAATTTTACTTAACAAATTAAAAAATAAATAAGAACGTGGTCTTGCTTCATGTTATTGGGGAAATGGGAGAAGATTAAAAAATAATGGTTCCAAAACAAAGTAGGTGAATGGATCCTCTTTGGTAGGAGGAACGTCCCCTTTTGCCTTTGGCTCTTCCTTCCTTCTTCCTCTCACTCTCTTGACATTTGCTTTTTGTTGGCAGCCATGGGAGTAAGTGTAGCATTTACTTTGAGCCAGCTGGAAAGAAAGGATTGCAGTTTACAAACTCAGATTCCGTTCTAAATTTTCAGTCTGTATTTCCATTCTCGGATACATCCTTTCTTCCAGTTTATTTTCTTTTCTATGTAACATTTTGTTCTAGTTTTGCTCAAGTGAAGTCTTGCAAAAGAAGAACAAGTGTGGGTTTCATATAACTTCTCCCAGGAGGTTTCTTTTCCTTTGTGTAAGGGATCTGGAATCCCTCAGAAGAGGCACTGTGGGCAAAGCACTGCAGGTGGGGCAGTGACAAGCCCCACAGGGCGCACTGTGCAGAAGGGGGTGAGAACAAATGTCACAGCACTGTTTTCAATGCTGGAGAGAGCACTATGGCCTTGTGTGTTTCTGAAATGCTGTTAAAAGGTGAAAAACACTGAGAATGTTTCCCAGCAAGTAGTAAATGCACATACTAGGAACATGCGGATGATGTATGTAAACTTCTGATGTGAATCACCTATGCACACAATAGGATGTTCCCATTGGGAACAATGCTGGGGATTCTCTTTTGGTCAGGAGGGAGGAGTATATTGGAAACTCTGAGGATTGCAAGAGAGCCAGCAGTGGGAGGGAAGAAGAGAGGGGGGAGGAAGGCAAGGGGAGAAGAAGGACCATACTGCAAAATTGTGTAATAGAGTTGATACTAATTTGTAGTTCCAAAAATGTGCAAATAGTACTTGGTAAATATTGTAAGGCAATGAACAGCACTTTCAACTGTCATTTTTATGATGTATAATGAACTAGGCCAGCTTGACAGTCTATTTTTCTCTATTTGCTGACTCAGAAATGCGCCCTTTTCCATTTAGTGTTTTCTTAAACCCTATATTAAAAAGGAAGGACATGTATGTTTTGCCTTTTAGCTAGATTCAGAACTCTTCAAACAATAAGGCAGAGTTTTCCCTACAGAGTCACTTTTTCAGAGAGGGTAGTGCTTTCAAGGATAAAGAGGTTTTCTCACTGCTGGGACAGAAGAGCCTGGTAGGTAAAAGCTGCCACATGTATGTGATCAATCAAAGCATCCCCATGCTGGCCCCCAAACCAATGGTGCTTCAACTTCCCTGTGGTGGACATTCTGTCATGAATGCTTTGTTCCAGTATCATCAAAATCAGAATACAGCTCTATGGACATGTTAATCCTCTGATACAGATGATTATGGTTATTGGCATTTTCACAGTCTACATGGAAGATCACGAAGTTCTGATCACCCGGTTGAAGCAGCTATGTCTGGGAGCAAACTATATAGTGAGGCAAATACAGTAAATGGACACATCCTACTGATGCTATCCTTTCTGCTAGAAAATAGTTTGCCATTGCAATGGGTTACCCAGTATGATTATGGGGAAGTTTTGGGAAATCAATCATGCTTAACAACCTATTTTATACTGTTGTATTCGTTACCTAAAATGAACTGACTAAACTCTATTCAGAATTGGCTTCAAAATCATATAGCAGATAATTCAATAATGTGATTGCAATCCTCTTTTCCATAGCAACACTACATTGACATCTCCAGGTTATGCTGCAGATTGTACAGCTCTCAGTACAGAAAGCACAGCATTTTTTGCAACTGCTATAGCACATGGCTGGCATGTCACAGCTCTTGCTCCAGGACCAGCTCAGCAGCATTGGTAAGCTGGTAACAAAGTGCTACCATAGTCAAATATAAAGCAGCCTCATTTTAACATAACTCATACTTTTCAAATGGTAAAAAACAATAATAAAAGAATAATTAATATTAAAAAATTACTAATAATAATAAACAGAAAAGTATAGTAAAATATTAAAATGCAGTGTTGCTCCTCTGTAGCTTATTCTAAATCTTTACATAGCCATGCAGGTTACCTATTCCCACTTACCCACCTAGACACATTTCTTATCATTTCAACACCCTTTTGGCACAGTGCTTATCCCTAGTCTTGTCTACTTGTCCATCTTGTTACATGGTCAACTCTGGAGGCAGTGAAGACTAAAGCATTCAAAATCTGGCACCAAGTAGCACTGAGCAAAAGCTCATGTATGAAAACAAAACTTTTTTCCCCTAGCATTCCATTCCAAGAAAAAAAGTTTTATTTAGGATCAATCCAAGCAGAATTTATTTTCTCCTCTTTTGGCAGTTATAAATAAAAAAATAAAATAAAATAAAATAAAATAAAATAAAAAATAAAATAAAATAAAATAAAATAAAATAATCAATTATTCACAGAGTCCTGATAGCCTTGCTTGAGTCACTAGGGAACAGTGTTCCACTAATGATTTTTTGGAGTTATTTTGGTTTCATAGTTAAAAAGGCTTCATCTGAGTTAAGCCAAGAGCCTTTTGTAAGTTCTATGTGTCAGCATTACGCTGCCTTTATTTTCTCTTCTCTAAAGTCAGATTGTTTGAAGCCTAATACTGTGATCATTTATTTACACATAGCCCAGACGGAGGCAGTTCTGGTTGTTTAATATGCAGTACAGTTTTCTGCGAGTGCTTGTCTGTGGGCTGCACTGTCCGTATTAGACATATGCTTTAAGTTTATTGCACAGAAAAGGATGCTGTTTTCACCATGACATTATAATGCAGTAATGAACTAATTTTCATCTTAATCTACTCATGGATGATATACTGGTAGTAAATAGAACTGTTAGGTCCTCATGGACTTTTCCAGAGCTACTACAGGAGTACTCAGCACTTTACAACTCCTGAGACTATTTTTGTATGAACCATGCCAGTGGAGGAGTAAATATTGGAAAAAAAATAATTCACATTACTTCCCAAAGAAAAAAACCTTTTTCTTCAGAAACAGAAATTGTTTGAAAATACAAAGCTGTAATGAAACGCTCTCAAAAATTATATGACAAATATTTTATCCAATATGTGCCTCAACCAAAGGAGCTGCCATGATTATCTTCATGTGCAGAAGTGAACCCAAAAGGTACCACTCAGCTCAGATGACAAATGCAGACCATAACATGCTGCTTCCACTGACAAATACTAGTGTTGTACCCTGTAGTGAACACAATAAAGTTCAGCTGCAGAAGGTGTCCCTCAGATACCACACAGGGGTCTTTGCAAGGATCAATTCACCTGAATTTGATATTTTCCTTAATTAAAAGAAAAGCAAATCGATGAAAAGTTCAGTAATGCTTTAGCCACAGAGTAACTGACTATTATGGAGTCGCACACTCTCTCTGGATTTTGTGATTGATGAGTTTCTTTTTTTATTTTTTTTTCAAATACAAGAATTAGATTGCTGGCACTGCTAAGGGTCACAGTTCAAGTGCAAGAGCAGAGGGAAGGGTTATCAGGCAAGGAATAAGAATCTGAGTTCTGAACATTATTTTTTTGCCTGTGGATTGTTCTGGGCAGGAGGGCAAGAACTGGATGATGAGCGGATTAAGTATCTCTGAATATACACCCCTTTCTCTGCCCCTCCAGTCTTCCAGGATAATAAAGGGAATTTGCAGCAAAATGAGAATTCAGATTATATTACCTTGACAGCTATCAGATCATTTTTCTTTCTTCCATTTCTTCTCTTTTCCTTCCACATGCAAGTTCAGTATGTTCTCTTCTGAACTTCTCTTTTCTAAACTCCTTGAGTTTACAGGCAAGTCTTAGAGAGGCAAGTGTATTTTAAGAAAGATTCCAGTCAAAGTTTTCATAATCTCTTTCTCCGCAGCAATGAATCTGTAAAGGTAGTGGTAATAAAATGTATAAAGATTGTAAAGTAGATCTATTCAAATTTCATGCATTCAAATCTAGTAGTCAACCAGCTACCCAGTCTGAATCTGCTTTTTTGGATTATATCAGAGTAAAGTTTAGGAAACAAGAATTTGGTCAGTAAGTTAAGAAGCTATCTTAAGAGTAGCTGAAAAAGTGGCTTTAATTTTTTTAACTGTATGTAGGTTAGTGACATAATGTGGGTTTTATTGCTGTATCATTGGTAAGATGTGCTAATTTATCTTGAATCTTTTTTCTAGTGTACTTGTCTTGTGGTATTTCCAAGTGCAAAAATTGTCATAGCTGATGCTTGCTAAATGCAAATTACATGCAAGCTGTTAAAACAGAGCCTGAAGGCATGCATCAGGGTGTTGAAGGTTGTACATGTTTCCTTTGGTTTGAAGGAAGGGAGCAATTATGTATAGGATTGATTCAATTTATATCCTACACATAATACAGCATAACTGGCATTTTACCAGGTATTTTATAGTGCATCTCACTAGTGAAAACAATTTTACTTCTAATCCCAAATCTTGTCTCCCATCATGCAGTGCAGAGCATATCCTCTGAAGAAGTTTGTAAACTGCCTTTTCCCAAGGTAGGGTTCAACATCTTCCTGCAAATTGGCACTCAAATAATTTGTCCCCACCATTGAGATCACAGAGAGAATGGAATATTGCACATTAAAATTAAACACCAGCCACATAAACAAACAAAAAAACAAAAATACCACAAATCCTTTGATGTTTTGATGTTTGCAGGAAGAAAGAGGAATTAACTGTTATAGGAGCGCTATTAAAAATAACTCTTTTTGCAGTTCTATGTTATCTTCTTGTTTCTATAAACACACTGGTCATGGGTGTGTAAGCCTATGTCAGCAGGAACACAAACTAACTTTACATAATTGCATTAAATCTTGATAAAATTATAGCATTAATAAACCATACAAATAATGGTTTAACTCAGGGATGATTCCTTGCCGGACATAACCAACTCACTTTCTTCCTGAAGAGGTAATGCTGGATGAATTCCATACCAACTGTGTTAGTGGAGACTCAACAAAAAAAAAGATCAAGATCACAAATCTGAAGCAGAGTTTATATTAACATCTGCAATCACTTTTGGAGAAGATTATGATCCTGAGGTGAAGTTTTGCGTTAATCTATGATCAGCTAGGTGGTACAACTGGCCGTCTTTCACCCCTGAAATCCTTAAGGGATTTTTTGCTGGTTCTGGTGCAAACTCATTACTAAGCATCTGCTTAACCTTTTAAATTCCACTTCAATTTCAGTAAAAATATTTTTTGCTCAGTTTATCACCTCAGCCTTGTCATTCCCTCCACTTCATTTCCATTCATGCCAAACAATTATTTTGACATATATCTGTTGAGGATCTGGTTTGCTATCTCCTTTAGAACATCTTTTTCTCAAATGTCAAAACAAACGTTAGTATGCTCAGCTGTTCTGCAGAAATTTGCAAACTAATGGACCTTTCACTCTAGAAATAAAGGACTGTAATTGACTATTTTAATGAAGTTAGGAGGATGTGGAAGATGAATGAATGAGAGTGATACATCTTTTACCAACAAAGAATAATGTTGAGAGAATCTAGGGGGAAGTGCATAATTAGTTTTAGTTTTCATCAGAGAAGACACTAAGCTTCCAGAAGGTCTGAACTAATACAATTTGGATATGTAAAGTTTTCAAAAGAAATTTTTAATGCTCATCCATAAGCATAAGCATTGTGAAAGATGATTTGCACAATGCATATTAGAAGTAAAATAAGTTGGATGCATTTTTGCCAGACTTTTATCTAAAATGTTTCTATTTTCTTATAAGGTTAAATAATTTTAAATTATATTTACATGCATTCTTATATGAATTACTTCCAGGAATAGCAGCTTTCTAATTTCCTACTCTGATAAGTCCTTGTCATGGGATCTCCTGCCCATGAAATGAATCATGCTGTATGCTGCTACCAGTGGGCATGATGTATCATAGCAACGACCATAATGTAGAAAATTCAAACAAGAAAGATACTTGACAAGCTCTGAAGTGTTACTCTTGAAGACCTCTTAGGAAGCTCCTTAACTATTGAAATAAAATGATAAAAATATAGGATTTAAAAAACATTTTCATCTTCTTCTTCCATAGAAATCATATGCTTAAATTTTAAGCAAAACAGCACTCACTCTATGATAAGAACCTGAACTTTGCTCCAATATGCAATACAAATGTGAACAAAAGAGGCTCTCCGTAGCTGGGGAAGTGCTGTATGTTGGATCCCATATGACCATGAGCCCAATATCTCAATGAGCGGATCGATTTGGGGAAACAGGGAGAAGAGAGCAACTTAAATTTTTTTTCTCTCTTTTTCACAGCTCTGATGACCACAACCAAACTCAAAGGAGTTCAAACATCTTTTGAATTTTAAAAACAATTGACATTTCTCCCTCACTGTTTTGCTTATATCTCATTTACAACTATTCTGAGGTAAGTTTGTGCACAGGTGTGGAGAACAGCATAGAGAAATGCTTTTCTGTTTAAACTCTCATTTCTGAGGGTCAGTGAACTTTAAAATGTGAATCCTTCTACATATTCTTTTGTAAATATAAATATATAAATACTTTGTTTACAGAATGTGTAAGAGCCTGAAGATGAGACAAAGAAGTTGAGGTCTACCCATGTCAACATTTTGCTAAAAATACTTCAAAACTATTTGAACTAGCAGTCCAATTGCTTATCCTAACTAGTTGTGAGAAACTGGCAGAGGTGGAAATGGGTATCTTGTCTCCTGTTGTGCAAAATTCTAAACATTAAACCTGATGTCTATCATTTTTTTCTGACTCAATTTCCAGACATTATTTTCCTGATGATTTTGGAGCGATTTAGCATCCATCCAGCTGTAAGAATGGTAGAAATGGAGGGAATTTATGACAGATGCTGTCAGCTAAGACAGCAAGTACAGAGAGAAATAGTCTTTGCAAAAATCTTGCAGTCGTGTCTCATGTCATAAAAGTTTCCATCACTGATTCACAGCAGCCCAGCGGTAACTGAAAAGACTACAGACCACTGCTACAAAATCTAAGAAACTGTAGTGGTGAGAGACCCTTCTCACCAGTGCAACAGCTGTTCTTTCTGTGCAAGGATATAAAACTGTTTTGTTATTTACATTAAAAAAATCCAGCAAAGGTCCAAATGATGGCGTTCTGTGTTTATTAAGATCTAATGTATCATCAGGGAGATTTTCAATATAACTAGAATGCAGATGCTGAAAACGTACTTCAGAGGCAGAGAGGCCAGTATGGGAACAGACTGCATAGAGTAGAAAGAGTCATTAGTACATTTTCAAGTTTTTTCCTTACAACACAGTGGTTAAATAAGCTTGCTTATACTTCATCCTTTCTAAATTTTGTGGGATTTCTTACCCAAATAAATACTTTTCAACTTATCTGCCATGGCTCAGGGTCAATATTATGAAGAGGCCTATTGTATAACATGGGTATACTGGGACTTCTGTATTTATTTGACTATTTTTATTTAATCTCTACTCTTAGCATTCTGTGATCTAAAGTCTTGAAATGCTGCTATTTTCTGGCTTAAGAATTCTGTTTTAAAGAGCAGAAAGGATGTGGTGAGGTGCTGGGACAGGCTGCTCAGAATGGCTGTGCATGTCCCATCCCTGGAGGTGTTCAAGGCCAGGTTGGATGGAGCCCTGGGCAGCCTGGTCAAGTACGAGATCTGGAGGTTGGTGGCCCTGCCTGAGGCAGGGGAGCTGGAACTCAATGATCCTTGGGGTCCTTTCCTACCCAGATCATTCTATGATTCTATGAAAGGATCTGTCCCTCATCCCACAGAAAAGTTTAATTTCTCATGCAACAGGTAAAGGAAAATAAATATGGAATTGTGCTGATTAAATCCTAAGTTTGAGGAAAGTTGTGGCAAATTGAAAGTGAATACAATTTGTTTGTTAACAACTAATGTTTTGAAATAATTTATCATAAAAACTGTTCCTGGAAAACAAAAGGCACTTATGTGCAGGCAACTTATAAAATGTAACTTGTTTATCTAATAAACTACCCTGAGGCCAACAAGTACATTAGCATTGCACAAACTTTCTGACTTATTCATCATCACTATTTATTATTAAAACTTTATCTGCTTCAACTTAGTGAATAGCTGCCTTGGGATACACTGCTCAGAGCAGAAGGAACAAAATAAAGTTTACGCAATTTGCATAATATTGTACAACGGATATTAGCTTAGAACAATGTGAATCCCCTGGATCATTTGCACAGCCCCTTTGGTGTTTAATGTTGGTAAATATTTAAATAACAGCAAGCCTATATAATTACGAAGATTCCTCTTCCTAATCCACACAGATTGTACAAAATGTTGTAAATCATATCTATTACATGGGTTTAGCTAGGCTAAGAATAGACAGATGATTTAGATACACTTGTTGCCTTATCTGGGAGTTTTATGATCCATCATTCACAAATCTGTTGGCGTACAAGCAGAAGACACGCACAACTGAGGACTGCATAGTGTATACACTGTATGTGACTTAAGATGGGTGAGTATAGCATGCTTTAAAACCTGAAGAGTGTTTTCTTAATTATTCTACTTCCTTTTATTCGTATTCACAAATCCTCTGTAAATCAATGCTATTCACTTACTCTGGATTAATTTTGTATTGATGGAGAAGGCATTGGACAAAAGGGAATTAGATGAGATTTTTTTACAGGATTGGGGTCACTCTTGGGAAGAGACCTCCTCAAGTACATTTAAGGTCTCGACTCTCAAAAGTGCAGAACGCTGTGATGCGTGATGTGCTGAGGAATAGGAGAGCTCTCAAGAATCATAAGACCGCTACTGAGACTCTGATTCTGAAATTCAAGGCCTTCATAAATCACTTGATTGCACACGCACATCTTCTTCTTCTTCTTCTTCTTTTTTTAAGTATTTCCTTCTGTCTTATGTTCTTTAAATATCAGTTCCATACAGTACTGAACAGAAGCTGCTCACACAAATGTCAACAAAATGGGGGGTCATTTTCTATGTTAAGTAAAATATTTAGTAATTGTAATTGTTCATAATCTTTTCTGTGGTCATGGCTATGCATATTTTGGGTCTGCAGATAGATGCAAACATCTCTACTATTGTAATAATCAAATCAAAATTAAAAAAAATCAATTCTTACTGTGCTGGTGATTCAAAATTTATCTAGACCAACATAGCTAATTTCTAATCCACTTCAGAAACTAGTCCAATATCACTATCTTTTGTTTATTTATTTATTTGTTGAGTGGTATAAGGTACAGACAATTATTTTTAAAACACAGCTCCTCTTTTGTGTATTAGTAAATGGCCCATCTCGACAGGCTATGGAAATCCAGTACAAACCTGGTTAATCCACTGCTTCCACTGAGATCAGGAAAGGGTAAATGAAACAAAGGGAGAAATAGGTGTTTTGATGTATCTAACATTTATGACAGTTTTCCCCCTTAAAGGCAGGCACTGAAATTTAAATAGATTTTTTTCAGTTTGTTTTAAAATAGACTAAAATGAATACCTGTGCAGTAAATAGAATAGCTCACCCTTGAAGAGTGATTATGTTTCTTTCACTCACGAGACAGACCTTCATAATTCATTCATACCTGAGGATCTTTTGAGTTATGGGTCCTTCACACTTTTGAAAGAAACATAATACTCACCGTTCATGGATGACATCTTCTATATGTATTTAAATTGTAAAATTAAACTGTGAAGGTTTTGAAGGCATATTCAACATATAAAACATAAATGCAAGCACACAGTTTTTCCCTTTCCTGCATGAAGGGTCTATGAGACTTTTGGAGAACATGACAACATGAAATATTATAGTGGAAACCAACATTGTGTGTGCTGTATGCAAGACAAAAGAGGAGAACTAAGAGCTAAGTTTTGTATTCTACCTGTGTCAGCAGGATGTACTGCTACACTTTTCTTGGCAACACTTTGGATGTATTTCTTTTATACTTTCAAGTTATTAATATAACCTGAGATATAACTATGTAAGAGTATCAATATCATGTCAGCAAAATATCCTGATGTTTAAGAAATGTTTTAAGCACTAAATGTACTTAAGGAAGTAGAATCTTGTATAGAAGACAGTGAGGGGACATAATAGAGGAGTAAGAACTACTTTAAATATTTGTGAATATTATACTGAAAATATCACACATATACATCATTTATTAAGACTTGAACGCAGTTCACCAAATTTCCTCTGTGTTCTACTTAACTTACTTCATGTTAACTTTTTCTTAATTATAACAGGATACTGTTTGGATGCTTAAATTTATACTCTATCTTTCAAACTAATTCCCAGAAGTCCTCATAGAAGAGAAAGATAATGAAAAAAATCCACAAAAAACATTTTAAGATCATACCACAGAAATTATACAGGCATAATACCATCACAAAATGTGCTTCCACTAGAGATTCAAGATTATATAGATGTCAAAATAGATGTGTTTATCAGCTGTCAATCCTTGGCCTAGCCATTGTAGCAGTTCCAGGAAAAGCAGACACCATTCTGTCCACCGAATACTTGTGAAATGTAGGGGTATCCAATCAAGGTAAGGAGTTCATTCTGCTGTGGTCTGTGTGAAATGGTTTCAGACAAATTGCCACATGGGCAAACTTGATACTTCGGTAGGGCTCCCAGCAAGGAGAAGGGATGATCCAGGCAGAGCTCACTGTCTGACTTGCTCCACATAGGCACTGATCCTACAACATCATTAGCCTCTAACCTGTAATCTCGTGTGCTTTCATTATCCTGAACAACTACTCTGACTTCAACAGACAGAAAAAAATTGCTTTGCAATTAAGCACAGGTAAGCATCTGGAAAGCTGCCCAAATACTTTTTTTTTTTTTTTGTCAATAGCACATACAAATGTTTTCTACAGACATGACTTGACTGCTCACTACCCTGTATGCACCACTAATAATTGTGATGCATTTAAAAATATGATATGTTGCCATATTTATGACTAATGAACAGAGATATTTTGGAGAAAAATAAGAGGACAGTTGTGCAAAAACATTTTAAAGAAATTTGCATGTTGTCACAACAGAACTGTCCGCCTAGAAAGATACCAGATTATAGATGGAGATCAACTGTGAGACTACCAAAGACACACACTAGTCAGCATCTCCTAGATGGAACCACAGAAAATGTCATAAAGGAGGGAGCAAGTCTGGAAGAAATTCCAGTTCCAAAATAAAACAATTGTAAGGAACAATTAACTCATTCATTTTGTGGTGAGGTCTTGTCAGCACATAGCCTGAGTAACATTAAAATGGTAGTTAGCAGTGATTCTAATATATTAAGGCAGCATCAAATAATTCTATTTTATTGAGCTCATTACTGCACTTCTGCATTCCCAACACTTTAATCTATTACTGGCAGAAAATATTAATGCAATCCTTCAGACAGAAAATCAGCACTATCCTTTCCTAATGCCCTTAAGTCCTCCAAGCTCTCTGTACCCACAATAAACTACAGGTCCTGTATTAAGGTTTGGCTAAAGGCCTAAAACAAAATGTGTCTGGACTGTCTCAAGCTGACACATAAAGTTGTGGTCCTAAGTCTGCATGTACCAGGAATCTGTGCAACAAAATAATACTAAATAAAAGGGAGAAGAGATGAGGACACTGATTGGAATTTCCCACTATTATTCAGAAAGCAAACAGCACTTTTCCGACCTACTTAAAATGAGGCAGAAGGGAAAAGATTAAGTGCTATATTTTTCTGCTTCTTTCATTTATGGTGTTTCTAAACAGGAGATGAGTCAATGAGGGGTATCTTTTGGTGATGAGATATGGACAGAGGTAGGTGGAACATGAGTGGCCTCATAGAGATGAATTAAATCTGTGATCCAATAACCTGTTATTGGTATTGACCAAGAACAAATTGTATTCTCTTAGTATTGCAAAGCAAAGAGCAGAGAAGAGATTGTGACCCCAAGGCTCAACATAAAAGGTACTAAATGAAGACTTTTGTTCACCTGATGGGAAGAAAAACAACCTTTTCACTGAAGGATAATGAAAGGAAGGAGGAGAAATGGAAGATTTTGAGGAGAAAACAATATGCTTTATTTTCCTTAGGACAACAGGCAGTTAGATGAAGCAGAAAGAAGCCCCTCCTTTCTTATTTCCAGGGAAAGAAGAGCTATGAGAACGTTTCCTAATCTTTATAGAATGCCCTGTTTACTGAGGATCTCGATGAACTACTGAGCTGAAATGTTCAATGATTTTTTTTTTTTTTTTTTTTTTTAAACACTAAAATCAAATGGGACTGGAATAGGGGCATTGGCACAGAGTGCACAGAGCAGTGGGTACAGCCCTGAGCTGCCAGAGTTCAAGGAGTGCTTGGACAGTGCACTCAGTGCAGTCAGAGTGAGGGTTTGGATGGTCCTGAGTGGAGCCAAGAATTGGACTCGGTGGTTCTTGTGAGTCCCTGCTCACTTGGAATGTTCACTGATCCTATGAAAAAGCGTTTAAATGGATGGAGGCAGATAGATTATGAAAGTATTCACTTTTTAAAGGAGACCTTTTGGTTTTCAAATCTTCCAGGTTTTGTAGAAAAGCTTAAAATACCATGTATTAAATAGAAAATATATCTAATTTTTGGAAATATTTATTACTCCAACAAATTAGCAGAGTTTTCTGTAAACAGGACAAGAAAGCAAATGTTGCTTTGGCAAGATTTAAGAGGAAAATGGTCCAGAAGCATCTTTTTGTAATATGTAAAGACTAAAGCTAGCTGTTTCATACAACACTTGTGGTTTACTGTTTTTTTAACCATTTTGCACCCTAAGAGAATTGATGGAATAGTTGTTTGGCCTCACTTTTTGACTCTTATTCTATGGTGTTATTATCCTCTTTCTGGGTGGTCATTGAGACAGCACTCCTTTTATTAATTTTTATGTCATGCCCTTTCTTGTAATAAAAAAAGTAAATAATATTCAAAAAATACAATACAAATGCATATTATTTTGGGATTTTTCCTGGAAGTTTGTCATGTTATTCATTATCTGTTAGAGAGCTTAGAAAAAGATGTATTTCAGAACATTCACTTGAAGCAATATTCTGTCTGCAAAAATGTCAGGAAGAACTTCTTCAGGGACTGAAGCAAGTAAGAAATTACGAAGTTTTCTCTCAAAGTTTGTTTCTTCAAGTAGATGAAGTGCGAGGTTAATTGTATCCATTACCTCCTCTGTGGGTGACATCTCTTAGATACAGATTCTTTTCCTTTTTTTTTTTGGCCAGAACACAACATCTGTGTTTTCAAGCAAGCAAGCCTTTTTAACGTGCAATGCAGGTGATGTTGTAACCATCATTCTTGCAGCTTCCACAGCAAATGTACTCTTTAGTACCACAATAATTGAGTTTAGAGGGAGTGGCTGTCTAGAATCAGTAATCTACACCATTTCTAAATGAAGCGTATGGTGGGACATTGCAGGAGAAAATTGTGGACATACACATAATAATTAACATCAGAATTTTTAAAAAACTGTGTCAGAATTTCTGAAATAGTGTACAGACTACAGAAAACAGATTTTTTGAACCTAACAGAGAACTAATGCAGATATTTGCATACATGGAATGATTAAAAAAAATAGAGTTATGGGTTCTTTTTCTGATGATAAATTCTTCTTCTTTTATTAGTTTCCAGATTAGATTTATTTTGAAATACATATTTAATAAAATGTGACTATCACAGAAGTCTGAATTTTGTTTTAAAAAATGGGATTTATATTTGATGACACAGCTTATCAAATAGGAAGGGCAATTAAAAATATACTAGATGTAAATAACAAAAAAAAAAAATAATAATCAGAATATAATTGATCAACTCTGTGGAACAACTTTGATGTTCTAACTCAAGCATTTTGCTTTTCTGTTTGAACAGTCAAAAACGCTGGTGTGGAAAATCTACCATTAAACAACAGAGAGGCCAGGGATGGCAAGGATGTAAAAATCATGTCTGCCCACAATATTTTCAGAGGTTTAGCTGTATATGAATGTGAAAAATAAGCCTCAGCTTCCCTTTCGCTGTCATCCATGGCTGCATTTTGAAACACTTGGAAGGATTTGCTGTGAAAATGGCAGGTCTGTTCTTACTGATTGAATACACCTGGGGAATGCAAAGGGCTCACGAAGACTAAGAGGTCTGGGAAGCCTTGCTCAGATGAAACTTCGAACACTTTCATCAGACTTCCAAACAATCTAGAAGAAAAGAAATCAGACGAGCCTTTTTTTTTTTTTTTTTTTTTCTTTTTCTTTTTTTCAGACATCTTACTTTTCTGTAAATGTCTAAGGGTGAAGTCACACATATCCCCTATCATCTTTAACTGAACTTCCATGGCATATCCTACAATGAAGGGGATGGTGCATCTGTCCTAGAGATGGCACTGTTGTATTTCTCTGATTGCCATTAGTTTGGCAATGGAGAAGTCTTAATTGGAGGAAAAAAGAAAATTAAACTCTGCATCAGCTGTCATATTATTGTATTTGCAATGTTGAAGTTGCTCCTGAAGATCAAAATATCCTCACCTTTCTTCCTGTCAAGCTCAGATATCTTTGTTGGTCTACCTAAACTAAGAAAAATGGAAACAGTGATATTTGACTGTGTAATACATTAAGGCATTTTTCTTTGAAAAACAAATTTCTTCAAACACCTTAATTTTAATATGAAGAAATTAACTTAGATAGATGAGTTCAAATACTAAGGCTCTAGTTACATTTGTTCTATTGCTTTAGACATAACATTTCGTTTTTATGCATGTGTGGGAGTGGGCATAAAAGTGTTACGTTCTGGGAGCAATACTGACGGGGCACACTAAATCTGAGACACTGGAGAACACCAGGAGCTTCGACTTCACACCTTGATGGTGTCATTTATTAGCTGACAGAACAGGATGTAAAGCACTAGAGAATCAAACTTCTAACTTCAGCCTTTAAAACAAACAAATCACAGATTTAGCTGTTTAGATTCTTGTTTGTGGAGTGTTCCAATGTGGAACATTCCTTGTGGAAGTAAACATCTGCTAAGCTGGTTACAGAGCAAAGAGTTGGATCCAATTGCTCATATGATATCCAGGTATTCCCATGGCATGCATTGCTCTTCTGCCCAAGTCATGCTTGTGAGTATGGAGCAGGCTGATTGATAATAGAAGCTAAGGAGAAGACCAGAATTAGAAACAAGGAGATAGAAATAGAGAGGAAAAGAGCTGATTTCTCAGAAAGAGGAAGAATCAAAACTAGACGTCTGCCTTTGGCTTGCATGAATAAAAGTATCACACCAAACAAACAGCAGAACATATGAAAACTTGCTTTTGCTTGCTTGTCTGTGGTCAGAATTGTATAATTATAGAATTACCAAGGTTGGAAAAGACCTCCGAGATTAAATCTTTTGAACTGACAGCTAGTTGCCATGATAAAACTGCATTCATTTGTCAAGTTGTAGAGATGTGTTGTGAGCATGAAGAGATTAGCTCTATTCTCTCAACTGAGCCACGCTGTCTGCTTAGGTACAGGTTTTTTTCAACAATTTTCTTTAAATAAAATCTCTTGTAGGCTTGTGTTTAAAAGCCAAGTCAAGCATATAAATCAGTTAAATCAGCTTTTAAATCATCGGAGGACACACTTTTTCTTTCTCAAAATATGCTTACTTTTTCTCCTAACTCTTAATGGGGCACTTACAGATTGTTAGCAGTACTTTGCTAGAACTCAGTGTACAGGCATTAAATACCCAACAAGTGCTCTGACTGGATCCTCAGTTTCATTCTGTTTAAAAGTAATTGCTCTTCTGGAGCAGAGAGAGTAATGCATGTTTTTCTTAAATTAGAGTAATTAAAACTACACTCATAACATCACTGTTCTAGAATTGTAGGTGGTTGGCTTATACAATTTTTAACATATCTCGCTGACATACTAAATCACAGAATCACAGAATGGCCAGGGTTGGAAGGGACCTCAAGGATCATGAATCTCTAACTCCCCTGCCACATGCAGGGCCACCAACCTCCCCATTTAATACTAGAGCAGGCTGCCCAGGGTCCCATCCAATCAGACATATACATATATATATAAAACATACCTATATAACAATATATAGTGTTTTAAAAGTAACAGGTTTTTTTGCCTGTAGAATTTTAGAATAGGGTAAAAATGTTTTAATGAGGAAATACAAATACAGAACACAGTAGGCGACTGTCATTAAGCTGAAATGCATTGAAGAGAAATCACATTTAGGAAATAAATCTTTTTTTTTTTTTTTTTGGCTGCCAGAAGTAACAGCTGATTACTTTGTGCCCTTTATCTTGTGCTCATGTTGGAAAGCAGCTGCATTGCAGCATCAGATGTAGGCTCCTGAAATCTCTGAAACAGACTGCTGGGCTCTAAAATGTAACTCTTGTATGATATTAAGTGCATTTTAAATAGCAAGAAGATATGCTTCCATTATAATAAAACCTGGACTAAGTTACTTGCAAGACCTTTCCAAAACAGTGTCCTCTTAGAAAAACATGGTCCAGTATAAACAGTAACTCTATTTGATGAAAAATTGTGCTTTCCTACTGTTGTTATGAGTCAAACAGTGAAAACATAGAAGCATCTATACTAGGAAGCTTTGTGCTCTTTCCTTTATCAATGAGTACAATGCTTGTGTTTTGGGAGAATTTATAGCTGAAGTTTCATAATTAATTGTATAAGATGCTGCAGAGGAAAAGACATTATCTGTAAAGACTAAGACAGATGAACCACTTCAAGGCACTCTGTCCCTCATTTCCCTTAATGCTGGAGGGTATTTTGTGCACAAGTAAAAATACAAATAACTTGTCAGTTCCAGGAAGCAAAATTCAATATCGTACCTGTAAACAGCTATGCATTTCTATAGCAACTAATGCTTGCTAGTGCGGTCAAAGAATTCCCTTTATTAAATATATACATACATATATATATATAAATAAACAGAACAGTCCATTATGTAAAAATACCCAATCCCAGATATAAAGGTCAAAATTACTCCTGGGTTCTCAGCACTGGATACACATATCTTGGGGCACTCCAGCAATCCACTGAAGCTCTCAAACTGCATTTTTTTTTATACTACCCACAGGCTGCTATTTGGAGAACAATATCTTTTCAGTCTTATAAAGAAGGATCTTTAAGTTAAATCCAATAAACTGTAATGATCATGTCATTTTTTCCCTCTCTTTAATGTTTCAGAGATTCTCAATTGTATTAAGAACAGAACATTCATTAAGATGTGATAAGGTAACCTGTGAATATCCAGTTTTCGGAAATAACTCTTTGAGAACTTCTCATGGCCAAAACCCTGACTGTGTGGGCAAAGTATAAACCATTCTAGCTTGGTGGCATGCTGTATTAACTGTGAGCCCCAGCACTTCATTTGTTATCAGTACTGTTTCCATGGAATTTAATATGATGCATACTCAAGTCATTGGAAGCACAGATCTTGGAATAAGAAGGCAGAGGCCACTGGTGCTCTGTGTTTGTACTGTAAGTAGATTGTTAGCTGAACTAATGATGGTTTGTTATAACATGCAGTACGCAGTTGAAAAGACTACCTTGTGCAAGGCAGCATGATATCTTACCTGATTTCAGTAGGACTATGAACATACACATAACGGTAAGATAGTTTAATTAAGCTTTAGGCAGCTTAAGCAAATGCTACATTTCATGATTCCACATATTTTGTAGCTAGGAATGCAGAAAAACACGTGTGTTAACTTCAGTTTTCATGTTAAGCACTGCCATGAATTTGTTCACCAACCTGAATAGTGTTCAGACACAACACTGCAGTGACATAATGTCTTTGCAATCATGCCAAACTCTCAGATGAGTGCAGGTGTGGTGTTGAAAGGAAAAGTCAAAGCCTCTTATTTCTAGGGCAAGTATCTGTAAAACAGGAACAAAATCCCAGGTACTTCATGTAGTCAGCCCACCTGGCAGTTCTATTCATATCTAAAAACTGATGATGAAGACAGAATTCTCAATTAGCTAAGGCCAAGGATGAAACGTTGGACATTGCAGTGAAAATAGTTTATAAGCTGCTATTTTTCAAATGCAGCCTGACAGCGTTTCAGAAGCAAACACTATGGCCTAGATTTTCAGCTGTGTGCAACAGTGCTCAAACCCAGTGACACAGAGTATGCCATGCTAAAATTCCTATTTGTACTGATTTTAGCATATGATATCCCCATCTCTGATAATTATTTTAGATCTAGAAACAATGAAATCAAATTTAATTGAGAGGTTGAGAACTCCCTAACTTCATGATAAGAAATCGCTTTACAAATAAACAGGAAAAAAAACCAACCACAAACAAGTGAAGCAATACATAAGTTGTGCTCTTAAAAGATGTTTCCTTGAAGAACTACTTTGTCTATAACACTGTGCAAATGCCCAACATCTGGTCCATATAAATTGCCATGAAGATTCATCATGCTCTCCTGAAATGTTGCTGTAAGAGACTGCAGTTGTAGGAGTTGTCTGGCATGAGATACTGCTACAAATAAATCTGACAACCAAACAGCTACAGCAGAATGGATTGCATTTGATAGAGTGTCATCTTGCTCAGTAAGCTGTGGTCTTTTATGGTGGAAATGAATGAATGAACAATTTTTGAGAAACAGTGAGAGTTGATATAGTCAGTACCGAGGTACAACCATTTTAAATACTCCTAAAGTATTGACTTTTAAATTCCTAGTCAAATGGTATGATCATTGAATCAGATGTAAAGTCTGAGAGCAAATCTAACAGATCCGGGTTTTGGTTTGTGCATCCTGAACTCAGTTTTAGAGAATGCTCTAGAGATACAAATAACTGCCCCGCTTCCGTATGCAAAGTGGTGCAGAGTATTTCCTTTGCAATAAATTTACAAGAATGATTTGAAAATGTGCTTTAAAATATTTATTAAAATGATAATAATCTCTGAGTGGAAGAGATTAACCACTATTACACTGATGTACGTGCATGAGAATTGTCTTCTCTCTCCTTTCCCACGGAAAAAAAAAAAAAGACTATTGGTTGATTACTTTCTTGAACAAAATATAGGAAACTGAAGAAGATATTCCTATACTGGATTGAATGTATCTACCCTGAAGTGTTCTATCAGTTTAAAGTAAATACTGTAAAATCATATCTTGCCATCCTCTGAAATTACCTTCCTGGATACTTAAGGAATCTTCAGTTATTTTTGACTGTTAGTACTGATCACTGACCAAAATTAAGGATAGCATATCAACTTTAAAATGTAGTATTAGCGATGCCTTTTAGACTCAGTATTGTAATTGCTGCCTTGCTACCATTCCGTATGTTGCAGGCACAAGAGGCTTTGAAGTGAATGCCTTGTTCACCACTAGCAAAATGTTAAGCTGCAGTTCAGAAATTCTCACTGCTTTCTGAGCTATTCTTGTTCACAAACCCAGGCAGGCAGTGCTCTGTGAAACCACGCTTCCCTGTGCTACTTACAGTACTTTTGATTACAGCTAGCCAGGAAGGACAGCAATGTTGCAACTTCCATGCTGTCCCTTTCAGTTGAGTGATGATGCTGATACAAGTGAGTTTAAAACAAATCATTTAAGTAGACGTGGTGTGAAATATGAATGAATGCTTTATCTTGAGATTCAGGAGAGCTTAAATTTTCTTTGGGCTCAGCTATTACTGCAACAGCAAGGGCAGTTTCCTTCAATTTTTTCTGACCTGTGTGATGCTCAAGCCTAATGAGTTTCTCACTCTACCTTGACCTTAGCACAGAAAGGAAATAAACTTGGAATGATGACATCACATTATAAATAAATAATACTTAAATAATGACTGTAATTAATGAATATAAATTATCTAGTTTATTAAGCCCAAAAGTCTATTTCAGAATTAGTGACGTAAGGAAATACTCAGTTTAGTGATTCTTAGAGCTGCATGATTTTTAGTGTAAGTCCGAGGTACAACATGAAGGAAATGGTACATTAAAATGTTTAAAATATGCTATGGAATCATTCATGATGCTTTGACTCAAAAAAAAAAAAAAAAAAAAAAAGAAAAAAAAGTTGCATATGTTCATCTACATGAAGAAAATGCTGTTCCCACAATAAAGATATGAAAGAGGTTATTGGGATGTATTGTGTATTATACAACACTTCTTACATCATAATTGTCTGCATTTGTTCCTGTGATTACCGTAAATTATTTAAATACATGCAAGATCAATACAAAATGTTTAAAGAAAGATCAAGGAAATTCAAACATCTGAACCACTCATAAAAAACCTGGAAACATAGGCACCCTCATGAAAGATTAAAAATGAAAAATACAGTCCATAGAACCAATATAAATTCACAGAATAAAATTAAAATTTTTAAGTATGTCTAATTCAAACTACATCATCATTTACATATTTTCCCATTGTGTTCTAACAGTCAAATATTAATTCAATATGTGCGCATCTGCTGAACTATTTAAGAATAGGCAGAAAAATAATTCAAATGATAGCATGTTGTGAATCAGTATGTATATAAAATGAAAATATATTTCTGATTTTGGGGAAAATGTAGGCTCAGATTTCTAGTCACTGAAATTAATTCTAGATACACTGGTCTATCCTTCGCTTCACAAACAGAAGCCTCTTGCACACAATGCACTTTAAAAGCAAAACGTGGTATATTTAAGTACTGGAAAATAATACACTTATTTGAGAAGCAGAATATCAGTCACAGATATATGCTATTTAACAAGGTGTCTTAAATATAAGCCTACTGAGCTACTTTGTGTCATTTTTTCCCAATAAAATTTACATTTATCAGTAAACATCATCAATCAGATAACTAAAAATACAGAAAGAATGGTAAAGTACAGTCCAATTTTAAACCATCACACATTTTTTTATGCTAGATTATGTAAATAAAAGTGGACTGTAGTGACGAAGATTTGCCCCTCTACTGAAAAAAACATAGCCACTTGCTTCCCATTCACCCTTCTGGAATCATTGGAGTGCATTGCATACAAGGCAGAATCACATTTTTTCATTTGCTAAGCTGTGAAGACCAAGTGTTTTATCTGAGTTTCATGCACTAATTCCCCATTCTTTCCCCTCTACTACCACCAAAATATATTTGCTTACAAGACCTTTGCCTACACAGCAAGTAATTGGATGCAGAAGGAAAGCACCAGCAGAATGAAGCTGTCAGTGCTGAGGTTCATTTGCTGAAGCTGTCTGTAGTTTGAAGTTTTACTCTAGACTGGATTTAGTTTGATCCCTTAAACTGAAACCTTCTATCATGCACGTAGACTGAAGCTGTCTGAAGGAGCATGTGCTGGTTTGGAGTTAGCGTCCCTGTTAATGGTTGAGTGGCATGCAGTATGCTTCAGTAGTAGAGCTTACAATTTATTTTTCTCAGTAAAGAAGCTAGTTTGGACTTATCGAAACCATTCTGCAACTGAGCCAACTGTGGAAAGTAGGGACAATGGAGGAATTCATTTAAAAGCTACACCACTCTTCTGAACGGAGAGGCTAATGGAGATGTGGCCCATTACTGAGAAATAGATCATTTCTTGGGAGGGTGGGAAACAGCAGCATATATCTGAAATTACATGTCAACAGTGGCCAGTTCAATGAAGCAATGTATATATTGGAAGATTTGAAACCACTGGGCTATATTCCAATTTTGGAAAGTGACAAGAAAGAATATCAGAGATGAAAGTAATGTCTTCATGTTGAAATGTTCACTCTTCTGGCAGTGAATAGGAAATATTTGGTGATTGAACAGTGTTATGCTGTGAGTTTGAGACTTAACATTTGGAAGTAGGTGAGAAGGAACTCTAAATGAAATTAAAAAAAAGAAAACAACACTGGAGAAATATTTCTGAAAGATACTACTGCATATACGTATTGCAGTACAACAATCAACTGAAGTTGGTTGTCCTGATTTTATCTAAAGAATGAGATCTGTGAGTGACTATATATATATATATATATAAAGTCATACTCATTCTTTATATATATATATATTCCATATATATATATGGAATTTTATTTCTGTTTGTTGGATTCCTTACACATTTCACTTAGCTGCCAGTGTCAAAGATAGCTTTGTGTCTTTTGTGGTGATTCAATAGGTTTTCAATTTACAAGACCAAATTTCCCACCATAAAGTAGAGCAGGAATATGAAGGTCTCTGGAAATGTTGTGATTGCTCTGAACTATAACAACTCTTGCTAACTTTGCTGTTTAACAGTGCTGAGGCCTTCTTCTGAACAAAGAACTAACATCTGCTGTCAGAAGTTGATTAAGTGAAGTAAGTAGCAAACAGAAAAATACTTGCATGCTTTCCCTGCATCCTTTACAATGAAGAGAATTTGTGGAATTCACTGGCTATGGGCAGTGCTCAGTAATTAATTATGTATTTAAAATCTGTGGCACACATCTGCATTCATCTCTAAAGAATAAAATGACAGCAAGTAAAAGCCAAATTTGGATTCATATTTGTCTTACTATGCGCATCTCATGGATGCAATACAATTAGATCTCTAAACAAGATTAATAATTAAGAGAACAGAGAGCAACCTATTCAGTTATCCACAGGAAATGAATCTGTTGTTTGGAGCCTAGGTATAACCATTTAGAATATCTACAAAAAAAAAATGCAATTAAACAGCCCTATCTCTGTAATTCAAAACCTTATGGACTTGTCCTACCCCACCCACAGGACAATGAATGAACTGGAAGCTGTTCACATGCTTCTCCAAGTTAAGAGATCCTTCCCCAGAGATTTTCTTTCCCACATTAACTAAGAAGTTGAAGGACATTTTTGAACATATAAAATACGCAAATGAGGGCTTGTTGCTGTAAGGAAATAGCTGGGGTAATACCTGAACCTGTAACATAATCATGTTTGGTATCAACTTTTAATGATCAAGCTTCAGCCCTGCATCTGTAATTTCCAAGCCAAAATTATACAGGACACACAAAATTGGAGACTAGTGTGAGAAAAGATGTGCCACAGCTGCAGGTTCTCTGTGGTCTCCCCATGAAATAGCCAAGATCTGAGGAAGTATCAAAAGCCATTAGCACAAATGAAGAGCCCTTCAAGTCCATGTTGAAGTATTACTGGCAAAGGGTATTAGACTTCAGTTCCAAATGCTCTCAGCTATCAGCTCAACACCTCTCACAGGCTACAAATTATGAAGTGATTTGTTTTTCAGCCCAAGGTGTTAATAAGAGATGTGAAAAGTCTGGGTTCACCAAATGTTGCTGTTACCCTAAGCTTAATGGCCCTCAGAGAAGAAAATTGACTCACTGAATTTAAGAACAAGTTTTCTAACGTGCCTGAGTGATGAAAGAGAAATATTTTGCACGTAGTTCTTCACAAGAACAAGAAACTACTGAGAAGGGAAGTGATAGTTATTGATAGAAGCAGACAAGTCAGACAAGTCTTTAAACATACTTTCTTCAGAGGTTTTAAGACAGTACATCCTTCTGTGAAGGGCCAAATTCCTAAGTTATGATGGAAGTGTGAGCTTTGAGTTCTGCACCCCTCTGTTCTATTGTACCAGTGCTTTATATGAAACCAGGGCTTTGTTCACTGTGTCGAGCTTTCTGCTAAACATAGGCAGTAGATAAAATATTGCTTAGGATATTTACAAATTACGGCCAAGAACGTATGGGGCTGCTGTATCCCCAGATGTCTTCATGGCTGTGTCAAAAATATGCAGGTACCCTGTACTGGTTATTCAGCAGACTTGACCACAGTCCAAGAAAGAGCTGTGAGAAACCTATGACTAAACTGTCTCCTCAGCCTGTATAGTATTTCTCTTTCAGGTTGCTTTAAGAACAGCATTGAGATACATCCCAGATACTCATATGGAAGAAAAAGAGGGGTGTTCAGCTTCATCCATTTGCTCCCAGAAGACATGGTTCAGTTGTCATTTCAAATCATATTTTAAATGTGGGTGGGAGGATGTGTGTGATGGAGGAAAGACAATTTACACTTAAATAAAATAGTGACAAGCTTTTCCTGTATGAAACTTATTCCTGTGCTCTTCTTACTGGTTCCACCTCCTTTTGTTTAAAATTTTCACTTCCCTTCAAATGTTTATGGTTCCTACAGCCTGAGTTAAGTCACTTTGGCAAAATGTTATGCTAACTGAGATCTAAGGCTTTAAAACACACAGAACATATCTGTGGTTTCACACACAGGAAAAACAAATTCAGCAGGCAGCCTTCAACAGTAAGTAGCATTAAGTAACAGCTTCTGAAACTTTCCTGAAGAATAATAATAAAAAAAAAAAGGCTGAGTAACGATTCATTCCACATTATATGGTAAGATTGACTGCCTTAGAAAGCCTATGAAATTATATTCACAGTGCTATCATTTGAAGGCTCTGTATAATTCACTGACTACCTTGTCATGCATTGAGCATATGATGTTATATTTTGGGTACACTAGGAAGTATTAGATATAAAATTACTCTGTATGATGCAGCCCAGATTAAAAAAATGCATTGCTTGAGACTGTGTGATTCAGTGAGAAAATATAAATGGGAAATAACTGGAGTTGAAACTTTATCGCAAAGCTATTTATCTCTGTTATTATTTTCTGACTCCTTTTGTGCTTATTTACTGCAAGATATAGAACAAGTCTTATTTATTCTTTAAGCTGAGGATTATAAACACAGAAGTAGTCAATGCATACCAAAAGAGGAGATTAACGTGTGGTCCAAGTTAGTGTTTATTTCCCTAATGTTTCAAAAAGTAATTTTGATATATGTACATATATATGTGTGCATGCACACACACTCATGTCCATTCACTTTGATGAAACAGCTCCAGAATTACACTGAATATGAATAGTGATATTATTTTTAAAAAGATATATCTTACTGATTTTAAAGAAAAGGAAAGGTCTTTTGATTGTGTGGAGTAACACACACATATATATGCCCTGTCTGTCCATAGATATCATATTTAGAAATAGAAATGTTTATTAAAAAAAACATACTAATCACAAAGGCAATTAAATATCTATCTATATATCTATATATATATATATGAGCACACACACATATTTATGTATAATGTCTTCAAATGCTGTGAAGCATAAAGCATATGTTCAGTTTCTATCATTCCATCTGGAAGTCCAAGTGGAAGTCCATCTTAAGATGTCAGTCGAGGTGCATTCTTGTACATAGTTTAGTTTGTCAAATTCATTTCATTTTCTTTCATGTAATTAGAGCTCTGATGTTTCAAAATGTCATAAGTAGGCCTTCATGTGCTTCCTGAATGTAACTACTGATTGTCACAACTCTACCAGTAAATCTATTGTATCTTGGTAAAATATGACCAAGTGTGCAACTGGATGCATGTTGTTTTTAGCTTCGTCTTGTGACAGCTTCAGTTTCTGATTGTTTAAACTTCTGAACTGTCTTTTTGTAAGACTCAGAGAAACGACTTGCAACAAGGTTGAAGAGAAGGTATCACGAGAGGAAAATGTACACTGTTTGCAGTGAGAAAAAAATGAGGCGCCAACAGACAGCTACCATAAAACATCCTTGCACCACTTATTTTTCTTTGTAGAGGCTCCCTGCATGTGATCCATCCCCCTGGAAGAAGATGGAAAGGAAAAGGACATTCATATTTAAATATTATAATCTGCAACTAGATTTCACTACTGCATAAGAGAAAAGGGAATTAGGGATCTACAAAGGAGGCTTCAGCACGATATAAATCTCCAAAGGCTTGCCCTTTGCTCCAGCTACTTTCCCAGTAGAAGCTGAGCTGAGTATAACTCATGCTAGTTTAAAAGCATCTTCAACAAATAGGAGAAAATGAATTAAAAACAGGACAGAAAGAATCCCATATGATGCAGACAGCTGAGTTCTTTGCATTATTTCTTATTCACAGCAGTCTGAAAGGATTACAATAATGCTAATTTCTATGAAGCCTCATCATGGCAACTCATAGGTTTATATGGCTTTAACAGAACTTTCCATAGCTCTTAAGAGGAAAGAAACTAAAGATTCCATGAAGCATACAGCTGTTCATATACAGAATAGCAACAGAAATGCTGAGATACATAAGGAAATAGATTTAAATTTGTCCCGCACTTGAATGTGGAAAATATCATGGGTAATCCTGGATCTGGTAAGTATGTAAAAAGTGAATACTAGTCAAAAAGAACTTACAGATGTACATTTTAAAAAAGATCTTTGCGAAGCTGTGTGTGTTTGTAGTTCCATAAATCATTGTTCCAGCTGGCAACTTGATTGTATATTAACCTTTGCTCAGTGTCTTGCTCTTAACTGCAGTGGTGTGACAATGATTTTAATTAAGTGATTCTGTAATTTATGTTCCACAGGTGTTTCTACATACTAACATGTAAGTGCAACTGCATTCCTGATAGTGAAGTCTTGGGTATAAATCTGAAAATTGTATTAAAGACAGATCTCAAACTTCATAGAGACTTTTGATGTATTCAGAAATAGGAGTACTTTTTTTTCCAATGAAAAGGTTCAATATGCTGATTCAGCACCAATACCTAAACAGATTCTGCATGTAGTTAGAGGATACATAGTTGGTGTGAAATGGTATTTTGAAGCTAAAGGGCTAGTGAAGAAAATCATTTTTGATTTGAGGAAAATAGTACCATTTAGGCCAAAGGGAAAAACCTCTCTCTTGCCTGCCATTTTCCTGACCATGTCAAGTTGTGTGCATGCCTCCATAAACCAGTGATAGTAAAATCCGACTCAAAGAAATACTGTGACATTATTTAAACATATAAAAAAAAGAATGCTATTAACTAGGTAACATGTTCATATTGTCTACTGATTGTAGAACTAATTCATATTTTTATTAAAAAGAGAGATTTACAATTATATTTTCATTTTCCTTGTTTCAAATGATATGTAAAAAGACAGGGAAATGCTTGTGTTTAGTTAAGACATATAGTTTGCTCAAGGCCTTAATCAAATATAAGTATTAAACCAGAATTTCTTACAGTTCAGTGGCATGAATCACGAAAACTTCATGTTAACAGTTTTAGTTTAGCATATGTCTTTAGAAAAGTGCATTAGTACACTGTTTAATAAAAGAGAACTATCTTAACCTTTTGTTACACCCATGTCCAAAGATTAATATGTAAAATGGAAGTATTACTGAACAAACTTATATTTTTTAGCCAAGCCACTGTTAGCTGAGCTTTTTAAAAAAACACCTTTTTCTGTATGAAGGATGATTCCAAGTGGCCAGACCCCAGGTATTCAGGTAGTTATTTAAGCAAATCTTCCATCTATCCTTAGCATTTACAGGGCTGGAACATTCTTGCACATGAAGTCATTTTGATAGCAGACTGTTCACAGTGCTAGATTGCTGAACTGGAGATTTCCATATTCACCCCCAAATCACAGCTTAATGTCATCACTGATACGGTTTTTATTTGAATGGAAATAAACTGCATCCATAGCACAACTTCAGTGTTTATTTTGTTATAGCTACCTATGTTTCTCTCTCAACAGGAAATAAAATCTGGACTCTACATGGAATTTCCAATACTCTAAATCTTCATTGCTGCATAAGATTAATTTCTTCTCTTTACCCGTGTGCAGAGCCCTAAAAAGCTCTTTCAAGCTCCATGCAGCTAAAAATAAATAAAATCTTTCTTTATCCTATTTCTTTTGTCTTTGATTTATACTGAAAACAACAAACAACAAAAATCCCTCAGTTTTAAATTTGACTATATCAGCATGTTTTTCTTCTGTACCTCTTCTGCCATGAAAACAGTCGCCTTGTAAAAAAATGCCCTGGATTGGTCCACACCTGAGTATGCACTAACTTATTTCATGAACTATCCCAGCACGTTAATCTGAAGAGACATGTCCTCTAAACCTATTCTTGCTGTTGCTGTTGATTTTATTAAAAATACTTCCCAGAGCAGACATACAGTAACATACTCTTCAATCTAACCCACTTCACACAGATATCCTCATAAACTTTGACAGCTTTATGAAAAAGACCTTTATTTTCATCATTTACTCTCCCCTCATCTGTCTTCATAAAAAGGGCTTCTTAATCTATAATTACTCTATTTTACAAAATCAATTTTGGTCCATGCTGACTTGTATCAGTATTGTGAAAGTAAATGGAATTTGGAAAATACGATCAAGATATTCGTGATAAAAATCATTCCTTCGCAGCTTTATGGTTTCTTAATATTTGATTAGCTGTAACTGAAAAGCCAAGAAATTGGGTGTAGGGTTCAGAGCCCTGTGTATGGCTCTGTCACTGATTTAGCAGCTGACCAGGAAAATAATTTCCTTTGCCCACTGCTCAGCCTTCTCATTTCTGAAATTCTGAGCTAGTGAGAATGATCACACCCCAAGACTGGAAGCTCTAATTAAAGCTTAGGGAAAACTACCAGTAAGCACAGGCCAGACTATCTGTGCATTTTTTACGAGAGAGCCTGAGACACATGTTGGAGATGTTATGATATTTTGCAGTGAAAAGCAATAGCTGCTCTAATTATGCTCTAATTAGTTCATTATTGACTACAAAAAAAAGTACGTATGTCTGTGCACGCGCTCTGCTGATGGGTATATGAAACACAACAAGAGTAGAAGTACAGTGTTTTCAGATATTCTCAGACATACCAACCAATATATCATTCCAATAAATTTCAGCTTTGAGATGAATATAAAAGCTGAACATATTCTATAGAATAGCTCTAGACTAACTGTCAGAAATAGAAAGATTTTGAATTCACAGTGTTTAATATATGATCACATCTCCAAGCGCAGTAGCTGGGAAGTGGGAGGGTACTGAGGGAATGTTAAATGTAGGGCATTATATATTAATATAATTTCTTCCTTTCCCCAAGATAAAGAATATTTTTGCTCACGCAGCCTTAATTTAGATGGCCTGTCAAATCCTCCTTTCTGCAGTGTCACGATGAAAGACACTGATGTGGGCCAACAGAGGCAGTACTGGGGCTTTTCAACTCTTACTGTATAAATGCTAATGAATCTCCTCCACTGAAAGGGCTCAGCAAGTTCCCTAATCTAGACCATCCATAAATTATCTGTTTGTTTGCTTGTGCTGAATCTCGGAACATTTCAAATTCTGCTGAAGTCAACAGAATGATTCACACTGATTTTCAGAGGGTGCTGTGGCAGCTTTTAATGCCTGGATCCTGTCATGGGTCCACGTTTGTTAACTCTGGTTCTGCATTAGGGTCCACAACCTATACATAAGTTCAGTATTCGTGCAGATGTCAAGCAATGACAGCACATTTGTGGCAAAACAGAGATACAAATTCAGCTTGGACTGTGTACACTCTATTCCTAGCCTTAGACCAAGAGTCAGATGCTAAGAAGCAGTACAACCCCCCTGACTCTGCAATCTATTTGATCTGCTTTAAATTTCCAGGAAATAATGCAAACTAATATGGCTTTTGAGAAAGGGACTAGGCTATGGGGGAAACAGCTGTCACCAGGAAGGGGCTGAGCATTTTCAGTGAACAGTCAAGCAAACTTCCCATTTCTATACAGCCAACCAGTACAGCCTTCTATGGATCTCTGCTTTGACTGTCACATCCTCCCATTAGGAGACAGACCGTGGGGTCTCATATGGCATGTGGGGGCCATGCCAGGGCCTTAGCTCCTGTGGGTAGTCATAATCCAATTCTGCTTGCATTGTTGAGACAGCCAGAGGCCACTCTGCACAGTTAGCAATGGTACTGATGCAATGAAACCTCTACCTGCATTGTCACTGTTGTCATTACACAAGCGTATTTTAGAACATGCTATAATCACACCTTTGTCGTTCAGAGTAGACCTGTATCTTGATATTTCTCCTGTCATTTTGCAGCAGATATTTGCTGGTTCGACCACTATAAGTAAGGATCTCTTTCACAGCCCAGCATCGCGCCACTACAAAGCAGTTTTAAGCTCTTTTACAAATATAACCGTTTATCATAATTAACTGCACAATGGGATAGAGCTCCCTAAAGACAGCCATAAATATTGCTTCACAGCTACTGACAGGTTGGCAGTAAGGATTCACCACTAAAGGAAAGAAACATCTATTTTTTTACTGCCTCGAGTAGTGGTGTGGGCTAACCAGAGCAGTAACTGCAGTGATTGTACTATTTACCTATTGATTTGATTGTGCAGAAAAATGTTCAGTGACATCACTCAAGAGTGGTCTCTGCTGAGCAGGATCAGTGGTGATGTAGCAAGGACTGGAATGCTAATAACTTGCAGAAAAATCAGTCTATTTGTGTCCTCATCAATCTCTATCTCCACAGATACCAGAAATGCACTAAAAGAATTTCCACTGAAAGGCTAGCTTTAATTAACTCTTGCCCTCGCTCAACGCTCGGAAATAAAACCATGCCCAATTCAAACTGCTCCAAATGTGCTTTCTTCCGCCTACAAAGTGGTTTGATTTAGCAGTGTGCATGTCTCAGGTGGCTCATGCAGACCAGTGCTTCCCAGCTGGGAGAGCCACAGGAAGAAATCAGAAGGGTCAGGAAGCTTTGAAACTTTTAATGTAATCTAAATCAAAGGAAACCATGTTCATCCACTCCCTCTGTATTTTTATACTTCAAGGTCAAGCATTTTCTGTAAACTTTTCAACACACATGCAGAGAAAAAAAAGCAGGCTTATCCTTGCCACAGAGTCATTTTAGATCTCTCATGGCACATGTAAAGAATGTAATGAGAAATGCAAGGAGGGAAACGGAAAGGTGCTCAGTCAATATGCAGCATAATAGCCATTTTCAGGGTGAGTTCTTCAAGTCTGATCTCTGACTGTGGGCCCCTTTCTTTTCAGGTGAAACTCTGAAGCTCAGTTCCTGCAAGATCTGGGGGCAGTGAGCAGCTCTGAAAATTAGGTTCAATGTGCTCTGACTTAAAGTTCGTTGTTACCTACATGGTAAAGAACAAATCTTGCAAGTCTGCTGTCATGCAGAATAGTGAACTCACTCACAGAACAGACAAAGAAATGGACTGACAGACAGCCAAAGAGACCGTAGTCCAAGCCTGGTCAATAATCACAGCAGTATTTTACTTCCAAGAAAGAAAGTACTAAAAAACAAATAAAATCTTAAGAATGAGAAAGCCATCAGCTCAAGAGACATTATATATTCACTGATTCACATCCTTTTCTTATTTTCCTGCCACAACCCTTAATCCCTGGTGTCAAGAATCTCATCTAATTCTTTCATCTGTATCTTGATGCTTCTTGAATATATTCTCATATTGTTACGCAAGGGTGCATGCTCATTACTTGCTACATGAACCTGCTCTGTATGGTTTGTATTTGACTCTTCATTTCATAAGCCTTCAGATTAAGTCCTCTTATTGTCAAGCTCTTTCGGATCAACTTTATCAAGATTTTTATTTCTTCCTCGAGTTATTACTTTATTAAATTTAAATCTTTAATAAAATCTCCTTTCCCCCAGGACAATAAACTTAACATGAATAAACTTTTCTCACAACTTTTGCAATTTTCCAAGCCTGTTATTTTTTCACCTTAATCTGAAAGATTTCTGCATAAGATGCATTGTTTCTTTAGTATGCAAAGAAATAAAAAAGCTACACCAGAAGCATGAATCACAAGTTTCTGTCTTCAGTGTGTTCTAGGATTTACACATATGTCTGGTCTGTTACTGGAATGCCTGAACTAAATTAGAGGCAACTACATCAGTGACAATGTCATTCCAGCTCTCACTGATTATATACGCCCACATAAGCAAAAATCAGCTCCTTAGTTATGCCTTGCTATGTATGCTTATTGCAGAACCCTTGTCATAAAGTCTAATATTTATGATAATGGCTTTGTTAAGATTGTGATATAATAAAACAAAATAACATCCTGAGATCTTCTTTACCTCTCCTACTAAGAAATGAATTAGAGCTTTGTTTTGACTTATTCCTATTCTTGAACAGTATCTAGTTGCCAAACAAAGCTGCTGTGTCAGGAAGGGCAGCTCCTGATCAGTCCAGGAGAGCAGGCACACGTATCCTTCTTTCATCAGACTGCATTTCTTCAGGAACATAACATCCAGACAGGGTCATACAAGCACCACTTGCAGTGTTGGGGATTCCATTATTCTTTGACTAGTTTCCCATCAGACCTGTGAGTTAACCTCTCAAGTGTAAGCTAATTAGAAATCATCCACAAAATTATCCAACTAGTGCCTCACATCTCCGTGTTACTTCTTCAAGCACTCTTGAGAGTGTGTTGTGTAGATCTAGTGCTTTGTCAGTTGGAACTCAAGTCGTAGTGTCTTTAATTAGGGATGTGTCAAAGTACCTGAGCTTAATGCACATGACTAGCAGACAATTCTCTCTCTATTCCACTTCCATTTTAACAGTTTGATTGCAGGTGGACATCCACGCTGATAGCCTGTATACACTTTACAAAACATCTGATCTATCTGAAGTGCTGCTGGTTCTGATTTGTGTCCCTGCTGTGCTGTGTCACATTACAACACTTAAAAATCCCTATTATGCCAGGCTGCACGGAGCGCTGATTTGATATAATGTGGCATGACATTGCATAAGCAAATTAAGAGCTTAATGACATGACACCTGGCGTCCACAATTACAGTGGCCACTGCTCATAAGTTTAGCTCCTGGTAAAGGCAGGGATAATGAATTATTCATTGAATGCTCTGATCATCATATAATTTATAACTCATACCTCTTCTGCCTTCAGTAATCCTTTTCACAGTTATTTATGATCATTCCTTTGCTTTGTAAACATAAATGCTAAGTGATTGTTAAATATCTCTGCTGTTTCCTGAACAAACTGAAGTTACTGAAAAATAGTACTTACTAATGTATTTGCAATATATTCGTTTTCTAATGTTTGAATTAAAATACAAACAAGAAAGAGAAAGTCGAAAATACTATTCAACAGGAAGCCAAGAAGCCTTGATCATTGTAAAAGTAACTCTTTGACAAAGAGAATTTCTCTTATGTTGACATCAATATTTCTTCTCAGTCAGTATCGATATTATTGCATTCCAAATCTAAATACAAAATGTTGTGGCTCCTGGTCATAAATTAGATGAAATGTTGATGCCATCTGCTTTAGACTTCTGTTACAGTTATTTTGTTATTTAAACCAATGACTGAGATAGTGTCAGTAACTGCTACATTTACAGTTCCCACAGTGAATTTTCAGGGCCAGTTTTGCTATGCATATTGAACCAAAATATATTAAAGATATATATATATATCTGTGTAAAGGACTATTGCACAGTATTTCTTCCCCTGGATCACCACAGCTGTTTCTATGCTAAGCTTTGATGTTATTGTGCCCTTTACTGCATGCTGTAAGCACAAGCATATCACAATGGAGATCTTAGGTAACAGGGAAAGAAGCACTACCTGCTGTGCTGAAAACACATCCTTGCCTTCTGAAAACCATATTCCTCCTGCCCTCAGCCTACAAAGACATCCTAGCAGGTCACAGTGCATTCAGAAATTCACTTTTTCAGGTTTCTTCTGCTTTCTTTAAACTCCACATGTAAGCAGTTACTTAAGTATTACTGTTTTCAAAGTCACTGCCTATTCATAGCCTCCCCATAGTCTTGCTGTGAATGTTTCATTCTTCATTACTGTGTTTTTCTTGAGAGCCTAATTTTTAGTGTCCAAGATTCTAAATATTTGTTCAGTCTGTCCAAACAGGTAATGACATCTTCTGAGTTTAGTTTATAATAGGAACCGTAATTCAAAGCCTATGGCAGCATGTGATAGTATTTTCATTGAGTTCTTTAAGCCTTGGATTCATGTTTTTGTGTAAAAAAATTAAGCCATGTTACAATTCATAAGTTTTAACTCATAAGAATTTTGTCAATTTGAGCCTGACTATAAGAAGTTCTGAGCAATTCCTGCAATTCTTGCTTCCTTCCAAATCAATAGATGGCACAGCAGCACTCAATCTCTTTTAATTTGATCCACAAGTAAGAGTTTAAGAATTTGACACTGTAAGGTAAAACTTTTTCTACATAATCAATATGCAAGACAGCAGACATTTCCAAGATAGCTCTGCTTCCCCAAACCCTGCTTGAAAATTGTATCAGTGTCTGTGCTGTTGATAACCTCAGGCTCCATGGAATTTCAGAAAAGCAGGGAGAATTATTGAGTGTATGAAAGTGGTTTTCAGAAACCGTACAATGGAGCTTTTCATAAATAGGAACTTTCTGCAATACTGAACTACGAATTACTGCGCAATGATATCTTCCCAAAGACAATCTCTCTCATTTCCGTGTGTTTGTGGCTGATCTGTTCTGGTACCAGAATCAATAACATCCCATGGATCCTGGGACAAAAAGAATAGAACTTCCAGGACCCACAGCTGAACTCTTTTCAGGATGACAGCACATATGCTTTGATACGGCAAAACTATATGGTTCTCTACATCAATGCAAATACATTCCTAAAGGTCACCTTAAGTTTAAAGAAAGTGTTGTGAGAAAAATCTGATTTCTCAGTGCTGATTCAATAGCACGATGTGTTAGCACTTTCACAATGTGCTAGCACTTTTCGGGAGACTTTGCCACTGGCACTTGCTATTTTTATCTACCCACCAGGCAGCTCAGCAAAACCCAAGAAACAATTTAACTTTGTTCATTCTTCCCCCTTGTGTATATAATAACACAAGAAGAAGAAATAAGGGGGAAACATGAAATGATCATTAAAAATAAATGAGAAGAGTGTGAACAGAAGAATTATGGGTAAATGGACTGTATCCTCACTGGCACATTATTTTTGCTTTGCAGTACATTAAATAGATTATTAACTATTTGCACTGATTAAGGTGCCTTATGTTGTTGCACTGGAATTTAAAGAGGCATAAATTCTGAATAACATATCAATATTGTGACTGCTGCTTCTTGTTTGTTTCAGGGAGTAAGGAATTGCATACCTTTTGTTCTGCAGCCCATTTCCATTCTGTGCTCAGTTGTTACCTGGCACATCAGGTGGAGCTGTGACTCTCTACTGTTGAACTGCTCACTGCTCTTGCCTGCTCATCCATGAAAAAAGTACATGGGAGTCCAGCATGGTTCATAATCTTTTTTTCCCTTAAGCAAGTGGTTGGTATGTTATGGGTCTGATCATAAAGCCAGCATTTGGAAAGAATGCTGTGTTGTACCACTGATGTCTACACTGCTTTTTTGAAGATTATTATTACAGTACTAACATTATTAACACTGGAACTTCTAGCTAGCAAAATATGTAGGTACACAAAACATAGTTTCTATTACAGAATAGTTCTGCTGCCATCTTTTGGAGTACCAGTATCTTTTAAGTGCTTTGTTGCAATGCATACTGAGACCACAAAAATAGGGATGTTTGGGACCGCCGTTCCACGCAATGCTGATCAATCTGAAGAGATCTCCTCTTATGAGAGGGAATAAGAACATGCAGATGAAAGCTTAATATGACGGACTTTGTTCAAGTTCACACCCAAGCTCATTTCACAGCTACTTTCTCATATGTGGAAGCAGAATTCACAAAGGAATGGAGGCAAGCCTGCAATGTAGTTAAGATACATGTACAGAAATGAAGTGTTTACACATCTTTATTGTAAAGGGGAAATTAAGGATCCCCTTAACACAATACCACTGAAAACTTAAGTAGCTACATATCTCTTAGGCTAAGAGACAGAATGTGAGAAAAAGCAATTTGCACTCCAAATTCTCAGTTGCATTCCAAGTTCTCAGAAAGAGGTGGTCACCAGTTAGTAATTATTTTGCTTTATTTATTTGTTGTTTGCTATGGGAGTCTTACAAAAAACTATTCCAGCTTTCCTAAACTCAAGTAATGATTTTAAATGTTCAAAAGAAATTACGTCCAAGTGGAGATCTCAAGAAAATTTTGTGGGAATGCAGTAGAAGCCTGCATTCCCACAAAGAAGGCCAACGAAGGCCACAGAAGGCCATTGCTGCTTTAGTTAGTAAGCAGATGAATGGCAGCTGTAGTACGTCTCAGAAATAAGTGACCAGAACTGCTTAGTGCTAAGCCTCCCCATGATTACTCTATCAAGAGGAGAGCACCCTACTCTTTACCAATTTGTTAGACTTAATTTTCACAGAATAGCAAGAAGGCATGTGGGAGAGAAGAATACATTGTTGCTTAGCAATGAGATGCCTATAGCATAGCTGATTTTTAAAAGCCTTTGCTAAATATACACTTACAAAATGCAGATAAAACCACCTCAAGTACAATGGAAAAGTAAAATTGCATTCACAAGAACAGAATTACTTGCTTGGGTGCAAAATCCATTTCTTGCTGTACTCAACAGATTAAATCAGGAAAAGGATATAAGAAATGTAAGAAAAATGGAATGTGGTCGATTCCTTGTATGATCTTTTAATTGTGTCACTCGGCATTTTCAGGACTTGATGAGCCCCAAGGTGCATCCATACAATTCAAGCCCCATTAATTCATTACATCCCTTTTTTTAACCCACTTACACTTTGGCTCCTTTGACATTTTAGCACAATGAATTCCACTGTGCAGTTACACAATGTGTTAAAAATACTTCTTCCCTCCCCCCCCCCCACTAAAACCACAGACTGGTGATTCCAGTCTCCTCGCTCTTTCATTGTTCTATATTCACTTTCTCCTAACTAGTGGTTCAGGCCCTGGACATAGATGCCACAAGTAGAACTGCTAAAAAGACCAAAAGATGCCATCAGCCACAAAGTATATGGGAATGCTAGGCCTGGAAAATTAACAATAAAAGAATATCTTCATAGAAATACCTGCATTTAAATAAAAAATATTTCCTAAAAAAACTAAACGAAGTACATATATTTTACTTATCAGTACAGATAAATCAATAAAGACTCAGATCTCTTTTGAATTTCTTTACTCAAAAATATTTTTTCTTTAATCTTAAAGTCAATAGAATTTGCTAAATCTAAGTTCATGACTCATAAGATAAGATCCTTTTCCGCTATGATTCAGTAATATTCATGCTGATGAAAGAAAATCTTGTCTACTATTTTTTGTCTAATTAAAATGTGAAGAAAGCACAAAAAAAAAAAAAAAAAAGAAAAAGAAATAATCAAGGATATTTTTCTGGTTCTTTTTTTTTTGCTGGAGTAACTTTTTGAGAAGAGGTCCTTCTTGTTTTTATGCTATTAATAATTCTTCATTTGCAAAATCATGAATGTCTGCACAATTATAAGACTGTAATTTCAATTACTGGAGTATGAACAAGTGGGATGAAAGCATGAGTTATGAAGGAGAAACACTGTTTTTTTCCTTCAACATTTCACTATTAAGTCAGGAAACTAACAATCTGTGAGTGGTAAATGGACTTATTTCTAAATAGAACATTGGGTAAAATTAGATTACACAGGCAAGTAATTTCTGAAGCTAAGCAGATTTGAAGTGCTATCAGCTGGGTGGACAAGTTGCACAGCTGGTGTTCTTGTGGGAGTGTCTAAGCACTGGCAAAGAAGAGTGAATATAGAGTACTTCAAGTATTTTGGCTGCTGCTTTACTATGTTTTTCACCTCATCTTCTGGCCTCTGTGATGGGAAGAGGGGAGGTGGACTTTTCTTACGCAGATCAGCAAAAGACATTGTTACAAGTTGGGCAACTGAAACCAGCCTTGCTTTGGATGCTTCAATGTCTTATCTGCAAACAGAAACAAACGTCTAAAGCATACGCATACATAAGCCTTTACACTTGGCTGGCCAACACAAGCTTTGGAAGGTGATCCAAAACTTGGTGTAGTAGGCACAAGGGTCTGTGCACTGATCACTAATGACAAGGGTGTCTTTTTAGAAATAGGAGAACTACAAAAGAAACAGTCAAAAGAAAGCAAAAACTACCATGCAAACCTTTTTTTCAGATGTATCTCTAACTGAAAGAAGTGGGACCAGGAGGAGATAAAGTCCTGACATGGAGGAAAGCAGTGTTTTCATAGTCATTGGAAAGCAGAAAGCATGACATCTATGAGAGCCCTCCCTGTCCACCTCTGTCATTTCTTCTGAAGACTGTTAAGGAAAAGAATCACGTGTGGCTCTCAGAAAGCAATGCCTCCTATTTATTTCCATGGAAACAACAACAGATACAAAGAGCACAATAACACTTTGGTAGATCAAATGCTCATCTACAAAACATTATATTTCAACATAGTCAACACCATTATTTGATTCATGTGGATGAGCTGATCAAGACACTTCATTTCCTGATATGACAGCTGTGCATGGCTATCTGGAACACGGCTTATCTTCCATGTAGCTGTCACCATCCCTGAAATGCACCACCCACCACCTCACTGTGCTCACATCCACAGTTTGGTCTCCATAAATGCACAGCAACCATCAACGATTGCCAACGTGTGCAATTTTTCCTGCAGGGAGGAGTTCATTTACACACCTTTACTTCATACACACTCCCATGCCAGGCACCACTCTGTTAAACTGCCCCTCTGCTGCCACGTGCCACACAGCAACAAAATGGAAAAGAATACTGATAGGAAGGTTCAACTTCTACTGCCATACCACTAACATCTACCCCTGATATCAGCGACTGACATCATAAAATAGAAGGCATTACTTTTGGAGCAGCCCTTGTACAAATCTTCAGAACTGTAGAAGCTCAGGATAAAAATGTTTGATTTTCTTTATGCAACCCACTTTCATTTCAGAAAGGCCTACAATACAGCCAAGCTACAGCACACAGTTTGCCAGCACTGATTTACTTGTATCTCCGGTAGCAAATTCTGAAAGAGAAAGAACAAAATTTATTCTGGTGTGCAATGAGCTATATGACCTCATAATCAAGTTCTCTTCAAGACAATCATCTCCTGTGGGCAACCGAAATACAGGTAATTTGGATAGCATTTACAGTGCAGACTCATCTGCTCAGTAAATCCGTAACTATTAGAGATTTTAACAAGAAAAAGAAATGACAAAAGCACACAGGGTTGTAAAATCATGCCATTAGCAGCTAGAAATATTTACTGTAACACTTTGATTTATAATATCGTCTCTTAAAGACTGAGCTACATAAGGGTGGTTGGGGATTCCAGGAACTGAAAAAGATTTGGCTGTTTTTGGGACTGCTCCATTCAACATGAGAGGAATTTTAATTTCAGCAGAAAAATGTTCTGAACGCAACTTTTTTGGAAACTAGCAAGTCACCAACATAGCATTATTTCAGACAAGCACAAAATGACAATATATGGCTCATAGAAACATGCTACAGAAGTGGACTTGCAATTTGATTAGAGAAACAAGAATGACCAAAAAACCCCCAGCATCCACAAAGTAGTCATGCAAGAAAGTTTTATGAGGTATTTCAGATGTCTCAGACAAATTTCACTGTATATACTGATTATTGCATCAGTAATAGTACTCTGCTCAGAAAAAAAAGAACCTCTTTCTCCAGATATGACAAGAAAGTAAAAAATCTGTTGGGTGTTCACACTGTAAACCTCCATAAAGTGATTTTGCTGACCAGAGTCTCCTAATATCATTTATCCTGCAGATATAACACACTCCTTTTTATCATCTCCTTCTGCTGCTTCCATATGATGATCCAACTATTCCCACATAGTATGAAAAACTGCTGTGGTAAATCCTGCAGGAAAATGGACTGCATGGGATATTCCACTTTAAGAATGCCTGCCTGAGAGTTCTCTCTTACCCCAAACTGGACACTCCAAAAGAATACTTTCAAATAAATAATAAGAATAGCATTTTTTAAAGTTTAGATTCATTACAATAAACATTGCCCCATGACCAATTGAAAACCCACATCTGGCATTTGCCAATTAAAGTAAGTGGATAGCTATGGCTGTTTTTGAAGATACATACTGTGATTTATTCCTGATCTGGTTTTAAATAAATTGAGTTCAAATTAGGATGAATTATTTCATGAAAGATTCTATTTCTAAAATACCAAGAACTTGCTAAGAACAATTTTTATCAAGGAGAAGTTGTTGGGAATTCAATCGAAGAGGAAATCACTATTTTTAATCCTTTTTCCTAACAACAAAACTTTGCATGTTTTAAAATGAAAACTGCAGTTTTGCAAAACTGAGCGTACAACTTCCAGCCTTCTAAATTCTGCTGCTTCTGTGTGGAGTGCTAATAATCATATACAAGACAGATAATTAAACCATGGAAATCATTGCAGTTACACCCCCTTCCCTTCTTGGTAAAAATGTAAGAAAAACATAGCAAATGAGATTTTGTCTCAAGTGTTTTTTCCCCTGCTATTAAAGATGTTTCTCTGAGCACTTGCTTTTTTTATGCTATTAATAATCCTCTGTTTGTGACATCAGCCCATCCCCACAGCAACACACTGTTTCAGCTACTGGCTCAGATTCTCTGACTGGTTTTAAAGATAAGGTGAACTAAAACCATGGCAAGCTGGATCCTTTCTATCCAAGAGGTAGCCAACTTGGCTAGTCTGTGTTCTGCTTCAGTGGGTCAGCACTTTCTTAGTAAGAGGAGTGGTCATCAATTTAATAACACAAATTAGTGTAAAAGTTACTGAGAAGGTGCCCAGTTGCTCTCACATATATAGGAATAAGTTTCATCACTCTATCATTTGCTTGTTAATGCTATGTGTAGTTTGGTAATAGCAGTGGGGAGAGAACTGATGTGCTTAAGTGGAAACTCGGACAGCTTGTCATGTGCAAAACTATCATGTTCTGCACAAACCTCTCTCTGGGACTGGAAGAGAGAGGAGGAACAAAGGAGAACAGATCCCCATGTGATATTTACACTATTTTAGTGCTGAGAACCTGAAAAATTGTGTTCAGGAGTTCACATTAGCATGGATTTAAATGGAAGATATTTGAGTAGCTAAGTCATTTATGCTTACATAAGGCAGCTATTTACAACAAGAAGTATAATAGCATCTTTGAGCTTTTTAATTAAAAATTAATTAGGAGATTTAAGAACAAACTCATTGGGGGTTACTGTACAATAACATGTTTACAAAATTAGGTCTGGGCTTCTTGTTTTTGTTAAGCGTTTCAATCAATTCTCTGTCTATTAAATATAATTATGTATGATGCTTCCTCAAAATTATAATGTAGCATTTAAAGAGCAGCTGGGAAAAGTCTGTAATTTTAACTTCAGAACTAGGGTAACCATTAAAATGCAAATAGGTGGAAACTGCAGTTTGCCGATAAAAAGAACCCTCAGCACAAACATTTTTATCCATTAATCTTGAGATTACAAAGATTCCTTCTCTTTTATTACCACTTATTACCTTTCCAGTTAGGTTTCCTAAAACATGTCCGAATCCCTCCAGAACAACTCACTGTTACACTCTATGTGGGATAACACTGATACACACATTTACCTGGCTCATCTCTGTATGCTAACAGTGCATGTTTTACAGGAATAGCCACAGCGATTCAAGCAGAAACTAGCAAAATATTTTATTCCTTATTCATAAAAGATGTAAAATCTTGAAAAAGAGATTTGGTATTCCACTTGTACGCTGTATTAAGCAATTAACTTAAATGGATCAGGCTTCAAACTCCTGTCCTGACTTAGGAAGCCATTCAAACATTTCCTTAATTTTATTTTAAACAAGAAAAGGAATGGATGAGCTCACATTTCAGAAATATGTTTCTGGCCATGGACTTTACTTATACTAATTTTATTTGTTCTAAAGATTTTGGTGAAATTGTTCTAATTTACTACTGAATCTATGAGATCCACTGCATTCTTCCACAAAAATATATATGGGTAAGTAGGCAAGTAAGGTATATTTCTTTGAAATATCTTACTTTGCATATTTAAGTAAATTCTATTATACATCAGCTTATCCAACAGAACTAAATCAATATAGGAGTTGTTTAAGTGAGATTGCAATTACATATGTCACACTGTGCTGGTATACAGAGAGATTTTCTGAAAGATGATGCATTAAAATGGCACATATGTAAACAACAAACATGGCCACGCAACAATTCAGTTGAATGTAGACCAGAAAGCAACATGTAAATCAAACATGGTGCTTGTGTGAATAATGCCAACACAAGTAAAGTATCTGTTACTGTGATAGTAATTCAGCCCCAGTGTGGTTTTAAAGCTTGTCCTCCCAAGTTCACCAACACATACATAGGGACTAAATTGTGGTTTCAACCAGTCAGCTCCTACATTGTGAGTCCATTGTCAAACAGTGAAACAAGCATCCCGCAGGCACCATACTCCTGCCATCCAAGAATACAGGATCACAAACTGTTTTTACTATTTTCCAGGGCTGCTCATTCTACTGATTTGATTGTTCACATTATGGTGTTGTATTTTGTGAAGTCCATCTCTGGGAGTCCTTCTGCTAAAAGCAAGGAAGAGTATTCTACTCTTGTTATCAAAAAGATAGTAAGAGCAACACAAACCCACCAAACCAACCCTTACATTGATCAAAGAAATTATGCTAAACATACTATTTATAAAGAAAAGGATGTGATTACTTTGAAGTGGTTAAGGCTGGCTCTGATGTCTTAAATACTGGAAAAAAAGAACAGATTATTCCTTCTGCTGCACGTGCTCTGAACCAGGCATGTACTGGTCAACTGATTCACTCTACTAACAGTATATTTTCTGCTTTCATTTTGCGTAATTAGTTTAATTAAGCTACAAAAGGATTCACATCTTGTCTGCTAGGTTTGTAATTCAGCCAAACAATTCATTAACAGATAGATGTTAGTATTAGAGGTTTCTAGGGGATGAGAAATTATGATTACTATTACTGGCGTTAAATTTTGAAAAGTTCTAGATTCAGAATAATATCACTAAAAAGGAACAGAGAAGAAACCATATTTTATTCATAGAACCCCAAATTTACTTTAATGCTTTATGACAGACAAACTTGCTCAGGGAGAGAGCTGAACAATAACGATAAAATTTTCATTTCACTGATGTCAGTGGGAGATTTTCCCGACTTGGCAGCATGAGACTAGAAGAGTAACATTCTGGTATTGATTCCCACATCCCTTTTTTGCCCCCAAAGACATGAATTTTCATGCAATTAAAAAACATGATTTCAAAGTGAAGATCAAGAGCCAGCATGATTACCGTGGATGAATATCTTCATAAAGAGGAAACTCAGAATATAAGAAGGGCTTTTAATCTACCAGGAGAAATTATCTCAAACAGAAGTTGGCTTCAGATTCTAAAGAGAAAATGCAGGTGCTCGTTTTCTGCTGTAATGCTGATAAACCATTGAAACACATTTTTAAGAGAAGAGATGCATTCTTCATTTTCATTGTTTCAAACTACATTGATTAGACTAATTCCATTTATTTTCTGGCTTCTGAACGTCTTCCAAACCTTATGATCATATTTGCACTCAACTTTTATAAAGTTATGGAGAGAGACTATCACCTCCATGTAGTTATTTAGATTTAGGTTGGGATTAAAGCCTCTAGAGGGGCCACTGTCTTCACTGGTGATATGTAGTACCTTACGTGGACCACAACATGAGGAAGACAACTATGTGAGATGAAACTTGGGCTACCTGCTTTTCTGAAAGAAACATTCTAGTAAACCATAAGTTGAACACCAGTTAAAGAAATTGATCAGAAAAGTCGTCATATGAAGATCAGCCCAGTGATTTAATCACCTCTGACCTAAAAAGTATGAAACTATCAGGAACACTTCAACAAATGCAAGAGGCAGTGGGCACAACATGAAATGCAGGGAATTTCATTTAAAAAAAAAAAAAGAAAAAGAAAAAAAACAGAACAACTTTTTAACTGTGCAAACAGTAAAACAGATTGCCTTACACCAAAGCAGATTGCCTAGAGAGCTTATGGAATCTCAGTCCTTCAAGATATTCAGCTCTCACATTGATAGTGCTGAGCAACCCGCTGTGGGTGAGCCTGCTTTGAACAGATTGGTTGGACTAGATGCTCTCTAGAGAGAGAAAGGTTTAAAATGTGACATATTTTATAGCTATTAGATTTATTTATTAGCTCCATTAAATATTTAAGAAGTATAAAGAGGACTTTTCCCCTCTCTGATTTCCACACGTAAGATAGTTCCATACAATCAGCATTTTCAAATAACAATTACTGAAGGATAAATTGTTGTCCAAGTACAAGCCTTCTACTTGCCTTCAGATGAAAAATCAAATTAATTCAACAGCTATATTGAACTTCAAATGGGGCAGAAATAACAGAACCATTAAAAAAAATTGTTCTCTAAAACAGAGCAATTTCTTCATTCCTCACTCAGGTTAAACTGCTGTTCCAGACATTTAGAGAACAGAAATAAAATGAGATCATTTTCTCAAGCCAAAAAATCCTGCTAAAGATGACATGATAAATCTAACTTGTAACCACTCTTTTTAAAAAATTCTTCTGTTATACTGATGGGTAACTGAGTCAGAGAGATGCAACTCCACACTTGAAAGCTCTACTCAACTAAACTAAACTAAACCAATATTTTTGGAAGTGAATAGTGGTCCAGTGCTTTTCTAGAGGTAATCTGAGCATCAACTACTTTGTATTTCTTTCTTTTTTTTTTTTCCCCCCATGGCAAATAAGTTTAAAATGTATGTTTTATTTGGTCAGGAGACATTTTCTCTAAAATATATAAGTACACCTGAGTTCAGATTTTCCATAGAAAGTGTTGAGATGAAGAAACGCTCAGTAAAACTTTTATGGGTACAGTTCACATGCTTGGAATGCTTAGTACATTGTAGTGCCACTGGTGTCAATACAAGATCAGTGCACTGGAAGCTTGTAGAACTAAACTCCTGAAACAGATTATTAAGATACTGATTAGACTTCTAGTAGGTTGTACTTCTTTGAGATTCAGATCTGAAGGTTCATAATTTTTTTGTTCTATTCCTAAACTAACTTACGATGGGAAGAATTTATATGTATACATCAAACAACAACCAAACAACAAATAAATTAACCTATCCAACAAAGCTTTAACACCTACAAAAGAACCTAATACTTCAGTCTACATTCAAACTTCAGCAGGAGTACAATTTTCGGTCATGCCATTCAGAGAATATGCTTCTCCGCTCTTTAATCCACCATTTTGATACTGTCTTCTCCTAGTTTTCATGTCATTACTTTATGTGAAGACATCAGATGAGAAAATTAATGATGCTGTGTGAATGTTTTGTTTCTGATCTTCACTGTACCTTAATTAACAGAAGATGCTTCACACATTTGCATCTAGATACTGATACTCACATAGCTGAGAAGGTAAAATGGACTTCTATCCATTATGCCAGTGAAAGTAAGAAAGACAGGTAATCTCCTGACAGACATACCTGGTGCTGAATACATTTTCACTGCAGCAAAATGATGAAGGAAGAAGATGGTCAAAGACAAAAGCAAGCATCCTGGTGACTGAGCCCAAAGATCTTGTTGGGTACAATTGCCAGGAATGATTTACACTTGACCTATACTCAATTTCTTAACTTTTGCAAAGAAAGAGTTGTAGAAATGAGAGTTATATAAAATGAGACAATTATCTGATTCTGACCTAATTCCTTCAAATAAATGTCTTATCTTGTATCAAATGGTATATCTTCATGTAAAGTTTGCAACAGAAAGCCCCATTTCAAGGGCTATAATAAAGTTGCAATTGTAGCGTGGTGGATCATTCAAAATCATGGTAACTAAGGCAAAGACATTCAGAAGACAGGCATTTACTTGCCTTGCTGCACTTTGGTTCTACCAGCTGATGCAATGTAGTTTAATCAATATTCTTAATTTATTCTCATATTCATTGCTAAAGTAATGAGATTGAGTTTCACCTCTTGGAGTAACAATAATATTCCTCTCTAAGACCTGCAGCCTGAGTGTCTGAGAGACTTAGTTTTTAGCAGATGAAATATTGTCTACATTGTTTATTTAAATACTTTTTTGCTTCCCCTACAATATAAAATAAACAAAAACATAGCATTGAAATAAGTGATTTCTATGAGCAGATAAATGGAACACATTTTCCTAGCAAGTTGGTGCAGCTTAATTTAGTGATGGAGAACTAGATCAGAGAATACGTTTTAAAACCATTTTTCTCTTTCTTAAGATTTATACAGTCTTTTCATTCTGGAAGCAGCCATGATCAGTGCAAGGCCATGTTTTACCATACTGCATAGAGTTGGAGAGAATTCACAAAACTGATTATATAGGTAACCAGGATAAGCTATTTCATGGTCTCAGAAGTTCCATAATATTCAGTGATTACAGGTTCTCTCTGAAGAATATCCTGAAATATGGTAGTTTCTAAATTCACCTGGTGTCTTCTCTAAAACTCCATTATTTGATGCACTGCCTTGGCTACCATGTTCAAAGAGAAATAATTATATTTTCAAAATATTAGAACCAGCTCTGCCAGCAACAGCTTTAGCAAGGTCATATGTTATACCAACAGAATCAAAATAAGATGCAATTTTGAAGTGGTTTAGATACCTACTCAAATTTACATAGATGAGTCCTGGATTTTTGGATAAACATAAAAACAAGTTGAGAAATTAGTAGAGGGAACTCATACTAATGAAGTACAATTATCACACCATGGAGGTCTGTAAGAGGTTTTACAATTTCTTTCACTCTGTGAGCCTTGCATATTTATTTTTTACATGATTCAGGTTGGAGAAGATCATGCTAAGAAGCTTGCATAAATAGAATGGTCACCCCATATACCAGATCTACAATAAGATAGAAGGTGCTAACACTGCTACTTTTTCAGACCAAGGCTAGATCTTTGAAGAAAAGTGCAATACGCTGAGTTAGCTAGAGTAATCTGTAAGGAATATAAAACTAGGAAACAGCTACGATTTTCCAGTGCTTGATAGTTTTTATTAATTTCACATAACTTTTCAGCCAGCATGTAGGCTGGTACAAATTAATGTAGTCTTATAGCTATGCTAAAACACACATTTACAGAACCCTCCCAGAAGGTCTATAGGAGGGAGATATTCCAACCAAATGTTTCCCTCAGCAGACTCCCCACTCATGCTGTTCTTATGCAGAGAATTAAGAGAGATGTTTGGGTGGGCTGTAACAGCAGATCTCAGGGGATTCTGAAAAGCACACATGGTGTTTTATCTCTCATGCTTATTGCTGTCCAAGGAAGATAAATGAAGAATGCGAAAGTTCTTCTTTTCACCTTTCTCTCCAAGCACAATTTTGTCAATTGCCAAGACAGAAACTTAGCTCAGATATACCCTTGAAATGCCACTTCACGAATTCTTGCCACAATACATTTTGTGAGTTCAGTCCATAGCATAAATAAGCTATTAAATAGATCATCCCCACACACTATGAAACCTTCCAAGTAGCCATTAGAGTATATTGTGTCAATCTGCCCTGTGGAGACATTTATAAAAGGCTCTTTTGCAGAGTACAATGTAATGACTCCTTCAGGGAGTGTAAAAATGAATAAGATTAGTCACAGTATGGAGTCCTAATAGTATGAAAAGGTGATATATATTAATACATTGTGATGAATTACCATAGTGGAAAAGCAGAGAGTATCTAAACATGGTTTGGTTTATGTTACACTTTGGTAAAAGATTCTAAAAGCATTAATAAAACCACCTATTTGCTTACAGTGGATTGAATCCTGACTTTAAAAAAAAAAAAAAAAAAAAAAATCTCTCATTTTGCTTTTTTTTTTTTCCCTATTCTTTTCTTCTTTTTTTTTTAACCTTGGATAACATCAATCAGAAATGAACTGAGACATCCGAGGAAAAAATATCACCCATGGCATCAACCACGATCAGACTGGTTTGTTCAAAGCAATAGAGCAATAGAGTTGGTAATTACAGTGAAAGTAAACAACAACAAAATCACAATTTGTTTGCTGGAAAAGTTTGCAGTAGTGGACTATTTGAGAATTGAAGGATTAACTGGGTAAAAACGAAAAAAGAGCTGCAGACATTGGTCTAGTAATTTTGAATGAGGGTTTTTATATGCCATCTGCAGAGAAAAATGTTTATTTTAGCCTAAGACTCGCTGTCACTGGGATGGAACTTCTTCCCAAGGAGATTTATGCATGAAATTCAAACATGGTGAAATTTTTCCTTTTATGGTTTATGTAAGCCATGTACAGAAACCTACATTTTCAGGTGTTAACTTATTCATAGACATTTTTAGCTTTACATTGGATCTAGGGGGATGCTTTCAAAGCTACAAACAAGGCTTTTTAAAAATCCATCCAAAAAGTACCTCCATGTTGTGTTTTTTGGGGGGTGGGGGAGGGGTGGTGCAGGAAGCACCATGCCAACGCATTTGCATGAAAGCATTTCAGTCTGAAACATTGCACAGAATTTCTCATATGCCAGAAAAATTATACTTCTGTATAATTCATCACAGAGAATCTATTCAGGAATATATAATAAAGAAGGAAAAATACTACTTCATATAGCGAAGATGAGATTAAAGCACGTCACTAGATGCTACCTAAAAACACAGCAGACATGAGACAGATGGCAAAGGTGAGGCATCTTCCCTTTCTTCTGCAGAACCACCCATTAAATTTCACAGTACACATTTTCACGAAACCGAGAGATCCTACACAGATTGCTAAAATAAAATTCTCTGAAAGAAGAGATGGAGAATCTCATCAGGCACACTGCGCTTTAGTAGGTTTTATTTGAGGGTATTCCTTAACCGAGCCCCAAACTAGAAAGTGCTTCTGTTAGAACAGGTCATAAATAGGAGGTTTCTTAGGGAGGGAGACTTCTTGACAGACTGTGATCTAGCTTCTGTGTACCTCTGTTCCCCATCATTAGAAGCGAACTGACAGAGGAATGGGATGAAGTAACCACAAAACATTAACAGACGTTGTTCTTCCTTACAGATGAGAGAACATACATGCAACATTTCCAAGAGAGATTTGCACAGAGAATTCATAACCCCTCCACTGAGGCCACTGCTTATCTATCCTCTACCATAAATTTTTTCGTATTGTCTGTTCCCTGCTACAGTTTAAGCTCATTATTTCTTACCATTTCCACTATGACTGTGGCAACCACCTTATTTCTCTCCTTTTTGCAGCATGGAAAAGGTGAAAACTTTACATTCTAGACTAAAAAATCTCAACTATTTCCTATACATTCCTGATGATTCTTGCTCCTCTCTAGCCTGTATGTCTTTTGAAGTAATGTGGCCAACTTAAAAATATTATGCCTGCTGAGGCCTTTTTAAAGTAATCCCTGTTGAAGTGCCATGAGTATCAATATAATAAAAACAGCTAGGCTTCCCTGGAAATGCCCTTAGGAGCATATACATGTATTTTTCTCCTTTCTAGAAACAGGATAAAGCAGATGGGAGCAAAAGCTGCATTTCTCTGCAGAGTCATGGGAGCCTTGTACATCAGAAGCACAAAGATAGGACGTGTCCCATGGAAACTACCAGCCTCTGCTGCTCCAGATTTACTTGCACTGTACAGACTGTATTCAACCCTCCTTACCTCTTCCTTCCCTGGGCACAACCATACTTCAGACCTAACCCCACACTTACACTTTCAGGCACTCCCCCAAACACCCCCTTCTCTTAATTGCTACAAAGCTCTTATTCTGGCAGAGACATACCAACACTGAGAGTCTTTACACCCTCCTCCTATAGAAATGTAGCTGTAGAAATGTAGCTGTCCCTCTGTCTGATGCAAAAATATTGTATCAGTTGCAGGAGAGGAGTATGAGTTGACTATTTTGCCCTTCTGCCCTTTTTCAGGAGAACATTGTTCACCTTCCTGATTTGCTTGCGCATACAATTTATCACACAGTTAATAAAAGTATATTAATCTGTTTCTGTTAATTGGTAGAGCACTTCCTATATCTTTTTTTTTTTTTTCCAAGAAGAAAAAGGAAAACAGCAAAAGGCAGCCTTCACATACATGCACCTGTGACTGGCCTAATGCTTGTGGTTACTAATAACTGAGTTATGTGATGCAAGTTAGCAATTAGGAACAGGGGCTTTAGGCAACATGGTCTTCCTGTACCTAAATATTTATTCCTACTAAAATTAAGCTTTTATCTGGGACAAAATTATTTGAACTTGAGAACCAGTGTGGCCACTGGGCCAGATAGAAAAAAAAAAAAAAAAAGCAAATAACTTTACGTGCAGGAGTAAAAACAGTCTGATAGCCTTTACGTTTCCTATAGCTACAATTAAGTTGACAGGAGTCAGGGTGAAAGATATCTATCCCTGTATTGCTACAAATTAAACAAAAATCACTTACTGAAAATTGTGAACAGAGCCCTGGAGAGCCAAAGAGCAGCTTAGCACATTTCAGAAAGTAATTTTCTGCAAGAATATTGCATGGGATAATAAAACTGCAGATAAGAACCCCATTTCAGTGCATATCTTTTGCCTCTGCTGTGTTGTTACCAAAGATTATGGTACTGTTTTGAGAAGATAGGAGACAAAAAAGAAACTCAAAGAAGATGTGTGTCCTCATTACTCAGGCACTGTGTTGAGAGGTGACATAAAAATGCCTCTACACAATGAATGAGATACTCAGTGGAACCCTTCTGCCAGGTGTTGTCAGGTTCAATTACCTGGAGGCTCCAGCTGGAAAACTTAAACAACTCTGTCGTGATCCCCCACCCAGAAACCTGAGAGAACTAAATTACCTCCCCTAGGTGCCCTTGACAAGTAATAATTCTGAAAGCTCTGGCTTTACTAATTTAAAACAAAGCATGCGATACTGAGAACAAAAGACATTTCAGAAAACTACAGATAAAAATTAAACATTTCTCCTAGCTAAGGCTCTACTTGCCCTGCATATCTTGCCAGCAGGTTTTGCTTTCTTTTCTTTTTTTCCCCTTCTCTCATTCTGAAGCATTTAATGAGGTAAAGCTTATCACAGGAGTTGCTCTCTTGCCCCACCTTCTCATGCTGTTTTTCTTCCAGTACTGCCTGAATTCATCAGAATCTTATTCATACGCATTGAACAAACATGTCCAAGTTTGGAAGTCACCTGCAATGATGAAGTTCATGTTGCCTGAGGAAGGCCAGGTCTGTAAGTCTGGCTGGAAACACAGGCAAACCCAGGCATCATGCCTGAGGCACAGGCTCTCTGTGAGAGAGGAAAATGTTTCAATCCTTATCTGCTTTCAGCTACACGTTTCAGTGCTTGAGTCTAGTTGTATTAAATATTATGAAATACAAATACTATATAAATAAAATTAAATCATATATATATTATTATTAAGGAATACATACCACAACATGCAGAAGAATCACTAGCCTTAACTATAAAGCACAGTTTACTTCTATGCAAAACATTTCCTCCTCATCCTTCAAGTCTTTTTCATATCTGAAGGAATCCAGATGGCATTTTTGCATGGTGAGACTGGAGAATAACTCCTCTGAACATGGAGAATGCCAACTGTCTCAGGACAGTGTTGTCTTGATCTGTAAGAGGTACTTCTAACGTAAAGACACTGACCAAACTGGCAGCAGCAAATGAAGGCTCACCAGCAGAATGCTTCTTGCCTAAGAAGCCCACAGCGCTAGGTTTATAGCTCCCTACTCCAAAATACCCAATTCAGAGACATAATGCAGGTGGCATACAACTCCTACACTGACAGGCAGGACAGGGCTGAGGCCAATTCATGCCTCACAATGAATTTTCAGTTAAAGAAGTGAATAAGGTGAGGAAAAAAAAAAGAAGAAAAAAAAAAAAAAGACGCATTCTTGGTTCTGAACAAAAACTGAAGATTTTGTGTGAGGGAATGAAAATAATTCAACTTCAATAAACAGTAAGATAATATAATGAATAAAGGCTTATATTACAGATTGAATACCCGTTGCTATTCAGGAAAAAACTACAAACAATATCCCGTACATTAGGAGACGTTTTGTTAAACGAAATGAATTCTAGGTTCAAATGGCGTGATGTTTGCTTTGAGAGCTGCTTAACTGATAGGAAGAACAGTCATTTTTTGCATGTCTTAAGGCTTTTATTATGGGAGTATCTTATGTCGGGTCACATTGTAACACATCCATTGTGTGATTCTATGCAACAGGTTGTGGCTTAACAAGGTATGTCAGGAAATTCAAGGTATAGGTAAGGCCTTTTGTGATTTGGCAATGTCTTTCAAGCTATTGAATATTTGAGCTGATATAGAAATGACAGGGAAAAGATGGATGTAGGGTGAAGATATGGTTCTCATACAGCTGTATTTTAGTAAATACTATCCTGCAGGTTGCTCAGGTAATGCTATTAGTATCCCCAGGAGTTGCAGACCAAGTCTGCTCCCTGAAGAACAGGGAAATTGGAGATGGTATATCTTTGTATGTTTATGCAGCAGAAGGCTTGTGGTCCATCCAGAGAAAGCAGAAACCTTCCAGAACTGGTATTCTGATCTGTGACCAGGGAAACTAATCATCCATAGTCCAACTCTTTTACTGCCTGGAATGCTGGCAAGCTATCCTAACAAAGAAAGAGTGGGCAGGCCAGATCTATCATTGAAGCTATTTATTTTCATTTGTAACTCAGAAGTAGAACTGTACTAAATACTAAACAACGTGCCAGGCTCAACAGAAGAAATATCTGAACATTTGGAAACTCTCTCTGCTGCTTCATCTCCAGGCTATGTCACTACTGCCAACTGCCTGTGTGTGAGAGGTCTTAGCAAGGGAACACTGAGGTTTTCCTTTGGAACAGCATTCTCTTACCATATGGGTCTGGCTCAGTTTTATTGTCTGGCTAAGGGCAGAAGAGGAATAGGGGGAAAAAACTGGCAGATAGATGAGAGCAAGCACAAAAAAACCTCCGACCTTTAAACTATGCTATAAGAGGGAAAATATATCATAAACCTAGAAATTCAGGATTGCAAATTAGAAATTTGGAAATTAAACCTATGGTTTGTTGCTGAATTAACACTGCTTTTTGATTTAGTAAATTATGTGTAGTCCAAATTGTCAATGAGTCACTTAATCTTCCACCACTAACCAAGAAATTTGAAGCAATGTATTTAAAGCAAACAGGACTTAGATGTTCCTGTAGGAATCTGTTACAGGAGGACAGACTAGGAGAGGTTTTATAACTAGTCCAAGGAGTTTGTATTTAAATAAAGCTGTACCCCTCCCACCAAACAGAAATCTTATGTGAAAGAACATGTTGTTACTGGAGCAAGTATGTTCTATAAACAAAAGGCCAGTCAAGAAAACTAAGAATGAGTTTGTACTCTGTTCTCCTGTAAACTTTTAATAACAGACTCGACAGCTACTAACTGACTGAACTGATGATACTTACCTATGCTACCTATTAAGATCCTCAACATTAAATATCTTCTAATAGGTATCAAAATAAGGGACATACATCACGAACAACCCTCTAGTACTCTGTGAGCTTAACTCCATATGTTCCCTTTGGAAAACAGCATATTCCTCTTGCTGCGTTGGTCTCTCACCACTATTAAAGGTAACATAATAGCTCTTTCTCTCATGATTTCAAGACACTTTTTCTAATGTATTAATTCTTTATTTTCATTTATTGGAAATAATATTCTTTGTGTGGCATATATAGATAAATGAAGAAATCAACTCTAGCACATCCACTATTATTAATGGAAAACTTGTATACTATACATGAAAAAAAATACTTTCAGAATATACTTCAATTTTACTCGGAACAGCACTTACCTTCACTCTGAGAAACATAGTTGTTCTTAGTATAAATTCAAATTAGTGACCAGCATTGCCAATAAAATAAATGAATAGCTGGGGAATATTTAGATCTATCAGTGGAGTGCATGCTGTACAGAAAAAGCATTATGTCCTTGCAGGTATAGAATTTTAAATGAAAGTAACATTATTATCAGTGTCTAGCTTCATGCACTTTGCTTCACAGACACTATTATGCATTGAGCAGCAATTAGTGAGTCACCAGGGATACCTTTCTAGACTCTTCAGGTCAGAAAAGCTAATTAACCTTCCTCTTGCATTCTGAACAGACCACAGTAATCAGTACCAAATCTTATCCTTCTTTTTTCCTTACCTTTCTTTTCTTTTTCTTTCTTTCTTTTTTTTTTTTTTTTTTTTTTTTTTTAATCTACTTTAAAATATTGGTGGCAAATTAGAAAAAATAGTACAGGTGCTCTCTCGATAGAAATAGAAAATCCACTAAAGAGGTCAAAGTGCTGAGACTGTGACATAGGCTTATTTGTTTATACCACTGATTCTTTGTTTAATAGATTTTTTACAAAGCTCCATGAATTCAATTCAATTAGCTATCCATTTACACTACAGGTAACAGCAGTCACACAGCGGTGACTGACATCTGAAAACAATTGTATTTGCTTTGACTTGGTGTGTAAATGCAATGACATTTACAGTAGTCGTCCTTGGAAAGAAGAAGCATCTAACCCTCCAGGCTGGTGATACAAAGCGACAAAGGTATTGCAGTATGTCAATGTGCATGATGTTCTGACAGATCAAGGTGAGATGACATGGTGGACATGAACTAGCTCCATACAGTGCTGTCACGTTGTATCTGCCTCTTGGAAGGAGGCAGTACTATTTCTTGGGATGCAGTTATCGACAGGTGAATTGTAACAGCCAGTGCCTCCAAGTAGGTGGTCAGAACATCGTTTCTGAGTAGCTTCATTCTGTAGTTAATGCCTCATGCAAGAAAATACAGTACAAAAATATATGCTTGCATGGAATATCAAAACTATACCAGAGAAACAGAAGAACAGCCTGAGCCTTCTTGCATCTCATACACATCTGATTTCCTTCATGGCCCTTTCCCTTGCAGTTCCTTTTGAAAATGATAAGGACACTTATTTTCTCTTCTGTAGCTGCTCTTCTGGCCACATTACAAACTTTCACTTTGGTTAGGACTACTATATCTAATGATCTTCTGGCTGCAAGGAGAACCTCCTCCTCTTCCCCCCACCTTTGCAAAAGCAATGCTACATCAGCATGCACACAGAAGACCTGTATACGAATACCACACTGACATCTTTCCAGCACCTTTTGTACAAAGTGCACCTATGTTTTATCTTTAAAAAGCAGAGAGACAAATCAAAGCAAATCTGGCAACACTTTTCATCTTGGCAAGTCAGCTTTCTGTTCATGTGTTGCCTGGGTTCCAGAGCAATAGGTAAACAGCATCATGTTAGCAAAGCTGGCATTACATCGACCTACTGCAGTACTGAGCAAGAAGAGTGAGTGGGAGCCATTCCAAGCTGATTGCTGAGCTGGCAGCTGACAGCAAGTGTAACTGTGCATGTGAAAACCAAAGCAATGGAATTGTTAACATGTATCTGACTTCATTTCAAACAAGTCTCTACATTTTCTGATCTCAACACACGTACACACGATTAAAGCAAACCCTGGTTAAGATCTTGTTTTGGATATTCTCAGTTTCATGGGACTTGCACTTTTTATGAAGGATTTTTGTTTCCATTAATAGTTGGCTTGAGGACCACTGGTAAATTGCAGGCAAACTAAATTCAGATATAGCAACAAACCCTCTACAAAGGTGGGGAAAGGTCATTCACAATATGAAGAAGATCCATGGTCAAAAGATTTTGGAAAAAAAAAAAAAAAAAAAAAAAAAGAAACACAAAAACCCAACAAAACAAAGGAAGAAATAAGGTGTATGGAGAAAAGATTAAAACAGTTTTCCTGCTGTATTCAAATACAAGAAAAATATCTTCAAACCCCAGTGAAGTGTGTCAGGTGGTTTAAGTAAAAGAACCTGTTTAATGTTTTCAGTGTTCCACTGTGCATTGAATAGCACAAATCACTGAACTTGAATTATATTAGAACAGCCCAGCACTCTGTAAAACTGATGTTTCAAACTCCTGTGTAATAAATTAAAATAATTCCACTCATCAGATTGCAAACAACTTGCTGCTGAGAAGCCTTTGAAAAAGTATTTTCAAGGTAAAAAATGTGATTGTTGTTTCTCTGTCTTTTTTTTCCCTAAAAAAAAAAAAAGCTGAATCTTCTTCATAGCTTCAGTCATAGAAAAACATTTCATGTAAAATGTGTTTTTCTCTGACATTTAGATGTCTTGCAAAGTGGTTTATTATAGATCTTGTGGACGTCTGGATACTTAATTAAATGTCAGAAACATATTCTCTGTCCTCATATGAATGAACATGAAGAGTTTATTTATTCGTAGGCTATTTGTTATTCTTTTTCTGTTTCTCACACAAAATGATCACTTGGAAAGTAAGTCATCAGGGACACTTAAAATGTTGAAGGGTCAAAAATCTAATTAACTTCCACAACTGTGTTTAAAATGATGAGTAATATTAGACAAGTTCTTACAGGAATCTACAGAACCATACATTTGCAACTGGTTTTCAGTTGACCTTTAATGTAATTTTCCGAACACCCATGGAAGAAGCTGAGAATACAGAAACTAGGCTAGTATTAATTTTAGCTCTTAGCAAACACATTTAGGACTTCACACTGCAGGTCTTAGTCTGAATTGTACTTATTTGCAGGAATAATTCAGTTAAAAGTGTGGGCTGATGCTGTAAGCCCTGCTAAGTGCAAAGAGTGTGATACAGCTGAGAGCTGTCAGATATTTGCAGTTTTAAGCATTTAATGAATGAATGAAGAAAGATGAAGTAATATACTATAGGAGACTGGAAGGAAATAATCTGGAAAAACTTAATTTCATTTATGTTAGATATGAAATAAATTTTACGTTTCATGTTCATGAAAATTGTGACCTATATGGATTAATTCTAGATTCTCTTGCATTTCAGAATGTGCAATACAAAAATACACTGCTTCTCTGTTTCCATCATAATTGATCACACTGTAATGATGACATAGAAGAAAGTCTATGTTTTTTATTGATCAGTATAAACTGTGGCTTGTGGTCACTGCTGCCCAGCACCAACCTATGTGTAAGGACAGACACATCCCAGAACTGATGTCAAAATTTAAATACCGTGCTAAATAAGTGCTCTGTAAAGGACCAAGAGATTGCAAGTTTACTTAAGAATGTTTCTTATAATTTAAAGTGAAAATACACAAATGGCAAATTGTGCAAAGTGGATAAACGATTTTTTTTGCTCTGGAGAAAGGGATAACACTATTGAGAAGCATTCCTATTTGTTTCTATGTATCTGACACCAGTTTGAGATTACATACACTCATGCAACAGAAACGACGACACTGTATGTGAGTGAAACTCATGGCTAAGGCACCAAAATCCATTTAGACACTACTGAACTTGGGCAAACTGCTCTCATGTTTGCTGAACCATTTTGTGGGTAGTTAAAACATCTGGTCAAAATGCAGTACTGTAACAGGCCAAGTGAAACACAACCTGAAGTGCAAAGACCATCAGTTCTGGATTGTTTATGTAAGGGACCTGTCTGATTCACAGATCTTGCCTCACCATATGCTATGAAATAGGATTAACTCTAAGAAGAAGAAATGTACATTTCCAGACAGAAAAGCTACACTTATCAACATGGCCACGAATAAGGATACTTCACTTGCACAAAAAAAGGAGAACAAAGCTAACTCACATCTCCAGCATTACAAAATAGAGATGATCATTATCTTCAATGACTATTTTGGATCAAGTAGAAGGATGTTTGTAAAATACTGTAAGTACTATAGAAAAATTGTGCCAGAGATCCTAAAAGAAAGACCATAGTGCTTGTATGCTGAAAGCCAAGAGGTTCTCCAAACGATCTGGTAAACATTGTGCTATGCTCTCGATATTCTTGGTAGAAACTTGAACTGAAAATGATTTTCACAGTAATTCTTCTTTTTACCGTCTGTAATGAAACAAAGATTGTTCTAACTTAGGCAGCTACATCCAGAAAAAGATTCAAAGTCTCCTGGCAATAGCTGACTTGTTTTTGTGTTATTTTTCACCAGTATGTTTAGTAAAGTTTACAGCGCAGCAGAAGACTTACTTGCATTGAACATTAGAATTTGGTATACATCACATTATAATCTGCTTTGTACTTTAAGAGGAGTTAAGCTTCAATATTTGTGTCAGATTTTTTTTTTTGTTCTCCATGGTACTGTAATTGTTTAAGATTGACAATTTGTAGTTCTTGATATTTTTGCTACAAACGTACTGAACAAAACACAACAGAAGTATGCATCCAGTTAGGAGTACCCCCATTAGTTCTTTTGCACAGCAGAAGATCAACCTATAAAAAGCAAAATTCTAACCAACCATCTAATTGATGAGGCACTGGTGTGTATATGTGTGAGGAGAATCAGCTGCAAAAGAGAGAAATGTGCTGCTTGAATTCCATTCAGATGGGAATTACCTATCTTGTATGCTTTAAGCTTCCTTTATCTTTTCAGGGGTAGTTAAACCTATGAAGTTTTAGGCATGTAGGACCTGTGATCTGAGCATAGCTGAGGATCAAAGACTGAATCAAAAAAGCTTTGTGTAAATTTTCCTTCAAGTTTTCTATCACTACAAGCTATATCTTACAGTTTTGCAGCTACTGTCAGTGTGAACATTAGATTGATACCAGCACATTGACACTCCTTGTAATTTTCACATTTTAGCCCTCATTATTAAACAATTAACAAGAGATGTAATATCAGGTGTTCCCAAGGAATTCTGTTCACTGTTCCCTACTAATTTCAGATGTAGAAAAAAATTCCATTATAGAACGTAAAGAAAATAGAATTTGAATATGTTGATATGAATGCTTTTTAAAAAAACCTCAGACCTAATGCACACTTTTCTGTTGTTCTGTATATTCTGAGAGCAGCAGCTGATCTTTGCCACAGGAGCAGTAACTGTATAGGTTGCTCTGGCAACAGGACACACAGGAACAGGATTCCACTCAAGGCAAAATGTTAAGGAGGGAAATTTTACCTCTGATATCTATTGCCAAAGATCTGAGCATATGTGGAACTTTAAGCATCTATGTAGTTACCAGTGATTTTAGTTCTCCCTCTGCACAGAAGTGGTCATTTACCTTGATTAGAACAGAATAAGTAGTAACCATAAGTGATTTTTTTTCTTTCTCCAGTTGCTATACATCTTTCAGGTTGGATGCATAGTTATGGAGGATAACTGCTGGTGGAGTCTTTTTCATAGATTAGTGTTCAGGTTTATTTTATATATTTTCATTGCTAAACTGACACAAAAGCTTGGGACGACGCTTATGATATTCAGTGCTGAAATGTAGTTGAGAGAATCAGAACACCTTACAGATCAATTGAGAATGGAAGTAATGGAAGTAGGATGAAATGCTACAGGACAGTTATTCACTTTGAGATGAATAACAAAAATTTCTGGTGTAACCAAGGAAGCTCATTAGCTTGAAAACAATAGAGCTGACGAAAGTCCTGGCTATATTACCTAGTCACAGGATCACCATGAACTATCAATACGTCTGTAGCTACAAAAAAAGTCAATGTTATGTCAGGACAAATCAGGAATTAATCCCTGTCAGAATATGACAGCAGAACTTACTATGCATAAGATACTAATTATAGGGAGGAAGTCTCCCAGAATCTGCTGGTATCCACACATTTTCTATTTTGTGGCATTTCTCATTGAAGAAAAATCCTACATTTATTGATATGTGTATTGTCATAGACAAAAATATTTATAAATTAGACTAAAATAAAACAGCAAAAGTTTACTCATACACAGATTAATGGAAAAAACTAGAACGGATGCTTGTTAAAATTGCTCAGTATCAAACTCATTCTCAGGGATTATATGGTCTGAGAGAGCACCATGGCAGTCCTCTCTTCTGCCACAGCAGCTGTACCCAAGCCTAATGGTTTGTAAATAAGATGAAGAATGAAGGCAGACACACAGCAAGTTAGAAATTTAAACACTTTCACCTTCTTCCAGAAGCAGCAATACTGATACTGAGACATGATTGAGTTTTCAGTTCTTTATTTTTATCTCTGTATCAGAGCCCACGTGCACCCTTTACATGAACATTATTCCACACTCCCACTAGGAAATGCATTCTGAGGACAGAACTTTTAAAGCAGATTTCATCATTGCAGGAAAAATAATACTAGAGTTAATCCAATATAGCCAGAAAACACAGTATTACCATGTTTCTCAGTAACATACTGAAACACAAATATGAAGTGCTGAGAACATGAATCAAGAAAACTATCACACTTCTGCAAATGAAAACTGTTTCTGAAAATTGCATCTTCCAACCCTGGCTTATTTGACTTCAATTTGTTGACTTTTTTTAAGTTTCCTATTAGTAGATGAAATGATGAAACTAGAGATCAAATTAGACGTTTGTTCTGTGTAATATGCATATGCTTTGTAACATTACAAAACAATGATAGAGCCCCGATGATTTGTTTTGAATTTTGATTTACACTATTTATTTCTTTGGTTACTATTTTCTGGGTAATTAACTAAATAAAAAGTAACAATAAGTTGCTGCAAACCTCATACTTTAAGATTCTGACTGGGAAAAAATGCCACAATTAAGCTAATGATGGGAATGCTAAAATGTTTAATGATACAGATTATGGCTTGGATCATAGGACAATTAGAAGATTTGTCTACTTACAAATGGATGTAGTACTTAATGAAAGAAATGCCAGTAGATGGCACTCAGAAATGTGTTCCAAGCTTCATTTTTGTGTGATCACTAAAATCTGATGTTACCGTTCATAGCCAATACTTTTCCTTACACATTTCTTGGAATCAGTTTTACAACTTGACTTTTTAGGCTTACTAGACGTACACTGAAACCTATCAAGTATTCAGTAGACTACGCACTATTATGGTATTAAGTTTATATTAGAAAAATGTGGGAGTACGTATACAAACAAATTATCTAGACAGTCCTTTTCTTTCAAAGCCATAATTTGTGGGGGTTTTTTGTTTGTTTATTTTGTGGTGGGTTTTTTTTGTTTGTTTTGTTGGGTTTTTTTTTTTTTTTGTTTTGTTTTTATTTAAAGTCTGTTCTCATTTTGAAAGACATACTGGCATACTGGTGAAATTCTGACCCACAAGCCTAATTAATTAACGTGATTTGTTCACTAAACTTGAATGTCATTTTGCTTACTGTGTTTGTTAGGGTTATATCAAGTACATCAAACCAAACTACCAAAATATTTGGATGTGCTGCAGTGGCCTGACATTCCAGAAGCATTTTTATTCTATTTTGTGTGGTATTATTTCTTTCTTTTTTTTTTTTTTTTTAATAAATACCATTGCCTTTTAGCAAAGGGCTAGCTTAACAAACGTTGACTTTGATCACCAAATCTGCAGCCCATTTTCATTTTCATGTACTGTGCAGCAAGTTTCAAGAATGGAGAATGCTCAAAAAAAAAAAAAAAAAAAAAACGTACTCAGCGATCACTTCTAGGTGTAGACAATTTTGTTTCTAACCAAGGAGCTTAGAGTTGCAACAGAAAGTAGAGACTTCCTTGTACACTGAGTCTACACCACAGAAAACTGGAAATGCCCCTGCAGTAACCTTGTTACTGTATTCAGTGAAGAGACATTGCAGAAAAGCAGAGCCCCAGGGCGTTATGCTCACAGATGCTATTGCACTGGAAGTTGAGCAAGAGATGAAATCCGTCCTAGGAAAACCAGATGATGTAGAATACCAAACAAAACACAGTCTTTTCAAAATCAAACAAAAATCACACACAACAAAGCAACAACAACAACTAAAAACACTCATAGGATTTAAAAAGAAACGCTAAAGAAAAGTCAAAACAAAAAGAGTTGATGGGTACATAATAGGATAATATATATGCCTATATGTCAAGAAGGATGTAAAGCTTCTTCTAAAGGCTGTTTAGAATGCTAGGTGCTTTCTCATAATGACACGTATAATGACACTTTACCCCTTAAAAAATGCAGCATGAAACACATTTTGCTTTCTTTCTACATATGGAAGTGGAGACAACAGCCAAAGGAAAGCCACGACGCATTCTGAATTTTGTTGAAGAGGATCTGGATGTTCAAAAACTGGATTCAGCATTCTGTGCATAATGTGACACTGCTTCCTGGGGCTTAACCTTGTCCCAGAACTGCCAAGGTTACAGCTGGGCTCAGATCACCGTGTAGATTACTGATAAAATACACTAGATCTAGCTTTTATCTAGGATAGCAGGACTACAGTTCAAATATTTGAGAAGCAAATAATTACATATGATCAGGGTTTTATTTGTGCTCTGTGTTGAAACACAGCAATAACGAGAAACACAGACCTTTCTTATTACCATGGCAAAGCAAGCACCAGGGATATACACAGATTACAAAGGTAAGGAAGGGGCTCTGACAGCGCTGAGCAAAAGTTATAGTCACGAAAACCAGTGACTAAAGCATCTCATCCTGCAGTGATAGTCCCACGCCAAATACAGTCGTGTAAACCACACAAAGCACAGCTGTGTTTAGAGGTGGAGGCACAGTTTTTCACAAAATTGTTGATTTTTACCTGTTAAGCAGGAATGCAAGCTTGAAGGTCTCAAAATCAAACTAATATGAAAGCGAAAGCCATGAGGTGCCTTTTTTTCATTTCAATGATCAATCCACAGAATAACTTCTTATGCCAGGGTGGGAAGGACTTTAGAGGACAGGCAGGCAGAAGTGCAAGATATCTGTGGTTACATCAGCTAAGCGTTGTGTCAGATTGAGAAGCAGCAGGTGTGGGAATTACAATGGTAACGCAAGATGTCTTCCTGAGGGGACAACTCCTTCCCGCCCAATCATCTCTGCCTGACTGCTTCCAAAAGAGCTCTGTTCTGCAAAGGGCTGCCCTTGACTAGGTAACATTCCTTAGCTCTCAGAACTTGTGCTGCCAGAAAAACTACATTAAAAAAATAACCTGGCAATAGTATTCCTTTTAGTCTAACCCTTGAATAAAGTTCAAAGTGATTTGACCCAGTTTTGGTCAGCCAGTAATTGAATCTTTCAGCTTATAGTCAGGAAAATACGGAACTACTTCCACCTTAATTAAAGATGAGTAAAAGCACTAAAATGACTTCTATTTCACAACTGAGTAAAGCAATTTGTTTGACAGTAATTTGATAATTTAATTATAGAAAACACACTGCATGCAATTCATGTACAGAGAATATAGAGAGGATAATGGAATCATTGAACTCAATAAACAGCAACAAAATTTTAATTGTCCAGTTAGTACTGACAGAATTATATATAAAAAAAAACCAAACAAACTGTAAAACACAGAACTTCAAACACAGTTACTTCAACATGAAATTATTTCTTTGAAAACTGAGAAATGGTTGTGAAAATGGCCCAATTATTTGTAATTTCATGTATAATGTGTAAGAATAATAGCAGCTAGCAATGATGCTAAAGCTTTGGGGGGGGGATGTTTGCATAGAGAGGTTATACTAGGGTGGAAGAATTCAGATATAAAAACATAAAATTAGTGTAAGGGAGTGATGTCTTTATATTTTAGAGATGACAGCTGTTCATCTTTGTATACAAATATTGGAATAAATGTGAGTGAATGTCTTCTGTGCTCTATCCTAGTCATTTTACTCAGAGAAATTGACTGGAAAAATCAACTTGTGTCGTAAATTGGGTTAGCAGATAATAACAATGCACATTTTAAATATGTTTCATCATTCAGAACAAGACTAGATTACAGCAACTCTGGTTTCACTATAATTATAAATCCACATTGTTCCATGTTGCATACTATACTCTGGCTCCTGCAGTGAGAACTGAATTGCTTTGAGAACTCTGTCCAAGGGAGTTAGTGTGCAAATCTGTTATTTTCTCTTTCAGCTTAAAGCAAGACAGATCACCACCTATTCCCATTAGCAGAAATTATATATTAAAAAACATAAAATTAGGCTCCTATACTGATACCTACGTGTTTAGATCACCACACAAATTGGCTTTGAGAGCCCAGTTTAACCTCAATGGGAGCTGGGAGAACTCAGCACTTCTGAAAACTCAATCAAGCTTCCCATACACAGATTAAGCAAGCTTCTAAATACTGGTAACAAAGTAGTCCCAACCCATTAGGAACAGAAGACTATTAGCAATGCCTAGGGTACATAGATAAGTGCCAAGGTTTTTGCTCTCTCACTGCTACTATGACTCAATAGTAGCACCCTTCTGTTGGCATCAACAGAAACCTCAGCAGTCACTGAAGTGGAGGCAGTCATTTGCTCCCTGCTGAGAACCATTTCAGAGGGATAAATCAGTAACATTATGAACTATATTGTTTTATTTTAAAATAAGATATTAAGAACACTAAGCAGAACGGAAGTTGCCTCACATTTTACTCAACTTTGATAAGTGGCTGGTTTATTTTTTTTTTTGTTAAAGCACAATTTTATCTTGGGCATATATGTTACCGCCGAGTCAGGGACTAAATTTAAAGAGGCAAGTTTTAAACTCCTGAAAGCTGGCATTTGTAACAGAAATGCAAACTAACTGCCATGAAAAGAACCATATAATATAAAAGAACTATTACTGAAGGACACTTATTTTTCATGACAAGCTCCATATTTCAGCAACTTTTTCTTTCAAGTGCCCCTTTTATAGTGAAATAATTTTGTATTCAGCAGTAATCTTCATGAATTCATCTGGTATTCATGTAGATGCCACATATATTTCCACTGATTTTCCACTGCTGTTTAGGATTAGTTAATGGGCACTTAAAATAGAGTGTTACTCCGGTGGGAGTAAAATAACTTTAATCTCGGTGCACATGTTTCCAAGTCAAAGCATAAATGATGACATTATATTGAGTAGAACTCAGTTAGCTTTTCTAATTATATGCCAACAGCCGCTTTTAAAAAGTAAGGAGGGACAAGTAGAAAGATAGCTTTCTTTTTTTTAGTCTCAGAGCGAAATACACTTACGAATAAAAGAGTTGTTTAGCCTAGAAGTACAGTGGGACAGATGGTGCAGTAAATTTGGCTGCACCGAGGTCAATGAGGCTATACTGATTTATAAGTATTTCTGAGGATATGTTTTGTTCAGTTGTTTGCTGATTGTGCTGGCTAGTTCACAAGCCATTATCCTTTATGGTGGATTCAGTCACTTTACTTGTTTCCTACCATTTCTATTAGTATGTATAACAGCGGTATCAAAAACTATCTCACTTGTGATTCACTGATTACTTCTTATAATCCAAACTCAAACATGATGAATTCTTCCCAGACAACTGTAAGTAAGGAATATAAATTTTTCTCCCAACATATTTTCCTAATGAACACTGTATATGATCAATAACTACTTGTCTGTCCAAACCTTTTTGCTCTTACAGAGCAAATACCACTTTAATAAAAATACGTTGAGGCTAGTTGCTTTATGCACTGCCGATACAGTCTTTAAATAGGTCATCAGAAAAAGAGTATTTCATTTTTGTTAACTGCCATTTGGGACATCAATATGATTGCAGAAATAATCTCTTAGTTTACATTTCATAGTCTCTGATGAATAAGCCCAGTATTCATAATATTCAGATGGCATACCAACAGACATCCCAAGCACCAGAGCCCCCCGGGCACAGTTACACCTGCTTTTGCATGCTGGGAGCTCAGTAAAGGTGGCTGTCTTATTACACTCAGGCCTGATGAGGCATCACTAAAGCATCACTACACCCTTATTTCCCCATTGTCTGGATTCTGGCTCCCATATTAAGAATCACTGCTGACGCGAATAGAGAGGACAAGGGGAATACAAGCATTTATTAATGCTTTGTGCTGAATTCCAAATGATCCCAAAGAGTCCAAATGCAAGATTTCCATTAAAATTAATAGGAATTGGCATCCACCAAGTCTCTATGGTTTTGATGTCTCCGCTTTAACATTCTGTTTGTTTGTTTGTCGACTCGTTTGAAGTGCGCACAGCCTGAGCTGCATATTGCTGCTAAGATCTAGCATTACTTTCACTGAGACATAACTGCTTCTGGTTTTGCATTGATCTTTTCTTTTTTATCCCCCTGCTCATCTCAGGTCATTTCTACCACAAGAGTTCACTTCAGACCAGAAGACTTTTAAGTCGACACTGTTTTTTCTCTTAATAGAGCAGTCTAGGTTGATGCTGTCCCTGTGTTTGGTTGCTTTGGATCTTGTCATCAGTTTACAAATTTGATAGACAAAGCTACGGAGAATTGTAATATGATTCATATTCACACCCCTGAGACATACAAACATTGAATTGAGACAGGAAACTTTGAAAGATCTCCCAAGAGGCAAAATCACTTCTTTTTGCTGCTGATTATAAAGAAGATTGGCTGGCAGATGTTAATATTGGCAGTTACTCTCTGACAAATTTTCTCTAGGTACAGCTAATCAATTTTTGCTGCTTGAAATGAGAAATGGAGCTTGAATATGCAGATGTCTAGACATGTAAATACTTTACATTTATAAATAGATTGAAATGATTAATATCCATAAAAAAAAAAAAACAAACATGAAAAATGGATAAACCAGAATTGTTGGATGAAGATCCATGGACTACTTGGATGATAGCAAAATTTATGTGTACATTAGGAGGGTGAATTCACTTGTACAGTTAACCTATATGTATTTATAGACAATATTGGTATTTCTAAAAAAAAAAAAAAAAAGGCTCTTAACTGAAAAAACTGACTTTCAACTTTAAGGTCCAACATTATTTGAAAGAGACCTACTCTAGAAAAAGATATTATCAATATAAGAACCACCCATTAACACTTAAAAATAGATGCTTTCACTGTGTAGGAACCTGCAAATAGTTAAAGTAGTGTAATAGGCCCAAATAGGGTGTTCTGAAGGCTAAAGCTTTTTAGAATGATAGAAGTGATCTCATAAAAATATTACTGTATTCATAAATATTTCTACTTCGTAGTGATTGAGTTCAATTTTCTGAAGGAAAAAGATAAAATTTCCTCCCCAGAGATCAGCTGCATCATCACAGAGATCATTCCCTGGTGTGTTATTAACTGCTTTGGTCTGCCCATGGGAGAAGTTTATTACACTATCATGTTATATTCAGTCAAGCTACCCTGATAGTTTTACACACCAAATCACCTCAGATTTCTGTGAGTGATTCTGACAATCCCTGGTGGACTGCCATAGAGCAATTGTATTATTTTCAGGTAATGCAGAAGATGCTACCTGCTTTACCAGCACATTGCTCACTTAGCTATGGAAATACGATTCGCAGTATTATTTCTGAACCAGTCCACTGCAGCAAACTATGAAGCACCATATGGCTTTCTGAGAATGAAAGCAACATATCTACATGGTGCAAGACATTCCTCTGGATGGGTGGGGGAATTATGTATTATGATTTATTGTTAAATACCAACCTTATAGAAAATTATTTCTATGGAGACTATTTAGGCCGTTCGTATATTTTATAAAAAGCAGTGGATCAAAGAAATCTGAAGCAGCAATGAGTACTTAATGACCTGTTCCAGGGAGTAAATTATGGCTGGATTGTCAGGGTATTAAACTTAGCAGAGCAGAGCTTAAGCAACACAGATAGAAATTTTCAAAATATAGTTCATTCTTTTACAGCGACACAATAGTAAAATAAAGTAACCTCTGACAATATGATTTATTGGAGAAACTAAACAAAATATGTTGGAACTGCAGCACACTGAAGTTATTTAGCTGTTCTATTACTTTTAATGAATAGCCAAGATCTATGAATATATTCGGAGAGATAAGGCTCAGTGCGTTTCTGATAAGGGGAGAAAGGTAAAAAAAAAAAAAAGAAAAAAGAAAAAAAGATCTGTATTTACGGGAGGTTTATATATATATAAAACTCCAAGCAAACAACAAAGCAAAACATCCCTTTTTCTCTCCATTCCTTTTATCTATTTAGAACGAAGTTCTGGCTGGGAAAACGTGTGTGACAGTGTTTAGGAAAAGGTCAGATAAAAATCAGATGAGGGTTTCTTAACTTCACGGGTGTTTGTGATATGTTTCCCTTTTGTCAGTGGGACATGAGGCTCAGACAAATCACAGCCTTTACTTGTAGCAACTGGATAAGAAAGGCATTTTACATTATTTTTTCCCTGAACAATGACCTCCGGGTTAATCAATAAAGGACTACCATTTTTGTTGGGGCTGAGCCTTCTGTGACAAAAAAAGCCTGAGCAAGTGCCCTTGCTGTCCCCAAACTGTGGTGTTTATAAAAACAACAATGGAACTCACGGTCTTGGATTATTTTGCCAATTAACAGAGCTACACACAGTAGCTTTCCCACAGTTAATGAGGGTGAAGATGTGACCTGCCTCTCATTCTGAGATAACATGATCATAACAAGTTTCTTTGTGTAGGCCTTCCTGAAGCTGCAACATCGATTTCCTTCTGATATATTTTCTGCACTACCCCTTTTCCAGGGAGATGCTTCTTGCAGGTCTTAGGGGCAGTAACAGAAAAGAAACATTTCTATTACTCTTAATTTCACAGCTGCTTTGGATGGCCCATACGCTGACTCCAAAGTTATTAACAATGAAGTTTTTAGTGACAGCTGAAAAAACACATTATACACATTTATATAGAATGAGTTGTAAGCATAATACACAAATAACTGTTACAAGATACTGAATTGATGCACTGACATCTAATCCAATAGACTATGACATGCTATTAGTTTGTGTACTAAAATGAGAATCAGTCACAATTTTAGTAATAAGCAATGGCTCTTTCCAGGTAGGAACAACTCAGTCCCTCAACTGCTGTATATCTGTATAATGAAACAACTGTAAAACTTATAAGAAGTATTAGAACAAAGTTGAACATGATGATTTTAGTAAGAGTAACGGGATCAACAGTCAAATCTTTTCCAAGGAACCGTGATAAATAGTAAATGCAAGCTATCAGGAAAAGTTAGAGGAGGCTACTGTCAAAACTTCACATGGTTTCACAAGGATCGCATCGCAGGCAAACAAAAGGAAGCAAGAAGATACTTGTGGGAAATTCAACTAAAAATCTCCTAAGGCTGGTGAAACATGTAAGAACTGAATAGAGTTAATTAATAATCCATTAAGTGGCCTCATAAATCTATAAGGAACTTTGCAAGACCTAGATTAATATATAGAACATCTTCCGAACATCTTCCAAAGAGGAGCTCCAAAGAGCCTCAATTCTGCTCCTAACTGAAGTCAACAGCAAAGCTACTACGACTTCTTGCTCAGTCAGTAACATAAAAGACAAAGTGCAATGCAGTATTTCAGAAAGCAAAAAATCCATCTTAAAAACAAAAAACAAACAAACAAAAAAGGCAGAAAAGAATTTTTGGAAGTCAGAACACTTCAAAGAATTATCTGTAACAAGAAAAGAAAGCATGAGGTGGACTTTCTGAATCACAGGCCTGCATGAATGACAGATCTGAAGGATCATCTTAAAAACAGTCCAGGAAGTTACAGTTTGGAAAATCCAAGCTCTATGGTACCTGTTAAGTTCAGTGTTAAAAACTTGGCTAACGTTTGTTAGAGACTTTTCTGTTATAAGATCTGAGTGAGATGTTGACCAGCCTGATAATGTGTCTGACTATATTAATATTAATCTGCTTTTTGCAGATCTCCCCCCTCCTTCAGTCCTCCAACTCCTATAAGGACACACTGCTTATTAAAGTGTATCTGAGACCCCTGTGACTACATTTTGCTATTGAATTTCAGCTCTCACCAGCATTAATGGGAGCTTCTGTTCATCATGGATGATCTTGTGTACGCCTTCAGAGAGTCCTGCAAATTACTGTAAATTTTTTAAGAACTATATTAAAATAACATTAAATGACTAATTTAACAAGCTATTAAAGAAACAGAAAAATCCTAGTCTTGTATTAATACTCCCATGTTTTGAATCACCTGCAACTTCACAATAAATCATAAGTCGGCCTTGAAAATTGACATTGTCATACAGTTCAAGTCAGTAAAATGAGAAAGTACTGCCTGTTGGGGAAAAATCCAGCAAAACAAGGGAGGAAACAAAAATGTAAATGTATGCAATAGACATCAACTATCTATAAAAACACCCTTGTAACATCTCAGTGTAGGGGCTTATCTATCTCACAATTAGCACATCAGCTAGATATCTGAAAATTCGATGTCAGCTGTTCTGTCCCACTGTCCTTGGAACCAGAGGTTTAATGAATTCCATGAATTTCTAAAAGAAAAAGCATTTTCTTGTCTTGTTATCCTTACTTCTGAAAAAGCACAACTCTACTCGTGAACTTCTGTAGTTTATTTTGTTTCTTTAAAGAGTTGTATATGTTACAGATGCTGTGTCAGCACTTACTGCTTATGAAAAATACATCATTTTGAGATGTGCATTATTAGGCTGCTATCTGTTCAGCAGCTCCTAATTTCCCCTTTATACTTGATCAAGTGTAACACGTAAATGCAATTGCAGTTGGCAATATTATACAATGCTAATTTAATGTCACTAACATGTCTCCTCTGCAATCAGATTTGTAACCAGTGGTAGTATCTTTAGGAGATATGGGGATTTCTTTGTAATTTGTCTGAATAGGTTTATTGCTCCAAAGCAATAATTCTTTAACTTTTGGAACGTCCAACATTCTTTTGGCTCATATATCTTTTTACAACTGCCTGAACTGTTGCCACCAATTAGTGATAGCTAACAGGTCCCTGACAACTGAGAGCACTCAAAGCCCAGTCATTACAGCCTGCTCACATTTCTCGGCCACATAGGAGTAGAGCTGCTGCTGATTTTGCTGAGTAACACTTCATGACTTCTTTTAGAGTCTTGGAAAGATTCTCACATCCTCCATCCCTATAAACAAAGATGAACTAAATGAGAAGACGACTGGACATACTGGTATTGGTCCAATATTGGTTTTCCCTATCATCTCTCTTCCTTTGAACTTTAAGGAAGCATTGTACAGTAACATGTACTGCTGTCATTCTTGGGTGTCCCATTAGTAAACATTTATAAAATGTTATCTGTATTCTCTGTCTCCAGGATAAGAACATTCTGGATGTTAGGAGAAATGCTACCAACGTACATTTAACTTACACATATACAATAAGGCTAATGAAGGCAGTAGGTGGCTAATTCACAATTATCCAAACAAGTTCTTCCACAGAGCGTTTTACTACCCAACAAGATAGAGATTAAAAGTCCTGAGGCTTTTGACAACATTTTATTGCGTGCTCTTTTTCCCCTTCATATAATTACAAGCTCCAACAGCCGCAATCACAATGACTGTGAAAAGCAGCATCTTCCTTCAAGGCTGTATTATCCTGCTTTTGGGTTCTAATGAGAAGAGGCAAAAGAGCAGAACTCCAAGAACTTCTTTCTCTACTATCCACCTTTGCCTGCCTTGCTCATAAACTTGAGTGTACAACACTACAACTGTTCACAGATAAAACAAATTATTTCTCAGCTTACGCATGGTGACTTTTAAAATCCTATAGACAATATCTTCAGCCACTAGTTAGACTCTTTTACTCTTTGTAGGAGAAAGACCACAAAGGTCACTTTCAGATAACTGGAAAAATTAGCAACTGACTCAAAAATGCTCATTATAAAAATGTCTGCACTAAGGATATATTTCTTACTGCCTCAGTGCACATATTACATCTTCATGTCTTACAGATACAGAAATCTCAGTAATTCAGAGTACAGGCTTGGTTACTTCTACTTTGAAAGTATTTTGGCAAATTCATTTGGTTTGCATAGATGAAAACTTCTAAGGGCAGCAGTTCACAGGTGAAAAGCCTTTTTAAGAAATCAGGGTGTTCTTGAAGAGGTCTATAGAAATAGGTCAAAGTAGGAAGTAATTCTCCCGCAAGAGAGCATGAGCTGAGTGTACCTCTCCAGCAGTTTGTCAGTAGGGATAAGCTTTCTTTCTTAAACCAGCCCTATTTTTAACAAAGAGACAATTCTATTAAGAAATCAATATCAAACTAATTACCACTTGGTCATTGCTACTTTGCTCTCATAGTAGCAACAATCAACATTTCCTGTATTCTGAGTTACACAAGCTGTTTAAAAGCAGTTGTTTATGCGGGAGCTTTGCACATTTCCCTGGGATTGATCATCATTTAAGAAACAGCTGCACAATTTAGCCTCAGAAAATGACTAAAACAAAAATCTCAACCCTTTTACTTCAGAAATAAAACTTCATATGGCTGCTTCACAAAAAGAGGTAAATAAGCAAACAATTCTAATTCCATCTAGGGGAGGGCAGAGGTACACATGCACATAAGCAGGTTTGCTGAGTTTCTTCAGGCACCGAAGGATCTTATTCTCTCCTAAGCATCTAAACACGCAACACTGTGAGAAGCCCACCTGGAGCATCTCCCAAAACTCAGTATTTCACAGCAGCTATCACAAACCAAGAAATGACAGTGTGCAGAGACAACACAAACCAGCTGTATAAGTATTTGACTTGCTGTGTTTTCTGAAAGTATATTACTAGAATGAAGGAAAAAACTTCCCCTCTAGATTTTTAATATATCTCTGTTTCTAAAAAAAAGAGTATCAACACACCACCACAAACCATTGTAGTATAATGAAACAAGATACAGTGTTCAGAGATTAAGTCTACCCCATGAAAAGCTTTCGATGGATGTGAATGAACTATTTAAGCTAAAAGATGTATACCTTCAGAAGCAGTTTGTAGAATTTGTGCTGGAAAGGTTTGTCATGAAGGTTCTTCTTTTTGCTAATTCCCCACAGATCTGTTCCACCAGATGAAAGATGTTTCATTTCTTTTATATAAAGAAATTAGTAAAGACAGAAGCCATCAAGTATTTTGTTTTATTTTCTAAAAGACTAGTGGCAAAATGGAAACATATTTCTAAATCACCACAAGCTTGGCTTGGCAAATTTCTATTTTGCACGTAGAGGATATTTCTAAATCATATTTACCAAAACAGCTTTCTCTATCAACCTTTCTTTCTCACTCCTTTGCATAATGCTTCTATTCCTGAATAAGTGCAACAGAAATCATTAGTACTTCAAGTGTTAGGATTTTTACCTCACATACTACGTTTATCCATATCTTAGTTTGCTAAGTCTTCAACATAGTGCTTATACTGGGGAAACTGCTTCTTTCCTTCTACTATTAATAACTTCCTCACTCTGTTTATTCTATAAATACCAGCAATTATAAATATGATGTTAAAAATACTCTTGGAACATGTCAATTTGAAGCTTGTCTATTTTAAACTGTCTGCCTCATTTTGTGAAACTGTGGGTAAATCTGAGTAATTGTGTAAAGCAGTGATAGAGAGACACTCACTGCAGAACTGAAACAAAAATCTCTTGTTTCAAGGGTCTGATAGCTAAACATTGTGAGCCCCTAGAAGTTGCCTGTGACTTTTTCCTCAGTCCTTGTACGTAAGTTTACCTGCGACTGCTGCTTAACATCAGGGTCAACTCACTGCTGCCCTGTGTGCTCACTGCATGGTTTGCTGTTCAGGGTCTATAAGGATCTAAGTAGGTTGTACAAACCAGAGCTCCGTTCTGTTACTTCTAGCAGTGCTGTAGTGCTGTCTCCACTGAAACACTGGTCTGGCTGCTACTCACTGCAAACAAGTAGTAATTGCTAACTCTGAATTAGCCAGAACAAATGGGCACTGTTATCTAAATGAGGTGCGGACAGAGCAGGGAATAGGGCTCAGCTGTTGCAGAGGGAAAGTAAATTCAAACTCCTTTTCTACATCAAGGGAAAAAGACAATCATGCACTGGAACTGAAATCATATTTCAACCTTTAATTTATTAGATCCAAAAATATAGAATGGCAGTTTACAGTACATTTTCTTTGGCTTTCACAAGCCCTGTCATTAGCATTTTGCAATTAATTTCAAGCACATCACTAATGTGAAGCAGGGCTACTTTCACAACAATTAGTTCACAGAATGTACCACATGAATGTATGACTTCGTTTTCCTCTGTCTCTTTATAAAAGATTTTGAAAAATGCAAAAAGTAGGATTTCTCCTATGGAATTAGGGAAAACAGATACAGGAGATGAATCACAAGCATTTTCCTGGGATGTCAAGGTGTGTGTATTTTCCCGAAACTCATTTAAGAAATTACATGAAAAACAGCTTGACTTGTGCAATGCAAATGAAAGCGAGTCTCAAGTTGTCTCTCATCTAATAGTCATTTATTAGAACGATGCACAAATGAGTAGTTCCCACTATATAAAATTATGGATTGACAGAAAAACTTAATAAAACTATTTTAAAATGTCTAGGTAGTGTCATTTGTGGTAAGACTGTTGCTTTGATTTTCCCCTTTGGTAAAGATTATATGATGACAAAATGGTAACACAGAACTAATAGGCATAGAGACTACAATAAGCAGAGTCCACACCCTCCTGGTTGTAATCAAATTCATCCCTTCAGTGATTCCCAGTCAAAAGCAGGTGAGCAGTCAATTCTGTCAATACATTTCATAATCCCATCCCAGTTAATTCTTGTATAGAAAGCACATGCCACAGAGAGTTAGAGATATGAAGTCTTTGTCATCTTCTAGAAAGAAATCTACTTTAATGGTTGAAGGATGACTTTGGAGGCCAGATTCTGAGCAGGACCCTAGAGCAGCCCAAGGATGGACACAGCCAGGTCATGTCTGCTGTTCAATCTTTGTTTTTGTTGTAAGCAACTTTGTTTTCTTACACTGACTACCAGTTAGTTTGTCTCAAAAGGTCATTATGCTGTGCAGTGGGGATGAACCCATTCCTCATCCACATAGGCCAGGAGCTTGTGCCTTGTAAAGTGCATGACAGGAACACAAAAAGCCTAAGTAGGGCAAGTCACTATGGGATTGTTTTCCTTTACAAAGTGGGTGAGATTGAAGCTTTTTATTTCACTAACTAAAATGTTACCACTTTCAATTGGTAAGTCCAATCTGAAATCTGTCCATGATTTCAAGCATCAAAATATAATCTTGTCTGTAAGAAAAGCTTCATTAGTGCAGCTGTGACCCATAGCAGACAAATATACAGTCCTTCAGTCAGGATTAACCATTACAAGATGAAGGATGTTTCACAGAGGATCATCAAGATTCTTCCTGAATTTTTACTTGGCCATTTATTCACGGATTTGATTGTGATTTCTTACTTAGTTTTAGGAAGAACATCCCTCTCTGAAATATTGCTTGCTGCTGGAGCACGTCATCTTGTCAATGCATTCATCACCATTATCATATTCTGCTAAAAGATTGGCAAATTTGTTCAGCTGTGTAAGATATTATGTCATTTGACAGACGATTTAAGTACTGAAATAATCTTTCTGGATGCACTGTATACTTTGGCACTTCATTATGCAGCACAGGAGTCAATTTTCTCGTTGTTATCAGACAAACAAGCCTTGAAAGCTAGGAATTGGGAAAGAATTATTCTCAAAGTCTGAAAATTGATTTTCTGAAAACCATGGTTTCAGTTCTAATTCCCTTATTATAATATGACTTTGGTCACTGATTGCTCACATTCCTATTCTGGTTGGCTGGAAATAGTTTTAGGATGGTGTCTTCTCCTTTTCTTTAACTCTCTAGAGAATGCTGCTTGAGGAGGATGTCTCCCAGCTCCTGAACTCATTCCCATAATGGGATTATGATGCCTAATACATCTAACAAGGAGTAACAAAAAACAAATGGTAGAAAAGAAAACTCGCAAGAGATTACTGCCCACAGTCAAATACCTTTTCACTATTCCCACTGTCTAAAACCTGAGCTTCCTATTAACTAAAATTATTTTAATCATAAAATCTCTCACAGCAGCTATACAACCTTTCCAGAACCTCACACTACACAGATTATAGCTGATTCAGGGGTTAGAGAGACAACTTTCAGACACCAGTATTCAATCTTTGCAGTATGCAATCCTTGCAGATGCCTTATACCTCAGCTACCTCTCCTGCACCAGGTTTAACCTCGCTGTCTTAATTCACTAGGGATTTGTGATGGTAAATACATTACAGGTGGTGAGCTGCTACTGTGATGAACTGCAAGGACAAAAGATGGCATACAGATTAAAAATCATCACCATGATCCTGGGAGGCAGGCTGATTTGATGGTACCAGAGATACGACAGCCACCACATTACTTGTACAGAACCTGGAATATCTGATAGTCAGAAATGAATTGAGGCAACCTCTCTGGGCAACCTGTTCCAGTGCCTCACCACCCTTCATTCATTTCTGCTGCCATTTGCTGGCCTTATGTGTTGGCATTTTTTTATTTTTTTTTAGAACACAGGCCCCAGCCAAGCAGACTAATCTGTACTGACAAGCTGCTGTATGTTTCCTGATCTTGAGGACTTGTTCATCAAGAAAAATGCTACACAGAAGACATAAAATAATCTCACCTATTCACAGAAAAATTAAAGTTCTGCATGGGTAAGCTGCAAGTTAGCCAGGCTGTATAACCTTCATGTTTTCACAGGAAAGAATTTCTTAGGTGCAAAAAAAGCTACGTATCAAATAGTTCCCTCCAAGGACTGAATTGTTTGAAGTACTATCCAGGATGCTGTTTCTCATGATTAGATGTGATTTCAAAACAATTATTTAACATAATTGATAGAGATCTGTGATAAAATTGTACCTGATTACGATAATACCTAACTATATGTTATCAAGTATTATGAATCATGATTAAGACATTTAACACAAAATTGAATACACAGAACAGACTTCATCTGTGGTACACCTGTTTATCAAGTCAATTTTTAAGAGGCACTGTATATTATATACTGAGATTGTAAACAGAAGGTAGAGATGAAAAGAAGAGGCTGTATTTTAAGCACAAATTATAGATGCATGGAATTTTACCACAGCCTTTCATTCCTATAATTTTATCTAATAGACTCAGAAAGCTTCTGCAAAGTTTTCAATTAACTGGAAGCAGTTACCTAAACATGCTCAGAGACACACTGGGTGGGGAGAAGTACGTTTGCCTTTATGTGGGAAACTTTCAGCATACTGTTAAAATGTAGCTCCAAATGACTGATTACTGACTGTACAATATACACAAGTAGAACTCAATAGAACTTCCATCAAAATTCATGGCAGCACTCTATTAACTTCAGTGTTTAAGATCAGACTAGTATTCTGCATTTGAAAAAAAAAACCATGAAAAACTTATGACCACAGCTAAGATTTTACATTTCTTTAAAAAAAGTAATTAACATGCTTCCCATGATTTTATCTTAATGGATGCTTTTAGCACTATGCTAGTAATTATAGTCTCTCTTTCTTGGAGATAATGAATTATTTTTATTAACTAGACCAAAATAAGAGATTGTGTGCTTCACCTTAACTATCCATGCTTCAGTTCTTTTGAATATCATGAAAACAATGCAGTTAACAAATCCAATACCCCAGAAAGTGCAGAACACTAAAACTATACTTAATTTACCATATTGTACACTGAACACAGGTTCCTTGAGCAGTACAGTAGGTACTTGCAAAATTCAAAAAGCTTAATTCATGCAGCTGAAGATTAAAGAATATGGCCACGGCTAGTAGGGACACAAAGCATTTTGCCTTTATCATGCTTTTACTTAGTTTATGTGAGCTTTCTTACCTTGTATTAGCTAAGACAGTGCATGAAACAGAAGCTGGGGACCCTGAAGTACAGAGATGCAAGTAACAAAAAAAACGTGAGCTCATTGGACAGGAAATGTACATCTGTTAGGAAGAACACAGAAAACAGCAGCATCAGAGCAATGGGGAAGGCCATCACAAAGGTTAAAGTGGCCAAGACATTGTACAGATGCTGGATACTAGGAATCCGCATAGCAACCTCTTACCAACAACTGCATTAGAATCACAAATTTCTCAGCAAATTCCTCTTGCCACCCTTACAGCAAGATGCACCCCAGAATGCCAGTGTGTAAGTCACAAGAAGATGAAGTTTACAATCATGTTGATTTATTCAGTTTGTGACTTGCAGTGACAAGGGGCCCTGCATCAGTTACAGTCCTGTTAATAGTCCTTTCCCTCTATCATGAGATATTACAAATATCTCTCAGATAAACCTATTCTTATCAAGTCAGCATGTCTGAGTTGGCTTGCAGTGCATTACAAGCCATTTGATAGTTCTTTTCTTGTATAGTTCTGTTCTTCATAAACTAATCCCCACTATGATCATTTTCTAGGAGAAATATCTACTCAGAGAATCTTGAGGTCAAGTTGTACTTTCCTTATGAGTCCTACTTTAAGCATTTGTAGGACTTAATGATACATGTAGTGATGTAAAGTAGGAAAAAACATCCTATTTTTACCAACAGAATTACTCGAAAAGAACAGTTTTCCAAGGGAGACAGGTGAAGAGAATGGATGAATGATGTAAAAAGTGTTTCAGGCAAATGTGGCAAATAATAGCTATCACAAAACCATCTTTGGAACAGGTAGCCATAGTTAAGATCTGTTTATATACATAACAGGTGTCAGAGCTATTTGCAAGCAACCTATTTCTGTGTTCAGAAGAGCAGCAAAATTCAACAATAAAGATATCTCTTCTGCCTTTCTTTTTCAAACATCACACATTCACAACTTCAGCCTAACTCTAAAGCAAGAGCTATTCATGCATTAAGGCTTAGCATAATTGTAAAGGCATAATTCAAAGTTTAGAAGGACAAAGAAATAAAGCATCAGTAACTTTGTCTAAGGAAACAAAGCATTTTAAATACTAGCAAATAATGTCCTCACAACATCCCTCTACTCAAAGTCAAAGCTTGCTTTGTAAATTGGCATTTTGTGATGGAAATGAACACCTCCTCATGAGATTGTGACACAATCACCTAACACCAACACTGACTGTTTTTTCCTACTTTCTAACTCTTCTATGTCTGCTATCACACATCTTATCTCTTCACAAGAAAATTCTGCAAAATTTCTACCATTGCTTTTGGACTTCTCTGTGTACAACACTACTGTAATTACTGATACATAGTACAAACATTGAAGGGTCAGAGCCTGCTGCTAAGAATAGAAAATCTTATTTTCAGTTTGATGGGTTAGGCCATCACAGAAGAAAAACAAAGGATTCAGTGATACACTCAGATTAGAAGACTGTAATACTCTATTACCACAGAGGAAACAGAGATGCATACAGCACAGTCAGATCTCAAAAAAAAAAAAAAAAAATCAGTACTTCAGTTGCAGTGGAGCAATAACAACCTAGAAATATGTTAACTTTCAAACATTAAGTTAGAAACCAAATGAGGTCTTGCTAATTTTTGAAGATTAAAATTAAACTAGGCTAGATTGATTTAAGAACATGATGACTCTTCTGAAACATTATTTTCTTGAAAGTTGTCTGAAGATAAGAATAAAATTCGTTCTGTAACTATTTTAGCTGTTGTAAGCATGTCCTGAAGTACAGTTTTGTTAAAAAAAATCTGTTTTAATATTTATAGAGATGTGTATTCAGCACTGTAATCCCTTCCTAGACCATCAGCAAATTATTCATACTTAGAAACCCTGCAGCTCTTTCATGGCTTTTTTTTTTTTCCCCATATGACAAAAAGAATTACTCATAACTCTAGTGGTTTTTTGGCAAGTGCTATTTAAAAACAGCAAATGCATTGGAAAAAATAAATTTGCCTGTACATTATAGAGTTAAGGGGGAAAAAAGAGGAAAAAAGCATGAAGAGTTTGGGAGCTAAAGATGATAAACTTAACAAAAAACAGAAAAGAACATTAATAAAAAGCTGACCACTACAAAAGATATCCAGCAACTCCTGTGAATTCTGAAGAAGCAACACGTATTATTACTACAGTGACAATAAAGTTGACTGGTTAGGTAAAATATCGGATCTGAGATCTTAGATCAGTGTTGCAATCATTTCTGTATACCTAGTTCTAAATATTTATTTTGCAGTGCTTTGATTTCAGTCTGTAAAATGGCACTGAAGGTATTTTCCAGGAAAAAAAAAAAAAAGGAGATTTTCTATTTCAAGAAACAATGTTTTCTTTTTTTCTTTGTATGCATACAAACAAATAGCACTTGTTTGTGTTCCATCTTGATATTCTAGCAAAAATCATCTTTATCTAAACTCATTCCATATTCAGCAGCATTAATACTAGCAAGAGTTTTCTTCAGCTAACGCTCCTATCCTTTAAGAATGTTTTTGATGCTCCTATATAATTCTACTCAATTAAGAGGAACACAAACTACTAGACTGCATTTGATTAATAGCAGCACTAGAAATCTTTACACTAAAATACCACACGAGGGAAGCTCAGATACTCTAGACTTCTCCCTCAGAAAAGAAGCACCCAAATCTTTTTTTTTTTTTAATCTAGTTAATGTATTACAAATGACATGTAATTATTTTCCCCCTGAAAATCATGCTAATTTTCAAGGAAAAAGGTACAGCAATAGAATTAGCTATTGAAATGTGATAATGTAACACTGTTTATTGGTAAAACAGAACAAAATTTCCTAATCCTCTGTAAATCACTTCCATCAATCCTATCACAGATGACATGCTATATAAGCAAGAATCTGTTTTGTCCTCTAGGCAAAATGCACATGGAAGACCATTCATTTAACAACCTGAATCTAAGCTATTCACAAGAGCAGTTTTTAAGTAAGAACTTTAATCTTAAGAGCTCTTAAATCCATCAGCCCTTATGGGTTGGCTTTGTCTCCCTTATGGTCTTGGCCCTTTGCTAAAATATTCTGACACTTTCCATTAGACACCTGAGTAAAACAGAGCACTGAATTAGAAACGCTCACCATCATGATACAATGTTAGAACAGAACTCACATCACTGAAAACATACCTGTAAGAAATCAAATCCTCAAATTCTCATAGCCCTACTGTTAATTCCCCTAGTAGAGAGTGGATAGTTGTAATGTATTGGATGTTCCAGTGTTAGATTTCTGTCAAAAACTTTCTTCTGAAAGTATTTAATTAGAATTAGAATAGATAATTATATACTAAGCATATACAGTCCTCAGTATACTAAACTGTCATACGTTCATCATTGCCTATTTTCAAAACACTTACTGCTGCAAGTTTTCTCACATCCCCCTTAACACAAAGAACCAAATCTAAACACAATCCTAGCCATTTTTATCATGTTCTTATAATTACCTTCCAATAGAAGGATATTTGTTTTTAAGTTTAAATTGTGGAATAGTAACAAAAATCAGACATTATGTCATGCTGCATTTCACTGAAATGATGAATAGTTCAAATCGTTCTATTGAAAAAGGTCAGTTACTTTGTAGGTAACTACTAAACTGTAACAGAACAAGTAATCAATTGGACAAGATAATCCAGTTCCCAGACAAGTACAGTGGGAAGCAGTGACTGGGAATAAATTGGTTACCATGGTACAAAGCAGACTTCTCTATTACAATATTCATCTACTTAAAAAGAAAAAGGACACAAAATAAAACCAGATGAGATCTATATTTATTTCTATCCAATGTCATAATTTGATCTTGGCCCTTCAGTATTGTTACTTTGTCGGAAAATTTTACTTTGGTGTTAAAACCTACATTTTTGTCCAAAAAAGAGTAGGACTCTTGATTACCAAAGATCTAAGGAAGAGGAAAAATATAGCATGAGGAAGTTGACAAAAATCCCTTTCACTTACCAATTACCACTCCTCTTGGAGAAAGTAGTTCTGCACTGTTGCCTCAGCTGTAGCACTGGCTCCCTATGTCAACAACTTCATTTCTTCAAATCTCTGCTCCGTGAACTTTTTTTCTTTAGTTTTCCTTCATTCAATTATTTTCACATTTCTTTTTTAACAACTCATTTTCATTCCTGAGCTGCAGTACAGGGTTTTTGGTTGTTATTCCAGAAGAAATCTAACTAATACATCAACCACTTGAAGCCATATTGCAACTGGTGTTACAATGCAATTAAGTTTCAGTTTTTAAAGAGATACAAATGCCAATTTTAGCCTTTATTCTAGAAAGATGACATGCAAAAATATGGTATAAGGGACAGAGAACAGAAGTGCAGTAGGTGGAACTGGGTACAGAAACATAAAATCAGTGCAGGGATAGTACAGAGATTACTTACCTAATCTACTTAGTGCCACTTACTAATCACTTGCCAGTGCAAATTTCTTCTGTATTATGTTCATTATGTGTTGGTTTAAGTATTAGCATATGCCAGACTGTGCACTACCTGCTGCACCATGCTTCTATACTTGCATCCAATTTTATGTCTAAAGGCATGGCTTTTATACATTGGTCTATGCAGGACTTAAAGTAATACTTAAATACACTTCCTCTCTTCAAAGCCATCCGTCCCACCAGCTGATCCTATAGGTTATCACAACACTTCATCTTTTGTCTTCTTTCTTCCAACACTGTAAATCACCCACAACAGCTAATAATAACAATAACAAGCTGTAAGGAGACCCCGCTATATTTCCCCTGGTTTTTCAGATCTCCTGTTGCATAGCAGCGCAATGAACTGCCCAGCCTGTCACCAGAAGTTTGTAACAGAAAGGGTTTTGAGTTTTATGTTCAGTTACCCTTGTTCACTGCCATTGTGATGTTACGGAAGTCTCCACTGATCTTCCTTTAATGTTTTGGATAATGCACTGAAGATAAATTCCGAAAAATGTTCCTTACAAATGACTATATGCATTAGCATTTCACAATAGCACAAATAGTTAGAAAATTAATTTCCTGTGAAGTATAGTATGTTTTCTTATTAATAATAGTGCTACAAGTTGTATATATTACAATTCTTTAAGTCATAATTCAAAATATTGTTCTGTTTCTTTAGTTCAGATTTCAATAAACTTGACATTATTGAAGAGCATTCATAAGTTTTGATGAAATTCAATTACTGTAACAATTGGTTCTTGCAGTGTCCTGACTGAGCCACTGCTGTAAGTATGAGGATTACATATTCTCACCTCATTTCACAAGCAATAATGAAAGAGGATGAGATTAAATCCCTTCTATCTCAGTCTTTATTTAAAGAAATAACTAGGGATTGCTAAGATTCTTCTTTCCACTCACAGTTGTTTCTCTGCTTTAAGAACAATGAAAACAATTATAAGTATTGAAAGCCTAATTAAGAAAAAATGCTCAAAGCCAATTACATCGTATATGAACTTCGGTTTTGCTTTTTAAGAAAATACAATTAGTTGAAGTTAAAAGGATGGTTTGACACCCAATCATCTACCTTTAGAAAGTAGGAAACACTTAAAAAGTATATAAAGAAAAAGTTACTCTATGCCAAAACCTTAAAGCTATCATTTGTCAGCCCCCCTCCATTCCATATTGCTATATAATCCAATCTGCAAGTGCAAGGAAAGGTGAGCATCAGCACTGTGCAAAGGGATTTGCATCACTATTCCTTTGGAAAGCAGCAGTTTATGCCCCTGGCTAGCACACTGTGAGGCTGCTCTGTGGCTGGGGGCAACTTCAATAACTCCTTTGTGCTCCCAGATCTTATCTGGTTCACCTGAGAATATAGACTAACATTTTCCTGGGTTTTGAGAATATTTTTGCCTACTGGGTTATCTACAATAGTTTTTTTTTTTTTTTTTTTTTTTTAGTTAATTCAGTAGGCAAAATAAAAACTCTTATTGCTGTGTTTTTTAAGGACGTGGAAAAAAAAGCACTTGGTGTACCGTTGTCTTCAAATACCTTGCAAGTTATAGTATCAGTTGAGGATCAGCATTGTAGAACCAAACTCACTTTTCTACTAAATAACACATTGTCTGGAGATTTAGGACAAAAATAATTTAAGAACTGGGCAGAAGTAAAGAGATGTGTGCTAATCCATGGTGAACTCTGAAATGGAAGTGAAAATAGTAGTGCCTCACGCAACATCAAATCTTTAAGCCATAAGAGGACAGGAGACAGATGTTCTAGGTGAAGCGTGCTGTCTTGTAAACTACTAAAAGTTGCAACTACTTTTACTCTTGTCGACTTTTCCTGTGTTTTACTTAAGTTAAAGCAAATGCTTATAACCATAGTAGTTCAATCTAGAAGCATTATCCCAAAGAAAGTTGTTACTCAGTGCACTGAAAAATATGACTTAAGTTCTTTGGGAACAGGCAGCAAAGATAAAATAGGTACATTACACATTCAGCAATAAAGTATAGAAAATTCAGGTCATTCCAAGGTAACCCTACAAAGAGTGTCAGATAAATCTGCTGAGTACTATGACCCATTTTAGCAAGGAAGAGCAGCAGCCTTAGCTTTTGATCAAAAATAACTGTGGGCACTGAATGAAATCATAAAACAAAACCTTCGGGGGAAAGTCTAGGACTAAAGTTCATGTTTATTTCTTATTATCACAAATACTAAATAAAAGAGTATGGCATTATGAATACTGCCTATTCTCAGCTATTAAATATTAATTTACTCATATGCTTTTAAACATTTGATTTCATTTGCTACCACATGTATGTCACAGGACAACTGCATTAATCTAGATACCTCTGAATGAGAGCTTTGCCATTGTCATAAGATATAATGGAACTCAGGTATTTTTAAGTCTTCTGTATTATTAGGACACTAAGCACAATATTTTTTTTTTTTTAAGTTGAACTCACTAAAAAGTCTCTACCAGATACCATATCATACCAAAACTTAAAGAGAAATTCATCTTCAAAAACATGCATGAAACATAACATTCCATTGTATTAAATAATATGTATTATTTTAGCTTTATTTTATTTTAAGTGGTAAAGAACGACTGACCTTTCAGAGCCTTTCATTAACTGCAGTTTAAGAGAAACATTATAAATGCCAGAAGGTACTGCTGAATAGAAAGCACAAAGGATTCAGAGAAATTAAACTTTTTCATGAATACAAAAGACAACTCGAGCTGGCATATGTACACACTCCTTGCTATTGTATTAGTTTTCTATCAAAAAGCTGACATTCAGAACATTCGAGAAATATGACTGCCCTTTCAGACATAAAATTTGGATTTATTTCCTTCCCACACAGTGTTTATTTGACCTCATATTAATGTCAGACAGCAGAATCATGTTGTGATGAAAATGAAATATTTCATTCAACTTTGATTCACATATACAGCAAAAATGTGATTAAAAGGTAACAATATTCCAGATTTAATGCACTGTTAGTCATTTGGAATCTGGAATTCAATGCCTATAACAACTTCAGAAGTTTAGGCTTAGGGCTGTAAATGTTGATAACTTATAATCAAGAACATAATAATAGAATTATTCCCTTCAAAGAACTCCACATGCTTTAGAACAATAGAACATGCTATGCTTGAATGGACAGCATTTAGGAAAGATCACGTGAGATGCAAAAGGAATGAGGTGTGGAAAATTCCTTACGCATCTGCTGGAATGTCTAGAGACCTGGGGTCCATTCATTTTTAGAATTTCCCTTTCAGATATTCAGTGCTTTAAAGATTGCACTACTCTGCAGATAGATTTCTGACATCCTTTTATACAAGGAGGAGTATATAAAAGAAAAATATTTACTACCATCAGTTACTTATTCTGCTTTTCACTTAGTACCTAATAAGGTAACCTGTCACAGCCTATAAAACTTCCCACTGGCATCTTTCACTACATTAATTGTGTCATCCCAATCATATGCACATTACAAGAACTGTTATCCATCAGCATTAAATTCAAAGGAATAAATGAATTCTTCTTTCCAATTTCAAAAAAAAAAAAAAATCAACTACATCACTCAGGAAAATGGAAGACTCTTTTAGTCAAACTACTGTTTGGCATTTGTAATTTCTCTGTCCACAGCAACAGATCAGAGTTTTTTTTCCTGAATCTCACCCAAATTTTGTGATTTTAAATGCAGGATGGAACACTGTAGTATGATATCCACTATTAGCAAACAAAGATAGAAATGAAGAAACAGTTGACAAGTATTTGAACTGATGATAACCTCAACAGAAGTTGTTTAAAATACATATTGCAAAACTATTCTGTAAGACTTCTTAATTTGGTATTAAGGATAATATTCAAATGCAAGCTAATGTGAATTGCACATTTTGTGCAGAAACTTCAGAAATTTGAGGACACTTGAATATTATGTACACATTCATGTGGTATTCCATGAGACATTCCTTAACTTAATGATTTCTATAAATTGTTTAAAAAAAGAGCTTAGTAACAAAAGAAGCTGGAATGTCACAAGTGGTATCAAAATTAGCAAGAAATGACAAGCAATATCTTGTGTTACTGAAAGAGTAATAGGACTCAATACTCTACTATAAGGCACATCAGGAGTTTCATTAAAGAAATGTAGTACTTGACATTCTGCATTCTGTTGATCACCCATATTTCCTCCCAGTGAGTGCATTAGTTATAAATAACAGTGTACATGACATACCAATAAATTGCTGCATGACATCTGATGAAAAACTCAGGAGATAGCTCTCACCCAGCTGGTACACAACAAACTTCTCTGAAGAAACCCACACGCAGCAGAGCTTTTCCAAAATTTCCTCTTACTTCATTACTTCTTCCTACATACTGTTAGTAGACACCTAGATTCAGATGTTCAGATTTTGAAATTAAATAGGCTTTTTCTGGTCTGCATCTGTCTTTGTGGCTGATCAAATATTGGTTCAGACTACTGTACACAGCACGTTGGTAATATTCTGTAAAGGAATAAAAGCCAGTAGAGCCATAGAAGGGATCTGCTATTGCCTGAGTGATAGAGAAAACCAGCAAATCGATTCCACCCATTTGTTTAATCAAGCCCCTTCTCAATCAATGCTCCAGGGAAAGGCTATAAAAATCAAAACTTTCCCACCAAATACAGGGGCCAAAAAAACATTTCAGTCTTCATAAAGCTATATATATCATAGATGGATAGCTAATGCCTTTCGCTTCAATAAATGTCCATAATAGAACCACTTTCTGCAATTTCGTATGTTAATCAGGAGATTAAAACCACAGATTGGTTTGTTAAAGGTACAGCTAATCCCAGAATGCATAAGGGCTAAGCAAAAATTGTATTCTTGGGATTAGCAGTTTGCTGGTCTAGTTTTCCTTAGAGTAAAAAAGCTGAGGAGCACTGGAACATCTGTTCCTGGCTCTTTCTCTGCAGCTCTGCTGATGTGGTACCAAGGGAGAATTCATCTTCTCCCTCTGCACACAAGTCTAACAGTGTCTAACTGCTTTTCTTCCTGCTGAAAACTGGTGCAAAAATAGAAACCTCCAGAAACACTGTGGGGACATGATAAAGCTTTAGGTTTGCATCAGTCCTAAGAAGTTCTAGCACAGGTCTCTTTATCTTTAGGCATACTAATTCACAATTGATAATTATTCCCTCATTAATTTTGAATGGAAAGGATAAATAAAAGGTAATTAAAAATACATAGAAGAAAAAACAGAGACAGACTCACTGGGAAGTAAAGATATTAAGCTAGTGCAAACAAATACCCTGAGTAATTGCCTACTTTATTTGCTGGTATATGGTTCTGATTTTGGCTATCTAAGCATTACAGAAACTGCACCAGTATTATGAAAAAGGCAGGAGACCTTCCTAGCAGCTTCAGAATGTACTTGGATACAGAGCACAGATTTTCACATGGAAATTTGAACAACAAGTTTTTACCAAAGATAACTGATATCATACTAACAAACTTTTGCGAAATTGGACCTCAAATAAATTCTTCAGGCTTTGTCAAGTGCATAAATAGAACAAAGTATATCAGAAAAACAAATACAACAGAAAAATGAGCCTGAGAGTACAAGTACGTATTCTTGATTGTTTATTGCCTTTTCTCTCCTGGATGATAACTACAAGTTCAAAAACAGATTATATTAGAAGAATAATAGATAAATTATTTAAGTGAGTATCTCTTGCAAAATGGAAACTTTTAACCTTAAGAGCTTCATGATCAATTGAAATGACTTCAGGACCTTAGAACAATGACATCAGTTTTCTGAAAAGGATGAAAAGAAAGCCCAAAATTTCTTGAATAATTAAGCACAATAGTGCAATATTTCTTTAAGAAATAGGACAAAAATCATGTATTAAAACAAATCATGTAATTCACTAAGGTCTAAAAAGTAAGAGGATGCAGCATCATAATAATTCATGGCAGTCGTGGTAAATCCTTAAAAGAAGTTGAGTGGTTCACTAGATCTCATTTAGACCCGACCTCCAGCCCAGTGGGGCCACGCTGATGGAAGCAAGAATAATGCGTGGGGACCCTTGACTTCAGAGTGTTTGAGAGCAGCCTCTGGGATGGAACAGGTGCTGTGCAGAGAGAAACCAGCTAGATAAAACATAGAAAAAGCACAGTGTGTACATGACATCACAGTACTGGAGAGGACAATTGTGCAATACAGGGCTTTTATAGCATAAGTAAGTCCAATCCTAACCCTTATTTGGCAGCTACCCCTATTACAAATGGTGTAAAACCCTGTGAGTAGGAACAATGCCAAGGGAGCAGATGGAAAACAGCGCAACCAGCCAAACTGAGGCCTATGTCCAAGCCAGCACTGTCAAATACTGCACTTCAGAATCCTTGTGCTGAAGGAATACAGCCCCAAGCCACAAACCACTTCAGCTAAGTTTAGCTCCGGTGAATCAGAATAAGCCATGCAGAGGTATTATTAATGAAAGGATTGCCTTCCTTTGGATTGCACTGGAAATCTCATACAGAAAACTGCTTTGTAAGAATGCAAAATTGCATCGCAAAGAACAAAAAGTAACTTGTATGTTTCTGAAGAAAGACGTAAAAATTCCAACAGGGCAGAAATCAAAAGTATTTATTGCTTCCTCTCTCCACACCCTGAGCTCACTCCCATAAGTAAACAAGCAAAAAAAAAAAAAAAAAAAAAAAACAATTAAAAATAATAAAAGGAAAGGAGAATAGGAGAAAACTTTCTAGAGTGACAGAAACTGAGAAACTCAAAACATTAGAAATAAAAAACTTCTTGCTGCTAAAACATACAAACCAATCCTACCAGTGGATACATTCACATATACATATTCTGGTACAGGTAAACGCAAACCCTTGCAATGTAATGCTGCTGTATTCCCTGCAACAGTATCTATTAAAACTACATATGCTCTCAAACTATTTAACTATTTCAAACCAATGAAAAAAATTTTTTTTTTTTTTCTCTCGTGTCATTGTTGATGATTCTTTCTGGTTTTGAGCAAAAGATGGGTGTTCCGGAGGAGGAAAACGGGGCACAGAAAATACAAGTCATTAAGTTCAACTAACAAGCACATGGCAGGTTGGGAAAAAAAAAATCTCTTCGAACCCCAGGTGAACACATACACTCCAAAGTTGTATTATCAGCCCCTCTTACTGATGTAAAGAGCACGTTTCAATAGAAATTGGGACATACAGAGTTTTAACTGAAGTGGATTTTACTACAGCATTGCAAGGTCTCTGCAAGATAAGCAATTTATTTTCTGTGGCTGTTGTGTATAAGCTTGAGAATGTGTTATCTCTACTGAATTAGGGCCTTGGTTTACACGTGTCATCTTCCAAAATGCCAGTGGGAATCATGCAGCCCCTGACAGGGTGATGATTGGATAATTTCTACTCTGCTTACTACTTAGGCAACACATTTCAAACGATAAGCTTATTGGACAACTTGACAATGTACTTTGATCATAAAATGCAGAATGAAGGTTAGGTGAAACATCAATTATTTTTAACCAAAAATTGCAGCAGCCTCTCCTCTTTCCATCAGGAGTAATTTTAAACCAGAAGAAACCCTCCCTCAAACAATAAATATTGATAAAAATAAACCATAAAAAAATAATTTTATTTTTCCCCTATATCTTTAAATCATAGTTTTAAACCACAAATTTTAAAGTATCTCCTTAGGACATTCATATTTATAGTTCAAGAGTCTACATTTAGGAAGTTTTTTGTTTTATCCGATTTCTTTTTCCTATTTCCCCAACCCTCCTGTTGAGTTTAGAACAAGAAAAAGTTCTGGCCAGTAACTTGAACTAGACTTTCTGCTAAAAAATAGGAACAAAACCAGAAATGAAGAGTGACTAGGCAGATATTTGAAGGTGGGCAGACTGAGGCGCTTTTCAAAGTTTGCCATCACTGGCAGAAGTTTTTCCTATTGAAGGAAGAAATATAATCCTGGATTTCTCAGCCACTACATTTTCATTTCTTATAGCCATGGATAATCAGTAATTGGTGTAATACTTTCTCAGGAAGTAACAATTTCCACCTGATCTGAGTTGCAGAGAGCAGTGCATACGCATGCAGGCACATTTCAAAAGGTGTATCAGTAGAAAGCATATTTAATTTACTCTTTCCTGTGAGACCATCCTGAGATCAGTCTAAAGAAAATGTAATGCATTCACAAAGTGCAAGTTCTCACTACCATTTGATATAGAGACACCATCCTACTATGTCTGGTATGAAATTTGTCAAATGACAGCAGTGCAGTATAAGTGGTAATGAAGCCATCTGTCCTTGAAAAACACAGATCTCTCAGGTTTACCAAAACCCAGAGGTAAAAACAAATGCACAGTTTTCCTCAGAAGCATTCAGATTTATTTACTTTCACCCTGTTCAGTCTCGTTCTACTGAAGCACAGCAAACCCAATGAAATCCAAGTTGCTTCTATTTGCCTTCAGTTCATATTTCCTCATGATCTCCTTGATTCATTGGTTTCAGCTCAGTATTATCCCACTTACTGGCTTAAAAATGTTGCAGCAAAGAAGAACTAAGGATTTAAATTAGAATTCTGTGTTGATACAGCTTTAAGAGTCAGCATTTCATCAATAAGAGTATAGATTAGAACAAAGAAGTCCATTCACCTATTCACCTTACTATCCCTTAAGTAATCTTTAGTAGCTTTCAATGAGTCAGAAGTGCAGTGGCAACTCACATTGATGTACCCAGAATAGCTTTCAGCTAACTTCGAATCATCCATGGGGGATGCAGTAACAATTGGACAGTTAATCTTTATGTCTAGGAAGGAAAGTGTTAAATCCAAAATTCTCTTGGCATAAAGGGGATATTGAGATGAAAGAATAATCAATCTTCCATAAATAATATACATAGGTGGATACATTATATATTCAAAGCTACAGTCAAATGGTTGGGGAGAATGATAATTTATTCTGTTGAATTTCTTCAGAATGAACCCTGGAGCAGATCAAACAAAAAAGTTATAAAATAGGAATTACAGGTAATGAAGGACTCCGTGTTGCACAGGAGATCTGCTAGCTCTTATACATAATTAAAATATATGAGGTCAGTGGTAAGCTTAAAGGTGATTATGTCAGGAATCACTTTGTTATTCTTTTATTAAACAATACTAGACCCATATTTATTTTGCCAATACATGTATATACAATGTGAATTGACTGGGATTGAAATGCATATTTTAAACTGATGTGTTTTGATTAAACACAGACAACTCAGAGCACTTTAATATTTGTACCTTATATCTGGCAGACTTGTTCTAGATCTCTAAATCACCTGCCTTATTGTAATTCTCCTCAAAGAGATGCATGTCCAGCAATAATTTTCCCAGAGAATGTTGCAACAGATGCCCCATACTTGTTTTCCTGTGTTTTTCTTTTTTCTGTTGCAAAGCCTTTTTGGCCAACATACCTTGATCTGTTGAGACTGCAATTAAGCAACGACTATCTGGCCAAACTGCAATCACTATACTTAAACAATCTGCACTGCATAACTTTTACTATGAATTATTTAGAAAAGACTACTTAGAGAAGATCTGATCAATGTCTATAAATATCTAAGGTGCATGAAGCAAAGGGACAAAGCCAGACTCCTCCCAGCAGTGTATAGCAACAGGACAAGGAGAAATGGCCACAAACTGAAGCATAGGAAGTTCCTCACAAATGTGCATAAGAACTTTACAGTAAGGTGACAGCACTGGAACAGGCTGTCCAGAGAGCTGGAGTCTCCTTCTTTGGTGACATTCAAGACCTGCCTGGACACCTACCTGAGCAATTTGGTTTAGGGAGCCTGCTTTGGCAGAAGGGTTGGATTCAATCTCTAGAGGTCCCTTCTGGCCCCAACAGTTATCTGATTCTATGATTTGATTATATTAACATGTATGACTGTTTAATTGTTTAATTAGACATCCAAAGTATTCACAAACTTAAATAATACTAACATAAAACTGAAGTATAGGCATGTTGATGGGCTGACCAGTACATCCACGTTACTTGGACAAAGTAGAAGAACAAGCTTGTGTTTTCATGCTTGTTCACTTTTGTTTGACCAATGTTCAATTTTGATGAAGGAAACTTGATAGTTTAAGATTTAACTGGATAGTCATTGCTGTCAGCAAAAGACTAATTTCCTTAAAAAAAAATCAAAAAGAAGAGATCAAAAGATACAGGTAAGGTTGAAAAAAAGACATTTCCAGCAGAATTCAACTTTCATTATCAAAGATATGAAAACAAACTTCTTGAGAAAATAAATCTAAAATAGGCAGATGCAGGAAAGAAGCTAGGAGAGCTGGATGACAAGAGAGACAAAGAAAAGAGAGCCTGCAGTAACATCTTATGAATAGTAAAGCTGTCAGAGGAAAGCCATAGAGACAATATGAAAGCTCTGCAAACACAACAAAACTCTTGGCAGGCCTTGTCCAGTGGCCCATGTCCAATGGCATTTGAGAAAGCTATTATATAGATTTGTCCCACTCATTTTCTGAGAGAAAACAAAAGCAAAAGTTCCTTTAGAAGCCTCTCTTACACTTTCAACCCAGAGTATGGTATCTTCAAAGGCTAATGCATACTTTCTTTTCAAAACAGTTTTAGACAAAACATATGAACAGAATTTTGAGAATATTTACACTTCTGTCTAACACACTGTCAAAAAACTAAAGGAGTAAATTCAATAAAGGTTTTATCTTTATTTTATGTTGTTTTTTTTTTTTTTTTTTTTTTGCTTTTTTTTTTCCCTTTGCATTCACTCTGAACAGCATAAGCAATTCTCTCTGTACTGGCCACATAAGGACTCCCCCCCACTGTGGGAGAAGAAAGCAACATCCAGGGAGTTAAGGAAATCTTGGATCGTTTTCCATCATGAAAAAACAACTGAACTTAACTTGAGAATGGGCACCTGTGAGATAGTAACCACCTTTTCCAGATTTAACTGTGCAATGAATTGAGTTTGATTTACAAGTATTTGATATCTAGGGACACAATGTAGAAAAAGAACACCCACATTTCAAATCTTGGTCATGTTCTTCAGTGTCAACTATTGCTGTGTGAGCCAAGCAAAGGAGAAGAAACATAGGTGGCTGTACCTTTGGATGCCTTTAAATTATTGCTGACATTTTTTGTTCTGTGGTTTGTTTTGTTTTTTTTTTGTTTTGATAAATAAGTATTGACTTTCAGCACACTGCTGATAGTCAGCAGTTCAGAGAAAAAGCTAAGAGCAGAGCAAAGAATGTGTGAGCAGAGCAAGAAGAATAAGTTAATGGAGAAGTGATTCCAAATTCTAATATTTGAACTTCAGATTTATTTATATTATATACATTTTTAAGTGTTATTTTCCAGATCAGAATGAGCATTTATCAGATGACAACCTAAGTAGCTGCTGTAATAAGAGCTCTACATATCAGAGCTCTCATCCTTCAAATTCATAAATATATATGTAATTCATATTCAAATTTATCTTGAAGTATCCAGATCCTTACTAACACAAACCAATGATATAAGGACTGTCATGAGAGATGCCTGCAAGACAATTCTGAGTTCCACTCTGAATCACTGATCTGTTAGTCCTCATGGTTACTTTCTGAACCAAATTCACCACTCTTTGAGTTGGAAGCTAAAGAAAAAACAGCTTCCAAATATATGTGCTATGTTTGCTGCTGGCATGTAATACAGCAAACAGGTAAGTCTTCCTCTGCATGCAGTCATGCCTCAGGCAGAGCCCCTAAATGATCAGAGCCTGTCCCCTGGGCTTTGTCAAACACACAGCAGGTCAAATGCAAAGGACAACAGAGTTATTTCTTGAAATGTGCACATGCTTTCTCTTTATCTCTCAACTTATTTCATTCTATCAAACCGATGATTTTCTAAGCAGGGTGCATCTGCAAACAACACAAGTGCTTCCCTTGCAAGCACTGCAACTAAAACTCAATTAGAAAGGTAGCTCCTCTATTGCTTTCTACATAGAACAAGAATTCTGATTTTTTAATAAAAATATCAGATTCCCTGAAACATTGCCCAGTAAAGGATTTCAGAATCTGACAGTTTAAAGGAGCATTCAGGGAACTACAATAAAGAAAGCAACTGAACTTTGTTCATTATTTACTATAAAACCATTTGGATCTGAAAAACTCACGTTCTATGCTGCTTTTTACTTGCATGATGTTCTCTTCATTTTGACAAGTTGTCATTCAGACTAATGACTACTGGCAAACCCCTCTAGTCTTCCAGGGCTTACTTCAGAATTTTGCACTGTTCTTCTTCATTTCTGACTTTTTCCTCACATTTCTATTCATCGCTGTTTTTTATTTTTAAGTTCTTGCTAGCTGGAGGTTTTCACAACAGTTTTACATTTATTTTACTCCCCAAAATATTTTCCACAGGTGGCAAAATATTTTATAAATTACTCTTGAATTGGCTGTTTCTATTCTTGTGCTTCTCAGACTTACTGGTTATGCTGACTCAGAGACTGACTTCAGTTCTCAGTAACAGGCCCATTTGGCCACTGTAGTCAGAGAACAAAATGCCAACATGACACAAAAATTTGGCCATTAACTGACTCACGACTGCTATCGTGTTTCTCCAAATCTATTCTTACTGTAAATCACAAGTAAGAGAATAAGATAACCTCCCCTTCCCAACCCTCTTTTATTTTTGTGGGGAGGAGGGTTAAAAAATTAGTTTATTTTGTTCATAAATAGCTAGAACCTATGGCAGCATATTTTATAAATACCTATAAGTACAGGAACTTTCTTACTTCTGCTGCTACTTACCCCCATTGCCTCCTACCATGTCTCCACACATTTAACAAGTTGTTGTTTCCCCCCCATGAACTGTCAAGTAAAACTAAAGCACTTTATAGGAAACAGAGCAATGAAAGTCTTTATGCATTTTTCCCCCTAGGCTCACTTACAGACACCCAAATGGTCCCAAACTCTACAAGATCTCAAACATCAAACTGACAACAGTCATACTTGCAGTGAACGCTTGGCTGTAAATGCTACCCAAGAGGAACTAAACAATGATGTTGCATCAGTGACAGCTATAACAACTATTTTAATTAAAAAAATACATCTTTGAAGAAAATTGATGACAGAATAAATTAAATGCACAAATTCTTGCAGGCATAAAGGATGACATTAAAAAGTAGGGATTAAGTGAAAAAGTAGGTATTTGTGAATTTTTAGAATATCTGTTTAATGTTAAGTTTATTCTTCTCTGGAAAGGCTTTGAAAAATTCTCGATTTCTTAGTGATGTCCTTATGAATTCTTAGAGCACATCCAGCTCATCCTGTCACCAATTTTAGAAGAAAAGGAACCACACCAGTTATTCGATTTTATCTCTTGCAGAAGGAAGACAGGGCATCCACCAGCTATGAGTAACATCCCATGCTTCACTACTCTTATCAATGAAAAAACTCAGCTGAATGTGGCTCTGGGCTCAGTCTGGTGGTTGACGAACCTGCACATAGCTGGGGGGTTGAAATTAGGTGATCATTGTGGTCCTTTTCAACCCAGGCCATTCTATGATTCTAGATCTCCTCTCTTTTAGTTTGAAACCATTGCCCCTGTCCTATAGACCCCGTTAACATCTGTTCCCTTCTTTACTATCGCTCTTTTAGATACTGAAAGGCTGCTCTCAGTTCTCCCCAGTGCCTTCTCCTCTGCAGGCTGTGCCATCCTGTTGCAAGCTCTATTGCAAACTCCCGCACCCAATGTCCTGAAAGAAAGGTTGATCTATTCAAATACCCTATCATCAGAAAGCATTTGTTTTATTTCAAAATGATTAAAAATAACTCGCTATAAAAGCTTGAAGGAGTTTCAGTTATATAGAAATAAAAATACAACTCAATCCATAGCAGAAGTTAAATTTTGAAAGTGCATGACAAAAAAACTGTTGGCCATGAAGTGTTTACTCAGCTTGCATGCTACACACAATAATGCCTAGACATCATAATGACTGTGCCCTGAATTTCCTGTGGATCATTAGCTGTTAAGTAAAGCTGGCTGTTAATTCTTGATAGTTCCTTCCTGAAGATAATTAGTTATTTTTCTTCAATTAAAACTGAGGACATATAGAACATTTCTGTTAAAACTTACAGAAATTCATTCTGTGATAATAGTTACTGCCCAAAGGGAAATTAGCTCATGTTTATGGTTTATAGAGCAAACAATTCTGATTTGGCTGCTTCACCTAAGTTTAATTTAGGCAATATTTCCTCTATCAAGCAAACTGATGCAGGTCTACTCGAGTGCTCACTGACTTTCAAAGAATATAAAAATTTTTTTAAGAGTCCAAAGATTTTATTTTCACTTCCTTAAACCCACCAAAGCACTGAACAGAATTTCAGAATAGTCAGCGCCAGTCTGCTACACTTCATAAATTCACTAAATTCATTAATTACATGCACTTCAATTTTTGCAATATATCCTCTCTTTTGACATAATTTATACACACATCTGTACACTTTTGCACATAAAACTGCTCTAAAGTATTATTTACAAAATGTTATGGTGATTCATAGCAGGCTAATGAATTCAGCCATCTTTGGGTAGGTAGCATTACTAGCCACAAAGTTTTTATATGACTGTCTTTGCTGCCTCCAGATAAATAGAACTTTTTTTTAAGCCAGATCATCCTGTGGTGCTCTCATTGATGATGTATAACTCCATTTACAGTTGTAATCTGGGTAACAAAATGAATAATCCATCACTGTACTCTGAATAGTAAATTAACCTAGATAAACATTGAACATCCAATCACAATCATTATGTAACCAGAAGACTAAGATTGGTAAGGACATATTGGAAGCAATTATAACTAATGAATACATTAACTTCAAGCATGAGAGTGGCATAGTTGATATCCTAGTATATCAAAGTAAAATTAAATTGGGGGTAAGGAAGCAGTTACAGGACAGTCTTCAAAATTAAGCAATTATCAGTGAAAATAATTACTTAGAAAAGAAAGCATCTAAGAAATGATGCATATATGACATCACAGACAAGCTGGTACATTCACCAAAGGTAGTGCTATGTAGTAACAGAATAAAGACAAGCATGAGAGGACTTGCTGAGGTAAGCAAAGTGGTCATCAGAAGGAGTCAGTGAGAAGGAAAGAAGAGGCTACAAATATTTTCTCATAAAAATTCCATATTGTTAATTAGCTGATGTGAAGATGGTCATCTGTGTATTTTATTAATTGCATAAATGAACATGCGATCTGAAGACATAACAGCATATTGATTGAAAATTCTTAGAGTGAACTGGTTGCCAACCATCACAAAATAATTAAATCCTTACTCATACACCTAGCATATAGCAAAAGAGGATCACTAAAGTTTATATTAAAAAAAGTTAATCTCCTCAAGCATAAACCCGTTACATGTATGCTATCATCTTATTGACCTATAAAAAGTGCTTCTGGCTATAGCAACATTGCCTATTCACTGAGTTTCCTATTGTCTAGAGGTTTTTTTCAAGCAAAAGTAAAGAAAAATATCACACTGGAATTTGTGTATGCAATTCTACTCATTCCAACATCTTAGCATGTAAGAGCAAGTAATGATTTTATTTGCATCTATGAGACTGCAACATTCATTGATGACTTCAAGTTGATCCTAAATCTATTTAACTTTCTCTAATCTTTACTGATTATGAAAGCACTTCTAAGTTCTATAGAATTGTGTAACTTCATTGTTACAAAAAAAACCCCACCCTTTGCTAGCACAGAAAACTGGAAATGCAAAATTGGCACAAGGTCACCCTCTCCCTTTGCCCCATCAAGCCAAATAGGAAGCAGGGTACAGTTTTAAAAAACGATTTATGCCTTAGTTTGTACTGTCATAAGAAACTTAACTTTAAAATGCAATTAATCTGATACAAGGTTACTGGCTGGGAATTAGTAAAGAATAAAGGATACTAATCTGCCATTTTTACAGCTACTTTTCTGTTTATCATGATATTTGAAAGCTTGCTTTTTAAAAAAAAATGCCTTGACTATGTACATTTCTATTTGGATTATATGACCTTTCTTCCTCTGATTACTCAATTGATCGCTTGAAAGCTCCAGTTTTAGTAGGCTGTTCTCACATTTTTAGCTTTGCTAGAGTGAAGTATGATCAACTCAATATGACAGATCTAACTTAAAATTTCTGTTACTTGGACAACCCAAGAAGAGAATGAAATAGGTCAGACAATCATGAAGTTCAACTGCTTGACCACTTTAGGGCTAAGCAAAAAGTTAATATTAAGTGTAACAGTACACGTTAAATGTAACGTTAAGAGCATTATCTAAATGGTTCTTGAACACCAACAAATGTGAGGCATCAACCACCTCACTAGAAAGTCTGTTGCAGTAAGAAAAAAACATGAACATTTTGTAGCAGAATTTTTTTTTTTTATGTTATCCCAGAAAAGGTTAAAGTGATGTATTTTATAATACATCACTAATAAAAAATTTCTCTGTAGTTAATAAGCAAGACAATTTATTTTGGCTATCAGAATTTTGATGATGGTGGAGATGGCATTACATCAAAGGGTGTGAAATACTATCAATCTTCTAACGTTTCCATCAGTGAGCCTCTTCCTTATGCTAAGAACTCAGTTAAGCAAAGCACTCTCCTGCCATTGTTTGCCTTCACAGCAATAATATTTCAGACTCTAAATAAAATTACTTCACATCCACTATGTATTCACTTACCATAAAAAAGTTATTTAGTGTGCTAAGACAGACCTTGGCCAAAGGTACGTTTATTTCTGTTTCCTTTGTGTAGCTGTGATGAGTACATCAGGAGACTGCCATGGCGAGAGAAAGTAGATCCACTTCAGACAAGTTCAGCACTTAAAGCTCTACCAGTGGGAAACAAGCAAACTGTTCAAGGCTGAATTTGACTGTTGAAATAAAGAACATAATAGACTGGAGCTAACTAACAAGATATGATACCACCAAATTTGTAAGAAATTTAAAGATTTCTCTTGTAAAATGGAAGTGAGGAATAAACAATCAATTTCTATCTTTTTGGACTAGATACTCTAAGATTGTCGGGAGGAATAGCACTCAGCTATCAGATGGTGGCACTATTCTGTCTGCATAAAGAATTAAAATGGACACGAATCCAGTGTAAACTATCATCTTCCATTACTTCAGGGGAAAACAGAAGGGCTATTTATTTTGTTCCTCTTCAATATTTCCTGAGAAATATTGCTGCTTTCTGCTTTGAGATTTGTCTCATATTTGTTTCTAGTTCTTTCTGATGTCTCATTTCCCTCTGCCCAGAGTTGGCAAAACATTGCAGCCAACTTCAATTTAATGATCTTGGGAATTCCCAACTGAATTGTTATTGAAACCTGAAAATCTGATTAAAATAAAGGATTTAGATACAGGGATACATGGGAAAACTTTAGCAATCTGCTTTGAAACTATGTGAAGCAAAACTGATGTAAGCATCTGAATGTAAAATTGTGACCAAGATTTGCTGCCTAAAATGTTGGTCTTATATAAGCACATAATTGGCCTGAACAAAGCCTAACATTAATCAGAGTTGTATTGTCATGCTTCACCTTTTATACTTGGTATTAGTCCACCTTTTCTAGGGTTCTCTAACAGAATTTATCTATATCTGCTTTTGGGAACCTTACCCAAAAAAACTTAGCAAGGACTTTTCTAGTTAAGTCAATAACTCCTGGAGTCATTAAACTAATGGAAAAAGTTCTGATGAGAACACTGGGGAAAGATTAGATCCATTGTATGCTATGGAGTGCTCTCTTGCAAGGATGGCTCAGATATAGAATAGCACTCCATTATTCAAGCACAGAACCACTGAAGGATAATTCTGGGGCTATGTTCTTGATATCCAGAAGAGGTACATCCCATGATTGGTCCATTTTTCCCCACTAAACACAGTGGAAGAGAGTCTCAGCTGCCAGCTACTCCATCTTCCCTTTACAGGGAGAAGATAACACTTGTCTTGGCTTTAGCTGGCTTGTGAGCAAGAGGGTACCTGCAGGCTGTCAAGGAATGGAATGGCTGACTGGAACCAAGTACAAATACGTGAACGTTCACTGTCAAGCATGTGAAAGATGCAGCCAGCACTCTCAGGCAAAAGCTGAACAAAACAACTTCATTTTACTCCCACATTTCTTTCATACATAATGAAAAGTGATTTCCTGACAGCTTCTACAGCTTTCTGTTTTAGCTGGTCTTTTTAGGAATAAAAAGCCCCACATTTAATGTAATACATTGATCTACTCTGGACACTGTGATATACCAACCACTGTGTTGATAAAACAGACCTTTATTATAGCATCTTTTTAAACACTATTCCAAGAATCTGTTTTTGCTGCACACTAGGATGGATCAGTACAAAAGGATGTATCAGCAATAATAGAAACTTAATAAGGGAATACAATTAAGTTGCTGTGGATCAAGGTAGAACAGTGCTTTTATTCCCTTTGGATACATTTGTAACAGTTAATCTAGTTGTCATTCAGTAGTAGATACTATTCTAGTCTACATCAAAGCAGCTAAAATACTGCTTTGATGGTTTAATAGTAGCTGGCAGTGTAATGACAGATGGCCACAACCACAACCTAATTTGAAACAAGCTGAAATCTTAGTTAAAGATGTAGAACTCTTTGAAGCATATTTCTTCGAATGAATAGAGAAATACAAGTTGTGCTCAGACTGCAATACCGTACATGATATACCTTCCCCATAAAAGCTGCCTTTAGCAGCTGCTTTGGCAAGTATATTATTCAACAGCAGCAATAACACTGCTGTTTGTTTAGCAGTCATTTTGTTTTAATATAAGAGCATGAATGAGAACTGCTGTTGTAAGAATTCTACAGGACACCACAAAACCGTATTATGTTAGCAACTGGCATAGGCTCTTGAAAAACAGAATTAGGATAAACAATAGCATCAGACACAACCACACAGCTTTCATTGTCACGCACTTCATCACTGGATTTTCCTTACTAGATAAGGCCAAAAAAAATAAATGGAAGAAACCGTAGCATCCACATTTCTAGGATATTTTTCTCCTACAGTTACTTCTACTGGAAGACTTCTTCAGCAAGATCTAGTACTATAACCATAGGATTGCTAAAACAGGAAAAGATTACATGCATTAGAAGTCAAAATTATAATTTGCAACAGAAATTACTTACATAAGCTACAGTTTCAGAGCAGATAAAGCTATCAAAATATTACAGGTTTGTTATGCAAGTAAATGTGTTTTTTTGTATGCAGTTTCTCAGCTTGATCACAAGAAACAAAGCATCATTCAGTACTAAGGCAGTTACTTTGCTTGAAAAAAGGAAAAAACCTAAAGTCATGAAATGCATTTCATATTTCTCTGCCTCAACATTGTACGATGGAGAAACATCCCACATTCCACAGCAGTAACAGAGTCACAGAAATCCTGTGCCCATTCAGAAGTTTAAGAGTAGTGAAGAAAAGTGCAATTTTAAGAGGTTAAGCTAACTGACTTCAATAATAAATGAACTTTGCATAGCCTATTGCGTTAGCCTATTGAAGTCTGAATGGAATGGAGGTGGGTGAATACATGGTCCTTTACAGGCCAGCTTTTCTGATTATGCTTGCACAAGATCAGAATTTCACAACTCTTCTCATTCTGGCTGAAAGCCTCAGCACCACGCTAACTAAGAACAGCATTTTTGTTACAGAGAGAGACGCTCCCTCATCACTGCTGGTAGTAAGATATATTTACCCTTTGAATATTGTCTCTATGACATTACAAAAAATGGTTTGAAATTCAGCAGGTTTCTTCAGGGAAAGAGTGTAAAACAAAAGTTTGAAAGGCTCTTTCAAGAAGCAATGAATTAGATCTACTTGTTATCAAAATTCCACGAGCATTCATGAAGCAAGAAAATTTGCAAAGATTAATTGGCGAAGACAAGATTTGCTCTTAATAAAAATCCTGTAAGCTACAGTGAACCAGAAGAATCAATTTCCTACGTGTTTTATACAAACAGCAGCATATTGCCAGAAACAAGCAGCAAAGAATGTTTTGATGCTTATACTGCTTAAGTGTTTAGAGGATTAATAAGCAACTTCAAAAAGATATCTTCAACAAAAAAAAACATAGCAGCCCAGAAATACACTGGTAATTACTGTAGCAGAAAACCTTGACACTAGAGTAAAGATTAAACATCTTTTCACTTAAATGAGCTGTCCCTTAAGTTCTGTTATTGAAATTAATGGGTGGACATTCTCTAACCTTTTGAAGTACATATCTCACTACATTGTTGTGCAAATCTTGACAATAGACAAAGGATCAAGGATCTTGATATTTTTACTACCTACATAAACCTCTCTTCTTAGGTGTTGCCGCATCACAGCGATTAAGAGTTTTAGAGCAGAAGTAAAAAAAGAAATGAAATGTGCATTTCCTTTATTTGCCTTAGAATTTTGCAGCTCAAGAAGTCAGAGGAAAGAATGAATTGGCCCATAAAATAATAGACATAAGGAATATAGCTCAATGCATTTAACTTTAAAATGTACTGAAATGTATACTGTCCTCTGTACCACTGCACAACGCAGACCATGCTGCAACATTTTAAAAGAGCTTATTGCACAGATTCTCTACATACTACCAAAGCTATAATAAATGTAATTCATTAAAAAATCCTAATTAATTACATACATAGTAAATAAAATGCACACAATATGGCATTACTGTAAGTTCCATTGCTTTCAAGGACTTTCTGACAAGAAGCTAGTAACACCCTATAAAGGTCATTAACGCTACAGAAGATAAATGGATCAAGTCGTTGTCTTTACTAATTGTGGAAAAAGAAAGTCTCACTCTCACAGAAGTCTTCCAGATCACCTGGGAATGATGTTACTTAACAGCTCTTTTGGTGAAAACAGTGCACTCCTCCAACTCACAGCTGGAGGACAGCACAATACTTGAGCTAATCTTCACCCAGAAACCCTACTCACTGGTTCATAAGCATCAACTGAAGGACACAACATGTCTTGTCTGGACAGTAATAAGGAGGAAACCCAGTTTAAAAAGACAAAAATGCTAAAAACCTATTCAAAGGGGCATCACATTTCAGAAAATTTTTGAATTGGCCAAAAGTAGATTGTCTACTGTCTTTATGATAACAGTACAAATCTACGCAACTTTTAAATAGGCATTTTAGGTTTTTTTTTTTGCTCAAATATCCTTCTATCCCTCCCCCCTCCCCTCAGGGGTGGGATACCGAAACGTCTCATAGAAGTCCACATTTTATGCCACGTAACAAAGCTAAGCTGTACAACCACACAAATAGCAAGGGGACACAGGGGGCAAGAGGGAAATGTTCTGATTTTTTTTTTTTTTTAATTTCAATCTGTTTAAAGCAGAAGAAAACAAAGGCTTTGGATAGCCATCTGCAATTCAGTGCATTATTGCATAAGTGGTACAGTTCTCTCACAGCTAACAATGCAATGGTCATCCCTACTTAAAATTCCCATCCAGTCCCAATAGAAGTTCTGTAGACAGATCAACAACTCCACAATCCTAGCTATCAGAAGTAGTTCATCATATGCAGAGATCTTTAAATATAACAATCTTTCATTCTGTTTTGTGTTATTCTGCTGTAAACTTAAGACTGTCATCGTAGACCTGATTGCACTCACATTCTGGAGAGCTGAATGAACACTCAAGCCATTTCTTTGTAACTTAAATTGCTTAACTGAAGGACACTCAGAACTGAAGGTGAACCACTACAGTTTTAAAAGTAATTGAAAAAGTTACTTACATTGACAAAGGAAGTCTCCTGAAGACCTTTTCTTCTACTATACAGAAATAATTAACTATAGCTCTACTGTGTGTTGATTTTAACTTGTATAATCCAGTCCATTATCTTCCTTTATAGAGTTTATAAAAGAGAATTTGTTCTTAAGTGAATGTATGTATACATGCATATAGATAGAGTCTCAACTCTCTACATGACAGGGAACTATGATGCAACTTTTACTTCCTCATGTATCTGGTAGGTCCTTCATACTAATCAGTCACTCCAGAGACTAGTACCCCAAAACAAACCCCAATAAACTCGAACATTTGTTGTATATTTACTTTTCTTTGAACACTTAACAGGTTACTCCTTGTTTTTATTTCTTTCTTGAAGTCTAATTATTCCATATGTCCTTTCATATTTTGTCTGATTTGCAACTGTATTTCTCATTACCATTTTGTGAGGATATGCTGCTATTTCCTCTAGTTTCATTTTCTCTTTTATGTTTTGCTTGTACAAAATTAATTACATTGTACCTTCAAGCATAATTTTAACACTGTCTCCATTGCACTGTGTCTGGCTTTAATTAATGCTCTTCTAATGTAGGTTTTAGAGCCAAATGGTGCAATATTCAGAGCATCAAAGAAACAAAAGATCTAACAAAGCTGAAATGAAAGAACCAGACAAAGCAGCAGACAATGTACTCTCATTTTAAAAATGTCACTTCAATTTTATTTTAGATAGTAAAAACAGAGAAGATTGTTTCTATTTTCTCATTCATCACCAAGCTTTTGGGTAAGGCCGACTCCAATCTAGGAGTTAATCTGTAACTTATGAAATGAGATTAATTTCTCAAGTGTCAGCCCATCCACTACACATCCATAATCCATATCCCTATGGAGGAATTTTTTTTTAATAAATATCTGGCCAGTCAGAGCTGTCTTATCAAACACACACATTCAAGCATGCATTCATGAAACACTGAGGCAATTAACATGACTCTTCTCCAAGAATGCAAATGGTAAGGAATTTTCCATGCGTTGGACATTTTGCACGTGTTTTGGAATGCATTATGTCCTCTAGCCATTGAGCTAATGCATATTCAGCCAAAAACCAAAGCCTACCACAGGCAGTGAGGTATATAGTTTTAGTTATATGGGACACCAGTTATTTTAAACTCATTTCTTTCTTTGGGGAACTTCAAAGTGAAGCCCTGGGTCACTCCTATTCCTATTAGGCAGATCTTAATTATTTAGGTAAGAACTTCATTTTAATCATTAAGTTTCCAAAATTCATTTTCAGAAAAATAACAAGCAAAAACAGTGGAAAAAACTTTGAGCATTGAATATTGCTCTGTTAGTTGTATACAACTGAAGTGAATTCAGGTAAGTACCAAGACTGAGTTATACTTACAGTTGGATATTCAGATAAACGTAACAAAAGGATTTGTTAAAAAAAAAAAAGAAATCTTTTGCAGTTACAGAACATACTGAGCAACAGCGTTGGTACATGTCACTCCGTATAGAGGTGATAAGTGGTTTTCAGTAAAATCATTTTCTGGGCCACACTAAACAGAATATTTTAGAGTAGATCATTATGGGTAATTAAAACATGAGGGATTTATTTTTGTCGGATGGAGGTGCTCTATTTAGGAACAAAAGCATGCATCTTATATCACAAATGCAAATAAAAGAGAAGGGACCAAGTTAAAATATTTTTCACTTAGAAAGGAGGGGAGTCTTCTGACAGTTATTGAGATGGAATATATTTTTAATGGGGACGAAACCCGTCCTGGGATTTCATGACTTTGATCAGCAATGTACCTACACATCAAAAGACAACCTTCTATACCACTATTACTCATTGTTTGATAAGTACTAGCCAGCTGAAATGAAGTTAGCACGTTGCAGTCACCAGTCTACTTTGAGCTGAAATCACTTGAAATACATTTATGAATTTTTATTTGCTTAATTTTAGAAGAGCAAGCTTGGAAGCATATATGGGAAACAATAAATATTTACAATGAAATAAGTTGTAACGAAAACAAAACCAGACAGGTCACATTTAGAGCCTGGCACATTTGACAGCATCTCTTCAAGGTGAAAGAACATCATAGCCAGTTGAAGTTCCTACTCTTATTATGTCAAGAGAACAGTATTTCAAAGAATAACATTACACAGGCTCAGTTCTTTAAAAGAACACAAAAACTTTGATTCCAGAAACAAATGAAAGGAAGGAAATGCGACTGTGAAACAAAAGACTCCACACATGTATATTTTTGGTGCCATGTGTTCTGACTAAAAGGCCATATACCCTCACATTTGTTAATGCAGGAGAAAAGCATTTCCAAATCACCTTTGAAATTTCAATTCTTAAACAGTAAATTTGAAGCTTTCCAGTAGGCAAAGGCCAGAAACACACTTGGAAACATTAAATACCTTAAAACACACTTTGTATCTCAGTTTTGCTTTCATCCCTGGATCTTTTTCTTTGAAGATTTAACAATAGATTTTTTTTTTTTTTACTCCTACAGTTTCCTTCTGAACCCTTAAAGTTTCTGTAGTCTAAAATATAGTAGTTACTATTCATGTGTCAAAAGACCAAGACATTCAGACAACATGAAGATATGACTTAAACACCTTGCATGCATCGTATGTAGATGTGGTTGAATTGCACCTTATTCTCCCCCTCCCCTTTACCAGTATTTGTTCTAGTAATGGCAGTTGTCATAATAGTGTTACATGACCTTGAATCCAGAATATTTTCTTACTCAGCAATAAACACTTTCATACAAACATATGTCATGCCTCAGTAACTTCTACTGTTTACAGGACAAACATGAATAAAAGCAGCACTCCACAGGAAGAATAGTGTTATTTGGGTAGTATTGCACCAACTTCAGAGTGTTCTGAGAAATTACTGTCATAACAGAGCTAGAACCCAAAGCTTCTCCTCTTACATTGCCAATATCCTGTGTTACAGGATGGCCTATCCTCTCAACATCCATAGGTGTAAATAGGGTCATAAATACCATAACTTCACAACAGGTTAAGGACAAGGGAATACCTGATTTACAAGAAGTTACTGGAAGAACAAAGTACTATTTAAAAGCCATTAATATTATAGAATATTATCAAGAAACAATTATTCAGACATTTAGACCCATTTCATTGTGATACAGCTTTTAGAAAGAATATTAAATTAATATTTATATAATTATTATTATATTTAAACTCATAGTTTTTCCTATTATAGTGAGGAACTGAAAAAGATTCTGGCTTATATAAGATGTACATTTTCTCCAATGCCAAACTACACAAGAATAAAGGAAGGATTTACAAAGCAGCCTGAATACTAATTTCAGAATACAGATCTAACTGCAAACAGGGAGAGAGATTGCAGCTTTAAAACAAAAAACTCCTTTGCTCCAAGTTGACTAACTGAGCTCTGACCAGTCTGAAAACATAGATGAAGAACACCCTACTTCAACTCACTTATTTCTCTCTATGCCTTTTAAGGCACTTCAGTATCCATTTTTTAACCACTGTTAATTGAGGATAAATAAAACATGCCCAGATGTCAACTTCATTACCCCCCAATTTCTTTTGTATCTAAGGTCACGGGGTCTCACCAGTGAGACAGAACAATTGCCATGTGGCTCAGAGAGACACATTTAGGGCATCAAAATATTTGTTCTGACAACAAGTTTGATTCACCTAGTCCTTGCAATCAATAATATCACAACACACATTGCAACAGAGCAGCTAACAGTACACTGTTATCTGAATGATCATTTATAGCATGAAATCTGCCTCATTTGTCACCCTTTGTGCTACTAAACTGTTTCAGCATCTGAAAAATCCGTTCTGTGAGGCAGCATGATTGAAACTTAATCCCTTGGTGAATTATTTAAATGTTTTAAGTGTTCGCTTGGTGGAAGTCTGAGGTCTGAGCTGCGTTATATAATCCCTTATGGACATACTATCTTTGTTTGCTGAAACATTCATCATTCTCTAAAGCTAGAAAATGCTTACCTACAGAAGAGGCTGATTTGGCATTGCGCTGGTTCTCTATTGAAGAGCAGAAGCACTAATAACTTAGAGAATTGGGAACCTATGCCCTCTCTGATGAGCCCTTCGCCTTCATATGTGTATATTATAATAAATTAGAAAGTTCATTCTTTAATGCCTGGACTAAGCACTGGAAATCCCATAGATTCCAATGAAAATTGTCTGTATAGACAATATCTTCAAACAAACATAACACTAAATTCTGCATTTAGCTAATCACAGGATCCGTGCACATTCAGGTAGCAGAAGTATATATAAGCCAGATGTATGCTAAGAAAAAAAAGCAAGATCCAGGCTTTAAATCAAGTTGATCACCCCACCCACCTCCAAAAAGAATTTTTCATACATTATAGCCCCAAGAATATTTTCTTCCACTGCTATTTCTTTTAAAGAAGAATATTTTAGTTATCATTAAGTTCTTAATTCAGTTTTGAGTAACACAGAAACAAGATTCATTGCTTGTTAGCTGCAATTAGGAATACTACCAGAAGACTTCAAGCCATATAACTAATGGTGTGAACTGTTACGACATCAAGTCTTTTAACAACTCCAGACCATACTGGATAGTTTAAGAATTAGCTGACCTCTGTAGCTGTGCTAAAACACAGTTGGAGAAAGGAACTGTTAATTTTTCACATTATAGCCACAATGCAGTAAAAATGACTTTGTTGCCCTTGAATATGAGGTGACAATGGCACTCAAGTGAAAGCCAGAGGATATAGACAACTCAGGTCACATTCAAACGTGGAGAAAACAGACAGAAGACTCTACTTAAACTTAAAGCATCATCCACTGTATGTAATATCCTTGATCTACTTTTATCTCCTAACACGTGTCAGCAGAGAACTATCTCTGTGGAGCAGACTACCAGACAAGTGGTTGAAGTACTTCATAAATATACCATTACTGAACACCAACACTTTGAAATAAGCAAACTAGCAAAGTGGGTGCAAGAACTAAAAAGCTTGAACACAGCCATGAAAAGCTATGAAAGGTAGATACTGACAGTCTTTCTGCACTTGTCTGAACAACTGTTACAGTCCTGCGTCCTACTAAAGAAAGGACAACTTGAAAAAATCCCCAGGTAAGAACTACTTTTAGATAGCTCAGAAAACTCACAGCACTTGGGAGGTAGGTTTTTAACTCTCATATTTAGTACATGCACATGAATTCTACAGGCTTTGATCTTTGCCTTTTCAAAAAAAAAAAAAAAAGAAAGAAAAGAAAAAAAAGGGCCAATACCACACAATTTCTAAAGAAAAAACTAAAGAAAATTAAAGGCACCATAGAAATATTTTTTCATAATAAAAGAAACCAAATAAGGATAAAACAGATCTTTGGCTTGAAAATAGAACTAATCAATTGTTTGTCAGTTGAGATTTGTGTAAAGTCTAACTTAACGGTGTACTTTAATAGCAGCCCTTTTATGCTCCATTTCCCAATGGTAATATACAATAACACAAAGGAAAAGCCATGCGATGTACTGTAACTATATCATGTCTTGATGCTCACATTTAAGAGAAGGAAAGCACTGCTCAACTGTTAACTTTTTAAACCAATCAAATGAATGGTTTAGTGATCTGTGCAAACTAAGCCCTAGTGAATGCAACAAGCATCTTCTGTAACCGTATAAACACAAACACTTTCATTTGAAAACAATTTCAGCCCTTATCATGCTTGCTTTCTAAGACTGGTCCAACATCCACAGACATGGATGTTGACACAACTGCAACATGTTCACAAGTAGACACATTAGTAACACTTTCACATTTGAATGGTACTCCGATTTAACTGACTGCCAACAATATTTCAAGGGTGAGTATAATAATCAAAGACCAATTTATTTCAAAAACAATCTTCTGATACTCATGGAGCATTTCCAGACGCAGGCTCTATTAACCAACAGCATTACTCTCTATGATGTACTTCCATTACACTCCAGACACATAAATACTTTAAGTAGAGCATACAAACATACCTATGTATTAAAAAATAAAGAAAAACAAGAAGAACCCTTGATGCCAAAATATTAAACTGAAAACTGCAACCAACCAAAGGAAAGATACAGTTCTTATAAACAGTACAGCACACACTCAGCAATGGGTTTGTAGCAGGAGGACTGTAGGTGTGCTTAGAGAGAGCTACCAAGGAACCTACAGTTACCTTATTAAACTGTTAATTGAAGATACCGCATGGATAACCTTAATTCATATGCATGATTTAAAATCTTATGCTATTTCAAATGGGAGGTACCTGAAGAGCAGCACGTACCAGCTATTCTTGCAGCTCACAAAACATTTTGGTCCCTCAATAGAAACCAAGCATTTACTTGCTCAAGACTCATTTTCACTATGGGAACAGTTAGCTTTCCCTCTATTCAAATACATTCACTTTCCCCTGGAGAAGTACCTGAATTCTCACAGCCCATTTAGAGCCTGTTTTACTCCCAGTCTTACTCTTTCTGTCCCTGCCAGAAGAATGAAGTAGCATTCATTTTAACATCCTTGAAATAAAGTAGAATTCAAATTCTTAACTACATGCAGTATATAGTAAGAAAAGATAGATATCTATAGACAAAGGTGATGGCAGATAACCAGTACAGAATTACCCGAAGAGTGAAAGCCACAACCCAGTTAGAGTTGCTTACCTGTCCTAAGGACCAGGACTTGTCAAATACTGCAAAAGAAGGGATCTCTATCTACAGATCCTTCCCCTGTGGCAGCCAGCCCTTAAATGAGGTCTAGGGAGGGGTGGAAACTGGTAAATTGCTTTCACCTGTGCTCCCAGGGCTGGCTGTGTCCCTTCACCAGGTGTTCAATCATTGGTTCAGACTTTGTAATTACCATACAATCATTTCTTCAACCTTTGTGTAATATGAATCTGTTCATGAGAGTGAATAGCTCACGTAAGCTGTGAGTTCCACAGTGGATTTCAAAATTCAGTGCGCTTTTGATAAAGGAGTTGTACAAATAATTCCCATATTTCATATTGAAAATTTTTTACTTGTTTTTCTAATTTGTGTCCCAATTAGCCATCAAGGAAATGTTATTCACCTATTTCAGCATTAGATACATATAACATGCTCTCATTTTAAATCTCCTCACTCAAAGTCACAGTACATTTAACTAACAGTCTCATTTCAGTCTAAGATCTAAAGGAACTAACATTTATTAAAATATTTTTATCCTTTAGAGACAGATTAATAAGAAGCTTCTGACAGTTCAGCATGATAAAATGAGACAATAAACAGAAGTGCGTGCTGACATCGGATACACTGTCTGCAAATAATATAATATATATTTGTTTTGTCACAAAGAAAAAAAATCACCTGAAATAACCTTTGCATGATTAAATACTTTCTGCTACCTAAAGTTTCTCTACTCCATAGAATATTTCCATAGAAATTCCCTTGACAAACATGAAGCTTTTTTTAATATAAGGAAACCACAGGTTCTCATGATACCTATGTTTTGACTAATTATTCCAAATAACACAGGAAGAGTTTGTATGGATTTTTCAGAAGAAAAAATAGAGCACTAGATGCTCTAAGTTTTTAGCATTCATTACAAAACAGGTGCTCAGGCTTGCCTGAATAGCAGTCATTTACCTATGAATTACTGGGATTATATATTTGTTTCAGAATATCAGTAAAAAGAGTATTTAATGTAGATTTCAGTACCAATAGGCATTGTAGATTTGACTTGCAGTATCCTATTCAGTGAGTTTGCTAGAATGATGAATGTTTCCTCATGTAAGTTAAAAAACCTCAAATATCTTACTGTTCTGCGCAGATGTCATGAGCTAACAGCTAGAAGCTACCTTGTTACAAAATCCATTGCAATTTTTCAATCAGGAAGTCATTTAACTGAGCTACTTTATAGACAAAATGAAAATACATGCATGCGTATCATTATGTACGAGTTTTACACAAAGGACAAACTCAAGAAGAACAACAAAAAAATAGAGACATCTGATGCTATGGGCAGATCATGGTAAGCACTTCCCCGTTCTTGTGAGAAAAATCACTTTTCTGCTGTCCCTATCTTGTATTTTCAATTATCCATACTATGTAAAGATGGAGCTTGGGAAATACAAACCCATGTACAATTCACATACACGTCTCTAACTAAACTTTGAATCAATTGGGTTTTTATATCCATTGTTTCTGATATCCACTATGATTTATGACATGAGAAAATACTAGAACTAATTTATATAAATGAAATGCTCCATTAACATCTCTATATTCTGGTTTATACTAGCAAAGAAGCCACACAGATGTACCTAGAACATTGCCAGAGTACCACCTAATGAAGATAAAAGGTCATTGTGAAAACTAGCAGTCATGAAAAGTTTACAGTAATCATCTTGAAGTTCTAACTGCTGTACATAAAACTTAATGTAGTGTACCACATTATACATTAATGCTTAAAATAATGGTTCCTGAGGTTCTGATTATAATGACCCTGATCTGAATGTGAAAGTAGCTTCATCTATTTTTCTTTCAGTCATTACTTCCTAATCTACTTGCTCTCTCTTCCTCCAACCCATCAAACTGACGGGATTTTATGCCCCTTGAGCAGAGGGGGGAGGAACTGGAATACATCCTACAAGTCGCTTGTCACAATTAAATTCATGCTTAGCTTTTCTAGCATGGATGTATAGTAGTATCAGTTAATGTAATACTTATCATCTAACAAAAGGATGCACAGTAAATAGTTTCTTGCAGAAAATTAAGTAGTGAGAAATTTAATATGCAGGATAATTAAAATCCCATAAGGCAATAATTTGAGTTTTGTTCATTAAGTGATGTTTTTAAACTCAGTCTGAAACAGGTGCTTTGCCTCACTGTTTTACACATTTTAGAGCTTAGGAGAGAACAGACAGTTTTCAAAGTGCTGACCTGATCTTGGCATCTAACTCAACCTTCCTTCTTAACGGACCACAGGTGTGTCACTAGGGCCTGCCTTTGGCCCCAGATTGTAATTCAATTTAGAAGGCTCACTGCTGTCATCTCTTTCTCTAGATAACACTAGGAAAATCCAGAGAGCTATTCATATTTCACAAGGCAGGCTTGCTGCTTACCTATGCATTTCCATTTGTTATGAGCACTGTAGCAGCCTAAGTTTCAGAGACATCTCACCATATTCAGTATAGTCAAATGCACAGATTGAATAAAGAAATACATTTTGCGTAGAAAACTGCACCAAGGTACTTTTTTTTTCCTTCAGGCACAAAACAACAACTGTAGTTCATGAATTTTAAGCATCAGGACTTTTCATCTATTCAATTCATCCCAGCAACAGAAACTATTATATGCGATTAGCAGTAACAAAAACTTGTCAATAACAATTAACTAAATTTTACCTTGCTGAGAGTGGTAAGAATTTAACCTCTGGAATTTCTTGAAACTTTCATCAGCTAGGAACAGACATGACCTGTTGTCTGCTTCCCCTCCTTTTTCAGTAGAAACATAGTGATCTCTGGGTACAGGTGTACTGATTTGGAAAGGAAAACTCTAAGGCATGTCCAACACAGCCTACACACTGCATGCAGCCCAGCTCAGCTGGCACTATAACCTCCCCCTGCCCTGCAACATCACAGCAGCAGCTCTGCCCACTGAGTGGCTCAGCCTCAGGCACACACCCATCGCTCAGCAACAACCAAACCATCAGTGTGCTATTGGTGCTGCCTGAACTGAAATCAGGGCATGGGGAAAGCACAGCACAGTGCCGACTCAAGTTATGGCAAATAATTTTATGTGTTTTGATACATTGGTTAAACAGAGTCCTGTGAACAGCAAAAAAATATGCAGCCTTGCTTTGCATTTTGATAGAGGAATTTGAGGATAGGTTTCAAGATAGAAAAAAAATCGATTTTTTGGCAATGTTTGCAACTCCACTTTCATTCCACACAAACACATTTTTCAAATGGAATGTATAGATGTGCCATGAGATATTCAACTCAAAGATCTGATTATGCCTCTTTACCAGACTTTTGTAAGAGGAAGATATCACTCGCTTCAGTCACACCTTAATCATGTCACTGCTTTGGCAGAACACACACTTGTGAACAACTATTGCCAAGGATGAAGCACAGGAAAAGTAAAATTTCATTTAAAAATCTCTGATAAGCACCTTGAGCACTCACTAAGAATTGCAGCCACTGCCATCAAACCAGACAGAGGAATTAGTTTCACAAAAACAAGGTCAAATATCCACTAGTTTTGTTTCTTTACTATCTCTTTTACTGTTTCAATAAAAATTTTAAAGTGTTTTGTTACTTACATGTATTAACTACACATTTTACGAGGGCTGCTCTGAAAGGAAGAGGTTGCTTCATATGCACTTCCATATCAGATCCATTCTGTCAGACTGCCCCTCTGCTGCCATCGGTCACACAGCAACAAAATGTAATGGGAGATTGTCTGGAAGGTTCAACCTCTACTGCCACACCATGAACATCCACTGCTGATGTCATGGGCCACCATAATTAAACAGGAGGCATTACTTTCAGAGTAGCCTTCGTAGTTGATCATCCTTTCATAATGACATAGAATGTTAGAGATTGAACTACCATTGCTAAGTTAAGAAGAAAAAAAAAAAAAACTGACTAGAAAGTTGCAAAATTGTTACTTTGACAAATTCAATTAACAGGACAGTGGTATTACATTATGATAATTTATTGTAATAGATGCATTTCTCTATATAAATACTTACTAATCCATTCTCTGGAATATCTCAGCAGTGCACAATGATAATCAATACACCCTTCTGACATATCTGTTAAATAGACAACCTGGTTCTCTATACAGGCTCCCTTTAGGAAATGGGCAGATAAAAGGATCTGATCCAAAGTCTACTGAAGGTAATAGAAAAACTCCTACTAGTTCCATTGCCAATATCTCAAGTGCGCCCTGCCTGTAATTAGAAGCAGATAGGTGCTGAAAAACTAGCCCTGGTAACTAACACATAACCCTGGGTCAAGCAATGAGTCTAGCTCAGATCTAAGAAAGAAACTCAAATCTACTGAATTTCTGCCTGGAGCTTTGATTACAAGACTACTAATCTTAATGGAAAATCAAGAGGTTTTGAAAGGAACATTAGCAAAGTGTTAATTTCTCACTTCAGGGGAACATATCGTTACTTAACTAACCAGCTTTTTTTTTTTTTTTTTTTTTTTTTCCCCTGGACAAATAGGAAACAAATTCTTTGCTATTGTGTTAATTAAGGATTTTTATTCATACCTCTAAGCAATATACTAGCCTCTAAATGATATACCAGCTAAGGCTGGAACAGGAATAAAACTAAATTACAATTAAGGTTTCCAGATCTGCCTATGTTGTAGTTTTCTAAATACAACCTTTCCACCCTGATCTGTAATTAGCTAATCTGTTCATAAGTTCTCCAGAACAGGCATTTCTGCAGAGCTCAAAGCTTCACTGTGAACTCTGAAACATGCAAAACATGGAAATGAAGCAATTTTGTATCAGAAAAACGGTAACACTATTTACTATATCTATCTCCCATTTTGTGGTGTTGCAGACTTTTTCCCCTGCTTGCTTAACAGGCCGCCACATAGGGCTTTTTACCTCTCAAGTTTGTTGCACAACATAATTCATAAAATAAAATCATATGTTTCTCTTCATTTAGAATGACACACTTAATATACTAGGCTAGATATCACAGAATGGCTTAGTTTAGAAGGATCTTAAAGACCACTCAGTACCACCTCCCTGCTATGGGGACAAGGCCACCACCACCACATTAGGCAGCAGAGAAAGGCAACAGCAGATCTGGGACTTAAAGAAGGACCCACAACTTCTACAAAGAGGCTGTGAGAGGCTGGTTCATGTGAAGCCATTACAGACCATACAGACCACACATGGGATTGGACATACAAGCAGGTCTATGTTATTTCTCTAGGATTGTGAAAACAGAGTTTGGGAGTAAAAAACAAATTCCTTTCTTTCTCCACATTCAGGAACTTATTCCAGGTATTCTCATAGCAGCTCTTGGCTTACACAAAGCCAGATGTTGGCACAATGTGGTACAAAGGCTCAGATTTGGGTTATCTACAGCCAGTCAGCTTCAAAACCAGACTCATCCACAAGCAGAGCACTGGCAGTCACAGGTAGAGCTGTAGGTTCAATCACAAAGAGGAAAACCAAGCAATTCTGAGAGTATACTAAAAATCATATTTCTATGTTTCTCTTAGGTTCAGAATAAAGCTTTTCTTTGCTTTTCACATAGTGCTTTTAGAGTACACTTGATTCATGCTTTCATACTGTTCTCCAGTACCTGAGAGCTGGCAATATAAGGATTTTTAAATTGAAGTTGGGATTCTCAAACAATCTTAAGAGCCTGAGAACTGGGACTGTGGGGGAAATAAACATCACCAATCTAAGTGTCATCACTGTGATAACACTGAACAGGATAAACTGCAAACTTACAGGTAAACAAGATAAAATAGGAAAGGGTAAGTTGAAAATAAAAACGTAGTCTTACACCTTCATCTATAACTTACTGGTTAGGCAAAAGTCAAAGCAGGAAGCAATGAGAAAGTAAAGGAAGAACTAAGTCAAGCATTTCAATTCTGGAAACTAATGCTAATTATTGGAGTGGATGAGAAATGAGAGATAATTATAGTAGAAATATATCTAGTTATGGCAGTTGTCACTTTCTTGTGGCTGTAATTGAGCAACTCACACCATCTTTTTTATCATGCTGGATATCCACTCATAACTCTCAGGAAAAAAGTTCCTTAAAGTGCTTTTTCTTTGCAGTCTGTGATTGCAAATACCATTTATTAGAAACCAGATTGAAGTGTAACATGTTGATGACGTTCCTGCAGTATTAATAAAGGAATAAATGTGCTACCTAGATCCAGAGGAAAGATATCAGAAACACATGATGTTACTTTTTTGGGTTTGTTTGTTTTTAACAAGGATGCGTTTACAGGGTGGCTGAATTCATGCAAGCTGTTCATTCAGACCTGTCAGTCTGCCATTTGGATTTATGGTAACAACTGGAAAAGGAGGCGGATTCATTCCCCAAGTACAGGCAAAGCTGATCTGTGGCAGAAAGCTATCTGTGTAGCATTCGCAACCAAGTTTTTATCATCGATAAATGCTAATGAAATGAGTTCTGGATAAATGAGAAAACTTTTAAAATATTATTAAAGCCATCATTGTGCAAGGCTTTGATTTTACAAACTGGGTCCTGATAATACTTCTTTCTTAGGAAACCACTTCATACCCAAGTTATCTTAGCTTAATGTCATTATTTTGATATGACTGAAAGTGCTGCTCTAGGAGCAGTTAGAACAAATGTCTTGATCTTTGGATATGAATTATCCATTTTTGTCTACCTGTGAATTAGTAGTAGTGGTTCAAAGTGTGTTTTCCCAATAGTGAAGGTTCTGTATTTTTAGTATCATGTTTTTTTTTTTTCTTAGGCCACTGAAAATCAGATGTTTTGCTCAGTTCCTGTAGATCAGCTATTGAAAGAAGACTTGTTGGGGGTGAACTCTGAAGCAGAAAGTGGCAGGTAGCAGATAACTGTGTAAGCAATTTGGAGTCAGGCTTTCTAAAATAGTTTGTAGGTTTTGATTGGTTTGCTGTAATTGCCTGGGCAAATTTTCTGATTGTCAGTTCACCTGATTAAGAAATGTAAGTAGTAAGGGTCTTCAAAAATAGTGTACTTTAAAAGCAGTAAATAATTAAAATTCACATTAAGAGCCCCTGACAAAACACGTTCACTGCAATTTAAAACATAATTATTTTATTTATGCTAATTATATGAAGGCTTTTATAGGAATATGATGCCTGATGCCTATGTGTTTCAATGGTGTCTTTATACAGTAGATCTTTCTGTATTCTACATTTTTGTTATTCACTTTATTATTTTCCACACATAAAGAATGTAATTCACCATCTATCAAAACAAGACTAAGCTAGGGAGAGGAATAAAAAGGAAATGATGCTTCAAGAAATGGCCCTGGTGTTATACTACTTATGTTAGTTTATTTTATACTCTTTCACTATTTGAGTGGATTGAAGAAGCAAACTCCTTGATCTTCTCCCCTGGTGAATTAATTGTTTATTACATATTAGGCTTTTTTAAACACCTTTTCAGAGCAATCTCTAAGGAAAGAGGACTTCACAACACAAGGTGCTTCTCTCTTGGGGATCAGCATCATAATACATTTACCCTGTGTAAGCTTGCATCTGATAAATACAAATAACCTACCTTTCAAATATTAATATGAGCCAAAAGTCAACTTAGTCATCTGATGAGGCACTGACAAATTCACATCCTAACCTATATGACATTTGTCACACTGAAGTAGAAACAATTATAACTAATTTTCAGTTCATTAGGAGCACTACAATGAAATGTCAACAACTTTAAAATTGTAGCAGAAGTGTACAAATTAATTTTGATTTTCTGAAGTGTAATTATCTTTGTAAGTACCACACTGTGTAATCACTTTTGGTGCTATTACTTGTGCAATCAATAATACTTAAATGTACCTAGCTGTTTCCAAACATAGTTTCCTAAGGTCACCCTTTACTGGTGAGGATATTTCAATGGGAGAACATAACTAATTGTTTCCCGACTGGTCAAAGATGCGGGGAGAATTAAACATATCTATTTATGCATCTTCCTACTTTTTTTTTTTTTTTTTTTTTCTTTTGAATGGACGCCTAGAAGGATGTTTTTGGTATGCAGGTATTTTTGATTTCTATTGCAAGTCCATTTTTGTACGCTGGGTGGCAGCATTAGCTCTCTCACGTGCGTGTGCCCCTCCTGGGGCTCATCCTACTTTCCAAACGCAACCTGACTGCGGGGTTAATTATATTCCCTCGAGCTAGGCAGTCAGGCCAGATTCGGCCTCACATTAGCCAGATGAATGGTTGGTAATCATCTAGAGAAGTACATCTAGTTCCCACAAGCTAGCCTGTCCTCAAGTGTCAGCATTTATAATAATTCACAAACTCATAATACTTGAATATAGAAAGACCACAAGAAGATGCATCCTGACAGAAATTTACTTTTCTGACTCATGATTAAGACCTATATAGTGTGACCTGACATTCTGAGAGGTACCCATACATTCTTGGACAATAGTGTTAACAGCATTCTGCTTATGATCTTGTTTAACTATTATTTTTCCAAATTCTTGGAGATCTCTAAAATCAATCGTGTTGGGAACCTCTGCCAACACTTCTGCAGCAGAACAGAAGCAGAGATGATTGCCAGTTTTGCCTATTAGCAGCAGCTACCCATGCAGTCAGGTTTCAAATTAGCTTCTGGAATCAACAGAAGGCTGCAGGATGCATCTTATAATGTAAACTGAATATGTCCTAGAGCATCTTGCTCTAACCCTGCTTCAGTCCTAGTTCAACTTCATCTAGAGAACAGCATCAATGATTTCTCTGTATTCATAAGAATCACTCTGAAGCAAAGCTAATACAACCAGAGACAGGAATGAAAGAATAAACTTTCTAATTATCCTGAAATTGCAGGCTGCTGAACATCCTGCCATTAAGACTGCCAGATCCTTGCATTTAGCTTATATGCCCATGTGCGCTTTATGAATTTTCTGTGATACAATTATGGAAGATACCAATATTAGACAGCATATTGTTTCTAGAAAGTGAAGAAATATGCTTTGGTTTGCTTCACGTGTCTAATTACTGTGATGCTGTAGTAAGACAAAGGATAGTAAAGACTTCTAGTCATATGAGTAGTTATATGAGTGTCAAGTGTTCCATTCACAGACTGAATATGTATATTGATACCTTCTAACATCATTTCAGCAAGGTTAGAACACCTGTGTTCGTTTGGACTGGTTACTTAGCAGTGATAATTCTACTCTGGTTATTGCTGTTTCTTGAAGGACAGTAGTTTGTGAAGCAAAAAATTTTGCTGGTTTCCAAGTCCCTCCATGGAGAAGAACAATCAGCTATGATTTTATTTCAAGGTGAAAAGCTGATTTTGACTGCAGCTTCTGTAAAAAGTCGATAGTATAAATAATAAACATTCATTGGAATTCCCACTCTGATTACTAAATTATCCTAAAAAACAAGGGAGGTGACTATTATGCCACAGAGAAAACAAAGCCTGAATACGTACCAAAAGAACAGTGACATAGTCAGCAGTAATGTGTCTTACCATTTATTGCAAAGTATTATTAAAAATCACTGTTTTTAGTAACATGTTAATTTAAGAAGCACACCAAACATTGAAGGCACTAACTTATTCAGAGGCTGAACATGCTAAAATACAGGGCAATGTTAACATAAAATGAGCAGCACATTCTTTCTTAGTGTATGTCATTTTTTTCAGAAGTAAATCTCTGTGTTTGTAATTTATATGGAAGGATAACTTCCTCATGTTCTTCTGTATGTCGTCTTCTCTTCAGAAATGTGCTTCTCATGTACAGGACAGGAAAATGCAGTTACAAACTGATGCATGTGTGACTACCTCTTTTTTGGTTGTAGCTGAGAATTCCTGTTTGAATAATTGAGCTAGCTTTGTGTCCAGTGTGTATTTCTGATGCATTTTTCAGTATTCTGAAGTTTTCTTTGATACTTGGGACAACAGAAACATGAAACTTTTTGCAAGTATTTGAGTCCATGGTTTCTAAGTGGCTGTACTGGGACTGTGTATTGGGCTGGGCTGACTGCAAGGAAAATGGGTGATGTTTTTTTGTTCTGCTTGAAACTGAATGTCTGAACTTTGATGACTCAGCAGATTCTGATGCTAAGTTGTCAGCCAGAATTTTTCAACTCAGAAGAAATTCCAGATAATAGCCTATTTGGTAATGGCATCAAATTCAGGTGCAAAGATTGCTGCTGATACTAACAGACAAATAAGTTTTAAGCTGTTGATACCTCATTTGTTATTTTCTTTTTATTCAAGTTCTCAATATGTGTATATTTTAGTTGCTTTCAAATATCATCAGTACCATATATAAGAGACTTCAATGTAGAAATTTGTAGTAATTGAAAAATCCTAACAGATTTAGTCAACTGCACTTGGTAGGCTTTGTTCTTAATCAGTTTCACTGGAACATCTTTGAAGTATGTATGAGTGCTCTGTACTGATCGCCTGGTTTCCTAGGAAAACCTCCTGAAAACTGTTTTCTAGCAAATTACTGAGGAAATTTTTATTGATAATCAGATTAGGTGAAATACAATCAATGATAGTTCTGGATAACTATCTCAGGTCAACTGTGTGGCATTTGGAAATTAAAGTAAAATCTGGATTCAATTTTTAAATTTTTTTGGATTTTGCTTTTTATGGCATAATCTAAATAACTCAATTGGAAAGGAAAAAGGATATGGTATATAACATACTCAGTCTCATAGGAAGTAACAAGATACTTGTTTGATCTTACATGGCTTACATTTGTATAAGTTCAATGCTCTTGCTGTAGCAGAAATGCTAAGTCACAGCTTAAACCAGTAATGAAGCACCTGGTGGAAAGGCAAGGCCAATCCAGGGGAGCTCAGCTGTATGCAATGCACCTGAGTGACTGGAAGGGCTGGAGCCAGGATCAACCCCTTCCCAGACCCCATTTAAGGATTGGCAGTGGAGGTGAGGGCATTTTGTTGGAGATCTCTGTATACCTGAGGCTTTCTGAAGGTAAGCAGTTTTGTTTCTCTGTCTACGGTAGATGCACTTGAGCAAATCTTTGGTTGCTGCAGCCTAGGATCTTGTTTCTCAGTTGTTATTGCTGCTTTTTCTATCTTGCTATGCTTGCCTGCTGGTTACTCTGCTGATAGAATATCTGGTTTGTGCACTGAAATGTATCTTCAGGTTAAGAGGTCCTTCTAGTGAGTAAAAACAGAAACAGTTAATGCTGTTTTGTCTGTGGCCCACCTGACTATTCTAGAGATGGTGTCTGAACCGTACTCAGGAGATGAAATAAAAGCGTTGACAAGATGTATCACAGCAGGTCATGCAAAATCCTGCAGAATAGTCAAAGTATGTATCTTCTGGCCTTTAAGAGGCACAATGAGTGATTTCAAAATTGGAAAAATAAAGCTGATCTTGTCAGCTGCAGTTAGACCTCCTTATCACTGAAAGATGATAGAACTCAATGTCTGTTTTAGCATTCAGTGCTCTTAATTTATGGGCGAGTAGTTTAGGTGAATTTTCAATGAGAAACTGAATTGGAGGTGACACAGCAGGAAAGTCAGTGTGTTTTATAATTGGATGGCAAATAGTTATTGCTGGTAGTGTGCTTGATGTAACAAGCCTTTGTATTGCATATGCCATTAAGTGTTTTACTGATTTAACAAGTGTTGTATGTCAGATAATTAAACATGCATTGTAGTTCTTAGTACTCAACTCCACAAGTCCAATGCAAATGCTTCTAATTTAGGTAGAAGCTGGGAGGTATATTGATACAAGCAGTGTTTCACATGTATAGCCTCAGTTTTGTGATAGCTGATTCTGTGTTGCTGTATAAGTTAGATGGTGTTTCCAGGCCTTCACCATTTTTTTTTTTAACATTTCTGTGATAGTGTTTATATAAACATCTAGCACAAGGAATGGAAGAGGATAAGTGAGAAATGTCCTCTAAATGATAATTCATCTAATAAAATGACTCCTTCATTAGGAGCTGTATCACTGCACCATGCTTGTCCTTCTTGATCCTAGCTTGTGGTTTCATTGTGAACAACAGAAAACTAGTTTCTGCAATGGGTAGTTTGCTTCCTGCTCAAGAATTCTGTTGAGGAAGAGGTGAGCTTTGCCTTTGTCTCACCCAAATCCAAGACGAGAGAATGGCTTTTTAGAGTGCGTAATGAATATATAAGATTCTGTAATAAGTATGAAAATGTTTGCTAAGTACTTCATTATAGACCTGAACTTTTTGTTTAGATCTAAGCTAGCTCATAAGACAAACTTTGTCAGGGAATAGTTAGATTCCTTGGTGTACGCACAAATAGCGTCCCTTCTAGAAAAACTCAACAATACCTCTCTGAGCTTCCAGTGAGGCTAGAAGTAGTTGTACATGGTTTGGTGGTTAATGTGGATGTAAGAACCCTTTGTATGTACTTGTCAAGGATTTTTCAGTTTTGCATGCTTTTGTAAGCTTGCTAATTTAGTCATTCTATGAACCTGAAGAGTATTCCAAAGATCTATTTCCCCATTTAATACTGATGTTTCTTCAGCCTGACATCTAGCATCTGTGTTAGTCCTTGAAATGCCAACCTCTCCTTTATAAAATATGTATGATTGTCAACCTTAATGGAAAATATCCTTAATGCTAAGGCAAATATTGTAGCAAACATCTTATACGTGACAGCTCATCACAGATCTTGCAAAGATATAATATGTGGGTGATTATCAATAGCATTACAAGGATCTTTCTGAATATACAGGTATATGCATTTTTAATTTGTCAAATGCTTTAAGAGGGATGTAAACTCTGATTTGATCATAAAAGCAGGTGCATTCTTTTGAACGGAGATTAAAAAGGAAACAATTAATCTTACATACCTGAGGATTTATGTAAGCAGCTACTTTTCAATAAAAAACATCCAAATGCATTTCTCCACTGATTTTGCATACGCATAAATAGGAAAAAAAAAGCCTGGATTTATCTGGTAGATAACATTTCACATCAAGGGAAAAATGCTAGAATATTTTCTGCTTCCTTATACAAATAAAAATATTCTTAATCATCTTAGTATATTGTTTATAATTTTGTGATGACTACTTTACAAATGCTGGAGATTTTGTAGCGCCAATTTGATAAGTTAGATCTGGAATAGCTATGTAGGCCTCCTACATCAATGAGCTTTGTTTTCCATCACTGTTATAAATTTGCTAGAGGATCATGAAGAGAAGATTGATTGGACTGAACATCCTTTTAAGTGTGATGGAAGTGTACAAAATGGACTGTTTTTGACTTCAAGCTGGGTGAAACCAACTTGATTTCACAGTTATGTTTTTGTAACCTCACATCAAACCAGAATCAAAAGGCCTGGATCTGTGGGAAGTGAAAGAGAAATATTTTTTTGTGTGTGAGCAGCTACAGGATGGGATCATAAAGAGTTGTATATCTTTAGTGCTCAGTGCCAATCTCTGCTGTATGCTGTGGTAAAGACCTCTACCCTTTGTCTAGCTGAGTGAGTTTGTAGTATTTCATGCCTTAATGTGGGGTAACAGTTTTTATGAGTAAGTATTCTTGCAAGAGGGTTCCAGTACTTTCCATATCACTCTATTGAATTCAGACTGAGCTCCCAGAGCTGCAAGAGTCAGTTTAAGCTTATGGCAATAAAACGACCAGATGTAGTATTTGTAAACACAAGAGTCAAGCTCCTGCAAAGAACTGAGTGACTCGCTGTCATTCAAGATTTGGCACTTGTTGCATTTGTGTTCCTGTTACTTCTGTCATGCATGCACTTCCTAAAACTTTTACTTTCTTTGCATTTCTCTGCAAGATGTAGAATTGAACGCTGATATAAAGGCAGAGGAATAAACAGAAGCAGGAGGAAGATGGAATGCCTTCCAAGTGCTCTCAGGGATCATACACGTGTGTGTTCTTGTGTTTTTACTTAATTTTATCAGAATGATTATCTTAGGTTGTTTTCCTTTTCTGAGGAACACTTTAATCCAATCTCTACCTTGTTGCTATGTTCACATTTTTGCAGCCATTTGTTACTTTGTGTTGGGCTTGTTTTCATGAATTTCTTAACGTCTGATGAAACTGAATGCTTAGGGCTTTAAATTCAACAGTTAGAAGAGAAAAAGAGGGTGACTGTGAGCCCAGCATACATAGAATTCCCACTGTCCCTCATGCTGAATGACTTTAAATATTTCACTGCTTTGAACATCTCATACTACTGGCAGTTATGCTTTTGTAGTGTCTACAGCTCACTTTGTCTTATTTTAAGAACTGACAGTGTCCCAGGAATGTATTTTTAAGGAAGAACTTGAGTAAAATATCCCAGTGTTTTTTTCCAAGCTATATCTGATAAATACACACTTTTTTTGTTAGACTGTTCTAAGATAGCACAGCACAGTAATGAAATTTTAGAACATGTTAAGGTAGTCTCTTCCTGGTACACAGGATTAAGAACTAAGAAGAGTTTTCTCTAAGGCAAGCTATGAACCTTCTTACTTGCAAAAGTACTGCAGGGTCAATGTATTGTGGATCCTCACAGATTTTAGGTGAATTGTAAACTTCTCCCAAGCTGTGGATTTTCCCATCTTCTCATCAACTGCTAGACAAGTCAAGGGTTCATCATAGCGTGAGGGATAAAAGGATTCACTGGAGAAAAATCTTCAATGAAATCCATAGTGATTTGTTTTGGCTCACTGCAGTGCATAGAGTTGCTCTTAAAACTTCAGTTGTCAAACCATTTTTAAGCTTGCTGTTTGGAGATAAGGAAAAAAATCTACAGAAGTCTGGTATATAGCAGCTATAAAGAGGAACAAAATCCTACAAATGCTGTGAAAGCCTTTGTTTAAGAAGTTGTTTTTTAACAGTCATTAAGACTTGCATCTCGTGAGCACCATATAAAGTAGTAGCTACCACCACTGCACTAAACTTCACTGATGAACAGCAGTTTGTCTTGCAGCCATTTAAGCCTTCACACACTGCACTGGTACTTGTGTCCAAGCATCCCTGATCTGCACCACTTTCTTCAGCTGGAAAACATGTTTTGAATTGTATACTTCACTATATGTGTGAAGAGCAAAGGCAATATATTGCTTATGTTTTCAATAAAAGGGCCACATGTTGACTCTGTGAGCAGAGGAGGGTATTCATAAACCAACTGCACACTGAAAGGATGAAACCAAATATGTAAGGATTAAATACTTCACTGAAACAGAAATTATGGCACTTTTTAATAGGAGCGAACAGGTGGTGCTTTTAAACCAACTGAAATTAACCCATGTTCAATAATTTATGCACTCAAATTGACTCTAACAAATGCTGCCTAATTATGCACTCTTGGAAGGATGTGCTTTACAATAGTTTTCAAATTGGAATTTTGGATCTAGCCAGAATAGTCTTCCCACAGCATTCTTAGTATATAATGCAGTAAAAGGATGTTTAAAGTAACATTGCTTGGCATGGAATCTTGCTGTAGTTGTCTACGTAGTATAGTTTTCACATTTTTCAAACAGTGAAAATTAATAACAATCCTATCTACAATTTCCTTAAAGAAGCTCTTCATGTCAAGGAGCATTCTCGAGGAACAGAAATAGAAGTAGAGCATTTCATCTGTAGATCTGTAGCTTGTCTCAAGAGTACATGAATGCAGAAGTCAGCACTTGAAGTCGATTTTCTGGAGGACAAATAGACAGACCATCGGTAATCTTTAAAGTCTTTCTATTCTCTTTCACTATGAAATAAAAAATGAACAAAACAACAAACCAACCTCCAAACAGTACAAATTGTTGAAATACTTAGCCACATCTGTGGGCTGTTTTAATGAGTTCTTTTCTCTTTGCACAAGGAACATCTCTGTAAGTGACCACTATACTTACTGCATATAGTAGTTTTTTCTGCATCTATATGGCAAGAAAAACTTTATACTATTTAATCTTTAGCTGTTTGTCCTATTCAATGAGATGTCATGACTACCCTTTCTCATCTGTGGAAATAGTGACTGACCCTATTTTAACATGTGAAGAACAAGGAAATAGTGAGATTAAACGAAATGTTTTATGTCTATGGCAAGTATGGTCATAGAGCACCTAAACCCAACCAGTGCCTTTCCTTTTTATTGCCACCACTGTTTGATCTTAAAATGTTCTAGCAGCAACTATTTTCATTTCCTATTCTTTTTTTTTTTTTTTGTCTTGAGTAAAAAGGAGCATTTGAGGTGAAAAAACAATCCTTTGGGGAATCAGGACTGACCACAGATTCTTCTGTTCCTGTGAGCAGAGAATAGAAAATTAACTCTCTTGTCTCTGTACTCTACTATAGTTTACAGTGCAGAAGTTCAATTTTTGAGCTCTCATAAATTGCTCAGTATATGCTGCTAATTATCAGTCACTGTGATTCACTGAAGTCACAACCTGACTCCTTAATGAGCTTCCCATAAATCTGTTCTATTCATTAGAGGTCAAATTGATAACTACTAAGAAGGAATATCGGTGCTGAATATAGTTCTATAAGTATGTAATTAGAACTGAAAACACCACAACACTTCTTACCCTCCTCTCTAAATTTTTAAGTGTGGAATTAAAAAACTCTCAAGTAACTGGTGGCTCATAATAGGGTTATCTGAGAACAGTAGGAAGAAATGGAATGATCTCCCAAAATTAGGAGAAAAGGGGATGTTTCTTATACGCATTATTGATTTATTATGCACAGATGTATGCACTCCCTCTGTGGGGTGGACATCTAATGATCCAAGCATTCATTATGAAAAAGATTTGTGGCTGACCCTGTTTGTAAGTACATTATCCATTATAGGACACAGTGTGGACAAGCTTCATCCTGAGAAGGGGACAATAGGGAAAATCTTTAACAACATGCTGATAGACTATTAAGATGTAATGTCTTGCAGCTTGTTTCAAGGAAGACCAATCTTTCTAATGGCTGAATGATTAGAAGTAACAATTCCCATGTGCCTTTTGACATGGAGTAGCTGGTGAAATTGTTGACACAATTTATAAAACTAATAAAACATAAAGATGGTCATTCAGGTAGAATCTTTTCTTTCTTTTTCACAGATAAAAGACAACATCAGGACATACAAGGCATGCTTGAGTCCATGAATGTAAAGATGGAACTTATTTAGAACATTTAAAATTAGACCATTTCTTCTGTGTATACAGATAAGTTACATAAATTTGAGGGAAAATGACTAGGGGGAGGAAACTGGAATGAGATGTATACTATAAATTTAGTCTGAGATTAAATATACTTCATATACATACACCATATCTTGCAAGCTTGTATTTACAAGCTTTCAATAAGAAACAAACAAGTGGAAATTAAGTGCGATTTTTCATTTATTTTTGCTTGCAATATATATTTAACATAATGGGTAAATTGCTTTAGAAAAAGCATTGATTTAGACTGAAGTATATTTTTACTTCTGATACTACTTCTTCCAATGCTGAGCCAAAATATGAATGTATAGAAATATCTTAACATTTGAAAGTTGTAAAATGTTGCTCCTACATAACAAGACAGCTAGAAAGACAGCAAAATATTTGTGTGAACGTCTAATTTCTTCCTATCATAACTTACTGCTTTTTACTGAAGTTCTTAAGTTTTTTAAAATGTTGATGCATTACTTTGGCCAAAGTAAGACACATCCTCTGTTACTTTCAAATTAGTATGAGATTTTATTTTTTTTTCACTCTGTTTAAAGTGTGATCAGGCAGCGTTAAATCCATGAGAGCTGTGTTTATGTACAGCTGCTGACAGCCTTACTCTGTTTCAAGCACTGCTGAAGTTTTTGGAGATTTTTATGGGGAAAAAAATGTGCATGGTACAAATATTTGTTTACTATCTCCTATTATCTCAATGTTCTTTGATAGCGTGATGTTTTCTTTCAGGAGTCTCAATTTATACTGAAAGGATTTTTTAACAAAATGAGAAAATTCAAGATCAAACATTAAAGTCCTGATGAAATGAAAAATTAGTTGAGAGACGAGAGGGATGATGGTTCTAAAGGAATGTAAAAGCTGTAAAAGGAGACTAAGTTACTGTAGATAATTATGGTTGTCAGTCATAGCGATCACAAGATTACATTAAATGTCAAGACTCAGAATGCTGGTGTATTATCAGGACTGAAGTAGGATGTTTGCAATAAGTAATGAAAGAAACATCAACACAACTTTAAGGTAACAGCTGTCTTTTGTTCAGCAATATTCACATGCTTCACATCAAGAGATCCCTAGATCATCTTGCTATCCTATCACTGGAGGAACAATGTACTGGATGAAAGAGGAATTGACGGAGGAGTTTCTATCCTTTACTAGGAGGTGAAGCAATGGAATAAACGCAAGTAATTTTGAGGTGAGGAAAGATCTGATAACTGAAGAATCCTGACTTTTTTGTGAAGGTGGTCAGTTGGAGGCACTGGTACTGCACTGCTGCAGGAGCTGAATGGAGTTTGCCAGATAAACTGAATGGAGTGCTCTGCTCCAATGATCGAGTTGCGTAGTCGGTAATGGCTGCCTTCGAAGAAGTCAGGCTTCTCATCAGTCAGAATTCATTGTGACCATGGAACTGTGATATCTTAATATTGAGATCCTACTTAGAAATAAACATTTAAATTGGCTTTCAAACGAGTTTTAAAAATTTCCTCAAAATGATCAGTCAGAAAATGAAGTGGCAGATCTGCTTTTAATTTCTCCTTGTCCAAGTTTTTAAACAGACTTAAGCAAAATGCCCACACCTACAGTATTACCAGTATTTATGTGTTATACTACGTCTGTTTCATCACTGAGATTCCCTGTATCTGAAAACTTTTTCCCTAGGTTGATTGTATGACAACTTTTTAGCAAGAAATTATTCTCCTACCACAAATCACTTCAAATTTATCTTGAGCTTATCTTGGAGATTATAAAGACCCAGCTCCAGTCTCAGAAAACTCTTTTTAGCTGAATCCTTACACCCTGAGGAAAATCTCTATTTTGCTTCAGGCTTTCTTAACCATCAGTCATAGGTCTTTTACAAAATATGCTCCAAGGCCATCTTTAACCTTTTTCTCCTTTCATTCTCCTGCTGCTTTATGGCAGGTAAGGGATTTTTTAATACATGAGTTTTAGTATCTGTAGGAAAGTAATTCCTGATAAGTAACTGTCTTTATGAATTCCATTTCTATTCTCAGTAACAGCTTGCATTATTTTTCATTTCACTATAAATTCTTTTTGGTTTATAATGCATTTTCAAAAAATGAGTTGGGGATATTTGACCAGGCTGGTGCTTTGTCATACTATATTTTTTGTCTTATTAGAAACTGGAAACCAGTGTAAAACTTTAACAGAAAATGAGTGCTGTTTTTACAATTTGAACATATCTAGTGGATCCAAAAATGTTCCTCCCAGTTTTGTTCTCTTGAATTTTCATAGGAAGCCAATAGAAAAGATAAGGACACATGAAGTAAATGTTCAAAGTCTGTTGAGTATTAAAGAGGACTTTTTTTCTGATCCACCTGCTTGATGACTCGTATACCACAAAGTACATTGCATTTCTTGAAAAGAAAATGAAGAAACTGGTGTGTGAGACTTGTCATACCAGCTAGGAAGTGTGGAAATACATATTTGCTAGTACAGACCACCAGCTCTTCTGGCAATAATTGGTGATTTTCTAAGGGTCTGCCTTAAGGAGTCATTAAATGACTGAATCATAGTTTCTTTTCCAAATAGATATCTTGCTGTCATGACAGCAGAGAAGCATGAACCCAAGCATATCCTGAAGTTAAACAACAAAACCCTTAAACAGGTGAAGGAGAAAGATAAAAGAAAAAAAAATGAATTTCCACTGTTCAAAAAACATCGGATGAGTCTTCAGATTCTTGTTCTCTGAGCAAGTGTTTTAATAATACTGGTTGGATTTGTATGCTGATGATCATAGCAGATTTAAACTCTTTGGAAACTCATCTGACTTCCTCTGAGATGATGCTGGGTTTGCTAGCAAAGTATCTTGTATCAGAGATTCCATTTTGGACACTGAAAGGATTGAAGGGCTTGGAATTATTTAATATTCACATCAAACAATCTAAACCTGAATGAATATAACCTTGTGTTGCACATCTTCATTCCTTAAAATCAATTTTAAAACACCTGTTACTTTCAGCAATAATTATCTCTTGCTGTCCTTCAGAGCCCTTCTGTCAACCTATTGTCCTTTATGCACTTGAAAAATATCTTTAAACCTTGATCTTTTTGACTTTGTATTTTTGCCTGCCTTACCATATTCAAAACTTCTGTGAACTTCAGGCTGTGGCTTATCTGTTCCTTAAGGACTATTGTTTTCATACCTCCAAGTCTTCCTAATTTCCCTTTACCTTTTCATCATCACTTCCTCTACTTTGTGTGGATAAACATTTAGTTTGGGAATGCATAGCCCTTGAGAATATGTTATATAGAAATACTACCCTGGGACTAACACAGTGCAAAGCAACATGATAAATATCAGAAGAGCACTGTTCTTACATAGCAGTAAACACAGAGGAAAAAAAAAGAAGTGAAGACTGAAATAAACAGTATTTCCCCAGCCCTCAGCTTGTCATCTAAATAGAGAGATTGAGTGCTAGTGTTTTATGAGGAACTGAACTACTTTTGGTTTATACATTATGATCTTAAAATCATTGACAGGACAAAAGGAAATATTTTACAGGAACATCTGATAGAACAACATACTTTAGGGAGCAGGGACTATTCTTCACTTGTTACCTTAGAGGGTTTTTAGATTTTGAAAGGCTCCTTTTTGTCCTTTGTAAATAGTCAGTGTCTAATTTGGGGGATTCAGGAAGGACGTGGAGAGTAGTACTGCTTTTTGAAGACTTCTTCAGGAGAAGGATCCCACACTGCTGGTGTTCTTTGATTATCTGCTCCCTGGGATTTTTGAAACTGTAGTATATAAATGTATCCAGGCTGTCAATTGGGCTCTCATTCTTTTCCCTGTTCTTAGTAATTTGTTCTTAGACTTCCTGATAGGTTCAGCTGAGAATTAATTTAAGCATGGAACGGTCAATCAGAAACCTATGTCAAAGTGGTAGCATCTGGGACTGGGAGAGGATTTAACCCAAAGTTCTGTAATGTGGATGTGGCTGCTCTCTAGAATGTGTGAGGTCTGGCAAATCTAGCTAACATTCGTTAGCCAGATAATGCAAGTAGATTCCTGGGTCAGGTTGTCTTCCTAAATAAAACAAAGGATTGAAGTTATTGCTGAAATATAAATTGGTAGCAATCTGTACTCTGATGACAAAAAGTAACCACTGAGACAACAGAGATGTTGCAGAAGTTCCCTGTGCTGCATAAATACAATTATTGTGTAAATCAAGAGATTTATATTTGCATTAAGTGGCTTTATTTTATTATGAAAAAAGTCTTTATAGCTGATATATGTACAACTAAATTCTACTTTAAGAATTCTATATAGCTGGATCAGTATAGAGTATATAGAGGAGGAAAAAAATCTGATCTTTAAATCTATATGTACAGAAATGAAGTCCAAATGCCCAATGATTTACTATATAATAGCCAGCTATTTTCAGATCCCTGCTCAGAGAAGTAAGATGTAGAGAAACATTAAGTAATGGAAAAGGAAGCAGATAAATGACACAACTGTTGTGAGGCTAATGTGATCCTAAATAATAATCACTAAGGCAGTACTGCTGCTACAGTAGGCTTAGCAATGCGTTTCAAAGAGCCACATTGGAATTCGTATTGTGTTACAAAGGGGATAAGGTTTGATTGGTGTACATCAAAGCAGGTGAGTTCAGGATTTTTTGGTAGAGTGGTCTCAATTTGTGTAGGAACATGTATACATGTAAAACTAATACCCATTTATTTTCTGGGAGGAAAAAACCAAATATGTTCATTTCCAGTAACATCAGCAACATGTTATGATACAGAAGTAACTGTTCAACAATTAAGGAATTCCCAAAATGTGAATGACTAATGTAACTTGATGTGAATTGATTAGCATCTTTGTGTATTTGTTTGCAATTTTTTAATTGTGTCTTAAATAAGTAGATAAATCTAGTAGTGGAAATAAACTATGAAAGTTTATGTTCATTAACTGTTCAACTAAACTGCATATTAATTGACTGTTAAGTGGAATACAGTGCTAGGGTAATTAGTTTGACTCTTTTTCATAATTCAACATAATTTTTTGCAGAATCACCCCCCTCAAATCAATTTCTGTTAGGTATTATTGATTCATGACTCATTCCAGCACAAAGACTTAATCCTGCTAAGTATGACTATATAACATTGCTCTTGCTTTAAGTAACATGCTAAAAGGGGACTTATGATTGCTGAGTATTTTGATGCTTTGTGATTGTGCAGGTTTCAGTAAATAGGCTTTGGTTAGACCACAAGCGTCACCAAATATTTAAGTGTCAATAGGAGACTTCATCTTCATTCCTTATGTTTATGTTGATAGAAAATGTGATTTTTCTGGAGCTGAGGAACATGTAGTATCTGACTCCTTATCTAGAAGAGTCTCTTATAAAGAGAATATTACTTGGCTTGTTCACGTTTTTCCTTATGGAGCTCTAAAAACTGTTACCAGTATACTCCTGTTTTTTAAAAAAGTAGTAGTAATGATAAAAATTCTTACATTTAAGTTAAATGATCTTTGTTCTGAGAATGTCACGTACCTATGCTGAACTCAACAAATTCATCCTTGTGAAATATGCTCTGAGTTTCATGAATGCAATTGTCTGTCCAGTAAAAATAGGAGAAAAACTCCAACGCTTATTGTATGTCTTGAATATCTTGCAGGAGAAAAGTTCAGTGTACAAAGGCTTAGGACAGCTGAAGGCTTGGTAAGGGCACCGAACAGAAGTATGAAGATCTGCAGGTTATGCCAGTGAATATTTTGTGATGGGATTTAACGGAACATTGTCAAATGAGTGACTATATCTTTGTCATGCATTTTCCATACATCAGGTTTGCTTTAGCCATAAATATAGTGAAACAGCTATTTCCACCATGGTCATAAAATAGTCTGCTTGGGAAATGATTAATTTGGCCAATTTTGGCTCAGGAATAGTCTATTGCTATCTTGAGGTGACAGGCAGTTCTCATTTAAGTACTATTATACCAAAATGAAACAGATCTCTCAATTTCCAGAACTGAGAATTGCTTTTCAGAAACCTTGCAGTGCTGAATTAAAAGGGGAATTCCAAATTTTAGATGAAATTATCTATTCGGTGTCATCTCTTGATTACTGAGTATTATACTTCTGCTTATTCAGCAGCCATTTTTTGTTCCTAGATATACTGTTGTGTCAAACATCTGAAGGATTTCAGTGCAGCATCTGAAGGATTTCAGAATGGTGGCATTCTAAATGTTCTCATGCTACAGCATCATGCTGAGTGTTCTCTTCAGAAGAGGGTTAGAGACTCATACAAAGCTATTCAGCAGAAACTTTTCCGGACATGAAAAAGTTTTTAACTTTTTTCTTAATGCCTGTGGCGATTTGGAGAGCTGAGACATCTTTGAAATACAGAATTTTTTGTTCCCTTACTTGAATTCTAGCGCTGTTTACAAGTGCTGGAACACTTTGAACTGTTTTTGGTTGGAAATAAATATACTGTTACTCTGAACTCTCAATTGTAAAGAAAGCTGTCTAATTCAATGAGCTGCCTTTAGAGAATATTTATTTGCTTTGTTTTCTTGATGGTTAGTATCCTTAATAGTTTTATCTGGGGAATGTGAAGGCTGTACCAAACTCAGCACAGAGTTTAGGAAATAGGAGACTTGGCATGAATATTTTGTCCAATTCAACAGATAGTTACAATTAAAATGCTGTTTTTACAAAGGCATCAATCAATAACTTAAGAATATGATTATATAAATGTTCATTGCAGTTATCCAGCCTCAGATATTAGATGATGAATCAAAATAGGCAACCCTGTAAATAATTCTTTACTAGACAAGTGAGTTGATTAAGTACTGTTGCTTTGTAAAATGCTGGAAACTGTGGATCAAATGCTAACAGATATAATAGCAGAACCAAGTGTGTTTTTTTGTCAGTTTTAAAAAGTCTTCTGATTCTGCTCACTTCCATCTTTGTATACAGGGAAGTCTTTGTGTGCTCTGATCTACATTTTATCATGTGCCATGGTGAGCTGGGCAGTTCTGGCTGTGGTAGGAATGTAAAAGGGATGAAGAGGACAGATGTAAAATCTATTTCAGATGAGACCCTGCAAGGACTTGGATCTGATTTGGAGTCCAGTTTGATTCTTACAGTTCACTATATGGGCTTCCTTTGGATCAGGCAGATCTAAAACCTCTTCTTAGTTTATGAAGTATCAAAAAACTATAAAAATAGCTTGGAAATCTCTCCTATTTCAGTGTTAGAATGTTGTTCAGTGCTGAAAAAGATGGTTTCTTCTGCTGCAGAAGTTGGAGTCTGTGTGTACTAAGACTGAAGAAGCAGTGCCCTGCAGGTTACCACATCATGTCAAAGATGGAAAATCATAAAATTAAATGCTTTTTTAAACTTTTCCTACATATTCCAATATAGGATTTTGTTTCAGAAGTAAAGTAGAACAGACTCAAGTTACTTAGCTGAGAGCCAAATTGGCACAAGTTGGTCACGTGGAAACAACTTGTGTCTGAACCCCACCTATTGAACTCTGAGGTATGAGCAGTATGTTGGGCTGGGTACCAAGCTAGTATGACTTCCAGCTTCAGGGTCTGAGCTGACCCTTATCCAGGCAGCTAAAGGCAGGTGCAGAGCTGTGTCTTTATGCAACAGGCTGCCTTTAAGATGCATTCTGAAAGATGGCGGAGAATTTTACAAACCTGGGGAAGAAAGGAAAAAAAAAAAAAATCACAAAGTAGGGAGAGCTCTGTAATCCTATGAGATGGTTGTGTTTGAAAGTGCAAGTTTCTTTGTTGAAATACTTATGTTTACCTGTGTTCATTTCCTAGGCCTGGTGTTGATTTGCCTGTTCATTAACAAAAATTGACTTAATCAAACAATATCTTGATTAAAGTGAAGAATTTGCAGCTTCTGTCATATAGAGGCACAGTTCCAAACTACCTTCAGAAGATAAACAGAATGAATGTCAATGAACAGTTGACTTTGTTTATAAAGATGCAACTTCATTTATTTTCAAAATAGTATATCTGCAAAAAAGTGAGATGCAAGGATCCAATTATCTCAATGAAATGCCAATTTTCGTCATGAAGTCCTCACAGGAAGGAAGCCAAACATTTGTTTAAACAGGCTGAATTTGTGAGATATTGGGGAGTCACAGCTTGAAAGCTATCTGGATGATGTAGATCTCATTAAAACCATTCATGATGATTAATAAAATTGTTATGAACTTCATACCAACAGGAGATCCTAGTGTTTTTTTAACTTAAATGGACAGATGAAAGGATAGTTGGCACATCCCATAATGTGGATTTCTTCTTTTTCAGCACTGCTGTAAACAAGTGTTTACAACACAGGGAACCTTGATCTGACACCTGTGAAGATTTCCATAGTGCAATGGTTGAAAAGTGGAAGTCGTTACATTTGCTCTTTTTCCAGTGCACTGGGAGTCTGAACTGCACTTTTGCACTGTCCTTATGAAATTATTTTTCTGTTCTTAAGCAACGGTGAAAGATAAATCAATAGTTGTTAGCTGCTGGAAGCATCAGATTTCTTTTAAATGGCTTGGTGGTCCTATTTGTGGTGGTGGAGGCTGCTCAGATCTCAATGTTATGAAGCTCAATAACACCTAGTAGAGACATTGTTAACAGTAAGCTCAGTGTGAAAGTTATTTCCATGATTAATTTAAATAGTAACTCATCCTGAATTGCTCATCTCACACACCTACAGGAGAAACTATTTTCACTGCAATTTTAGGAATATTTCCTTGTCTTTGAGCTCTAGAGGATTTAGCATTAGGAATATTCTCACCTTCCTTTCCCTAAGCTCACCTATTGTCTATTATAAGTAATCAGTGTTGCTGAGAAAATACTGCAATTATTTCAACTATGCTCTGCATATTTCTGAAGGAAAGGCGAATAGTACGTTGCAGGAAAATACTGAAAGCTACCTTATTTTAAAGCATGTCTGTAACTTAAATGGACATGATTTTAAAACAAATTAGTTTTGATGGTATAGGCAAAATGCAGCAGAGTGGAAATCAATAAATTGATGCTTCAACAACAAGGGTTGTAATTTGGGTTTTGGAAGTACTGAAGTAATCATTAAAACTGAATCAATAAGAATAAAACCCATAACAATTTATCTATTGCTTCTTGAGGAACAGACTCTTCACTCACAGTACAATGTTAGCTGGAGGAGGGGGCTCAAGCTCCCTGTACTGATCCTTTTTTTTCCTCAACCTTGGTCTACATTTAAAAGATAATTGGCTAATATTTGTATTAGATCAGAGATGCAATCAGGATGCTGAACTGGAAATAGCAGCCTTCAGCAGAAGTGAACATATCCTCCAGGACACTACAAACAAGCCACTGGCTAGTCTGTTAAACTCTTTATCCCCTCTGTCTTGCTTGGGATTGCTGCCTTTACAAATGCATGCTTGCTGTCAGTCAACCACTCTCTACAGCTTTGTATTAATCCTAATATGCCATGGCTCAGAGGATGCATCACTGGCTGTCTCGAGCCCTCCAATTCTCACTCCAACTCCACACATGCTAACATATCAATAACGACATTTTTCTCTGGGTTAAGTCCTTGTTATCAAGATTAACCTTCATTTTATTCTTCATTCTAATATTATATCTTCAGTGTTAAATCATCTTCAGGGATCTCCCTTATAATTTCCTTAACCCTCATTTTAGTAAATGCTGCTTATTCATGCCCTTTTATTCTATTCATTTCTTTTAAGTGTATCTATTCTTACCTAGAATTGTCAAGGAAGCCAGGACCTTTGGCTTAAGGAATGCTCCCAGAGCTTGAGAGAGCTGTGTTATTAAATGGAAGAGTGAAAATTACATCTTAATTCCCTTCTTCATTAAACTATGAATGATCTCTGTTCTTAGTGCATCCTTTAAATTACCGAGTTTTAATAGAAAAGAACTGTTTTTCATTACTAATTTCCCAATAATTAAGCATATACTGACTTCTTTTCAAAAGCCATTAACGGTTTGGAGTCTCTAGATCTTTTAACAAAGTTTAAGAATGCATCCCACTTTGTATCAATTATTATTCTAATTATTATTTTATTGTAAAAATTCCACTTCAGTGTTGCTTCTCATTTCCATTTGTAGGCAGGATAATGATTGTATTTGAGGAGAGAGTAATAAGTAATTGTCTTAGAGTTCCTTCTCCTTTTGCTCTAAAAAAGGAACATTTCTCCTTCCTGCCCCCTGCTGATAAAGGGTCTTTGTCCTTTTGGGGGGAAAAAAAAAAACAGAGAATGGATAAAACTATATCTAACATAAAACTGTAGGTGAGTGGGGAAAAAAAATGTATAAACTGTCATAATATTGGGTTTGTCTCCAGTATAACTCACCTTGCTTATTGGTTAAAACCTTGCTGTTGGTTAAAATGGGATAGCAGAGAGACTTCAGCCAGGTATCATGACTTCATCTCACTGGACTTTGTGTTTGCTTTTAAGGAGGGCTTGTCACAAAGAAGTTATACTCTAAGTGAACAGTGGAAAACAACTTAAGGGAAACAATCAGGGAAAGTACAGGAAGTGAAATTAATCAAGAAAGCTGTAGGGAGTTACTGATGTTAATTGATCTGCCAAACTTCTAACAATTTTCACGCTTCTTTTGGAGTTGATTCTAGCAAAGCTTAGGAAATGGGGTTGAAAAGCAGTATTTGGCATGACTTCTAGATGTCATTATATAGAGAGATTTTATTAAGGAATGCTCCCTTTGGCTTCTAAGCCCATCTTTCTCATTTTTTCCTCTTGCTTGGGGTAAGTACTAGAGAATATCTGAAGTATGAAGATTTTCACTTGTTTTTCTGTTGTTCTGGTTTTTATTAAACCAAAATGGGTTTGGCCTTTGAACGTGAATGTTCCAAATGTTTTGTAGAAAGGAAAAAATTGCATTTATCTTTGTAATGACACGAAGTGAAGCATAAAAAAGTGATGAACATCCCATCAGGAAGTATAATTAATACTTATCACTTCTACATTATTTTCAACTGTACTTTTTTTCTTTTGTACTTCTTTCTCCAGTCTTCCACCTGAGTGAATAAGATTATCTACACTTACACCCACTGAGGGAACATAATGAAATTATAGACCTGCTTTTTCAAATTTAATAAGGGGTAACACATTTTTCTAGAGCTGAAAACTAGGTTTGGTTACCTGTAAACACAAGTATTTTCTTAAGCTTAAGACAAGAATATTTTTCATGTCCTGACCCAAGCTGAAGTCTGCTTGGAATGAATCACAAAACTACTTACTGAACAGTGAGAAATTGCAGGATTGACAAGTAACTGTGGCAGTTTCTTTCATTTTCTTTCACTGATAATGCAATAGCTGAGGACTAAATGAAACTGCTGTAGCCATCCAGGGAGAAGAAAGAAATCTAAGCATGGAGTTTCAGAAAATCTTGGGTAGTTATACTTTACCACTTCAGTATCTGGTGAGGTAGACTGTTCATGATGTAACATACCGTGTTCTATTGGCTTTGTAGTGCTTAAATGGTTGTATGGGCAGGAGGGGAAAAATGAAATTCAAAGTAGCGAAAAAGATTACAGATTTACAAATGGAATTAGTTCTGCATAACCATTATCAACTGTCTTAATTTAAAAATAAAATATCAGTAATTCTTCTATATAACTATCACTTCTACTGATGAGTGTCTGTGTGCATTGTGGATGACTGAGTAGATGAGCTGGCATTCTGACCATCTACAGGCATACCAGCAATTGTCCTAATAGGATAAACAGAAAACAAAAATAGGAAGAAAACACAATACCGTCCTTGAATAATTATGCTGCTGCTTCCAGGAAAGTCACTTTTCCTGTCGGGGATGCTGATAAGATAAAGTACTGCAGTAACAACCAGCTTTCTCCTAAGCCAATGCTTTGAGTCAGAATTGCCAAGATGAGTGAGAGGACACTCTCATCACACGTGCCTACACTATCTGGCAGTAGGAATTGAGTCTGTTCCAATGGTGCAGCCTCATGGGATATGAATGTTCAGAGTATGTCATGGGTTCTGGTTCTAAACATATCCCTCAGCATATCCCGGTTCCAGTCCTTCAGCTCATGTCATACCTTCAGAAACAAGCAGAAGTTTCAGATATATCATGTGATAGAATGGATTTTTTCCAAATCATGAAAAAAACACCCCTTGTTTCAAGTAAAGCTTTGTAAAGATAATTATGAAACAAGTGCTGGTCATAGGTGAAAAAAGGCTTGTCTTCTAATGCTGCCTTTGGTGTACACAGAGCAGCATATATTGCAGACATAGCAGAATTTACACACACACAAAATTCTGTTTCAAATAGAAGTTGTCAATTTTGATAGGCTTTCCCAATTTTCCTTTCTAGAAGTAATATTTAACAGTACCATATTCTTCATCTTCAAAACACAAACTCACAATTTGTTACTTGATGCTCTGTTCCCTTTTCTTTAAGCTGATGAGCTTTAACTTTCATTGTAATCTAATTTCTTTTAGGATTTTTAGGAGTAGTATAACAAGCATAGCAGTGTTCAAATGGGAGTATATATTAGATATTGTACAAGAGATATCATAATTGCTAGTTCTAGGAGGATGGTGGGAGAAGCTGTATTTTCATTAACCACAAAAAAATTAAAAATTTCACCTTAAAAAGTACTTAAAAGTATATTCTACTAGCACAGTCTATCCTAAAGTCCTGGTAAGACATTATTTCTGAGTTGATTTTGAGTCTTTATTAAACTGAAGCGTGGTGTGTGGATTTTGATCTACTGAGGTCTGCACAAAAGATACAGAAGTAGATGCTATTTCTCCTCCTCCCTTCCTATGCAGTTTGAATCAAACGCTTTCCATCTCTCTCCAACTACACGTACCTTAGGGAGTTTACCATGTAAACCCCAGAATTTTACTTACTACAAATCATATTGTCTATGAGATTTTCCTTGTTTTATCTGCTGAGAGAAATGTTGTGGAAGCTCTCTGGGTAAGCCTGTTTAAAAAAAAAAAAAAAAAAGTAAAAAATAAAAAAAACTCTCCAAGAACTGAGCTTTGAAGTATGTAGCTGCTATTCATCTCTTTATCCCCTCAGGGTATGAGTAACAAGGGTCAGAACCTTCACAGGTGCACTCATCCCTTGCAGAGACTCTAAGAGAAAGTGCTCTGATTCTTTCTGTTAGATACTCTGTACTCCAGAAGCTGGAAGGGTGAAACACAGTGGGATCTGATAGAAGGCAGATCAAAACACAAGAGAAAGGCACATACAGTCAATATATATATTAGGATTAAGAAATGAGATTTTAAATGTCATCTATATCAAATTGCTGCTTAATGAGGCCACAGGTTCTGAAATGCATATTTACAGATATGGCCCTATTGGCATCACTAGAAACAAGCTTAAGCCTTAATCCTGAGTAAATAGATTTAGAGAATCTGGGTTATGTTTATTGCCTGCTAACCAAAAGCTCCAGTTTGGCTCTAACACAGTTTTAAGTCCTTTAAACAAAGTAACAAATCTGTCAAGAATTAAACCCTGATCTGGTAAAGGCTTGTAACTGCTGAGCTTCACATGAAGTCCTGAAGTTCACAGGTGTCCTATAAGAGCTCTATCTTTTTGACTTGCACTTTGTTTGCTCTGGTTGAATCAGTGTAGGATTGTTGTAGGTCATTGTTTTGCATTTTGTGTTTTGACTGAGAGGAGGTGGTATGTCACAGTGCTGGTGGTAGTTGTGTGTATCATTTTTTCTTCTTTTGTACTGAAAGTTAAAGTCTTTTACTTATTTTTAGTGTGAATTTAGAGTCTTATGTTTGCCTCCAAGCTTTCTCAGCATTCAGGTTAACCTATGAAATAGTCTAAATATAACAAATGTTTGGTATATCTGTTATCTCCAATTGTTCTTGGTCATTCTTACATCCGATATTCTCCAAAGCAATATCCCACCCATTAATTCTCCCCTTATATCTCTCTTTCATTTATCAGTGCTATCTTTAGGATCTTTTCTGTACCTCTACTTGATTTTTTTTTTTTTTAAATCAGATTGAGTTGTTCTCCAAACGGAGGGAAAAACTTTTCTGTTTAATTTCATTATTGGCATTAATTAGTTTGGAATTTGTTTCTACATTTATACATTAGTAAAAAAAAAAAAAAAAATCAAATACTGGAAGCATTCCTGTATCATTATGATTCTATGGTATTCATAATATGTAAGCATTTATTTACTAATCTGTAGCTCACATAAATTTCAAAAGAAGTGTAACTGTTTTCGCATTACCTTCTAGAGTTTTTCTGCATGTTTACAAAATTTCAAGTAGGTTATTTCTATAAAACTGGAAATAAGTGGCTTCTCCTATTTCTGTGCTAGGTGCTGTATTTTTTTTTTTTTTTTAATAAAATAAGGGGAAGTTAGAATTAACTTCTGTATACAGAATATCTGTTATCCAAATGCAAAATCTGCAGCTGGGATATTTTTCGATAGCAAAGACAGGCAGAAAACTAGCTCTCTGAGTCAGTGGGTGGAGGTCAGAACAACATCTGCTTTATCCACAGGAGTATAACCTTCTGCAGCTTGGTGGTGTTCAGTGAATCAATTGAGCATGTAATAAGAGCTCCAGTATAGACAAGATGCATGAAACATATTGATTAGAGCTGAGGTAAATCTGATCATGGAGCATGTGCAGAGGTTCTTTGTACCTTGGGCAATTTCCTATACCCATATGGCATACCCATAGCACAGGCAGCATCACTAGCTTTTCTACAGTCTTTTTTTTTTTTTTAATTCACAGTCTGTATTTGTCAAATAACATTGCTTGTCTCAGTTTGCTGTGCATCTGCAATTGTAACAGGTCTATATTTCCCTGTGATTTCTGGAGTTCTACTAGATACTTAGAATTTTCCAATTTATGGCAGTCAGGTATGGGGGAAATGTTCATCCTCATGAATGTTAAGTGATGTGAATTAAGGAGGGCCTTGGATTTACTACAGGGAAAGTAATTCATAAATGCCTTTCAAAATTTCTTCACCCACACTGAAGGAGAGTGCTGAGTAAAACTGATTTTTCAACCTTAATTTTTCTTGTTTCCTTTTCTCTTAGAAGGGGTCCATACTTCTACTTATTTTTCCTCTGTATCAGTGTTCAATCTAAGTACCAAGCAATAAGTCTATACTTTTTATTGCATTGTATATATACTTATCCTTTCCAGAATACACACTGTTGTGAGTCTTTCACAGAATTTTTTGTTCTCTCTCATATCAAATGTGAGGTTTTTTTGCAAAAGGAGAACAAACTCAAATGTGTTTATGTACCAGATTTTGAATATAGTAGCATTGATTAGTCCACTTTAGAGGCTATGATTTATCTATAGAATAACGTTTCCCCTCTCTCTAGCAGTTTTTAGTTTGAATGAAGGCCTTTGAATGAAATTCGAAAGCAATTCCAAATACTTTATTGAAACTTAGGGAAAAAAATCTCCACCAGTGTCCATTGAAAACAATGAAAATAATGAAACTGCTTGTGGATGTTGCATACCTGGGGTTATCTGACTACTGTACTCTTCCGACTTCTCAACTTGTTTCTCTGTTCCTTGGGGAGGGTGCAGGAAGACAAATGTTCTTGGTATTTCCTTTGTGTCTAGGCACCACATATTAAGACAAGTGGTTTCTTACTGCAGGCTGAAGTCAGCACATCACATAGCTGTTGTCCCTAAATTTGTAAGTTAATAGAGCATTTGAAAACTAAAAATCTGAGGGGATCAGAATATAACTAGACATAATCTATACTTTGGAATTACATGGAAGTACACAAATAGAAAAAAAAAAATTAACCTATAGCATATAATCGAATTGTCAGGCTGTTCCCTTCTGGTTCACATTTCCAGGATATGATGCAAATGAGCTTTTAAAATCAATTTGAATTTGTCAGCACTGTTAATGAAAATGTTAATGCCTTGTTAGCTGTTGACTAATGATAGTGGAAGTTTTCATGCCTTACTTAATAGTGGTACTGAATGTAAGAAATCATGATTTATCACCTCCAAATGGAATAACTGAGTAAGCTTTTCTGATCAGAGAACTCCCTGAGCTTACCTCATAACTGTGCTGTTCTGCACAAGGAGTGATATTGATGAATAGTTTTATGACTCATTTGGTAAGATCTATGAAGGCAGTTACTTCATAAGGTGACATTTTATCACAGTTGCTTTCGACCTGCTGCAGTTGACTCATTGATTGGAGTTAGTCAGGGGAAGCAAATGCTAGAGACTTACTAGGGAAACTGCTGATATTTGTATCTTTTTATTTTTTTAAATAGACTATTTCTCACAATGTGCCGATGATTGCCTTATGTATAATTATTCTGTCATTAGAAGAGGTTTAAAATTCTTCTTGTAGTATTAGCAGATGCTGTTTTTTATTTCTTTTCCTTTTTTTCCAGGCCTGCTTTGGCAATGCTTTCTGGATTTTTGATTGAAGAAATTGAACTCTGAATCTATACACACTCATGCATCATTTAGTTAGCTTGCAGAACTGGGCTCAATTAAAATTCAGAGCTGAGAGGGAGAGATCTGTGTGAGGACCCCTTCCTGAAGAAATAATACAGGTTTTAAATGCTAGTTTGTGGGTGGGGGTTAGGACTATTGGTAAGATGGACACTTTACTTTAAAAATAAATAAAATACGAACGCAATACTTGATCAAGAGAGAATTCTTTTGATCTATGTTGGCTTTGTTTTTAACACATAGTGATTCCATTAAAAACTGAGCATGTGTGTATATATATATGTGTGTGTGTGTGTGTGTGTCTCTGCATAGTGCCTTTCTCATTTGGGAGGTTACTTGTTCTATTTTGTACTAAAATGTTATAATGAGAGTTTTGTGTAGCTTGTTTGTTTTGAAAATGCAATACCACAAAGTTTTAGATTGATTTTTTGCAGTTATATCCAAAGAACAATTTATCATAATTTGAGTTGTTTAATTACTTAGATGGTTATTCTTGTTTAATATTAGCAGTGCTCTTGGGTACCCGTGGAAAGAGAAGCTGTAAGAAACAAAGTCTCTGCAGTTGCATTAATTTCTCCTACAAGTCTCTTAAACTTGCATTTTCAGAAGAGGCTGTATCACTTATAAAGGTGCATTTCTCACTTCACCATCTGAAGCAGTGTCAGTGTACTTTATTGTCTCTTACCAAAGGATTTTCCAAGTGAATATAACTCTCTAGGTTTTTCTATAGACCACAAATTAAGGATAGTTGTTTTACTTCTGTGCTTATCCAAGACAACAAAGTTGGCAGGAGTTTCTTCTCTGGGATTGGAAATGGATGGATGAAACATTAACGCGCTAAATCTAGACCAGTATTGTTGGATACAGTCCTGAACTATTTCACTCTGTCGGTGTGGAGATGTTAGCTGGGATATATTAGGCACAATAATGCAGTTTCACAAATTCATGGTTTCTTTAGGAGAAATCCTTTTTCAAAACAGGTCAATACAAGAAATGAATTAAGATTTTTTTGCACATCCCTTACTCGTTAATTCCCAAATTAATGTACTTTCTGTTCTGAGTAAATGTTGGATGTCAGAACTAAACCTGAGACTTGTTTCTCGGTTCTTTAAAATTAAAAATCGGTCATAAGGAGGGTCTGATTCTAGAAGATACCTCTGTATCCAACAGGTTCCAACAGACTTCCATTCACTTCAGAAGAAGTACAATAAATAAAGTACAAATAAATATCCATTTCCAATTTGTATATTCAGAACCTTTATCTGGAATCTTTATTCAGAAGCAAAACTGTTCATATCTCTGTTACTGAAGGAATAAATTTTTAAAGGTATTAATAAAATGGGGAATTCTGTTCTTCATTTGTTCCACTTCTAAGCTCATGATGCACTGAAGCAATGAAAAACAAAGCAATGAACTATGTTCACAGTAAATTTATACTGAAAGTATTTGATTAAAGAACTGATTTGTCCTTTTCCCTGCTGAGTTTAGATATCAGTTAACAAAAAGCTGTGCAGAAGTAGCTGGTCATATATCAAAGAGTTTAGATCTGATAAGCCTTTGAACAGATAGTGTAGGCATATGGGAATAGAGGTTGAAAGTAAAGATGCTCTTCTGTAACAAAAGCTGCCTTTTAAATCTTTGGTCAGTGTTGTAAAATGGCTGTGGATAAACAAAAACTGTAGCTGGTAGCTTCAGGCGGTGTGTTTTGCTGCATGTTTTATGTCAAATTATGTTAAATACTCTTGAAGTACACTCCTAAATAGACATTAGTTGCAGAAAAAGCTTTGAAATTTTTTACTAAAACTTTTACTAGTAGCCCCAGCTGGCATACATATTATTGGCTTTTTTGTGTTTTTTTTGATTTTTTTTCCCTCCTGTTTCCAGCTGGACTGGTGGGAGTGGAAGTGGCAAAAGTTCCACAGAAGCTAGCAGGAGAAAGAAGCTCCTAATACTCACAGAATTGTCAGTTATCAAGTCCTTTCACATAATCACTGGTTTTCTTTTGGCATCTTGTTACTGCAACTAGGGGGAAAATATTTCCAAATGAGACATTAAATTTATGGAAAACAAGATTTGCTTTTACTCTACTTAACTGATTAGATTCTGAGTGTTTGCATTTTCTCTTTTGCCAATGGCATTACTCTAGGGTATCAACAAGATAATTACTTCCACGGGAGAAACACAAAGCAGTTACTAGATGCTGGTTTTTGCCATTTGATAACATTGACTCTTACCTCTTAAGCTTAATAATATGCTGACAGCCACTTGCAGAAGGGCACTGTTAAGTAGTAATAACTTCAGCAGTTGATATGACAGTTCTTGATTATCATACAAAATCAATTACTCTGGTAGGTGAAGCAAAATCATTCCAGTTATGGTAGTGGCAAACTGTGAAAGGGATCTTATTTGTCATTTAAAAGCACTAATGCAGTTAGGGCTTCCCAGCACCATCTGAAATTGCAGGATAAGTGGAAGCAAAAGATTTAGAGCAGTGAAACATGCTGGAGATACTGGTAGAATGTAGGTGTGCAATTAGATGCGCATGCAGCTGGATGTGAAGATCAGTGGGCTTCTGTCATTTTGTGCTAGCTGAGCATCTGGCCCTCTGCATGAGGCCATTGCATTGTCAGGCTTTGCAGCAAAGAAGTGAAAGTCCAGCAGAGTGTACAAAATAAACTTCTGCATGGGCACAACAGGGTGTTTCCCCAGGCTGAAAAATGTGGAGAGATCTGTTTGACTGTTGTGCAGTGTATTTAAAAAAACCTGCATGTACACAGCTGACTTTTTAAAGTTGCTTTTATGGAACGAGAGACTGTTGACCCAGATTTTTCTGCTATATTCTGAGCTGCCTGTGTTGGATACTATCAGAGTTAAAAACTTATGGCAATTTAAGTAAGAACATAAAACTGATGATCCAGAGACTAAAATGGGTCACATGCTGTATTGTGATAGCACAGCAGTAAAACGGAAAATGATGTTGAGGAGATGTCTCCTGATATAAAGCTAAAAACTAATTAGTTGTGATGATATCACAAGCAGGCAGAGAGAATTTATTCCTGTATACTGTATTTCACTGGTCGGTAGTAGAGTGGATGTACAGTAGAAATTTTTTTGACCTACTGTAATTTTTAATTGGTAATTTAGATGGGCCACCCATCGAAAAAACCTTGTATTTTCCAGTTTTCAACCCTGCAATTCTGTTTGCACAAAAGATTATTAAAGATTGCCATAGAAAAGTAGCTCTTTATCCTACTTTTAGAAGGTAATTTAAGCCTGCAAGATTGTCCTACTAACCATTTAACACAGAAGTCATAGTGCCAACAAATTAACTATGGTGCTGAATTCACAGAATTCTGCCACTCTGTCCTTGTACCCAAAGCTCAAGGCCAGTACAAGAAGAACAGAAAGCATCAGATGTCAAGGCAGCAACTTTACAGTGTCTGGGTGCCAGATGTATTCCTAGCATGTGTAAATATGTATGCAGACAGTATGATGGACAGAGAACTAAGTACAGACGTGATTAGCAAGGAAAGTTTCCTTGCATGCAAAGTACAATTTTTAGGCAAAGAAATAATATTAAAATGTTTATAAGTGGGTGTTAGGAATGCTTCTGGCCTTGAACACTGGCAAGTTCTGCTGTGTGCAAACATCCTTACTCGAGGCAATGCTTTTTTCAAAATAAAGCCTCCCACTCTGTCTTGTCAGCAGTCCCAGGCTTATGCAGTAAGAATGGTGATCTGAGCAAAGTATACAGCCACAGATTTTGTGATATTTTGATTATTTGTATTGAAAAGGATGTTGACTGGACTTGTAATTCTTTCTTACTGAATTGTGTAGTTGAGTGGTGCTAGCCTGATTCAGTGTTAACTTATGAGCAAAAGAAATCTTTCAGCTGTCTAGTAAGTACAATATTTTTGACCGGTATTTTAGTGTATATTAAAATGGAGAATTCCTGATGTATTGGTGGGGTTTTTGCTTTTGTTTTTAATTCAGAAAATCTCTTCTTTGTTAAATGGAGAACAGCAAGAGGGAAGTACAATCAGAAATGAAATTTAAGAATGAGACTTCTCCCTGAATCTCAAAACAATGCTGGTGGTGAAATAGAAGGGATGGAAATATTTTTGAAGACCTTATCTATAAAACAGGATAATAAAAAGGAAAGTTCTGCACTATTTTTTGCTAGGAGTAAAGGATATTTCATATTTGTTCAGAAATAGGACTGTAGGTTTGGGGAATATTTTTGAGAAGAACATCAGAATCTAACCTAAACTTGTGTTAAAAGCTTATTTCCTATTCATTCTATTAGTGACTTTCTAGCAATTCCCAACCCATTTAAAATGAGGTAAGAATATTTGTATGGAAAGAAGCTAAAGCAGCAATGTATGGGGCAGCTGCCTGCTCAGCTGCTGCTTCATTTATTTCCCTTCTGCTTTGTCTTGGTCTTTGCTGACTCAGAGACACATCCTTCTCCCTGATTTTCTCCTTTAAAACCTCTTCTCACTTTCTTCTATACTTCTAATTCTGCTTGCATTGTCCCTTTCCAATTGTTTTACCTACGTTGTCTGTTCAGGAAACAACAGAAATGTGTACGTTGCTTGCTCCTGGAGGCTTTCTTGTACTGGGCAAATTTGGTCCTTTTTCACATCTCCTCTCTTTCCTATTTCCAGTCACCTGCTTTCTGTGTCTTGCTTAAATTGCCTTCTGTTGCCAAATTCCTCTCAAAGGACTGTGAAAACTGTTTTTTCAATGAGGAAATTAGTTTTCTTCCAGTGATATTTAACAGGAGTTCAATCATCAAGTGAATAAATGCAGAAATTATGGCAATTTGCCCAATTGCTGGAATCTGTTTAGATTTGTCCTCGAGTTTGTTCTGGAATAATTCCTAATTCATTTGCCAGCTGGTCAGCAATACACTCAATTGCAGTTTCTGCAGGTGCTGCTGGCATCTTTATTTACCTATTAAAATGTTCAGTTGCTTTAAGCCTTCTTCCCTTAGGATGTGTTACTCATTCTGCTAGAATGGTTACTTACAGAGGGCAATAGAGCCTCCACAGAGTCCATAGGAAGAATTATTTTCATATAGCAGTTGGTCAGTCCCAGAAAGACATCAGGTGAATGTTTTGCTCTAAACATTATGATTCTTCTGATCTAATCTAATTTGGACTAATGTAAATATCTTATAAAGGATGATAGGGCTTTTCTTTCTTTTATTAGTTTCTGCTGCCTTTGTTAAAAGAAGGGGGAAAATATATTCAAATTACTTGATCAGATTTATTCAAACTTCACCAATTCTATACAGTGAAACTCCAGAGTATCTCAAGCTGCTCATAGTTGAAATGAGAACTGCAATTTTTGAACTGTCAAACTTAATGCAAGATGTTTGTGCTAATAGGATTTGATTGACTTCTTCCATCAGCAGAGGAAGATGTTGATGAAGAACCATGAAGAAAATGAAGTTACAGTACTTAGTTTATAAGGCTCTGGATATACAAGGAAATTCAATAGCTGAATTTATGATAATCCAGTTAAATGGCCACTGCTCTTCTGAGTGAGGGAGGACGAGAGGATTTCTGGAAAGAGAAGAAACTTTGTAGAGCTGTAAAGTCAGGTTTTATGGAGATCTTGAAAATGGATTGGAGCAAAAGAGCATAGTATTTATTCTGTTTTTTCTGATATTTTGCTATTTTTCTTTTCCTCTAATATGCAGTTTCATTTGCACAGCTACTTTTGGGTGTTGTTGATTTAACCAGTGGAATGAACATGTGTGGAGAATAGTAATATTAAGTACCATCAGAACAATGGAGACAGGCAACTTTTTAAAACTTTAATTGCTGCAGTATTTTCAAACAGTACTTGCTATGTATCCATGACAATTTCTCACGAATGAAGTAAAGATCTTGCTGAATATGCTACTGCTGAAATAGCTTGCTTCTTTAGTACTAATTTGTTGCTACATTTCATCATTCCTTGACATGATGTTTTGTAGTTATTGTCCCTAAAAGTGAGGGAAGAGAGTGCTAGTGGAACTTGACTAACAGTGGCTGGTATACCTCAACAATTGTTCTTTGCATTCAGTAATTGCCTCAGTAAGTAGCATTCCACATAATGCCTGCAGTTGCCTGATACTGTCACTTGAAAACTACATCCCTTCAGGCTTTATATGTTTTGTCTCCTTGAAAGGACCTTGTGGTTTCTACTCAATGAGATAATGTGAAAAGTTTCCCGAATTTTACTTGTCAGAAACTATGACCAGAACTACTTTCAAAATCTGCCTTTTCACAGGAAATCAAAATCTGAGATGTTTCATATAACCTGAATTTTTCTTATGCCACAGTAGTAAAAACTTTTGTAGTGGGAGTTGGAGTTTTGATTGGAGTTGTCCTGACTGTGCATCTCCTGAAGGGAGTTCCATCTCCTGAAGAGAGTGAGTTTGGGCTACTGTAGAACAGAACCAGAGATGTTCAAAATGACCCCGAAGGTTGTGTATTAAGGATTTATGGTTTAGGTAGAAAAATCTAAAGAAATAAAGAATAATGTGACAGTAACATTTAAGTATCTATGTTACATAAAACACTAGCTTTTTATTTCTTATTTCCTGTAATTTTAGGAATGCCCTATGTCTCTAGATTTTAGTGAATCAAACACAGAACCATAAGGTTTCCTTTTAGCAAAGGGAACTTCCAGTCTCAGTTCATGAAAAAACTCTTAATTTTCTTGGAGATAGTTCCATGGGGACTGAAATGCTTTTCAGTTTTCAAGATGAGCATCACTGATGTGTTTAGCTTACTTCTCCACACTTATTTTCACTTCATGGGGTGAAGATATTATGATACTAAAGCAATACTTACCTTGCTGTGTTGTGTTACAATTATGGGCTAGGTTTATTAAACAAGAGTGAGGAACTTATAACCAAAAAGAACCCCAAAACCCTAGAAGTAGGGCAGTTTCTTGCCAACCTGACTTCTCCTTGTCCTCATTATAATAATTCCCTATATTTATGAATTTCCACAAGTGATCTCCAGCCCTAGTGAAGGAAAACATATGTTGCATAATTCATTATGCCCCAAAGGCTTTATACATATATTAACATTTGAAAAAAAAAGATTTGTTAGCACTTAAGGCAAATGATCCTCAGTATAATTAAGAAAATGAATTGTGGCAGCAAAACTGCAAGACTTGAATAAGTAAACCACAATCTTTCTCTCATCTCCTTTCAATACAAATTGCAAACGACCTGGGTGGAGGTCAGCAGACCCTGACTGTTGATCCTCTTTCAGTATGTTGTGAATGTTTCTTGTGACAGAGTTTTACCAGCTGAACTTTGTAAAAATGTCAGTAACAGGGATGGTAATGGTGAAACCACCACCAAAGCCACATTCTTCTATAGCAGTTGGACATTTCTAGGAGGTATGGTGGCATGAATACTTTTAGATCTTTCTTATATGAAATGTTTTCAGGCTGCTAAAAGTATGGATGGAGCCTGGAATCTGAACAAACATGCATTTTCCTATTAATGGAGATAATATTGAGAATATTGAGGAACAAATTTATTCATCTATGTTCTATCTGTTTAGATCACCACAGGGAGCTATTTAAGTATCCAGAGGAAATGTAATATCTCACTGTTTTCTGAGTGTTCTAGTGATATGAAACTATCCAGGCTTCTGATGAAGTTTGGTGTCTTAGCTTTTAGATGACTTTGAAGAAATTTGCACAGGAATTTCAAACTAGTTTTTGGTTCCCATTTGGAGAATTTAAACAGAAATGAACTATGGTTTTGATAGAAGTAGTTTAAAGTAAAGCTGTACCTTCTTAACAAAGATGAATTAGCAAAACAGTTCCCTTCTGTTAAATATGTGCTCCTCAAGGAACAAATTCACATTACAAGAACAGACTTAAATTTTTTTGTTTTTAACAGTGAGATGTTATCAGGTGGTGTTTAAATTCAAAGAAACATCTAGTAATCAATTAATGGAATACTTTCTTTTTTACTGACCCTTTCTTGATGGTTTCATCTTTCCACCTAATGTTTATTGTTGTCGTAGTAAAAATGGAATTACTTATGTAATGAGAGATTGGGTTTGTTAATATCTACAAACCTGTCATTACTCATCTCTTTACAAAGTTCTCCTTTACTTGCTGGAGTCTGACAAAGATCTTTTTTGCAGCATGTATAGGAAAAATGAAAATGTGAACATTTGAAATGTAATGGATGACAAACTGCGTTAAGAACTTATCTCTTGAACAACAGTAGTACAAATAACTTGCCTACATTTAATCAATAATTCACTTACTGTGTATGAACTTCGTAAATTGGAATCTGAAAGTAATCTTACCAAGCTTATTGTTTCAATGACCTGGCTAACTGTTTTTATTGCAATTGCCATGTTTTAAATATTGAATGTTTGTATGTTGTGATCAAGGAGGAATAGCGAATAGATTACATGGAGAATCCCTTCTCCATTTTAGGGGGGTTGGGGAGGGAAAACTCTATCTTAAGATATTGGGATTAATAACAATGGATGCACTCTGTGACTTAAATCTAGAGGGCATTGCAGCTGCTAGATTAATTCAGAACAGTATTTAGGTAGTTATGAGAACAATCTAACCCTGAACTTGTCTTTGAGATTTGTTTTAAGAGAGATGACAATACCTGCAGGAGATGAATTATCAGACCAAAAGAAAACATGGCAATATTACTTCTGGCATTTAGACAACATGAACAATGACTGTTCAGTGGTTATTGTTGTTGAGAGCACATAGCACAGTAGAGCTGCTGGATAATATCATATTCCTCAGTTTGTCTGACTGAATGTTGAGATTCTTCCATTTTTTGTTGCAGATAATTTTTAAAAAGCATTACATTTTCAAAATTGTAAATGCAGTTATGAACAAAAATTAGTGGTAGTACCGACTGTTGTAGAATGCATCAGTCTCCCATGCAAGAAGAATTGAAGGCAGCTAAATGATTTGCTGAGTTTTATACTCGGCATCTAGGAGTGGCTAAGACCTTGCATTCAAACTCATGTATCAGACCTTAAATTCAAACTTTCTAAAAAAATTCAGTGTTCTTTGAGCATATGGAGAGGTAAAAGTCTAACATATCATTGGTTAAAGAAATATTTTCTTTTTATCCCTGTGAAGACTCAGTTCTGAAAGCAGTTAAATTACTGAAGACAGCAGAAAGAGTTCTCAGTTCTGAATTTCTCTTCATTACATATGGCTGCTCATTTGCAGCTAATCATTAAGGTGAAGTGCTTGAACAAAAGGAAACAGAAAAACATGGAGATTTTGCGTGTTGACTTGTATCAATTTGGCTCTTCTGGTGGGGGGATTAATTAGAAAACCAGTTTACTCAAAAATAAGAGCAAATTCTGAATAACCCACAGAAAAGACATCAATTTTCATGTGAAAACATGCAGTATCTCTACCAAATGCTATTTTTTCCCTTCCTGACACCCCCAAAAATTAGGACTAAGTTTTCCATAAAGCTGGAAACGGCTTCCAGAATTTGTAGAAATTTTCGTAGAAAACATTGTCCTTAAAAGGGTATAGAAGTACTTGATTAAGATGGAATCATAACATAAAGCCTTATGTGTCCTCAGGCATCACAAACTGCACTGTGCACTGGGTAGTGCAAGATTAATAAGGGGTCAGAAATCTGTTCCAACTATGTAGAAAATTTGTGGAAGTAATTCAAGCGTATGCGTTTGGAGAATCTTTCTTGTTTTCTAATTAGCATGTAAAATTAAAAGTAGCACATTTACTCCTTGCATGTGATTTCTTTATAGTTCCCTGTCTTTTAACATAAGACTTTCTTATACTGTTATTAATGATAAGCAGTCTAAGTTCTGTAGTCTCTTAGGAAAGTTCAGCAATAATGTTATAAAACTAGTTACAGCCCAATCCTGTTATTGGCTACATCTGTTTTATTTCTCATGTTTCAAGATGTCTTCTGTGGCTCATTTGTGATTTTTCTCATATATCTCAAAAAATCAGTCATGTTTAATGAGACAAAATATGCATATTTTTTTCATGAATAATAGGTTATTACCTAGCAGATGGGCTTTTATTCCTAGAACCAAAAGTTCTTAATGAGATGTGGCCTAGGAATTTCTAAGATGCTAGCTGCAATCTATTTTCGTGTAGTCTGTCTACCTATTGTTAACTATAGGTACTTATTTTATCAGGGGATCCTTTTTCTCTGCCTTTGGTTGGTAGCCTTCTTTGTTGAAGTAGGTAATCACTGGAAAAAGCAAAACTAGTAGTGCATTTATAACTGCACTGGCATAAAAATGCAAGGAATGAATGCAGCATAAGTGTGGTCAAGTTGATCATGTTTAAATTGGCAAACTCAGATTAGTCCTAGGGAATAAGTTGGAAGGTCTTGCAGCCAGTATCTCTTGTTAGTTAAAAACAACAAAGCACCCACACATCTGGATTTGTTATCATGTACAGAACCATAAAGAGAGGGCAGAAGGATTTGAAGAGAAAAATAAAAACAAAAGCTCAGAGAACTTGCTATCTAAATGGGAAATGAAATAAATTTCTAGCCATCTACTGGGAAGTGTGGGCTGTGTGAATGCTGTAAAACAATGACCTGTGTCAGGAGGGAACCATTTCGGTCCTTCTTATTAGAGTTGTTTTGTTGAACTCTGTTGTCACAGACATTTGTCTCAAGTTTAAAAAATAAATAAAAATCTGAGAGAGGGCTGTGAGATTCCTGTGTCAGACAGTTAGCCTAGAGTGCCAATCTGCCAACTTGCTCAAATGCGTGTGTATCCAGTGACTTCCACTTCTGTTACTTTTATGCAGAATAGACAAGAGATTTGGTATTGCTTATGCTGTATTGCATTACTTCATTCTTCAGAGCAAAATTTTTTTAGACAAAGTATATGTACATACTCATACTGACTTACTGCTCTAAAATAGAAAGAATAGAAGAAGGCAGCTCTTGGTATACATAGGTTAATCTGAAATAATCTTGTGAGAGGCTTGTGGGTTTTCTGTTTGCGTTCCTCAGTGTTTCCATGTGCAAAGTGTTTGTGGGAGAGAGAGCAATTGTGTATCTGTATAATCAGTACTGAGAAAAAAGACTTCTGAATATGATTATCAAATTGTCTGCTCCTGTCTCTGCCCCATTCAGGTAGTTCTGTAGTCTGGTATTTATGCTATCAGCTTAGGAAATCTTATTTTAAAAATATTGCCTTTGTGGATATCCTTTACTGATTCATAACACTAAATTTCTTTTTACTCTTAAGAATAAAGTAGGGCAATTTATAGCTTGCACTTCTCACTATTGAAATTTTGAATGCCGATAACATTGGTAGACCTTAATTTTATTGTTTTCTGGCTATTGGATGCAGAGGTCATAAAGTGAAACTTAGTCTTATTATAATCAGAATATTAGAAACTAACTTTTTCTTGCCTTGAGTTCTCCCCTTGGAGACCTTAAAATTTAACAAATTCATAGCATTTGCTTCCCTTCCAGACACAAATGTACTCATGTATTTTGGAGGAAGTATAGTTCAAGGTGAACAAATAAACATTTGAGGATCTGCTTCTTACACAGCACTGCTCCAAACAAATTTGGTTGGGATGGGTCAAGGAAAGAGAAGAAAAGTCTCATGTAGAGAAGGTGCTTTCTTGTACTTGGTGTTCAGTTTTTTTTCTCACTTAGAAAAAAATAATAAAACAACAAGCAGCACTAGAATTAAGCTCCTTGTCCCCCCCTCCTTGTCCCCTATTTGTGCTTTAAATAACTGTTATTCCATTGCACTCATTCTGGTCAAAGTTTAAAGCTGAACTTTGTACTGAAATGGTAGTTTCACTGAATCAATAAGCTTCTATCTACTTTTCATTTCCAGTTCTAAAGAAAGCTTGTTTGCACTGTTTGGTTTACTTTGAATGTTAAATATCAAATCAGCTTGACATACAAAGTATAACTTGAGCAACACTTCTATGTTTCTCAAAATGAATTCTGAATTGTTTTCTTTGAGCAAAGACTCAAGATAAATTATTCCAGGTTCATTGTTCTTTATCCATATTTGCCCTTTTTCTTCCTGACTTCTTAGGAAATGGGTTACAAAAATTACATTAAAAAAATAGAAGTATGATAAAGTGTAAATTTTGCATCTTACGGCTTATATCATGGAACTGATGGATGTCTATACATGCATGTACATATTTCCTTCTGATAAGAATAACATTCCTTAACATTTTTCATTGTCAGTGAGTGATAACCCATCCTAAAATAGATTTGTTTTAGCTACAGTCCATCAGCACACATCTCAATACAACACCTACCCTAACGCAGAGCAGTTCTCCAGGAATTTCATGTTCCAGGCCCAGCTTGACTATCTTATATACGTTAATGTTAATTTCATTATTTTTTAGCATCCAAACACTAAGCTTCCTATCAAATAGCATCTTAGAAAACAGTTTATGGGCTCTTTTTTGCTGTTTGTCTTTGTGGTCTTCCTGTTTCTTCTGTGATATATATTAATATACGGAAGTGATGGGTATCTCTGCATTTGAATAATGTGATACATGTGGTTCTTTGTTTCTTTGCTTTTCTCTGCTCATCTGTTCATAAATTATACTTTTGTCCAGAGTTGTAATTCTTTCTAGTATCTTTGCCATGGGATTTTCACCAGTTTAATTCACCATTCTCCCTTTGCCTGCTTCCTAAATTCTGACCACCTGATTTTTCTTAACCCTCTTCCTCAACATGTTCCTGGGAATCTCTACTGGAACTTTTCATGCTTACTGAAGTTATCAATCCTGTATTAAGAGAAGAAAGCAACAGTTAATGCAATAGACTAAATGTTGTGTGATGTAACACATTGTGATATTGAAAACTTCTGACTGCCACGTTCAGTAAGGGAAAGTACTGATAAGTAATCTAAATATGGGAAGAATTCTATCTTCCAATTTGGTACTGATGTGTGTAACGTACTTGAAGGAGTTTGACCATCTTATTAACAGATGAATGCCACTGTTTGACTGAAGACATTAATTTTCACTAGGAGAGAAAATTCCTTTTGTTCAAAACAGTACATACATAAATACAGAATCTTCGTGTAAGCTTCTTTCCTTAATTTGGAGGATACTTGTGATTTAAGGTGACTTTCTGGCTGTAATTAATAGAGATCATTAATATCTTTCTGGATTTAATAAGCAAAATAGACTATTACATATTCTAGACTTGAATATCTTTTTTGGATCTGTTCTACTATCCCTGCTTGGATAGGCTTGGTTTAGCCTGGAAGCCTATGCTGCCACTGCTTCTGTTAGTTAGACAATTTGGCTGACAGCTTGTCTTGATAATTGGTGCTAATATATTGCTTAAATAAACATTGCAATTATATGAATATATCTGAATGCACAAGTTCTTGGGTTGCACCAACAAATACATTTACTCCTTCCATCAAATGTTGTAGTCCCTTTGATTAGACAAAATTTCTTCATAGAGATTACGTTTTGATGCAATTGATCTGAAAAGACACCTTTTGAAGCCATAAATGCTACAAAAAGTATCTGAATTCCAATGGTAGCTTAAATTCTTCATCATCATTTTTCTCTAAAAGGAATGATGATGGTGATGAAAAACGGTCTAGTTTAATAGAAGTGGATCAAGCTCATCAAATGTAAACTAATTTGATATAAATAGACTTCATTCAACTACACTTTTTTTTTATTTCGTTAAATAAAATACTTCTGCTGACTCAGGAGATTATTGCTGTTTGTCTTCAAGCTATTTACACACCAAGATTTATATTGTTGATGAGGTTTATTCTTTTCAATGCTTCTCAGATCTAATTTCTTTAATGTACGAGAAAAAAATTAAGAAATCCTGACAGCAGAACTCACATCTAATATTCTGAGCAAACTAACAGTTTTCTTGTCCCATGAAGCTCATGTTTTCTTCTATTTTTAGGGATAGAAATTGTATGTTCTATGCTAAAAATGCATTCCTGAAGTATTTGCATTAATAATCCAGTGATTTATTTTAATAAATTCCATAAAATTTGGCTAAATGCTTGTATAAATGTTTAAATATAGAAAACAAAGGGAAGACACAAAGCCCTGGAACAGTGTTGCTTGTACATGTAAATACACTTTGAAGAACTTTTTGAAATTAAGCTGTTTTTAGTGTTGTTAGGAGTTCACTGGAGAAAAACAATAAAATTGTCTCCCTCCATAAGCACAATACTTGCATGACAATAGGATTTCTTTGGAACACATCTGAAAGTGTATAAGCACATCTTGCTCTACTTGTTGAGCATAATCCTGAATAAAATAAGGTTTATGTACCATGTAGATATGTGCCTTTTGATATGCTTTCCTAGCTAAGAAAGCAGGTAAAAGTTGGCAACAGAAATGTGCTTAGACAACAAGGAAATATTTTGGTGTATATTCATAAAATTCTTTCTTTAAATTTTTTTTTTTACAAATACTCTGTGATTTCAGTTATTGGTAATTATAGCAAGATATTTGAAAATAAGGGCATCGAGTTCACTATTCTTATTGTGAGTAAGAATTAAACAAGTAGAATAGAATAAAATGAGCTTTTTTCCACAGTAATGCTGAGAAGGGTTCTCCAAGTCAGATTTTTGAACATATCCTGTTCAACATATCTGGATTTTAATACATCAACACATAAAGTGGAGATAAGAATACTTGTGTAACTTCCAAACCTAGCAAAACCTTTGGATGTTCTGCATCTATTTAAATAATACTGTGTATTCTCAGTGGACTCCTCTGAGCAAATGAGTGTTTCGTGAGGTTGGAGATCTACTGGTCTCAAAATGAGCTATGGAAACTCAGAGCTTATCTCTGAAGCTTTTTGTAGTGCATCAATCTGTTTTGAATGAAAAAAGAAGCGTTTTTGAAAAGTACTTGAAAAACCAAGGAATTTGGTCTGCTTCAGTGCTTTTTGAAAATATTACCCTAAGAAATAAAAAAGGAAACAGCGTTTTTATCTTGAGGTTCAGAATTGAGCAGCTGGTGTTCTGAATGTATGATGCACAAGTTCCTCCCTTGTAGTTAAAAATGATCAACTTTCAGGAAATACTATGGAATTTCAATGAGGAATTAATTATAGATATAAGAAAACTGTTTTGATGAATGACACATTTTTTGCATGTACAATATTCAAGGCCTGCAAGAAGTTTGAACATTGAACCATTCATTTAGGAAGAAGCTAATCGAGCTGATGTCTTCTGACTTCTTTCTAAGGTGTTAGTGAAATATAATTTAGTGGGCTGTCAGTTCAGTAATGTTTGGCTGGCTCTTCAAGCATCTTAAAAGGGTCTTAATGATAATGAGATCATGTCAAACTACAAACCTAGACTGTTTAAACAATGCAGCCATTCCTGCAATGTTGATGTAGTTAATTTCCACTGGACAGTGTTCCTTCATGAAAGCAGGAACATGTTGCTATTGAAATAACTTTAGTATGGGTGGATTATTGCTCTCAAGTTTTTCAAAAGAGTAGGAAAGTTGAGGGCTGTTTTGCTATTTCTTTTTCCCTCATCATCTTTCTGGAGAACCAGATTAAATTTCTTTCTAACAGTTCCTCCCTAGAGGTCTCATTTACTCCTAAGAAATTTTAGCATTGCTTTCTCAACTGCAAAAAAAAAAAAAAAAAAAAAAAAGCAACATAAGCAAGATTTTAATGATTACCTGGTTATATTTAACATCCATAAAAATTCTTTTGTTTAGAGAGCTCAAAATAATTGAAAATATATTGTTTTTAAATTATGTATAGACTGCAGAAGGGGAGCAAAATCGGGTACAAATTACTTCCTTAGAACAGCTTCTGTGAAACAAGCCTATTATACAGCCCAGTTATCATATACAGCTTTATAGAACACTGCATCTTTCCTAATGAATACACTGCACACATGAAGTCCCTCATGCAGATGCAGTAATGATAAGGTTCTGAATTTCTAGAATCCAGTCACAAAAGAAGCTAATGCTGTCCATACAAGCAGGGTTATGTTTTAGCTGCTAATATGTCTGAACATAGCACTGACACAGAACAAGCCACATTGAGTGGTGGTGTGGCAAGGTGAGATGCTTGAACAGTCTTCCCAACCATGTTATTGCATGCATGCACTATTCATTGAAGACTTTACACATTGGAGTGTTTTGCTGTCCAGATCAATGAAATTGAAATACCCAATGTGATAAATCAACCACTGCAAGAGTTTGGTCACTACTGTTTTTCAGTACAGCATACAGTAAAGTTTGACAAGTTAGCAGGTGGTATTAAAGCAGTATGTGGGTAACTGTTAAATTTGGTGCCTGATGTGATAATATCAGCATGTCATGCAGTCCTCAATATGTCCCTTGAATGTATCCTGTATCAACACTTAAAAAATGAATTCAAAAAGTTAGGAGGCTTGAATTAGTGGTGCAGTTTGCTGAGATGTGGAGGACATTAGGCTCTGTCCTGGCTTGTGGGCCAGTGGAAGGTTGCACAGCTCATGTCTTTCTGAACTTCCTTGTAGCTGCTGCCTTTCATTAACAGCCAGGATGATGGTACAGCTGCCACAGCAGATGGAGTGATGTAACAGTTTTTGTGGAGAATCTGAAGCTTTTGCACTGAGTTTGAGTGTTCTGTTCTGGTGTTGGGCTGGCTCTCCTAGTTTTCTAGGAGAGAGCAGAGAAAAGGCGTTGAGGTGTGAAGCAGTGACCAGGGGTGAGTGCTGACTACAGTTATTCTGTCATGTAAACAGAAGAAGCTTGAAGTCCTCAGTATCTGAAATGTGTGTTAATAGTGAGTAGCCTTGCACGTTCTGAAAGATATCACAATGGTGAATGCCTAATTAAGGAAAATGAGGCTTCTGAACGAGGACAGTAATGGAGAAGCTCCAGGGTAGCCTGTAACTGAGCAGAGAAGGCATCTGGTCAAGTAACAATCATAACCTTTCAGGTTCTCTCTGCTTTTTCCATTTGAATCAGGAAGCTTTTTTATAACTCTCATCTTTTCAGCAATGGAAAAAGCCTGTATTACCTCACTCTTGGCAGTTGCTTGCTGGTCTGGATGAACCAGTTTAAAAAGTTACTAGAACTTCCAATTTCTAATGATGTTATCCATACAAAAAGCCTCTAATGTCAAAGAGGTTATTAGCAACTCCTGCATTTCTAGATGGTGGAATTTGTTTTTTTGTTGGCTGTTTGGGATTTGGGTTTTTTTTATACACTCCCTTTTTTGGAATTAACTTCTGCAAATAATGCATTGCATGATCTTTTATCTTGTGGGTGTATGTACAGCATCATATAATAAAATAACATATGATGAAATAACATCGCTATGAGCATTCTCCATGCACTCATGCATCCTGCCCTGCAAACCCATTTCCAAAAAGCTTTGCTTTTCTTGATAGCCTATCGGTCTTGTAAAGCCAATACACCTGAAGTTACCTTGCTAAGTGAGAATTATCTGTATTTTGTGGGTGCTAAAAATATTTCTGTGTGAAACCAAGTGATTTCTGAGGAATCATTTTAAACATACTTGACATTCATATCTGATTCAATGAGAAATACCTTTCATCACAGAGATTCAAGTCCTTTTTATCATTCAAATTCAATGATATTTTCAATGACTTGAATGGTCTTAATTCACAGTTATCTCATGACTGTTATATATTTACGACCACCTTAGTATATAAAGGCCTGGCTTTTGTTTTTTTAATAGTTCCTGAAGTATTTCATAGTGGTCATTTTATGTCTGTAAATTCTTTAGTTTTGAAAAAATGGACATTTCTTACTTGAAAAAAACAGGAGGAAGGATGGGGAGAGAAGGAGGAAAAAAGAATGCTTGGTTACAAAAAAAAATCTGCTCTTGATGCTCCTATTTTTTTCATGCATCCAGAATTTTTTAGTGTAGACCTCAGGAATGTTGCAGTAGGGATGGTTTTCCTTCTGTTCTGCCAGCTTAGTTGGGCACTGCTGTTACTAAGATTTAAAATGAGAGGCTTCTGTTTCTGATGTTAAAGAGCCTTCAAGAGCTCTTCAGGCACAGTTTAACTCAGGGATAAACTTGAGACAAAGCGACTAAGGCAGTCTGTTCCTGAGGAAAGTTAAATATTTTTTTCTGGCTAATTTATGTGACACCTAAAGAGGAGCTGTAAAAGGGAAACATTCTTTAACATTGGATCTGCCTACAACTACCAAAATAGAAAGGGACAGTAACTTATTATTTTGTCCTACGCTATTCAGGTACAGATATGTGCGTTCATTTATATTTAGTTTTCCTTGTGTTTTGGGACAGCAGCCTATGGGAAATGTATCTGTGTATGGCATCTGTGAATTTTCTCTTTTCTGTATTTTAAAAGGAAAGTATTAATACTCAAGCCTGTGAGCATGTGTTGAGAGATTTCATTTCATATTAGGAACAGAAATTAAATCTTCCATGAACGTTATTTGTAAATCGTGCACGTAGTCATAAAAATCATGTGGAAAGGGGGTGAAATACTATTACTGTAAAAGTCAGAAATAAAGAATTAATTCTTTTATTTAATTCACCTGAAATCTACAAGAAAATCCTGACTTGCTTCTTGTCTGGTTCACCATTCATTAAAATCAAAGCAAAAGTTCCTTGTCCTGGAAAAGGAGAGAATCGGGTTTTAGGAGTTCTATCTATTAGCATTAATCAATAAGTGTCAAGGACCTAACAGCCCCATTGATGTCTACACTAGTCGTTCAGTCCTTAAGTCTCATTTCTAAGAAATGAGAAATAGTATTATTGGTATGCTATGTTGGAAGAAGGAAGCATTTTCTTGTGAGCTTTTGCTGTTTTTTTGTTTTTTTTTTTTTTAATATATATATATATACACACACACACAGACACGTATTCAGGTGTTCTCTTTCTATTTATTTCTCCACTATTCTCTCACACTGATCGTATTAGTGCAGCAAACAGAGATATGATTTATACTTTTTCCCTTTATATGTTCTCCTAAATTAAATCTAAGCTGATAGCAGGAAGAGAACAAATATAGAGAATGTGAATTAAGGTCATTTCCATCATGGAACCTGAAATGAACGTTTTGTGTCACAAGATGCTAAAGGTGTTAGAGTCTTTTCTGATTAGGAAGGAATACATAAGTGATTTGAAAATAGCACAGTTTTTAATACAGTCCCTTTTTAGTAAATCCTCTTTCAGTGGCAACATCAGCACATACATACATCAGTGCTGGGGCAGGTGGGTTTGTTCCTGTTTCCAAATTTATCCAAAGAGAGAAACCAAGCCAGTTTTGTTCTGTAGACTTGTTATAAAAGCATTCAAGTGAACTGTTCTCATCGAAGATTTACATGCTGGAAGGTGGAAGAGCTCAGCAAAAAGGACGAGTTTTGCTCAGAAGACTACTTGTCATCCATGGAATGGCTAAATAATGACTGCCACAGAGTATTTGCAATAGAAATGTGTATAGGGAAATTAGCAAAAATGAAACCCGCTCTACTTGTTTGTTACCAAATGCAGGCATTTCCCACTTGGCTACCTCAACTGGAGAAAAGGGAACATGTGAAATTGTTTGTGAAAGACGCACAGTAATTCACCTGAATGTGTCAACCACTGTTGCTTTTAGAAACACTTTTCCCAGGCAGCATTCTCTGCCCATGAATTGTTCTGATCTATCAGGGCTTTTTTTCCCCCCCTATACATCAGAAACACTTTATTTGTGTCGTTGTTGGGGAAGAAACAATCTTGTTTTGTAAAAGAACAAGAAATGGAAAAGGAGATTAGAAGAAGCTAAAAAGGGTTCTTGCTTTAGCTTGGAGGCCAGAGTGAAATAAAAAGCTAATTGTGAACTACCACGATGCTATTTATAATTAGATCTGACAGAACAGGAAGGACTAGCTGAAACGAAGTTTTCCTCTCTGTGTGTAACAACTGTTATTGTTGGGTTTTGATGTTGCTTGGTTGGTTTTTGTCTTTATTTAGGGAGACTAATTCATTTTTATGCTGTTCTCAATTTAGTGCGCATTCTGCATTTAGGTGCTAAAATAGCTGTTCACTGTCTGTAAAACAAGAGCAGCAAAGGCCAGGGTTAATGCCATATAGATTGCACTGGGTTAGCTCTGAGCAGGGCAAGGGTATGCTGTAGAATGTCTAAATATTGCATCTGTCAGCAGATGAGAGCACACCAAGGGAGAAAAAGAGAATGTTTACAGGGTCAGTGAAGCCTTGTCATGTCAGATCCTCTCTAGGTCATGGAGTCATGGAATTGTGCAAGAAATACAGCAGAAATTACTGAACAATATATTGGTGGCAGACAAAAATGAAGTGTGTAACACCTCGTATTTTCTGTATTTCAAAATTTTCAGGATAATCTCTTCCTCTTTATCTGTTGGGTTTTTTTGTGTTGTTTATTATTAAAAAAAAAACCAACTCGTTTTCATTTTTGTATCCTGGATAAATGTTCCTTGAAGAACAAATTTGACTCCTGTGTAAGTACTCCCTGGATACTCTGACAAAATATTGCAATTGCAGATCTGGGGGCTGTATGAGGAATATGATGAAAAAAGTGCTCTTGGTGAATGAGCGTGCCCCTCATTTTTATAATAATGAGGCAGGGACTTGGTTACAGTGTTACTGCTGCAATTTTTAGACATATTGTAATTAATCTCGTTTCCATGAATGGCTAAGTACTTCCAGAAATATTGCTTCCCTACTTAATCAATGTAAATCCACCATGCCAATAATGACAGACAGATGTATATATAATCTCTCTCAGCTTTAGGAAATTCAGCCTAATTCTACAGAGAAGGATCCTCCAGGACTGTAAAATGATAAAGGAACGCAGCTGGATGTTGAAGAAATATCTGAAATGAATCTCTACCCCTATCAATCTTGAAGTGTGATGTGGAAACTGTTTTTGTTCCCTTTTAAAAAATGTTTTTTCTGTCTTAAGGAATACTGAAAGCTTCAGTCGCTCTGATGACATGTGATCAGACACAGGATCAAACCAATGTGCAGTTTTATGTTCTACGCTATTCCTCATCCCTCAGTCACACAAGGAATTTTGCTCAGCTTGGAAAGAACATTCTTGGAAATAACTTCCTGGGTGTGCATATTTCCAGCTTTTATGCAAGGCTGAAGAACTGTAGAAATTAGAAAACGGTTTCATGAGGAAACTTATTCAACTTATCTGAACCTTCAGAAGCAATCATATTTGTCTCTTATCAAGTTTTGGAGGCAGATTCAGTCATTCCAAAAGAGGTATAAATGGAAAAATGACTGAGTTACAGCAAAAAAATCAGTTGAACATGGGCTTACTTATGCTGCTCTGAAGTATAAATATTCAGTTAAAAGGAAAAATAATGAAGCTTTTATTAAACAAAAGAGCACCAGCAGTGAATATTAGTGAAGCCCAAGGACAAGCGTAACTCTTGTATCAACAATAATGCAGATTTTTGTGCATATATTATAAATTATATTTTATTTTCAATGTACATCCATTAGCATTAATTGGCAAGAACAAGAAGATGGATCCATTTGCACTGCTACCCAGTATCAGCTACAGAATTCATTACGTTCAGGCACTCTCTGGCTCTTTTGATTCCTTCTGAAATGAATCCAAATATTCATCATTGAAGGACATTAGGGAATAAATTATTTTCCATTTCTAGAATGTCCACATAAAGACGAGTGTAATTTCATTTGGTAGTATAATTTGTTCAACAAAGTTTGCCATCTATTTTACTGTAATTTTGTTGATTGTGGAAGACTTCTGCTGCAAAATCAGTGCTGCAAGTATTGGTTGATAATGATCAATCTTGCAATATTACTTCTCTACGTTAATTTGTATGCTCTAAGTGAGAGGAGTGTTTCTGAGCTGATGTGTTTCTTAGTGAGCTGTCTGATAGCAAGATATTGGGAACTGCTTCTCTTAGCAGCCAGCATAACACAAGCTCAATCTGTATAAAATCTCTCTAAGGCATTGCCTGGGAAGCTGTGCAATTTTCTATGATCTTCACAGTAAATAGTGAAAAACAACTTCATTATCTGACTACATCATGTGAAAAACATGTTTTTGAGAGTGTTGGTAAATACCAAGATGACTTACTGGTGTTTTTGTGACCTATTGTTAGATTTTTCTGCTCTGAGATGAAAATTCAATTCCAAAAAACATGTCTGTGGAGCCTCCTTGCTTGCCTACATTCAATCCTACATATAGAATACAGTTTATTTGCATATAATAAATTGTGAACAATGGTATAAATTATGTGCGTCTTCTGCCCCCAGAACAGCACTCACAATATTGCCACACTACCCATCTGTAGACATATATACTCTGGTAGCAGCATAGATACGCTCAGAACTTACCTGCAAAAAGAGAAGAAAATAATAAAGGGCTGATTTTAAAATCAGTGGATTACTAATGGAAAACTAAGATACTTTTGTCCTCATAGCAATAAGAGCTGGTGAATTTAATGCAGGAGTTTGCTTAAGAAATTTCATGAAGTGTCATTTAAAAATTGCATTAGTGGCTTTTCCCTTCCAGGCATATAATTGCTGTAGGAATCTACAATAACTTTCCTTATAAAGTGCAGGATGTTCATAGCCTAGATATTTTTCAGTAAAGGAGAAATCCTGAAAGTAAAATTCTTCCTGATACTGAAGAAAGAATTTGTAGTTAACTACTTTCAAAAATGTTAGGGGGTTAATAAGCAGAATGGAAGGCTCTAATTATGAAATAACTTGACTGAAGCATGAGTTAATTCTCTAGTTAACAGAAGTAATAATTATATATATAATGTTATTTAAAACTTAAAGTTAGATAATGAATTTAAAACATTCAGTGTTGAGAAAATACCACACTGTTCTTGCTAGTAATTCTGGTTATGGTTGTATCCATATCTGTGTTGCTCAAGTGTATTTACCCAGCCCTCCTCTTAAGACTACGCATTACTATAGTGCAAAGGAAAGAATTGGAATGAGAGATAAGACAAAGACAGGGCTGATTGAGTTCTGCAATAGCAGAATATCCTTGCAGGAAATGCATCTTCACAGGAGTTTCTCCATAATGGGGAGAGAAGGACTATGCGGGCATGGTAGCATCTGATATTTCATGTCTGTTGGCAATTTCTTGTCCAGTGATGCTGCAAAGTTGTCAGGGATGTCGAGCTAATGCTACAAATTCTCATCCTGAATGTGTTCAATAGGTAGGGCAGTCTTGCAAACGTAGGAACTTTCTTACCAGTGAAAGTTCACGGAGTTGAAAGAGTTAAACCATATTTTGTTTTCATCTCTAGATGTGCTACAGATGCACATCTCCTCTTCAACAGAACAAGCAATTCAGATGTTAGTGTGCTTAATATAGAACTTGGACCAAAGAAATTACTTCGCTGCTTCTCAGAGCATAACGAGCATAATGTCATAGAGCAAGATTTCTGTGGACTGTAGACTTGACTTTCCTTTGTGCCTGCTAGAAAAAATGATATGTGAAATGTTCGGTCTTAGGAAACGATGCAGGTCAATGTGCACTGATTGTCGAGTGTTTTCTTTACTACATCAAGAGTTCTTATAGTTGCTTCTGGAGTGTAATGTGGGCATAAGCCTTTGATGAGGTAAGAGTTTATTTGCAGTGAACAGATAAAAGCCAAATAACCAGTGCTATAGTTTTTCTTGTTAATGTTATGTGTAATTACTGCTGTAGGAGGACAATGTAATGGAGCAAATGCATTGGGGGAAGGATACAAGAAAGACACTTTCAAATACAAGATATCATTTCAAGCATGATGTGAACCTGAATCTTTCTTTCTAAGCCCTGTGGTAAGAGTAAGCGTAACAACGTTATTTGAACTTCAAAACATTTCAGTGATGCTATTATTGAAAGAAAAATTTAGGAAGCGGATGTTATTTTAATCTCCAGATAGGACATGCAATAGAAGTATGTGTTATGTCTTTCTGCTGTCATAAAAATTAAGAGCACCAGAGGAGATGCATTTGGATCATTCTTCAGGGAGTAAGCCTGATGTTTTGAACATTCGAAAACTAGATTAGTAACACCATATGCTACATGTGTAGATGTAAAATATATATATATATATATATATACATACATATAAAAAAAAAGAGCAACATAAGATAACTTTAGACTCTGAAATCTGGGTGAGCCTGGGCAACTTCCTATAGGAACAAAACATTAAAAAAGATAGTTAACTGGAGATTCAGACTTACCCATAGACATCCTTAGATTTATAGCTGAAATTAGCACCTAAATTTACTTCTTCTCTAAACGCCTCTCAAAATAAACTGTCAGTATGTTGGAAATGCGTGCAGAAAAGAAATACTCTTTTTTTTTCCTCCCCATTCTTTCTTTTCTGTAGGATGGAGAATACCTATTTTATTTGTTTGTTCTTGGTGTTCTTTTTTTTTTTGTTTGTTTTTTTGTTTTTTTTGTTTGTTTTCCTTTTAATATGCCATTCTAGCTTTCTCATAAAAGTTAGTAGTTAAATCCTTCTTATTTATTTATTTTTTTTTCTGATGCTGTTCTTCACTTATCTATTCATGTTATCCTGCCATATTTGGGAGCTCTTTGGCATTGATCCCTCAGTTAAACTGCTGTTTACAAAGAAAAAATAAATCTATGAATTGACAGGAAATTTTTGACTCCCTCGTTGTTTCATTCACATCTATAAAGAGATTGCCTTCTACCAGTTGTGCTTGACATTGCTTTTTTGGTGTAGAATGCAAAACTTTCATTCATTTAAAGAAAATATTTTCCATCTCAGCTGTGAATAATGACTTCTTTCTTTAAATGCAGGGAAGTCAACAGTTTCATGAAATTCATGGAAATACAATTGCTTACTGTTTATTGCATTTCTTGCTAAGCCTATGGCAGTAACACGAATTAGGTAACGTTCATAATCCACCAAGAGGTGAAGTTCAACCCATTTATTTCTATTCTAATAACTTAAAGAGCTTTTTAAAAAAGTGATTCATTGGAATGGTAAAAATAAATAGTGCATCTGCCCAAGACAAATGCTCGTAAGCAGAAATGTTTGCTAATGAAAAGATGCTCAGCTTTAATAAAATATCAGATTAGCTTATTTATTTTCTTACATAGCTGAGAGAGGCAAGTATTCTGACTAAAGAAAATGGAGATATTATCTTATAACGTAATGTTGTGACCTATTATTGAAGCAACAATCAAACTGCTTGTATTCATGATCCTTGTTCCATCACTTCAATCTTGGTGGATATGTGAACATTTTCTTTAATCCTGCTGGGGAAAACAAAACAAAACAACAACAACAACAACAACAACAAAAAACTGGGAGAACTGTTCAGTGTCTGAATAGAATAAAAATAACTTACGTAAGAGAATATTGGCCAGTTTAAATGAAGATAACAAAAAATTCCAAATCGCCTTAAGTTCTTAAAATTAACTCATGAGGAGGTATGAATATATTTGAGATGATCTTGGCCTCCATTATTTTAATATTTAATTGTTACGCTTGCACGGCAAAGATCAGGATGTTTGTGTCAGTTATTTATCTTGCTAGTATAATATTAAATATAATACCAAATAGAGGACTACAGTAGGCTATTAATATATAAACATATGGGAGAACCCCAGTTTTGCCGAAAATAAGCGAAGAACTGTAACAGAAATTGAAAAACTGTTTACGTGTCTTAGTAATGATGAACCTGAATCACAGTGAGTAATAGAGCTGCTACTACCCTCAGTGCTATATAATAACAGCTGCAAGTAACAAAAAGGCATGATCTTTAACGGGGCATATTCTCTTGTCAGTGAGGAATAAAACAGTGGGAGGTGCAGTACTGTCAGATAATCAACAGGGTTGCACCTACTCACATCATCTGTATTTTCATAATTGCACTTTGCAGCTGGAAAGTTGGTAAAATGCAGGAACTACTTCTCTAACATTTAGGGAAGAAATGATGCAGCTGAAAAGATTTTCTCAGGTTGCTTCTCATCAGGAGCTTAAGATCCAGTGCTTTTCAACTTTCCATGAGAATGTGAAATCGATGTGGATTGGCACATTACAGATGCTCTTTAAAACTGCAGATTTGAAATCAGTAGGTGTCTTTCTACAGTTTGGGATCCATCTGTTGCTATCTCAAATGAAGATCTGGGGACAGACTATTGCTATTTTTCTTTTTTATAAGAAATAATGTTGCAGTTGAAATGTTGTAGTTGCAGATGTAAAAATCTTCCCAACAAAAGGGAACAGAACGATTTAGATTTTAGGCTACTTAATATCAGGGTAAAGAGAAAATGATTAAAAACTGAGAGACTATTTAAATGACATCTCAAATTCTTTAAATGATGACTGTGCTAAAAGGGCAAATAGACATTGAAAATGGAATCTAGAGGTTAGTTTTTATTTTATTTTTTCTCTTCAAAAATGATGGATTTCTTTCTATTTTAAATCCCTACTGGCAAAACACAGGCGGCTTTCCTAGCTGGAGATGCTACCAAAGGAAAAAATATATATATCCCAAAGCTGTGAGTGGAAAAAAAATCCAATATTCTGTAAAAATTTAAGTATTTTATCAAGATGTCCTTTTCATTCCTAGAAAAATGCATAAATTCAAAGTGATGCAGACCTTGGGCAATGAATATTTAGTGTCAACAAATTCTGCAGGATTCATACATTGTATTTTTTTTTTATCTTTCTGCCATTCAATAATTAAAAAAAAAAAAAAAAAGGTTACTATGGCAACCTTGATAGGATCTGATATACAGTATTAGATACAAGAGTCAAATTCAGACCTGATATCTCTCTATGGATGAAAGCATCTTGTGCATCAAGATTATTCCAAAGAAAAAGGATTGTCCAGTGAAATGAAGTCAACCCACTGCCTTTAATGTCACCCTCTTCACTGCTATGGTTGGATTATAGTAAGGAAAAAAAAATGACATGAATCCAGAATTGTCTTCCTTTTATGCCCCCAGATTAAGAATCAGAAGTGTTTTTGTCATGCAGTAGCAATGAAAGCATCCTTTAGGCCACAGTTCTGGGTTTTCTGACATCTATAGAGGTACTACATACCCACCTATGGCTTTGTGTAATCCATGCTCTTCCATGGACAATCAAGAAAGTGCAACTACTAAATGCCTTGTCTAAATCCTCTTGAGTCAGAGGCAAGCCCAGGAACAGCATATGGGATTTCCAGGCATCTGGTCTCATACATTATGAGGTAATCAGCTCATTTAATATATTACAATGTTTTAATTACTGTGGATCTATTTATTGCTATTATATTTAAATGAAACATATATTTTCTGTTGCAAAACAAGAATTAAAGAACAAGACCTACTGCTAGCCACATCCCTTCTCTTTCATACAGATGTCGTATGATTCGTGTTTCAAATTCCCTATTAGGAAGGAGAACATCATAACCTCCTTAAGTTCTTATTAACTGATTTTACTTTCTTTAAATTTGCATTGTATTTTGTTAAGCAAGCAAAACCTAAAACCTTCCCATGCACTGTGATTGATGACCTTTCTCATAGACTCTATGAACAGAAACAACTGAAAAATATTGGAGCAATTAAGAAGTTCCTGCACAGGCTGTACGCTTATCAAAATGACTTGGACAGGCATTCAGCTGGATCATTGCCCCTTATGCCTTAACTACTGTCAAATCAGGTCTAATGGCACCTATGAAGACTATTTTAGGCACATTAGCAAAATGCCACTGTGAACTTTGAGCAGCAATTATAGGCATAAAATATATTGGCCTTGCAGAGATTTAGAATGAACTTCTCAACAGCACCTGTCTAGACATGAATATCTTACCATTTACTATTTTTCCTTGCATTTACAGGTATTAGCTGTTAGGTTAGCATTTGCTTTCTTTCCAGACAGAAAACAGACTTACTTAAGTGTGAATGCAAAACTTATCAGTGACACAGAGCTTTTGTGTGGAAGGTCTACCTTCAAAATGCCAGTTACTTATGTAAGTAATGGAATGGAAAGAATTTTAGGCCAGATGGCAGCAAAATGAATGGGTCTGTTGGGTATTAATACACCTGCTGCTCTGAAATTTTATTTTAAGGTGGGTTTTTTGTTTTTTGTTTTTTGGTTTTTTTTAGGAATGCAAGAATAGAAAACCCTTAGATATTGAGTCTTGCACTCTGCTATTGATGGCACTGCTATCTGCAGTCTCTTTCTTGCCTTTGTCATAATCTTTTCTAGCAGTGAGGTTCCCTGTATCATTAGAGGGCTAGAACTAGTTGACTGGAAGGGACGTCTGGAGGTCATTTGGTTGAGGTGCTTGCTGGGAGCAGGGCCAGCTGAGATCAGGCTGTTTAGGTCCTTGTCCATCAAGTTTCATGTATCTCCACAGATGAATGTATTTTCAGCTGAAATCTGAAAGTGCTGGTACTAAAACTATCCTTTAGCTTGGACAGGACATCATGTTCTCCAGTGCTGGTGCTCTAATTTCATTTCTGAAATAATCATGCTCTATCTCAGCCTGCATTTATTTAAAGAGAGTATTCTCTTTCCGATTTGTCTCTATACGTATTTTAGTTTTCTCAGTCATGGCATCCAATTGGCTTCTAGGTAATACCTAATGTGTTCTAAAATGAGTTTCTTTATATGTTGTATACTTGAGCCACGTCTCTCATCTCACAGAACAGTGTAGAACTTTAATTTTTTCTCAGTCTGAATGTGTTTTCTTGTTAAATGTTTCTGTCATATTTTGAGGATGAAAGCTGGATCAATGGCTTTCCAGGTACTCTCTTCAGACACTCCGTGTCCATATAACATACTGAGCCAATCATCTCAGTGATAATTACAATGGGACACAGGGTATTTTTAGCCTAAAAAGAACTAAGTGGTAGGCTTTAAATATAAAAAGATGTCCAGAAAGTTTGGTGCCATCGAATGGATGCCAATAATTAGGTTTTTTTTAATTAGTTTTGTTTTCTTTTTCTCCCCTTACAACTGTATGCTCTGCTTTTAAATTATTTTATTGCTTCTCCTATAACTTCACAAATTGATTCACTATATTTGAGTGGTTTCTGATGCAGGCAAAATGACCAATTCACTTTTTGTAAAGAAAAACATGAATTTCAATTTCCTTGTTGTCTTTAAACTCTCTTTTTTTTTCCTCAGGCTAAAGTTTCACTGTGGCTTATGTAGGAATCTTCTCTGAGAGTATGCTGAAGCCTGAAGTGGTAGGAAAGAAAAATTAACTCCAGGCTATAAAAAGTACAGTCTAGAAAGCTCTTAGCTAGCAAAGTTATTAGCAGACTGAGGAGGTTATCGTGAATTGTCTTGTTTACCCAGCTGCAGTGTTTTTCCATGATAGGGAAGGGTAAAATTTCTTGGAGAGAATGGCAAATTCTGAATTTGAATTGGTGCTCACTGAAGGGGGAGAAAAGTGAGGTGCAAATAGAACTAGCTGTTCCCTGCTGCTACCACTACGCATATATACTCAACACACCGTGCTGTTAAGCACTTGGTAACTCTCTATGCAATACATACTTTCTCCTTGTTCGTAGCTTACTCTTTCCATGCTTTGCTTATACTTTCTCTACAGGACTTCAACCACAGTTTTTACTTTGACTGACGATGACCTCTTGGTAACTCTGTCTAGGCTGAAGGTAGAACATCTTCATCTGCTAAATGAGGGAACTTTCTTTCCACATGAGAGACTGTGTTGCCTTGCTGAATGCATACAATATAAATCAAAGCATGTGCCATTATTAATAAATAAGGCATTGGATAGGCTTTGTCTGGAAGCCTTGTTGAAAGTACTGATTACTATCCTATGACTTCTGAAAAATGCATAATCGCCTTTGGGGTCTTGAAACATGGAATAATTAGAGCACAAGTTTGAAAGGGAGTTTGAACTACAGAGAGACTATTTGCAACAAGTGATTAATTTTAGCATTAACTCTTTTTCTTCTTTTCCAAACCTAACTGAATTTTCCACACAAGTGTATCAGGATACAAGACTGAATTATTGATTGTTTTTTTTGTTTGTTTGTTTGTTTTGTTTTTTTTTTTTTGGTAGGTTTCAAAATTGGGCTAATGCTAGTTATGCAAAATTAATGCTATTTGATTCTGATGCACTTCAGGTTTCTGATATAGATATTTAGGATTACCGTGGACCAAGTAGTCAGAAAATGTATTGAATGCTATTGACAGGAAATGGAGTTCATCAATATTGTATTTGAATGTAACCTCAGTTGTCTTAGAAGAATCAAGCATTGGGTAGTTCCTGATATGCCTGTAGTTTTGTTTGCATTCATACTCAGATCTATATTCTGTAGGATCAATCGTTTACAGCTGTGAAAAAGACAGTAGAGGAAGTTTAAAGCTACCTTCCACGCTCTTTTCCAATCGTGTCTGTACACTGCTCTGGATATGAGGGGGAAAAAAACTACCCAAACAAAAATAAATCATTTATGGGGCAATGATCAGTAGATAAGGATTTCCAAAAGTGCCATGCAAAATCTATAGTGAGAGCAGCTACTCAGCTCCTTTTTTATAATCTGATTGATACCCTCCTGACGTCTTAATCTATCACAATTACACGAATAAGTGTATTGTCTTGCCTGTGGAACAGATAGGAAAAAGAAGACTTAACAGTGGTGATAAAGAGGAAAACACCATGTTAGTAGAGAATAAAATTGTTTTCTGTTATACCACTAAGCAAGAAATAAGTACGGTCTTGAAGCTGAACAGAAATCTTTAATTAAAGATGTCACTGGCAATATAATCTATTGTTTTGGTTGCTTTTAGACTGACTTTTGAATATGTTGCACCTTTTTTTTTTCTTTATTTTTCAGTTTCCAGGGTCTCAGACTAGAAATCTTTTAGCCAAGTATACTTGTTCTTCTGAATTTCATCTTATCTCACAAGAATGAATGTTACAATTTGCAATTCAGAATTCTTTATATCTCAGTAACCATGCATAAAAATTAATTCAAGCAAAGTGTAATTTAGAATAATAATAACATGCTTTCCAAATGTTTCCTACACTAATCATGATGAAGACGGTTACTATAGCACCACTGCTAGATTTTATTGAAAACAAAGCAATTCAGTTTTGTACATGCTCTCTTGAGAGACTGTTTCTGTTTGTTTAAGAGAAGTGAAGGATGCAAGTATGAGACAGTAAGAGAACCTTCCGTTTTCTGTGGTGTGAATTCAGTGCTTAGTAACATTTTGATACAAAAGCAATAGAACAGTGTTTGTTTTCAGGGGAAGGTTCTGAACTTTGCTATTTGTCAATGGATTTTTCTATACTTTATGTACATATAAAAGTGAAAAAGAATGAAGTGCGTGTACTAAGTTTTCTGCCAAAATAAATATTAGGCCCATTATAAATAGTTCACCCAAGTTATTAACTGTGGGGTAAATAAACCCATTGAAGTTTACTTGCCTCTGTATACCAAGGCATTTTGCTGACACAAGGCTGAATGCACCATCCAGACTTTCAATTAAATGTCATCAAGGATCTTGCTAAAAGGGTTGACTCCAAAAAAAAAAAAAACAACAACAACAAAAAAAAACCCACAGGAATCATAGGCCAGGTTTTCTGATAAATGTGGTTGTAGCTTTGTCATAAACTTTCAAAATGGGATTCCTAATGTGTTAAACAAGGTTGCCAGTATAGCTCATAGATATCAGTGTTTAATAACACTGCACAGATACGGCCACTGCACTATCTGTATAGGAGCAAGCACACATACCCTATCAAATGAATACCTTTGTGGGAGAAAATCTTAATGAGTTGCTTGAGAACCACGTTTGTAATGCAATTGTCATGCCATTGATTCTCCCAGTTAGAGAAAATCTCCTTTGATTTATCTTAGTTTTGCACTCTTCTATCAATTGATCTGTCTGCCAGCCCACTGTACCCCCATGTACTATTTGCCTGAATTTTGTTTTCCTGCTGGGTGTTACATTGATGCAACCTTTTTCTTGCTTTGGGCCATCATTTAGTTCTGCCTGTCATTTACACTACTTCTGAATTAAGAGAAAAAAGAAATGCCTTGGTCTTTAGTCTTCTGAAAGACCTCAGGATAAGTCGGGTGCAGTATGGGGCCAGGTGGGGAGCTTCCCTGTGTTGGGAAAGAGTTGAGGAGCCACATGGAACCAGATTTTGGTCAATGAATGGAACATGACAAGGGGGAAGAGAAGAGCTTCAGGCAGGGTATTTGCATGGTCAGCAGCCAGAAATGTCTCACTTTCATGTTGGTTAGCTTCTAGAATAAGACCAGATGGATAGAAATATCGTCATCGCTTTCGAAGCTTTTCTTATTAGGTAATGTGCATATTATATTTAAATTTATGCACTAGGTGTCTCTGGTGAAAATGTGAGTCTTGAGCTGAGCTTTTAATGCTTTCTTAACTTCAGTATGTGAAGAGCATTCAAAAAATTCAGATAAAAAAGAATCAGAAAGAGACTCGTAATTCATAGGAAAAGTGTATCACTGTGTGGAAATTCCTGACAGAATTGTAAGAGAATGGTTGGGAAACTGTGCTTCATTTTGAAGCATGAACTTCAGATTTATTTCCAGATCAAGATTTGTGCAACTTCAGGCATCTCATCGTACATAGAGATTTTTTTCATGTAAACTCTAAGAGTGGCTCTGTACAGCATCCTGTTTTGTTCCTTAGCTATTTCCTAGGACTCACAGAGCTTTTATTTTCCTTCTGGCTACAGTCAGATCTGGTTCTTTTCTTTGAAACTTTTTTTTGTAACCCTGCAATTCATACTGCTATGAAATATAGAAGACTCGCGTGACATAGAAGAGGCAATTGTAGATAAAGAGAAAATGGATAGACTGTAAAATAACACTTAAAATGTAAGTATTTTTCTGAGATTTCTGAATAAATTTGCTACCTAATTCACAAATAATGCAGTACATACTTAGGTTGTCATAAAGAATAATCACTGAATATGAAACTAAAAATTCTTAATAGTGAACAAGCATATAAGGAGTTAAGGAAAAACTGAACAACAGAAAGACATCATCTGACACTTAACTGCTTTCCTTCATAAATCACTTGTTAATGAATACAAAACAATGGGACAGCACTTCAGAAGCAAAATTGATTATTTAAGGAAAATAACTTTCAAAAACACACCTGGCATTAATTCTAATGCAAACAGTGGATATAAAGTCTATCTTTTGTAGGTTAAATAAAACCTCAGACTCTTGATCTCTTTTTTTTTCTGTCATCAATCACAAACGAGAATCAACATGTCTGGATAGACTGTAGATAGACTATTGGCACAGAATTGATGTTGTTCCCTTAGTAGTAAAATCTTCACTAGATTCCTTAGATGTACAGTCCCAAAGTACTGAGCTGCTAAGAGATTTACTGCCACAAACATAAACTGGAACAAAGGCTCTCCAAGTATGTGAACTCTCTTAGCATGTGACCAAATCAAGCTAGTACCACTCTCCAAAGATGAGATTCCCCATGTACACCCAAATCCTACAAAATTAGAGGCCTGTGTGTTATTGGCCTGATTCATTTCTGTTTTAAAGTAATCTTAGAGTTCAGCTTGTCCTTAAAATTGTTGTAATTTGCAGGGATTCATTCGGCACTGCTTGAAGAGAACTTTTTTTGAAATAAGCATCTAGTACAAGCTTCACTGGAATTGGAAGCATGATTGTGCTTTCATCTGCAAAATAAATCAGAAAAGAGAAAAGACTGCTAATGTGAGGGTTCCTTGGGAAATACACAGAGGCAGAACCAAAATGTCCACAACAAAACACTAAAGCAAGTATTTCATATAATATCAAAATCAGTTTTCAAAACTAAATATTTGGTCATCCACAAGAATATTTTGCCACCTCAATGTTGAGTTGTTGATGGTAATTATTCTTTGTCCTTCAGACTTGACACACTTTGCTTTCTAGCATCCAAAATATTCTGCCCCTACTGCAGAAATCTATTTCCAGGCCTAGGCAAGGCAAAATGTCTTTGAAAGGTTTCAGAAAGATAGGAATTTGGGTGCATGAGAAGAGCGAAATATTCTCTGCTGTATTTCGATGAATCAGCTCATTTAGCAGCTGATGGTTCTTGGCACAATGCTCTTTTCTTTTTTTTTTTTCCTTATTTTTCTCCCATGCTAACCTATTCTTGGTCTCAATGGTTGTTTTATTCTAATAAGGACTATAGCACTGAAGCCCTATCAGCAGCCCTGGGTTACTGCTGACTTCCAGTTTGATTCATCAGCATGTGTTTGTTATCGCATCGTTCCTACTTTCTCATTTCAACATCCTCCACAGGACTTTCGATCTCTGGTGTAAGAGCTCTTACAGTTTTCATTGCAGGGAGGCCAGAAAATTTTGAAACTACTATTGCTGCTCCAACAGTTTTTCGCAGTCAATATTACATAGGTGGGGTAGCAAAGGTATCTTCCAGACCCCATCAAGTGCACAAGGATGTGGAAATAATAGCGGGGACCATCTGCGTTATTGCTGTAGGAACAGTGAGCCTGTTCACTACTGCAAACCTGATAATGCTCCATGGCAACAGAAAGATGATTATAAGAAATGCAAGTCAAGTGATATCAGAGATGTACAGAAATGAAAGGAATTCCCCATTCTGGAAACAGAATTTTGTTTACATCTAGAAGTTTCCTCAAAGGCATAGCTTCTGTGCAGGACATATTTTCAAGGCAGAATTTCTGAGAAGTACTAATTGGTATAAAATTCAACTGACTGTTGATTATGCTGCCACTTAATAAAGAACTCTTGCGGAGTTTTTGCAGGACATTACAGAATTTTGTTATAGCAAAAGTGAGAACAAAGGCAATCTTTTTATTGTGATGCTATTTGAGTCTGAATATGCAGACACATTCCTATACTGCAGACTATTTCTTTAATTGCTGCAGTTTGAAAACTATGATATCGTGTAGATGTGAAAACTTGGAATGTTTAGGAAGCATCACTGATGCACGGTTGTATGGAAGCCTGATGTAAATTTTCCATTTAAGGAGGCATTTAAAAAGTTTTAATAGTAGTATACAGATCGCCTTTAAGCTTCATTTGAGATGGAAAATTTCCTCCTCAAAAATGCCATGTTTTCATATCTCATAAATCAACTGCAGTAATTTCTGCTTCCTATTAACTAAAGTGAGCATTGGAGGTACAATTTCTGTAAGATGTGAAGGGCTGTTTCAAACGGGAAAAGCCTGTCAAGAACAAAAACAGTTTACAGTATCTAATGAAATGACTAATGTAATTCTCGTGGAAAATGGACTTTCTAGATGCCTATTTCACAAAAGGTAAAGAGAAACATTAAAAATACATTTGCCACTGATAGGTTGAATTCATTTTAGCTGGCATAAATAGGACAGATGAGCTATTCAAATGTCTGATGAGTACTATATAATGAAATATTTATCACCTTCTCATGGTCACTGCATGAGAGGCCAATAATTTGTTTTTTCTCATCACTGGTATTTTGTGGCACTTGTAATAAATTATACATTGCAAGCTTACATTCTTCACCCTTTTTCTATTTACCTATCTAGTCTGAGATCTCATTCATCAAAATGTAGCTGGTTCTGGCACAAAAGTGAAACTATAAATTAATGTATTCTAAAGAATCATGGAATTTATAATGCATGATGGGACTGGGGCAACATGGATAGAGTGTAACATAGTCAGCAGATGACCTTTAATGTTGTAGAGTGGGAAATGGGAAAAGCAAAATTTTTATAAAGGTATAAATAAGTACAGACAGATGTTAGCCTCAGTCATGCTGTCTGGTGATCTTGATTTAGGATAACACCTCTGGACAAGCAAAGCTGTTCGGGTTATTGTCTATAACAGAGCCTAATCCAATGCCATGGATCTAGTTCTTATGAGTGATGAATTCCCTAAAGCGTTCCTTCATGACAGAGACACATAAATTATCTTTTATTTGAATTGCATTAATGCAGTGGATTGAGTGCAATGAAATATTAGGATGAAATGAAAATAACTGCCCCCACATGGCAGTCTTGGCAATATTTAGATGTAAAGTCTACAGTGTTGAAGATGAGATTATATTTCAAAAAATGAAAATTTGACTCTGGTATTGCCTTGAAATAAGAAGAAAATTAGAATGCTTTACATCTTGAGCATAATTTGTCTGAAGTTTAGTGGGTAAACAAACCTCTTGTTTTCCATTGCCTGTTTAGCAAAGGCCTTTGGTTTTCTAATTCTCAAGAATGACTGCTCAAAACACACTCAAATTATATTCCTGTGAAGGAAACAGTAATGTGGTCTCATAACTGTGTCATTATGTGTTGGAAGTGGAGGTTTTTGTCTTAGATTTTCATAAGTCATTTGACCTTAGCATAGGGATGAGACCACCCCTTGCCTCACTTATCCATGAGACTCAATCACTCAGGGTGTTGAGGGGGCTGGCAAAGTTCATTATTAACTATTCAAAAAGTACAGTCTTTAGGGGTCTATCATTTCTGAAAAGTCCATAAATCTGTGAATTAATTTCTTATGGCCAAATCATTTTCAAATGACCACCTACTTGGGGAATGCAGGAAAAATACACCTAAACCTTTCTCAACCAATCCAGTTCAGTTATTGTATAAATGTTTATAGTACAGTCCAGTACAATATTCCACTAAATTCCACAATTCCATTTCTGGAATTTGTTTCCCAAAGATATTGTTTTTACTGATAAATTAAGTATCAGGGTTCCTGTGAGTATGGGCTTCAGTTAAGTTCTTTGTCTCAGAGAACAAGACTGTGGGTTTTGGAAAGATATTTTAGAAATTTCAGAATTTTGAACAGTGCAGTATGCTTTTGGTGACTAAACCCAACATTTTTACAAGTGGCCAGAAGCCTACTTTTAGTTTTCCATCAGCCTTCTGAACATATGACTACAAATTAGTGTGTGTTAGGGCTGGAAGCAGCAGCACACTTACATCTTGCTGCTTTGACGCTGTTAGGGATTCTATTATAAAGAGTTTCTGTATCTTCTGTGCAAGCCCCAGGCTGTCAACTTGATATCCAGATGAAATCTGTGAATTCCTCAGAATTTTGAGATATCAACTATGTTGTTGAGGTAGAACCACACAGAGATAGTTGTTTCTGACTTTTATTTCTAAGATGTTTTATAGTGATATTAAAAAGAATTTGCATATAAAATTCCAGAGGGAAGAAAGCTTTCAGGTTTGCAGTGCCTGATCTACTGGTGTCCTCTTCAACTTATTATTTGCCAATCAACCCAGTGGTCTTGCTGGCATAATTTGTCATTTTATAACAGCATGTGTGTGCATTTTTGTAATCATTCCCATCATTTCCACTGAATAAATGTTTGATTCCTTTCCCCCAAAAAACACTGCAAAAATCAAGATATACCAAGGATTTTCTGTAGTAACTGTACGGAAAGTTCTTGCCCATGCTAATTCAGTAGGATAATGACAATTTCATTCACATTTAAAAATAAATAAATCCTTCTTTATGAAAAGAGTAGTAGAAAAAATTATAAAAGTATAAGCTGTTAGTTCTGCGTCAGGATCCCATTGTGTTTAGTAAAATACTTCTGTGTAAATGCATGTGTTCATGGCACATTTTATTAATGCATAATTCAGTATCCTTTTAAGAACATTTAAGAAGTTAGTGAAATGATTTGTTGAAAATTATCCAGCAAGCAGCCTTTTTACTTTAATTGCTTTTGTTTGTATATACGCATGCAAACAAACACGTACAGGCATAACTGCTATGTGTTTGTTATTCCTGTAGGCAGTTTATGTTGTCAGCTGTTTTAGAAGTGCTCCGTCTGCAGTTCATGGAAGGCTGAGATTATGCAGCAAAGAAAAGAGGAGCTCCAACTGTCACTGAATTTCAACACTGACTTGTTGCCTCTTGTGCTTTCAGAAACCTCTTCCTGACATTCTATTTCTTTCATAGTCTTTTCTTAAAGCTTCTGACTGCGATTCTCCTTACCCTTAGATGAAAACTCAATAATGACTAATGGGTAATCAGAAAAATTTATAGAGTTAGCGATGAAAATTTTTGGAAAGTGTAGGAAAAGGCAAAAAATTGGGCTCAGGTGAAATAGTAAGATTGTTTGGTACAAAAACGGGCTCATGTATCATTTTCTCAGTCATGCAACTTTGATTTTGTCTATTATTATAAGTAGGTTAATATTGTAATTAACAATAGAACTTTACACTAAACTTAGCTTCAGCATGGATTGGATTGTTTTCTTCAAAGTGTCTGATATGATACAATGTTTTGGTTGTGGCAGAAAAAACAGTCTTGATAACACAGTGATGTTTATAGTGTTTGCTAAGTTGTGCTATACAGAGCCAAAGCCATTCTCAGTGAGGGGCCAAAGATGCTGAGGGGGAACAGAATTGGGACAGCTGACTTAAACTGGCCATAGGGATATTCTGCATCATATGGCATAATGTGGAAGGAATTTTGAAGGGGTGGATGTTCATTTTTCTCTCTTTTGTTACTCAGGGGGCGAGCTGAGCATCGATCACTGCGTAGTGAGCAATTGTTTGTGAATCACTTGTTTTATATATTCGTGTATATAAGTATATATAGTCAAAACTATCATCCTTTTCCTTTTCTCTGTCTTAGTAAATAGTTTTATCTTAACCCTCAAATTCTTTTTTTTTTTCCCCACTGGGAAATGGAGGAGCAAGCAAATGACTATGCGGTGCTCACCAACCTGCCTGGTTAAACTGCAACCACACTGCTTAAATAGAGCATAGTATGCTTTCTGTTTTACTTGAGATACAGCAGTAGTGGAACACTGGAGCTTGTTGTGCAATGAAGATGATAAATTATTTAGTGGTGGAAAGGAGTTGGCTACTTGAAATTTCTTATTCATCCAAGGTGAATTACCAAACTGGCTGATTTTTTTTTTTTTTTTTATCTCAGGCCATGCAATCTGAACTGTTTCACACACAAACATCTGGTTTTCCTAATGCTTGTCCCTGATCTACGGGCTCCCTGATCTCTTGCAAGTACTGTTTCTGCTGGTAAAGGTGTTCTAATATCTGCCTGTTCTCAAAAACAGTAGTTTCTGTGGTGGTTGAGGACAAATCTGTTAACCACTACTAGTTTATTTAGCTTCATGGTTGCCACTCCGTGCCAGAAGTATTAGAGGACTTGATGATACTTTGATCGATAAAAACTAAATGTAGTCATAAGCAAAGATTCATAGAAGAGAGATTATTTTTGTAATGATTACCTGGAAGATAATTGTATGCCCAGTGTTCACTTCTGTATGAAGGAGAAAAACATACTGCTACCATCAAGGGGAATGAAAGATGATTTTCTAAAATACCATTCAGACTGTCTACTAATGAATTCATGCTCTTTCAGTTTGTTGATCACAATGTTTAAATACCAGGCCTTGCTATGTGAAGCTAACAAAAAGAGCAACAAAAAGCCCAAGAATATATTTATACGACAGGAGAAAGACACAATGCTGGGGGGCACATCAGAGAGCAGCTAATAAGATATCAAACCATACATTTGTGATATTTCATCTGGAATGGTAATGTACTATTTTCATATAGAATGAATATTAAATTGTTAAAAATTATTCTTCTGTTCTGCGGTTTAAAAATTGCCAGACTCAGTTTTCTATTTCTTTAATGTCTCTTATGAGCAGGTGTACATGATGAATGCTAAAATACTATGTTTGAATGAACCTCTCTAGCAAGTCATTTCCAAGAACAATTATTATCATGTTGTTTGCATTAAAAACGTATTAAAACTTAAATAGTTCAAAAGCTTAAACAAGCATGAAGCAAAGCCTATTATGGTACTGTTTACCAACACATTTATAATTACAAAATAAATTAAGCATGAAATGGAACACTTCTTATTTTATGCAATAAGAGAATGAAATATTTGATGTTTCTTTACAGATTATTCTGGACAAAATTTGAAAGTGAATAATTCGGAAGGTTGTCATGGTATTTTAGCAAAGCCTAAACATATCTCTTTGAAAACACCCGGGTCCATTTTCCTACAGATAATCAGAACGCCCAAGGAAGGGAGATAGGGAATTCCAGAACTCAGCTTTCCAATAGGAATAAGTGTAATGCATAACATAATTAATTTCATAAATACAAAATACCAGTCTTTTCTTTTTCATAAGCAACTTCATTTAAATTTACAGTACTTATAAAATTGTGGAACAGCTTAAACAGTGTACGGATTATGCTCTTGCTATACGTTCTTTTGCAGGAGAAAGCTATCTACAGGTAAAGGACCTCAAAAATGTTCTGTGCCACTTGAATTCTTGGAGGAGTTGTATTTTTCCTCTCCTAAGTATATGCCTTTGAAAAATTATTTGGATCTTATTTGGATCATTCAGATTCTGCCCTACTAATAAGAAATTTCCCCCTGTTCTGTGTGGTTTGGGATGAGGCCTTTTTAGATCTTTGTCTTTACATTACTAGTCTGCAACAATTATTTCTGAAGATAATCTGGCTTTCTTTGTCTTACCTTGAGTCTTTCCATAATTACTGAGGAAAAACTCAGTGAAACATCACTATAAAACAAAGGGCCTTGTGGAAAACAAGATAAAAGAAGCCACGCCTGGACACTGAAATGCGCACAAGCACTGAATGTGCTGAGGAAAGTCATTCCTAGTTGTCTCATATCTCAGCCTCCTCTTCAGCACTGTGTACAGCATATCTTCCCTTCAGCAGGTTTGTTTTGTCCTTTATACCTCCATGTGGTGATTTAATATACAGACCTTCTGAATCGGTCCTCAGAAGAATAGATTCTAAAAAAATACACCCACACTGGTACCTTGAACCTTCTGTTAAAGAGGGGTGACCTTCCAGGCATTCAGGCTATAGAATGCCTTCAGAAAGCTGCCTCTTCAAGTAGAACAAAAAATTTTCCTGTATTCATGGCTATTGCCCGCATTGTTCACACCCATGAAGAGCAGATATCTTCATTTCGCACTTATGCAGTATAAATAGCTGCTCTATACATCCAGCAGTAACAGATCTCAATAGCTGACTGCAGCCACAATCTTCCTGAAGGCCAAACTCCTGACTTGCCAAATAGGGGCTGATCTCTGCACCCTGTGTACCACACATGGCTGTTAGCAGCAGAGTCATTTATGTAATTAATGCCTGAGTTGATCTCATAGTATGGATAGCAGGAAAGGCAAAGATCTCGGTGTGAGCTTTGTATTTGTAAATAGCTTACCTGTGTGCTGTAAACTAAGAATTTTTTCTTCTCATTTTTCAACAAATCCAGCACATATGTTTCATGCAGAGGAAGTTTGGCTATTTTCCCTGTTTCTGACATCTGATTTCTCATTCCAAATTCTCCATTCTAATTCAGGAATATAATGAATATTCAAGGGTATATTCTACTAAACTGTAGAGTTTGGGGAGCCTACCAAGGGTTGTAGGTGTCTTGGTTTTTTTTTGTTTTTTTTTCTATTTTTGTTTGTTTGTTTGTTTGTTTCCTGTTGTTTTGTTTTGCTCTAGTGGAACCAAATTTACAATAAATATCCCCAGATTCCACGTAAAGGCTGTTTTAAAAGTTAGGCTGTGTTACCAAGAAGCTTGCTCAACCTTTTGTTCCATCGTCTGCCAAACTTTATTTGTGCAGTAATGTTTTTGTCTGTGTAAGTATCTAAGTATTTGCCTTCATAACTGGTGGAAATTTTCAAATAAGGAATTTTGAACAGTGGCCAGCGATGCCAGCATCAACAGATCAATGTGAAGTACCAAAGCAGGATTTACTCTGGGCTTTCTTGTATGCTGTTCTTGTGTTTGACAAAGGCTCCCTGTAAACATCTAGAAAGATGCATTCCTCTTCTCCTTTTCTCACTTTCAAACTCTTTTTGCTACAAGAAATACAACAATAGCAAGGCTGCTGCAGTACTCAGTCTTCTGCCTTCACTAATGCCATGTTTTTTTTTCCTTGTACTCTATTGTTGATTTGTATCCATCTTTTTTTTTTTTTTTTTTTTTTTTTGGTTTTGTACTTTGACTGGAAGCTCCTTGGCCTGGGATTCTGTTATGTATCCACATGGCACCCAACACAATGGGGCCCAGATCTAATACAGCAGGAGTGATAATGCGGATAGGAACAGTGAGTCTCTAGTGTAAAAATGGCTATTGTAAGACCTCTGTCTTTGCTGTCTTTTTGAAGGCATTTGGATTAGGTACCTACTTATCAGAGTTACTTAAGTAGACCTGGCCAGTCTTCGAAGATTAGTAACTTCTCTTTTGTTAAAAGTAGATTTTATTGTTAGGATTCATTCCCATATGTAGTAAAAGGGGAGAACAGAACGTTGTAAACCAAGCAGATTTTAGTATAAATTCTTCAGAGTTCTTTTTCTTTTCATTGAGTAAGATTCCTGCAGAATATGATGGTCCAATGAACTACTTCTGTTTATTTCTTGAATTCTCAAACTATATGTAGCTCACTTATAAAGCATATTTTCCTTTAACAAGGAAGTAAAAATGTACGTGTTTGAATTATTTTCTTTCAATAAATATAAACAGTGCACTGAATGGGTGATTAGCATGCACTGAAAGCCTTATTGCTGAGCTAATTAATTCAAAAGATTTTGTGACATAAGCCTATAATATGTACAACTTGACTGTTCTATATCTTCCTAATTTTTTTCGTGCGTTAAGTACAGTTAAGCTTTATGTGTGAATAGTCACTGGCTTTATAATTGAAATATTGACTTTACTAACAAGATTTGCAGGGATAAAGGTTACTCATACACAAAAGCATTTGTAGGATCTGACTTCCATTTTCTGGAGATGTGATTTCACTAGCAACTGAAGAAAGGCCTTCTGCTTCGCTTATACATTGCTTTCTACAGTGGCACTACCTGAAATTGCTGAGTGGACAGATAACAGATTTTCTATTTTAATTGTCATTTCTTCCCATGCCGAATAATATCTGTTTTCTTTCCTCCTCATGCAATTTAGAAACTCTATATGTGATCTCACAATGATTCAACTACATGACTTTGAGATGACAGTGTGAACAAAAAAGTATAGGAGATACTACTCAAGGATGAAGGTCTCTGACATGTTCTGGATGCAAAACAATGAAGTTTTAATTTACATTTAAAAAAATATGGCTGACTTATTAATGAGGGCAAAAATTAAAGCATCCCTTCTATAATAATATTTCACTCCAAAAAGATTAATGAAATATTAATCCTTTGAAGCTCTTCCAGTCTTTTTTTCAGAAAATAAAATTTGAATTTGGTTGTTCAGAGGTAGTCAAGAGTGCAATTTAGAATGAATGCAATAAAATTCATAGCTGTGAATTTTCTTTTTGGTATATTTGATTACTAAATCAAACATCTGTATGCCAAGCTGCTGGGTGTGGGGTCAGAACAGGACATTTTTTCCTCTCTAACAGTTTTAATACATGAGGATTGAAAAAATGAAGGCTGACAGTGATTCTGAAAATCAGGTTTATGTACAGTAGTATGTTCTTCCCCTGCAGTAACAGGAAATTATTCAACATCTAATAAATTCAACTCCGACTGTGAGAATCAGGAAAACAAAAAATGCCTATAAAAGATTTTGACCAGCAATTGTAATTTTTGCGAGAACTGCCACTGATACATTAAATAACACAGACTTTTCAACTTCAGCTCAAAGGATCACAGAGTTGGAATTCCTGCTTGTGTAGTGCTGAACATAGGCTTGATTTTGTGAAGGTTTAGTTCCTAAGGTCTGATTTGCTTGTCTTCCACTACCTTAGATACAAAAGTGTTTGAGGAAAACCCCTTTCCCCCATAGATGCTGGGCTACTTAGCTGCAAATGGAAGAAGTTAAGATTCACCTTAGGGTTTAAATATGTTATGGTTTAAGCCACGATGAAGTAAACACCACACAGCCTTCATTTGCTCATCCCACTCAGTGGGGGTGAGAGACTGGGGGGGGGGCAAAGGCTGCCTCCCCAGCATTTCCTTTCCCCTTCTCTTCTTGCATCCCTCTTTTCACTGCCATGATCTACAGTCAGTTATTTTTTCATTTCCTTTCTAACTACAGCATTATTTTTCCCTTGATATTCCTATTCCCTGCAACCTTGTATGTATATTTAATATTATTTAAGCAACTAAAAGATTTAAAACATTTAATTTTACGCACGGTTAACTCTGTAACACATCTTGGAGGCTGTTTTTCTTCCCCTTTTTCTTACTCGCTAGCTTTTTTTAAGCACATTTATTACAGCTTTTCTTTGATTAGAACAGATTCCACAGATTAGTCTAAATAAAAGCAGGTAGGCTGAAAGGATGGTAGGTTTTGTAGTCAAGGTACTGAGATTATACTCAGGAAATTAAGTTCATTTTCTGGCCTTGCTGCTAATTTTGTGTATGTGTAAACTAAGTCATTTAACCTTCTATGCTTCCATATTCAGGAAACAGAATGTCACGGAGTTAACTAGATCAATCTATGCCCATGGCAGGGGGCAATAGGCCCCTGTCCCCCACCCTCCCTGGCCCCACAAAATGGGAAGGAAGGAAGGGAGGAAAAAAAGCAGCGGCAACAATTTATGGAGGTAAACTTATTTTACTAATTATGATATCGGAATGCAAGGTAACACAATATAATACAACCTAATTGAAATTGAGACTAATAAATCAAATAAGATAGGAGTGAGAGAGTTCCTGAGACCGAGTCAAACCTGAAAAGCTTGGAACAGCTAGGAAAGCACCTCCAGCACCCACTGCCAGGCAGTAAGAGACCGCCCCACCCAGAAGGGTCAGATCCCGTGACTTCCGTAATGTATAGGGATAGGTACCTGGAATTGGAGCATTAACACTTTAATTTCTGTACATGACGTTTTGATATGGAATACTGAAAACCAAAAAACATAAAACCATGACACAGAATTATACTAATCTTTCCCTATTTATTACTTTCTTTTCCTGTTTTACCTATGCATGAGTCAAATGGAAGTAGTGTGCGTATACACAATATGTTCATGATATTTATAATGGTTCAGGTGGGAAAAAAAAAGAATTAATCATCCATCTCTGGAAGCGTTCAAGGCCAGGTCGAGTGGAGCTTTGAGCAAGCTGATCCTAGTGGAGGTGTTCCTGCCCATGGTAGGTGGTGTGAATCTAGGTGGTTTTTTGGTCCTTTCTGACTCAAACCCCTTTATGACTGCTGTATGCTCAGTAGTGTCAATACTAAATTTACTATTTCCACATTTTCTATCAAAATATGTTATAATTCTGTGATATATTCATAATAAGCGTAGAAACTAATATTGCACTTTGATAATGACGTGGGAAGTTATTTGATCACCAAGACTAAATGCAAATACTGAGCAGATCTGATTGAAGTACCACTATCTCTCCAGGATGAGTTGAGCTTGCTTTGAAATGGCTGTTGCAGATAGATGTTTCCAATGTCACGTGAACTTTATTTGTGCTCTTCGATTCTTGGATGTTAATAAAAGATCCATGCAATCCTATGCATGCTTTACTGTAACCAGTCAAAACAAACTTCCAACTTCCAAAGTTGTCCCTTGAATGACTGTGTCTGCTGCCTTTAACTTGTAATGGATTTAGTTAGATACAGAATTTTAATGTAAAAATAGAAATATGATTCAATTAAGGAAGGGAAAATACAAAATGGAAATCTCTGATACCATACTTACTAAACCTGTGAGAAAGAGCCACATCTTAGCCTGAAAACACACAAAACATCTTATTTTATTTTCTTCTCCTTTGGTACTTGCTGCTTTCTCAGCCAAGGGAAGCACACGTAATGCTGTTCTGTGGCAGTTAATTCACCAGGTTGTTTTTTTCACAACTATTAACATAAGTGGTGTGCTTACAGTTGCATTACACCTTCAGTTTGTGTTTCCAGTGGGGAATTCCAAGTCATCTTTTAGACTGGCTTGAGACTTTGTGCCAGAAGGTAGGGAAGCAGAAAGGTGCTTTGTTTGAAAAATGAAACCTAACTTCCTCATTTAACAACTAAATAACAACATGGAAGTAAAGAGTAAAACAGTGCAATATTCTGAAAAGTATACAAGTAGGCAGTTGATTGAGTCAGATGCAAATGTTTACAATAAACATTTTTATCTTTAAATTATTCATTTCTTACTTTACTACAGATGTATGCTTTTGGGGATAGACTGTTGAGCTAAATCATTTCAAACTTGATTACAAAAAGAGTAGCTGAATGTTTTATTACTGAATGTATGTGTGGTGCTATTGCTATGATTATAGGTATGGCATGACTAGAATTTAAGTTACTACTCCTCCCAAGACTTGCATCCTCCACTTTTTTCCCATTATATTCAAGCCACCTGTTTTTTTCCTGTTAAGAATGTAAAATATTAGCTGAAATCATAAATGGAACTACACAAATATATGAAAAGCAGCCGCCTAACATTATTTTAAGAATTCTGTAGCATTTATTAAATTCTCTGTTGAATCTCTTCATTATGTTGATGGCATAATTTAAAGTGACAGAAACGAGGGAACGTGACCTTAAATGTCATGACATGAGTTGTCACAAAAAAGGAAATCTGAGCTTAATTCAGCCAAATTGCTTAATAAGAAATTATGGTACATAAATTGAGATTTACCTTTTGCTGCAGCTTTTCTTCTGGATGAGATAAATTGAATGAAATAGAAGAGGGAGCTATTGTTCTAATTTTGATCTTCATATGATATAATTGCATGTTAGTACTAGTTTTTAGGAGGAAATATGCACAGTACGACTGCTTGCAAAAGAAAAGATCTAGATCCAGTGATGATCAAGGTGTTTTCCAGAAAAATATCCACTGTTTCTAAATAAAGAAGCAGCTGCATTTTTCTAATTCATCTCATTAGATGCAAACCTGCAATCAACTGAAACAAAAAAAAGTAGGAACACAGTAGGTCTGCTCTGCTTCATAAGATCATATGTTATCATCATAAAAATATGTTTTCAAAAAAGAAAATATGCTTGTTCAAGTTTAAAATGTTATTAATTTTTTTGTTCAGTTTACTACAGTTTGGACTGCATTTATGTGTGTTTCAGGGAGCAGGACATGTTATCAGCTGACAATCATGACATCCTTTTCTGCTATTGTGTTAATGTACACTGGGTTAGGAGCGTGTAATCTGTGTCGAAGTCTACACAAGTTGCATGTGAGCATTTTAGGTTATCTTCTAGATGCAAAAAACAGTGCAAGCATACTCTGTGTTGAAATAAAACACTACATCACAGCAGGTCAGTCGTTTTTCTTCAAGAATTTGAATTTTCCATGTTATTGAGTCTTCTGGAGTTGGCCATTTGCCAAAGCTTTTAGGAATTCTTTGATCAGCAGACTTTTTCTCATAGTCTAGAAGGCCATTTTTATTAGTAAGTTTTTTTAGTGTTTAGTTGAATGAGAATCATATGTTCTACGATACCAGGAAGGTCGCTAATGATGTGGTATCAGTGGGTTCAGCACACATAATGTGGGCAGCATGGCCACATGCTTATTATTCAGCTGGTAGTTAAAGATAGGAAATTCATTAATGTGCATTTTTTCTCACAGTCTGTGATATACAAATCTAGCAAATACAACAGATATGTGCCAATTTATGAAAGCAGTAGTCATTCTAGTGCATTTACTGGCAAAAAAATATATATATATACACTCATGAGAATCATCCTTTATCTTAACTGACATAAGCTGAAGTTTAAATTGATATGGAACCTAATTTATAAAATAAATCTACCTATTTTACCATACAGTCTTTCCTCAAGACTGTAAAGTGGAATACAAAAGAGGATTCTATGTAGAACTGTTTATTAAATGCTAGTTTTCTTCTTATGGAAAAATCCTTTAAGGATAAAATATGAAATGGTTCTATGGAGGTGCAGGTACCGAAAGAAAGTGCAAGTAAAATTTTAAAAATTTCCAGAAAGAAAATACTCATTAAAAATAAAATACCACATATGAAGAAAACTAGTTGATAAGAGAAAATATCCTATATATAATTCTTGCTTTGCAGGTTATTAACAGCACCATTTTTCAATAGATAAAGTACTGAGTAATAAACTAAAATAGGAAAATTGCTACTACTTTCATTTAAAAAAAAGTAAAATGAAGGAAAAAAACAACAGGCAAAGAGAAGCCTTTCTAAATGACCGTGTAAAGCCTCTGGATCACAGTCAAAGACTCTGAACTCAGTTTGAAAGTGTTTTTGCCGCAAGTTAGTGTGACTTCTTCCATGACTACCATGGTTTCAAAAGGCACTGTTGACTGAAAAAAACACTGGAATAGCTGGTGTACAGTGTCAGTTCTGTAGTGACTTCAAAGAAGCTTTGGTGATGAGAAAATTTTGTACATTTGGAACTTGGTTCACAGCAGGGTTTCTCCTAGGTGGTGTCCTTTCCTCTTGCTTTGAGGTTACCAAGTCTACTCCTGATGGACTTCTAAATAATACACCTTTCTGTAGTTACCTGTAACAGTTTTGTGTAAGACATATTATAAAGACAAAATAAGATAAGACAGTAGATTAAAAAGTTCTTGATCCCCTTCATTGAAAAGTGATCTTTTCTGTTGTTGATTCTGTCACTTAATATTATATTATATTGTATTGTATTACATTATATATTATAGTAGGATATTATAGAAGAAGTCATGCAATTAAAGTACTGTAAGAAAATTTTTCTGCGCACACCTGGTTTTTCTGCTTTAAAAGTAGGGACACCACAAGAAGAATTTACAAGAAGATTTAAACAAATTTGAATCTGTATCTTTAACTGGGAAGATGACCCCTTTCAGTAGTGTGTGTGATGCTTACTGAAATATTATGGAATTAGGATCATATCTTAAAAAAAAAAGAAAAAGGAAAAGAATACATGGTTTATTTCAAACTCATGTTACTTGCCACAGAAAATCACTTATTGCACAGAGCTACCACTCTTGCTATAGTCCCAGGATTAATTCATGCATCAATATTTTATTCCTCAGCCCCTTATTTCGGAATGATCCATCATTTTCTTAAGCAGGCTATTGCTTTTAAAGAATTTTATTGTCCAATGTTGTTGTTGTTGTTGTTTGTTGTTGTTCTAATTATACTAGCGCACTGGTGAGAAAAGTAAATTGCCAATGTAAATACTAGCTAGTTTGTGTAGTATTTGACTACGGCTGGATGTTCAGATTTCTATATCATTTCTTTAAGAGCAGTGCCAAGAGCTAATGACTGAGATTTGATCCCACATTAGTAGGGCTCTTGTTATTGAAAGGATTCATCATGCATGGAAATTATTTGTGCTTTAGCTAGAGGCCATATTCTATGTTCTCAGTATTCAGTGTGAAACATGCTGTCTTCATTTCTACTCACTTACCCGTGAAACAAATGACAGAAGGATGGGACAAATGCAGCCTATTTGTCATTTTCCCCCGTGTCTTCCCTCCCCACAGATCAATAGAAGAATGAAAATAATAAAGAACAATTTTATTAAATGAAAAACAAAAGAAAAACAGAGGAGAGTGATCCTTTTTGTTGACTGATTATTTTCGTTTTGGGTTTTTGTGGCATTTTTTTGTAAGAGAGAGAGAAGGGGAAATAGGCTAAAAAACATTTATAAATAGAAAATCTGGCAACAACAAACTCCACAAAGTTTACCAGCACACTCTTTTAGAAGACTGTTGTGTATTGGTTAGCACTTATTATTAACTAGGGAATGGCTACACTGCTTTCCAAGAGCTGAGAAATCCTTATGAAGCTACAATAACCTCATACATTTTGAGGAGGAAAGCTTCTTCTCAGAAACCAGCATCCATTGGCATGTCCCTCACTATCCCCACTGCTGTTGAGCAAATATGAGGAGCGAGTAAGAGCATTTCTTGCTCTTCACAAAAGTACTATGAATAGATCATGAACGAAGTGGCAGTTAGAGAAAATGAATTCACTACATACTTTACAACTTTTGTGTTGTAATGTGTAATTGTGCGGATGCAAAGTCCCATTACCTTATGTCATGATGGTACCACGATCATAACTTGGTGTATATACATACATTTTGTGCTGTTGTAAGCGTTGCTGCTGAAAGCAAAACAAAATCCTTAGAACTTTGAAAGGCCTATCACTTTTTTTTTAACTTTAAATTAACCTCAGCAGAATAATAGATACTGCACATTTTTACTTTAATCCCAGTAGCAGAGTACATTCCGTTCATGTGTATGAACAGTTTTTCACATAGGAGTCTCTACTAGTCATTGATCACTTTCAATTTTTGATTTTGAATGTCAAGAGAGTTTCTATTTGAATTTTATTGATAGGTGAGCAAGTATTTTAATTTAATCCAGTCAATTATGACTAAAAAATAAGTGTCTTTGTGATCAAGAGAGACTGATCAGAAGATAGGAGGCTTAGTTAAATACGTATGTTATGGGTGAAGTAGAATCTGTATTTTTACACTGTGACTTGAAGTGACTTGGTGTCATTTTCCCATTTTAATTTCATCTGAAGTAGAATTATTTCCCTATGTTGAATTTTGAAAATCTTTCCTCTAAGCAAGCACGTGTTTGGGTTTATTACTCTTTTTTTTTTTTTTTTTTTTTTTTTTTTTTTACTTCAGGAAGTGTATTCTCTGCCAAAGCAAACCTTTGCTTATATCTCCTAATATGAGTAATTACTTACTATCCAAATCAATCTTGTTACTACTTCATCACCTTTATTTTTTTCCCTTAGAAATGTTTGGGTTAATGTTTTCCTCTTGGTCCAGAATTCATACTTCTCTGGAGAGCTCTCTTCTATATTACTCCCATCATGTATTCTCTGGACTCTGCAAATTCTGGTATGAGCCTCAGAATAACAACACAAATTATGCAGAAAGGAAATCTTCTCTAGCACTGCCATTTGGCACCCACTGCAGAACATGGGAAGTGTGTATGCTCTCAGGTTTTTCATCCACATGGAGAAGAGAAACTAACTGTAACTTCTCAGATAGTAAGAGATGAGAGTCTCATAGTGTTGCTGCTGCTGTTTTGTACTTTTATCATCTTACCTAAGCGCTGTAGTCAAATATTCTCGTTTCTTCTCCCACACACCTTCCATTCTCAGGAGAAGACCACAGATGCTTATGAATGAGATGGAATAAACCAAGAGACAATATTTCTTAAGATGCAATACAGCACAGTCAACGTTCAGCTGTCCAATTCAAGCTGTCAGTGTTTTTGTATGTCCATTAGAGTACTGGAGATCTTAAGGATGGCTGTAAAGAAAAACAAGTGCGTTTGCAGATGTTACTAATCATTTTGTTTAGATGAACAGCACAGAAGGAAAAAAAAAAGTTCTGTGAAAATTTAGTATTTGAATCATGAAGGCTCTGTTGTAGTTTATATAGGTCTGGCAAAGGCTGCAAGGTATGTTTTATTAGTTGGCTCAGTAAAGTCTTTTCACTCCTGTGTACTTTCTGGAATTAAAAATAAAATTATATATATATTTACATATATATATATATATATATTTATATTTGGTGAAAAATAAATTGTGTACCAGACTATTTTTAGTTTATTTAGTTACTAAGACCTTAATTAGAAGTTACTTACACTGTATATTTTATTCACCCTTTGGTCTTTAGATGCAGGGATTTCTTTCCTGGTTCTTTCTTCCTTCCAGCTTCCATATTTTGTTTCTCCATCATTCATTCTATGCCTTTGCAAGAATATATGAATGACCAAAAATTCCAGCATCAAAAGAAGTGGAGAAAAAAAAGAAAATAGAAAATAAATCTGGATACTGATTTCTTTAGTATATGCATGCAATATTTTTAAAAGCATAAGAACATGGGAGAGAAAACTATCTGACGCTTGAAGATATTTTTTCCTGTGGAACTGTTTTTTTTTTTTTTCAGCTGAATTGATTGCCTTGAATATTTATAGAGCTGTTCTTCAGGAAAAAGGAATATTCCTAAGTTAACATTCGTGGTTTCTTCAGCTTTGGTAGAACAAAAGTATATACTTGCTTGGCCCATTAAGCAAAGCCCCATGGAGTTTGCGCTTATTCAGTTGCTTGTTAAGCAGGGACATATTTTGCTGGAGGGACTTAAGATTTTCCTTTTCTGGAGAAGCAAAAGACCATTATCATCAGTAGGTTCTCTTTTCACCTTGTGAAAAATGAAACATGCAACACAGCAGGGAGGGAGAGAGACTGATGTTTAAAGGATAAATTCTATTTATGGAGCCATTTTCACAAGCCAAATCTGCAAGCATTAGCACACAGACTCATCCTGGGCATTGCCTTGAAATGCTATCAGGGATGCAAAAGAATGGTGCTCGAAAGAGTACCAAATATTTGTTGAACTGCACCTATTTGTACTACAGCTTCCTGTCTTTCCTTAAAAATTGTGGTGGGAAGTTAAAAGATAAGTGAAATGCTGTTGTATTAAATACAGCGAATTATATAATACAAAATAAATATTCTGTTAAAATAAAAAATTAAAAAATAAATATTGTATGAAAATACAAAATAATTAAAATACTGTATTAAAATATTACAGAAACATTGTATTAAGTATAGCAAATCTCTATATTACCCTCTCTATTCTTCTCCATTGTATCGTAACTAATTTGAGATTATGCCTATACTTCCGTGAAAGGTGTGATTACACCTTGAGTAGGGATACAGTGGCTAGCTTTTCTCTCTCAGCTCTGGAGTTGCTGTGACAATATGGATTTCAAAATAGTCTACCCAAGGATTTTGGGGAGATATTTTGTGTGAACTTAGAGAACAAGTCATCAGTTAGGACTGTGCTATTGCAGTTTCATGATTTCTAGTATTCTAAGTATGTTAAAGATAATTCAGATGTGTTTATCTGTATGGCAGTCTGCCTCTATAGCAGCACACTGTATCCTAAATAGAATGGTAGCTGGTGGTATGGAGATGATGGTTATCATTCAGCATATCTCCTCGATAAAGATATTCAGGCGGTGTCTCTCCCCTTATGAGCTATTCATCTAATTCTTTCCTGAGGCTGTGAGTCATAGCACATCAGATTTGGGTTTAAAATTCAGAACCAACTGTGCTAATATCATATAGTGTCTTTCTGACAAACACTGCAAATTCTCAGAACACACATCTGCAATTCTAAACGTGCTAGAGACTTGGTTTACAAAGTTGAGTTTAGAAGCATGCTCCCAGTATGTACAAAAAGTGACTGCCTCCCAGAAACCACAAGCCAGTTACAGAGATGGTTGTCATTCTGACAGTACATGGACTAAAAGCCTTGATGCTCAGGAGGTTCATCTGACTTTTCAGCAACTACATGTTTCTCTTTAGGTTCCAAAACCGCACTCAGAATGACCACACTCTTCCCCACACCGCGATTTCTCCAGGGCATCACAAAGTGCCTTTTACATTACACACCTTACCATGTGTAATCCATATTATAATATAAGAATTCTCATGAATTAGATAGCTATGTTCAGATACAGAGCTCCTCGGAGAAAAAATCTGGAGGAAGATGTTCAAAATTAACTATCTGCAGTCTTTATTGCTGGAGAATCGCTGTTTAAATTGCACGTAGTGAGCACAGAAGTCATGTTGAACAGAAGGGAGAAAATGCCCATATCCCACTGCTGGGTGGTGAAGATCACAGCAGTCATGTAGATATGGAAGAGCTGTAAGTGGAATTTTGAACCTCTGCTCTTGATACACCTGTGGAGTATCCCAACTTCAGGCAACTGTATTACCACTGCTGGAGCTGTGAGATGTGAAATTAAGAGCAATAATATTTGAGGGAAGATGGTAAAATTTGAGGCAATGCATTATCACCGTGTTACTGCAGTAGATAAATATTCGTTGCCAAAAACAAACAAAATAACTAACTAAAAGACACAACAACAACAACAACAAAAACAATTGAGAATAAGGCCACTAATAATCAGAAATTCACATAAATATTTTCAGTGTTCTGGAAGGCAGCATCTTACTGCACTGAATAGAAAGAGAAGCCCTGACCTGATGCTGGAAGCATTTAGCAGTTTGGCTGCTGCAGTAACCCTGGGTTCCTGATGAACTATTTCCTCTTTAACTCTGAAAAAGGTTAAAGTTCTGTCAGCTGTAGGATGAATCAGGCTTATGCATATACACCCATACATTCTATGTATCACTTGTTTAAATTAGCACTTTTTTTTTTTTTCAAGTTCCAAATTAAATTACTGCTTTTTTAAGTTCTAATTTTATTGATGCTGAGAAAAGAAAGATACACATTCTATGTCATAACAACAGGATAACCATATGCCATTCAATCATTTGACTTACATTATGAAAACAACATCAGGGTTTTTTGAAAACTGTCATTTTGGGATGTCTAAGCTAACATTTAAGTCATTCTAGTCATATAATGAAATTCCTGAGCCCGGAGTATTTCATCAATGGCACTTCAAACTCAAGAATTTTAAAAATATGCTGATTTGTTTGAAGGAAAAAAAAAATGACTGCAAAAGAAAGTTCTGAGGAGATTTTGAAATTTTTTTTTGCTCTGTTTGCAGATTTGAACAGAAGTTTGAGTACTCTGAGAATTTCTCTTTTATTAGATATGTTGGCTGGGTGCATGTATTTAGGGACGTGTACGTTTATGTAGGTACTTGGTCAGGTGTAATACTGTAACACAGGCCCAAAGTAGAAATAGTTTTTTTAGTTAAAATCCACTGATGCATCTCTTCCCTTTCACATATGAAACAGCATTATAAATGGAATTAATCCAATCATTGTATGGGTTCAGATCAATGACTGATCCATCTTTTATCCCTGTCCATGACTTTCAGATACAAATATAATCTGTTTATGAGCAGCTGCTTAACTGATGTCTTTCAATAACAGTGATGAGTTATTTCCCGGATAGTTCATTTGCTGCAAGACAAAGGAAAGGATCCCACTCTTACCTTCAAAGCATACTGTTGAGTAGCAGACATTTATCAATTGTTTGTACCAAACTCCTTAGACCTTGTAGATCACACACATCCTGGTTTCCTTCCTAGTTTTATATCCCTCCTGTCTTCCTTAGCTTCCTTCGGTCTGAACAGGACTATGCCCCAGGCTCCAGGAGTAGTGTAGGCAGGGACTTCAAAGTAGCACATGTGAGGCAGGTAGAACACAATTCTGGTCTTTCCGTAGACGTTAAATACTGTAATTATTGTTTTTGCCACTTTATGGAATGTTACAAGAAAACTTAAGGATATAGCTATGCTTTTTCCTAGTGAAGATCTGTCAAAGTGGAATATTTTTCCTATTATCTTGTTCACAAGAGCTCAGCTCATTTAACCAGAGAAAAGACTTCTAGAATCAATGCTGTAGGTGACGCAGACATATAAGTAAGCCTATTAACACAGTGACAAAGGAAAAGGCAGATACAGTTGTATTCACCTAGGAATTAGGAGAATTTAAACCCTGGCTCCGTCTTTCTATCTGTATGTAACATTACATCTTTGCTTATTTTTTGTCTCTCAATTCCACACCAGTAAAATAGAGGTAATACACAATTTACGGGCAGGTTTAGAATAGATAGACTGCAGGATTGAGACAAAAGAAGAAGGGACCCACGCAAATAGCACAGACAGATATATATATCATCATTATGGATTTTTCCCTCATGACCCAGCAAGGTGGCTCTTCATACGTATAATCCCCATGGTAAAAATCATCCTAGTGAATTAGACACTTATGTGCTGTGTGGAGAAATGCTTCTTACGTGAGAAATCTCCACCTAAGTAAGAATGCTCTGGAGACACTTAAGGTACAAATAACAAATGTTTATGTCAACTGCTGTGAATCTTTTAAGCAAGAGAAATGTTACTTTTTTCACATTGCCTCAGTCTTTTTCCTCATTTAACTGCCAAAAAATCCTCTGATCACAACAGTGCTGTTGTCTAGCTTGACCTGCTGTGCTGATTCTAAGTGCTGAAATATGTGTTAAGGTGGAATGAGCTGGGAGCATTTTTAAGTCAGGTTATGGGTCTTAAGATGCTCCCTGGCACAATTAGAGTAATGAAATGAAAGCTGATTTAATGGTTACAATAAAAGAAATAAAATAGCAAGGTCTGGCCAGAATCATTTTTATTCAAGTTTTTATTAAGAAAAATGGAACAGAATCATAAAAGCAATACCAGGCTGGAGATCATAATGTGTTTTTCTTTATCATGATAAAGATTGGGTATGTTCTTGATAAGAATATTTTATATAAATCATCTTTGCCATTTATAATCAATACCAGAAATGTATTTCAGAGTGCTCTGCCATAAGTAGGCTCACATTTATCTGAGCTGTATTTTGGCAATAAAGCAGTAATAATACATAGAGATACGCTCTTGAAAATACCTTAACGGATTACTTGTCTCTCCTATTACCTTTGATCTGTAGAAGGAGGTATTTATGGATGATGGCCTGGGGAACAAACACAGAAGCACACCTTGAGTTTTTGTATCCTGTAGGAGAGGCTGTAGGATTATTTGTGTGTGCTAAACCTCGGAGAGCAGAGCTGCATCCCCATTTCCAGCTTCTGTAATCCATACTGCCAAATGTCAAAGCTGGTGGAGCTCTGCCATGCCCAGCCATGTTGCCTCGTCCACCTGGTGAGGTACTTCATTGGAATCCTGATATGCAGGAATATCCTTGAAAATGGCTGATCATGTTTGGAATTATTGCGTGACTGAAAAATTCATCTCATTCCCAGTATCGTCAAACACATGCTATTAGGAGCTTTCAGATCATTGTTATTCTGGAGCTGAAGCAAGAGTAAGCAGGTGCAGAAAAACTCTGGATTCTTTATTTGTATTTTAAAGTCTTTCCTTTCTTAACATCAAATGACCATAGATAAAGGAAATACAGAAGGGTTATTTCTTTGTTTTGTTTTTGTTTTATTCGTAGTCTGCAGCATAGTCAGTATCTTAACAAAATCAATAACCCTTGAGTTACAATATTGTCTTGGGAAACAAACAGATAAATAATACCTGATAAGCTTGGGCTCTAATAGGAAAATGAACCACATACTTCTTTAGAAAACTTTGCTTTCCAATCTGAATTTTCTTTATAATCGAGACTTTGTCACATCTCTTTACACGGATAAAGTGAGTAGCCATCCTTGGGAATTAAAGATATGCTCATATCCATTACCAGTTTTGCTAGATAATAAAAAGCTTCTGAGACAGGATGTGAGTTTCCACAAGGCCCTCTCCCAAATACATTTTGCTGTCTTCTAGATATTCATAAAAAAAGTTGGAAATAAATAAAAGCTGTGAGGTGAATTATTCCAAGACAAAATGTAATTTAGATGTGACTCTATTGCAGAGTTTTATTGAGAGTGGCTCTCATAAATGAGAAAAATGAATCTACTGTAAAATGTATTAATGTCTAGACTTCTATCTGAAGTCAGAGGAAAAAATACCCTACTGGCTTCCAAAATGTGTGAGTCAGTTTTTCGTCTTTTATATATTTGTCTTCTTTGATAACATCCTCTTACAAATTGTTTATTTTTGCCTAGATATTGTGCTAATAGTACACAGTCTACTAAATTGATTGATCTTGACAGGAGACAGATATCTAACAGAATATTACATTAATACACTGTAATTTCTGATTTATTTCACATTTTGGACCAGAATCCTAACTAGCCATGAACAAACCTTAGTTCTAAAGGTAATGAATAAAAAAGCTACAAGAGCGGAGGTGACTCAAGGAGGCAGCTGTCTTCTGTGATGGAAACATCTTTTAATATAGCAACTCTGTCCTAGAAACGGGTGACTGTAGAAAAAATGACAATGTCCCCGTGAGAGTTGTTAACGGAGGCTTCTTTTAAGCGTACAAGGAAATCCAGCCACACTGCTTAGCACAGCAGTCTAAAGTTCATGCAGATGAGGAGACCTTTCCTAGTGTGTCATGTACAAAACAATGTCTTTTAAAATAAAGTGTTAATTAAAATCGACATTTCTTGCAGTGGCAGTGCTAGAAAGTGCTATCATTCATAATGCAAATTCACTATGGACCAGATTTATCTGCTGAATGCTTATTTTACATTCATCAAAATGACAATTAAGAATTTTAAGCAGCTCAAAGCACTTCAGACATCTCAATATGATTTCCTGTGCAGAACACCTAAAGCTTAAAATGATTAATGTGGTCTAAGATGCAAGTTAAAACAGTTGAGCAATTCCATTCCACTCACAGAAAAGCCATATCCCACCTTTCCTATCATCTTCTAGAAGTAGTGGTATTTTCACTTGTCCTTCCATCCCCACAGTTGTCCCTTTTAGCTATATGTAGTATTTTGGTGCCTTTCCTGTGCTGTCTTCATGGTATCTATAAACATCTCCAAATTGTTTACTTCTTTGAAGCTCTCCTGGCAGGAATTAGGCTATCAATGTGCTCAGACCATGGACTAAATTGCTGAGCAAAGCTATGCCGTAGTTCCTTGAACTGTCCCTGTTTTCTTTTTGTTGTTTGACATCTTCAGTTGTAAACCTTTCTGGTCAAGGACTGTGATTTATTTTCTTTGCACGGTGTGTTAGGGCCATAGACCATAAGCGAGGCAATTCTTTTTTCACAGTAATGCAAGTAATAAATGTCTGAGGCTGGACTAAGCCATGCAGATCAAAACTTTTTGAATCAGTGTTCCACATGGCCATAAGCAAATCTCCATAAATAAACAAGTTTTAACTTGTGAAATGTATTCTAGGATATACAGAAACACATAGACTTGCAACCTGCACACTTACAGAAAAATGTAACTATTTCACATCATGACCAGACATCTCTTATTTAAATATGTAGTCTGAAATCCAATTGGGCACTTGAACTTTGACTTGAACAAAGTCAGAGCTAAACAGCCTAATTTCAAACAGTCTTCTGGGATAGTTCTTTTTTTTTTAACATGCAGATTTTGCATCCTTCAAAGGATGGATTTTGCCAGCACTCCACTGGGACAATCATTAAAAGTAAACTGAATTAATTTGCAATTATTTCATTCCTGTATAAGATACTTTATCTGGTCCTCATAGTTATATAACTTGCATTAACTGTGATCTTAGTTCTAGTAAATGCAATGGGACTTTTTTCCACCCTTTCTGTTGAGTTTTGGACTGGGTCCTCAGCAGATGACGTGCTGGTTTTGTCAATTAAGTAATCACCTGATTTAAGTTGTATCATCAGGAGGTGAGGTTTTGCAGCTCATCATCATCTGGCTGCTTTCAAACCTCTTCCTGAACTTTGAACAACCGTTATTGAAAATGTGAGTCATGATAGCATATTAAATATTAAAACCAGTTTAAGATTTAATCCCAATTTATAGTGCAGCTTTGTCTAATTTACTGCATATTACACTATTTCCTTTACAGATAACTTTTAGTATGCTATATAAATAATAAATCAGGCTCTCATGATTCTCAATTGTTCTAATACGGTTTTATATTAAACTTACATTTGCCGTCATTTAAATATTGCTAGAGCAATTTATTTTATTTTTCCTGTTTTACTTATTCAGCCTGCACTTTTAATTCTTTCATAATGCTATAGGTTCTATCCAGAAAATTATGGGTATTCAAGCATTTTAAGTTTTTTGTTAACATTTCTTTTAAGCAGAATAGAAATAACATTAGCATGACTAAATGACAAACCAAAACCATAGGTTCAGTGGTTCATAGATGTTCATCCCTGATCAGCGACTGTAATCCTGGTGTCACTGTATTCTCTATTCTGCTTATGCAATCAACTGACAATATTAAGTCCTCATCTTCTCAGTACTTATCCAGGTCTTTTATGTTTAGCATTAAGCATTTGCACCTAGGGATGTTACTTTGCCTCAGTTTAGAAGTTAAATATGCTAATCTAATTTAAAAATTGGAAATGGTAGCTATGACCAGTAAAATATGATCAGCAATGGCTCTTTTCTCTGGGAGGTGATCTCCATGATGTGCATATGACATGATTTTTCTGTAAATGTGCTTTTGTCTCACAACTGAAAGAAGGGCTTGCTGTAGAAAATGTGAGTAGGAAAGAGGAAGGAAACAGAGGGAGCCAATGGAAAAAAAATATTGAGGAAACAGAAATATTTGAAGTGGCATTATCTCATCTGATAATGCTGATACAATTCTTAGAAGTGTACTCAAATGAGGATGGGATGGTTTTATATACTGGGCTGTCTTGTTCTTTCTGTCTTCTTCCACCCGCTCTTCCCCTCCCCATTCACCAAGAAGAAATAGATCTAATGTGAGTAAAGTCTGGTAGGTTTAATTGCTGCCTCAAGCTGACTCTGTCATAGAATGGCTTGACTTGGAGGGGACCTTAAAGATCACAGAATGGCCAGGGTTGGAAGGGACCTCAAGGATCATGGATCTCCAACCACCCTGCCACCAACCTCCCCATTTAATACTAGATCAGGCTGCCCAGGGCCCCATCCAATCTGGCCTTGAACACCTCTAAGGATGGGGCATCCACAACCACTCTGGCAGCCTGTTCCAACTCCTCACCACTCTCTCTGTAAAGAACTTCCCCCTGACATCCAACCTAAATCTTCCCTCCCTCAACTTAAAACCATTTCCCCTTGTCCTGTCTTTATATTATTTCAGCATACAAGTAGAATGTTGTTGTTTATTTCATACTGTGTGTGTTGAGGTTTTTTTAATGTTTAGATTGCATGATTTCATTGGTCATTACTCCAAAGCACTTTTTTCCAAAGGTATGAAGGAATGTGTTTCCACAGCCTGTGCTACAGAGAGAGAAAATTCTATATTCTATATTAAAATTCTATATCCTTTCTTTCTTTTTTTTTTTTTTAAGTCTGATTCCTATGCACTGATGAATGACAAAGAAATTAGAAATTATTTAAATAACGTTAATTTTCATATGATATGAGGAACACAAATATAAGGGAGAAAAGCCCATTAAAGAGAGAGTTTTGATCTTGAGAATGTCTTACTGAAGAAGGAAAGAAATGGCTGTTTTTAGGGCAAGAGAAGTCATTAAAACTTGCTTTTCTTCAAAATCAATTGAAACAAATTCTGAAAGCAAAAGAAAGAAGTGGTACATTATACAGAGAGGGTAGAGCCTCTGGGTATCCTAGAGAACAAAACTTGAGACATAAAAGAAGCCAACAAGAAATAATGATGTGTTTAAGGATCAACATCTCAGTATTTTTTATTCCTTTGCACTGAGCAGGTGGTTTTGACATTACATACATAAATATTTTATTTAAAGAACTCCTTCAACCTAAGTGTAAATTTGGAGAGAGTGGGGAAGATGTTAAATATTGAATACTGTCTATTCTGATAAACTTTCTTATAAGCAAATGAGTATCTATAAACCTGTACTCTGTACTTCAGGCATTCATGTGTAGAGCTGATGTTTGGGATGCAGTCTGCTCATACTATCAAGGCCTTGTGCCTTGCCTCTGCAGTAGATTTGCTTGATGTTGATTTGGAATCATAAAGCTTAACAATATCCTTTATTGAACAAAAGCGATACAGTCACTGTGAGCACCAGCTTCTCACCTTAAAGTAAGGACAGCATGCAATTCACAGAAAACTCTGCAATGGCTGGAAAGGGTTAAACACTTCTGAAAATCCAACCTAAGTCACAACTGGCTTTTGTTGTTTGTTTTTAATTTTTAACTTGATCTTTCTAGTCGGTACCTGCAAAAATGACAAACTTGTTTTCTGCATACAAGGACTGGCTGGATACATTAGACTTATGGACTGGTTCATGGGAGGTTCCCTCTCTTATCTGTTTTATAGTACAGCGTAGCAGAAATGCTGAGTCACGGCCTGCAGCAGGGATTGAGCACCTGATGGGAAGGCAGGGCCAACCCAGGGGAGCTCAGCTGTATGCAATGCACATGAGGGACTAGAAGGGCTGAAGCCAGGTTCCACCCCTTACCAGATCTCATCTAAGGGTTGGCAGTGGGGGTGAAGGCATTTTGCTGGAGCTTTCTGTGTACCTGAGGCCTTCTGAAGGTGAGCGGTTTTTTTTTTTCCCCTTTGTTTTTGCGTCTGTGGTTGCTGTAGCCTGGGATCTTGTTGCTCTGCTGGTATTGCTGTGGTTTCTATCTTATTACACTTGCCTATTCGTTACTGTGCTGATACAATACCTGGCTTGTGCACTGAAATGTATCTTCAGGTTGAGAGGTCCTTCTGGTGAGTAAAAACAGAAGCAGTTAACAGTGTTGCACTTGAGCAAGTCCTCACTTGTGGCCTAGGTCCTTGCCGCTTTGCAGTCATTGCTGCGCTTTCCATCGCGTTATATAAAATTGCTTATCAGTTGAGATAACTCGTGTGAAGTAGAGAAATAGTCTTATTCCGAAAATGATATGCAGTAGTTGGCAGGGGAAATGAAGCAGGCAGCATTTCCTCAGTGTGGCGTTTGGGGGTGCTGCTGCAGCTAGCTCCTGGGAGAGGCTTCGGGCTGTTTGACATAGAAAGCAGAGAGAGCATCCTGGGCACACAGAGAGCAGCCATGCGGAGATGATGCATGAGCCACAGTTTCTTCTGTAAACCTTCACTTTGAGCTGTTATTATACTTGCTCATTTTAAATTCTATTAAAATGAGAAAAGAATCATTCCTTTCTCTTGTCCATTTTTCTTACCATAAGGGAGAATTAAGTACTTATGCCTAATTTGGCACCATGCTCCTTCACAGTGTGTTCTCCATTGAAACTGCCAAAAAGAAGTGGGGAACAGAGGCATTATATCAAAACTGATGCCTCGTGGTACCGGGAAGGGGGGAAGAAGAAATAAGCAAGAGACAAGGAGCCTGAGCTTTTTGAGGGACTCAAGACTGATGAGCAAATTCAAAGACCATTCTGTAGGTTGGGGGCAGGTGTAGGAGACTGTTGACTGTACAGCAAAGGAATCTGTTGTCTTTGGTGAATTTATTAATCTTCTAAACATATATACAAAATTTATAAGCAAATGACAAGTGTATTTGAAGCTTGGTTTGGAGTAATTGAAAGAACAGTAAGTCTGCACAACAGCTTGTGATAATTTAATTTTCTAGCCACGGGGAGATTACATTGTTAACAATTAAATCATAACAACATAAGTCTTCTCTTGTCTGTATCTCACTCAGAAGAACTCAGGTACAAAAAGCAGAGTAGATGTTATAGAAGTATGTCGAAGAAGAGATTATAGTTAAATATTGTATTAAGTGAAAACAAGAATCGCTAGTTTTAGTGCTGGATAATTGATGATTTAACCAGTAAATATAACTGTGTGGAATTTAAGGATATGTTAGGATGTGGTGAAATACCCAATGAAGTTTACTTTAGCAAGCAGTGAGTATTTTGTTGTTGTTGTTCTTACTACAGATTCTTCAGTATAAGCAAGTTTTATGTTGTGAATTATATCACAGTAGAGACATTACATGCATACAGTGGCAGATGGTTGAAGTGTTCTATTATTATGAATTAGTCCAATAAGTGCAGTCAGATTAGGAACAACAATTCACAGGCAACTGCAGTTGCCTTTTCTTTGTATTGGGCAGTGCAGCAGAACAAAGGTTTTCTGATACTGACTGCAAAGGTATCAGGTACTGACTGCAGTCTTGCCAAAGAAACTTCTAACTACTTTTTCTTATCATTCATCTCTGTGATGTCTAATCAGAGTCCTGATTCTTTAAAAGGAAATGCAACCTTTTGAGTTATATCTAAAATGAATGCCAACATGTGACACTCAGGGTGTAAGAATAGCCCCGGGAGCTAGTGGTCCATGTTTTAACAAGATCTTGAGCTTCTGCAACTGTAACCTCCATCAGGTGTCTGCAAAGAGGTCACAGAGTTCAGCCTTCTGCCAATGCTTCTGAGCGGCACTCCAGAAGTTGGCAGTGGCAGCAGTGCTAGCTTTAGGATGCACAGTGTCCCAGCCACCTCTGGTCATTACAATTCTAATTGTTGTTGTTGTTACATAAACAGCGTGCTGGCAGATTTACAGATTTTGGGTCAATTACCTTTAACAAAAGTTTCCTTGAGTGGGATATTTATTAATTGTTTTATAATGTGGAGACTTTGGTTTGCAGTGGAGGTGACTGCATGAATTCCTAGGATAAGTGATGCTTCATAAAGTTAGTCAGAACGAATGGGATGTGCCAACTCTCTGTACACATCTTTGGATTTCAGACTCTGTAATTGTCCCTGTAATATCTGTCTTTCATGAACAACTATTGCAAGGCCAAGCTAACATCTGGGGAGATGCAGCTTTGCTACTATTTACAATCAAGGTTTTAATTTCAGCGTTTAAGTTTATGAAAATTCTTTTTTTAAATAGTTTGAGTTGAAAACAGACCTGTATTGCTACAGCTATTACCTTTAAAAGTGAAAAGATTTTTGTAGTTGATATGATTACAAATTTGAGCACAATTCTCTCTGAAGTCCTCTATCTTCTCTTTTACTAAAAAGCTTCTCTGTACCACAGAGGTCCAACCGTTTATTATTAAGATCTATTATTTAAGCTATTCCTTAATATTACATAACTACTGTTAATCTTTCTGTGCACACCTAAAATATTGGTGGAATTGTCACATTTTCTCTAGATTTTTCATGCTCGATTCATCAGTCTCTCCAAGTATTCTGCAAATTGATCAATAAATTTTATGCAGCACAATCGGAGCCAACTGCCACAATATCATAGGTTGAAATTGTGCTTTTGTATCAGCATAAAATGGATGACTGCTGTCCAGGTTTGTCTGAAGTCAACTTTGTTTGCCAAATCTTACTGGCAGGCAGCAGGAGAAGCGCTCAGATCTTCTAACAAGGTTAAGCTTCAGTGATGATTTCCAGAAAAAAACAGTGTGTTTAACTTCTGGATTTTTACTACCTTACAACTCCAGATGAACCAGAAGCAACCTTAGGATTAGATTCAGGGCCAGCAGGAGAAGCACTACATTACTGACCGTATCTGTATTTATAACCTCTGTGCCACATGGAAAGAAAGGGGCATCAGATTCAATGTGTGTCAGAAGAAATCAAATATGTTTGACAGAACAGCTCTGACTTTCCCTTTTGGGGGCCCAGTTAAGTGTCTCTATAATGTCTATGTTCTTTATATATGTGTGTGTATATATATATATATATATATCTCCCTGTGTGTGTGCATATATATGAATATCTGACTGCTATATTCAGAGGAATGATCATTTTGAGATTTCATTGTACTGTCAGCATAATACTAGGGTGCGTATTCTTGAAATCTAGTCCTCCAAGTTTATTCTACTAAATATTTTCTTTTTTTCCCTCTCATAATTTTCTACTCCTGCTATGCTATTTAATTCCTATACAAATCTTCCTGGCATTAAGCCAGAAATTTGATCTGTTCCCAGTGGGACACATCCAAAAATGTTGCTCAATTTCTAAGGTAACCATAAGAGGCATCCAACCCACATGGAACTGAGCATGAACACACCTGTAAATGCTTTCAAGCAGCAACCCACAGTGCGGTTTCCTCTGATCCTTCTTAAAGAAACTTTGTTCAAGGTTTTCTCCAAGACTCGACACTGATAGAATGTATTATTTGTGATGCAGAGCGAGCATATTTACATCACAGTGCCCCCAGGAAATATAAACTTCGGGGAGATTTTCTTCAATGTATTCACTATATTATTTTTGGATTTAAAAGTACATGCTGGCATACATATTGTTAATATGGACAAGCTGCAGTCTTATTTAAAAACATTGATTTGCACTGAGGTTTTTTTTTTTTAATTTCCCTTCATAATTAAAGGAACCATCTGAAGACTGAGGGCTTGTCAGAGCACAGTATTCCCTGACAATCCCAGTCATTTAGAAAGCTCTGGGTTACAAAACTGTGTAACAGCATTGGTAGGGATTCCATTCAGCTTTATTTAAACTTATTGCTTCTGCATGTTATGGTGCATGCACTAATCAAGAGCCTTCATTTAGTTTATCCTCTTTTCTGTCTCTTGCTCAATGACTATAATTAAGGTATTCTTCTGAAATTAATTTGCAGTCACATAACAGTGAATGGAGCATCTGTAGTGTGTGTCCAGAGTTCTGACTCATGTAAATTTTAGAGATGCTTGCACTAATTGTTTTCATTCATAATTAAGCTCTTTATTGTGTTATGCACAGTAGTTCAAATAATCTCCAATATACATCATACCCATATATTTATCTTGAGGAAAAAAAAACCATGGAGGAAGTAATTTCTGATAATAAAGGTGTTCCTAAGAAGTTCTGGTTAGAAGTTAAGCATTTTTACTTTCTTAACGCAGTGAAGTTCTGAAAGGGATGATATAACATGGTTACTAACTAGGGTACTAGATGCAATTAGATGGGACTAGATGCGATGACACAGTATTAGCTGATGACTTGATGATACAGATTCTGAAGTACCTAAAGTGCCCCTGGATCTCCATTACCCTGAGGTACTAAGCACTACTAAATTATAGTGCAGACATCACGCAGCAGTAACTCCTGACTTTATGGACACAAAACATATGGACATAATGGTCCCCTTTATCTCTAAACCTACATCTATTGTTTTGTATTTTTACTTCATGTCTATAGTACAGAACTTGCAAATAATTTATGCAGCGGTATTTACATATTAGAGCCACTTTATGTAATTGCACAGAACATAGTCAAATTCCATTTTTGTTATATTTCCACCAAATAACAATCAAAGTTCCTTACCTTGTTTTGATGAAAATCCCTTTGAACTATTTTCAGACAACTCTCACAGTGGTACAAAAGGGATTAGTGTGGAAACTATCATGTTAGGCTAAGATCCTAAAAGAATCAATGCATTATCATCACTCTGTGGAAAATGCAGATACAGTCAGAAAAGTCTGGGATTCATTTTATCTCTGCTGCTTGTTTCTACTAAAATCAAAGAAAAGGGGCTGAATCTGAAAATAACTCTGTCAATACTGTTTAGAAAATATGTCCAATGGCCCGATGTGTTCATCATGTGTTCTTACACAGGCATGAAAGGGTGAGATCTGTGTGCCATTCATGGCATGATGTGTTGGTCTGTAAGCCAGTAAAGAATTGCTCTCAAAACTATGTGGCAGGATGGTGACACTGAAATGGTGGATAAAAGCCCCATACTGCATTAATGTTATACAGTTCTGCTAACTCATATGGGCCTGTGTAACTGTTGCCTGTGTTTTCAGAGCAATGCCTGGCTTTTAGAGTTTTTTATCTGCCCTGAATTAATTTTTCAGGCAAAGAGCACATTTCAGCCAGTTGTTTAATAGGTCCTGTTTTGGCATACACTTGCTGACAGATCTTGAGTGAAACTAGTTCAAAGCATTAATATGACTCCAAAAAGACAACTGGATTATTATGCACAGTAGCTGGCTGTGGAGTCAGTCCTCATCTCTAGCTGAGGGAGTAAAAAAATTTAAAAGGAAAACCTGAATCTAAACTGCCTTTACGACTCCCAGGCCATGGGACAGCTGGTAGCCTGTTTAGCCTATGGTATAAATTAAAACAGCCTTATGGTTGCTGTCATTTGCAGCAGCTAAATCGAAGGTGGCTGGAGCATAGCAGGATGTCAGAAGATTCCCCAAATGGTCCTTACGAGCCATAGACCAAAGCAGGATTGGCACAGAGCTGATGTGGCTGACTGTCAGCTGCTCAGATTTCCCGATCAAACACTGGAACAGATGCCCAGAGAGGCCATTGAGTCCCTATGCTTGGAGATGCACAGAACCTGGCTGGACATGAGCCCTCCTAGCAGGGCTGTGATGAGATGAGGTGCCTGCCAGCCTCAGCCTCTGGGTGTGTTTGTGTAATCCTCACCTGTTCTTCCATGTGATAGGGAGTATCTGAGGGTTTGGTCTATTTTCTTTTAAAATGAAAAGTGTTTGATACAATATCCTTGTCTCCAAATTGGAGAGATGTGGATTTGATGAATGGACCAACAAATGGCATATAGACTTATTACTTACTCATGGAGGTAATAAGGAAGTGTAGGTAACACTAACTTCTATATGAGGCAGGATGTATGCAGACAGGGCCAGCGAGGTACAAGGAAAGAAATTAGATGTTTTCTATTTTTAATCATTTTTTGTTTGCTTGTTTTTCTTTTCCACTCTGCCTGCAGGACTCCTCTAGAGATTTCTCCTGAAACTTTTCTTGTTTCATATTGGGCTAATAATTTGTAGAGCATTGCTTCAGTGTGAGCGAGAGGGCAAAAAGCAAAGAAAAATTGTTTTTTATTAATCTTATTTTTCAACTTTATACATTTTTATTATCAAGTATTCACAATTTGCTTAAAGTGAAGAACAGTATGATGAATTCATTTTTGTTTTGTTTTCTTTATAGCACTGCACTTGCCCTGCAGTGAGAATCAGCATCTCTGGGTCAGTTGTAAGCTGCAACTACATTCATTTGAATTCTACCATTGATCTGTTCTACCCTATGACTCGCTTTCGTGGTGCTTAATTTCTAACACATTGCTTATACGCTCCACAGGGGTGTGTAGTTCCTTGTTTTTTCTCCTGCCTACTTTAATCCTTTCCTAATGCATAGGTTCAGATCAAAACACTGACTGCATGGATCGATATTTTAAGTAGTAATTTTGCAAGCAGACAAAATGCTTTGTTTCTGAACAGTAAACTGATGAAATTCTAGTTTGCAGAGACAGAATAGAATCCCATTTACTATGAATTAAAGGATATGGGCCAATACACCTGTACTGCTTGAATAAAATATGGATCACTGGGAATACATAAAAGCCAGAAGTATTTTAAAAAATGTCTTATCTGTACCGAAAGACATGAAGCTGAGGTCCTTAACTATTTTCAAATGTTAAAATTATTACTGCGTTGTCATACTTCTCTTCCAAACGTACTGTCTGAGCTGTAGTGAGGAATGTGCACAGAGGCAGTGCTGTGCCTTCCCATGCACCTGCATGCAGAGAGAGGATACAGCTTGTGTGAGTGCTCTGATGGGCAGTTCCCTTTTAGCCATGGGAAAATCCATTGAGAACTGCACCATAGAAATAATAATTCCATGTGCTGAGGAGGCTCAGCAGCAATGCTAGCAGCTTGCAGTGTTAATATTCTCCTACAGAGAGGTAGTCAGTGACTGAGATGCAACATGTACAGAAGTAAGCATTTTCCTCCTGCAGACCTACCAGGGCTGCTTGTTGAATGCTTTATGTGATGGAGGTCAGAGGCGTTTGTGTGTTCTGGTGAGTTGTGGGATGCCTTTGAGAAAGTGTCTTCCCTACCATTTGGACTGAGCTGGGGGTAGCAGCCAATGTCTTCTCAGGTTTTCTCTTTGTCCCAGTAAGACTTCTTTAATGGTCACACAAATGATGAGCATAGGATATAGAGCAAGAATGGTACTACTACTGGGCAAGTTGCACTGATGGGCTTCAGGCTTAAAACCAACACAGTTATGTAGCTAGATGGAAAAAAATGTGATTTATGTTCCACCTGCGTCTCAGAAAATGTTAATTTTATTCAATGGCTTGTAGTTGTACTGCCTGTGTGCTAGCTTTTAATGGAGTTGTGGCCTCTGCACCATGAGCTGTCCTCAGCTTGAGTGCTGGGATTCCCTTGGGCAATCAAATGCAGTCTCAGGATAAAATACAATCTTACTTTCACAAAGGAGCTTGCAGAATATCTGAAGTTTTCTTTTACTGTGGAAGAAAAATTGGAAAACATACAAGAGCTCAGATCTCTTTCCTTCCAAAAATAAAAGTATGTATTTTTAAAAAGTGGTCTGACCTCTCATTAGTGTATATTCTGCAAGAACACTCTGTTCTTTTGCAGGACACAGGTGTTGTTTTTCTATCATAGTTAGAGGCAAAACTCAAATGTGAGGGGGGTTTGAGAGCTGTTTTGAAGCTGACTCATAAATGCAAATGAATAATAACACAGTTAATGTTAAAGAAACAAACATAAATATTGTACAAAGAGAGATCTGCGGCATTGGAGTGCATACATCAGGCTAGCAAGACATCACGTAGTTGTTTCATTTATTCCAACTTCTTTTCATCCTGTGAGCAGCTGTCCCTTTATTTCTAAAAGCTATTTTAATGTGGCAAGGGTGTTTTTAGTTTAATCTGCTACAATACTCCTTTTGTCTTCTTGTCATATTTTTCAGCTTTAAAATATTAATCCAAGCTAACAAAGAGAATTTTTGATGTATTCAAAAATCCTGAAAGCAATGTATAATTTAAAAATAAAAACACTTTATTAGGTTATGTTCATATTCAGATCCAGAGATGTTTGGCGTGATTTAGGCTCCTACTTGGAGATGTTTTTAAAGAAATAAATATTTATTGGGCATTAACAGTCTCCCTAAGTGCAGCTATTTACTACAGTGTGCTAAGTGCCCTTTTTTATGCCTAGACTATAGAGATGCTGGATTTTTGCGTTCCCATGGTAATTGTTCAAGCTCCTGGCTCTATCAGTATATTCTGTTCAGTCATGTTGCAATCCCTGGATTGGGTTCTCCCAACCTAAGGTACACGTAGCAATGTAGCTTTAACTGAAACGCTCTTCAGTCCAAAATTCAGCAATTTAGCACCAATTACATTTACACAGAGTTGCTAAACAGAAAGGAATGTACTGATTAGCATGATTTTTTTTTTTTTTTTTTTTTTTTTTTTTTTTAGCAGAACTGGGTTAAAAGCTCCATGAGGCTATTTGTACTTCTGGATCATTGCAGGAAAGGTGTGAAATAATTTCAAGTTTCAAAAACTTTAGGATATCACCACTCTCATAAGTGTTATTTACCTGCGTAGTTTCATAGGAAATGCATTACGTAGAAGACGTGCATAAAAGCCATCCAGCTTCTAAAAAACAGTTGAAAATTAATCATTCAGGCTATCTGATATGACACATCTGAGGAAATTGTATCTAGCTGGAAAGTGATTTACCAGCCAGAATAATGACTATGACTTCGTTTGAAAATTCAGGGTAATCAATTGCCCTTCAGATACACATGCAGCTTTTTTGTAAATTTGTCTCTTGGTATTTAGGGATAATAGTATTTCACAGTGAAAGGATTTCAGAAACAAATCATAATGCCATTTGCTTATTTGCAGCATGATTGCAATTAAAAACTACAGGGAAGGAAATTCTCTGGAACGTTGTACATTACGGGTCTTGACTTCTCTGCTCTGACATTTTTCAGGAGGGAAAGAAGCAAAGAGGAAGCTGTGCTGGGATTAGCTATTTGTATCGTTTACTGCTGTAATTGTTCTGCAAATGGCTAATGTAGGGTAAGTCACAGGAGACTTGTTACAGGGGATAGTTTCCAGTGGTGGAGCTGCGTTATGTGATTAGTTGGGGAACTCTCCTGTTGCAGGACTTGCAGGGTAATCTGAGGAGGAAGGCAGCCAGTGTCGGATTTTTTGCCAGCACTGCTGATCCTGGGCCTGGCTCTCCAGCTGCAGTGCAAGGCTGTGCTGACTGCATGTGGTTTTACAACTGCAAGCAAATTCCTCAGCTCTCAGAAATGTGTAGCTTGTGTCTCTTGCTACACAAGGTGCCTCCTCAGCTGGTATGAGAGCAAACTATGTTGTCTGACAGGCTAAGGAAAGAGATGGCACATGCAAAGCTCCGTACTGGAGAGCAGATCAGTAGCTGATAACTCTCTGAGGTCAGGACTTGGCTAGGCTGTATTCAATCAGGAACTTAAGGGCCCAAACTTTCTGAAGTATACATTTAGGATGTCTATAATTATCTGCTTAAGTGTAAAGACACAGATGACTGTGCTAATTCTCCTGTGGACAAAGCAGTTCAGAGGAACATCATTGCAGTTTTCAGGGTTTGTACCAGAGTGTGTGCCAGACTCTGCCTCTATTGTTCCTCTGACTTTTTTGGCCTTTGAGGCAGAAGTGTTTGTGCCTTTAAAGTTATGAACTCTTTTTTTTTTCTTTTTTTTTTCCATTGCTTTAATATTCTTCAAGAAAACTTACCCATTTGAGCTATCTCTGCCTTTCTGGCAGAATGATATCAATGAGCATCAGAGCTCTCCTTTACTGTAAGCTTTTACATTTCTCCCCATTTGGTCTTTCATCTGTCTCCTCCTTGAAGCAGCCCCTGGTTCGCAGTTGTCCCCTTTTTGGCACAGCCTCTGTTTTGAGGGAATCAGGATTTTTTAAAATCTTTTCTCAACACAGCAGTAATGTCCTTGGCAGTATTGTCTTCTATACTTTTTTTTAACAAGACTTAATTGTTTTGATGTGTCACAACCTAAAGAAAAAAAGTAAGCGAAGAAATACTCCTAAAAATTATAAATAAATGCAGTGTACAGAGGCTTTTGTTTTCCTAAGTCTTTTTAAGGCATCACAAAATGCAACACAGGGCCTAAGTGTGCATTAACATGAAAACTGGAAGACTGTGGTGAGCTGCTGTCTCACATATCCTCTGATCAAGTTCTGATGCAGTGACAGAGGATAGCCAGAGGAGCTGCAGCCGCAGACAAACTGAATACCTTTTTGGTTGCTGTCAATGCATTGTGATAGATGCCAGCTAATTGGATTAGCTGTTGAGTTTTTCTGGCTTGATGGATATCATTTAGAAGAAACAACTGAATTTCATGCTTAGTTAAAAATGCTCTTATGTTTTAAGTTGATATCTCAAGTTAAGTAAACAGCAATGTAGTGGATTGTTTAGCATATTTGCACATTGAGGGGGGGAACAGAGAACATGAAGTTAACAGCGGGAGGCAGCAGAGATGTGTGAGTATCCAGGAAATGCCAGCATGGAGGAAGGACCTCACCTTCGCATGTGGGCTTGGCTGATGATGGAACCAAAATAACTGCAATGACTCACAATGGAATTATCTTTATCTCCTTAAAGATAAATAGCAATCTGGGAGTAGATTTCGAAAGGCTGTTTTGTAGGAGGGCAGAGAAGAAAGAAAAGTAATGTTTGTTCAAGCAAGTAATTTTGAATTTCATGTAATAACTTCTGTGAGGATGATGGAGTTTGAATCTTGACTTTGTTACTCATACATCTAAGATGCTTCTTGACTATTTCACTGAGGCCTTATGCTAGCTTTCTGCTCTGGCTGCTGTCACGTCCTTCAGTTTTAGGAACTGACTCATGCATCCATCCCAGGTTGGGTGCAAACTCACCGGGCTGAGTTGTCATTTGTTTGCAGAGACTGTTGCTGCTTTCTATGTGATTTTCTTGGGTCCCGTCTCACAAGATGCTTGCCTTTGAACTCGATGCTTAGCATAAGCAGGAGGCAATGCATGTTGAAGCCAGTTTCTGCTCTGCAGCTGCATTGAACAAAAATGCAGAGCAAAGTTGACGGAGAAGGGAATGAGAACTCAGGAAAATGTCATCTAAGCAGGACTTTCCGCCTCATTGGAGCTCCATTTGCTGCATGCTCAAGAGAGTACTGGAACAACAGAAAGCTCTGCATGACTGTGTAGGCAAGAAAAGACAGCTGTTGTGCTGTCTTCAACTAAATGAAACCTGATTGCTAGGTTGGTTGCCCTTCTCCAGTTATTAGAATGACCATCTGGGAAGTCAGTAACAATTAGTCATTGTTTGGCCAGATAGTGCCAGGAATGAGCTGTCTACATGGACTTGCAAATAAGCTGGGGCTTAGTGTAAAATAGAGACTTTTTTTCCAGGACAGAATGTAGATCTCTGAAGAGGAGGGAATAATTTGACTCTCTAAAATAAGAGTATGTGAAGAACTGTAGCTTTTAAGCATGAACTCTGGCTCGTATGATTTACTTTTTCCTTTTCATGTCAAAGAAAGAGTTCTCAGAACTAAGTCCTATAACCTCTTGTTATGGCCAAAGTCTTCTGCTTCTTCTGGACCTAGATGTGTGTCTGTTACATGAAGGAGAGGAGGCAGAACAGGGTTTACTTGTCTTAATATACAGAAATACCTTATGCTTTTCTCTTACATTCCAGTATCCATCAGAGCTTGGAAGGAAGAGTAGGAATAGCTAGGAGAGCAGCTGTAAGGAAAAAATGTCAGATTGAAGGCTTCCTGGTTCTATTGCTTTCTGTTATTCCCCCCAACCTGGTGGAGGCAAAACAATGGTAATTGCAGAAACACACTCACCAATGGGTTGTGTAATGGAAAAGGCCTCTTTCCCATGCTTCCACTTCATGTAGGAAGGAAATTGAGTCCTTTGTGACTAATATAGCAGTTACCTGAAGAAAACACTCCAACCCTGCTGCAAAACTGCACGCTGGTTGCTGGACACCAGTGCTTTCTGTCCAGGTTCCCAACATCAAAGTCTTTTGTCCTCATCACTGACAAAACTGTTTGTTTTTCTAATGAGATAAATCAACAAATTTGAAGGCCTTCCTTACAGAAAAAAAACTACTGTGTAGCACCTGCAACATCACAAACTACTGTTTGCTTGAGATGTTCAAGTCAATAAAAATAAATTGTTGTATACATAGCCTATTAATTTTAATCCTTCTTATGCTATTGAATTTTTTGTTCATTGTTTGTTTGTTTGGAGTTTAAATGGTTTTACACACATTGTTTGTTATTTCAAATACTATTTTATATGTTGAATTGTCATGTAATTTTGGCTGCTTACTGTTCATTTATGTGTAAATAATTTATTTTCCACTTTATCATCTTTATCCCCCATTTGTTTCCTCTTACAGTTGTTTGTGTGTTGTTATATCTTGTTCTTTCTATCTTCACTTTATGATTTCTTTCCTTGCCCTGTCAATTATAAGCTTCTGGCAATATCTTGTGAAAAACTTTCTTGTTTTACTTTTTCCCCCTTTTCTTTTCCATTATCTAAAAGTACAACAGTTGTTGTAGGAATCAGTTTTTCATTCCAATATACTCTTATCACAATTCATCCTATATATTATAGTATATTGCTAAGGACAATAGTCTATGACAACATAACTTAAATAATCTAAATTATTCAGTTTTAAACATAGAGCTCAACATTATAATTTGGATTAAGTAAACCAGTAGCAAGTTTCTCTACGAAAAAAAATTTTTAATGTGCCACCCACATAAATACGCAACTTGTAAATATCCACATGGGGCTTGATTTTTGTGTAGTCATTACTGAAGATTTGAGAACCCCCAGTGTTGAGCCCACTGCCAGTGACCTAAAAGTAGGGAAACTCAGTGTTCAGGCATGCATTCAGTGCTTTCAGAGTGATTTAGTTTGTCTGAATAGATTCAAGTGTCTGAGAGGAAAATAGAAAAGACAATTCAGGTAGGAAGAATATAAGGAAAGTGATGTTACTGAAGTGTTCATGGTGAAAAAACATTTTTAATCTATAAAGCAGGTTTCAAGGTTAGTCAAGTGTGTCAGTTCATCTATTCTAAAGCTCCATTGCTTAGATATTAATAATCATTATGTTCTATGATAGATTGCTATTAATGAGAAATGTATTGGATAAAATGAATAGCTAATGGTATCACTTCTTAAGTGCTATTGAATGTATTCTTCAAAATAGAATTAAATAGTCTGAACCTTATATAACTTCTCTGAGTAGGCTGAGTGGCAACAAGGAAAAGAAAAGAGTAGAATTTGAAGTGTTTGTTGTCTTCCCCTTAAAAAATTAAGTATTTTACTTATATAGCCTTACTAATTAGTGCCAGAAATGCAAGACTGAGCCTTAATATCATCTGTATGAGCAACAAAGACTTGTATGAAACAGATTGATGCTTTAGTATAAAGATAATGTATGGACTGCAAAGATGCATCATTTAGTTGTTGGTGATTTGTTGTCAGATTTACTCTCCTGTCTGCTACAAACATAAGTTATATACTGCCAAAATCAGCACTTCGAAGGTTAGTAAAGAAAAATGTTTGATATTATTGCAGTTCCACTGTCCCCAAATGTTTCATTTCTAGAAAAGGCTGTTACTGCAAACCTGCTTAAAAAAAAAAAAGTTAAAATAGGTGTCCCCTCAAGTGCAGTCTAAATAGCATCTCAGCTGCTCTGAGGGATTCAAGAAACTCTTTGTTTCATCTCCAGTTCAATTCTTAAATAAGACTTTAATAAGTTTGTGGGTTTTTTTTCTCCTGTGGGAGATGAAAAGCACTCACACCTCAGATAACCTTCTGTCCTGCCTGCAAACAAGGCACTGCAGCAGATACCTGTGACAAGCTCATCTCCTCTTCCACATCCCATCAGCACTTGTGCACAGAAACTGGAGAAGCCCCTCAAATTGCCAGTAAGAGGCCCAGGACCTCAGCTCCTGGCAGGCAGAAGCTGTGGGGTCTTTTAACTACAGGCACAGCAAACAGGTTGAGATGGGAGCTAGGAAAAGTGTTAGGAAAGAACCAGGAAGGGAAAGGCTCCCCCTCAACGCTGGGTTCTCCTCCTACATCTTTCCCCTGAATTTGCAGGGACAGACACCAGATGGCGATGGCCACTCTGCTTTCTTTGCAACCTGGAAACAAATTAAAATGCAAAGTTTTTGTGTCTTCTTAATCAGGAGTATGTCTTTGCTCCTTCTGTCTGACAGACACAGCACACAAAGCACTGCCATCTCTGTGTGCATATTTTCCTTGAACGCATATTCTGATTGCAGCAGGTAGTGTTATAGTTTGGGAGATTTTCTGTGCAGGGTTCTTCTAGAGAACCCCAGTGCACCTCAGCTGCTGGGTGCCATGGGTGATTATCCCTCTTCCTCCCTTTCTGCCTCCCTGAGAGGAAGGGAAGTGATGGGCACAAGGTGGCTCAGTGAGGTGTGGCTGTCTGTGGAGGTGCAGTGCAAAGTGCAGCTGTTCTGGCTTTGTGGCAGGGTGCTGTCTCAGCAGTTCACATGTGGACAGACTTGGTGCAACATACGATGCTGCTGTCCATGTGAAGTACCCGACTCTCCTTGGCAAAATTCAGTGATTCACTGAGGGAGTGGGATTCTCTTGTGATTTTTTTTTTTTTTTTTTTTCTCCTGCCTGTTCCAAAGCTATTTTTAAAGGAGCTGTAGCTACACAAAAGCCTTGCTTAAACCACTGGCATTCTTCTATGTTATAAAGTGAGATAATTCCTTCCAAACTAAACCCCAGCAGCAAAGAATCAGAAGTGAAAGGTGTTACATGATACCTGTGCACGTGTGCTGTGTCAGTGCAAGCATCTACAAAGGGATCCTTCGTCTTTTCTCCTGTTCAGCAATCCTGTTGGGCTGCAGAATAGCAGCAATCAAGCTGCCTGAGTGGGGCAGATGCCCTATTTGTTTACTTGCTTACTTCTGAAATTCTTTTAGAGTATGAAAACCTCTGTGGTGCTGACATGATCAGAAGTCTGTTTAGGTGTGTTTCTTTCTGAGTGAATAACCTCACTGAACACTGAAGGAAGCTTTTGTCATTTTGCCTTCTTTCTACCTGTATGTTGCCCACATCTCCTCCTCCTGGGTGAGCACACAGACCTTGTGTCCACGTTCAGTTATTGCTATTAACGTGTTCACAGCCTGGGATATATAAATTGCACAGGATGAACTGCTGGGAACAGGACTTTTTTTGGAGGAAAAAAAAAAAGCTTACTACTACTTAGTCATGCTGAAGTGACCAAGTTTTAAAAAGCATTGAAATTATGGTCTTTTGACTGGTTTAAAAAAAAAAAAAAAAGGGGGGGAGAAATGACTAGCTTGCTCTCCTGACATCTAATTCAGTTGCCAGAATGGAAAATAGTAGGTGTTAAACAATTTCAGAACCTAGCCCAGGCTTGTGAAGACTAAGTTAATAGTCTCTCAAGGTTGTTCTTAGTTGTCAGATGAGCAGATTTTTCCTGAGCAACTCAGATGTCACTGTGATTCACGTTGCTGTGATGTCAGAAGCTCTCTCCTGTAGTGTTTCTGTAAGAACAAGACAAAAAGTTAGTACTTTTTTTTGTCACAAAACTTTATGCAAAACTGATGTTTTTCAGTCCCTATTACTTTTAGCTCCCATTTGCCCAAGTATTCTTGGAGTTTCTGTTCTTCTTTCTCTTTAGTGATGCCCCTGGGAGAAAAAAATAGTGTACAACACCCACAGTAGCAGCATGAAATAGAAATTAACCTCATTTATCAGTGAACTTTTCTCCCTTACGTTTTATTCAGGAGATCCAGAGAAGCAGCTTTTGTTTAAAAAAAAAAAAAAAAAGGCACAAGAGCTTTTTCTGTGAGCCAGGATGCAGTGCCATGTTGCAGTTCAGCCTGACCTGCCTGGTTTGAGATGGCTGTTCTCCCTAAATGTTTCCTTTTGTCATCCATCTTCAAAGAGCCAAGGGGAAACCTTGTCTTGTTTGAAGTCAGTGGCGAAGCCTCCATTGACTTGAATAACGTCCAGATTTTCCCCTCGAAACATTTCAACCCTTGGAGAGAGATAGAAGCATTTACGGACATAGAGAGGCAGCTTCCTGAGATACAGAGCAAGAAGCTGTCTAGCCATCGGATAGAGCTGGAAATCTCGTTACAGGTTCTTCTTAAGTTTATCTAAAAATTATACCATGCCTGCTGTAAGATTCAATTCTTTCACGTCTGTTAAATTGCTTTGCATGAAAGTGTAGTTCTCAGGTGCCATGGCAACCATGTTGTCTAATCTGATTTTAAATTTTTACGGTGCAATGCATAAAATATTGGTACATTTTCTGGTTTTTGATTTATAGGTAGGAGTAAAGTTAGGGATAGCAATTTAAAAGGCTTATGATTCTGTAGAATTAAATGCCTTCTTTTTTAGATGTTATATAGAAAATACTTTCTTGTTTTCTTATGAAAGGAAAGCACTGATGGCTAATAACAGATGTGTAGATTATGACTGGCGCTTGAGGTGTTAAAGCAAGTAGTATTTCTAGACACTGTAGGTAGTTTTCTGAAGAGTCCAGATGACTAGAGAAAATACAATTGTTTCATGTATGTCTATGTATAGAGTATATCTGCAAAAAGCTGGCAAAGCCAAATATACTTTGTATCTCAGCAGCGTGGAGAAAATGTTATTGTTTTAATAATAATTCCACAAGATCTCTTAAAATGCGTGAAATTTGCTTTTTTCCCACCCAAGAAACTAAAGATAACACTTAAGACTGCAACCTTTTATAGTGTTGTACTCTCAGTGTAATCAGCCAATCATTGTTACCAGAAATCCGCTCTACGAAGGAAATCCCATTGTGCTTAAAAGCTTGTACATGTGAAATGTGTCGTGGTCAGTATGAAGCTTCTATTATCACCTGAATTAAGTTGGCACAGAGCACATTCTGCAATTCAGATGTGGAAGAATGTCCCTGAAATATGTCAAGCACAATTCATCTCAATATTTGACCTGAAGCCTGTTACACCTATCTACAATGAAATCGCAGTCTGTGTTAATATATTAACTTTGAATTTGCTTTCTGTTGAGTTTTTTTTATAATTGGGGAACTTGTGGGTTGAGGTGGAGGGAGGACACAAAGAACTTCAATACTGAACTCTTTGCATGAGGAAAAAGAAAGGATAGAAATATTTGGGTAGTGTTATAATACATCAATTAACTTTTAAACTAGGTGTGCGTGACTTGCTATTTTGTCTGAATAGCGCTCCTGTGAACCATATTCTTCTGTTATGTCTATTGCTTTTATAAAAGTACAATCAGTAGGACAAAGAGATAAGAGGAAACTAAGCTTTCTGTTTCTAAAATGGGTGAACATGAAGCCTGTATTGAGGAAAATCCAAGTAGCCTTTGTGTATGGAGTATGTAGGAACTTCATTAACGAGGGAATCATTTGAGTTGATATTTGATCTCAGCCCTACCTGAAGAAGCAACTTTTGGTCAATTTAAGAAGGCAAGAATGCATGTGTGTATTATTGGAAATCAGCTCTGCTCTCACTGCATTAGATTTTCCTTGGCTTTGTGTGTACAAAGGCAGTTATATATAACAGGTATGTGTGAATGTTGCCCTGAAATGTACATGTGCATTACACAGATGTAATAAAACCCCTGTGCATAAACATCTTATCCATATCATTTTCTTCTATTTTTCACCCCGAAGTAGTGAATTTTTGCTCTTATTGTGCACTTGTCGAAGCTGTAGTGTTGGTAAAAGTAATTAGTTTCAGGTTTTTTAGCTGACGTATTTTACTGTGCAAAGTCACTTTGGATTTTGTCACTCCTGGTGAATTGTGACATCAAACAGGCAGGGCTGATGCAACCTGACATCACATGCCCCAGCATGATTTTTCCGCTAAATTTTTCAGCTAACTTTTTTCTTCCTAAAACTCAGGTTTCCCATGAAGAAAGAAGCTGCTTTAAGTGAATTGCATTCCCTAAAATTTGGCATTGCTATGAGAGAAAACAGCTGTTTTTCCCCTAGTTTTCTTAGTCTGAGACTTCTGCTTGAGAAACTCAGCTTCATCTCAGTCCATGCATCTGAAAATTAAGAATGCGCTGAAAGCAACAATGACTTATCTGTTAAAGGAGAGCACAGCTCTTAAAGCAGAGCAGTTAATACTGAGAGCAGGTCTTCAGCAGGAAACAGGAAAATCCACGTTTTGCAGCTAAGAATTACTGCAATTCAATTTGCAGAAATCTTTAACAGTGTTCTTAAAGTAAGTGGAAGCTGGAGTCTTTCACAGAATAGTGAAGGTGAATGCATACTAATTTTTCTCTGCACTTCCAAATAGGTCATAACATGAATATTGGGAACAAGTGCATGGCCTGATGTATTCCTAGGCTCTTAAACACTGTAGCAAAATAAATTTACTTGTCAAATTAAATTTCCAATTCTATAGCTATAATAATATTACTGAAAACCTTGGTTCATAGAATAGTTAAAATAGAATCTGTACAGTTCTCAGTTTTTTATTTACATCTCTTGCATCAACTGGATACATATATGTTTGCCCAGAAATGAGATATTATTCTCACAGAAAATTCTGGAACAAAATATGGTGCGATTCTGGGAGTCAAGTATTCAGACCAGATCAGTGATGTAAAGAACTAGCTCACAAGTAGGACACTAGAAGAATAGAGCTTCCATTAAGAGTAGCAAGAAGCACTGAATGCTCTGTACCAATTTGTACTGTATCTGTGGTCAGTTTTTGAAAAGGATGTGTGGTTTTGTTTTGTTTTCATATGGATATAACAGGTCTCCATTATCCCAGGGAGCTGATCATATTTTATTCCAGATATTACATGACTGTGTCCGAATATGTTTGATAAGACACGAGTCAGGTGTGAAGAAGCACATGAGAATATTTCCAGCTTTTTCTTTATGTATATTTTTAACTATATTTCAGAGCAGAGTGAACTAAGTTCAGCAGGACCTTAAATCAGCAGTGAAGAAAAGCTGACCTTGGCACTGTTAGAGCTATGCCTGTTTCATGTCATTGGTGAATTCTCCAGGTAGTATTTTTTATTAGCATTGCAGTTCATTTAACAAAAGGTTATTATTCTTTTAACTTTATAGGCAAATAAATATAAATAGCCATAAATTCCATTTAAATGTGAGGAAGTATAAGAATTCACCTTATTAAGAAAAAACCAAAAAATATTTTCTGGCGTAAGTCAATTTATACATTAAGTGTTGGGGAATAACCAAGATAGAATTAGTATGCATTTTCCAAAACTTTCACAGTTCAGGACTTTGAAATGTAGTAAATAGTGTAATATATGTTAGGCTCTTGCATTTAGCTTCCACATTGCTAGGTCTCTAGTTGTGAAAGCAGCCAATACTCCATGTTCACAAGTGCACTATGGAGAACACATTCTTTGAACTGCAGTACATGCAATTAACCTTTCATTAACATCACAGCTCATCTCAGAAGTGCAGCACCCCCTGAGATCTTAGAACTTTTAGCTGAGGCACTTTCTCAGCACTTGGAGTGAAGTCTGTCTGACAGCATCGTCTGATTCTGTCTAATCAGGTGTCAGACCTCTTCAGGCATGAAAAAAGATGAATTCAGAATCTTAGGAACGTATAAATAATACTTCTTATTCTGCAGTGCTCACTCACAGAAAATAGAAAATCTTTTGAGACGTTTTATGCTTTAAAATGATGTATGTCACAGGCAGAAATATGAAGCTTGTTGTAGAACTGCAGCACCTGCATTCTCTGGTTTGGGTTCACTTATTGCAATAGTATTTTATTATCTCAGCAAATCACTCAGTCTTTCTACATCTCTGTTTCTAATATATATTGTGCAAAACAAGTAAACGTTCCAATATTCTTATGTTTCATGGATATCCATGGCTGCTAAGAAAGCAGCATTAAGAGAAATGTATCAATTTAATGTGTGGCTATCCAAATGCTTGATTCAGCTGTCCACCTTCTGCAGTGTTACTGATGACTGCACGACTTTTCAGTTGATCTCTGCGGTGTCAACTCCTAAGAGAACTGGGAGAGCATCTTTGACCCTGTGGATCTCTCCCAGACACAAGCTGAAGAGCAGGAATTTAAGTGCCTCAGCACTCTTTTACAGGCATTCTGTGCTCACAGAATAATTACTGAGTCTCTTTTCAAAGAGCCTTTATTTCTAAACTCGGCATAAAATGTAAATAGATGCAGCATTCTTAGAAGACAGTACAGCTAAAAGACACAGGTGAGGAAAGGAAGAGAAAAGCACACTTTATCTGCTGTTACCAAGATTCAATCTGAAAGGTGTCTCTCCCTGTACCCAGCTGCTGACATACACCTCCTTTGAGGTTCTGTCTTCCTGCATTCCTGTAAGCGTTGGGTTGCATTCATTAGAGCTAACCCTTTCCTCACAGCTTTTGTTGCTGTCCCTTCTTGGAAAATTTTTTAGGGTCAAGTTCAATTCTCTCCTGTGGTCAGGAAATAACTTGCCCTTCCTCTGCCCAAGAGAAACGTATTCTCATTTATCTGAGGGCATATGATATTGTGTTAGGTCACAGCATTATCTCTTATGTTTGTCTGCATAAGCAATCATTTCCTGCTTCAACAAGAGGGGAGATTCTCCAGTTTCCTTCAGTGATTTCATGAATGTGTTTCGGCACTATTTTCATTTGTGGAATTTTGTATTTCAGATCTGGCTGTGGATAAGCAGGATGGTGTTGCTCAGTTTGGGGTTACACCGAGCTCGAGTGTGTAGATTCTTCCTAAGGACCAATAATATGCATCAGATGGTTTTTAAAAAGGGAACTGATGAGAACTGGAAACAGTCATCATTCCTTACTAAACTTAAGTGCAGTAAAGTAGTGATGCTCTTCAGCCTTTGTGCTCTTGATGTGCTCTGCCAAGCTTAAATAGATTGTTAAAAAACAAGCTAAGCTCCAAATTACTCTGGGAATATAAAAACTGAAAAAGAGACTAGCATTCCTATTTTGTTACTGTAAGTAACAGGCTGACTGCTCAGTAATAGTCTTTATTCTCAGAAACTGTTCAGAAGCTATGGAAATTATTTCTCTTGTCTTTTTTCTTTTTCTTTTTTTTTTTTTTTTTTTTTTTTTGCTTTTAGTGGCAGGCTTCTAATTTCTTAATTGGAAGACTCAAGGAATTGTTAATGCAATAATTAAAACAAATGTATATACATAATCTTAAAAAGTACAGATAAATGGGTTTAGTATTTTTTTGCTTGAAAGTTTAATTAGAAAGGAGTTTATTGAGAAATTACACTGACTATCTTCCTGCGATAGAAAGAGTCTGAATAAGAGCTGTGCTCTTCCCTTGGCAATGTTGAACGTCCACAAGAGCTCCCCGGTATTCTGATGAACAATTTCTTTCCCTCAGCCCATTCCTTTGAGGAAAGCTACTAGTCTATCTGTAGGGCTGCTGGAAATAACACTTTCCTTTGTCCCCTGGAATGAAAACTATAAAGAGAGTTCCTTTGCGTTATCTAAACTGATGAGTATTGGGTGTCAGCCAGTGGAATTTTGTTGGGAGATCCAGTTTTACTATTTCCCAGGGTATTCACATAACAGCCTCTCTACCAGATGCTCTGCTATTGGTTTAATTCTGTATAGGCTTAATGTCTCATTTCTGTCTTTTGCTTTTCAGTAGGCTCTTGGTCTTGCTCAGTGCTTTCCCAGAAAAGGTAGTGAAGGTTTTTTGTCTTAGAAATGGATGGAACTTAGATATCCCTACCTCAGCCTCCTTGGTCTGTGAAAAATTTCTACTCCTAGCAGAGCTTTTTTTTTTTTTTTTTTTTTTTCCAGTGGTAGAAATAACTATTTTGCAATATTAAGGGAGTAGAATGGGAAGTGAAAGTAGAAGTGCAGAAAGATGGTAGAAGCCCTACAGAGCACAAACTTAATCACATTGTGCGTAGGCTTGCCTAGCACTTCTACTTGTGTGTAGTTTGGACACATGGTAGAAAGACTTTTAATCTTTACTGGTGTAATGCCTGGAACTTTGAGTACTTGATGTAAATACAGTGTGAGCTGAAAAAGCTGGAACTGTAAATGTCAGATTAAAAATGAAGACAAGTCACTTGCAATTAAACTACATTACAGTAAGAGGGCAGTCCGTATGCCTTTGCTAGAAGGAAGAATGCCTATGCTTCAGAGTCTGCATTCCTAATCTAATTCCCTTTCTTCCTAGAAATAAAGTAGTATAACTGATGCCAAATTACTGTTCATTACTGATATACCTGTGCACCAAACCTCTGCTATTTGTATTTCAGAATAAGCTAAATCTGGCCTTTTGGAGTCACCTCTCACTATCAATGGTTACAGATATTTAAGAAACATGTTTCTGTCCTGGCTGAGATACAGCTTGGCTGAATTTGTCTGCCCTTGGAACTGGGAATATGGATTTAGCACTTGCATAGCCAGCAACCTGGCATATACTCATAAATCAGGTCATTTTCCATTCAAATGTTAATATTTGCACCAGCAATTCATGTGCAGATGGAGGTATAAATTGTACCCCAAAAATAAAGCCTAGCTTTTGAAAATGTGCATTTTAAATGCAAGCAATTATTCTTTACCACATCCCATTTATCACTGGTCATATACAGGGAAAAAGGGGAAGGCCACTGCTATTTTTTAGATCAGTTAAAACACTATAGCCAAATAAGTCTGAGTGAACAAGGGGATAGATGTGTAATTCTGCACAGTAATAATGTGGCTCGGTGCTCTTACGCTCAAATTATGGTTGAAGTTTAGAGTATTTTCTTACAAAAGTATATTTTCTGATTTTTTTTTTTTTTAAATGGTTTATTCTATCCTATAGAATTAGCCCATCTTCTTGGCTTCTTTGTTCAGCTTTTGGGAATACATCCAGCACAGATTTAGACATCTGTGTAATTTTGTACAGTGAATATTTCCATTGAAGCCAAAGAGCAATACTAGCATTTTATAAAATAAGGCGCATGCATAAATGCCTGCAAGATTGTGGCCCTGATCCCTGAGTTGATATTTCCAACTTCAACTGGATCATTGATCTCAATCTGGTGTACACTCTTCCATATTTCCCCAAATATTTGCCAGGAATATATTAAGTTTGTTATTTGTGTTATAAGCAAATGCCCCTGCTGTTCTGTATCACTGCTTTTGTAATAAAATAGTAGTTATTTCAAGGTTCCTTGTAAACACCAGGAATCATGTGCAATCTCATCAGAGATGTTGGACTGTCAGGGGTTTTGCATTGTCGTCTTAACCCTGCTGCAGATAATGGCTATTAAATTGCACTCTGCTCCACAACTGGATCTTTCAGATACATTGCACCTGTGGAGACCCTCAGCATCTGGTCTGACATCACACTGACACTAGCACAGACTGTTAACCACATGCACAGTCACACAAATGCATACATACATCTGTGGACACTGGTACCTTTAGAATTGTGTAAAGCTTCACAGATATACTTCATATTAAGTTACTTGAGAATGGAAAGATGATTGATTCAGTTTCTGCTGTAATGGCTGCATTTAACTGTTGTTTTAGGGGGAAATTTGGCTCCCTTATTGTAAGCTGTTGATATTTAAAAGGTGTGCACCTGAAGATAGCAGTAACATCTTTCAAACAAGTGTACACTCAAATTTTGTGAGAGAGGAGTGTGGATGTGGTTACAGCTGACACAAACATAAAGGCTCTTTGAATCCTCTGGGACCAGTATATTTCTGCAAATACCTGTTTAAGCCTGTGTTTCTCAACCATTTAAAGTCAGTGGATCAGCTATGCTTTTTCAAGTGTCAGTATTGCAAAAATTTCAGACCTGTACACGATACTGAAAACGTTGGTACTGTGTTTGATATTCATAATGCCAAACAGAAATGGCTATAATGCAAACGTCCATTTACTGCTTGAATATTCTTCCATTATGCTTATTTGCTTGTGGGATTTGTAACAAAAAAAGAAAATCTTTCTAGGTTTTTTTAAGGGTGTAATTGGCTCCAGACAAGGAACGCTAGCTTGACAGACTTTTTTGTGTTGTTTTACAGTACTGAAAATCATTAATTGCTGCTTTTTGCCTAACATGTAGACTGAAGCTGTACAAGCCAGGCAAGGGATTTGTTTCCACCTGTTCCAGGATCAACAGTAATGTGTTTTTGGTCTAAGTTGCATTAGAAACCAGATTTTGTGATGCACCAAGTGCACTCAAATCCTGTTGACACCAAAGGGAGTTTAGATCTTTGAATACCATTCTGTATCCAACCATAGATTTTTAAGACTCTTTGCCGACCCTGGTATATCCCTCTGTTTTATGACGGCTCCTAATAACTTACAGTATCTGCTACAAGTTTTTAGCAAGTGAGTGAAAGCACTAGAGGCAGAAAAAGTATGCTTACAATCCACCTGTCTTATAGGAAGCATATCCTTTCAGGTGTGAGATAAATGGCAGTTGCAGTGAAACCTTCACAAAAGCTGCAGCTTAATGAGGATCCATCAGGCAGAGCTGCTTACTAACACAGAGATGAAGCCTTTCAAGGAGAAAGGTGGGAACAGACTGAGTAACAACCATGGTATCGGTCTGTGCCTGGTAGAAGATTAAAAAAAAATAATAAATAATAATAATAATAATAAAAAAAAAAGGCTGAGCACAAGCTTTCTTAGATTCCATAAGTAAAAAGGCCAGTGTTCTGGCAGGAAAAAATACATCTTGTTATGCTGATTTTGTTCACAGAACCCATTCAGTTAATTTAACACTGCAAAGAATTTGCAGCAAGAACATTTTGACAGTTATTTTGCTAAGACAAAGGCATGAAGTCTGGAACCTCATGGTGCTAGAAAAATACAGGACAGTGGCACATAATCTGCTTGATATTACCTGTGTACTTCAGAAACTTTGAATATTGTTTTCTTGGAAAGATCATGATAGCAAAAGGGCAATAGCAAAAGAGTAAGGTTGCATGTTGATAGACAAATGCTGGTAGACAAATTTCTGCTTTTAATCAATCTTTGTGAAAATGCATTCAATATTGTCGTGAGAACTTCGCAATGAAGACTTACTGAATGCTTCTTCCATTTGCAAAGTCATAATTATGATGTGCATAAGGTTATAATTGAAAACATCTTTGGGTTATCACTGCTGGCAAAATTTGAGAGCTATTGGTTGAATCTAATAATGCCCATAAGGAAAGCACGAAACTACATTAGTGACAATGCTGTGATTACTTCCCATCTCTTCTCTTCCCTTCTGTACAAAAAATATTTTCTTAGTTTCTTTCATAGTAGATTAAGAAATAAATCATGATGCATAGTGAATGTTTTAGAATGGGACTAACTGAGCTTTCTGAAATAGAGAAGGCAAGACATTATGTGGCCAGTAGCAGATAATGAAAAAATCTAATTTCCTGAAACAAAATGCATGCATAAACAATTAGGTTTATTAAGCATCTTACTGCATTTTCCTTCTGGTTTTCTTAGGCTATGGTTTTTTGAGTATCATCAGTAACGATACTTATATTTTCTAGCTGAAATGTCTCAAGAAACTGATTTTAAAAAAATAAATAATTAAGATTGGACACTCTATGAATGACTGTGACTGATTGTAGTTTGGTCCTCAGTTACTTTCTCTTTTTCTGCTTTACCTTTATGCAGAAACTACTCAGAATGCTTTCCTGTGCCAGCTACCATATCTCTTAAGAAGTTTACTGCCTGACCATGTCTGTGGGAAAGCTTTCATTGACCATTTCTCATTGCCTTCCTCTGTCTTCCAGTTTAATTGGATTTCTGTCTCAGATTTTCCAAAGTACCCTCAAACTCAGATTTTGGGACTCATGTCCCAAACCAGGCTTTAGAGCTGTAAATTACTGTAGAATTTACAGGTCCAAGATAGGAGAATGAAAGATAAAGCTGAGCACATAGAGTTCAATGCAAGTTTTCTTGTCTTTCTAATACACATTTTGAAAACTGGTCAAGGAGAGCATTTGGCATGAATGTTTCCTCAATGATGTAATAGGTTGATCATTAGTCTCTTTGTTTTCTTTTTGCTTTTCTTTTTTGCTTTTCTTAATTATCCTGAATTATCCAGGCTAGGTAATCTTATGTTACAGCTGCATTATTGAATTGAGTAAATTTGAAAAACCTTGATTAGCTGGGAGGAAAGCTGTTAATGACAAATTAGTGATTTCCATCTATAGTAGTCTAAGACCTCCGGTTCTCACGAAGCTTGAAGCATACCTGCCTTTCAGGACTATAAGAAGCTGACAGAAGCCTCGTGGAACGTTGGGATTCATTCTTAGATCACAAAAACAGGGGCTCTTAAACAGGTTTCTTCCTGTCTGGGATTGCTTGATAGTGCTAGGCTGGGCAAAATGGCACAACAGCTGGTCAGACTCAGGGATTTTGCTTTATATTAAGCACATCTGTGATCCCTGGTAGGCAGTCACCTGGCTTTTGCTGAGATGTCAACCAGTTAGGAATCCAGCTGTTCTTTTTTTAATTCTGCTGGCTGCTGTTCTATTACTTAATACAACACAAAAGGCAACTGTAGGTGTTGTTCAATGGGTATCAACCTTTCCTAGCTAATTCTTCCTCTAAGTTGAGCCTTGAAAACTAAACCTCTATTTTAACATTTACTTTGCAAAAACACAACCAGCAAAATTGTATTATCTTGTCCCTGTGCACTGTTGTGCTGGTAATTTTTGTCAAAGGGCACCCACAAAAATGTTCCTCTTTAGCTTGTCATAAATCATTTGTCCCTGGGATGCTTGTGTTTGCAGACAAGGCAGCAGCAAAGCAAAGCCTGTAGAGTATCTACAGTATCCTTTCCATCCACCTTTACATAGAAATTCTCCCCAGTATTAAGATGCAGACCTGGAGGTAGAATCTATAAATGTGCTGGGAGGGATATATTAGTGTTTGTTTTTGAAAAGTGTGCAGAAAGAAAGAAGCTGCATGGTATTGACCTAAAGCTACTCCTTCTAAGGCTGTGATTTCTACTGTTGGACTCGATGAGAATGCAGTGAAACTGATGTCAGTCTCTTGAAAATCTGGTTTGGAGTATCATGTCATGAGGTGGATTTAGCTGGACTATTGGCCTCAGAAAGCTGTATTGTGGAGGGTCAGCCTTGCCAGAATTTGTTTCAAAATAACTCACAGTCTAAACACAAGAAAAAAAAAAATTATTAAAAGCATTGATTTAGTTATCTTTAAAAATGAATATTTTAGGGGTTTTGTCCTCCTTTAGCTGCTGTTCCTGCAGAGCTGGGTGAGAAAGCTAACACTAGGATGGCTGGAGTCATTCATATGCAGGACTGCACACTCTGGGATGCAGCAGGGATTTTCCCACATGCAACTCAGAGCCCAGTTCAACAAACAGTGGATATATCAGCATGGCCATTTTTCCTGGGGGCTGTTCTGGGTGTATTTTACCCAGTGGTGTACATGGTTCAATAAAATGTGTCTCCTGGACCCTGTTCTCTTTCAGTTTTGACTGACAGTAGTAAATAAGGTCCGTTTTTCAGAAGTGTACACAGATTTCAAGCATTTCTTAAGGCTTCGTTTTGGAATATTTTGGCCTTCAGAGTGTTTTTTTTTCCTAAATTCATAACACAGAACCAAGAATAAAAGCCCATTTCTGCTGGACCATGGAATAAAATTTATATCCTTTTAAGGGCTAATACAACAAGGTCATGACAGTCCCCTGAGATATTTTGAGTGTACCCTCCAATCACACTGAAATTAATAGATGACTGTTGAACAGCTTGGATAAAGTGACTGGACTTGCTCTAGCCACAGACATGACTTGAAGGATGGGGAAATTCACAGTTGGCCTGAATAAGCTTTTCCAGCCATGGAGAAAATACGATAGTTGGAAGATTTGTCTTTGTAGGAGTGACATGTCATTTCAATAAAAATGTTAGTCTTTTGGTTGGGCAGGATGAAAGGGATTATTCAGCATTATTCAACTAATCCTTTTTTTTTTTTTTTTCCTCCAGTTACCATAGTGCTATTGACCCTGTGAACTTAAGGTTATAATATTATTTATCTGTAAGTCATCACGTGTGTCCCTGATGCATTAAAACAAAAACAAGACAAGTATCCCTGTCCACTAGAACTTAAATGCAAATTACTCATATTTCAAAAGAGATGAAGGGAATCGTAGTGGAAAGGTTAGCACAGCATAGAGAAATGGTTGTTAGATATCCTGGCAGACGTGCTAGATGTTAGGGAGAAAAGAGTGACCAGATCAGGATCTTACCAGTCTGAAATCAATCAGATGATATTTCCTGCAAAACAGCTGTGTGTTTGAATGAGGTTTTTATTACAGGTGATATTTTCTGAAGAGCACCTTTGAGGAAATGGTGAAGAAACATTATAAGGAGTCATCACTTTACATTTGAAAAGATATACTTTACACTAAAAAAAAAAAAAAAAAAAACCACATTAGAAATATTATATTATTTGAGAAATAGTTATTCTTGAACTATTTTTGCAGCCTATATATAGACTTCATCTTAGCATATTCCTATATGAGATGCAGTCATTCCTGTCTGCAAGCACGAGTTATAATCCTGCTGTAGATATCTTTACTTTTGGATGCAAGAATGTAGTTTCAGAAATGCTACCCTAAGAAAAAGATTTTAATAGAACTACTGTTAGTTTCTACTGAACTACATAAAATTTGGTGATTGACATCCAAAGATAATTGTACAACGGTTACAGAATCTCATACATCTATAACAAATGTTTTGTTATTTTTTGTAATGGCTGTGCTAATCGCTTGCTTGCTTATACAGAAAACATTTGGTTTGTCTTTAATCTGACTTTTTTTTTTGCAGACTTTGCCCTTTTGTGTATTTGAACATGTGAGGAAGAATTAGTCTTTTCAATCTGTTCAATAATCTAAGAAGTTTGGTTTTAAACTGAAGCTAGAGGATAATTTTCAGGCCCTTCGTATCTTCCATTTCATCTCAGATCTCTTTACTACCAATGATCACGATGTCACAATAGAATACTGTTAGTGGAACAAGTCAGCAAATCTTATACAATAGCATAAAAACTACATAAAATGCTGAATTAGAGTATTTGCCACTGCTAAAAACTTGCACTTGAACCTGGGACTTCTCTTGGACTTGTCTTGCTAAACCTGAGGCCTCAAATATTTCCGCTGTCTTCTGAGTTACTTCTTCTACCTTAAAATTCTGTAAGTAAATCACTCAGTACACTCAAAAAAGAAATAACTTTACAAAAAAAAAAAAAAAAAAGCACCATAACATGTAATTATATCAAAACTGTTATTCTTCTACTAATGATTTTTCTTGCATAAGAACTACATCAGCTGAACAGGAATTTGTCACTGGAAGAACAAGTAGAGATGATACCTAAAATTTTAAGCAAAACTCTTATAGTGAGTGTTGCTCATAATGCAAATAGAGAAGTATTTCCATCATGAAAATGAGGGACAGAAGTGAGAAACAACACCTGATTTTTACTTTTACTACTAATTTTTACTTTTACTACTAACACAGTCTGTGGCAGTACAGACCTGGGTCTCGACACAATTTCCTCAGTTTTGACCCATTCTAATTAAAATGTCACGTAACTGAGGCTGACAACAGAGTGTGTCTGGTTTGAACTCTGAACTCTGGTCTCTTGTAGCATTGAAAGCTCTGAGTGGATTCCACCTAATTGTTTGGAAACTGTCTCTGACCTAAACGCTACGTAACCTCTTTTGTGGCTCCTTTGTTGGCAGGAACCAGGGGAGCTACAGAGGCAAGTTCCAAGCCCTCTAAATACAGCAGAACCACTGCTTCAGAGACCCACAGATTGTGTAGTTTGAGCTGGGTGGAGACAGATGGTGCCTTGACGTTTAGAGTGAACCACTGTGTGCAGGAAGAGATCATGAAATCTGTTCAACTTTGTTGTTTGACTCAATTGCAGCCCAGAATTATAGTCTCCTGTCCCCAGAATTTGATGTAGCCATTATTATGAAGAATTTATACTTTGTGACAAATACAGTGGCAAGTATGGAAAAGGCTATTTTATATTAGTGGGTATTTCTTTTATGTTTCAATAATAATCAGAAGTGCATGCATATACGCAAACGTGTATGCTCTCACACATACATTAATTAATCCCTGTTCCTGTGTGTTTAATTACAAGCTCTTCTATCTGCTAAAAGTGACTTAAAATGCAGAGATAAATTGATCATCTATCAGAGTTCTCAACTATCTTCAGGAAATAACAGATCAATAGGCACACAATGTGGAGTTTTATGACTCAGCCATTGCTACCAAATTATGGAGTGAACAATGCTTCTCTCTAGACTTGAGTATGCTAATGATTAACTGAGAATATTTTCTGAGTGATTTGTTACATTAAAAAGCGCTAAAATTACTTATGCCAATAAGTGTGTTATATTTAATCTCTATATATTATTTAAACAGTTTGGTTACTGCTAGCATGATTTATAAATTCAATATAGAAATGCTCGGATTTTTCACTGGTCGTATTATTAGTCTCTTGATAAAAATTCCTTGCTTTTCTTTCATCTCAAGGGAACTTAGTTTAAATATGAATAATGGGAAAAAGCCCACTTCCAGAAATGTAAAGTAATCATGCCTTTTAAGGCGGAGAAACCTTGAACTGAATTTAAGGTTTAGTATAAAAGAATGAAATGGCAACAAATTGTCTTATAACTTGACATGCGATAAAGTGGTGTACGTTTGATGTACATTGTAGCATTCATGCTTTTAAAGTTAGATGAGTACCTCTGTAAAATACGTTTATGGAAAAGCTATTAATTCATAATTAGCATAAATTGACAAGCCTCTGAAGTCTGAGCTATTTACAGTATTTTCCAGTTGCAAAGTCTAGTAATTCTGAAAGGAAAGTGCGAAGACTTACTGATGAGATAGTAGTATCATTTTTTTTATGGCTGAAAGTATGGGGTTATTCTAATATGGGGAAATATCTCAAGCCCATTAATGAAAGAAGAGGGAGAAAAATTCTATTTACTGTCTTACTGGAAATAGTCTATCTCAAAGCTAGGGTAGTTTGTCATCAAAATCAGATGCAAAGGCTTTTCTTAGGCAAAGTCGTCTTGTTTTCCAGTAGTTCTGCCAGAAAGAACTTTGGGATCTTAAACCTAAACCTCTTTGGTTAGAGTGGAGAACAGTCTACTGTCAGACAGTATTGCTATAAGCAATCTTGATATATTGAAGTTATTGGGCATTTTAAAAAATCCCACAAGCTTGTTCATTGGATTGAGATTCCTGACTGGACTGAAGAGTTTTAACACACAAAGATCTGTCAAAACTGTTTTGTTTTGTTTGTTTTTTTTGTAAGGTAAGGCCTTGGTGTCAGGATGGTCTCAGAGAGCAAGTAGCAACCTCCATCACCAGAAGGTTGTCTTTTGAGCTCTGTAAACCTGAGTCTGCTTTCTATTATCCATTTCTTTGAGTGATGTTGCCTTCCAAGAGTTTTAAGCACATCCTACAACTGACCTTACTTCTTGTATTTGTTGTATAGATCTTTATATCCTATGCCATTTGACTTGGATCAGAAAATCTTAACTTCTGCACCTTCTGATTTCTCCTGATCTTTAACATCTCCAGGCTATCCCCTATAATTTTAACATAGTAAATTGAATTGCTAGGATTTTTAGTAGGACAACCTGACATATACCCTTCACAAGATAGGGGAAAAATAAATTCTGCTGCTATTGGATTTATTTGGTTGCTTTACAATTGCTTAAATCAGTCATATTATATTAACAAGGAATTTTCCTCCCATGTGTGGATGCACTGAAACACGTCAATAGTGGTTTAAAGTGAGTGGAAGGAAATACCCAGTGGATTGATTAGGAGAGTTCCATAGCAGGATTAAATTAAGCTCAGAGTGTCATGGGGAAAGTGTTTTTATCTATCCAAAGGCATAAGCTGGATTCAAACCTTCATTGGAAGTTTGAAGTAATTTTTCACTAAGCAAATAAATGACACTTTCTGAATAATTTAGGAAGGTCAGTGGCTGCTCTGATTGTTACCTTGAATTTCTTCTGCAGTCTTGCTGTCTGCTAAAGCAACTTAAGTTTACAAACATTATTGACACTTTGGCAACATACATTTCTTTCTTTCCTTCCTTTCCCTATCCAGGATGTCTCATCCTTTTGTCAAAGTTTGGCACCTATCCACTGTGCAACAATTACAGTTTTTAACCATGCATCTCCACTGCTGTGGAAATGTCCCTCAGTGTGAGAACCTGCATGTATTTGAAGATTCAGTTGCTTCATTGTTCTCAGATCAGGATTGGAAAGATTACGTCTTCTGCTCCCTTTCCTGCTTCGCTTTCGTTTCCTTCTTTCCATTGAATTTGTTAAGGGAATGCCTGGTAAATGAAAATTAGTGATCATTAGCAAAGAGCCTACTGTATATGCAAATTTGGAAACGACAGCCTACTCTCTATATAATTAACTGTTACCATTTGCACTGCTATAGATAAGGTTGTGTCAGCTTTCTTCTTATCCAGTAGTTTTTTATTTATATATTTTTGAGGAGCTTAAACCCCAGGAAACAGATAACATTATGTTGAAGCTTTATCTCTATATGCTCAAGCAAGGACTGCATGCTTCATAAAATTTGATTCAAAAAGCATTCCGTTATTTTTCATTTGAAGGAGGTAAAATATTTTGCTTATGAATTTATTGGGATCTTTTCTCTTAAAAGAAAAAAAAAAAAAGCTTATAAAAATAAGCACTTTGCCCTTTAAAAAAAAAAAAAATACATTGCCAAAAAAACCCCAAAAGCTGAGGAAATGATTGTGACAGAACAGGTTATATAGTTGCTAAATATATATACATAGAGAGAGAGAAAATATTCTGTAAGCTATTTTCTTATTTTTCTTAAACATTGATCCATTCTGAGTAACAAATCCAGACATTATTCTGTCGCTGTTTCCTCACAGCGGCCCGCTCAGCATCTGAGACCCCCAGCTGCATTCACTGATTGAAAATCACTTCATTTGCTCCTGAATAACCGAGCAGTGAAGTCAGCTTTCTTCATTAGCATACAAGAGATCTTGTGATGACTATGATTTGTACAGCACCAGTTTCAAATGAGCTATTGAGGATCCCTAGTGAGATCCCATCAGAGGGAATTACTCTTATTTAACACTATAATTCAACACTCGCTCCTTTCACTTAAGATTTGTCTGCTCAAAAAAAAAAAAAAAAAAAAAGAGAGAGAAAAAAAGCCAACCTGAAAATGTTCTCTGGTGGTCCAGAAGTGTGATGTTCCCCAGCAGAGGGTCAGGTTTCTGCCCTCACGTCTTTGATTAAGCAGTTGTTCTACCAAAAGAAACAAAAAAGAAAGCCCAAAAATATGTTCAATTTTTTCGACTGCCTATCAAAAGTACTGCCTACTTTTGAGAGAGGAGTGTCTCAGAGCTTGAGGCAGTCTTTGGGGATTTGCTGAGTGAAAGTGGAAAAAAATCTAGCAAACTACTTTGGTATTCAGTATGCTAGTGATTCTACGTGCTGTATTGGGCTGTTTGTTTTTCCTTCCTTCCTTCCTTCTTCCCTCCCTTCCTTCCATACACTTGTGGTTCCTTTTCTTTTAGAAGCTTGATGCATTTATAAAGTAGCAAACAGCCTCTATTAGCGCCTGGTTAGTGGAAATAAATAACCATATGTTTGTGAGCAACCCTTTGGCTGCCCGCATACCCAAATTGGTGACCAATCAATGCTTTGCAAGCTACCACTGAGTTCCTACTCTAAATGCTTCAGATTAATTTCATCACCAAAGAGAGAAAGGATTCCATTGTGGCTTTTGATAAAATAGAAAAATAAGGGAATTAAACCGTGTAGCAATGCTAATTTTTTCTCGCTTTAATTATTGACTTCAGATCCCTAAGAATTAATATGGCATGGGGGTAATTTCTGTTTTGACTTTCATTTAAAGGGCTAGAAATTTTCTGTGTTCTTTTTGATAAGCAAAAATATTGACTACAATCATAGAAGGTAATGTTAACAAGCTTTATAAGAGAGAGGTGGAACATGGGAGAAACCAAGGAATATTTTCCACTTTTCCTCTTAAATTCATCAAAGTTCAGTAAGCTGCCAAGGATATTTGGTCTGAGGACTTCATGATGTCCACAGGCATAGGCATGTGATTCCATAGCCTCAACAGCGTGATTTTATGATTATGCCACCTGAATTATTGATCACATTTCCTCTTGATTAAGAGAATTTCTATATTTGTATTTAATTACTTCTTTCTTTCTGGTGTAACTCTACTGAACTCTAAATATGAAGAATTTGGGAAAAAAATATACCTCATCTGCATTTTCAAACATATGTAATCTTTTTCACCCCATCTTCTAAATTCATTAATGCATAGAGCTGAGAAGAAGCAATAACAGCAGTAGGTTCTGCTACGTTCCCCTTAAACTTTTTAGTATAATCCTCAGTGTGAATATGCACTCATAGCTTCACCTCTAGTTTACACATCCAATATTCTTAGGGTTATCACCTCTTAAGATTTGCAGTCATAAGTATTTAATTTAGGTATGCCTGTGCAGAGTAAATGGTCTCTTGCACTCGCATTTGCATATTTCTCCAAATTCTGGGAGGAAAAATAACTTCTGTTTTGCAAATGGACATAAAAAAAAAAAAAGTGTAATATATTATATGGACTATTTTGAGCATATTTATCAGGCAGAACTTTACAACTCCCGCATTTTAGATTGCTCTACCCTTAGTATTTATCAGCCGTGTGTCTCATCTCCCTAAATCATCCTTCCCTAGGGTGTGCTACGTGATCTGCCTGAGGTGGTAATTGCACAAATTATGATACCACGATGTATCAGGACAACAGGCAATAGCTGTAATCAGTGTGTAATAAAGTACTGATGCTTCCTATCTGCTAGGTGAGGATCAGTCTTTGGAATGAACAGGATCAAGTTTTCTACCCAGATTTCATGGATCCCGTTTATCAAATCTCAAGTTAGAGGGAAGTTACACCTATATTTCAGTCCTATATCTGCAGTTCCAAAAAACAACATTGCTGTTCTTTGAAGGTTTTTAGTGGAGCAGTGTAAATATTTTGCTGAATTCCAAGCCATTAATGATGAAATGTGCTACAAAGTTGGTTTTCTTTTGTGTGTGTGCTATTCTGTGGTTAATAACAGGATTCCTTCTGATGGCAAGTATTTTTCCTTTCTTCAATCTTTGGAAGGCTTGCGATATGGCAGCATGCATCTCTGTTTTCCTTCTGCGTCGGAATATATCCTAATTTAAATCCCTGCTGATGCCAGTTTTGTGATGTATCTCAGATGCAGCATGACCTAATCATTTAGCTGTATGTCTTTCAGTGCTATGAGTAAAACTACTTCATTTCTAAAGGAAAATAATTTAAAGCATTTCATTAAAAACTCACTGTCCTCTAAATTCTGATCATTCTGGAAAGCCTACAAACTCCGATGCAGGTCTTTCCCTTCTGGCTGACTTACAGAGATCTCTAAGATTTTTTTTATATCCTACAAAACAAATGCATTTTCTCAGCTTGTGAGTCTCTAGCAGCACATCACCTCTTCACCTCTGCTGCAAACCAGTGAGAAATGTCTTTGTGTTTTTCGTGATGTTGGTGAACAGGAAGCCTGCTCCAGATTTCTGCCCAGAGAATCTTTGGGAGCTGCAGTGATTCACTTTAAGGTTGTTCTATGAGACATTTGTTGCATATGGCTTTCCTGAGCCATTGTTTTAACAATATCCAGAGCGGTATTCTTTATGGATGTGTATCTTCCCCTAAAATCCTGTGTGTGGAACATTGGTGAGATTAGACCTCTGGGAACTGCACCATTCAATACGGCTGTAGTTATTTATGGAGCATGGAAGACAATATAAATATCAGATTTCTAGAATAATTCCTGACTTCATTCCACTGTTATTAAGTGAGGGTTCATTTTTTGCTAAATTATTTGTTCAGTTTTGCTCCATATTAGAGAAAGTCAATGAAATAATTTATTTGTCTGAAACTGACATCTGGATTGTATTGTAACGTTTGATTTTCTCCGCAAGCCAACCTTTCCAGAAATACTCTGATCCTTTCCTTGTACCCACAGACTTTGAGGAGTCATTGCCTCTGAGGTACTTGAAAGTATAACCTGGTGACATTATGGCTTAATAAATATATAGCTTTCCACTATCACTGCCACTGACAGAAATACTCTTTTCAGATTCCCTTTACCTAACTTTTAGTATGCCTATCAGCACTGAGCTGGTCTGTAGCTGCTCCCATAACAAGAGAATTTGTTCTCCTAATTCTAGCCACACTGTCTCTCAGGCATCAATTCATCACTTAAATTTGTCGTAAGTGCATTAAATAGAACACTGAAATTGTTCTTGTCAAATAATCTCCAAGAAGTATAGAGTATGACTCTGCTACATCCTTGGATTCTGCTCTGACATTTTACACTGTCAAAATAAAACAGACATTACCCTCCTCCCCAGTAAAAATTCTTTAAGCCATTAAATTACATTATCATTTATACATATTTTTATCTGCTCTATTTGCATGGCTATAGTTATGGATCTGTCAGTATTTTCACTATAAACCCCTATTTCCAGGGATTTAGACAGTAACTCTGCCTTAATAATTTGCTTCAGGCTAAAGCTTAAAATGCAAAGTCTCAGGCTGAGAATAGTATTTTTTTTCTCCATTTTGAAAAGCAAATCATTTTGCCTGGTCTTAAGTATGGGAGCTGCAGTCGTGCCCGCAGGGAAGAGCTCCCTGGAGGGTGCTGGGCTGGGGGTGTTCTCCCAGGCAGCAGGTGAATCTGCTCAACTGTAAACTCAACAACGAATAGTTAAGTGCTCTGAGTCTTCCTGACCTTCCTAGGAACAAAAGGGGTATCTATGAAATAATCTAAAGACTGAATGCAGCTTGCATGTATGTATACCACATGGATGTGAATTAGGTGGCTGGATAGTAATAGAAGCGTAGCTCTGGCAATACAGAACTCAGCACAGGTGTTTGGTTGCTTTTTTTTTTTTTAAAGCACTGTTCTCAGATGGCTTTTGCTGCAACTGCTCAACCTTGGCTGTGCTTTGGCACAGAAGTGGAAGCAATCCCCACAATCCCCACCTCTTGCCAGCTGCTATGGTAACCGAGTCTTGCCCTACTATTGGAAAATGAGAGTTATCACCCCAAAATGATGAGTGTGACTTTGAAATGAGTTGAGATTTGTAGTCTCTTTTTAAATATTTTTGGGAAATTGTTTTTCTGCAGTTCTTAAGTCTTTCAGACATTTCGAGCTTCTTTGGAAAACATACATTCAACCTTTTCAATTTTGAGATGCTATTTTAATTTATTGTTGTAGTTAGATGAAGTATAGATGAATCAGATGATTCTAGAAGCTGTGATGTTAAGAAAACTGTAAAAAATTTGAAGAAAAATTATAAGTTGGCAGGAATAATTTAGATGCTTTCTGACACTTTACACATACTCTCTGTTTAATTTCTCTCTGTCCCCGTTTCTTTTTTCTCTCTTTCTCAAAGTGCCATAGACACAAGAACCTAAATTTCAGTTCATCACCAGAGCAATCAGATGGAGGGTGAATAAATTGATCATGAAAAGAGAAAGCTATTATTTGACTGGTAATTTCTGGTAATCAGCAATAATGAGAACAGAAATAGAGAAAATTCTTGCTAATTACATCATTTTTTGTGTTCAAAATGTTAATGTTTTTGTGAGAGAGGCAGCAACCATTCAGAAGAAGAAAAGGGTGCATTTCCTTACAATATTTGTTGCAGGTGGCTATTGTTTCAATGAGGTTTATTTCTTTGTGTCTCTCATGTTAATTATTTTAAATGATCCCTTATCGCAAAGATGTCTAGAAAAGTATTTTTTGCTGTGAAGTTTAAAAAATGAGAATGAAGGTAATGAAATAACTGTGAGAAATAAGGGAATAAGATTAGAATTGACCTTGCTGCTATGAGGACTCCTCTCAGTTCTGGAGGAGGGGGAGGGGAAAAATCAAAGATGTTAACCTTATTCTCTTTTTTTCCCTTGCCTGCAGAAGGCCTCTTGGCACACACATCACATCTAATCTTATTCTTCTTTCTTGTATATATTGCATTAACCTCAGTTTGCATTTGGCTTGTTTTCTGCTTTGAAAAAATGATGTGTGGGGAGTTGTACCTTCTATTTGGCAGTCTCCAGTGATTTGGATCTTAATTTTCACCAACAAATAATTTGGTTGGAGGGTAGGTCAACTGGCCTCCAAGCTAACTTAAAATTAGTTTTGAAAATGTACCATATGCATCTGTTGACAATAGAGCCTGTCTGTACCTTGACTAAAAGGCAGGAAGTCTGTAGCAGACTCCTCCAGTACCAGGATGGCACCTGTGGCAGCTGGTAAAATAATCTTGAGCTGTAGCACCACATGCTGTGCTTTGCCACGTTCTGTTAGCCTGTGGAGCACTAAAATGGTCTTTTAGAAATATATACTGATCTCAGAACTGTGTTGTTTGGCTGAGAGAAGGCGCTTATTTGCAAGTAGGCACATCAGCAGTTTTTTGGAAAGCAGCTGATTCTGTGAGACATCTGGAGGCATCAATGTACCTTCTTGTCTCTGTAGTCACTCTGTTGTTGAATAATTTGCTGGTTTTTGTTATTAATTCTGTCTAGAGATAGCGTCCTACAAAAAAAAGTTCTGTGATTTCGTGTGTGCTGAATGCGATCTTGCTGCTTGTCCACTGATGCGGTGGGTAGGAATAGAACTTACACCTTAACTACAGCAGAAAGCATATATCTGTGCTTGTTCATCCAGAAAGGACACAGAGCAAGTACTTTGGGGGATCTTGTTATATTGTAAATGCATGAAGAAGTGGCAAAGCCAAAATCAAAATTATGCTGAGTTCTGCCTTTTAGCAGCAGGACCGAAGGTCAGGAAAGATGCTTTCTTGTTCCTAACAACGTAATAACCTGCATATGTGCTACCATAATAACAGAAGAGCCAAGAATGGAGTCCTGAGAAGGCTAACCAAGAAAAAAACTGTTGTGAACTCTCTGAAATTTGCTGGAAATATCAAAACAAATGGGAATGTTGTTTCTAAATGTTATGTGCATAAGGGCTTCTATCAGAGATCGGTTGTTATTATGACTGTCTTTTCCTGAAAAGAAAAAAAGAAGCCTGTACTCCCTTACTGAAAATCCTGTAGGGCTGAACTCTTGTTTTTCAGACCTGCTGAGGTATGATATTTTTGAGTACTTACTTTGCTGCTGCCTATTGATTAAGTAATCAATAATTGACAACAAGAAGCTTCTTTTCCCATAGCATTGGTGATAGCGAATGCTTTTCATCCACAATGAAAAGCATTAACACACATTTCACTCCATGTATGTCCTGAGATGGAGTGCACCCAGCTCTGTGTGATTGTGCAGTCTTATTTCTTAACATTCAGTTGAGGTTAAAAAATAAAAATAAAAATAAAAATAAAAATAATAATAAAAAAGAACCTAGCATATGAATAACTGGTCATTTCATTCACATTTTTCCTAAAATGATATTCAGAATTTAAAATGCAATTTCAGCTTATAATCATTTAATGCATTTATATTAAGCTTGTGTAAAACAAACAAACCAACTTCCTTTATTTCTAACTTTACAATTGCTCTTTTCAATTGGAATATTTTCTTTGTTTCCCTATCACCATCACATAGAATTCTGTAAGAATTCAGTGGTCTTGAAGTAATTCTGTCAAGCAGTGCTGCTTGCAGGGTTGCATATCTGTGTATTCCTATTAAGAATTTTAAGAAATGTAAATAATGATCCACATCATCTTATGAAGAATGGGAAACCTTCTGTCAGAGTTACCCTAGCTTCTGGGGTGAAAACTCTATGATCCAACCATATACAAACCATTGCAGTAACTCGTAAATTATAGATGAATGCTGTGATTTCACATTCTGTAGCAGTCAGGTGCTGCGTGTGTTTCTTTCTTCCATCCTTACCTATTCTCTTAGAAAATAAAATATTGAATTTCAGTATAACCACTCTCTTTTAGGCTTATTATATAAATATGTCTAGTAGATGCTAACTACTGTCAATACCTTTACATATGATCTTCTCTTAAAGGGAGTGCAGATGCCTTTTTTCTGTTTCTTTACAGAACTTTCCTGAATGTTTTTCTGGGAGACATCAAAACTATTTCTAGTTGGAGGTGACAGTGTACACACCTGCTGCAGCTTTTTGTTTTGCAGCCTGTCCTTTTCTTTCAAAGTTATGGAAGAAACTGGCCTTTCCTTATGTTTCCATGCAGAGACAGAACATTGGTTTTGTATTAGTGATATAATAACGTGTGCAGATGTTTCAGAGATCAGGAGGGGAAGCCTTTTTTCTTAAGATGCAAAAAATGCACTATGAATTAAATTCAGTAATTATGTTTCTACATGAATGTGCATGCATGCCTGCCTAGTGGTGACTTCATTAGCCAGTTATCAGAGAGCTGCAACTCATGCTCTGGCAGTATTTAACTTCAATGCAGATATGCGAATTAAGTAAGATTTAATTCAAATTTAATTGGCAATTAGGAAAGAAAGTGTTAAGATCATTTCTGCTTTTTTATATTACCTTCTGGGCAATTCTATTCTGTTAACTCCTAGTGAAGGTTATTTTCAAGTAGGTTGAAATAGAAGAACAGGAAATATATGGAGAATGAACTTTGAATGATTTGAAGTAACCCGTTTATTCTATCTCCTTCATCACAAGTGCATGTACTCTTCTAAAAAAATAAAAATAAAAAAGATACACACTGTGTTGTTTACCACCATAAAAGTAAAGACTGAAGTTTGATCATAAAATGTACTTCTACATCAAGAAACCTGACAGAAGAAATCAATAAAAAAGAATTGCTTGTCTTGTTTTTTTCCAAAATAATACTTGGAGAAAATATGATAACACATCTTGAAGGCAGGTCAGGAAGGGCAAGTTTAGCTGAACAGAGGCATCGTATGAACAAAGTGTGTGACTAATCCATATATTCCTTTATTGTCTGGACACAATCTTCCTTTCTCTGCTGGATCAAATTCAAACATCTTTTAACATTTTGTTTACCTAGCTGTTCCTATAGTCAGTGTTTGTCACCACTGAATTAGCAGGGTGTCAGTGGCATGTCAAAATGCTGCAAGGTTGAGAATGTTTATTTCTATTGTCACGTGCTTGTGCTCCCATGCGTGTGCTGGGTGAATTCTGCTCTACTCTGCAGAGTATCGTTTGTCAGTTGTGCTTCCACTCAGCTTACTTACTCCAGCAGCTGCTGCTGCTGGTGCTCTGAGAGATGAAAGGTTGCTGTTTCAGTGATTTCTTGTCCACCCTCATATGAGTGCAGGCAAAGTGGTTGGGTGCTGCAGTCTCGTGGCTGCATTACTTTGCTACTTTACCAGCCAACCTCTGCATCATCAGTTCTACTCTGTGTCATTTGGGTTTTTGCCTTTGATGCTGCCAGTAGTCCTACTTCTGAGCTTGCTGATGTCAGTCTGCCTCCAGTCTTCATGAGTGGATCCAAAATGGCTGTCCAAGCCCCACCTGCAGGCAATTAGATGCAATGATGTGTGCTGCTAATTTATCCTCTACATGGTAGCTTTTGGTAACTTCAGAAATTCCGAGAAGGGGCAGGTGTGACTTTTGTGGTAGAAATGACTGCAAGTAACAAAATATCCAAAGGTAGATTAGATTTTTTTTTCATCACTTGTTATGGGTTTTGCTGAGCCCTAATGCACATGCTAGAAGCAAGGTTTTCTTTTTCTTTTCTTTTTTTTTTTTTTTTGTCATAGCTCTACATTTTTATCAATATCTTTGGATTATGGGCATTGTATAAGACACAAGAATGCAAAGCAGGATGCAGCATGCAAGAATGGCAGGGTGCTACATTTGCTATCTTTACTAAATTTGTCACTGCTCGCTCTCTGTTGTTTTCACCATCGTGTCTTGAGAAACAATTGCTTCTTGCTGTGGAAACAGGTATATTAAGGGAAGCTCCAGGCTCTATGTGGTGTATGATTTTTGAAGTTTAATTTAGACTGGGAGAAATGAAATACCGCAAAAGAAAACTTGTGGGTTTTTTCATCTACTGCAAGACTCTAAACTATATTAACTTTATGCAATGACCTTTGCTCAGTCTATGGATTCATTTTGTGGAACTGGCAACACTGAGCCTACCTAGGAAATAGGTATAGAAAGTCATCAGTGATGCAGTCATCTTACTACATCCAGCTTCCCAGGATAATGATTAACTATTCATATTTTTCAACATTTCTTTATTTGTACTAGAACTCAGATTTGCAAAAATCCTTTTTTGCAAATTTACAGCTGTTTTCAGATAAAAGTATATTAAAGCTATGGGTTTGGGTTTTTTTTGTTTTGTTTTACCAGGGGATGCAGATCTTCTGGCATTCTATATCTCCCATGCCTTAATGATATGTTATCACTCTCATTTTGACAGCTGGGACATAGAGAGAGGATAGGTCATACTCAAAGTACGTGACAGCCCCTTGAAATGGGGCCATTATCATCTGAACACCAGTACAGCACTCTAGCTATGAGACCCTCTTCCCCCAGTATGTAGCAGCATTTAGATTTCTCACGGCTTGTTGGGGAAAGGGTCAAGAATGCAAAGCTACTAAAGAATTTCTTTAATAGTGATAAAAAGATATTTTATTTTTTAAAATTTCAGTGAGGATTAAGCTCTGTACAGAGCTGAAGAAGCCTGCAGAGCTTTAATTACTCAGCACTGGAAAAGCTTAATTTTGCTGAATAGAGTCTTTCATGATTTAGCATGTTTCTGATGTGCCCTTGAAACATCACTCACGGAAGACAAATACTCAAAAACAAAATTGCAGATTTTACTGCACCTGCAGTGAGTTTTAATGACATTCTATAAAAGCACTGTGAACATGTCCTAAAATTAGCTAAAATATTCTGCATGTGATCCTGATATTTTAATTAAAACACCAGTGAAAGGAGCCAGTTAGCTTTGGATTTTATGGAATTACTGACAAGTAACTGCAGAGGCAAATTCCTAGAGGAATGAAAAAAGAATTGAGAGAGTTGTCATTATCTTTGAAAAAAATGTGCGATTCTAACACGTTCCTGTTACAAGGAATTCCTGTTACATGTCCTGCCTCCACATTTTGAATGAAGTAGATTCAGTTCTGCTTTGCATTTGTGGGTCTTTTTCCAAGTATTATTCAGTTGTGCCATTTCACAGAACAGGCTATAGAGGCTGGTCGTTAGATCTTTTAAGATTAATATCCTGTCTGTTAGCAGAGAAAAGAGGAATACAGTAATATAAAAGCACATCATACTGTTCTCCTTTGAAAGGAAAAGCATGATTAAGATTTATTTGGCTTTTGATTGGCATTCTCATGTTTTTGTAGGTTTATGTCAACAGTTCCCTGGAATTTCATTCATCATATATTGTATGATAGTTGATGAAATAATTGGAAAAAAATAATGAACCATCTTTTCAAAATTGTGTGTCTGAATATCTGAAAAGCTTAAAGAACAGCTTTCGAAAGTTAAATAAAAGGGGACAACTCTTCTTGAAAGAAAATTAAATGGCACTATAGACACTGTTATGTTCTAAAAAATAATCTTTTACACCGAAAAGAAAATCTCTTCAGAGTTATAGGATGTACTAATGGCAAAAGATTGGAAGGCAATTTGATGTTTCCCAAAAGGGCATGCACGGTCATATTTCAAACATCAAAAAACTGGGATGATGCTGGGAGGTGCTTATCTATAGACCAAAGTTTTATTAAACTAAGAGAAATAGACTACTAGACTGAACAATTTTTGCAGCTTTATATTTAGCATGTCAATACTTGAAGCAGAGCAAAATTGTTGTGGCGTTTTGTTTTGTTGGTTTGTTTCTCTCAAGACCAGCTGTAGGGTCAGAGATGAGAAGTGCAGGAGAAATACATTATTTGAGCTACTTCTTCCATTACTCCTGGATGAAGATGCCCTTGATTGTGGGTAGATGTTATACCCACCTCTGTCTGAAGATAAGGAAAGTATTTTTCAGAAATATTTTACGCTGAATAACGAGTGAACATGCAATTTTTTTCATATAACAGGGAATTAACATCTTTGAGGTTGTACTGATGTTAAGTCCTTAACGAAGTGTAGGAGTACTCATCTCAAAGATCTTTCCTGACTCTCTCAACTACAGGTGTGTATCTATGATCATGAAAATGTTCCAAGTCATTCTCTATTGACTCAAAATGTGTATTTGCTGTTCATCATGACTGTGCCTCCACTAAGGGCACCAGATTACCTTGCTAAGGTGAGCAAGGTGATCACCTCAGGTCAGCACAGAGGCCCAATGCTGACCACTGTAAGATACTCTCATCTATTTGCTAGCGTAGTCTGTTACACTAACCCTTACCATGTCAATGTATTGTATGTGTCACCTTTGACATGTTGTTCCCTTCCGGAGTTCATTGCATGTAAGAGCAAGATCATGATGAAGTAGTGTGAGGATTCTTTTTTCATCGGCACTTTCATCTCCATTTTCAGACCATTTTCTTTCTCTTCACAATAATGACATCTAGCTCAAGAAACAACTAGAATCCAGGTTTTCAATAAATCAGCCTCTGTATGTCGATCTTTTAAGGTTTTATTCACCTTGAAATTTGTGTGACGAAATTTGAAGGAAATAAAGTCTCTCATTCAAGAGGTAAAAGTCTCTTGCTGAATCTCCCTCTGCTCTTCACTCTGAATAGCCTTATAGCTTTGTTTTTGAGAGCCACATGGCTGAGCCGCAGATGATGACATCAGGTGGAGTCCATCATGCATGCCTTGATGTCATTACTCAGTGGGAGGAGAGGGGAGCAGGGGGAGAATAATTTCAGACTGACATGGCAGCCAGCCGAGTGACATCTAGATTTACCTTAAAAGAACCTTTCCATTGAGGACATTTTTAAACTAAATATGCTTTTTTTTTTTTTCCCCTTCCAAAAGCAAATATACCTTAGGGGGCCCAATTGCTTTTAATTCTTTATCCTTTTATTTCCTTTCTTTTCTCTCTACAGTATCGTATTTTCTTCCCATCCTACTCCCTTGTAATTCTTACCTTCTTTCTAATTTATTTGTCTCCTTTTCCACGTTCTGGTTCCAGTCTTCCTCCTCACCCCTGGGCCCATACTCCCAAATCCTCACTAATGTGCTCGCAGACGTTCTTCCATGAGGAATTCCTCTACCCACTCTGACATTCATCTGCCACCCACTCTTCTGCTACAAACTTGATGATGAAGGCAGTGACAGGCGGAGAGGACAGCTGGAGTTTGTCTGACATGACAGTGTTCCCTTGTGCCAAATATTAGTATTGCCACTGTGGCAGCACAGCCAAATGTAAAATACAGCCGTAGCCTTTTCCTGAAATATGCCCTATATAAATTCCAGTCCTTGGCTGAGCAAAAAGTTGACTATATCTGATATCATCTTTTTTTCATGAACGTACACAATCTATATATACTTTTTATATCTGAGCTGCCTTCAAACCTTCACAGTCTAAGCAATAGCTCATAGGTTCGAAGCAAAATACACATACTTAGTTTTCAAGTCCCAGTTGATATTCTGGTTAATTGGCAGCTAATAACAGGGATCTCTGCATCATTATTTAGCACAACCAGATATTACCTATCAATATTTACTCTAATCAGGAAAATGAGTTGAATTTGTCTTTGCAGGAAAAGATGTTTCCCTTATCCTCTATAAAAGTACGGACTGAACTACAGTATTAAAAGTTGAAATGGTGTGGATTTTATTTGCCACTGATGTAAATTGGGAATCTTATTTAACCCTTACGTTTCTTAGTTTGTGCAGATTCCAAAAGAGATTAGTAACTTCCTTCTCAACTAGGTTGTAAAAATTAACAATTGGTAACTTCTGAAGATAATGAATACCATTAGATATACCCATAATTGCAATTGTCAGCTCTTGAAAAAAATCCCAAACGTTCCAAAAGAGAACACAGCACCTGACAAAAACGTCAGCACCTTCTGTTGAAGCACATACTATTGCCCACTACTTACAGCAACTAAGTTCCAGCCTACATTTGGCAGTATTGTATTATTTGATATGGGAATTCTTGTTCCAATTACAAAAAACAGCATTTGATTGTTCTCCCAGTTAATATAAAACAGCTTTATTTTGTAGAATCCCATCACACCGTGAAAATGGAATCTCCCACCTTAACCAATGAAGCCCATGTAACAGGCAGAAGTTTTCACTTGAGATCATAAAAGTTGTTCACAATTATTTTGGACAAATGTTGTGTTTTTCATGTACCAATGTGAAATTTCCTGGAGCTGTCACAGTTAATCTAAATTAATAAGTAAAATGTTAAAGCTTTATTGCCATAAAAAGATTTCCCTTTCCCCGGTGATAAGAACATTATGACATGTATTGATCTACTGAGGTGCTAGTAGTCAGTGAAAGATGGATCTCCCCATTTATTTTTTGTCCTTTTGCTATTATTATATTTATCGAGAACATGTCAGAACAATTGGCACAAAGGCTTGAGATGTTGATAAACTGAGAAGCCATCATTGAAATAGTAGTTGATCAATGTATATTAAGTATGGTTATTTGGACAGGGAAATGTAATGCTTTCCAAATCTCCTCTTGGAAATAAATTTAATAGTCTATCTCACCTCCCATGTGTTTCCTAGTAATCGCCTTCAGTTCTTTTTTCCCCAATTAATTACAGTCATTTGGATGATGAACAGAGTTTCTCACATGGGGATATGCAGTCATAACACTGCTTGGAGAAATTCTTTGAACAATGCAGATTTACACTCGGATTATTTCTTAACAGATTCTTTTTTCCTGTGTTGTACCCATTTAAATGTATATTAGGGGAACGTATTCCAAGCTGGCTTACAGAAAACTAGAAGCACCAGAAGGAAGATTTCATCCAATTTTTTGCATGAGCTTTGAGCTATCCTAGAATCGTTCCTTTTTGGGGGGGCGAAGAGGGGAGGTGGTTTATAATGTTTCATTGACTGAAGGAGGAAAGTGCATAGGATTTCTACTGTGTTATTTTCTCTGCTGCAAGAGTGTGTGCGCTCCCTTTTTCGTTGCTCATCCACAATGCTTGTTTAGTGAACACACAACAAAGACTATGTTTAGTGGCAGCAAAAGGCTCTAACTGTAGTCATCCTAGGCAACAACGAACATAAACTGTTCAATGTGAATTATGATACAGCAGAGAATATAGCTGACAGATTATAAGGAATCAAACAGAAAATATTTGCTGGAGGGAAAAACGGGAAACAGGCCAGATTGAAGGTTTCTGTAATACATTTTCCTTAAGCCATACACCAACCATGCCACAGATGTATCGAAGAACTGAAATGAACAGTTCCAGCAGGTCATGCTAATGGGGATAATTTTAAAGAATGCATGCTGTTCGTGTTTCACAACAATTAAGAGGTATTGTTTGGAGGCATACCGTGGTATATCTGCTAGAGTAAATGGTAATGCAGCCATCTCCTGACCAGCATGAATATGTGGTATGTGTAAATAAATAAAAAGAGTGTAACGATATTCTCATGGAAATTACCATATGACAGAGTATATCTTTTTTAAAATGTTCAAGATATCAGAAGCATGACACCCACTATGCTTTTATGGTTTCCTTTTGGATATCTTGAAATCTTCCTGTTCTTAATGTATTCGGTTTTATGGAATATAAGCAAATGAGTCCATCTATCAGGTTTAGAATATCGAGCAATTTTTTCATTTTTATGTCACTTTAAAGGGCTAAATTTGTGTGATCAAGTTTATTCAGTTTGGACTTTAGTTAATAAATGGACCAGGATTATGGAATTGATTTGCATGGAAATTAGAATTCAGAAGCAAATTATTGACTATTTCATGTTGAAATCCTCCCTTTTTGTATTTGTATTCTCGCAGGACAGCTTCTAACTGATAAGCTTTTATCATTCCATAAAGGATAACAAGAGATATGTATGTAGGTATGTTGGAATTTGCTGATCTTTTTCAAATGTTGTAGAATGGATAGAGCCTGAATCAAAATAATTTTTCCTTTGTTCTTTAAATGCTATGAAAACCTTATGCTACATTCCTATATTGCTTCTAACTATAGCTGAGAATGAATAACATTTTCTTTTCTGTATCATATTTAAAAAGTAATCTGATTTCCCGTTTAAATATAGAATTAAAAATATTCCTCCCTCTTAGTATCATTGTGGCCATATTAATTTCTTTATTAAAAGACTCTGATAGCACTTGCCCACATTAAGTTGCATTGAGTTTTGTTTCTGCTAACGCTTCCAATTCTTTATCTCCAGTGATAAAATATTCCTTTTCTTTTGTCTCCTCTTTTTCCCTGTTAAATGATTCTTATTTAAAGAACTCACGAACTATGCCATTTATTTGAAACTTACCAGAATAAAGTTTAATTTTCAGCTCTACTACATGATCTGTTTATGACACTGAACAAGTTAGTCAGGCTCCCTGTATACCCTTCCCTATCTATAAAAAGTACATAATAGCACTTTACTAACTGGCAACTCTTAATGATGAAGGTTTTAAAGATTACATGTACTTGTTCTGAGGTATAGATAGAACTTTTAAATAGATGTAGTCTTAATGTAGATTGAGAGCCCTTTCCTTTCTTTATTTTGCTGCGAATGTTTGAGAAATTTTCTTCAGGTGTCCTCAAAAATGTTTGTGCTTTCAAAATTTGCTGCAAGTGATCATAGATATCAGAGTTCCAGTAATGAAACAGGCTAATTACTGAAATAAATTCCAGAGTCATTTTCAGCAATTTATTCTCCATCTGAGGGAAGTCTGTGCAGATATATATCTTGTTGTATTCAATAACCAGATTATTACTTCGTTTCTTGATTTGGTAACTGAAGATAGCAGGGAGCAGTTCAACAGGATTTTGCTACCCACCTCTCTGGTTATTTTCCTTTGTTCATTAAGGCAGATGACTAGTTTTTTGCCTTTGAGCTGCACCCAGGTCATCTTGCTTTGCAGTAATTTGAGTAACAATGAACTGGGTCTTTCTGACAGCCAGAGCTGACAGTCTACTCTAAGTCCCTCCAGTGAGTTATTGGTATGTCATGCTATTTCTCCTAGCAATGGTATAGGAGCTGATAGCAACTTGAATACCTATAAATAGATGGAGACAACAGGCCTTAGAAATCTGTAGGTGGTATTGTATCATTTTGGCTCCTTCTGCCATTGCACGGAGCAATGTGACAACTTAAAATAACTGAGTGCCAGTTTTGTGCCACAAATATAAAATGTCATTCAGTGTTACACAGCGTTACAGTATCCATTTCAGCTATGAATACTCCTACAGCAGCATTCCTACAGCAGCTGCTAATCCCAAACGGCTGTCAGAAGTAAAACTCTTGGAAGTGACCAAATTTATCCAATTGTTGCCTTAAACAGCAAAATATACTCTAGACAGTCTTCATCTGTGTCTTCAAAACTTCTGTGCATGGCATGTTGTCTCCTGTGGTCCTTACAACAACTGCTTTGTCTTTCCATCACAAGTCAGTTAGCAAGTAAGAGCATAAAATCTGCCTTGCTACTTTATACTTTCCTTCTAGTCATGGACTGATTTTTGATATGCATGAGGAGTACTTGTGCATATAATGAATACACAGTACATTTGATGAGCTGGAACCTTGTGCTTCATATGGTGTTTCAGCAAGTTTAGTTGCAGTAATGCAGACAAAATGTTTCCTTGTTTTGACAGGATGTGCATTGTTACCATAGATTTAACATGCTTCTCCTGAAAAATGTATTGTAGTAAAATTACAACATAGAAAGCCAAAAGGCATTTTTTTTAACAAGCTAAAAGATATGGAACTGTGACATCATCCATTTACTAGATTGCCTTGGCTGCACAACTGTTAATCTTGGGTAAAAGCCAGATGAATACTTCTCATCTGTTTTATCATTCTGATAAAATCAGATAAGGGAACTAGAGGTGTAAAACCAACAACTGTTGAGGATTACAGTCCTCCTTTAAAATCGGATAGAGGGACTATTTTAGCTCTTAAAATATCCCACCCACATCATTACTTCTTTTTCCTGCAATTTCCATGAGTGTCTTTTGGGCTGCTTGGGCCTCTGCCATTGCTCTGGTCAGACAGGGTGCACTCTCACCAGCATCTGAAATGCAGGCTTTGCAGTGCAAGGTGTAGCTACTAAGGGAAGGTGCTAGAAGGGAGGTGTTACATTTTCCTACTTCACTGGGACAGGGTTTTGAGTGCTTTTCTATTGTTCTATGGCATTTGAGGGCCTTGCCTGAGCTCTTGATAGGTTGAACTTGTAGGTAGTTACTAGTGTAAAGGCTTTTTTTGGTTTGTCTGAACTTTTCTTTTTCCTCCTATGAATGCATTGGTAACACTTGTAACTGTCAAACACTTTAGTTTTACTAAAGTGAGGATGGGAAGGGGTGAACCAAGAAATGTACAGTGTGTTTTTTTAATCATAAGAAATAATTAGTGGGTGAGAGAGTAGGGTTGTCATAAATCTTTATGCCTGTCTTAAAGCAAAATTTTTTTGCTAGACAGTAAGAAAAAGATAACATTTAGAGGACACTTTGTCTTATGTATACTTCTGCTTCAGATAGTTTCAGAAGGTCCAAGTGCCTCACTTCTATTCTCCTCCCATTTCAGTAGTTTTGGATCTACCAAGAGCATCTTGTTTGATTTAATAAATGTTTTCTCAATCATAGGCAGATTGTTTGCAGAGCTGCAGTTCTCAAAATATCTGTTTATGAAGTATATAAACACGTTAGTGATGATTTTTCTTCATATCCTCTTGAGTTTTGTGTTTTTGTAGAGCAGCACAGAAACACAGCATTGTGGTGAAGTTGAGATGGTAGCTGACTGGCTTCCTTTTTCATCCTCCTGAGCTGTGATTTTGTGTTTACTTTTTCTGTTTAAGTTTGGTAAAAGGCAGTTTGATTATGCAGTTCAGACTTGGTAATCCTGAGGTAATTTTATGGATCTTAACTCTGCCATGAATTTGGATTCAATGCTACCCTGGGCTGAATATTTAAATTGTCCAAAATGTTTGAAAGATGACAGGATGGTCATTTTATCTCAAAAAGTGTAGGTTAAAAACTAATGAAAGAGAACACAAGACAGAGGCAAGAAATGATTCACTCAGGGTGGACAAATTGGTTTTCAAAAGAAAAACTAATTACTCTGCAGAGCAATAATGCAGCAGGTTGCTGAGCAGTCTGACTAGAATCTAGAAAAACCTTTTTATTGCATGCTTGACTTTGAAAGTAGTGCTTTAGCTTTACATGGAAAATTTGTGTATATGAAGTACAACTGAATATAATCTTCATGTTAACAAGCTCTAAAACTTGCCCCAGTTCACTGAATTTTGTCCTATATCTCCGAAGCGGTGATTCTACCTTCGAGTGATCTTGCATTTCATAGCATACATCAACTTGACTGCAGAAACTTCAATTTCCAGTGGCTCCTACCTAGGAGATTTTGGGATGCTCACATAGAACTTTATCAGAGTTAAGTTTATATCCTCTACAACAGCAACAGAATATTGCTCCATTTCACAAACACACATATAGAAACCAACAACCAACCAACCAACCAAAAAAACCTTCTCTGTTCTACTCAGTGCAACAGATTTCAACTTTTCTTTTAGAAAAAGAGGACAGCTCACTTAAGGGAAAGCTTCTTTTGATAAGTGTGTATATATATATATATATATATATATCAGCAATTAGCTGCTGTATGATGGCAGAAAACATACAAAACATACAAAAAAGTTTTGCAAAATAAGATGAGTTCAAGATAATATTTCTAAGAAGACCTTAAGGCCAGATTCTAATTAGAGAATGACAAAGTTGTTCAGAAAATAAGTCTAGTACTATAAGAATCTTGCCATAGTCAGACTACCATCAGCAAAGATGCTTAATTATCCACTGCATATAATAACTCCCTTGTGGAGCTATATGATAAGTAAAAAGGGCATTGAAGACAGAACTGCTCTGGAAGTCTTTGGCCTAAACAGTTTGAAAACAGTTTGAAACGTTGCATCCTTTTTAGACACTTTGAAAATAACAAAGCAGAGAAACAATGGGGGGGAAAAAAAAAAAAAAAAAAAAAAAAGTGTGGGTTGGAGTTTTTTCTCTTTTACACAAGCTTAATTGTGTTTCACTGTTCTATTCCTGATTTTTATTAGTACTAGAAAGCATGTAGTCAAGGCTTAACATTTCTTAAGCATTTCAGTACAGATCCATGCAATTCTTTGAAAATAACAGTAGCAAAGCAATGTTTAGGGAACAATACAATCCTTGAACTTTGATCTTAATCAAGGCACTTGACAAAGAAACAGTAACATCATAACACTTTCAAAGCTTGCAACACTGAAAAATAAAACTGCTATCAGGAATCTACCCACAGAACAGTGACAAGTAATTTTCCTGACCTACCCATATGTTGTATATACTAAAGAGTAAAACTGGTTTGTATTTGTACCTACAATTCCCATCAGTTATAGCAGGAGTTGTTGGCTCCCTGTGCATTTTCACTGACATGGATAAAACACGTGTATAAGACAGACAATATAATAATTTGGAACTCTCAAGTTACACCATAGTCATGATTTAAATTTATTTACACTCATTTAACTTGAAAAGTACTCTGAGAAATAGACTACCTTGTCTGCATAAAGTGTAACTTAGGGCCTTTGTTTCCTATTCAGGCTTTAAGATGTGACAGAAGAAAGATGTGGTCTTTTTGGGGCTGAGTCATTTTCGGACTGGCAATAGGCTGTACATGGTGATGCTGGCCCTGCTCACAGGGGAAGATGTTTTAACTTGTCAAGACGATTAATTGCATACTGAGTGACGATGTACCAGTGTACCTGTCTGGCAGAGGGCTGGCTTGTGCTAGATGTTTATCAGCCTGAGTGGTGAAACTATCCTGGGAACTGTATTTGTCCCCAAATTTTTTTGTGGTAATTACCTTAAAGAAAAAGCTCAGGAATGCAAAACAGAACTCACTTCAGTAGCTGCACTTCCAGTGCAAAAAAAACCATGTTTATTGACCAGCAAACCTATGGTGACAACTGATTTTGAAGTTACAAGAATGATCTGTAATAGATCAGCAGCCACAGGAGACTTTTTTAATTTTCTAATCAGCTTTAATTTTTTGTTAATTTCTGTTTTGGATTTCTACTCATCACAACTGCAAAGTGCTTTGATGACCTTTTGAATTTTAGATTAATGAAATCTAAACTATATCTTAACCACCTGAAGTGAAATGATCAAACTTGCAAACACAAAGGTGTTGATAAATATGAAAGCAAGTAATGTTATGTGCATGATGCAGATCCATGTGTAGAAAAGGTGTACCTTAACACACAGTGTGGGAGATTGAAGCTGTAGTGCCTTGAGAAACAATTTTCCAAAGCATGTGCTTTCTGTTTAAAAACATTGTATGAAGTTTTATCTAGAATAAATGTCAGAGTGTATGAGTGCAGATAAAAATCTTATTGAAAAGCAGGTAAAATTGAGGTAGCGCTGAGTTATTGCTCCACAACGAGGTCCCCAAATTTCTGTTCTATGCAGATCTATGTGTCAAGTCTACACATCTGGAGAGGAGACATAGAAACTGCAAACATGAAACAAAATAAGTGACATTCGGAGAAATATTGTGGTTTGAGGAGAATGACATCCAGTGCCTCTTTGATTCTGGAAGACTTAATTTGAATATGGTTGTAATATTTATCGTACAGTTTATAGCTGTGATATCTGAAGTGTTTGGCTAATAAACAAACCAGAAAATTCATTCTAGTGTTTCAATTTAAAAAGACATTCTTATGGATTGGAACTAGTTCTTAATGATTGTATTTCTTTCTTTAAAGTAAAACATTCCAAAATTCATGGTGCATGTAATTTGTTGTGCATAGTTTGATAGGCTCCCACTAACTGCTGGACATTCTCTGCAGATTAAATACCAGCTTTGCTCACTCTGAAGCTGTGGCATTACTTTGGTTTGTATGGAACATTCTAAGTGTCATTGTGAAATTACCATTCAGTTGCTGAAGTCTGGTTTGGGACAGCACTGCTGAGTTCGCTGTGCTTCCATTAAGTTCAGCAGGAGCAAGGGTGATGCTGACTGGCCAGGCCAGGATATTTTTCCCTGCAGCACAGAAAGGCTGCTTCTGACAAAGGAATGGTGATAATTCTCTGGCTAAATGTTCCGCTGTGAAGGAAAACTTGCTTTCACACACATTTACTGACACACATACTTACTGAACTTTATCTGAAAATACAAACCTAAGTTGATCTTTATGATGGAAAGACTTACATTTTGTATTTATTTGTGCTGCATGGGGGATGGGGGAAAGTAGTTCACATGTGACTTTTTAAACATAATCAAGGGCACTGGGTCCTTTATAAAATTAGATTAAACATTCTGCTGATTTCTCTGTCTTCCTTGTAGTTTTGCACCATTACAAAACATCCATGCCATTGACAACTTTCTCGTTATCTTTTTATGGTGGTCCCTGGACTTATTTACTGAAATAGCAAGGTTAAAAATGAACACTGAAGCTTGTGTTTGACTTGGTTGCCATTAATTTTTATCAGTGCTATTTGTGTTTGAACCAACCAAGATTGAAAGAGGCAATAACTGTGCTAATCCTATTCAATGAAACGTAATTGCAGGGTCAGATTTAATGTTTTATATCTAAGCTTGTTCATAGGCTGAAAAAGCTTTAATAGAAGTCCACAGTGCTGCTACAGTATAGCATTTGACCTGCTAGCCAGTAGAGATGTAAAGGCCATTCTAGCCCATGCCCGACAAGAATTCTTAAATACAAATCCTTTTTTTTTTTAATATACATATTTTTGTGGATATTTTTTCGCACTGAAAAATAAGTATCCATGAAAAGTTTTTGTCAAATGCTTTATTTAATAAACTTTCAAGTGTTAGAACATGCAGACAACTCTCCTATGATATGACTTCTCTCTGAAGTTCACTGGTTCTGTCCTCAGACATTGCTATGCTCTCATTAGAAGAACAAAGAAGGAGGGGGGGTGGGGGGGAAGGATAAAAAGAAACAGCACTTAAAGATGAATTCTAAACTGAATTTCTTCCATGTTCATATCCCCATCAAACAATGAATTTTGTAATGAAATTTCTGAGGTCAAACTGCAAAGGAAAATGCAAAGGAAGGTATCTGTTGGACTTCCTGTTGGCACTGTGTACAGCAGTATGTGGTTTTACATATAAATTCATACTGCCTGAGCACAAATGAATTTTGTGAACTAGTGAATTTTGCTTTTACAGCACAGTCTGTGTTTCTTATTTTTAGAATTTGTATGTCCTATAATTTACATGCTTCAGCATGAGGAGATTTGAGCCTGTTTGGCAGTGATGCTGGTTTATGTCTGTTTTGGGAGCTGTACAAAATGCTGTGCTTGGGTTTGATGACGGTCAAGTAAAACTAAGTAGAGTTGGTTGCTAACTTTTGTTATATCAAACTGGTGACAAAATTGATGTATCACATATTGATTATCAATTCTTAATGCTTTCCTGCAGACTTTTTCCTTTCATAGAAATATGCTAAGTCCTTTTTCACACTGCGTTGTTACTTTGGTAGTGACTGGCTGTAGCAAAGCAAAGCATCATGTTTTTCTGTGGCTGTACAAAACTTGGGCTATGCATCTTTCTATCTTGTACCACTTGTCTGGTTTAGATGTTAATTATTTGAGATTGCCAGAAATAACCACAAATCAAACAGCATTTATCCCTTTAGTATGAAAGTGGTTGCAGTCACCTTCTCCTGAATTATTAAGCTAAGAGTTCACAAGAAACAAATGCAATAAAAAACCATTTGCTTTAGGGTTAATAGCACATTTTGGAGATAATTGCATACTTTTCATATATTCCTAGGAATTTGCTTCAGTAGGAGAATCATGCATGTGAACTTCAGCAAAGAAAAATTACAGGTAATTTCTGTTTGTTTTGCTTGTTTCTATAGTAACAATAGTAATTATTAATAAACAGAACACTTTGTTCTGGTAAGTCATGTTAGGAGAGCCTCTGAAATAAAAATAATTACTATAAGTAGGTCTCCAAGGAAGTTACTGAGTTCCATTTCTAAATGATAGCACATCCTCCTGTCTGTTAGCAGTCAGTGTTATACAGCCCTCATCTTCTCTTGGAACTGCTGCCATCAATGGAGCTGCACTGACTTCTATCATTTATGGATATCAACAGCATGTTTTAAATATCCTGGAATGTATTTTGACCCAGATACTTCTGCCTGCTTTTACAGTCTATTGATAATAGAGGTCTATTCTTAGATGTCTAGAGATATTGGAGCTCTGCATAGATCTCGTTTTGTGGCACTAAGACATACTGACTTTGTTCAAAGTTTGCTTTACTTAACATAAATTGCTGTGAATATCCCTTCTACACAGGAGATAGAGACTCACTGTTTAACTGCGTGTGAAAGTCTGAAACATTTAGTAAAAGCAGATGACTCTAATTTATCAGGTGTTGGCATACATGTTGCTTAATACTACGACTAAAGAGATTAGCTCAAAGTTGTCATCAGAGCCACAGGCTCCACAGTAATCCTGGGCTGTCTCTTGCCATGAGGTTACTTGTTCTGGTTGCCAGTCTGCTTTATCCACTGGGCCATCAGATCTAAACAAGGGCTTCATTAACTTTTTAGAGGGCTGTGTCCCGCAGCGTATTCTCCATCTTTGTTTTCTTTACCACCAACTTTAGCACTGCTGCTGCTTATTAGAGTTATGTTTCCCTTGCAGTCTTTCCTGAAAGACAGCCATGAATTTTGCAGGAAGTTTTCAGGACAGGAATAAATGTGTCTTTAAGTCCAGAGAACTGGGAGATAGAAGCTCAGGAAGTACAGTTATGCTCTGGAGTCAAATCTGTAACAGTAATGATAAAATACATTTTCAGCATTAAAGTAAAAAAAAAAAAAAAAAAAAAAAAAAGCCTTAGCAGTTTGTATTTACATTATATTTATAGCATTGTACTTATATCACTTTAGCATTGTAGATGCATGACTATGCAAAACAGAATTTTGCAAATATGGGAGGCAGATCTTGGGAGGATAGTCCTCTGTGAGCCTGGCTTGTGCATCGGTAATAGAATTGTTAACTGTGTTTGTTTATGGAATTGTTTATAGCTGCTGACACAATATCAAGTGCGTTGATATCTACTATACAAATTTGTTTTTCAGGATGGCAAGTGGGAAAATGTTTTCTGTGGAAATGGTAGCAGTTTTAAACAAATTCATTCATGAAAAGTTTCTGTGCCAGTTTCTTAGCTGAAGACTCTGGTTCTGCTGAAGTGAATGAATCTGTACTACTTTACAGTCTTTAAGACTTTGGTCCCACGAGTCCATTTTAGAATCACTTTTGGACTATAATTGTATTTTAAAGTGTGAGGAAGGATATATCGTATAACATTTTCTTCTATCCCATTAAAAGGAGCCCAGTATAATGATGGCAACAGAAAGAAAAACACTCAGGCAGCTTCCTAAATTGCAGTTCTGAAGAAAGGAAGGATAGGAGTAGTTTTTATGTAAGAGCATTGTAGAATGTTAGACAAAGTAACATCTGTGAAAGGAATGAAATGGAAGTGTGCAAATTCACATAGCTTTACCAATTAATTTATGTTTGTGTGCAATAAGCATGCAGAATTCCTTTGGTAGTGTGTGCAAAGGTTTCTTTTTGCACAGGAAACTGCCAACTTTGGCAAAAACTTTGTGGGATTGAGGTAACATTTTGCATTATGCACACTTAACTGTACCCAACTGTGCACACATCAAAGACCTTACTTTTCTATCTAACAGAAAAATTACTTTGAAAGAGACATAGTCATCCTTCTTGGATATATATGAAGATGAAGATAACGTCAAGAAGTCTGGTATATTCACTTATGAATAATTCATCCTGCTGCACACAGTTATTTTTTATTATTATTGTTATTAATTATGTGTGTATTGCTGGAAAAGACAAGAAGGCAGTAAGCGCTGCCTCATGAGAGATGCTTGATGTCTGGAATTTGGTTAGACCAAGATGTGTGATATGAGAAAAGGGAGAAAGACAGTGATAAATTGATCACAAGACACAATGGCTTTAATATTGTTGATGGGGAGAAATATCATTTGTTTGAGATGATAGCCTTAGGAAAGCAGGCTTCTGCTGGTTCCCTTGCAGGAGCTCAGTTCTTCATTGCTTTCTTTGAGCTATATATACTCAGTGTAGACTTGCACACGTTTGAGCATATCTGGTATGGACCTGCAAAAAAAAACAAAAAAAACTTGATCTGGACAAAGAATCTGAATTATGCCAGTTTGCTTGGGAATAGGGCAAGAACTGTTTTCTGTTTTAAAACAGATTTCCAAAAGAGTGTGCATGGGCCCAAGAGTAGCACTATTTGAAAAGCAGAACTGCAGTGTTCTTGATACTGCTTTATTTAATGGTCTGGGGGAAAAAAAAAAAAAAGAAAGAAAGAAATGTGTAGAAACACAAAACAAAGATGCACAAAAGGATCTTTTCAACAATAAATTACTCTCAGACAACATCTCACTTTCATATCCCGCATGGAATTCAGAGATATCACAAAATCCTGGCTGAAATTACATCAAATGTAATGCTTGTGATCTATTTTTATTCTAGCTCAAAGAAAATCTTTGCATTTCATGACAGAGCTGAGTAAAGCCATAATAACAATTAATCTCCACAGAGATACTTACAGTACCTATTTTCTGTGTTTAGACTTTTAGAAAAATGTATAAGGAAATAAACTGATCTTAGTGCTGATGAAAAGTTATTAATCTGGAATCCGTCATTATGCAGTAAAAGCATAGCAGAGGAGTTACCCTTTGGGCATCTTAATATTTTTTTTCCTCATGACACATAAGAATAATTGAAAACTTTTGCAAATGTAGATAAAAAATCAACACAATATTTCAATGTTATTTTGCCACTTTCTGTCTACTTTTACTGTTATTCTAGGCAGCAGAATTCCCCATCTATTAGCTATGACACTAACTATAAATACCATGCTGGTAATCTCTCTAGAACAGAATGGACCCTCACCTGAGTACAGGCTCATAATGCTGGGAGCATGAAAGACAAAATCTGATAACCTGGGCTGCTGCTCAGGGAACTCTATTACAGTCACCTGTGATCACAGTTAGACTGATACAGCGAGAGGTCATTCTGACTTCTGACTTTCCTTTTCTTCCAGTTCAGTTCAGCTAGGCTGGCAGCTGGCTATTCACTTAGTCAGACACTCACAAGTGCACTGAGCCCAGCACCACTTGGAGATGACCCACTTCTGTGCTGTGTCATTCTTCATTCCACAAGGACACCCAGAGATTGCTTTTGACAGAGGTACATCCTCTCATAGATACAGATAGGAAAATATCTGTACCTGTATTAGATATTTTTCAGAGAATTAAATTTGAGTTGTTATCGACTAAGCCAGATCTCCGCTATGATTTTTCAGGTTACAGACCAAATACTGTTTATTGTTGTCTATTCCAGTCACAAAGAAGTTTTAAGTTGGGCCAAAATCAGTTGTGGTTATTTGTGTTCCCTATGAGTCTGTGTCCCAAATTCAGCACTCTGAACTGTAGTTTTTCATTATTCCTCTTTCCCAAACTCTCCATCTTTTCTTTTCATTACCCATATTCAAGAAATTTAAATTTAGCAACGTGTGCAAACAATGTATTTAATTTTCCTTTTTTCTTTATAAGGAAAGTGTAGTATTTAGTTTTGTGTCTGAAAAAGTTCTGACTACTGAATGGATGAAAGCCTAAAAGTTGCCATGGTCTATCAACAGGGAAAATAGTACTTTTGCATCCCAACAAACTAGGTGTTAAAACCATCCCCAGATTCATTAAAAGCATACTGTGGAAATAATTTTCTAGTGGGTGATATAATGAATGTGCAAGGCATCTTTACAACATGCAGGAGGCTATAAATTTTTAGAGAGCTTTTTATTATTATTTCTGTGCTGTAAGTCATATTTTGCTATATGTCATAAAGGTTTGAAAACATAGAAAGCTTTGTAATTACTCAAGAAAAAAACTACGCATTACATCTTAAACTCAGTTAACAAAAGAAATGCAGTGTTTGTGCAGGTTGTTTACTATTTCTGTTCGTTCCAGTGGGCCTAGGCCAAGGGCAAACAGTTATAAAACTGCAGCCGTGTAAAACATCCTCTGCTATGTGAGTGTACGCAAACAATAACAGAATCCAACTGAAAGTGATGGCTGATGGGATTCAAGGTGAAAATGTCCTTTGTAAGGATGTAGCTTACATAGTCAGGTGTCCACTTTTCATTTTATTAGAAGAGCTCTGCATATATTTTTGCTTTGGCAAAATGGTCACTTCCTTTTATTTCCACAGAAATAATTAGACATGTGCACTTGGTCAATTTTTTTTTAATAAAGCATTTCCTTCTTCACACTCTTTCTTAGCTAGAAAATTAATTAGGATAACTACAAAAGAACATGCATAACACACACAGTATGAATCCTTTATGTTGGTAGCCACGAGGATAGCCCATTGGTTAACAGTGGTTAGTATAATGTTTGCTTTTCTATTGTGCCATGTGGCTCTTATTCCAGCCTTGAAAACAAAGTGCAAAGCAGAGAGGAACGTTTCTCATACCAGTAGCAGAAGACAGTTACCCACAGTGTATCCAGAAAGCGTTGGAATGTCAATAGGCATGATCAATGAAAGGCTGCTGGTTTAGGTTCTGTTGCTGGCTGTCCTCTTTGCCGTCTCCTGAGATATGGCAAAATGAAAGTCTCCTGTTTGGGGCTGGGTTTCATCGTCTGTTCTCACATGGACTGGATCTCTCTTGGTTTTATTTTATTATGTGTAAACTGGAGATGTTTTAGTGCTCTTCATTGCTAGAAGAGCTGATCAGTGTATTCAGTGCACTAAACTTAAGAGCCATACTACTGAAAAATCTGTTGGCTCTTATGGTGGGGGTTAGGAAGAGCAAAACTTAGAAATTATAGGGAGAAGTGTGGCATTTTCAAGGATGTATTAGCTTGAGACTGAAAAGGACAGCATGCACATCGCAATTCATTTAAATACTATTTTCCTTGGAGTGAGATTGTATGAACTGTATGCAATTAGTCTGATTTTGTTCAAGCTCTAAGGTTTTTGTTTGCATCTTTACTCTGATATCTGAATGCACTGGCCTTTGTTTTCAAAGTGCTGTTACGTATGTGGACGTTTTAGTCTTGGGGAGAATTATTACTTTAAAAGTCACAGAGAAATTTCAGAGCCAGAGTGAAATGCTTACAACAAATTTCAGTGGAAAACAGAACACAAATCTGTTATTTGTTAAAAATGGTATGTTGTATCATGTGCATGACCCTTTATGTTTCACCATCTGCAGTAAACATCATTTCCGAACTTTAATTTCTGTAAAACATACAACATTTGAAATAGTTGTAGTAATATTTCCAAACAAGTCGCTGGTTGTCAAAGAAGTTCTAAGCCTACACAAGAGGAGGGGATGCTGACACACTTTACATGTCAGAATAGCTGTCGTAATGCCTAATGAGCTGATCTGTTCCTCAGCAGTAGGGCTTGAGAACAGCAGGAATCTCCTTCCCTGTGAAAAATGATAGTATTAGCCCTTGGAGTGAGGAAAAGTGAAAATGAGCCCAGACTTAAACACTCTGTTAATGTATGTTGATACAAATGAACCGCAGAGAGCCTTAGTCTGCCTTCACATCTGGAACTTTGAAACTTTTTTAAATCTTGTTTTTCTACTTTACTGCTAGAAGCAAGAGAGCAAGATCTTGGTGCTGCAACTTATAAGTTCCTGTCAGTGATGGACTTGACAGTCTGGCCAACCGAGAATATTTGTCCAAATGTGTATTGATTTTGTGTTATTTACTGAGGAATAAAGAAGAAATAGATGAGAAAAAAGTAGCAAGAAAAATATTAACAAATGAAGAAATAAATTAAAAAAAAAACGACACGACAGTTGTGAATAATCCCAAATCTTCTTATCAGATAAGAACTATAAAAATAATTTTATTCCAGTGATAATCAGGTTTCTTGAAGAGTAAGAGAGAATTCCAGGATCACCAAATTTGCACATGATGAATTCTGGAATATGATAGCATGTTACTATCCTCACCCAGCAATACTGATTCCTTTTAAAAATATATTATTATTATTATTATATTGCAGCATAGAGGAAGCCATAATTGAATGTGCTTTGGAAATATTTTAACTCTATATCAAAGTAAGCAAGAATAGAATGATGGATCTTTTTCTAATGGATTTGGATAGGGTGCTTTTGGTTTGTTTATTTTTTGTGGTATTTGTTTGTTTGTTTGTTTTCAGAAACAGTGTATCTGCATGCATCCATATAGCTGTCTACTTACAGTGCAGAAAGTTATCGTTACCCAATGGAACATCAAACAACTGTTTTGCTAATGGTCCCATTATGAGAAAGCACAGTGCCATTAGAATAACAGCATGTTGTTACTATAGATACCTGATTTCTCTACAACACTCAGGTTTTTATATATTTACATACATCTGTGTATCTATTTTGTATATATGAATGAGTATAAATGTGTATGAATGTATACATAGGAATGTATATGTAGGTACATTCTTCATTCCTTTAAGAAAGATCTTGCCTTTTTGAGTATTTAGCATGCTTTGGTAGATTTTTTTATCTGAAGGATGTTGGAGAATCTGAATTTCAATGGTTTGAATTCGACGAAAGTGTTGTAAATGCAAATGTTCAAGAAAATAACTTTGTGATTCATCTTATCTAACAGGCAACATGTTTACTAAAGACTCTCAGATTTGTCTGTTTTGTTTTACACATTTGCATGGTAATATTTTCATGTTGAGAGAGGAGGTTTGAAGGAGATCAGGTTTGGGTGTGATCACCTTAATTCAGGCGCAGAAAATTGTTTTAAATGTGCCAGAAAATGAAAGCTATGAATAATTACCATTTTTCTCCTTAGTTCTACTCAGATAATGTGTATTCAAAGCATCTCACAAATGATAATTGGTTCTCACAATTTGTGTGAGCTAGAGAAACATAGGAATAGCATTTCCCATACCATACTCTTAAAAAAAATATATATATATATGTTTAGGGAAAAAAAGGTGTCAAGCACTATATTTATTGCTTAAAATAAGGGGCAGGCAGCAGAGGGGCTGTCAGACTTAAGAACTCTTGTGTCTGACTTGAGGAAGACAAGATGGCTGATGGTTTCAAGTGTGCATCATGTTTGGATTTTTCTTTTGGGTTGGTTGGTTTGTTCACTTACAAATATTTTTAACATGTTGCCGTATTTAGAGATTAAATGCACATCACTAAGTACCAGCACATCACATATTGGCATAAAAAAAATCTGGCTTCAGTAAGCCAGTTGGACCAGACCTTACTCATTAACTTGGTAACAGCTGCATCAGCATAAGAGGGAGAATTTCTCCTCCAACTAATGAGAAAGACATGTAGTCCAAACAGTCTATGTTTTAATATATATTTTATGTAGTAAGATGTATTTACTCGAATCCTGAGTTTCTTGCCTTTGAAACTTTTTTACTTCGTATTTTTGCTGAGATTTTCTTCTGTATTTTCCAAAAAATGCTATAAAAATGATGTGGCACCTTCTAACATGAAATATAGACACTGCACAGCTGATGTCTGGAACATGCAGAGATTTAAGTTCTCTGCATTTCTCTGACCTTGAAGTCATTTTGGTTTTGTGCTGTCAGTTGGAGTATAGTCTGTGAGATGCTGAGCATCTCTGGCAAGCTCCCTCTACTTGACCAGAGATAGAGCTTTGCAGGATTAGCCCCTTCAGTGCATTTGCTTGTAAAAATATTCTACAAATAACAAAATGCACAAATATTGGATTTTAGCTGAAAAACTTATTCTACTTCTTCTCCACTTAAGTCAGAGAAAGATAGGGAAAGGAGAAGCTCTGAAGGCATATCAAAGCAGCAAATTTTCTCTTGAACACAGCTGGATTGTGATGAATTGTGTAGTAGTTTTGTGAAGTCAGCAAAAGACACTTAGATATACAACTGTAATTGAGTTCCTTGGAGAGGAGGGGTGTGAGGATTCCTTCCTGGGTACCAGCATAGGACACAATTGCAAGTTTGTTTTTCATTTGGAAAGAACAGAGCAGGAGAATGGAAGAACGTGGAAGAACAGAGAGAAAAAATGTGGGGTTTCATTAAATTCAAATCTTTATTTTTGCAGGTTAAAAATTATAGTACTCATGCAAGCATCTTGCTTTGTTCTGACTTTAAACCATTTCTTTTCAGAAGAAACATGGGAGCTCAGAAACTACAAGTAACAATTTCTCATTAGGCTGTACTGTATCCCGGTGTTACACAGGAAAGGGGATCAAGCATTCCATTGTACTTACCTGTACAAAAACCACAAATAATTTGTTTATGACTCGTTATGTCTCCATGTTCTGTATCACTGCTGAAATTCGGAGAATTGAAAAATGAGCCACACCATATCATCCTAGTTTAAAATTTGGACGCTAGTTAAAATCAAAGATAAGTGTTTGTCTTCCTGAGATTTTCTTTCGCTCTTTTCTAAATGCTGCCATCTCACACAAAATAGGGTTCTGTTTAGATTAATACATTTGAAATTAAGTTGATTTATCACCAATTTTCTCCTCATTTAAACAGCGACCTGCAAGTGTTTCTCCAGGGATCAAACAGAATCAGAGAAATTATGTGTTGTTCGAGTTGTTCACTGAAGCAGAATCCCTCACAAATGTGCATATGGTGCTGGGCGCTTTAGGGATCAAGCTAATACATTTACCTTGTTGTACATTTTTCTTCTCATCATGAACTTGCATGTTCTCCTTACTAGGAATTAAAAAGAAGGAAAGAAATAAAAAGCTACAGCAACCTACTGATAATTGCTCAGCTGCAGAAATAGTATCTCTTTCTTACTCTCTTATTCGAGTCACAGCCCTTCAAGAACATAATGTGCTAATGCTGGATGCATCTGTTTGTATCCCCTGGTCAGCTGCTTAAGGACAGTTGGCAGTTTTCCACCTCAAAATCGGAGGAAACTGGGCAGCAAAATTATTCTCCCTTAAGCTTTGAAATAATATAATAATAAAATAATCCTCATATAGTCAGTATTTAATTGCAAGCTGTATTTAGGAAACATAGCCATATGTCATCTGAGAATGAGACAAAAAATAAATGATAACCCTCAGTTGTTCTCTGAGCAACAGAATTAATGGAACATGATTTCCTGTAACTTAGTACCTGCAGTCCCCTGAAGTCATTTCAGCTCCTCTGGTATTTTAAGTCTGCTGTTTCCATTCAGTAAACCCATGTATAAGTGTAATAATGTCTGTTCTCTGCTCTGCAGAAGTGTCCTGTGCAGATGCACTCACCTATAGCAGCTTCCTGCTTCATGGCAACCTGTACATGTGTGCGTTGCTCATAGACCTGGGCTCTTTTATCTTAGTTTCGATGGTAAATGATGGGAGTTAAATTTAAAGATTTTAAAACTGTAACTATTTCTCAATAGTTAATGCAGCATTAGTGCTAGTCCCATTTCTGCTGGTAGATGATTCCCCAGTCATGAGTCACTCAGCATGTTCCCTCAAACCACCTACAAGAGGGGTCTGCCTTGGTGTGGCTCAGTTTGCATAATTGCTGCTTGTACCATGACTGTGTTGGATGGCTTACTGCGTGCAGTCGCAGCGGGAAGTTCACTTGCTGCTTTGCTACCTGAAGTGCTAATGCATGCCCAAAAGAATGATTTTAATGAAAATGTTTAAGATATCAAATTCAGAATCAGGAATGCCTAGAAAAGCACTTACCCAAGGAATAAGGGCAGCGCAATGCACTGAGCTGTTGCAGAAAACGCCAGCGTTTAGAATTTCTCCAGTGTCTTTTACTAAGGGCAAATTAGCAACAACTAAAAAAATCACACGAAAGAAACACAAATTTTGTATGTATTCAAAGCTGTAAGAAGCTTGTTTTCTTTAAGTTTGTTTATTTAATATAATGAAATGGTATCAAACATTGCAAAGTGAGTATACTGATTTGATACTATGAATTATCAAAATCTACTGTAAAATATTTATTTCCCCTCCATTTCAAACATTTCCTCTGTATTTCAAGACTTGAAATTCCCCGCAGGCACAGAGCTAGATTTCTCAAGCAATTCCCTTGGCTTGGTGGCCTATTTGAAAGCTAAAATAAGCAGTCAGACTTACAAATGTCAGGCATGTGGTCCACAGGAAAGCATTTCATTCTAAGAGTTATGATGGTTTTTACACATTGGTGAGTTACATTTAGTATTAATAATAGTACACAAAATCTCTGTATGGAAAAAATAGAGTTTCACTATCCCTCTTACTTGTGAATGACATTGTGGAGCCATCAAAGGTGCCTACAGATTTCAAATCATTATGCAGAGCAATATTGAGAGCTGATTCCAAGCTCTCTTGTGCCCATAAGCATCTGGTGCTTCTGCCAGCTTTGGATCAAACTGTGCTATAGGATGTCTCTGTAGGTTAAGATGTAGAGGTTTACAATGTAAACTGAAAAAGCCAACACTGATACGCTGCAGGGTAAAGATTATTGCAGCCAAGTGCCTCTCCTGTGCCTTCAACTGTCTCTTCTATGTTTTGCTAATTATTTCAAGATGCAAGGAGATAAGAGGAAACAGGGAACAACGCACTCTGTAGTTGGGTTGAATTTGTGAGTGAAGCTCGATAAAGATATGAGATGTAGAGCTATTATATGAGTGAGAAGTTAGAAAATAAATTTTAAAAAGAATGAAAATGGCTGGGAAGGGTTAAGGTTAGTCTTAAAGCTGAAGATTCAAAACTGAATGAGGGAACTCATTAGGCTTTGAATAGGTCATCTCCTGCTTTCTGTAAAGAGAGGAGAGATGTTCCCTGGTGCTCCTCTCGAAGAATGCAAGTGGAAAGAAAATCTTAGACAATGAAATAACAGCGAGAAAGGAGGCATTGCTATCGAATAATATTTCTAACTCAGAATTTTCTATTACTTGGGTCAAGAGCCAAGGAAGAGGAGCAAAGCCAAGAAATGTGCAGGCTCAATTTCAGACCTCAAACTGTGATTGCATTTTTTCTGATTTTTTTTAATAACTTTTTTTTTACAGCGTGCAGAATTTTGAATGGCTGTTTTTTAAGATTCTGTGTCTCTTGTTCAGTTCTCTCTTGACAGTATGCAGTATTGCAGAGCGAGACAAACCATATGTATAACAAAAGAAGCATATACTTAAGGAACTGACACCTAAGGGCCTTCTACTGGCAATACCAAAAAGCTGAGATGAGCAATGCCAAGGATGTGGCAGCGGGAGGTGGAACTTCTCTCATGGGTTAATCTACACCTCTGGCTCCACATCCTTACAGAGGGACAGCCAAAGCTATTCATGGTCTTGTGTTTTTGAGTCATGGTCTTGCTCTCTGAGCAGAGCAAGCAATGTTTGTTATGAAATATAAAGCATTTTCTATGGATTTTCAAGAGCGTAGGCAGCAGTGCTCTCAGCTCCGTATCCCTATTTGATGCATACAATTGCTTATTTCTGTTCTTTATGGTTTATATATATATATTTATATAAATATTTTGTATTTATATGGTATTTATATTTTAAAAAAGACTTCAAAAGGAGATAACAAAAGTGCTTTCTGGGTGCTGCTATGGGCTATGGTGCATTCCTTAGAAGGTGGGAGAAGGTTGAGCTGGGAAGACCACCATACGTGCTGGGAATTTGGTCCTAAGAAACGAGGTTTTAACTGCCATTACTTTAACATATTTCAGTGAAGTTTGGCGTGTATTCGTTTTTATTCCTTATCTCAAATACCTTAAAAAGGAGGAGAACCCAACCTGAAATACTTCCATTTTTCATTCACTATTGTGGGTCTGTATTTGCCAGTTGACAGATGTTAGTTTCACTGCTGTTCAGTCCTATTTTTTCTGTACAGATGTGATTTACCAGATCATAAATCAGTCACTACTTTTGGAATTTCAGCTAACAGATGTCCTCTTTAGAGATTTTAATACAAACACTGTTAACCCACAGATTCTTTCCGATGAAATGTCAGTTGCATATAAGAATGCCAATTGGCATGAATGTAACTTGAACAGTTGATATATTTCTAGATTTCTTCCTGAGTGAAATAGTGGATTTTTTCTTGTTGTTGTTGTGCTATTTTTTTTTTTTAATAGAGAAGGCCTGGCTGTTTTAGTTCTATATGAGAGCCCCAGCTTGCAATATGTGTTTGCTTGCAATGATGTCATTAACTAGAAAACAGATGCACTCATGAGCATCAGAAATCAATCATTGCTGTTGGCACTTTAATAAACAGCTGCCTTCTTAAATGGTTTGGAATAAACACTGAACATCACCAGCTCTTTTAGAAGGAAGATCAGTAGGTTATAAAACTGCTGATTAGAGGGGGGAGGGAAACCTTGAAATTATAAACTCAGTGGTTGAAAACCTCTGATTGAGTTATTTTAAACTGTCAAAAGATTTACAGAAGAAAATAATTGCAAGATACTGGCTGCACAGTGGAATATCTGTCATATGGCCATTGGAATAGTGCCTAGTGTATTTACATGAAATTCTTCAGGAATGGATTTAATGTAGGAGAATCATTTGTATTAATAAGTCATTTATCTAACTTCAGAACAGCAGAATCTTATTGCTTCCTTGTGCAGTTGAGAAGGAATTTGTTTAACATTATCAAAATTCCTTCCCTGGCTCTCAGATGCAAACTAAGAGAAAATGTGCTATCTTCCCTCTTTCAGGAGACTCTTCTGTATTCAGGGCCTTTTTATGACCTTTGTATGGGCCAAAGGATTTTGCTTTAAGATAGCAGCTGCAATTTACCAAAAGTGCCTGGAAAGAGGTGATCAAATATCAAACAGTGGCAGAGTGAAACAGCACATCACGTTTCTCATACAGCGCTCAGATTAGCTTCAACTCTACCTTGCTAAGTAGCTTATCAACAGAAGAGATGTAAGAATAATTCTACAGCAAATGCTTCATATGGCTTAGTGACAAAGAGGAGAGATATGTTTCAATATATCCCGCTGTTGCCAGTAATCTGCTTGTTCTGGTCTCTGTCACTGATGGATGTGCTAGGTATAACATCCCCCTCTATAGCTTCTGTGATTTTTACATATGCTGTATTGTACAATCGACTCGTAATCTGAACTCTTTCACAGTGGCTCTGGACCACAGTAGCATAGCTCCTGGTATTGTTGCAGAAAGTTCCTTGTATCTTTTCCCTATCCTTTGTCATAGTCCTGTAAAAAATGTCTACAAAACAGATTAAAGCTGAGAAAAGGAGTTTATCTGGAACAGAGGTTATAAGCTGTGTAAGGTACAGGCACAGGTTTTTCATGTGCGTTTTGTGCAACGCTTTGCACTTTGAGTATGTGATCTATGGCTATAGCTTTTGGGAACTAATACAGGTGATAAAATGGCATTTGTGAAAGTCTCACTGGATCCTCTAGAAATGTTACTTATCTCACCCACAGCACCCATATACAGCAGATCCATCCTGTACTCTAGCATGAAAAATACCTCCTCCAGCATGGTTACAAATGCTATTTGAAACCATAATCTTTGTTTGCCATATTATTTTACATTTAGGTCTTGTTTTCAAACGGCTTGCAAAGTTTTACTGAACAATTATTCAGTGAAATCAACATCTGAGCATATCCTTTTCCCCTGAGGTCCTAATCTCTCTCTCTTCCCCATCCCTAAGCATTCCACTGCGGCTGTTTCCTTCTTTTGCCTGTGTTGCTTGGGCTCTGCCAGAGGGATTTTTTCGCTCAGATGTGATGTTATGCAGTGCTGTAGTCCCTGGCAGACAGGAGAAGGAAAGACCTTAGCATCTTGCTGCATTGATCAAAACCAGTGCAGAAAGAATTATGAGAGATTCTAGATGCCAAACTCTAACAAGTTTTTATCGGTCATATATGAACTGAGAATTTAGCGGATGACATTTGGCAGAATATAAGCCAAGAATATGAGATTTGGATAACATATTTCTGCTCTTGTAGGAAATGGTAAATCTTTTGTTAGTTCAACCAGTAATTAAGGGAGAAAAAAATAGGCAAGTGTTAAGACCTATGAGATCTAACACGAAAAAGGACTTTTACATGCCAGGAACATCTCCTCTTCCACTCCCCTTTTCTTACATTTAGTCTAATAAAAGAGCAATACTTCTGTCAATAAGACTTGTCTGGCTACAGTACCAGCTGTGATGTTCTTCTTTGGGAGAATTATTCACACTTTTATTTCTGCATACGAAGAAGCCTGGAGCCTATATGTGCTTGACTGAGTGCACAATACTTATACATGCACTGATTTTTTTGCCCATTGTTCATCTTGTGGACAACTTTGTACAAATATTAACAAACCAAGCAATGCTTTATTTCACTGCAAAATTCTTCCACAAGACTAATGACTCTGGAAAACTGCAGGCAAGTTCACCAATGCCTTTGTCATCAGCTGTCATGGGAATGAAAGAAACTTTGCTTCATAACTGCATAATTAACTATTTTATATCTCACTTCACCTTCCCTACAAGAATGTCATAGGAATGCCTTGTCTTTCAAATTCTATCTCTGTAAATACATGATGTCTGGCTGTGGTATCTGTTCTAGTGGCAATCACCATCATGGCTAACTTACTACGTGCCTCATTTATTCTCCAAGAACTTTTCAGTATATCCTAAAAATCCACTTAAATTCACAGTGCATATTTTCTAGGTTTTATTAGCTGAAATACAAAAGAAGCTTATGCTCTCTTTTTGTTGCTGCTCAGACCTTGATGCTCACTAAAAGCAGCTCTCTAGTAAATGAGTGGTGTAGGGAGATTACACTGAATTGTTATTAGCACAGCTGTGTGGTGTAATGGAAGATATAATTCAGCACTGCCTCAGATGAAAAATATTTTCAAAGAGAAGTTTCTGTTGCTGATTTAGAATCTCAGAATCATAGAATGATTTGGGTTGGAAGGGACCTTTAAGATCATCTGGTTCCAACCCTCTGTTGTCGGCAGGGGCACCACCCACTTGACCAGGCTGCTCACAGCCCCATCCAGCCTGGCCTTGAATGCTTCCAGAAGGGGATATCCACAACCTCACTGGGCAACCTGTTCCAGTGTCATTTCCAGACACTTCTTTGTGTCTGTTTGTGAATTTCAGCTTGCTCAGAAGATTAATGAACTGGCTTTAACCTTGACCTTGCACCCTGTTTATCAGAATAATAACTTTGATTGAGTAGTTTAGATTATAGGTATAATTTATCCAGAATTTAAATTATTCATCGTAAAAAATAATGGCAGACCCTAGAGAACTGTATTTCTATGTTATATTTTTATTAACTCTAGAATGTCTACTGTGTTTTAAGTTCTCTGCACTCAAAGACAATCACAGGTAGATCTAAAATTCAGGACAAGGTGCATACATCTCCTGTAACGCCAAAGTATTCAAAGAAGGCAGAATATGTTTTACATCTGGCATTGCTTTCATGCTATGGACCTGGATTTAAACCTAGCTGTTTGCTAAAAAAGCATGTTGTCTAAAATAAGGAATCTAGGACTATTTATTGTGAGATTCTGTATGACTCTCCCAGTGATAATGTAAGCATTATTTACTGTAGTTTTGGTCCAAATAAAGCAATGTGCTTTCCTGGATTTCATGCACAATGGAGATAAGACTGTGATGTTGAGGACTGGGGAACAAATCTCCTGTTTATGTAGTGAATTTTAGAAGAGAATTCAATTTCACAGAGACTTCTATGCATGAGTAGTCCAGTGCACTCTGTGAAGCGATGAGTGAAATTCTGGTAGTTCTTGGCATTCCCAGTTGCAGCTGCCATTGTACACTTTGGCACTGCTTGCATTCAGCCCTTGGATATTAAGGGGCTTCAAGAGAAAAAGTGGAGTTAGATGGAGAGGGATTGGCAATAGAATAGCAGATAAAACAGTAGCTACTCCTTCACCCACTGCCCACTATTCCATAATCTCCCTCCATGACTTTGAAACATTTTTACTAAATCCTAACATCTTTTAACCTTGGAGTCTACTCAAATTTTATGACTTTTGGTCTATACAATAAACCAGGATGAATTCTTGTGCTTGAAGAAGCCTTGGATCTGAAGTCTCACTTTGTGGCTCAGATCTCCTTCCCTCTTTTTTTTTCTTTTTTTTTTTTTCTTTTTTAATTTCATTGATAAATGGGGAAGGAAAAACATGTTAGAAGACATAGCAGATGATTGCCCCACATTTAACTTTGTTGCATGTAGGTGTCTGTGAAATTTTTATTGGCATGAGTGAAAAAAAACTACAGCTCTCTCTCATAATCAGATACAGAAATATGCATTCCCTTTCTTTATATCTCCCATCTAATACTTAAAAATGTAGTCACTTCCTGATGGGTGTATTACGTGACCTTAGGATTCATAAAAGATTTACTTATGCAGTTACAGCATAAAAAGGTTTCTTTTTTTTTCTAACGTTAATTTGCCTATATCCCTTTTGTTTTCTAAGCCACCAACTTGATATGGAGCACTGGTTGAAGAATCATGTAAAGATTAAAGATCAGTTCTGTTGTTACACATAGTGCGATGCTTTAATAAGGCTGCATAGACTGCTTAGGCTGCATAGCTAATTCCTAGCAGGAAGCTGATGGGTGTCAAAGAGCAGTAAATCACGGGTGTGTTTCATTGACTCACCAGCTGTGCATGAGACTTTAGTTTTGTTTAGTACAAAGTTATCTTATCTGCATCGTGATGCTATAATATGCACATCAGTAGATAAATGTCATACACAGCTAATTAATTTCTTTAAAGAGCATGTATTGCATGGTATGTAAATGGCAGAGAGACCATTTTGCTCAAGAGTATATTTGAAATGAAACATCTTAAACTTTTTTTCACATCAGATTTGATTCGTTTTGATTTAAAATAAATAGAAGAAACATTTGATTTTTAATCTTGTTTTTAACTCCAGCTTTTTTTGTCAAAGAATGGAGTCGTGTATCATGGGCTACATGTGTGAAAGAGGGTGAGTACCTATGTGTGCTCAAACACAGCAGCGCTTGGAAGGTCAGCAACTTCCTGCTTTGTTTGCAAACTGAGTGTCATTGTGATCGAGATTAATAATGAAGAATATTGCATGTGACTGAAAAGAGAGAGAATCTCACAAATGAGGCCAAGGACTTCACAATATGCATATTTGGTTTTCACTAGACAAATCAAGGTCAAACATGGTCAATAAGAGCATAAACCTAAGCACCTGCCTACAGGATTTGACATCTACTGTGGCAGAAAACATAGCATTTTAGAGAAGCTAGGATAAAGTCTATCTAGATAGTTCTGAGTTATACTGATCTGGATCAAAGCAGTAAAACTGCAGAATTCCTGATCACAGCTGAGAACAGTTTTGACATACTGTAATTTAAGAAGAAAAACTGATGATAATTAAGCTGCAAAATCCACCTCTGTAAATCATTAAAAATATCATCAGAGCCGTGTCTTTCCTTCTTCTTCCCACAGGAAAGAGTGACATACTTAATATCAAAAGAGCACTTCAAACCTAACAGGGTGGCTTTATTCATTCATTTCTCTTTTCCAGAAGACTATCACTTCAAAGTGAGTAATATTGCTTCTTCCCCTTCCTCGTTTTCTTTCTCTTTTTCCTATCCTTCTCTCTAACTGACTCTTCTGGCACTCTGGTACATGTGAATCTCATCCCAGTGTGCAAGCTGTGGACAGCAAGGCATCTACTATCAAAGCAAACAAGTTCCCTCACTTCACGCTGTGATATTGTTTTTTCTGGCTACAAAGTTCCCCGTGGTTTGGGAGCTGGGAGCATGCCTCCTGCACTATGTGAATCATCTTCAAAGCCAGGTCTGTTGTACCAAGAACCTTTCAAGACTTTTCTTCAAAATGTATATATTTCTAGAACTACTTCTTTAAATGTGTACAAATTCTGTCTTACGCTATCTGGAGAATGAAGGAAGGTTGGTTTTGTATCCTTTGTATTTGGAGCCAAATTCTAGGCTCGAAAAGAGATTTTGGTGGGGAAAAGGATTATCTCCCAACTCCTCAGATCATCTGAATTTACTTTTCCTCTTTCAAGCATGCAGTTTTGGACTTAATTATACCTTATTTCAGCTTCCTCTTCACCTTTTGCCATTGATGTAAAGTAGGAGGCTGAATTTACTACTGCTAGAGCTTATTACCATTACCGCTATTGCTCACAAAGGGTAATAATGCAAATTATGTGATGAGACTCTCATGTGATATAAAACAGCATCAGTTTAGTGAAGTCAGTAAAGGTATGACAGTTTGCATCTGCAGCAGGGCTATTCCATTAGTCCATTTTATGGTTGCAAGTTAATGACTTTCAGGATCATAAATATAACCGCACTGGTAATGTGAGCATCAGCGACAGCCATCCATATCTAAGTGTTGCAGACAGTATAGGAGAAGGAAAGATGTTCAGTCTCACTTAGGGCACTACTAGAAATAAGCCTCCTTGTTATAGCTGAAACTTCTGCTGCCAGCTCTGAAATTTGGCAAATCTGCTTACAGATGTTTGATTGTTGTTTTCCCCGTGTGTACAGAATATTTCAGTTTATATCATAAATTTGAATAGCAGAGGGTTTTGCCTGATAGCTAAGGTAACTGAACGTTGCTGCAACATTACAGATTCCATTTTCGCAAAGGGCTGAAATTTTTGTTTGAAAGCAGAGGCTTGAAATGTATTTTGGCTGGGAAAACATTGACCAACCTCACTGGTGATAAGCCTGTATTTTAGCTGAAGTCTTTGTCGGACACTTCTGTGACCTCGGTTCATTTTGAGAAATCCTGGCCTTTGCTTGCAACTTCCTGGGCTTTTATATATTTCTGAGCAGAACAGAATTATTTTTCTTCCTCCTCCCCAAGTAATGCAGTCCCATCCAGCCCTCAGGAAGCTAGATGCCTAGGTTTCCCTTTAATTTCTGAATTCCTTTTGGGTCCTTTAAGAATCCCAGCCTAAATTCTAAGTTCTTTCCAGGTGGAATTCTCTGAACAAATGAAATCAATGCCAGTATATCTTACACTTACACACCTGCAGCTCATTTTCTCTTAGGGACTGCTCTCCACAAATAGCACAGAGAATGTAATTACTTGTAACTTTTTCTATTATTTTTCTATTAAGGGATTCCTTAATGCAAAAATCCCACTTTTTTAATGAGGAATGAACAGAGAGATGTCTAAGCATCAGGAGGGTTTTAATTAGAAATGCTACCTGTAAGTACATCTAAACAGTCGGCAGCAGTCATGGAACGCTTCTAATTATAGTCATCATTTTGTTTTTCTCCCAGGTAACTTAGCTCATTAATTACTTTTTAAAAATTAAGTCTAACATTCAGTGCTACTGCATATTATAAAATTCAAATTATACTAATATCACTACCAAAATATTATGAACTGATTTATATTAATGATATTCCATACACACTAATATCTTTAAGCTCGTGCCTATAAATAAACAGGATATTGTGGTCCATTTTTTTAATTTCTCAAATTTATTTGCAGATATCAAATTTGAATTTATCTTTTTCAGATACTTTTTTTCAATTATCCTTTCTGGATTTCTGTGTGTATTTGTGTACATTTTTCTGTACACAATTTCTACTACAAATATATAGAATGTGGATAACTTTGGACTGTTAAACTCTAACTATCTAACACGGGAAATCTGGAAGACCTGAGAAATACTGTCATAAAAAGGGCTAGTGAGAGCAAGCTCACTGAGACATTATTCTTAAGGAGGCAATGGGCCTGAAGTGGAAAGAGCTGTCTCAGTGTTTCTTTCTTGCCAATAGAACTCAATGTAAGTGAGTGTCATTTTCAGTGGGCAAGAGGAGCAACATTCTATGACCTTGGACTAGTCTCTGCATTTTGCTAAGTGTCAATAGCTTGCATCAATTCTCTGCAGAAACAAGAGACCTGGCGTCTGACATGACCAGAATCATTTCTCTTCAGGCAGTGAGAAAGTCTTTGCTCTGGGTTAGTCATGTTGGTTGATTTAGTCAATGAAAATAGCTTGGTGTTCCATTTTAGTTTGTTCTATGCAAAGCAAAATGTATGCTGGCTTTCAATGCTGCGTTCATGACATGCGGTGCACTTTGGTATTGATAATGCTGAAGTGCTGCTCATGGCAATACATGGCAGTACAGAAAAAACAGCCTTTACTTTTCCAAAATGCGACATGGTGTTTGTCAAAGTCAGGAATAAGACTGGTGCTAAATTTAATCAAATTTTTATGGTATGTAGGGGATGAATTGCACGTTTTGCCAATGGTCCATGAAGCTTTCTGTGTTTTCACCTGTTTCATAATTACTTATGATTATAGTTGCCATCTGCAGCAGGATGCATTTTGCCAATGCAGTAAGCATAGGACGTGGTACAGGATTCTTTTCTTTCCTTAAGAGAATGTCCTCACATGGATAGGATCTCATGGGGCTGAACTTGAATTCCAAAACTGTCTTGGCTAAAGGAGGTCTGAGTTCAACTTGCTAAAAATACAGCTCCTATATATTTGCTTTACTTTGCTCCTTTATGCCCTATTGACTTAAATGAGGTCACAATAGAAAATTGCTTTGTATAAGACCCTGATAAAAAACACTGCTTTGAGAAAGACTCTGGCTGGTCACAAAGAAATGCTGGAAAATAGGACTGCGCAAAGCTTCTCACCAGTGTGCTCTCTCCTATCTCTGTTGGAGTCAGCATGCTTATGGTAGAGCTTTACAACCCCTTTGCATCTGGTTACTTTGGAGGGTTTTGATACCTCTTGGATATGTGAGGTGAGGCTTTACTTTCTTGTCTCGGTGGTATTACAGCAAATCATTGTTGCAGATTTAATATGAAGAAGTGTGGAGATTTTAAGGAGTCAAACCCTTCTATGGGTAACAATGCTCTATCTCTCTGTTTTGCTGCTCTATATTCAGCCCAGTTTTCATGTAAATGCATTATCTGGATGTCTGTTCAGTGAGCCCATTATCTGTACTTCTTTCAAGCTAAATATTTTCAGGAAGCTGTACTCCTTCTGGCACTTTACTCAGGTTCACTTAGTTCCATGGAGAAAACTAACCATGAAAAGTCACTGTTCTTCAGCTGTCTGTATCTAAATATTTTTGTGCTATTTTTTCTTGGAGAAGAAAGGAATGCTGTGGAATATGTACAGATATTTCTCCCTGTGATCCAGAAGCCTTGTGCTGGGACATGCTGAAGGTTTAGGAGCTTCAGAATAATTTGAGGTAGTTTAAGATCCACTGAAATATGCTATACTGTAGAAGACTTTAGATTACATTTTATTTGCAGCAATGATGTTGGTAATTTTCATCATCCATGTAGGAATTATATACCCGATAAGTAGCTGAGTTGCACCTGAAGAAGTAAAATGTTGCTCACTTTCTCTTGTTCTAGTCAGGACTATGGATCACATAGCAGCAGTTAAAATACCAGCTGCTAAAGTTGGCATGGGATGACGGCAAGAAGCAGCTTCTCTGCACTTGACTGTCTGATGTGTTTGCACATCGCTGCCTTCTACTGGAAGGCATCAGAGCATCACATCTGTCTCAGAACTGCAGCCAAAAGCTAAAGGGTCTTTTTCAAGTATTTGGATGTCTGTGATTTAGTAGTTAGAACAGGGATCTATACCTGGTTTTCCTGCCAACACAAAGTTCAGCAGTTTAAAGTTCATCAACAGATGAAATATCTTTTCATGATAATAAGGCTTTTGTGATAAATTCTAGTGCATTGAGGTTTTTGCCTTAAAATATCCTTATTGACAACTCAAAATCAAAAAGGTTATAGGTTTTATCATAAACGTTATGTGCTGCTGGGACTAAGCACAGGCACAATTCATCCTGTTCTCAGCTAGATTGTATGCTGTCAGTGGACATTTATACAGCACATGCTGTGTCCTGGTGATGGCCCACTCACTTTAATTGCTCATGAGTTTTGCTTGGACAAACTCTGTCCTCTTCAGTTGCCAGACCAATAATAGGAAACTTTCCTATTACTATGTTGACTTCATCTCTTTTCTGGTTTAAAACTCAACCCAAAGTATGTCTATAATTTTCTGGACTGGCTGACAGGAACATTACTACCTGTATCCACCCGTGGACATCATTTGACATCATTTGACATTTTGAGCTTGTGGCAACAGGATCAGTGTTACTCAGTGCCTGTTTGCACTTGCCTGGGTGTGGTGGGCAGATTGCACCCCACTCATACAGGGGTGCCTTGATGGTGAGCTTGGGGAAGGGGAGAATTAATCAGAATTTCCCCCTGGGGAGAATTATTACCACTTCTTTCTCTCCAGGGAGTGAGGACATGTTGCATGAATTTAGTGATATGTTTATGAATTATCTTACGTTTTGAATTTCTGTACATGGCCTGAGCACCCTTAGGGACTACTGTTACTGGATCACAATGTTCTGGATTTTTTTATCTTAACTCCTTAAAATGCACCAATGTCTTGCTGGACTATCGACTAGTAACCTTCAGTTATTCCTGTGCTAGTAACCTCTCTCCTTCTTGTCACTGTTTTTCCATATGACACATATCCATTTCATTCAACCTGCCTACCTAGGACAAGCAATGTGTCCACTTCATCATTTTTATTGCTCTCCTCAGTGGTGTCTCTAGTTTATCAATGTACCTTCTGCAGAGGAGAGCCCTAAAATATATACACCATGTCAACCTTGAGCTGAGTTTGTGTAACTGGGAATTAATCACCTCCATGGTTTCATTCACCTTCTTTAGGTGCTAAATATCTTCTGTTAGATGCAATGTTCCCAATTTCAGTACAATTCGCAGAGTAAATAGTTCTCAACTCACAAAATTGCATCTCTTGTGTTTAGAATAAATCACATTGTTTTCTGTATGGAACAATCATGCCAGTCATTCATTTTCAGTCTTTCTGATAGTGTTCCATTGCCATATACTCCTCTAATTATTTTCCTTTCCCTGATACTCCTTATTTTTACCTGTTTGCATAACTTTATTTCTATCATTTTTTCCTGTACCAGGAAAAAAATGGCTAAAAAGAAACTGCCCTGGATTTGTGCTCATTGTTTAATTTTTTTTTCATGTAAGCTTACAATCTGTTCTCTGTTATATGTGTGGCAATTTCCAGAGCCATACCCAATTATTCTCTGTAGATAAATCCTAATTTGACTGGGACAACAGCGAATAAGATACCACACCATGAATGTGGTTATTGCTTTCATCAGCTGTGTTATCTAACAAAGCAGACAGAAACATGTCAGACAAGCATGTGTACTAAGGACTCAAGAAGATAAGTAGAGCGTGATGACAAAGGCTACCCTAGCAAAAAGTCTTAAATTCCTCCTGTCAGAGATTAAAAAAAAAAAAGTCCTTTCCTGTGTGTGATATTCCTGCATGTGATATATATTTATATTAGCAATCCCTTTACTGGTGTTTTGCTGTTTCATAAGAGAGATGTCCTTTGTCTACCAAAGTTATAGTAACACTTCAATAGAAATCTTTTTTATTTATTTTAAAGGAAGCTTAAAGTTCTGTTCTATGGATGCACATACAAAAGTTATGCAAGTGCATATGCATAGTACAAAACACTCCTTTGTGTATGTGAGATGAGCACAGTGAAACTGAATGACTAAGATCTAGCAGCTACAGCTCTTGTGTTCAGACAGGAAACAGGAAGGAGATGGAAGAGGGTTACAGCATCAGGTAATGAAAAATGGTTTTACAAAATATTTAGAGCTGTAGCTGCTTCAACGTTGCGTGAATAGATAATTTCATCTAAGTATGGCAGTAATATGTAATGTCATAGTACCAGCATGCTGCATTGCATCTGGTGATCTTTGCAACCGATTTTGACAATAAAGTAACTGGCTGTCCTGAAAAACTGGGATTCACTGAATTGACTGATTTATTACCAGAAGATTATGGCTTGACTGCTTTAATCCTTTCTAATTTCCAGTTTGTAGAAGAATTTAGAATTTTAGACTCTAATCCAGTCTATGTATATTCTCCTTTTAGGTTGGAGACATATCAGGTTATTCCACTTAATGTCATTAATTCAGATGATTGGGAAACTGTAATTTGTCTCTTGTTCTCAGACAAATAGAACATATATTGTCTATCCTTAAAAGCAGTTCTGAACCATAACTTGTATTGGGAGGCATGTTAGAATGTTATCAGGGAATGATTTATGGCATTAGATATTATTCTCCTGTTGCAAAACATCTTCTCTGTTACATGTTTTTGTGGTGGCTGTTGGTTTTTTTTTCTGTCGCATTAATGTGAGTTCCAGAGGCAATGTATTGCATGCAGGAGTTGTTATAGAACATTAAGTCCACCTCATAATTAAATGCTCTATCTATTTTCTTGTAAACAATAAGACTATAAAAGAGGTAATAGAAAAAAATTATGTCCTGAGTGTAATGGTTTATACAAAATATGGCCAAAAGATCGCAGCATTGCAGCCTGCTAGAAAAGCACCAAGTTCTTTGGCTTTGTCCTTAACCCCGTAGAGTAAAGTTAGTATCATCCATGGGCTTTTGAACACAACAGATCGTCTCTTCATGGGTTTTGAGCATTGCATGGCAAGGATTCCCCAGCTAATGAAAGAAAGAATACATTTCTCTGGCTATGAAAGTACTTTAAAAAGGGAGTTTTGTAATCAATTTAAAAGCTAGTTCTGAATTAGTATTAGATTTTCCTTATGTTTAATTAAGTCTAATTAAACAATGCAGACATCTTCCTGTCACCTGTGGTGTGATTATGTTAAATATTTAATGTTTGTGAAGGATTAGACTGCACATCTAATCTATATCTAGCAATCTGTTCTCTCTCTGGAGTATTTTTTATTTAGTTCTGCTTTTGAATAATGAGTTGCATTTCAAAGGAAATTGTTAAATACTTTGGTGGGAAGGGGGACATGTCATGCTGTACTGTTTGGAGAGGAGAATATTGCTAACTAGGCATGCAACGTGTAGGCTGTAGTGCACTGCCAAGTTGGTGTGGCAGCAATAGAATACTCTGCTTTTCTGCAAGGAGATAGCAATAAAATCAAACCTTTCAGTTTGTTTTAGGAGCTTCAGTTATATCCCTTTTTCAGCATAGCCAAATGATTAAGAACTTTGAAAATAAGAACACAGGGTTCACATTGAAAATATCCCTTGCAGCATGCACACATTTCAAGGTTGCACATTTCTTAGACTTGTTTTCCCAAGGGGCTGTCAACTGTGTAATAGAAAAATGTATTTGTACATCTCTCCCTTTTTGAGACCCCCTCCTCCTTCCTAATCTTTGCAGTGCTTCTGAAATACAAGTATGCTATCTGGTCACCTCTTGCAATGAACCCATTTAAAGGGAGAAGTGTTTGTCTGGGAACAATTGCTTTAGAACATATAGATATTTGAATCTGGTCCTAATAATCATCATATATATCAAAATCAGTGAAAAATAACAATAAATCAGATTTTAATCAAAACTCTCCAAGTCTGCTGGAGAACAGACCCAGAGAACCTGTACCTCTGGGTGCACCAGGCTCAGCACAGCTGCCAGGCAGAGGGAGGGATTGTCCCACTGTGCTCTGTGCTGGTGCACACCTCGAGCACTGGCTGCAACAATATTAGAAGGGCATAAACTATTGGAGAATGTCCAAAGGAGGGCAATGGGAATGGTGAAGAGTCTGGAGGGTAAGACTTATAAGGAGCAGCTGAGGTCCTTTGGTTTGTTTGGCTCAGAGCACAGCAGGCTGAGGGGAGGACTCATGATGACCTGCAACTCCACACAGGGAGTAGAGGGCAGTGCAGGGCTCTGCTCTCTGGTAACAGAGAAAGGGCCAGAGGGAATGGCATGGAGCTGCGTCAGCGGAGGGCCAGAGTGAAGTGAGGGAGAGGTTCTGCCCCTAAGGGTGGTGGGAATCCTGCTCCATGCCCCAAAATGCTGGAGCATTTGGGCACCCCTTGCACAGGTTAGGATTTTGGATGGTCTCGTCATAGATAGCCAGGAGTTGGACTCAGTGATCCATGGCGGTCACTGCCAACTCAGGGTAGTCTATGGTTCTATGATAAGTGTATTCTTACCGGTGTTAGGAAAAGCATATAATACTTCACTGATGGTTATTTGCATTAGCCATTAAGGACAAAAGACAAATTCACATAATTATTTTTCAATTGGTTGGGTCTGTGTAATCATTTTTTCACAATGTATGAAGCCCTTTCTCAGTAGACCATAACAGTAATAGCTATTTCTTATTTACAACTCAAGGAGAAGATCCAGCAACTGGATTTTATTATGCAGAGTGAACTTTTCAAAATTAAATTAGCTTACATGGTGGCCCATAGTAAACTAATTAGCTGTTAGTCTGGTGGCAGAGATAGTATCAGCTCTTTCAGACTTCCTAACAAATGCTCTTAAATACTGTAAGTAAAGTTTTTCAATTGCGTTTTCTTTAAGGAGACACACATATGAAGGAACGCATCCCCTTCAGTCAAAATGAAAAGCTAATGTCATAAGAAGCAGCTAAGAAGACAGAAAATAACCCCCCAAAACATGCTGATCAAAAGCAAAGCTAAGTCAGATGGATAAGAGCTTTTCTTTACTACAGTTTAAGTAGCTTGAACATTGGTAGCTTTATGATCTCTTGATAAGCCCACATGCTTTGATCTACAAAAACTGTAGAATGTTCAAGAGGGCTTTATTAAATGAATCTCAGTAGGGCAACCTGAGTCAAACAATGATACTCAAACAAATGAACACACTCACGGATACGGTGCTGGGAAGGAAGAGGAGGGAGGCTGTGACTTGAACAGTGTCTTCCTGGCACCTGTTGAGAAGCAAGGTCATGTATATTCAGCAGCCTAACTGTCTTTTCAGAAGTAACTTTGCACTTATGTAAAATTAATAGGGTATTCATTATGAAATCCATGCAGCATTCTATTAAAAGTGCTCTGTCATTGAAAGTAGAAGGTGGAGGCTTTTTAAGCTGGGGTTTTGTTGCCCTCTAGTGAATGAGGTCAGCATTATGCATGTGAAATTATTTTGATCACTGCATAATTAATGTGTACTGAATTGGTACAAAAATGCAGCCAAATTGCATCCTGCCCCACTTGAATTACTGAACTTAGAGATGCTATTCCTTACAATGTGTTTCTTTCCTGCCTGAGCTTTTTTTCTTTTTTTTTTCTCCTGCAATGAGAATGCATGATTGTATGGGTATCATGATAAGGTAAGGTAGCCAGAGACAAGGAATAAATCAACTAAATGGATCTGCCCTACAGTCGCTTTAATACATTGGTATATACTTAATATGTCTCCTGAAAAGAATGTCTAATTATACTGTCATGGCACAAAATGCATTTTCAATAGTGATAAATTATGCCATCATTTACTTTCTGAGAACATGCTGAGATTTATGAAAGATTACTGCAAAATTATCATGCTGGGATAATAAAAAAAAAAAAAAAAAGGAAAAAAGCAAAATGCAGTTATCACTGGCATCGAGAAAGAAAGAAAAAAAGCCAAGCCTTTCAGTAGTAAAAAAAGATGAGTAGAATTGCTAAAATGTTATGTGGTATGAAAATATGCTACTACACAATGAAATTCAGTGTTACATTGAGCTCTTATTCTGGCTTTGGTACCTGCTACAGTATTCCTGCTGGGGTCGGATAAGAAGGTTGTCCCTGTCCTGGCTGTAGTTGGAAGCCTCGGGGCTTAATTCTTCATTGATTAGAACTTGGCATTTTTGCTTATCTGTTACCAAATAAGTGTGAAGTAGTATGAGTCTATAGAGGAGCACATCCAAAAAGAACTTACTCATACTGATCTTTACTCAAAACAGCTGCCTCAATGTAAACTGCTCTAGAGCGTCCATAGTGGTTTTAGACATGCATATATTTGCTGTGTCTGACTTTAAATCTCCGTACTAAGCTTTTGCCTGATTTTATCTTCTTTTTTCTCATTTCTTTTTTAAAGAAATCTACAGAATTTGTATCACTTTATGGCAACCTACGCTGCCATTGCTGTAATCTGCATTTAACATTACAAGCAGTAGGTGGAATCACTCCGTCTGCAGGCTTGGTAGAGGAGACATCAGGAATCAACTCCATCAGATTCTTCAATTTCAGAAAGATAAGCAGCTCTGTCTCAAGGGACTGCAGTGTGAATTTGAGTATCCGTGCAGTCCCTTGTTCATTTTTCTACATCACATGCCATCCAAAAATAAGAAAATCCCTCCATATATCCTTGCAGCGATTCCTTTTTTAAACTGATGCTTCTTTCACTCAGGAGTATCTCTTATGGGCTTAATACAGAGCCTGTGCTTTTCATAGGATTTTCTATTTTTTTTTATTTAATTTTTTTTTTTTTTTTTTTTTTAGAGAAGAGAAATGTCTTCCTGGTAAAGATGCCATAGTCCTGGATACAATGACTTAAGAATGAAGATAGCCTACAAGGGTATGGGACTGGGTAACCCAGTGAGGTCAATTAGAGGTTTGGATGAGGTTCACAGAAAGACAGCCAAGTCCTTTATTGACCACTCTGGGAGAAAAACGGAACTTAGAAGCTGGGAGATAAATAAAATGTTACGCTGTTTGCTGAACTCCATGAAAAACGGAGAGTGGGTAAAGATCAATATTCTCCAAATAGAAAAGGACAAAGTTAAGGGGAAAAGTATTGCTTTCCAAGGCACTGAGGTGTATACAAAATAGAGGCACTCATTCTGAATTCTCCATGCAGACCTAGCTCTGCTATCGGCCTGGTGAAAGCAATGTGGATTCCCCCAGTTACTTCCAGTTTCCTGCGCAAAAAAAAAAAAAAAAAAAAAAAAAAAGACAAAGAAAAGGAAAAAGATGGGCATCTGACCTGTAAACGTTTATGATGATTTTACTTGAATACATAATTTGGAGTTCAGTCATGACATCTACGAATGTAGTCCAATCAGACTATTCAAAAGTTTAGGAAGCGTTCCTAGTTCTAAAATAACATTTTTATTATTAGATGCTTAGATTTCTCCCAAGAGATTGAATGGGGAGGGGGTGGCTGGAGGAAATTCAAATTACGTTAGAAGTAAAAATCACAGTTCTTATTTTCAGTACATCAGATACACTCAGAACTCACTAAGCAGGCTTACCAACAAGACCCCACCAAGTATGATAGCATGATGGCATTTTTAGGTAATCCAATTACAAAAAAAAAGTCTTTACAGTTGTATTTTTATGAAATTTAAATGCAAATACAACTCCTAAGCAAATGAGGGGCTGGTTAAACATTCCACAGCTAACGCAGAAAGGAAGGCAACTTTCAGTAAAGCGTTCCTTTCATTGTCTTTTGCTGTATGAGAGATTTCCAGCTAATCCTCCATGGTCCCATTCCATTTTTCCATCTATTGGCTGTTTTTATTTCCTCTGCTATTCACTGTAACAGCACTTTCAGTACTGTCACATGATAATAGCATTCACAGTAATATATGGTATACAGTTCATAGCCAATAATGGCACTATTTCTGTTTGTTTTGAAGCTCGTGTGATCTAAAACTAGGAATGTGAAATAAAAACGTATGTGTTATTGACTGAGATAGTAGAACATGAGAACAGCTTCCGATCTTAGCTGTGTTAATGTGAATGTGAGGTGATGGTATTGACTTTGGGGCAATTCAGTGACATTTTGTTAAGCGTAACTGACTTCAGACCAGGAGTGTTTTATCGGCCTTGCTTGATGAATGCAGCATATTCTTGTAACCTGTAGCACCTAGCACTGAATTGCCTTTCAAAGTTTTGCTCTCTCGCAGCCCCTACAATACATTTGTTTCCATTAGTGTAATTTATCAAACAGACACCAGCCCCAAATTTGTTCCTATTTTTTATTCTTTTTCAACATTTTCATGTATTTTTACAAGAAATTCACTCTGTCTTTTTCATACTTTCTGCTTGCTCCCTATTATTTTTTTTTTTTCATGTATTGAGGTTTTAAAAATATTGCTGGCTTCCTGTTTACATTCTATGTAAAAATACTATAAATAGAAAGGATGCTCTTGAATTGTGCTGTTTGAGAAATGTAAGATGTTGTTTGTGCTGAAAGTAAAATGAATACATACATATTATTGCAAACATTAGAGTGAAGGTTGAAAATGTTTCCTAAATACATGGAAGCTACTTAATTGAAATTATGTTGTTGTTGACAAAATGGCAGGAAAAACAAGTCCTGTTGGGTTTTTTTAATTTCCTTTCTCTACCTCCCCATTCAATACAGAGGTGATAATTGCTGTTTGTATTCACAGCTCACACTGAATGGTAAGCTTTCTTTTAGTTGGTCATGTAGCTCACTGATGTATTTGCTCCATTTCTCCAGTTTCATCAGATATGATTTGAGCTGATTTTTGTATCTTTTATATCTTTAAAGTGAAATTTACACTTTGTCCCAGGATGCAAATTAAATATTTTTGTAATTGAAACCCAGTGATAAAAATTTCTCTGGATATAAAAAGTGTTTTGAGAGTTAGGATTTGCCCACTGCCTTCGGTAAGGAAAGAACAAGTGAATAAAATTTTAGAATTCAAGATTAGTGAGGACAGAAGTGATCTGAACAGTCTGTCACTGAAGCTCTCCATTTGCAAAAAATCTCTGTGTCAGGAGGTAATAAACATCTCCGACAAAAAGAAAGAAATGTCATCTTTACACTATGGCTGGTTGTTGTTTTTTTTTAAGCATTTCTAGGCAATCATAGCTTTAAAAGACATGGAAATCCTGAATGCTTCCATTCTCAGTAATCTTTGCTTTCAGTTTCTTTAAAAAACAACTTTTCAGTTTCTTTATGTTTATTGAAACATATTTATTTATTAAATTGAATGGAATTTATGCAGAATAAATACTAGCTGTAGTGCAAAAGGACCTATTGAGATTAAAGTCTATAAGAAAAAAAAAAAAAAAGGAAAATGGTTGTGTTAATAAGATCTGGCTTCATTTACAACACATCTGCGACATGAATCACTAGAAAAAACTGCTTTTTGCCACTACTGAATGGACTTAGGACATTACAAACCGTAGAGAAATAATTCATGCATTTCTGTTTGTTCACAAATGGCTTTCAATGCAATGAGTAATTAAGGAAGTCATAGCTGAATGTGTTGTTTCCAGCACCCACACAGCACTTATTTCCAACCCTAGCTGAAAAATGTCATCTCATCATTACTGAACTTTTGTGTCATGGTTGCAGTAGAGCTTTCACAGTCTGCTGCGTGAAGTCTGGGTGACCTACAAATTATTCTCTATTTCTTGCTGGTGGGAATAATGGGGTGAGAGCTTTGAGTTGCTTAATTCTTTCAGATTCTATAATTCTGAATAATGTTGTGTGTTCTCATCATAGATCTAAATAGCCCACTTTGATTTTGTCATTAAAAAAAATTAGCTGAATACAGACAATACTTGGATTTCCACGTGCACACTGCCACGAGCTCTTTCTTCAGGAGACTGTGGGAAAGACTGTTGTTGTTAGAAAGAATAACATTCAAGGAGTTCTATTGTGTTTGTTTGTACTGCCTTTCTGCAGTATTTATAAGTCTGATTCTGCTATTTGTTCTTCTTATTGGTGTTTCTAAGGATATTTTGTACCTTGTGCACATTTTTTTAAATTAAAATTCTAGGGGTAAATGTTACTCTCAGATATTTTGGAGTAAATCCAGAATTAATGCTGTCATGTAGCTTCCTTCATTTTTGTAATGCTTTATATCAATGCTTTGAGCCAGAGTCCCTGCATAACATGAAATTGAAATTCCAAACAACAAAAAATATTTCAGTGAAATGTTTTCCCATTTTTTTCTCGTTAATCAAAATAACATGTTTCACAGGAAAGCAAGCTCTGATCATTCTGTTTGTGAAAAATTCAAAATGGATTACGCTGCTCTAAAATGTAAATCCCTGAAACCTGAATGACACATTTCAACTACCCACAAATCACGTACTCTTTCCCAATAAACTTCTTTTCTAGTTTTGTTTTGCTTCATTACAAAAAACTAAAGCCTGTCAAAAGCTTAGAATGACACCTACAACAGAAAATCAGACTGCTGCCCACCCCTATTAGTTTCTATAACAGTCTTTAACTAAAAGGAGGAAAAATGAAGCATTAGGCATAAAGCTGTTTCAGTGACAAGATGCATCTGAATTTCTGTTTTCTGATGAAGAAGAAGAGTATCTTTGATTTTTGCCTTTGCTGCTTTCCTGTTTTCTGACAGTTGTTTCTTTGTTTTCTTCAGCCCCAACAAATACACAAACTCTCTTGATTTAAAAACTGCAAATACTTTTCTGTGTATATGTGATTGTGCTCACACATGCTATGTCATTTTTTTGCGTTACCAATTAAGAGCACATACATATCAAGGCCATGCCTTAAAATAGGAAGGTGTGTGTTTTTCAGGAGAGTTTTTTGTTCCCTCAGAGAAGTAATGGGTTGGTGTGTGTCATACTTGACAGATAAGGGAGGAATTCACTCAAATAGGATCATCAAAACCAACATTCTTTATCAGAACAGGCTTCATAAATAACATGCATCAGCTTTAACTCTGACAGTGTGAGTATATCCTCCAGTACTGGTTTCCACTTGTTTCAACCAGATTGCCTAATAATAATGAATAAATCATAGCCCTGTATACATGTACGTATGCATATATATGTATGTGTATTCACATTCATACATAATTCATGCCTTAAACAACCATTCTGTTGGGGCACAGAGGTCATATGTCAAAGTAGTGGTGAGCTACATAGACACCACCCTTTGCTTGACCTAAATGATTAATCAGGATTCAGAATACTACAGATCATTTCACTTAGCAAGAAAAAATATATTAATGTAGGCTATATTAATACAGTTCTGTTTTTCTTTTTCATAAAGAACACTGAGTTCATGATAGCCACTGAAAAGTTCTTTTGCTTATCACTCCTGTCTGTTTCCAGGCATTAATTGGCCCCAAATTGCTCATTAAGTTTTTCTTAGCCTGCCAGTTCTTCTAAGCTGAATGCAGTGCTTTCTCCTGCCTCCTCTCCTTGGTTCTCCTGTCACATAAATCTTCATAAACAAGAGTCATTGCCTTTCTTTCCACATGTCTTTCTTTAAAGCAGTGGCACTAGCAAGGGTTTGGATTTTCTTTCAAATTTCTGATTGTATACAGAGTCATAAATTGTTGACATATTTCCTCTTATTTATAAAATACATCCGAACAACACGAACAAAGCAGGAGACAGGTTTTGCCTGGAGCTCCTTATATTGGGCAGCTTTTATACCACCTTTGTTTCAGGGATATTTAACCTCTATACGCTGTAGTACACAAAATTGATAACTTCAGTGTAGCATTCAGCCTCTGTGGTTACATCCTCATATGGCCTTCAGTCTTCCTTCTCTGTTCCATCTTCTCTCCACAGGATAAGAAAAAAACATTGTTTTATAAATCACTGTGCAAATCCCCGTTGTTAATTTGAAAGCTATAATTTACACAGCATTGCAGCACTTCAGTACTGAAGCACCTGAAAGAAAAGAAAAAAAAAAACTGCATAGAAAATATGCAACATTGTCTGGAAATTTGTTGACAAGGCTGCGGGAGGCAAAGGACAAATTTCTATATTGTTCACTGATAAAATAGAGAATTAGATTTCATTAATGTACAATTAGTCCCAGACCAAGTACCCTCCAGATGAGGAGAGATGACAAGTGAGTTTTTCTACTTTATTATTTCTTCTTTATATTTGAAAAACAAGAGATGGTCATTTGAACAATTCTCTCTTGATCTCCCCAAAATATGGGCCAGTTCATGACACTTAGAAAATGTTGAGACTAACACACTTGAGCATACTCTAGGGCATTTGTACCCATCAGATTAAACCTGATTATTGTCAGATACTATGCACACTTGGTGGCTGAGGGCTACAGTGGGAGATTATTCACTTAGATGTATTCAAGTATATTGGAAGGGAAGATAGAGGAAATACATTTATCAAAGATGGACTTCGTATTTCTCTTAAGCATCAAAATGAGAGCTGGAATTTTCAAAGAGTTTGAACACCTGGTAAATTTTTTCAATTGCACCAAATTTGGATGAGCATATCTTTTCAGAAACACAGCCCTTTTGCAGGTGTCTGTCTGGAAGATGAGTTCTTTCAAAGAAATTTTGTCAGTCACAGATAATAGAAATTATCTGAACCCTGGAACGCTGATCTTTTTCAATCCATTCTCACAGATGTGTATTACATTGCTGCAGTGCCTGTATACACTGCAGGCACAGCATGGGCACCTCTCATCTGGTAGGTTCACCAGCACTGAGCTACATACAGACAATTCCTAAGCCACTTTAGCTGCATTCACCTGACTTAAATTTGGGCTGTTCAGCTGACAGGGGCTTGCAAAATGATGCATTGAAAGTTGTGCAGATAGAACTAAAGACAGATCTCTTTCAAATGATTCCTAACCTCACCTTTTTCCTAAAAATATTCTGTGTTGTTATTAACTTATATTAATGCCACCATCTGGTCTTCCTTAATGACATGTGCCATTAATCAGGGCTGTTAAGTTTAGCTACATGCCTATATCTTTTTTGACCCTGACTGGCTATAAATATCATCACTGTATATTGCCATAGGAAGCTGTGTAAATCATTCTACCAGTCAGTCAGCCATGTGAGCTGTTTGCTCTAAAATCCAACACTCAATGTGGATTTCAAAGGGCAAGTGCAAGTTAAAGCAGAGTAAACAGAAAAAAAAGTCTACACCAGAAGAGCAGTGGTTCAATAGCGAGCTGCTCTGTGAAGAGAAGGACCGACTGCTGGATCCAGACTTTGTTAAGGTCAGTTGCTGTTTTCCATACAACTGTGACCTTTAGATCACATTCCTAGAGATCTGTTGTCTTTGGGCAATTGCTGTTTTCTCCCTCCAACACAGGGCTGGAAGGAAGCTGTGGTCAAATCCACCAGAATTCAAAGTGATTTCATTACCACCACATCTAGTCTCATCAGAGTCAAGAATATTATTAAATCAAATTATCAAACTCGTTAGCAATTTGTGTATTTAAGTAAAAAAAAAATGCATTAGATTGAAAATATGGAAGGACTTCATTTGAGATTTCAATGTACATGTGAGCCATCTCCTTTTGGTTTTTGTCCAATAATGTCCAAATTGAGAGTTGGTGGGAAGTGCTGAGCATGCAATGTATCCATCCCAGAGCACGTGAACTCAATAAACTGCAGTTAGTTTGAATAAACTGCCCAGAATTCACCGATAGGTTTTCAGACACGGGATGAGGTTTGCCCTTGGTTTTATTTGTTTGATTGGTTTTTGCTTGGAGGGAGGAAAAGTAGGCTTAATTTATGGTCATAAACTAAGCTAGTTTAGAATTGTTTGGCAAATCCAGTACATCCCTTGCCAAGTTTGTGAAATATCCGACTGTTTGAGGTAGGAACATCTAAGAAGTAAGTAACAAATAAGAAGTAAATCAGGAGAGACTGACCAGGGTGTTAAATAAATTCATAACAAAGCCTGTTGCAAGTTTTCTGAGCTTTGAAAGAACACCCAACAAGTCAGGTTAATAGTAGCTGTTATGGTTTGATTACAGCGATGCTTTGAATGCAAAGGGCCTATTACTTTGCCTTGCTGTCTCCTCTGGAGGCAGTGTTTTTGTCACCTCGCTTGTGGAAGTTGCTGAGCAACTTTATTTCCATATTACTTTACAATGTCCCCTTTCCATGGGGAGATGATTTTATTTTAACAGAGTGCAGTAACACTCAAGAACTCCTAGTATCTAATGTACAGAAAAAGTCATGAATTCATATTCACTCTAGGGTGAATGTTACAGAGTATATGCCAGAGGTGAATGGCACTCGTGTTATGTGACACTGCTGTGGAAGACAGTAAACATAAGATGTTAATTCTCACCTTGCTGAAGCGGTAATATGGATTTGACATTTCTTTTATTGAATGATCCAATTAGTGGCGGGGAAGGTCAGGTCACACAGAAATGGGCTTCCCAAAAATTAGTATTACTTCTCTAGGGTGCTTGAGGTACCTTTTGAGATATGGAGAGCAGACAGTTTTTGCAGTGAAAATCAGTAAATACTTGGCTGTCCATCACTGGCTCTTTGTGTTGTCATTATGAAGCTTCCTCTTGCCATCTGATTATAAACAAGTGATTGCATTGCCACTTCTGTTAATAAAAGTTTCTCTACTGCTCTTATTGCAGGTCAAGCCCACAGCACAGTCCTGATAAGGCAGTTGGGAAAATCCCATGAAATCATACTTGGGGTATGGACATGTATTGCATTTTCCTTTTCTTATGCTCTTTTCCTTTACCCTTATCTTGCTGTAAGAGAAGACAGGCTGATCTTAAGCCACAGCTACTTTTAACAAAGTGGCCAGCACAATTTAGCCACTGTGGCAAGGATTATTCCAGCACAGTGTGGCTTGACCTATTTGCCTCCCAGTGTAGAAAAGAGCAGATTTTGTTCTTGGTTGCTTCTAAATGAAACTGCTTCACTACTGGGGAACTTAGCACTCCGTGAAGTCCTGAGAACTGGTAAATAGCAAAGCTGTATGTATTACAGCTGGAGAAACAGGGGTGGGCTTAAGTGTAAAGGCCAATTAAGTGTACAGAAGAGAGAGGGACAAAGTGTGAGGGGAAAAAATATTAGGGACAAATATGCTTGCATTAGCTGAAGAAACTGCCACACCTGAAAAAGAAGCAATGGACTGGGTGTTTTTTATTCAGAGATTGGTTCTTGGACAGGGCTGACCATCTTTCTAGCTAAAGACTTTCGTTTTTACTTTTGCTGCTTAATTTCATAATTAAATCATAGATCAGAAGGTGAGCTGGAACAGGAAACGCAATGATTTATATCTTTTCATTCCATTATTTTTACTGATTGCCTTTTTTTCTCTTTGTCATCTTTCCTTCTTCCTTCCCGTCTTCCTGCAATTTTTCCACATGTATTTTGGATGTTTAATATTAGAAAATCAGCTAGGTAATATAGCTAGGTAATAGGAGACCTCGGACCTATTGGGTTGCCTTTTCTATGAATGCTGCTGGCAGAGTGATCACCCTTTGCACCTTACTTTCACTGCCTGCAAAAGGAGGCTTCAGATATTTGACCCATGATTATAATAAGTTCATTTCTTCTACTGGAAAGGTGGTGCTGCTCTTATTTCATTGACCATTCACTTGACCAATATTGCCCTAATGTTCAAGACAGGTAAGGAATTATTTTAATTGTTGTAGATCAGTCATTTAACATTAGCCTTTAGATAGTTACAGGGCTTTACAGAGAATATTTAAGACTGGTAAAATCAAATTAGTATACATGAACTAATTACTGGCTAGTACACATCCACCTCACCAACACCTCAGTTAAGTAGAAAAAAACCTTGAAATGTGCCCTAGATGGGTCAGATTGCATTCATTTCTTCTAATTTATTTCAAAAACTTGGAATTTTTCGTCATTTTTGTCTTAGTTTGCAACATATTCACCTCGTATTTAGAAACTGAAGACCTTTAATAAACTGTTCAATCCCCCTCGCATCTTTTGCAACAATCAGCCTTTTACAACATTCAAATTACTGTAGTGACCTGAAGATAAAAGGGCTTACAAAAGCTTGGAAAGCTCAGATTCAAGCTCTGATTTTTATATTACCATCCTTATTTCCTGAAACAAATGGGAACAAAAGGAAACTTCTGCCAGAGGCAATGTGAATCACCAGTTGCAGTGCACATCTTCATGGACAGTTTATAAACAAATTATTCAAAGTTTTTTTTATATATACTTGGAGGGTTTTCTATCACGCATTTTAATCTATGCTTGAGAGCTTATGAAAAAAAAAAAATGACAGAACCCAATGATAATATGTTTACTTTCAGCAAATAATTTAAATGAATTTATTTGTGGTTATAGAATAACTAAGAGCTACAAAAAGTACTAACCAGTGAGAAGAACAATCGGTCTCTAGGAAAGAGATTCAGGGTTTGTCTTTTACTTTTGGTGCAAGTATATATCATTTGAAGTGAAATGTATAGTAGTTACAACACAAGTTGATTGGATAGTTAATAACTTTGACACTCAGAAGTTAACAAAAGAGAATAGATTGCATTTCTAATAGCAGTTAAGAGGAATAATTGTTGTATCTAACGATTAATTGAACAACGTGCCAAGCAATATCAACGTCAAAAGGAAGGTAAATGGCAAACAAGTAAATGAAACAATGAGAGCTTTAAAAGTAATAATACTTTATTTGGAAATAAATGAGCTTGGCATTATGTAAGAACTTGTCTACAAAGAAAAATTCATCAGTGTAAATACACTGGTATAATTATATCTTTCAAAGCAATGTAAACTGCAGAAAGAGAAGGCAGTGATTGCAGAGCAGGATTCTCCATATGGGGCATTATGCAACTCTAACTGCTGCTGTGGTTACAATGGTAAACCTGCCCTTGAAGACAAGCCCTAAACCCATTTGGTAACTGTACCGTGTACCAGGCCCTGTGCTCTGAGCACTGAGCTGCAGCCTTTTGGAGCACGTTTCAGCAGGGTTGGGTGGTGTTCCCAGCTCACCTCTGCCTGGCAAGACCAGGCTGGAGTAGGATTGATGCAAAACCAATGATGAACCATATTGTTGTTTGTGCTCTAATGCATCACGTGGTAAAGTGGCAGGCTGATACAGTAAATATCACTTAAATGTATTCAGTTTCAAAATACATAAAACAAACCCCCTGTTGCCATATTTTGCTATGACATTTGTTTCAATTGTAGTAATATAATTTTTAACATTCTCTAACCTGCTTGCTAGGAAAGAAAATAAGAGTCTGTTGTTCTCTATGCCATAATTAAGTTGATAAATAATGCCTTAATGGCATATGAATATAGAGTTTAACAATGAACTTAAAGAGTCGGTAATTTTCATGACTCAAGTTTTGATAAGCTGAACTTGAAACCCAATTAACTGGGGAGCAGTAAGGTAAAAGGAAAGATCTAGCAGTTCTTCTGTGAGCACCTCACTTTCTTGGCTGTGAATCTGTAAAACCACATTGTCATGAACATAGAGTAACTCCTTAAGTGAGAAATTGCAGATGTAATGCATGAAAAAAAAAAAGCACTAACACAGGTTACACCAGTAATAGTGTCAATAGTTAGACTTTGTAGGTGTTTCTGGGTGTTCTTAACCTCCTACAGAAATTGTCCTATGATTTTCAGTGAGTGTCCAAGAAAGCAACTGTAAAGTCTGCAACCAGTGTGCACGTGTAAGCAGTGCATGCAGTTGAGCAGACCTGCACCAACCTGTGCATATAGGAGTATTCTGCATATGCAGAGACCATAGTCTCAACTGGAAGCCTAACATCAGTATAGCCTGTAGAATGTTTTATGGTTTTAACCCACTTATGCACTAGGGGGACTTAAATATATATATATATCTATCTGTTAACGTATAAAGATTATAGGTGTTCATGTACACTGTACTTTACAAGAAGAAAATCAATTTTTCATTCCTCTGTGGCAGCTTGCAATACAACTAGAATATTACCTGAACTAAGTAAACAGAATTATCTTCTAACTAGAATAAGAAAAATTCTGGCAGGAACTCTTTATCTCTCTATTTTCAAATTTTATTATCTAAGTTTGACTGTGATTTAAAAGAAAGATGGGAGCGGTAAATGAACCGAAGACAGAATTGTTCTGAAAGAAGCTAAAAAGAGCCCTGTGAAAGACCTCTGAAAGGTTCAGAATGGAAATGATTTTCAGTTTAAATTACTTTTGCAGAATTGGAATGTGGCAGTCAGGATGTTTCAGTGAAAAGTCCATTCTTTTTTCTTCTTCCTTTTTTACCTTTGTTGGTTTGCGTTTGTTTGAATTGCCTTATGGTCCAGGCTGATAAATACCTGTTTTTAGTATTCCCTCTCATGGAATTGCTCTATGAGTAACTGAGCACTTCACACATGTTAAAAATTACTCTTCTCTAACACATCTGCAAACATGGTAAATACTTCTTAAAGTTGTTGCATCTTGTTTTAACCCTTGTTACATTGATTTCAAATCTCGGGTACGTTTCAACCACCGATACAGAGAGATGTACAACTCAGTGATGTGAATGTTATTTTGTTTCCAATTAAGAATGCAGATTCTTTTCTTAGTTATATAAACAATAATAGTTGCATCAGAATTAATGGAACTGCAACAGAGTATGTCAGTGGAGTGTTTTATTTGAGAGATTTTCCATATCGATCCTTATCTCATGTTCTGGAGGAACAGTCATCTTCTGCAATGGTCAATTATCCCATGCTGCACATAGAAGAAAAGGAATGAAAATTCCCACTGTGATCAGATGACCTTCAGACGGAAGCGCTTATAGCTTCTTTTCTTCTGAATGTGTAAGCAGAAATGTCTTAATCATCTTTAGAATTTACATTATATAATTTCTCTTTCTTTGCTCTCTCTTATAAAATCCAACTACAAAACCCGACTTCATGAGCTTCATCCTGCTTTAGTGAGGTCCACATTCTCATATATTCTCAGTAAAAATATGAAAATATGGTTGTCATTTTTCACTGTATGTTGGAACAAAAAGAAATGTCATGCTGACTCTATACATGCAATATAATAGTAGTTCTCGTGCTTTTCTAAGTTGAATGATTCTACAGAAAATGTGCATGATTGCCACACATAGTGTTCACCGACTATTTTGGGAACTGCTCTGTGCTTTTAACCTTATGGACTTAAGAATAATTAATGTTCATTTTGTGCATACAAAATTTCTTAATGCTTTGCTTTTTTTTTTTTTTACTTCCAGATTTAATTTTAATTTAAGAACTTTAGAACACTATTGTTTCACTTTCTTAAATTTCTGGATGATAATTTCACCTCCTGGAGCTTATATTGTTTCATTCTGTGCCTTGGAAATAGCTCTGAATTCATGCGAAGCTTATAACAGGTATGAAAAACTATTCTTATTGAAACTCTCCCTAGAAATATTGGTGTTTTTGTTTGTTTGTTTGTCTGTCTGTTTTTATTCTAAGCTCTTTAATATGTTTATTGAGTCAGCAGAAGTTTATTGTGTGGATTTATTTGTTGGCTGCCAGTGATCTTTCCTGGAAAATGGATGGCATTTCTGTTTTGGTAAGACTGATCCTGTCTTGTTTTTTAAAGACACCATCTGCTTTCCCGTGCTCCAAAGAGGACTGTGGTGTCCAGCGGGATTTCTATCATATGTTTTCCTCCTTTACTGAACATCTGAATGTTTTAGAGAATAGATAAAGGCATAATTCTTCTTTCTAAGAGGTGCATTGCTTCATATATTAAAATCATATAGAAATACTTGAGGTTAAAGTTCTTATAAATCTCATACTTTAAAATTTAATAATGAATTTTTAGCATATACTCATTAAAAGCAATTTTCAGTAATAAAGTCATTGCAAATAAATTAGGCAAACAATGGACACATTTTCTGAAATGGGAGTTTTGGATCTGGATCTAAAAAAATTGCTCAGAGAAATACTCCAAAAAATTTCTCTTAATATCACCATTCACATTTTTAAAAGAACAAAATCAATCCAGGTTTATTCAACTGTGAATTCTATTGACCTGATTGAGCAACTTCTGTTCCTGTGTAAATTAATTACTTGCATGCTAATTACAACAAAAAAACCTTTCATCGGGATCTCAACAGGATGTGGGTGAGGATTCTACTGAAATTTTACTTCCTTTACATCGAACCAACGTCCCAATCCTTTTCAGTCACCAGCAGTAAAGCAAATGCTTTATGGTTGATGCATGTACTTTAGTATCTTGTTGAATCTGAAATTTGGCAACTACTGGGAGTACTAGTCTGAATGAAAACATGCAGATGCTTAAATCTAGAATTATCTGAACCATAGAAACAAGTAGAAAAATGAAATATAATTACTTTCCCAGTCTGAAGTCATTCTGTGTTTCAGAATTCAATCATGAGGACTGTTGTACTTGCCAGTTCAAATACATATATGGGAAACTTATGTGAAGTCCTTTTCTGTGATTACTAATTTAATGCAGTGTAATGCACTGTAGATCTGAGACAGTGGCTAAAGCATGTGGATGGATTGTTAGCATACCTATTTCCTTAACAAGGCTGCTAAATTCACCACGCTTTTCTCACGTATTTTATCTTTGTTTCTTGTATGCTGAAGATGTGACAGATGTCATTTCTACACTGATTTTATGTGCGTGAAAGATGCACAACACGAGGGACAGCCAAGCAAATGTATTAATGAATGTAGCTATATTGATGAGTAGCTGTGTTTGGTGTTCAATGGCATCAAGCTGCATTCCCCTGGAAATGCCACCTCAGCTACAGCTGTTTGCATTTACAGGAATAGGGAGCTTACACAAATAGGAAGTTGCATACCTGCCCTGTTTTATGGCACTTAATTATAGCACATAATATGCAATGTATTTTTTTATGTACAGTATCCCCAACATTTCACCCTCTTCGTGCCATGGAGGGTGGCACATGCCCTATGGCATTCTACATTTTGTGTGTGTAGATGTACACACTTCTGTAGAAAGTGTTAAACACGTATGCCTGCATACCATATTAAAAACAAAAAGCAGTATTTGCTGCATACCTTAACATCTAATCTCTGAATTAAAACTGCTCTGGAGAAACGAAATGCTAAATAATACTTAATCCTTCCTCTTGCCTAGAATGGAATTAAATCAGAATTTGATTCAAACATGATCATAATACCATGAATTTAAACCCTATTTTATCCACTGTGAATAAAACAGATTATTCCTATTAAGGTGTGACATAGCCACATAATAGTAATATATGTTGTTTGATCCTTATTTTCTGCTATTGTTAATCAAGTGATTAAGAAGTTAAGTAGGATATATATCTGTTTAGTGATGTTCTGTCAACAAGCGCAATTGAACACAGAGATGCTGGCTGAATACTGTTCCTTTTAACTTTTCAGGTCATGACACTCCTGTCTATCAGACAAATACAATAGGAATTACCCAGTTTAACACCATTTCAGTTCTAATTGAATTCCATTTGCTAAATCCTGAATAAATACATTACAACTGCTGCTTCGGTCAAACAGAGAGAAATAGTCATCTTTTAATGACTCTCCTGTGGGTTTAATGCCTATTCTATCTGTTAGAATAATGATTCCTACATCACTGGAATATATTTAAATGATAATAGTTATTTAAACATGCCAACTCCTAATACAGTAGATAAGTATTTTTAATTTGTTTTTATGAAATCAAAAGGCTGGCTAGAATAACTAGTTACTCGTTTGTCTGTTTTCTTGAGTATCTTGGTATCCAAGCAAAGCTACAGGATTATGAAAGGATTTTATATTTGCTTTTAATACCAGTTTTAGGTGAAGAAAAGGTATCCCATTGAGGATAGGATTTATGCCAACAAATATTAATATCTACCATGTAAATGCACTCCCTGCTCATCACCCTTGATATTCTGTGGAGGACAATAGGCCACCTACATGTGATTCATCTGTTTGGACAGCAGAAAATCCTAGATTAATGACTCTGTGAAAGCGATCTCATGAGAATTCAATTCAAAGATATTTTCTCAATTACAGGCATCCAAAGTTAGGTGAGATGACTCCCACTTAACATCATAAATGAGAAATCCATTTGTTGAAATTAGTAAGCTTACCTTACAAAGTTAAATACTGTATAAGGTTTAAATTTAAGGGAAAAGAAGCAGTGAAAATGCTTTACCTGAACAGAAACAAATAAAACCAGAAAATGGAATCTCATTTGTCAGTTGAATACTTCAACTTCAAATGACATCATTTGTTTTTCTTTCTTCTCATATAAATTTTAATCCCTTAATACTGCTGATCTCATTAACGTATACACCAGTGCTCAGGGATCCACCTGAAATGTGGGAGACTGCACTTCCTGAAACTTTGCTATGAACAAAACAGGAGAAATACTCACATGTTCTTCCATTAGAAGTGAAAATCTTCACTACCGAGGTGTGGTCAGTGCACAGCCTGCTGTACCTTGTAAGTTGTGTGAATGGTCACCTAAGCCCCGATTTGTTTTCTAATGCAAACCAAGATATTAGTCAAATCTGACTCACAATGCTGAAAAATTTCAGTACTAATTAATTTTTTTTTTTTTTTGAATAAACTTCTCACAACCTCCCACTCTCTCTGCCTCCAAAATTCCATCTTTAGCACAGATCTTGTGGAACAACATAGATGATGAGAAAGAGAAAATCTAATATAAATCATGTACTTTGCAGAACTTCTTTTAAATGTAATGTGTTAAGCAAAATGGTCTTAAATATATGCTATTGAAAACACATCAGTGCTAGATGATTTCTTCGTGATCATTTCTAGATAATTGTGCGCCAATTAAATCCATTGCAGCTTGAGTTAGAGGTAATAGGTTGAAGTTTCAACCAGGACATGAAAGACTCTTGCTACAGAAGTGGATTTCATTTCTTTGAACAAATATGGTCTACTCTGTGGGTAAGACACCATACACAAGAAACACCCATTCTCTCTATGCAGTGGAATTCCTGTGTGAGCTCTGCTTCCTTAACCTCTCCCACCCAATTAATCAGCTGCCGATATTTGTGGCTTGATAGCAACATTTTATGAGGAACCTCTTTGCCCTTTCTGGTGTAGTAGAGTCTGACTCTTAGCAATGAAGAGTTCAAAGCTCTGTGTTATGTTTTGTCTCAGAAAGTTGTCTCAAACATTAAATGAGTAGAATGAATGCCGTAGTTGAGTGTGTTCGCTTATCAACCAGAACAGAGGGAAGAGTCACTTCTCCCACTATCTCCAGGCACGCTGCTTTTTCTGCTTTTTCTTATTTCCACTCCTCTTCTTCTGCATTATTTTTCAAATGTTCAAAAACTCCTTTGATTTTTGCTCTACCCTGAAGAATTTTTAATATTTTACAAATTTTCTGAATGCAGATCCCTAGCAGGATATCAGTCACTCAGAAATCAGCTAAAATATAATTATGGCAAAAATATCCTGTATTAGGAAATAGATGTTATGAATTGAAAAATGTTTGATCTGTTGCATGTGATTCATTCTTTTTTGGAGATCCAGCTCAGGCTTTTCAAGCTGTAAGTTTAAAGGTGTGTAGATGGCAGTGTCTCGAGTTCTCTCTGCCTGTGGACAGCTTGCTGACAGCTTTCCACTACCAAAGGATAGTTGTTTTAAAATATATTCACAACTCACTGAAAGTTATATGTATTTTTTAATCATAGCTGTCAGCAAATATACACCCTGTGGTGTGTTGTCACTAAGGTAATCCACAATGAGTAATGAAAGTACATTTAGTTTGGAGCTCTTAACAAGTAAAGGAATTCAGCAAGAAGTTTTACGTTGTAAGTTTGATTTGAACGAATGAAATATTGAGCTGGTGATGATATCTGCCAAGACATCCAAATGTTTATTCATTTTTGAAGCTAAGCTTATGCTGATTTTACAATCCTTGTGGACTATCAGCCAGCCCTGTCTTCATGCTACATGTTGGTAGCCATTTCTCTCTTAGTTCACTCCAATTCTGTTCGTCATTCAGAGCCCCATAACTTCTTTCAAGACTGCACTAGAAATGGTCTGTTCAATATTCCTACTGATAGCATGCAGTTATTAAGGAATTCCAAGGGTTACTTGTCACCTTTAAGGGAATGTTTCTTGGCTTTATGTTTACTAAGTAACTAGGTTGATGTGATTTTTTTAAAGTGATATTTTCCCCTTTAGCTATTTCGGTACATTTATGAACCCTAAAAAGTCTTACTGATAGCCCATTTTAAAACAGAAACTTCTGTGTTGTTTTCACACCTGATGGTACTTCCTTTGTGGCCAATAAAAGGGAAAAACATGCCGTGATTTTGTCTCCTCAAGAATTAAACACTGAAGTGAGGTATTTAGAATCATCTGACCATACTATTTGATCTCTCAAATAACATGACCAGCTGGTGACAATGTACTTATAAAGAACAGACAGAAAGTAGTGTAAGGGCATGTGTTCAAACGATCCCATTTAGATTGTCTTTCTTTTTTCTTTTTTCTTTTTTCTTTCATTTCTTCTGTTCCTGAACTTCTAAGATCAGTAACTAAGATTTTAAGAGATGGCAAGTTGCAGTGTTAAGTTTTGTCTTCTGTTAGAACATACGTGCTCTCATTTTCTATTGTTTTATTTTATTCTTTTTTTTTTCTTTGTCCTTTACATTTTATTTTCTCATTATTTTTTTGTTTTGCTTTCCATATTCTCCTTCTTATTATTTTTTTCCCTTTCCCCTCTTTTTTTTTCTTTTTTCCTCTTCTTCTCTTTCTCTTTGCTTTTCTTCCTCTCTCTCTCTCTCTCTCTCTTTTTTTTTTTTTTTTTTACCACTTTTTTTCCTTTTCCCTTCTCAGGGTGACCTTAAGCTAATTTAATCTATGTAGATAAAAAAGCCCATCTTCTAGCTAATGAAAAGATAAGATAAACCCTCACAGATTTGAAGTGTATGATACAGTGTTATGTGCTTACAAACAAAAATGTGTTGGCAGCAGCCCAAAAGTGTCTTAGAAGATATACAGAAAGAGAGATAGACAGGTAGAAACAATTATTGATCAAGACCTTTTGTACTAGGAGCTGAAGTTAATAACATTTTATATCAAAATCAAGTGTTGATCCTCAGGGTGGAAGATGTATTCTGAAAATGTTTACTCATACTTAACTCTGTGCTGGCTTGTAGGGAAGTAGTTCAAATTTAGTAGCATGGGAGCTATTCATAAGTAGAAAAATGTAAGATCACACTTTGGAAAATTAAAGTGCTAATCAATCATTGCTCTATTTTGAAGTTAGTGTGCCTACGTGTGACCAAATAGAACTCTTTTATTAATAAGAACAAATATAGTAGTGTGCATTTATTGTAGAATGACAAATCTCACTTAAGAGTGGATGAGGAAAGGACTGTTTAAAGCCAGCACAACTCAGAACAGAGCTGTATTTCCGTTGTACCCACAGTTATCACAGCCACCATGATGATACCATGACCATATCTGTACCAAAATTTCAAGGATTCTTCCTTGTTGCTGACTGCAGCACAACCTGGATACAGAATAGAATCCAGTTTATTGAAGTTCCCATACTGTAAGATTGACCTAAAGAAGACTCCTTCCATCCAACCCATGGCCACGTGCAGCCCTCGACAGCTAGTAATGTAGCCCTACAATATTTCTGACTTTTAACATTATTATATGATTTTTAGCAGTACTTTTGTTGAGTCAACTGCACATAGCTTAAGCATGGACTTGTGCAGGTGACGATGGAATACTGTGCAGGGGAGGGTGCAGAGCAATGCTAACTCCACCTCTCACACCCGCCTCACACACTTAGTCAAAGTGCAACCCACGTGCTTTGCATGTTACATGTGCTTGTGCCTCTTGGTGAGTACAACACAGTGATTGCCAATAATATTTCAGCCTACCTACACGTGTGCCTGTGAAGACGAGCATTTTTTGTTATTAAGCAGACATGTTAGTTTTCTTATTTTATTCTAAAACTCGGGCTTGTGTTGATTTGTAAAATATTTCAGTAAGTTAGCACATTCACTGCAGAAGAAATATTTAGAATACTCATGCAGTGTTGAAGAGTTTTGTAAGTTTCAGAATCTTAAAAGCTCACAAAAGATATAAAATAATTTGCAATATGCATTTAATTAGTTTTGCTACATGTATTTGGTTAGTCATTTACAAAAACAAGATCAAATATCCCATCAGTTTTATGTTTGTGCCACCCTCCCTTTTTATGTTATAAAACATAAGAAATACAATTTTTGTTATTTATATCCATTAACTATATTAACTATATTTTATATGCAGCCTAAAACAATTCCTCTAAACTCAGTGTGGCCCAAGCAAGCCATAAGGTTGGACACTCTTGGTCTAAAGGAAGATTTTTCCATCACTATTTTGAGTCTAGACTCTGATAACTGAAATAACTTTGCTCCAGATCGACACAATTTTGAGTAAAGAAAAAACCACGGACATCTTGGCTGCATTCAAGCCTTGACACTTTGAACCAAACTAACAATACTCCAGTTTCAGATGTTAGGAATTGTCTGTAACTTTGAATTTATATTTTCACAGCGGGAGGTTTGAAAACAATTTCCAAAGGCTGACAGCAGTCCTGTCTATTTGTTACTCACTGTTTGAAGGTATCTTTTTCTCCCTCTCATTTCAAATTAATGAACTTTGTGTCTTTCTTTGGGTCTGCTGATCTGAAGGCATGGTGTCCTGTATTGACAGGTACAGGACAATGTTTCTACAATAAACAGGGAAGACTGGGTTGGGCGGTTGGCTTTTTTCTTCTACCAGAAATGATTTTCTTCTTTCCATTTCCTACCCTGTAAAAATGTGTGTAATAATTTATTCCCTTCTTTCTGACAAGCATTGTTAATTATGCTACAAGTAAAGGCTTTTTTTGTTCATTTTGTTTTGAAACAGGATACTTAGTGTTGGCATTACCTTTAGGAAAGATTTCTAGAAGATTTCTAGCAGAGGAAATTGCTATTCTCCCAGTAACACTTAAAGCTAAGTTTGTTGTGCTTGAACTCTCTTCAGATGCTGGGATTTTGTTTGTTTATTTGTTTTTGGAAAGCAATAGCTTTCCTTTGAAGGAAAAATGATATCTAAAATCTCTCTCAGACTTTGAAGGTTCCCTCAGATAATATAAGGAATAGTTATTGTTAAAAAAAAAAAAAAAAAAAAAAAGTAGAAATTAATGCATTCTCTGCTTCCCGGGTGTCTGATCTTCATAACTAAAAACTCTGAAACAAATGCACGTTGGTAAAAATCCAGAAGTATCTAAGCAGAACAGTACTTCGTCTGTTGTGTCAAATTGGAGTAGTATTCCTTAACCACTCATTTGAAAAATGTGCTTTTTCTTTTCTTTTCCCCTCCATAATCTCCTCACAGCTGATGATTACACCTGTCTTCTTTTCCCTAAGAGGTATTTTTAAAACAGACTGATATCAGATCTTCCATGAGCTTCACATGGCCCCAAAAACACCCTGAATCTCCCCAGGCAGGACAGCATTCTGTATTCTAAAAGGCTCCAAAGCATCACCTTAATGGAGGAACCCTTCCACTAAGGAAAAACAAATGCCTTACCACTGAGCTAATTCTAACCTTATTAACATCTTCCCTTGCTGTGAACTTCTTCTCAAGGCTGTTTCACTAGTTCATTTTTTTGCCACCATAAACAGATAGGGATTGGCCTTTAGTTATAACAGGCTTTGGATATTCCTTTATCCTAAAAAAACCTCTCTGCCTTAAACAACAGTTAAAATTCATGCTCAGCTTGTATTAAAATAGCCACATTTTTGTACTAGGGATACAGCTTATAGACATCAGCATTGTGAAGTATACTGCTGGCATTTTGCTTCTCCTTTCTAATTTTTGAGCCTGAATTCTTCCTCACCTTATCAGAATATGGAAATCTATGCACCACACCTTTGATCACAGAGTTGCTCCTGCAGAATACAACCAAGGCCTTTAAATCTTTCTAAGATTCAGGACTGAGGTATTTGGCAGCCTGATTCTGGGTCATTATTGCAATAACAGCATTGCTTCCTTTCTTTGCAGGTGGGAATGCTACATCTGCTCTCCCACTGAACAAAATCTTCTGGGTTAAGCAAGAAACCACAAAGCAGAACAGAAGCAGACACACCCAGAGGGGAACCCTCCCTTGCTCAATAGTTACCAAAGCAGAATTTAGTGCTGCTACTGCAGTTTCATGTGGCAGAGCTAATTGCAATAGGGATCCTACAGAGATGATATCTTGCAGGAATGCAGGCAAAATGCTTTATACAAGTAGGTGGTCTTGTGCCTTTAGATCTCAGGAATAGCATCTTCAGATTCTTGAATGTGTTTATTTACTGATTTAATGGTTCCTGCTAACTCTTACACAGGGAGTAAAGATAAGGTCTCAGACTTCTGCTTGTTTTTTCCACTGTTAGGACTTCACTCATAGTGGAGCAATCTAAGTTATAATCTTAAATATTAAAAAAAAAAAAACAAAAAAAAAACAAAAAAAAAAAACCAGCACTCATGCTTAGTTCATCTGCATATAATGCTGAACATTTGACCTAACACAGAGTAAAGCATACATAATGCTTTTTGTCCTGAGCACCTCTGCCATGTGGGATGCTGAAAGAGATCATATAGCAAGGAGCTTCAAGAATTTGTCATGGAGCTAGGACAGCTACTGAAATGACTGTACTTTGACCCACCAAATATTTACATTCAGCTTCAGATAATTCATTTTTTTTTGTACCTGATTAACAGCTTTCTCACTGCTGAGACCCATAAGGGAAACAACACAGTTAGCAGACTAAATGTTAACATTTTTCTTCTCCTTCTGAAAACATCTCATTATAGATAAAAGAAACATTGGAAGATACAGATATATAAATGCCATTTCATGTTTGTACCTTATGTGTTGGGCTGCTGACAGGCATCTCCAAAGTAATGAGAGGAGTGGTGTTCTCAGAATAGTCGCAATGGGTCCATAAACAAAAAGGCACAGAAGGCTAAATGACTGACAGCATCAGTAGATGGGTGAAAAGGAGATTTGGATGAAATGTTCTGTTGCATTTTGGACTTTGCTACTGAACCTAATTTGTATCATTGTTGGCTAGTAATGTAGCAATAACAATTTACAAGGACAAGAAGCTTGAGGGGCATATTTTTGCCCAAGATGCCAATCTTCAATGTTTGTGTTTCTTCTGTGCACTATCTGTGCTTAATCCCACAGGCACATATTTCTTGAAAACAGATGCAGATCTTCAGCATTAATGATTGTACATATGCAGTGAGGTTCCCTGCTAAAAGTAAGGCTCTGTGTCCATCAGCTGACACGAAAGGAGCACTGCTTCGCTTTGGTTCTGGCTCGTGCAGAGGACTTTCAGTATTCTTTTCACAGAGAAGATGCAGGGTTTTGGTAAATGCAGACTGACTTATTCCAGATGTTGTACAAGGAAATGGTCTGGCAAATAAGCTGATAACCTTAGAGCTTGTAACAGAGCTTATTTTTGTTGGTGGTGGTCGTTTTTTTAATGTGACACATCTGAATCAAGTATAGTACAGTATTCAGTCATAACTACTGTTATTGTCTGATGCACAGATAGAGTGATCAGAGAATGCTTTGTACTTACATACGAAAAGTAACATTTAGATGTCTGGAAACAGTGGGTTCGACTCTCCTTTCTCATATGGTTACTCAGTACAAGTCTAATCATCTCTGAATCAGCAAAGCTTAAATTCTTCTTTGAATATCCTTACTGGTGTAAGGCTGAATGCTTCCCTATTAATTTACAAATGGTTATAGCATAACCATTTCATTACACTGTAAGAGATGCACATGGCTTTCATGTAGAAGTGTAGACATTTAACAGGTTCAAAGCTTTTTCCCTGGAGGTTAATATAATGATTCCTGTTGACTTCTATGAGCATTGGACTGGGCCCTCAGTGCAGCTTTTCCCTGTATGTTTTAAAATGAATGCTTCTTGCCAATATTTTCAGGCTTATTGTATCTTCCTTATGCCTCAGGCAAGGAAAAACAACAGGACACAATGACAGCCCATTATTGGAAGTAGAATGATAAATTCTAAATAGATATAATTAGCATGTGACCCACAAGAGCCCTGTGTATAATTAATATTGAAATATGGTTCTTGCATTATATAGAAAAACATATTGTGTATTCAGAGTGGGATGTTTGGAGAATGAAGGCTGCAAGTGGCTTGTCTTTATTTTTTTTTTTTCATTTTAATCAGAACTGAAATTTCTGCACTTGAAGAAATACAGAATGATCATTAAAAACACTTGGACTTTCGAAATGACACCACCTGCTTCATTTTCCTCTTTTTTTATTGTGACACTGGGAAAAAAAAATCCTTAAATCTTCAACTGGGGAAATGTGCACTAATAGGGAAACAGATCTCTGAGGAGCCAGCAGACTGACAAGCTGTTTGGGAGCATGAGGCTTTTCAACAAATAACATTCACTTCTGCAGTAATGTTTGGTAGATTATGTTGTATCTAGAAGTCCATCCTTATTCGAACCCAGCAAAGTGAACAAGTAACAGATACATAATGAGCATAGATGAAGAAGGGAAAGAACATCTCAGATATAAGATGATGATTAAGAGGGGTAAAGCCACCAGTGAGCTGTGAGCGTGTTGCTGTCTGAGTGACATTCAGTTCATATCACACAGCTGCTCATTATACATTCTGTTTATACCAGAGAGAAACAAATATAAAGGTTAGTCCTTTGTATTTCATATGAAATGCAAACAGTTCAAGGGAACTAAAAGACTTCCTTATGGAATCTGATACCTCCCTTTGTGTCAAGCAGGGTCCAGTTCTAAGTAAACTGAATAATTTTTGTGGGTTTTTAAAAGTTTATATCAAGCATTTAATTAACATTTATTCTGCAACTGCAGAAGCTGAAACTTTGAATCAAGGATGTAATTTTTGCCAGAATGAATAAGTATAAAGGAGATGTTAAGCAGAGACAATAAATTTCATCTTAATTGTAACTCTGGAGAAGACTTTCCTAAAAAAGAAAGCACATTTTAATTTTTCCTCTCTCTGTAGTTTAAATTCTGATCTCTGTAATTGACAGAGGGCTCTCTCCAGCTCTACTTTTGGTTATCTTAGTTCTTTTCAACATACTTTTGTACTATGTGCAAGTTTATGGTCACCGATTCATAGATTCATGACAGAATCATCCAGCTTGGACAAGACATCTGAGATCCCCAAGTCCAACCCCATCCCACCGTGCCCTCTGTCCACATCCCTCAGTGCCACATCTCCACAGTTCTGGAATACCACTAAAGATGGTGATCCCACCACTCCCTGGGCAGCTGTGCCACTGCATCACTGCTCTTTTAGGAAAGACTTTTTTCCTAATATCCAAACTGAACTTCTTCTGATGCAACTTCTAGCCACTGGCTCTCATCCTGTCTCTAGTTAAGTGGGAAAAGTAGTCGTAGTATTCAGAGACAGGCTATGTCATGGTTTAATACTTAGTTTGCAGGTTTAACATTTGCATTTTATAGCGATTCTGGCTGGTATAGTTGTTGTAACAGAAGGTGTCTGATATTTTCTTTCAGACTCTCGTATATGTGAATGTATAATACATTTAAGGGTGCCTCGTGTCTGCAGGCATACTGTCTTGCTTTCTGGCCTTGCTACATTACCATAGTTAATTGAAGATCGACTTGAAGCAGAGCTGAATAGAAGCTCTTTAAGGTAAACCGAGACTGCTGTGGGAGGTGCTGTCAGTCAGCTGAAGTCTAGCACTTCTCTGTTATGCTTGGGATCAATGCGTCTCTGTTTTTTGAACCGTGGCCCAATACAAAATTGAGCTTTCAAATGCATGTTCATTAAAGATCACATAGCAGTGTTAACAGTAATGGCATAATTGGACCTAATAGTTTGTTTCACCACGTTTCGTGTGTTCTGAATGTTTTCTTCAATTAAAAATTATTCTGTATTTTTCTTTCCCTTTGCAAAGTAGTTGTGTAATGTTGTCAAAAACAATGAAATTCTTCAATTATTGGGATTTTCAGCCAATTAGTTCTGGGCAAAGGATTGCCTGTGAAAACTTCTGACATGTCTCATGGCCAGAAGAAATTTTTAAAAAGCAAACTGAGGTTATTATAGAGAAAATTATAGATTTCTGCACAATACTGCTCAGTATTGTTGCCTCTTGGCATGCAAAGGTTTGGATGGCAGCCCTAGAGAAAGCAGAATGGTCTCGTGTGCATTTTATTTACATTAGATGTTTTTTAGACTCAGAGTTTTCAGATTCGAAAGGCTGCAGAAGAGGTTACAAAGAAATCCAGAAAACAAAGGGGACAGAGAAGTTCACCGTGCTGGTGAAAATGATAAATTTATTTGGAAATGTTTATTAATTGTGCTTTCAAACTCCTTGAATCTTCAGCTTGTCACACCTTTCACTATATGACAAAAACATGTTTTAGCATAAAAGCAATTCTTTCTTTCTGAAAAAAATGTTGCCAACTTCAGTGCAAGTGATTGTGCTTCTTTAGGAGCAGAGGTTTCAAAGAAATGCAAACTACATTTTAAATTGCTGCAGAATGTTTTCTTAGCTCACTTCCAAGACTGTCTTGTTGTTACTTGGTGCTCATAGAGAATAGTTAATCCTTGGCAAGCAGTGCACAACATGGACCTTCAGATCTCAGGAAAAGACACACTGACATGGCAAGTGAAATGTTTCCTAAGCCGGTGTTGATTCATCTGTGGCAGAGTGGCTCTGCAGTTGTTGATGATGCTTTGATTAGCGATGAAGCGAAGAAAATTATAACTCAGTCCAATCACATTGAAGTCTACAAGAACAATTATGTTGGGCTACTGAGCTGGATGATTATTCCTGAAGACCACCAAACTTCTAGCAGTGCTCTTATTTTAATCACAAACAACATGACTGTAATATTTATTGTTAAACAGAAACTCCAGTGCCGTCAGTTTCCCTGATTTCTCTCCCCATGTACATAGGCCACTGACTTTTCTGCTTTTGTTGTTAAATAGCAAGCTCCAAATAAGATTCTCTGTCAGCAAATATTGAAAGTGTTTATTCTTTCAAAGATCAAATACCATTTTTAAGTTGTTACAAGGTGTTAGTAGTTTACAAAAGAACGTTTCTGATGGTAAAATTGCCAGTAATATGTAGTAATTCCTTCATTGACTGCCAGACCTGTCACGTTGCAGAAAGGAAGGTCAGTTGAATTGGCTATTAATGGACCTATTCAAAAATAGGCATTTGGGATTTGTTTCCACACAAAAAAGACAACCTGCATCAATTTCTGTGTGGACTGGGTAATGTCTTTACTCTTTGTAGCCAATTAATAACCTGTGATCCCTAGAGCAGTAATTTCAGGATCGTGTCATTATTTGCTAATTCTTCATTTCTTCATTTGTTAAAGAAAATATTAAAATTGCAGTCAGCCTCAGTAGGACAGACCCATGCATCATTGAAGGAACCAGTAATTTATGATGCAGTTGGAGCTCTGTATTAACATCCCAGGCTGTAATGAAGTTTCATATTGAACAAGTTCAGGAGAGATTTTATGATTAAAAAATCTGAAAATGCTGTTACACATTTGCATTCCTCTTTAGATTTTCAGCTGGGCTTTTTTATTTTGGGGCACTCCACTAATCAAACCCACGTGGGCTTTGTTGGGTCACGCTCATTCCATCCCCTATTTACACAAGTGATCAGCTTTATTTCACCATTTAAGTCTGGGAATTAGATAAAAATACTGCTCAGTTTTTTGCCACTTGGCAATGGTGTGGTCTTCCTCATGCCTGGGGCATGACTCATGTATCCTGGCACTACCACACAGCTGCAATCATTTGATCATGGAGAAGCTGAGCTGCGAGGGCAGATCTCAGGGTTGCTGGAGCAGAGTGAATGCTTGAACCCAAAGCCTCCTTAATCTCTTGCTTCAGCCTAAGTCAGTGTTTCTGTAAATGTGTGGAAACATACTGCCTGTTAATGAAGTGCTTTGGTAATGGATGTACTCCAGCAAACATGGGGTTTGAGTGCAGGAGTTCTCTTTTTGTGTAATAGGGACTTCAGTCCACACAGCCCATTAAACATAAACTGGGGTAAAATTCATTAATACTTCATGCACTTTTAATTGAATAGGACTGTTATTGAGTTTGCTGGTTGCCAACCCCCGTTAATATCCCCATTTCTTGTGTGAAGACCTGTGAAATTGAATCCCTCCTGCAAAATTATACCAAGCCAACTTTCATCCTGCTACTTAGCAAAGACCTTTGGTCCTTGTTTCTCGCCTCTTCTCCTCAGGTATAGCACTTGTCAGCTTGTATTATGCAAACTTGTAAACAACAGTAAATGAAAAAGATAATGTCCAGGTGGGAGGTCATGGAGTTTTTGTGTGGGCTTTGGATAATCCCCAAATAGAATTGCAGTGTTAAATATATACCTATGTGTGTATATGGATATGTTATGCAAATACATATTTATATTTATACATAACAACGTACACACACACACATATATATTAAACTTTATGAACACATACTTTTCCAGTAATATTAAGTTCCAGTCCTGGAAGATAGAGCAAGAGTTTTGCTGTATCAACAGTGTTGGTACCAACAGGTTGAGAGGGAAAAAATAAAAAATAAAACTGTCCCGTATGTTTTGTTCCTTTTTACTTTCTTTCATGTTGACAGTGGACCTGGCCAGTTTGACTTCTGTGAGAGGTCAAAATACTTAATGAGGAAAGGCATCTTTAAATGAACACTATTTTTCAAGTCAATCCTGCAGTTGAGAATAAGGATTGGAAGTCTGCATGCAAAAAATATAGCAGGTCTGACTTTTTCCAGGAAGTTTGTCAAGACAAAAAGACCTTCCAAGCTGGTATAGCTGCATTCACAACAAATTCGTAATGCCAAGAAATAAAGTTTTTATCTGAATGAATGCTTTGAATGGCCAGTTCCCTGCCCTGTTCTCCTCTCTTTGTAAAGGCACTAAAGGTTAAACTGAGCAATCCAGTAGGGATTTTTTTTGTTGTTGTTTTGTTTAATTGAATTTCTGATGGCTTTAATCCACCTACCAATGGTTTATTGCATAAGAAGCATGTCAGGGACCAGAAAGGAAATGTCTGGAGAGTTCAGCAATACAGAGCCAACAGAATGGTTCCAGATGCTGCGAGCAGGAGCAGGCTTCCAGCTGTTGCAACTGTCACTGCAGAGCAAATACTCTGCCCCCAAGTCCCAAGGAAAATACGGGTAGTGTGACACACCAGACACAGCTGAGATGCATTTTCTGTTGTTCTGGATATTAAACTTTTGTTCTCCTTTTAACACTGTAATGTAAAATAAAAAATATGCATTTGCAGGAAGTTATCTGTGGGCCTTGCCAGAGATATGTCATCTGATTATGCGTGTAGGTAGCATTTAACATAATCTGCCCTGGCACATTTGTAAGATAAGACAAAAATAATATTTTATCATTGTGCAGTAACAGCCCCTTACAGAACTCCAAAGTCTTAATTAGGGATTTCTCTCCAGATCCCCACTTGTCTTATGACCATATAGATGTCTAAATTAGATAATTAATATAGTCCATACTGCATGATAGTATACTGTGATTTCAGGCCCTTGGCAGTAGGCTCAACAGAAACGTTTCCCTTTCATATCCTAGGGATTCAGCTAAGTGGTTTCAGTTAGATGTTCCTCTTATGATATTGATTTTACTTTTTAACTTCTTTATGGTTTCTGTGAGGGAGTGCAATTGTCTCCATTCTTCGTAAAATCAAGTAGATGAAATGATATTGGGTTGTTTATGATATTTGGCATAAATGACATTTCATATTTTATTTCATATTTTAATCAGTATTTGTACAATCCTATGGTCTGTACTGTGCACATTAATATACATCTAAGATGTACACATCCTGAACTGGGAAAACCTACCTGGTGCTTCAATAATATTCTAAATCTTTTATCTCTATTTTATGTATCAGAAAGCTTCTTGCAAATTCAAGCTCTAGCTTTCAAGTTCCTAGTTTCTACCACTGTAGGAATTGCATTTAATTTTTAAACAAATTTTTAATGAGTGAAACTAGCACTGAGAAGTCAGAATCTTGTTCTCTTAGTAGTATAAAGCCATAGTTTCAGAATTTTCCCTTGGTTATTCTTTGAACGCACGTAGTTGTATTTGCCTTTTTCCAATTACTGAAGACAGAAGGGTCCCCAAAAGCATGTTTTTATACTATTAGAACAATAAATGTAATGTCAAAAGCTGTACAAATTACAAAAATAATGGACTGATATATATCTAGTGTTTTCAGGACTTATTAATATCAGTGGCAAGAAGCTGAAAAAATGAATAAAATGTAATAGATTTAGGTAGCAAGAGAGCCAGCCTACAACCAGAGTAGCATTAAGTTAGACTTTCATCCAAGAACACAATCTTCTAGCTCCTGAGCCATTGTTTTGAAGTGGTTTTTGGATAGCATACACAAAAATGGCAATTGGGTGGGGTATAGCATACATACATTGGACATTAATGTTGGCTACAGCAGTGATTTTAAGTATAAGTTTCAACAGCATGAAGTTATTCTGAAATATGGAATCTCCTTAATAGTTAAGGAACTATGTAGTACCTTATAGTTAAAGAACTCCAAGATTGCTTTTGGGATTAGCAGCTGGGCAAATACTGCTAAAGACTATAGGACTGAGCTCACTGTCTGGTGTCCTCATGTGCAACTTGTGTCTCTTAAATGAAGAGATTCATAATGTAACTTGAAACTCCTCACAGGTCCAACCAGGAACAATGTGATCATACTCGTGGGAAAGGATTCTAGATTAATTTTCCAGTACAGGTCAGCTAGATAAATAGGACCATTATTTTGGAACATCTGGTTTCATCTGAGGGTGTCTCTTCTGGGTCAGAGATTGCTGGGTCACCAGGACAAAACTCCAGAAGCCACAAACTTAGCTTTGTCACTCCTTGCCCTTAACATATTCCAAGCACTAACTGCACGTAGCAAGATCCAAGACCAAATTTACAGGCAACAGAATATAAAGAAAATTAATATGAGAAAGTCAATAACAATTTCAAACTCAGCTGAGGAACTGAGGTCACCGCTAATGAATTTGTAGTACCCACTTAGTGGTATAATGGTAAGACTTCATCAACGTGATGCATTTACTGATTGTGTGATTTATTCTAATCAAAACACCTGAAAAGGATATACGTGAACAGTAAGAAAACCACAAACAGAAGTAAGGTGTGAGCATGAAAGCCACAACACCGTGCTAGCCTTAGAGAAATTAATCCTTACACAAAGTATTTTAATAGTCTGCATCATAAGAAAGAGGTTCATGTTCACATATACCAGCTATATCTTGAGAGGCCTCAGGATAAATGCAGAGATGCTGAGAATCTGCTCTGTAAAATAAATCTCACAGTCAAAAACCTTCCTGAAAAATTCTAGACCAATATAAATACATTTTTCTCTGAAGGTAGGTAAGTGGATGTTTAAGACATGTAAATGAAATTGTTGAAGCAATATTTTGACTAGTTCTGTTATTTGATTTAAGATTTTTTTATTATTTTTATTTTATTTTGAGATTCCAAGTTTTTCCCTGTTTGGGATAGCTTATTGCTTTAATATGTGAAAAATATAGTGTTGATAGAAAATCATTTCTAGGATCATCTAACATTTACCTATTGTTGTTCTATGCAAATTCCTGTTGTATTTAATATTTTTAGAGGTACATGGGAAAGAAGTAAATGTCAGAAGAATCACATTGCTTCTGGATATGCAGCTGACCCTGTTTGTGACTCTTGAATTTTGAGTTTCTCATGCTCTCTGCAGAGGACATTTTGGCCAGCTTCTGTTTCTCATTACACGTTTACTTCTAGCTACTTCTTTTTGGGGCTCAGAAATTATTTCTTAATTTAAATAACTCATTGAGATTAATTTGGTTATTGTCATTTCCTCTGAATTTAAAAGAGTTCTTTTGTTCAAACGTGACTTATTTTTCAGCTCTTCTACTCTTTTTTTTCCAGATGTTCTGGTATAAAACTGATTTACCTGTGATATTTCTTCTTCTCCTGAGAAATTCGCATCTGTCTCCGGCATCTGTCTCTAACTTCATTTAAAAACAGTGGAGGAGGAACATTAATTTTATGGATATATTTGTATCACTGTATTTCCATCGATAAATCATTTGTTATTTCCAAGAAGAACCCGAAACCTCTACCTATCGATATTTTTCAGAAGCAGAGCTAATGCACAGGGGCTAAAAATAATCTCATGGAGCGAAAATGAAAAATACAGAGGAGTCAATGCTGTGAGTTAACACTGTCATCTTCTGCATAGTTTTACCTTTAAAGGGCCGAAGAATGAGCAAAGCCTTGTTTTGTTTCAACAAAATATATAGCAGCAATCAGTTCCTGTACAGCTTTGATATTCTTCCAGCTTAAATCTAGAGATTTCAATCACTTCTCTGGGAAGAGTGTAAAAACCATAAGCCCGCACACAAATACAGTCCACAGAAAGGGCAAATCCTCTCCCCAGAAGTTCCATCTCCTTTTTAAAGGCATTTGGCTCAGAAGACCAGCCCATGTAGTCAGATATTCATCAGTCTACGGTTTGAGGCATCATTTCAGAGTCCTTTGGTCTGACCAGGTAGGCCCAGCTGCAGATGTGGGGCTGTGCCTGGGTCCAGATGAGGTCCTGCAACCTGAGTGGTTGTTCAGTGCTCCATCCTTTGTTCACATCATTTCTCTGTTTTCTAGAGCAGACCAGTAGCAGAAAAAAAGGATAAAGCTGCTTCACACAATGAGGTTGAATAAATTGCTCCTTCTATAAAGTAGACGGAAAGTCCTGTGATTCCCAAACTCAGTCTCCCCATTCTGGGGATAGTATTGTTTTCTTCCACTGATCAGTTCTCACAACGTACTGCAGCAGCCGTGACCGAGAGGCAGTGTGTATTGTTGCTTGGGGCAAAAGATTGCACGGGTGTCAAAATGTCAAAATAGTTCCTCTGTCTGCTGTATTTACACTTCTCTTGGGACTGAGGATAGCCAAATATGCAAGCTTGCGTTCTCCTTCCACATTTACATCCTATTTTTAAATTGCACCTTTTCTGGCACCTGGGAGGGGTTAAACAGATATGTAGATATACTCCAGAAGGTGCATAGTCTACTTTTTTTGTACTTTGATATAAAGTGGGGCATCTGTTTTAAAAATAAGATGACTAGTTTGGGAGTAATTACAAAAATATTAATTAAAACCAGTTTGTCTCTCCAGTATTACTGGCTGAGTATTTCAGGTTTAAACACCCATGAGCATGGAGAAGACAATACTAATAATTAAAAAGGAACCAAAATAAGCCAGATAAAGCTTTTAAAAATTAGAATTGTTTTCTGTAATCCTCCATTTCAGACGCTGCATGCCGGGGCTCAGTCTTTGGATTTCTTTAATCATCTGGATTGTCCGGTTCTTCCTCGTGGTTTATCCAGTGCCACAGAAGGATTAAACCAGCATAATGGGCACTTTTTAAGTGTCGACATCTTTCTAATCAGCTTGACAGTGCTCTGGTTTATTCCTCCTTGTAAATGTGGGATCATGAAGATGCTGTACTGCATATAGCACCACTTAGTGGCAGACAGGCCACTTCAAATACTCTGGAAATCTAATCCAAGGAACTTCGTTGCGAGTGAGTAAAAAGAAAAGAAACCAAAACGAAGCAGTGTGTCCCTTTTTCCCCCTCTCTGACTATTTACATTCAGAACCTCAAATTTCAAAATGCTGCCAAGTGTCCCTTCTGCACAGCTGCACTTTGTTTCTGAGAAAAACAATCACACGTTTCTTTCTGTCCCTTTCCCTCTATTCTCTGTGTGTGTTCCTGATCTGACTGTGCACACAAAGCTGGACAGGTATCTTTTGCATGTGGCCATGACTGCCATAAATATTAGCTCCCATATGTCTGATATAAACAAAAAGGTGCTATTCTGAATGCTGATTTGCTTGGTTATGAATATGATGCATAGAATAGAAAATAGGAAAATAACACAAAGAGGATACATCCCTGCATTCAGCAACCAGAGATTATCAAAACAGTACAGGTAAGTATTTTTCCATGCAGGAGATTGAGTTCAAGGATGTTTATCTATGGTACTTGCAAGAATTTGTCTATTACAATGAATGATAACAATGTTTGCATGAGCTTTCTAACTTTTGGGATGCAAAGAAAACAAGTTAGCATTTAGGGATAAAGAAACCCATAGTAACATCAGTGCCTGGAACATTAAGACAGACAGACTCCAACATTTTCAACAAAATGTACTGAACCTTCCCAAAGAATACTGTGCTGTCATATTGCAAACCCTCCTGTGATGAGAAGAGAAGGGATGTGATTGAGACACACAAAGTAAAATTTACTTCTTTCCAATACACATTCTGGACAGGCAGTGGGAGGATACCAACATCAGGCTGAAGTCTAATGGTACCACATCTTGTTCTGTAACACAAATTATATTTTGTTGACTGTTTCCTGACAGTACTTCTAGAAATGGCTCTTTTCAAATCATAAATTTGTACATTATGATTATAAGCAAATCAGAAAACAGTAGTGCTAGAGATGGCAAATTACATTCATTTCATAAAATTCATCACAAGCTTTTGCTGTTTCTGTCTGAAGCCGTATCAGTTGTCCTATGTCTGATCATGTGCATCAGTTATTCCAATACAGTATGGAGAAACAATTTTTTCAATCAGTTATGTGTCCAAAATGCATATGCAATCGCACATCTGAGTTGTGTGTACAATTACGGGGAATCCATGCGTGCACTGGGTAATTTCTCACATAAATGCACTTAATTAGTCATCTGTGCCTGAGTTTTCCTATTTGCATACATACTTATGGCAATTTTGCATGCAAATTAAGCACTTCATATATATATATGTAAAAGTTTCACTCTCATCATGTTTACTAAACAGAAGCTTATGTTAGGTCTGGACTAAAATAATTGACTTGTCTGACAGTATACAATATAATGCAATATCTTTCATGTGGATAAACATAATGTCTGCATCCTGCTGAGGTTTTCACAGTGAGGTTATTACATTTATATCTCCTAAAAGACTTAAGGATCAGTTGTGTAAATGACCACGCCGTTGAGCTCTCTGGGTAGCTGATGTACAGCCTCCTCAGCTCAGCCTGTAACTTGTAGCAGGTGGAATTTGTATTGGTTGTTAAAGTGTTGCAACAAAAATGTCCCATCTAAATCCTGCTCTCCTTCCTAGGCCTCAATAAACTCTGTTACATGATTGTGCCATTTCCTACTGATGGATTCTCACAATCAGAAGTACTGAAACAATGTCACTTTGTTAAACCACAAGCTGCCTGCAGCTCATGCTAGAGAATGGTGCAGGAAAACCTCCCACAGCATTTCTCTCTCCATCCACTATCTATTGGAGTCAATCTTCGTCTTAAGTTTACTTGATTTTGGATGTATTTTTAGTGCCTACACTTTTGCTAAACAAAGTTCCAGTCCCACTTATGGAACTGGGAGCAGATCAGGTGATGTGAGACCTCAGGATCCATTTGCCAGTGTTAATAAGAAAAACACAAACTACCTCATTTGATAAATACACGAGCTCAAATAATTAATCTTTAGAGTTCAGATACTTCTAGACGCTGGCAAAGGCAGCAGTTACACTGCAATCAGAACTCAGAACTGCCCATGTGGGAGCCCCACCAACATCCAGAAATAGCATGTATCAGATGAACAGCTGAGTTCACCTACCAGAGGTACTTAGCAAAGTTTTAACCCATGTGAGCCTATTCTTTCTTTATGTGTATGCATGTGGGGAACTTGTAAAATTGTTATTATTTGCTCACAGTCGGTCCATATTATTCATTTGGTTATGCACATGTAATTCCTAAATAGTTCCCTTTCTTTTATTGCTAGGCTTTATTCAATTTAGGCATGTAATATTATTGGGGTTGGAACCAGATGATTTTTAAGGTCCCTTCCAATGCAAGCCATTCTATGATTTTGTGATTCCATGACCAGTAGAAATCTTCCATTTGATACTACCCTAATTTATAGATAAATCTGTGATTCAGATGTTCAGATAAATTTCATACACATCTTGAATTTGACTGAAGTTATATAAAGACAAACTATAAATTTATCACCACCTTTTTAAATTGGAAATGTGCTGAATCTCTTTGAGTGTGTGATGTTTTGTCATAAAGCAGTCTCCTACACATCTTTCCCTCTCTCTCCCCTCTTTCTAACTTTTGTCATTTTTTTTTTTGCTGTTCTATTACCAAAGTCCATAGGCTGTCAAAGCTGTGTCCTGTGAAGTGCTTTGTCTCCCAGGTGGTTTTTGACCCAAAATGCTGACAGCTCCAGAAAATGACTTATTTTTAAAAAGGTAACTGGCTTTCTCTGAGGAGTTCTGCCTCAGCATTTAGTATGCTCACACACAATTTAGAGTATCTGCTGGTGTGCTAAAACTGTTGGATGTATTCAGGAGGAGGAAATATTTGGGAGGCATACAAACAAGCTGAGTGCCACAAAAGGCAGAGTGCTCAGAATGTAACTTTTCATTAACTTTACCAATCTGCAATGAAAACAACAAACTTTTTTTTTTTTTTTTTCACCAAATAAGAAAAGAAAGGCTAATCTGGATCATTTGATTTTGATAGATGAAAAAATGTTTATTTATAAATATTGCTGCTTGTACCAGAGACCAGAGCAACTTACTTTGAGATCTGGTCTGGAATACATTCTATACATATGTACTTTTTAATGCTGATAGAGTTATGTCCACTAAAAAAGGAGTGGGGGCTGGAGGGGAGAAGGAGATGGTGAAGTGATGGGAATTACTGCTATAAACAACAAGAACAGAAAAAGCTGCAAGTCTGACAAAGTCCTCCTTCTCCTGCAGTCCCTGTGAGGACCTGGGGACACCAAGTTTAATTACATCGATACACATTTGCAATTCTTTTCTGTGCAATGAGTAGAAATTATATGTTTCTTTATATGTTAGATCCTGCCTGCTTCCTCTGCTGTCTTGCTGAATCTGTAAGGGCAAAAGTGGCTGAGAATAACACAAATTCCGCCTGCTTTTCATGCTTGTTTTTTAATACCACTGCTTTAACTTGCAATGATGTAAATCTATTAAACTTCTCAGTCTACTTTTCCTTACTCTTTAGTTTTTGCAATGATACAATAAATGAATTTGAGGAAAAAAAGTAGTAGAAATTTTACCATTCTGCATAGGTCGATTGTGTTTTACAATACTATACTGAGAATTACATAGTTTATGATGTATTACCTCATCTATGGTGAAACAGGCATCGAATTGGGATTTTAAAATTGATTTTAATATAGCCATTGCTGGCATGCTGCCATCAATGCCTGCAAGTCCCCACACTGGGGAGACCACAGTGTGCCTCATAACTGGAGGTCAGACTACACTAAAGTCGGCCTCCCCTGATCAGTGTAATTAACTGAGCAGGAAGGTTTGGTGTAGGGCCTCTGAAGTTATATTTTCCTCATTGCCATTCACATTACCAACTCAGAAGGAGAAGCAACAGGAGCCGCAATGTCCTGTTGAGTAGATAGCGTGAAAGAGAGAAAGTTCAAATTCCTTGGCATTGCACCATGTCTAGCAGGACTGAAAATGTGACTTCAAAAGATCTCTTTAACCAGAAAGATAGCTGCATCTTTCTCACCCTCCATACACAGGTAGCGCGTGTAGGGGAGTACAAAATCAGCTTAGATTGATAAATATTCTGTCCTTGTTCTGTGCTTTTTCCTGTGGATTCTTTCTTCAAATCACTTTCTCCTTGGTGACTCATGATTTTGTCTTTAAATTTTGTACTAGAGCCAGATCATAGGAAATCCAGAATCTTGAACTGTGTCCAACCATTCGTGTAGCTCCACTGATGTGCTGTTTCTTTACAGAATTGTGTAAGTGTACCAAAGTCTGGCTTTTACTGTTGCTTATTTTCCCACTGTGATTATGCTATTCCTACTCAGGAGCTTCTTTGTTTCCAATGTTGGCTTCTGTCTAGATCTAATGGGTCCACCCTTCTCTGACAAGTAATTTCTTCATAGCTTTGTCTTTTCTTTAATGTTGCTCTTCAATTTCCCCCTGTCCCATCTGCCCTGTACATCCTAAAAAGATCCCAAATGTGGAGTAAATCTGAAGACATTTCTTATTCTCTTGGGTTTTGAACCACTTATGCAAATTCATAATTTGACATTATTATCAAGCCAGAAGAATCGAATCATTGTTCCTCAATGTCTGTATACATGCATTCCTTTGTTATTCCTTTTGACATAAAACCAAAATTAGCAATAATGACTCTGATTCATCAGTTCAAAAACTATCTCCTACTTCATAAACAAAAAAACATTAAATAATACAGACAAAACCTAAATTTTGGTCTTCACATAGTATTAGTTTCTTTTTTCCTTGTTTTTCAGATTTTTAAATCACAACATTTATTTTCTGTAGCCTCTATGCCACAACTGTTTAACTGAATCCAGTGTAATGTGTACGTATCAGAGAACTGATCAGGTTAAACCAGCAGGAATATTTCCCAGATAAGGAGTTGAATTCAGACATCAGCCCCAAGCTAGGAAGGGAAAAGTCTCTTGAGACTTTGTTTTCTCACTTCTTGTCCATTTAATTTGTTATTCCCGTGCTTTCATGTACTTGATGGCTGCTTGACAATTTTATTGTGTGTTGTGCTGTCCCTCAGTGATCACACCTCCCTCTCTCTTTCTCTCCCCATGAAAACACAGCTCACATCTGATACTCATCTCCTCTAGCAACAGTTCTATTGTCCCCTTGATATGTACGTGTAACTCCCAGTGCTGTCAATAGGAATTACATATGTGCATCAAGGAGAGCAAATTCCCTGGTGTACTCTGTTCACCTCATTATCTTGGCACAGTCAGTTCTGTAGATGTCTCATCTATGAGCCTTTTATTCTCTTGAGCGTTGTGTAGTGTAGCAAGTTGGCTCTTAGGATCAGCAGTTCTGCTCTTGAGGTGTTTAGCAAGTTGATTTAATGTGCATGTAGAGTCTCTTAAATGTCTACATCCAGCCAAATCCACATATCGTAGTGTTCATATGTTAGATGGCGGAGCTTTCCTCTTCCTTTTTATGCATGAATATCAATTCATAACCAGTCTCCCAGCAGACGCAAAGTGAAGTACGACTCTGAAGCTAACCTTCCCAGCTAACACGTTTCCAGTCCCAGCTCAGACCTCTACACTTAAATGCAATAATTCGAGAAAGTTCAGTAGCTGCAGAAATGTAAATGGCAGATTTTCGTTTTCTTTAAAGTCCTGAAGGAAGGCATTTTAGGAATACTTCACGTTAATTGCTTCTAAACAAGGAGATGGCTGAAGTAGTAACTAATCCGTCAGTGAAGTTTTAACTCTTTCCAAAACGTGGTCGTTGTCAAGGGTTGAGGGAAGATGGTAGAGTGGAAACTTCCGTGCCTCTAAACCAGTGATTCCCACTGACTACAGAAGGGGTTTGTATTCTCCTTTTCAGATTATCTGATCCTTCTGGAAATGCCTTACTTTGGGGAGCTACCTGGTGTCTCACATAGAGGTTAATGGAAATGTAACTGGGAAATAACTCAGTGCATTTGCAATCATTCCATAAGCACAGAATCAGTAACCACAGCTTAGAAAAGAGGGATGGCAAACTAGTTTGGGAAAAAAATCCCTTTGCCATCAGATTAGAAATCCACTGTAAACATGTTGAAGAATTCTATCTTTTTTTCACTACTGCTCTGCCTTTTCTTCACAATCTGTTGTAGTGTCAGACTTATTTTGACAATACTTGTAGAACTTGTCATATTAACAAAGTTATCAAAGAGAGTGAACACATGCGTAGCAACGGCTGCAGTCCAGCAAGAGTCAAAATTGCTGGCCACAGGTTTGCAGAAGGAAATATTCATGCTTTGGTTGCACAGATCCAAAACATCCCCAGAAGTCTCCAGAGTAGTTCTATTCACGTAACAGCAGCAGCTGCCCTTCAGCCTGGAAAGATCTGCTGCAAACTTTGGAATTTAGGATAAAAATAAAAGGAGCACATTTAGATTATATGTATATATATATATATAAGGATATATTTTTTCTATCTTAGTGACATCTGATTGTTTTTTGCTTTTGTTCACTTGCTCCATAAAAAGGGGGTATACACTAAATTCAAGGCAATGATGGGGTTTATTTGATGTTATATAACACGCTCAGAAATACTTGTTTAAAAACAAAATAAACCCTATAATCCACCAAGGCTGTAAATTGGTGGGGTAGGAACAATCTTTTCATTATATGTGCCTACAGAGCTCAATACAATGAGGTCTCAGTTCGTCGTTAACATCTCTAGGTGTTAACACAATGCCATTAAATCTACTCAATAGCAAAAGATGCAGTCAGTGGATTTATGTGTCTCATTCCTTAGAAAACGTGCGAATCCAACAGAATAGTTTAATGGCTAGATTTTTCTGCCGCAATGTCTGATTTTGCACGTACATCAGATAGTATGCATCTATTTATGCAAATCAATGTTGGATTTATATGCACAAAATATACATGCCTGAGAACGCTTATTTGTGGAGTCGAGCCACATTCAGAAAGGGAAAAGATTGCATTCGGATGCCAGGTTCAGGCTGGATGGGAAGAACTGGAGCCAAACTTAGCACTGGAAATCGCAGCTTTCTGCTCTCAGAGCATCGCGCAGCACCAAGGACTGGCTGTCGTGTTCTGGGCCCATTTAGCAGTGTTAGCCATGCCCTCTGCTGATGTGCACAGGACCAGGCCTGACACACAGGCTGTGTGCACACCACCCATTCACACTGCTGAGAAGCCCATTCATTTTTCTGCCTATCACTTTTTTTTTTTTTTTTACCCTAATCTGGATGAACCTTTACTGATAGACGGGTTCTCCCTGCAGACGTGCTGCTCTGCCGTTCTCCCTTCTCACTCACAGCTCAGGTTTTCCTCACACAACATCCCAACCTTTCCCAGTCACACTTTTCCTTAGGGATCTGTGAGGTTGTCACCCAGACGTGTCGCCTTTTGCCCAGTGGCTGTGTCATTCCCCTGAGAACTGTACTTTTCCACTAGATATGTGACTTTTTCTACTGGCTCACACTACTTTTTCCTCAGTGGATCCATTTTTTGGCAACTTTCCCCCTCACTAAGTACATCCATCCCTTGAACGTGCTGATTTTTTCACCTCGCTGCGCTAGTTCTTCTGTCAGCTCCCTCTCCCTCCCCACGCACAGTCAGCCTCCGTTCCCCCACCCTCCCCTCGGCCCCGCGTGGCGGCGGGGCGGTGCTGTCCCTTTAAGGCGGCGCGTGCCCGCGCGCCGCGGGGCGAGGGGGCGGGGCTTGTTGGCGGCGGCGCGCGGCGGGCGCTTCACCTGCAGCCCAGAGCGGGCACCGAGGAGCGGCGGCGGGGTGCGAGAGTGCGCACGGTTGTCGTCGCTGTCCCCGCGCAGCGCGGCCGGAGCACGGCACGGGGCGGCCGAGTGCACCGCCACGGCCCGGCGGGCGGGCGCCGCCGGGGCGATGAGGACCGGCTCGCGGCTGCTGCTGGTGCTGCTCGTCTGGGGCTCGGCGGCGGTAAGTGGGGCGGCACCGGCGGGCGGGAGGGGGCAGCAGCCCGGCGCCCCGCTGTGCTGCCTCCGCTCCCCGACAGCCGCGGCAACTTCGGGTGTGGGAGCGGAGCCGCGTTCCCGCAGCTCTCTGCGGCTTTTCCCGTTTCTCCTTTTCTTATGATTACTATTAATTATTATTCGCTTTAAATCCGATGTCTCGGTGGTGCCGTTAAAACTCGTCCGCTACCCCCCGTTCCTTTTACGCACCGCCGGGCAAACTTCGGCTTCGCGGCGCGTCCCGGCAGCACCGCCGCCCAGCCGCCCTGTTTCGCCGGCTCCAACTTTTATTCCGTCCGCCCGCAACCATCCCGAGGGGCCGAGCCGTGCTGGGGGCTGACGGGCTGAAAAAGTTGACTGCTTTTTCTTTTATTTATATATATATATATATTTTTCCCCCTTGCCGAAGCGCTACCCGCAGCGCACCGCCAGTGCCCGCGCGTGGCCGCAGCGCTCGGTGCTGCGCGGAGCTCCCGCTGGCTCTGCTGCTCGCTCTCCGCCCGCGTGCCGCGGTGCCGCGCGGGGCTGTCCCACGTCTGAGCCGCTGTGCTCGCGTGTAGCACGAGAACGGCTGTAGTAATGGGGCGATTTCGGATTGGAAGCCTGTTATCTTCAGCCAACCCCTTTGAAATGTTTCCTAATTGCAACATCTTGCTAGCGCCGGGCAGAGCTCGCGGAGCCGCGGCTTTCTGGATCTTCCCGTGCGGTCGCTGCAATCCGTCTCCCGAGCTGGGGGTTCTCGCGGAGTCCGCTGCCTTGCGTTCTGCTTGCTAAGCAGCACCGAAAGGACTCTTCCCTCTGTCTGTAATGCGGCACTGCCCGCGGGTGTTGGAGGAAGCGCAGAGCCAGGTGTGTTCCCGGAGTCGCTCTTTCCCGGGGAAGTGATGCTCTGGTCCTTTAGCTGCACCACTGCTGGACCGGGGCTCAGCCTCACCGCAGCTATCTCAGGAGCAGCAGAAATAAAATCCCTTGTCACCAGCATTTGTTTATGCATCGATCACCGGGCAATCGCTGCGTGCAAATAGCTCGTTCACGTGTTTTCAACAAACGGGCTCTGGGACCCTTTGCGCTGGGACGGCGCGCTCCGTCCCTACGGCTGCACTGATTTGCCCCCATAGCAGGGAGCGCTCCTCGCAGTACGGCACAAAGTTGGGACGGAGCAGCTGAGCGCTGAGTCCGGTGCTGCCCCTGGGTGCCGTCAGATTACATGCGGGGCTGCGCTATTAGATGGCACTGTTACATTTCTGCTGGCCATCCCTCCACCTCCCCTAGAGCTGGGGCACGGGCTGAGCCTGGTAGTATAGAGGCAGCGGCCGCGTGCAGGGAAGGAGGGGGGCTGTCGAGGGCTGCAAGCTCCTGGGGCAGCCACGAGCTTTGGGGGTCCTTCTCCCATCCTGCGGCTCACTCTGGTTCTCGATAGCAAGACTTGGTGATCTCGATGTTGCAACACTGGGCCTTTGCGTGGCTCCAGGGTGAGCACTGCTCACTTGATGAATTGCTGCTCTTTGTTTCCTCCCTTCTTCTGACAGTGCCCAGTATCCAGCCTTCCTACAAACAATGCTTTCTGTTGTAGTCAGGCAACTAGTTTCTGGCCCATTTTATTTTTGCAGCTACAGTATGGATCCATGCCAACAGACAGGCACTTTAGCATAGATGGTTTCTACTTGCACGCTGCTTTACTGTCCAGGTTTGCCTGTGCTAAGCACTTCATCATTGCGCACAGAGCGTTGTACCAAACCTCAAAAGTCATGGTGTGTGTTTTACTTCTTTGATTTTGCAGGCACTCAATGGGGATCTTACAGTTAGACCCACATGCAAGCCTGGCTTTTCAGAAGAAGACTACACAGCATTCGTCTCCCAGAATATCGTGGAAGGGCAGAAGCTACTCAAAGGTAAGTGGAATAAAATGCTTTAATAGGCGCTGCAATAACTGTACTTGGGGAGGTGAAAGGAGACTTACAGATGCTGGTTGTGATGGTGAAATTGTCTGCAGAATTATGTTTGTAGGAGGATGAAACACTAAGTGGTTTACGTGAGCGCGGTTTTGAATACAGATGAATCACTCCAAGTTCACGTGCTGTCTGCTTCAGGTGCATCGCTCGCCTGTGCTATGCGAGGTCAGCACTTTGCTTTTAAGTCTCCCACTCCCACCCTGTCTGAAGGGACTCTACATTTGATATTTTAGAAAGTATTTTTATGTATGAAATTCAGAGATCCTTAAATTATCTGTGCTTTGAAATGCATGATAAAGCAGACGTTGTTGTTGGAAATGTGGTAAACAAGCCTACAGACATTCTGTTCACAAATGTGGCATTCATTTTCATTACTGCCCCACTGACAACATGAAAACACAGGCAGAAAGAAACTACCAATTAGCTTTATAGTAATTGGAGGATTATAACCACTTTTGTGATTGTAAACTCTGAGACATCTTCGTAATCCAAATAACAATAGATTTTCCTGTGTATTGATCTGTCTCCCTTTCAAGTTAAAAATAATTAAACTTTGTATTTGCATGATGCAGAAAATCGTTGTTTTTCTTGAAGATCAAAATCCCATCCCCCTCCCAGCCCCCTTCTTAAGTTTAATCGCCAGCCACTAGTGGATGCTACAGCAGTTCTAAAAACACAGCATGCTGTTGGAATGGAGAGCACAACAGGTTCCGATACCCTGCAAGAGGGATTGCAAACCCTTTGCTACTTTCTCCTGAGTGCATTTACTCTCATGCACGCTCCTCTGCCAGAAAGCCGGCGTTTTTGTCTTCCTGCACAGCCACCACCTGCTCTGTTACTTTGATTTCTAGGGAGATGGAGAGCTGTATTCTTTCTGGCTTCAGTGGAATCCAGGGCTGGATGTTTTCTCTCTACATGAGTTGGCAATCAGTTTTGTTTCTAAGCCTGACTGTCTTTGTTTTGCTGTTCAGGAATTCTCTTGACTGGCCTGGCATCAGCTGGGAGATGTTGGGGAATTTATTTGTTGCTTGAAAGGTAGCCAGCTAGAGGGCTGGACACAGACAAACTCGAGAGTAAAACAGAACAGTAAATAATAGAGGCATGGTACCAAACGTTTACATGTTTAGTAGCAATTTTTCCAAAACTAGAAGTTGCAAGGTCTTCCGGGCCAGTCTGTGAACTGAGAACTTTCACACATCTTAGCTTTGGAAGTCATCTGATACACAGCATCCTCCAAAGACTGGAAGATCACGTCGTTAATACACTTGCTTGGAGGACTATTTTTTTGTGTTTAGTTGATATGTTGCAGTGCATGTTTGTGTAGGTGGGCGGTAGGGATGGAGCAGGTCTGTTCAGCAATGAATGAAGGCAGCAGAGTGGCTGTCGTTTCATTTCAGTTGCAAGTGACCGCCTTGAAATGTGGAATTATATTTAGGCTGTCAAATTGATTTGAATGAAAAAAATGTATTTAATGAACATTAATTTTATCCTTAGGGTCCAGCTGTAGTTTTACATTCATCGTGGTGAAACTGCTGCTCATTTGGGGTTGAACTTCCCCCCAGATATCGCACTGCTGTAAGATTTGTGTCCTGGTACCACTGTCCCTGGTGATGTGATTTGTAGGAATTTTGTCAACTGAAGGAGAAAGGGGGGGAGAGGGAGGGAGAAAGTGCAAATGCTGTGTTTGCTAATAAGTGAAATACATGCTGCTGTTTATCAGAGGAAACAAATATATTTAATTAACTTGTGGGGGGAGGAAATCTGCTGCATAAAATCCTTTCTTGTGCTTGTGTTGTTCTTTATATTTTAGCATGTAAAATTGGTAGTTTTCCAGTTTAGGTTTAATTTTACTTCCTAACACTTGATATGTCTGAGGCATAAAATGTTTATCTCGTTCTTCCATCTGGGTGAAGTATTGTACAATAGATCAGACCAAAAATGGGTTCAGATTGCTTACATTAACATGTTTGATAGATTGACATATGTACTGTTTCACACCATCTTACCACGCAAAGCTTTGCTGCCAGCTACCACCATCTTATTCATCAGCATTCAGTAATTCATCTTTGGGCCAAGTGGGGCTGTTTGCACTGAAGAATACAAAACAGCAGATAGGGATTCACCTGATGGTCATTTCATGGGTTTGGGGAAAAGAGGTATATATAGTTTAAATTGCTCTCAGGGGTTTCCCCAGGCAAATCCCAAATCTGTGTGCTGTGTAAGAACCATTTCACCCCTGGGAAAGAGGGAGGGGGAACAGTTTGCAGAGCCTGAGGATGGGTTCAGCCTTGGCCAAATTGTCAACTGGGCAGATGTGATGCAGGAGGTCAGCCTCAGGTGCTGGGAAGTACAGCTACTGAGTGGTTGGAGGATACACCCTGGTCCTACAACTGGTTTCCCTTTTAAGCTTGCTCTAATTGTAGCAGCATGGTGAGCGTACCTAAGTAAGTGCCTAAAGTACTCTAGGTTTCAATTGAGTTAAACAGATCATGGCTGCTTATAATTGACTTATTCCAATGGAAATAGCTTAGTCCTAAAATTTGACAACAAGTGCTTTTACAGAGTCATTGTTTTATTATAAGTATCCCATAAGCTATCAACTACTACGTTGTGGTTCATCTTATTTGCCTGAGTCAGCTCTTTAACATCCTCAAAACATACAGATTCTAGCAGGAGCTATTTGTTACACAGTAATTAACTTGTTTATGATAAATGGATGGGAGAAATGTCATGGCATTTTGTTTTATATATAAATGAAAAGCATTTGCATTCTACAAATTTCATCTTAATTAGACTTAAAACAGTTTTCCCCAATGGGGCCACAAATACCACGTACTACACATCTCTGCCGAGCGTTGTATCCCAGTGATGGGGTATTAGCTGAGTTAATTCATGGAGCCTGCACCTTCCTCAGAAATGCCATCCTTGCATCTCCTAGCTTTAGCTAGAGGAGTAAAATCCATTTATTTTTGTCTGTGTTTTTGTTTGGAGGATAATAAACTGAGCGTTGATCAGTGATGCATGATAATGTTTAAAATAGGGCGTTTGGTTGTTTTCTTCCTTAGCCTTAAGAAAAAACATCTCAAAACTGCTCTATGACTGAGGACAGTTACAACTCAGGTATCTTTTTCCTCTTTGTTAATTATTAACATGAACTTGAAATGGTGAGAACATCGCTCCCTAGAGGTGGGGAGCACTGACACGATGTGCTGCACTGAGAGCAACTTGGGGCTGACTTTGGGATCTGTCCCAGAGCTGAGGCTCAGGTGAATGGAAGTGATGGGCAGGTGGCCTTATAGGGAAAGAGCCACGAGAAGCAGGGTGCTGAAGATAGTATGCAGGATGGTTGTACAAGGCAGGCTGATGCTCCGGACACTGGCTGTTTTTCTAAGATCTTTGAAGACTCCAAAAATGACATCTTTAACAACGGGAAGTTTGAATTTTATTAGTGAGACCATGGCAACTGGTAGTGAGTGTTAATGGCATTGTTTTTCCAGCCTAGTGCCATCATGGTTAACCCTGGTTACCTTCCAGAGATGCAGCTATCCCCCATTACTGGTGTGTGTCTCATAGCCTTCCATACAGCCAAGAGACAGCGTAAGCAGTGAAGGCATACGGCCCTTTTTTTTTTTGTTGTTGTTTTTTTCTTTGCTTCTCTTCATCTACAGTGATTCATGGTTCTGTTGCCCATCTGAAATAGTGCCTGTACCAATGTAGCAGGATAACTCTGCTTGTGTGGGCAGCTGCATTTGGGTAGGAGCGTGTGGAAGCACAGTTTGTTTCTGTGCAGCAGTCCGAATGAGCTGCGCCAGCTTCTGCTGCTTCCAGCACGTGTGTGAAAGCAAAGGTAGCCAAACTCCAGGCAAACGCATCAAAACGTAACTGTTTGTACACATTGGTTTTCACTGTCACGCTTCTTGTTTACAAACAAGTACAACATATAAACTTCACTGAAATAACTGTCTTTTTTTTTTTTTCTTTTTCCAAATGAATTCTACGTGGAGCCACCTCTCAGCTGGGTCTTAAAAGAAGGATGTTCTTTGTGGCTCAAGCCTTTTGTTCTCCCCTCAAAAGCTTCAGAATCTCCACTGTTCAGCACTTGCAACCTCTAACAGTTGGACTTAGGAAGGCTGTGTGAGTTTAGAAAACAGAAGGGATAGAGCAAAACGCCCCAGCCTTCCTATGGCAGTGTGCAAACAAATATTCAATTGAAATACAAATAATGGGAGGTGGTGGAACCTGAACAAACCTTTGCAAGCTGTGTTTGAGGCTGGTTGCTAGTAATTCACATGGCAATAACTAGGGATATGTACTGTACCTGCTTTTGTATTGCATTCCTGTGGTTAAGACAATGCAGGAAACTGAAGGTGTCCTGTGCATTGTGTTAGGCAGTGTACTGGCAGCTCTGCTTGAAAAAAGCCACCCAGCCACAAAATACTGCTGCGTATGTGATGCTTGACCCCAACAGAAAGACTGCTTTAGGTAACACGTCTAGGAGAAACGCTGGTGGTTTTGCTAAGCACCTACAGTAACAGATAACCCAGCAAGTGCTCAGGGATCTACAGGGGCTATTGACAGGAAACGTGTATCTGCAGTACATGAATTGGCTAATGAGATTCAATCCCCATTATGTGCATGGATTCCAACTTCTCTTGTGAGTAGAATCTACAGAATCCATAGGTACCTGCCTGCCATTAATTCCATATTCTGAGCACCCTCTGGGGCCGTCTGGGCTTTCTTAGGAAACAAGAATCATGAGGGATGCTGGGTTCATTCTGGGGTTCTGCCAGGCTTCTGTAGGGTTGCCCAGCATGTTGCAGCATGGATGCCTTGCTGCAGCCTGCTGACAGACCCAGTGCCTTCTGCAAGCTGCTCAGGGCTCGAAAGGAGCCTTTCCCTTCCTGCTTTCATAATTTTCTGGTCTGTGGTTCTGCATGAAAAGCAACCACCGAAGTTATCATACACATAATTAGCTTCACAGTTCCATAATAAAATCTGAAAGTAGGGAATCCAGATCTCTACCCATAACCTTTTTTCGTTCCTTGGAGTAAATAAAGGCCGAGAGGCATCAGCTCTCTGCGTTAGGTTTGTGCACGCTCATGTGAAGCTGTTTCTCAGCAAACTCTTCTCCCATTCCACAACTTCTTCCAAACACAGTTCTTCTTGTTGCAGATCAAACTCACTGTTTCAGTCGTGAGCTGCAGGGGAGGCCATAAGAAAGAGCCCCCATAGACTGGGGTAACTGCTGATGCATATTCATTTTCAACATTGTTCTTCATATCTAACTTCTGGCACAGAAATCTGATGTTGAAGTTGACGTTTTTATCTAAATAAAATGCCAGTTAATGAGACCAGAGTAGTCAATAGCACTCTGTAGAGTTAATCCCCTTACGCTGTTTAATAACTATATATATTGCTTTCTAGTTCAGAGCTTTGAACCAAATTCCTCAAACCCAAGTAAAATTACTTCTTTCTGCATTCTGGGAAAGCAACTGATTTTTTTATCCGAATAAATCTGCTTCCATGAAAACAGACTCGAGCTTCTCTTCCTTTTTTTTTTTTTTTCTTTAGTAGGTGGGGGAAACATTTTGTCTCTTGGAAATTGAAGATGCTTCAAATCGGGAACTCTGAACAAATAAGCATATAGATATTAAGGAAGAAAACGAAACCATTTCTAATGAATAATTCTTTTTTTCTTAGGGTGTTAGAAAGTAAGCCATGCCTGGATCAGTGTAAATGTGTTACTTATTGTGAAATACCTGCTGTCTTGAAGTCCAAACCAATAAAGCGAGGTCTGTTAAGGTTAGAAAATGTTAATTTCCGAGTCACTTCTGTGTTCGGAAACTGCTTGCTGCTGACAGAGCTCGTGAGCTCTGATCCCTCTGAGCAGATGCTGAAAGCATTTTGGAAGTTCTGTTTTTCACATGTGGTAAATGAAAATTATTTATTCCAGCAGTGAAATATTGCTTTATTTTCACTGACCTAATGCCAGTTTTCATAGCCTAATTCCATTGATATTCATGTGCAAGCCTGCTTCCTCCTTAATTTTCTCTTGGAAAATGAGCATAATATTTTTCAGGAGATTCCTTATTTCATTGCAGACTGAGGATTGTGAAGTGCTTAGTTCTGCAGTAGCTGGAACTATGCACAGTCCGTAGAATGCTGCCATGATTTAGATTGTACTTAAAAGTCTCATTTAAAGGATAAGAAGAGATTCAAAGTACAGAAGATATGATTTAATTAGAAATCTATTTTTTAATTTTTTTTTTTTTCCATATAATAGAATGAATTTAGGTAACATAGGGAAAGAAGGCTGTTTCTCTTCCTTTTAGGGGTAGAAATATAGTCAGAATTAATTCCTGCAGAAGTGAACAGAACAAAACACCCTACTTTGTACATCTGTGTGAATGTAGTGGTAGGAACAAAGACAAGAAGGCAGTGATTGAATATGGTCACTATTTGTGTTTTGGGACTCCAGGTTTGGAATAGTTTGACAAGGAAATTAAGAGGAGCCTTTAGCAGGGACTCCAGTCTTGATTTCTCCTACAGCCTGTTCCTGAATGCTCCTGGACGCTGTGATGGGAATTCATGCTGGATGGAGGGACTCAATCCATACCTATTTTTAGAGTACACAATCCTTCTGTGCACTGTTTGAAGGATTTGAAGAGCACCTTATTTCGTGTTCAATTTTCCTGTTGATGCTTAAATGACCACCTCCAAGTTTTTGCTTTTTGAGTCTATGGTCAGAAATGCCACTGGCATTTGATGCCATCAGATGTTACTGCCCAGAAAACAGTGATATTGTAGTACTTTGTTTAAAAATATTTTTATTAGCATTTTTGAAAGGAAAGGCTGAGAGATCTGGGGTTGTTTATCCTGCAGAAGTCTCAGGGAGATGTTGGCATTGCATGTAAATGCTTCATAGGATGATGGGGCTAGGCAGCACTCAGATGTGCACGGAGAAAGGGCAAAAGGAAGTAGGCACAAACAGAAGTGCAAGAAATTCTATTTATCAGTGTGAAATACCTTCTTTGGTAGTTGTCAAACATGCAGCCGGCTGCTCGGAGGGGTTGTGGAGTCATCTCTGAGCCTGGAGATGCTTTGAGCCCCAGGGCTTTGGCCATGCCTTGCTGCCCTGCAGTGGGATGCTCTTGGGATTCTGAGAGTGGTGATTGTATGGAAAATTAGTGATGAACAGAGATTTTCTGCAAGTGGAAATCAAATAACTTTAAATAAAAACATGGCAACTGTCTGCCAAATGAAAAAAAAAAAAAAAGATCCTTATAGGGAAATGGTATTTCTGTAACTTCTTGGAAGCATAACTTCTAAAGAGACTATAATTGAAACACCAGGGACCACTATTCTGCTGTTTGCTTCCATTAATGTCCAGACTTAACTCAGGCACAGTTTGTCTCCCGGCATAAGGAAATGTTACACTTAAATTCAAAAAGCTCTTGATTTCCTTTTTATTTTTAGTATAATAAATGTGGAACATATGGAGTTTCTGTTTTCCCAAAATATTTGTCATTAGTACTGGCTGCCTCACTTCTTTCAGCAGAATCTTCCCCAAGTGAGTTTTCCTGCAACATAAAAAATAGTTGAGTAGAACAAGATTTCTTTTTGCCACAGGCTTTGTGATTCTTCTTGCTTACATTCTTTGTCGCTAATTTATTTATTAATTTTGAATTGTAATTGCACAGAGGGAGAGAGGAGCAGCAAATGTTCTGGCATATGGGCTGCCCTGTCATTGGAAACGGAGATTTGCAGTCGCTCTTGCTGCCCTGTGCCTTATGACCCCAGGCTCCAAACTCTCTCTCCACCAGCCTGTTTAGATTCCTGCTTTCTGCTCCCTTCCAATACAAAATTTTAATTATTTTTGCTTTGCCTGCTTGCCAGCGTTTTGTAATAGAGAGCCAGTGGCAGTAATTCAGTAGTCTGCTAGTTATGCTGCTGCTCAGAGGGTCACATATACTACAGCCTATTAACATTAGCATGGTAATAGCAGCCGGTATGTGGAACGCGCAGTGGGAATGTTGGAAGCTCCTCCAAGGACCCTGAAGATATGTATGGGCCACCCATGATGCAGAAAAAAAATGCCCTTTCTGCTTTGAAATGAGCCAATCTGTGCGTTTCATGGATACCCGGCAGCACTGCAATCATTAAGGCTATTACTATGCCTATTATAAATCACAGTTTTGTAGCAGTTTGTAGATTAGTCACAAAAAGTGCTTTCAGTCTAAAATTTTGTTAGACTGACTTTGTCTAGAAGCAATTCCAATCCTTATTAAACAAAATTGTCTTTAAAATAATTATGAATATAGCAATTATCCAAAGATAAATAGTCAAGATTACAAAAATTGTTCCATAGAAAACTATGTATCCCTCAGTCGGTTTGGGGAATGACAAAAGACAGGTCGGTGAAACAAATGTGTTTTACTCATTGTGAGTCAGTAGAAGCCACGTGATATTTGGATTCTTGTTTTCTGAAGATAAAATATCCACAAGTGAGCTTGAGAAGATGTCAGAAAATAAAGAAATGTTGCACTTGAATAACTTCAAATAGGAGCTAATCTAAAGCATAAAATTTAATAACCTGTTTCTTCCTGGTATGGTCAAGGTAGTCATTAACGGGTGAATCCCTATAAATCAGCCCTGCCCTGCAGTTCTTTCTGGCAGGAGGACTTTTTTGGGAAGTCTCACTGATTTCACAGACCTGTGGTGTTACTGAACCTCTCACGCTCATTGCTGTCAGTTTGATGGAGCTTTGTGGACAACTAGCAGAACAGGGCTGGAGGAATGCAAGCTGCTTTTGCAGGTCCAGTTCTGGAAACCACAGCCAAGCAATGTCTGGCTTCCCTCTTTTTCTTTATTTTTCAAGCTGAAGGTCTCTTGCAATTAAAACCTGTTGCTATTTGACTTATTCATCAGAGAACAGTTGCTGCTTTTTGTTGGTTTTCTTTCTAACACATTTAAAATGTTTTCTTAGCTTGTGTTGGCTGAGCCACTCATTTGTGCCTTCTCATGCATTGTGCCCTCCTCCATTGAGCCCATAGCATTGTGTCCACACGGTGCCCTGGGGTGGTGTGGCTGTGCCAAGGCTGGCTGTGTTGACCAGGCAGGAGGGTTATTCACCTGGGCAATACTCCAGTTGATTTAGCCTATATGAGGATTGTTGGTTTTTTTTTTAATTTATTTATTTTTTTGACAGTGCAACGCTGTTGACTCATATTCAGCTTGTGATCCAGTATAACCTCCCACATCAATTTTTTGAAGAACTCCTGCCTACCCAGTTATTTTCTATGAGTACTGTTGATTAATCCTACTGAATTGGGTTACCTTGCTCTTCTTCCCTTGAATTCTATTTTTTTTTTTCTTCTTTTTGTTGATTCTGATCTGTGACTTAGGATTTGTTCTGAATCTTGCTCTTGACCTTAAACAGTGCTGCAGTTGTGCCCTGTTCCCATGTTGTTCACAGATGTAACAAACATATGCTGCATTCCTTTATCTGCGCTGTTAATAAGAGCATTGAGCAAAACTAGTTCAGAACAGACTGTTGGAGAGCTCATGTGATAGATCCTTCTGCTTTGGCCATGAACCATCAAACTTATGCTCTGGATGCAGTCATTGAAATATTTAAGATGACACGAGTGCTTTCTAATCTGTCTTATATCTTGAAGGTGTTTGTTTGGGATCTGTAGGAACACAGCTAAATCTAAACAATATTATTCATAAAGCTTGTTGGAAGACCCAACCCATGCTTTAATATTTTACTATTTAGTGATATTGTTGAAGTTCTCCTGCCATAACTCTGACTTCTATTTTCATTTTTAAAGTGATTTCATGTTGATTTGTGTGCTGGGGGTGGAAACGCCTTCTGCTGGTGAAATCTGGTTCTGGAGCATCTCTCTTCATGGGTGGAAAGGGAGAGTAGGATCCCCAGATGGAAAATCACATAGGGAGCATAGCCCCCCAGTAAAAGATCTGCTTTGAGGAATCATTACAGGTCCTGTATGCTTATCGTGCAAGAGACTGATTACTGCTGGCTGGTTGCATAGCTTCCTTGAAAACAAAAGGTTTACAAAATTACACAACTATTTCACTCATCTCCAGAAGCTTGCTTTCTCTTTGTTTGTTTGTTTGTTTGTTTGTCATTGGGGATGAAGAAAGATGTGTACAGTTGTTTGGAAAAAGGAGAAAGCATAGGTCACAGTAAGAATTCATGTGATGAATTCTTCAAGGATGATGACGACCCAAGGATTTCTTAATACTGTGTCCAAATGCTCATCAGGAGAAGTTTAGTGACCTGGAGATCACTGTAGATGCTTGTTCAAATAACTGGGCAGTGGATTGATGATCTCTGTGCAAAGTTTACTAAAAGATTTTTGTGTTGTTTGCCTAGAGTCTGAAACACTGAAAATGTAATTGAAAGTTGAAGGATTGGTTGCTATAGCTGATGGTAAGCAAGATGTTCTCACTGTACACATCAGCTTGGTTTCTCCTGACTGCAAACCCCAGCAGAAGGACTGTATGGGGCAGTCGAAATGTTACGTCTGTGTTAGACATAAAGTAGAGGTTAAATAGTTTTAATGGGGAGCTGATATGTGAATTCCCATTGCCTGAGTCTGTGCAGGGATTTCTGTGAGTGGTGAATTAACTGCGATGTTTTATCAAAGCTCAATGCAGACAATGCATTTGACTGAAATGATTTTTCTTCATATTTTCAATAAAGCAAAGTTTTATTTTCTTTTTCTACTGTGAATTGTGATATAATGTTGGTTGTATCCCATTAAATAGCAGCAGAATTGAGCAGTAGTAGCACAGCTGGTTTTACCTTCATAATATAAGTTTCATTGCCTTGGGAGACATGATGACAAAGCAAAGTTCTGTTAATGCAGCAGGATCAGCCTTTGACAATGCATCTGTAAGGAGGAGAATTTAACATCTCTGAACTGGCATTGCTTCTTAAAATTAAAGCAAGTAAGCGGAGAGGGGGTTGGCATGGAGAGATGTGGAATGCTGAGTGCTGAGAGGCCTCCTCACAGCTGCTGGGCTGTGGTTCCTGGTGCCCCTGGACAACTCAAGGTAATGAATGTTGCTGAGATGTGACGAGAAGATGAGATTTCTGCACTGGGGTCCTTTGTAAATGGTTTCTGACTAAGACATATATACCCACACCTCCAAGAGGAATGCATAGGTGATGCCTACTCCAAGAACCTACTGTTCCAGGGAGAGCTGTCATAAAAATAAATAAAACCAAGCTCAAGGTTATCTACCCAAATCAGTAATATGCGCTCCAAGAAAGTTAGTATCTGATGAATGTCATTTAAGTACCTCCCCAGCTAATAAATAGCTCAGGAGGTATAAAATTTCTAAAGTTGCAGGAGCCTTTGCAGAACACTTTTAAATAGGAGCCTTTGCACTTTTAAATAGGACTCGTTGGAAGCAGGAGGCTTAATACTCACCTGCTGGGAGCTGAATGCTGAAAAAGATATGGTGGAAATGGGGCTGCTTTTCTTGAATGTAGGCTTGTTTTGTTTTAAGCTTTTTTCAAGTTATGTGGCTTTTGATTTTTTTTTTTTTTTTTTGTTATTGTGTAACACATTGCCCAAGTTGCACTAGTAAGCAGCATTCTGTTTTGTTTTTTTTAAGTCTGTTCTGAAGCATTTCTGAAGGCTCAACTGGCTTTGGAGCGGGTCACTGTGCCACAGAAATAGCCTGAAGAGCAACTGCATGTCATTTTTCACATGGCTATGCCTAAAGGATCTGTTTGCTTTCAGTCTTAAACATACATCTGTTGCCTATCTCAGGAGCTTATGTACCAGAATGATTCTCACTTTCCTTCTGTTCTTTTCTCATCATGGTCACCTGTGGTTCTGCTGAGAAAAGAAATGATATATGTGCACGTTTGTAAGGCACAGTCAGTCTCGGGCAGAGAGCTTTTTTATTTCATTATCGAGCTTTACTTGACAGGTGAGCAAATAAGCAACAGAAGCTGCTCTGAGATCACTGAGACCTTATGTAGTAGTTATGAGTTTATTTAGAAGTCACAGCAGTCCAAACTCTGCCCCAGTTGGCTTGCTTCCTGACAAGCAATACCCCCTGCTTCTTTGCAGTCATGTGCTTTTTCCTAATTCCCATGGCAGTCACTTTTTTGGCACTTACAGTTAGGAGCAAAAAGTAAAATGAAGTAATACAAGGCATTTATTTTGACCCCGAGTTGTGACTCATAAATAGCAATAGCATCTGTGCTGATAGATTTTCATGATATATAATCAGGTTGAATGGACAAAGCTTTCATTCTACTGCTGTTTTATTTTTTTGCCATTGTTACGTTTAGGTAGCTCTGAAGGGAGGAAGTCTGTGGTTATGTATATTACTCATGGATAGCTCAATTTATGTAAGTCTTGTGAATTTTAATTTAGCCTTTTTCAACTAAGAAAAGGTTTATTTCCTTTTCTTGAGCTTTACAAAACTTTTTCCTTTCCAATTCTTGGTCTGTTGAAGAGTCACAATACTGCTAAGTCTGCGCTGTTCTTTTAATTAAAACACAAAAAAAGAAGAGAAACTTTCAGTGGATGTAAATCCTTATAATCCTGAAATGATGTAAATCAGTGCAACTCCAAGTCTTTGGAACTATTCTGACTTACATCTACCGAAAATCTGGCACATAATATTCCTGCTGGTCTTTTCTTTTACCCAATAGATGCTCTACACAGAGTTGGCACTACGAACAAAGCTTTCTCTTACTAAATGATAGAGGGTGGCACGGCTTCCAGCACTGCTGATTCAGCACAGCAGAGGCCATTTTCCTCGTTTCTTTGTGAGCTAGATTAAATTACTCTGCAGGCTGGACTGCAGCCACAGGCCATGGTTTTACAGTCTTATAACATGGTATCCCAGTCCGTGGCAACTGAGAGATCTGGCTGCACGCAAAGCTCTTCTGCTTCACTGCAAAGGATTTTTAGACTCATCTGTCTCTTTACAAGGCTAATGCCAGCAGTATTGAAAATATTTTGATTTTCTAGTTGATACATAATAAAATAAGGTTCTGTTAATTGAATAAAGGGATATCATGGGGATCAGGTTGGTATAAAAACTCCACTGTATTTGTTTGTCATGGCAACGTTTCTTTAGTTTTGCCTTACAGAATTACAGGATAATAAATGCTGTAAGTTCTTTAATGAATGTAGCACAACTGTAGTACCAGTGAACGTATCCTGCTTAAGCTTGGGGAGCTGTGCCATGAGGGATTTTTGGATGATTTATCAAAATGTTGGGACCTGGAAATCCATTTCTCTTTGTGCCTCTGCATGGGGATGTTTCTTGTCTGTTTTGTGTGGAGCTGGTATTGAATCCAGGATATGAGGCAGTGGGATGCACCTTGTTCATATCTGAGGAGCTGTGACATGGGATGTCTATGACTACAGCATGTGGGTAAACAAGTAGTTTTCTGCTCACTGACCAGCGCTGGATTCCTTTATTTGAAAAGCATAGCTGGTTCTGTTGTGCTGTCCAGTTGGGCTTCATGATCACATGTTATAGCAGTAATGGTCTGGCTTTGGTGGAGTGTGGTTGTTGCTCTGATTTACCCTCTTTCTCTAATGCTGATAATCAACCCAAGAAGCTTTCTCTATTGGTGAATGGAGAAAGTAACAGTTAGTGAGGGGAGAAAAGTCAAATGATTCAAAGTAAAAGCCATCATGCTTCCAGCATGAAGAGTATTTTAAGTGGATGTCATCTAATCCAGATGTTCAAGTGAAGTTGAGACCAGGCTTACAGAATTTTCACAATAGGTTTAGAAGTTTCACTCTATCTCCTCTCCCAAGTTTGAGTATTTAATCACATTGTTTTCTGGCTGTAAGGGGTACATGTGGTTATCTAATTGCATTTCAGCATTGTCCATGTAGTTTAAGCAAACAAAAGTCTCTCTCCTGATTATAACTTAAAGATGAATGTATTTTTACAATTAAAAATTATTATCCAGTCAGAATGTTTTTCATTACAATAATTCCCTGAGTGTGGTACAGAAGTAAGGTTCTTATTGCTGGTTTCAGTTCCAAAGCAAAAACTGACAGATAAGGAAAGTTGTTTCAGAGCAGTTTGCCCTGTTTTCTAAGACTGAGCTCCAGTCTCTCATTATCAGAAGTGTGGCTGAGCAAAGGGTTTATCTATTGATTTCTGAATGTATTGTGCTGTTATTCTAAAACTTCTTTCCTCAGTGGAATTTCTATTCAGCAGTCTCTAGTCAAACTCAGGAAAGTTATTTGATTTTGAAAGTTTGAACGAATAATAATAAAAGAAGTATTGATGCCATTGGATTTTTCTGAGCGTAGTTTTCTAGTAAAATATAAAAGCTTCCTCCACCTGTACATATCCTTGACAGTTCAGTACATTATCTAGGAGCAAAGCAGAATATGGAGATCACTGATGTTTTACTACCTGAGAATTTGCAATGATGGAACTTTTTCAGACGAAAGTTACAAGTTGTGGTGATGGAACAAAACAGAAGAAATTCTGAGTTAGTGCAGCTTTGTCTTCTCGTAAATGTGTGCTTTGTTTCTTAACAATTAGACCTTCCCTGCTAACTTTTTAACCATTAAAATCTAATACAAGAAATCCATTAGTGTTATTTCCTAATACGAGATACGTAGTAAGGGAATTACAGTGTATATGTGCTGCCTCTCTTATTTCTGACATTATTTACATATCTAAGGAAATGAATGCTTTAAAAGAGCAATAGCAGGAGAGTAGATTGTGTTTGATGGACATTTTAGTTAATTAAACATCTCTTTTTAAAAACTGACTACAGGAGGAAGCAGTTTTTTGCCTTTGAGTGGTCTGATATTTCTTAGCAGTTTGTACGTTGAGCAAGTGATTATGAAAAAAGGAGGAAATGGATGAGATGTAATTGGTAGCAAAATGAGGTCTTCTTCCATTTTGTGGAAACAATATTGCCTTGCTGAAGTTGGTTGTCTGTTGCCTCATGGTGCCCATGACTGGTCCCATAATAGGATTATACTGTTTCATTAGGATCTTGTCAAATTAAATCAAGGAAAGTGGACTTGTGTCTGAGAGAGATTCTTTGTGAATGTTCCCTCTCCAGAATACGGGAGTTGGTTGAAGATGGCAATATCTGCTTCCTTAACTTTGGAGGTAGGCTCGCGGTCTGTGTTGGTGGCATTTACGCTTCTTTCATGTGAGAAAACTAGCAGAATTTATTTCTGAATTTGTTTAAATGTGCCTTCTTCTTTTTTTTTTTTTTTTAAGTAGGGAGAAATGACATCTTATTTTACGCCTGGGATTTACTTTCGGTGAAAGCCCAAATCCAGGTTTCACTTGCTTTACGTTCCAAACTTCTTTTTTCAGTGCTGGGTGAATAGGGCACACAGGATTGTAATGATGAGCTGTTCAGGGCAGCTGACGTTACTGTAGCTGAGTTAAGAAAGCCCTAGCATGTGAGGTTGTGCTAAAGATCCAAGTTTTTGAGCCAGATAGAAAAGTGTGATTTTCTTTTTCTTAATCCCCCATGTAGAAATAAGTGGTCTAGAATATCTGAAATATCCACCAGTATCATTTCCCTGCTGAGAATTGGCTAACTGTGCAAAATTATATTGACCCGAGGGGATTGAAGTATAGAAGTGGCCGTGTGCTTAACGGCGCAGGAATCAAACTGTTTTACTGATAACATTTTATTGATTCATCTTCTCCTGGTGCTACAAGTAGCCCGAAGCTTCGCAGAATGAGCTGGCAATGTTTTTGTATTGTGGACATTACAGTATTGCAGCTCTTCGTAGGTATTGAAATTTTATTTATGGGCTGAGAGCTCACATAATTGTTGTGATTTGTAATGACTGAGGCTGCAGATGGGGCTTCCCAGAGGTTTCATTTCCAGTCAGATAACTGATAATTCCTCTTTTCTGCTTAAGGATCTGTTGTCCCTCCCCATCTCTGCAGCTGCTGAGGTTTCTCTCTCTGAAATGCTGAAGCATCCGACTTGATGAAAGTGCATAAAGTGATTGAAATTGCCTTAACGAGGCAGTGGAAATGTTTCTCGCCGTTTGCAAGGGATACTTTGTCCTTTTCATAAAGGAATGGTGGTTTCAATCAGTATTATGGAAATAATAACAACGGAAAAAATCCTTCTTATGACAAAGCTTTAAGAAAATGACTGGCTTAAAAAAAACACAATGGCAGGTTGTGAATTTAACCTGCATGTGTTAACTAATTAAATTCTTTTGAAGGAGCTAATTCCATGTATTTTATTTAATGAAGGCTTACTTAAAATTTTAATGATATGGGTCTTTTCTCTTCAGTCAAATGCCATGTTGACTCATGACATTATTTTTTACACAGTCTTCATTCTGTCATGAACAACAGTAGCTGAAATGTGAGCACTTGATAAATTATCATTAAGTTAGTGGATCGTAGTTGCGGATTTCTGTTACTGCAGTTCACTGTGATACAGATTGATCGTGTTGGACTTGCTGGTTTTAAAGGTACAGTGGTACTATTGATTACACTACTTTATCTCAAGTGTTTCATCAGCCTGCTGGCAGGCTTGTACCCTGCACAATTTTGGAAAGTACAAGCCTTTGTGCATATATTTGCTGCATATTTCATGCATGCACACATCCTTTTCTATTCTGAATACCCTGAAAGTGATTGTATTGCTCTGTGTTAGTGCTGTGCCCTCATGTGTGGCTGCTCTGTCCCAGGGCTCTGGGTTCCCCCCTGATGCTCAGGTCCTGATGAACCCTCCTGATGGAGGCAGCCCCGGGCTCTCCAGGTGATCTCTGAGACTGATGAGGGCAAAGTCAGGTCTACTAACATTTTATGTCTCATGATGCGTTTGGAACAGAGGATTCATCAGAGCTGTTGGTGTAATTGTTTGTGGCTGTGATGTATGTCACAAGTGATATTGGAAAAGCAAGAGCTTACATCTTGGATAGTCAAAATTTCAGACCTTTTTCTCCATTAACTTGAATAATGGATTTCCTTTGTACATCTTGGAAGGCCCAGACCTGTTTCAATACTAAATGTATTGGAAAAGGATTGCTGTCAAGTTTTGTCCATCTGATTAAATTCCCTTATTAGCACTGGAGAAGCAGTCCTCCCGAGAAGACATTAGATGAATAATCTTTCTAGCTTCTGTAGTTTACAATTGCGTGGCCTTTAATCAAATACAAAACCAAAATTCTATGGCTCTTAATCAAAAACAAAACTAAAAGTCCAACAACAAAACACATAAGTGTTACTCTAATCGCTCTTTGTGTGCGATCGGTAGTAATTCAGTGTATTGCTTCAATACAGATTGGTATTTCATCTGTCTGTGAGATGTTTTTAGACTTCAGTTATCACAAGTGCTCAGTGCTGGGAGGGCTCTGCCACCCCGTGCTCCAGGCTGAAGGCATTGCAATGATTCTTTTGTTCCCTAGTAAAGTTTGTCATGATTCCTTTTGACGTGCTTAGCCACATGTAAGAAACTTTTTGTCGTGAAATCCTGCTGATCTGCTGGTGTTGTTGTGGCCTGTCTTGGTGATTACTGTCCCTTCTCTCTGTATCAGAGAAGGGGAATAAAAGGAGTTGAGCAAAAAAGCAAAATACTCAAAGTTGAGTGAGAACCCTGAGGTAATTTTCTAGCAGCTGGGGAACTTACCAGGTGGAGGAAACTACCAGGTGAAACCAAATACACTTTAACCATTGAGCTTCCTGCCAACAGTTGTGCATTGGCCAAATATTATTTCTCTGACCTTGTTGAACCCGAGAGGCCAGTGAGAGGAGCAGGGGTGCTGCTGCACATCAGCCTTCAGGAGCACCTGTGCCTTCCATGTCGGAGGGGGAGGATGGAGCAGGTGTTAAAGGCTCACTTCCTTGTATGAATGGAAGAGGAAAAATTAGTAGTTTGGGACTGGCAATCATAATACTGGGTAACAGACTTCTAAAGTTTGCTGGAAGTTTCAGGAAACAAGATGTTTGTGCTAATTAGATTATCTGCCCGTATCTTTATTCACTTCTTTAAAAAAATTTAAAGCATCTGAAATGAAATCAAAATGTGGTAGAATATATTTCTTAAGTCTGCATGATCAGAGTTGACAGACAAGCAGCTATGAATCCTCCTTGTAACCATTTCCTCAAATACAGATTTATATTCTCTGTCATAGAATGAGGGTTTTGGGTTTTTTTTGGTGACAAATGTCTTTCAGATATTAATGATCCTGATCACTTCCAGATGCATGTGATGACATTTACTTAAAACAGAAAGATGTCTTAAGTGTTAACAATGCATGTTTGTGCCTACACATACCGGCTTACATTGGCTTGCCATGTCTTCATTTTCCTCTGTATCTACTACTATATCTTTAATTAAAATGCAAACAATCTTTGAGATAGAGAACCTAGTTTTCCTGACCTGGGTTTACAAACATCAGCAGTGGAATGCTGGCCAGGTATGGAATCTTCTAACTTCTGTCTTGAACCAGGCGAATAATAAAACAAAAAGGAGATGTAGTTGGGCAACTGGTCTATCTCCCGACCAGGAACTGTGGTAAAGCAGGTTGATAAGAACATCAGTCCAGAAATTTTTACTGTGATTTTTAAAGGACTCTTTCAGGAAAGGGTTGTGAGGAAGGAAGAGGAAGATAACTGCAAACTTTGCTTAATGAAGTGGATTCTTTAGTGTTGAAAGTATGTAAAGGGAAAATAAATAGAAGCAGGGAGATGCCCACTGTATGTATATGTGTAGCCAGGTGGGGGGCAGCAGTGGCCCCCCCACACTGCATAGAGGCAGGGGCAGCAGGTTGGAGCTGACCCACAGCAGTGAGGCAGATGTGTGGAGAGGATTCAGGGTCACTCTTTGTAGTCTTGAAAAGGTGGGCCGTACAGCACCAAGGAGACATAAAGAACCCTGCTGTAATCATGATGCAAGATAACTGGAAAGCCAATGCAGGCGCTTCTGTGCTGTCAGCCACTGGTGTACATTTTACTCCATTCTCAGCTTAATAACTTGAGCTGAAAATCTTTAGTCAGGAACCAGCTGATTTCTTTGTTTCTTTTCATTCTGCTTCTACATGAAGGAATGAAAGGAATGCTTCATAGACGTGGAATTCAAATGTGAATGTTCTGGCTCATTACAGAAAGCGACACTGCCTACTTAAAAGAACAAAGCGTCAGAATGATAGCCTATCTGATCACCTGCCTAGACATACTTTTATCAAACTTGGAAGCCCCATTAGCATGAATTACTTCCTACTATGTGTGTCCCTCACCTGCGTTTGTCGATAGCTAATTTATTCTGAATTACTGTTCATGAGTTGGGTGTGCTGTTCCTGTGAGGATTACTTTGAAGTAGTAGTTTTTCATTTATGTCATTGAGTCCGTTTCTGTTGCAGTGTCTGTGGTCACATTTGGTTTTTAGGTAAGCAGATGAAGGCAGTTGGAAGAAGTAGGAGTGGGCCTACTGTATGGTATGAACATCTGTGAAGAATGAAGAGAACATTTAACAACTGACCCCACTTTAGTATCATTGGACCAGCCAGAGCTTGGCTGTGACCTTTGAAATTTGTCTCCATTAAAGGATTTAGCAAGTTCAATTTTAGGGGTTTTTCCTTCTTCCCTTACTTCTGAATGATAGTGAAGCATGTGCATTTCTGTTCCAAGGCATGCCTGAAACCAGAGACCAAACAAAGGAAAAACAATTTAGGAGAACTTAGTTGAGTGTCCACTGGATTTCGGCAATAGTTTATATCATGATGTTAACTTCATTTCAGCAGTTGAGTTGCCATGACCTTAAGGGAAACTCTTGCAGGCTGAGCTTTCTCTATTTCTGGGAGAAGAAATGATGTAGTTTATGCTTGCATGTTTTTCTTCCATATATGGTTCTCACAAATTTGGAGGTCAAGGGCAGAGGCTAAAAGTTTTTTTTTAAGGATGAGAGTTATGGGATGGCACTTCCGCATCGAGAGTTCCTAATAACAAATGCATTGGTGCTTAAAGCTTTATAACAGTACTGTGGTTCAGAAGATTTAAAAACAAACAAACAAACAAACCCAAAAAACCAACAACTCAGAACAGTAAGAACAACAAAATAAAACCACAAAAAAACCCCAGTGTTCCCCTCTTTGCTTGCAAGTGTCCATGAATAGCAGATGGCTTCATCTTTACTCTTTGATGGGTAAATTACAGAGGTCCATTTGTTCCTGACCTCCATCCAGTCAAGTAACTCCAGTCTTCAAGATATTTCTTGATAGTCGTGGAAGATTTCATGCCGGGTGGAAGATCAGTTCAAATTATACACACACTCAACTTTCAAAATGCTCTGGAAGCACTTCTACAGTTGTTCCCAACTTTAATGATGCACACTTTAAACACGGTGCTAACCCAAGCAGCAATAAGGATGGGAAAAAAAAATTCACAGGAAGAAAATCTTTGCACATGTTTACAGTAAAGCCAAAATATTTGGGCTGTGTTTATTTAACTTCAGTGCTCAGGGATATGTCACTTTGCAGAAATGATGTTACTGGGCTAAAGCAGTAAGTAGCATGCAAGTGAAGTGGCAGAACAAGACATACTCAGCTGGACTCAAGACTGTATTATTTTTACAGGTTGCTTATACTGCTGTTAATAAAGAGGGCAAATAACTGTAGACAATACTCTTTGCTTGCCATTAATTCTGGAAGTATGTGCCTTTAGATCCCAAAGCACCTGATTTGAATGTGCAGTTGGGCAGCCAGGTATCCTGTAGTTAGCTTTTCTCATCTTAATTGAGTCTGCAGTATTGTGTCTGCGAGTTGGAAGCTTTCTCTTGAAGATCATGCCCCAAAACATGGAGAACACACAAGCTGTCTCACTGGGGGATTTTTGTTTGCTTTGCTTTTTTTTCCTCCAAATTCAATCAGTCATGCAAGTAAATATATAGGCTTTGAAAGTATGGCCTGAGGAGTCTGACACTGGCCACTGGTTAGTGGATTTTTGCTTAGTAATTGCTTCATCTATTCAATACTATTGAAAACACCCTTGAGTAGATTATAGCTGCAGGGGAACAACACTCTAAAGCAGCAACCTAATTAATGAATCTCATTGCCACTTAGACAAGCATTATGCAGTTGGCCTTGGTTGTCAGTATAGATCTGTTCTTATGACATTATATATTTGTCCAGAAAACTGGCCTGATTATTACAAAAATGAATAAAGTGGATTTGGGAGGCTGTTGTGTAGGGTCTGTAAATGAAGCTGATTGTATGTTCAGCATGCAGTCACATTCCTGGGATTATTGGTGTCACCAACATCTTGTGGCTGTGCGGAACAGCAGATGAATTCTCTTAGCTTTTATCTCAGTAGCCGTGACCGAGATTATTCACTTGCATTTAGATGAAGTGAAAACACAGTTGTCATAGCCAGAGACTGAAAGCAGGTAAATTGTTTTCACATTTTAGAAGGGAGAGCAAAATAGAGGTAGAAAACATGCATTTTTTTCATTTAATATTTACAAAAAACAAAAACGAATCTTCATGTGCTTCCTGTGAGCACCTGGATTTTGTAGTCTGAGTGGTGGATGAAGTGTTTGTCCTCACTTAAATAAATTGGGCAGTAGCACCTGCTAATGATGAGCCTCTTCTGAAGAGTGTTTCTTTAATAAATGTCATCATAATAGTCAGCTAAGCTTTAGTCTCTAGCTTTAAGAAAAGCACGCTGTTTGTTCCTGACATCATTCTAGAAACAAAAACTGTAACTATGGGTGTGAGTTGGAGATTGTTTTTAGCTGTATTAATGCCACAGATGAACTTACTGGCTGGTCCATATATAAAAGCATATATACGTTTCAATCAACTTAATTAACTTAAATCAATGACTGTAACAACTCCCTCTTCTAGGAGAGGTTCTCTTCCAGAGCCCAGTCCTACAACCATGTGCTATGGCCTCTGTGCATGGGAGACCCCATGTTAAGGGCCCCAATATTGCATATAACTCCTTTACATTTATGCAGTGTTTTAAAATGTAATTTTCTGCTTCTCTGTAGAGATTCACTGAAACCTATGATTTCTATTTAAGTTTACGAGACTTCTTTGAATAAAATCACTTCCGTTAGTGAATTCCTCTGATGCAGTTGTGGATCTTTAATGTGATGTGGTCACTGGACCTTGTTTCTGTTCTCTGAAGTGGCTGTATCACATGACAAGTTGTTTTCCTGGGGTATCTTTCCTGTTTTGCATATCAGTGATTACAGGACATCTCTGCTCCAGCCTGTTCCTGCTCTGGGAGCTGTACTGGGAAGCACCTACCCTGGCACCAACCCGCCCCACTTCTAAGCATTCTTTTCTGCATCTTGGCTGCTGGTCCCTGGGTGCTTTCTTTGTTTTTTTTTCCCTGTGTAATGTGCCTAAATGGGAATTCCAGGAAGCATTTTTAATACATGCAAGTGGCACTTGAATGGGTAATTTTATTAACTCCGGTAGACGGTCAGTGAAACATTCATTGCCTTCTGGTTTGAGTAATAGAAATACAGTTAAGCACTTGTGGGTATACATCAGGAAAAAGAAGTTCTCCAGCTTTTTGAATCGCCTTTCAGTAGACATGGCCACAACACCTTTCAGTGCTGGCCAGTCACTTTCATGTCAGTGAGCAACTGGGTTGAGGATTAGCCAGCAGAGATCAATTAAGGATACTGGGGGAATGCTAGGACTGAAATACATGCATTTTATTGATCAATTGTCCTGTGCAATCAGCATCACTACAGGTCAGTCTTAAAGCTGTGTGAGAACTAGATGGAAGTTCTTTTCTACTCTCACATGTAGTTTGAATCAAGAATGAAATACTCCAGCCAACGGAGAGCACAGATGAATGAGGTTTAGAATTCCAAACTTTGATAGAGCACCAAGCTAATTAATAAAGCATAAAAAGTATTGTTAGCATGAATATACTCTGCATTGCTGAAGATCCATTATTTTATGTAGTATGTTTGTCTTAAAGCGATTGTGTTACTAATTATAAGGCTCACTAGTCTGTTAAACAGGAGTTCAAATAATTATAATTTGTTTGCAGTTCTCACCCTGCATATTTCCATACAGTAAGACAGTTATTTGTTGAATGGTTGGTCTCTTGCATGCCTTTTTATGTGTTTATGAGAATTCAGTGTTTCAGTTTTGTTCTACATCAAATATTTCCAATTTTGTTGTTTTCATTCTGGCAGCATGTTGGTAAACTGAAGGATAAGGCCGGAAAAGGGGAATGAGTGAGACTCAGGATTGTAACTGAATGCAAACTACTGAAGTCCATAACAAAATTCCTTTTGCTGTCAGCTACATTTGTATAATGCATTTTGCATTAGAAAACCCATATGGATAGAAGTTCTTTAATGCTCTTAGCTACTGGGTATCTTGAAGGAGCAATAAACCTTACAGCCAGTTCCAGCCTTGAAAGCAATTTGAGTCCCATGGCTCTCAAGGGAATAAATCGAAGGGTGAAATTCTTAAGACTTTCCTGTGAATGCTCAATTTAGAGCATCTTGGAATCAGCAGCAGGCATCTAAAACCCTCATGAACTTGAACACCCAGTGAATGGGTTATTTAATGTTAGGAAAAAATTGTCAAGCTTTTCTAAAAAGCTTAGAAATTTGAGGCTGAACTACAAAGTTACTCTTAGATCTAGAGCTGTACTTCAGGAAATGGCTTGAATGAGAAGGCAACGTTAGAAATTAACTCTTTGTTTTATGGCCAAAAAAAGGTAGGTAGAGTTGTTTCTCTGAATCTACTTGCAAGTTTGCTGAAGTTTAGGTAGCAAGATGGGTTCCCTGAAAAAATACCACCAAAAAGTTCCCAATCTCAGACTTAGATAATAGTTTCTGAAAATAGCTGGGCTGCCAGAATGTCACTATTTGGAATGAGAAGATTGCTAAGGGGAAATGGCAAGTAATAAGAGGCCTAAAGAGACACGAAAAGCTAGCAGCTTCATTTTACTTTGAGGGAGAGAAAATTGCTTAGCACTACTTATAGCAGCTTTCATTCAAAGATCTCAAAGCTTGCTGAACCAAACATAATTATTTGAAGAGAGGTATAGACTAATGATCACTTCACTCATCACTGAATTGCAGCCATCTCTGTACTGGAGCACAGTGGCTATTTGGCAGCAGGCATCAATGTGATCTCGTTGCTCAATACGTGAGGGTAAAAATGAGAATGCAGCTGGGAAGAAGCTGGGGCAACAGAATGCACTGACATTTCTTCAGTTAAGTCTGCAGACGTTGCTCTTAATGTAAAGAAAAACTGCAAGTGAAGGTACTTAATCTCTTCTGACATTCACATTTGCTATTCTGCCCAACTTGTCCCTTATTAGGAAAAAACTTGGTTCTTGATATTAAAATACCTCAGTGGAACTGTTGTATTTCTTAAACTGTGATGCCTGCACAGTTGACTGTATTACGCCTTTATACTTTTTATGTAACTGCATTTGTCAACAGACTCAAAGGACAAATATAATTTAGCTAGGAAAAATAACTAGATTTTGTTTTTCTCATGACAGGGAAAAATGGACTTACGTGGTCCTTACTTTTTGGATGATTTTGTAGTTTTTTTTTCCTCCCTCCCACAGCCTGTTTCACATAAAGACAGGAGCTCCGTTTTGATTTACGTTAGTGTGAATAAGCCTCCACTGAGATGCACACGTATAGCCCCCCTCTTACTGTGAGTGTTCTAACTGCACCTGGAGTGCTGCTAAGGGTGGCAATGGGGCTGGAGCCCTGTACCCTGTGGAGGCCCTCATAGAGTGGGAGCAAGTGATTAGCTCCACGTTAATGGAATACTTTCAGTCCTGCGAAATCTTTGCAAGTGAGATATTGTTTGATCACCTCTGATTATATATTGTCAGGCATTTCAGCACAGAGCTGTGTTTATGCCAAGTGCTCTGAACCAGAAGGAGAAGGAAACTTCCTAATGACCTCCTGGAGAGTCAAGCCCCGAGCATTAGGTCTACAACTGTTTTTTCATCTGATGCTAGGCGGCTCTAAATAGGTCTTAATGCAGCTCCAACAGTTTATGCTATTTAATAAATCTAATCTGTGAAACAGGTCACGTAGAAAAACTAAAAACTTTTCTTCTAATTACAGTAAGATTTTATTGAATGCACATTATACATATAGATCATAATACTTATTAAAAAAGACTATTAAGATTTTACAGTTCAAGATTTTACAGGCGGTGGGAACAGTGGAAGCCTAATGCTTTCTGAGAATCATATCTGCATTAGCAAGATAAAGGACAATTTAGGAAGATTACAAAAGCAATGATTTAGAGTACAACATAAAAATCTGCTGAGAACTAATTCGCAATGCCAGCTGCTGCTAAGCTTCTTAATCTTTATCTAGTTCAATTAAAATCTGAATGTTTGGGATTTCATTAACAACTGGGGACTTGGAAATTACATGCACTTTTACACTGTATTCAACTGCTTATGCACATTATTGGAAGTTGCCCAGAATGTCTTCAGGTAGACTGAGATATAATTAAAACTTAAGTACTTAAAGGATAATGCGGAGGTAAAAGAGGATTATTTTAATTTTTCTGTCAGATCTAATTGACAAAAAAAAAAAATCTTGCACAAGTCAAAATGATTTCGGACCAGTAAGAATTTTATTGCAAGTGATATCTGTGGCTGATTGTGCAATCAGGTGTGGATCAAAGAGCTCCACTGGAAGGCAGAGGGAGCTGGGTGTTGTGTTGTGGCCCATACCGACTGTATTTCTTGTGGGGAAGGAAACTCTTCACTTGTGTTGCTCACTTCTTCACCGATGTAACCACGCCACCATCAATTAATTATGCATTTCAAAGAATCTGCAAGTAGGCCTTTCTAAAATTAAACTAAGAAAAGTGATGAACAAGCTTTTAATCACTTAATACTGTGTATAAAAAAAATAGTTTCTTTCCATTAATTCTTCAACAGTAATTTTTCCAATTTTTTTTTCTCTCTTTTTCTTCTTTCCTTTCCTTTTCTTTTTCTTTTTTCTTTTTTTTTTTTCTTTTTTTCTCTGGGAGAGATTTTGTCATCTTTATCACACCTGTTGTTTTCAGTTAGTGAGATGAAATAGAGTAGAACAGCCCTGCATTTTGAAGCAGATCTTAGAAAAACAGGTTTGGTTACTTGAGGATGCACAGGAGTCCTGTCTGACTTCTCCGTGTGATGGAGTGGGTCCTGCACTGCAGGTTTCCCTGGAGAGCAGAGGACAGAGCTGGGAGGGTCGTTCCAGGTCAGGGACGATTGAGAGGGATCTGCTGCCTGAGCTCAGGGTCAAATTCTCAGCTGCTCTGACTTTTTCTAAGTTTCAAACGGGATCGGATTTCTTTCTCTTTAATTATTCAGTTCCAACGATCTTAGGTACCGTTCTGGGATGTGGAGATAAGAACATTTTCAGAAAGAATGAGGGTAGTGAAGGTGGTGGTGATGTTTCTCTTTAAAATGTTGAAAAGGTGTATAGGTACTGCAGGATAATTGGTACATGATTTAGACAGCCCAGATGTGTTTAAACGGTGTGTTTTGATCAAGTTAACTTTTAAATAGCTATAGTGATAAAAAGAAATTGTTCGGCAGTGAAGTTACTTAACATATCTGGGGAGATTTTGTTAACTTCTGTCATAAGAAATTATGATGCTATTAGCAGGAGAAAACAGTGAGGTTTTGTGAGGTTTTGTCTGCCCAGCTCATTGATCCTGAGCTCTGTTGGTACAGCTGCCCATCCACATCTCCACAGAGCAGTGTGTTAGCAGTACGATGCACGCATTTTGAATGGAAGGATGCCATGTGGAAGCAGAGACAGAAAAACATCTTTCACCTCTGCTTCGGAGCCTTATGGCAGCCCTCTGCCATGACCAACTGTGCGCTTGAGCATCCCCACAAGGAAGGTGCTGTGTGGGTGCAGAACAGGTTAAAGCACGCCTGCTGCTGGATCCTGGAGCTGCTGTGGGCAGAGCAGGGCTGGGTCATTTCTCTCTGGAGCTGATCCCATGACTTGAACAAATTCAACATCTAGCTATTAGCCTTCCTCCTGTATGGAGCCCAGTGTGCTGTATGATACTTCAGCTTTACGGTTCTTAATTTTCTCTACTGTGTGCTGGGCAACGTGTTCTCAAGAGAGCAGAAAAACTGTTCTTTCCTCTGACTGTTGAACATATTTAGAGTTATGTCTTTAATTTTCTGATTTTAAAATGGATCAGGCATTAAATAGCCACCATGGCACAGTGATCAGGATGTGAGATTTCATTCCTTGAATTTAGGTGCTTTTCAAAATGTGGGGATTTCTATCAAAGATGGAGATTAGCTTCCTTCGCTTCTTTCTTTAGAAAGAGAATGCTTAAATAAATAAAACGAAGAATATTGATATATCACAAATGGAAACAGTAAATGTGTCGCTAGGGAGATGAGTGGGAGTTGAGAGCAAAGATAACTACAGATATGATAAGTATCTGTGCATTTGGCTTCAGATATGAAAATCTGTGCCACAGATTGATCCTAGAGGAGTAATAAATACACATTATCTGTAATTATTCTCAAACTTCATAAACCTTACTTTTAGTAACGTTCTTTGCATCACTTTTTTTCTGAGATCTATTATTTTTATGACACTGTCAAGCTTTTTAATTTTAATTTTGAGGAAAATTGCTCCAGCTGTTATGGATTTTGTTTTAACTTTCATTTCTGCCATTCTCTTGAAAGCTGATAAACCATCCCACTTTTAATCTCTTGAGGCTGAGTTTCCTTTGGAGAGTTCTGGTAGCAGCTTGGAAGGGTTTTTGTATCTGAGCTATGCCTAAATGTTTTTTTTCTTCTTTTGTTTTTTTGTTTTTCTTATATTTTGTTGTTCGTTTTCTACTTATCCTTTAGAGGATTGCAGGCTGTGAATTTGAAACTTCTTTTACAAATGCAATTTTAAATGTAATTCCACTTTACAGTATTGTCCTTTAGTGGGAACTTGATGAGATTGTAATCACCAGGTCTTCATTCGTGTATACACCACGCTTGGGGGATTCTGCAGTGTTTGAACCTTGCAGAACTTTTACTGCAGTCCCATCTGAGAGTTTCATCTGTGGAGCCCCAGTCTTCTCCCACAGGACACAAACAGAAAATAAAATGGAAGTGATGCTTCTGAAAGGCAGTGGGATTTCATGTCTGGGCATGTTCAATAGAGGAGTAGGGAAAAAATGGGGTTTGAGGAAGTTGAAGAAGTACATTTTGTAGATGTGGGAGCTGACTTGGCATTAATCTCATACAACACTGAACCTGTGTTTAAATTTTGTGATATAACCAATATTTAAAATTGCATCTTAAAAACATTTATAACAAAAATTGTTGTCAAACAGGAAAAATACTCTTGTTGAAGGTATTACAAAGTGTTCTTTTTATCAATGGAGATAGTAGCAGTGTATTTGCTACCAGCACTCTGGCTGCGTGTTGAGTTGGGATCAGCATTGATATTGAAAGTGCTACTGGGTTTCTTCTGTTGTTAGAAATGTGATCACATTCTGTGATGTCCCAGGGTCTAAAGTAATCAATAATCAACAGCAACATTTCAAGTGCAGCTCTTTTGAAGAACAGATATACAATAGAAATTAAATGTATAAAGCAGTGTACTCTTTTGCATATCTGTTAATGTCCATGTCTTATTACATGGAAATGCTGATAAGTTTCTTGGTTTAAAATCTGAGTATTTTATTTTCTTTACTTTCCTATTAACAAAATAGTGCAACTTATCCATGTCATTGTAATTCTCCATCTCCTCTTCCGTAAGGTGTGTACCTAGCTGTAGGTGCTAAGCCATGTCTGCTCAAACCAACCAGTTTTTGTGCTCCTTAGCTGATATATTGTGGTTCTCTTTCCCAAAAGCTGTGCAGCGTTTTTCTCCTCATGTATTCCGAGCATATGAACAACTCATGGGCACTCTGGTACAAGATGGACGCAGATGCGCGCTCACGTTCCTGTCACATGTATCTGTGGGATGGGAGCTGCACTTGGGTTTTACCTGACTGCTTATGGATGTATGGGGAATTCATGAGAGAACGAGGACTATGAATATTAGTGAAAACCTGACATATTTTACTTGTCCAGAAGAAAAGAAAAAAAAAGGCAGTTCTCAGTTGAATGTCTCTATCCTAATTTTTTTTTTTAAACTTGGTAATAAAAGTAATTGTTTGAAAATTACGAATTAATAGAATTTTTATCCAATTATTCTCTTTGGAAATTAAGTAATTATGTAAAAGTTGTGAATAGCTTCCATCTTCAAATGAAGTATTATTATTTTTTTTTAATGTTGCGCAGTTTTAATTTCAAATTTTACATTTGTTAATGACTTATTTTTACTGTACCTAAAGATTGCCATCTACTGGCATATCTACTGGCATATCATAGCTTTGGGATCTGGTATTTTGGGGTCTGTTATTGTTCATAAATCTGAAATTTCAATGAAGCTATTTTCTCAGCTGATTTTGCAATTGCTTTTTATTTCATAGGATAAGGGCAGTAGTTAGGGAAATGTTAACAGCACTTACTTTATCATGCCAAGTACAGTGCAATGTGTGGTTAATTAAAAGCCCATTAGAACAAAATACTGGCAAGTGAATGAAGTTTCTGTTCTTCTAGATTAAGCCATGTTTCATATTTCTGTAAGAAGAGAAGAGCACAATACTTAAGTTTCAAATGCTTAAAGAAACAGAACATTTTTAGTGATTCCGTCTTCATGGCACGTAGTGGCTTGGCAGCTTGATAAATTGATTGGGGGTACAGTTTAATAATGGAAATTCCAAAATTGTGGGAAACTCCTTTGACTCCTCAAGCCAATTTTTGGTTAATTCTAACATTCCTTGGGCTTCTAGATCCTCATACATCTCAGCTTCATGGAATCATAGAATTGCTTGGGTTCAAAGGGACTCCTAAAGGTCGTCCAGCCCAACTTCCATACAGTGAACAGGGACAGCCTCCTATTTAGAATCTTTGAGCAGATGAACAGAAGAAAAGACCTGCTATCAGGCTCAGAGTTGGTGCACACCTGGGGCTGACGTAATCTCAGAGGTCTGTGACAGCTGTGGGTTAGCTGCTTGTTGCTGCTCCTGCACTGATTTCACATGTGTTGGCAGAATGTGCTCCATGTGTAGAGGGGATGGGTCTTGTAATTTTCTAAGGAGGCGGTGGGTGCTAAAGGCTAGTGTGTGTAGTGAGGAGCTGCACTGTGACTCTTCTATCTGGTGAGTACATCCATATTCCATGTGGCTTTCCTTTCCCTTCCAAGGACATAGCTCCTAAAAACATAGCTTTAGCTATGTTTAGCCTGCTATACGTGACCTATGTGGAGTATTGAAACTGTGCTGTCCATGCTTTCCAACTTTTTTTTTTTTTTTTTTTTTTTTTTTTTGAAGCAATATGCAGAGTTCTGTGCTGTTCTTTTGGTGAAAATAGTGTACTTGTATCTCTGTGGAGAATGTTATGATTGGTTTATTTTCTCTTGGAGCAGTGCTTATACCAAGCAGATGATATTCTAAGTGTGAACATACTGCTGCTTTTTCCCACTATTATGAAGCATGCTAAAGAAAAAAAATTAGCTTCACTGGAGAAAGTGGTCTCTATCTCAGGGGTAAAGCCTAGCCAGCATGTGATGAAGGAGCTGCTGTTGTATTGTTGCTATCTAAGCTTTACTGAGGTGTAAATAGTCATGTAAAACCTGTGTAACTTGCTGAGGCATTAACTAAATCTGCCTTAGGGCTGCCTTCACACATATGCTACCATTGTTTATTTTCTGTTTTCTATTATTTTGTGTGTGGGGATTTGCTACGTTAACAGTTGTCTCGTCTGAGTTTTTACCCCCCCTTAGTATCTGTTGCTTTTTTCTATGTGAGAGGTCTGGTCTGCAGAGAGAAGTGTGTAAAATAATTTAAAAAACACAACAAAACTTAAATTAAATTGTGGATTTAAGTAGTAGTTGTCCTAAGGTTATTATGTATGAACCTCATAAAATGCAGGTGTTTATTCTAGATATTCAATTCAGTTCTTGACATTATTCTTTGCTTTCTGCTGAATAAAGAGTTTTCATTTGTATGCCAATGGATAAATTTGTTCTTGATTATGAATAGTGTTCTTGGTGTTTAAGGGCAGATAGGCTTTCCACCATTTGCTCCCACAAGCCTGTTCTGTACTTTGGTGTGTAAGTACTAGGCGTGTTTTGAACACAGCAGTGGGGAGTTGTACTGAGAGACTAAATGGCATGAATCTGCTGCCAGAAGCAAAGCTGGTTTTAAAGATAAATGGTACAAAAAATAAGAACACAAGATTCTCCTATTTGAGTAGATAGAGATGATTGTTTTTGTTTTCCACCAGCTTGTGGAAACATTCTAGTTGTGTATTTGTGCTCCTGAAAGGAAGCACTTGTGCATGAGAGATGTGACAGAGTGAGCCATGCCATCAAACCTTGGTCCTTTTCTCTTGCCAAAGGGAATATTCACTTCAGAGTTCTTGCCCCTCATTAGCTCAGTACTGACTTTCTCAGCTCTTCAAGGCAGAGCAACCCCTTTAGAGGCAAATGCTGACTCCTCTTTCCATAGCTATCTGTGGTAAGTAAATACATGTTTTACTGTGGGAAAGGGAATAGCCCAGTAATATGGTGGTTTGTTGATATGAAAATGCAGTTACGGGATTGGTAAGACAAAAGCCTTTGTTTTTATTTTTATTTTTTTATTTTTTACAAAAGCTGTCATGAAATCCCATGTACTCCTTATTGCAGATAGGAAGTCAATTCACTTCCAGTTATAATATGAACTGCAGTAAATCTTGCTGTTGTGGTGGCAGTTATTGCCAGTCAACAGGCATAAATCTTGGGAGATGAGTCTTTGCTGTTAAGATGTGAGCCATTCATTAACTGAAGAAATCACATCATTCTGGTCTCCTCAGTGGCACAATTAGGTCTCAGTTCCCTGAAGATGTTCCAAGTGGTTGCATGATCTGTAATGCTTTTCAGTATCATTTGATGTGCTATGGAGCACGTTACCTTGCTTACGTGAACGGCAGAAGTAGCTGGAAGTTTCTCAGCTGCTGATGTGCCCTAAAACTCTTCAGTGCACATATCACAAACTGTTCAGACTTATGCTTGGGGCTGCCCCCTTTTAAAGGCTTCTGAGAGATTTTTTTTTTTGTCTGCTCATCTGCAAAATGACTGAAATACTTGGTCTGGCTTTAGAAACATGAGTATCATTATGTTTAAACTTTGAGAGACGAGAAACTTAAATTGATAGCATTTCTGCTTTTTTTTTTTTTTCATGGCGATGGTATCTGTCACGATTTTATAATTTTTGTTGTTGGAATTCCACATCATAACATCATGTAGTGCACTGGGAGTTAAAGAGTTAATGCTCTGGTTCTGTGGATTGTTGGTATTTCTGGGTACCTGGTTCTCAGAAGAGAACTAAATTTCCCGGAAGACTTTCATTGTTCTGTTTCCATTTTCCATTTAGAGAGAAAGATAAAACTGCTCATGAGCCATGAGATTGTCCCGTTTTACTTCTCATCTCTGCAGTGCGCGTTCCATAGCTGTCTTGCCTTTAGCATTAGAGTAAGGCATTTGGTTTTGGACACTCTCTCATTTTGTTTGATTCGTTGGTTTCAATTCTGATTATACTGTATTATACTGTGTTATCTCACATTCTGCTATCATATTTAGTAAATTAGTTTTCTCCTTAAGCTTGCTGCTGTTTTGTTCTTAGACCCATCTCTCTACCTTTTCCCTTCCCGTCTTTCCCCTTTCCTGGGGCATGGGTCTGTGAGTCCTTCTGCCCCAGTTAGTTACTGAACAGAGCCAAACAGGCAGAATCTTACTCCTACAGATGCCTTAGCGAAACTGAAATGCAGATCATTTTGAGCTGGTGAAGCACTTCAGTTCATATGATTTTTGTAGTAGTTGGGATGATTTTGGAGGAGATCAGGTCAGCCGTACCTGTATGTTGGCTGGGTTAACCCCAGGGTTCTCAACAAGGTGTGCAGGATGCTTTCAGTAGGATCGGTAGAGCAGGAAGCAGGTGTTGTGCCTACAGTACGCCTGGGGGGCTGAGGGCTGTCCGTGGTGCTGCACAGCCATTGGGAAGTTAAAATGGAAGAGCCAGCCCGGAAACATGGGAGCTTCTATAGCAGTCTGGGTAAACATCTGAAGTCTGTATCCAGAGTAAATCATTCATTTGAGTAAACTTTAGTTTACAGAATACATCCCACGCTATTTGGCAGCTTCTGAGTGATGTTCTTGTGTAAGCGTATACATTAAATGGGTGGTTGTTCTTCACTTTCTAGAAAGAAATCCTCAGAATTTATTGCTGCTGCTGCTAAATTTATTCCTGAAAATCTGTTGAAAGGATGTGTGGAAGGAATCTTATTTATTGAGTGGGCAGGTAAGCTTCATTATGGAAACTGATAATTAACAAATTATAAGACTCAACATGATTGCTGTGTACTGCAAGGGAAGGTATTTTATTCTCCGTAATCAATTCTCAAGTAATGAAACAAACTTGAATGTTACATAGTAGGGGGAGAAGAGCAGGAAGAGGGAAGATAAATTCAGCTTCTTGGCTATTAGATTTTTTTTATTATTTATTATTATTTGGGAGGAAAATATTGAAATTTATAGAAAAATGGTTCATATCTCGAGAAAATGAGTCTGTGCTTGTTAAAGGTAGAGCAGACTGTCTGGCTGTGATGGTTTACTACGGTAGCCATGTCAGTAATCCAATATTTGATAGTAGTTTATCTTGTTAACAAATAAAATTAAACATGAAGATATTTATATCTTCCCTGTTTGTTCATCAGTGCGAAAAGGGATTGATCAAATGCCTACTGCAGTCATTAGGAATCTTCTGCCAGTTCTGATGGACTTTGGAACAGGCTTGAAACTATTTACAGCTTTTTGGTCGTGCTTATTTACAGTGCACAGTGCTTATAGCTAATTGTATGATTTTCAAGCCTTTTGGATAGCTGAATGATGGTATTGCCTATAAACATGACTTAATAACAACGTGTGAGAAGGGAGGCAGCTACTTGCTCTGAAAGACCTACCTCTGTTGGCAATATTTAGAAGAGCAGAAGCACTCCTATTGAAAATATAAATTTCCATGCAGTGTTTTGTCTGCTTCAACAACTTCTTATCTGTGTCATGGATCATCTACCACTTGCATTTTGATTTGGATTTCAAAATATGGCTTAGATCTGATGAAATGGATTCCTCACTTATTGTGGTGGCTGTCCCTGGCCATACTCTATTATATTCTTGCTTAATTCTAGTGTGTGGGAATGCTAGATTCGCCCTGAGCTCCACCTTTTCATACACCTTTAAGTTACACGTATGACTTCAGGAGGTTCTACATGCAATTCTTCCATGTGTGACAGAAATGATAAGGCTTCCTTATCTCATTGTGGTATTTTGTAGATCAACTTGTATGTGGCTCAGTGGGGCTACCATCAAATGCTACTGTCATTAAAGTAGTATGGAGATGTTCATTTATGGTTCAACTCTCTCATGTTTCTCTGTATGAAAGCACTCAGAAAGCAATTCTTGTAAATATTCACTTGAGTGTCTGGGTTAAAAAAAAAAAACAACAGTGTGCCTTCTAGTATGGTGTCCAGCCTTGTTCCCCTTGTGGGTAAAATGGAAAGGATGATTAATTCAGTATTTATTTTACCAACTGATTTGGCTCCCATTCCAAAATTTGGTAGAACACCGCCTTGCATTGTAGTGTGTGCCTACTAAAGGACATCTTAAGATCTAATTGGATAAATCTGTATTTAGGCGTTATATTGTTTATTGTATGCAAACTTGACCTCATTAGTGGCAGTCCCTTTTTATCTCTATTGTAGTCTACAGTATGTATTAGCGAAGATATTATCCCAATCTATCTGTGCAATCAGACAAAGATTTGGTTAGGAATGTAGGGGGAAGATAGTGTCCTGAATGAGAATAGCAAATTTAATTACTGACAATGGAATGAATACAGAATGTTTCTGCATGCAATATTCTGGACAATGCATTGCTTCAAAATCCATGCAACTTTATTTTTGCATCATTACACTGGAAAGAGTCAGTGGATGGTAATCCATTAAACTGACAATGAGTGATTTACTGAAAAGGTAGTGGAATGCTAATGCTTTTTTTGAGTGAAACCAATAAAATAGCTAAACACCTAAGGAGCAAATATCAAGCCCTGATATTTATGTAGAAATAGTAATAAGAATGGAATCTCAGAGAGGCTGTGTATTTCCAAGAAAGCATTTTGTGTACAGAGAGCTTTATTGTAGGTGGCTGTATTACTGTGGGAGTACACGCGTAAGTCATGGTGCTGTGGTTCTTTCTCTGTAGGAAAAGGACTCACTGATAAAAATAAAATTTAAAAAAAAAAAATACTGCACATATAAAATCATACAGAGTAATTCTACTAAACAAATGAGGCTGATACAGTGCCATACTTCAGAGCTCCTGCATCCAGGTGATGCCTGCTAGAGATGGCCTGGCAATGGATTACAAGCTCCAGTTCTCCAAGGACTTGATGAGCAGCTGTTGTCACGTCTCCTGCTGCGTGGGAGATGTATCCCAGTGTGCTGGAGGTAACGACCTTCTGGGTGCTTTCTAATGAAACAGTGAAGAGCTGACTTTCTTATCCTTACAGAAAATTACTTCTGAAAAATGTTTTACAAATACCAAGGGTGCTCTTTAGTCAGAAACATTTTCTATTAAAAAAACCTTAAATATTTTTCTGCCCTTAGGCGTGGAAAAGCTTTCTCAGTCCAGTGAGTTGTATAGGAATAGCTGGTATATGGGAGGCAGGAGGGTTTTCTATCTTGGTTTAAGAAGAACAATGCCATCAGGCTGATTTAAGTTGCCTCGAAGAAGGCAGGCTTAGTAAATCCAATTTCTCATCTTCATCAGTTAATGGCATAGCCTTAATTCTTTCAGTGAAAATAATCTTGGGTGAAGATGAGTTTAGTAATTTTTTATGTTTGTCTCAGCCTCTTTGTGATGGCAAGATGACAGTATTGGCACTACAGGACCAGAACTCTGGTTTTACCAAAGGGGAATCAAGGTATTTCTCTGTTAGCCTGGCTGCACGGAGCCCAGACATCTGTAAGTCACAGCCACGTGATGGGGGAAATTCTGGTACTGCTTACACACAGCATACTTCCTGAGTTCCATAGTTATGTTTATGTTAATAGCAGATAACAGCGAAAACACGAGTCTTGGCCCCAGTGTACTACTGTGGGCTTCCTGCTGACTTGTTTACGCCTTCTCATCCCACAGGTTTGTCTGTTGTCATAGCTCCCATTTTCTTCCAGATTTCAGAAGCAGGACACGAGGTCTCTATGGAGACAGCCATCAGTTCCGCTCCACTCACTGAACTGTAGGGGCTGCTGTAAGAGCAGGGCTGCAAACATGCTCCTTCCCTTGGAAGCCAGAAATGTGCCACCTCGGCACCCCAGGTCCCCCATGGCTCTGGAAATTAACGCTTCAAGGTCACGACAGCTTCACTGTAACAACACTGCATGCTGTTACCTTTGTTGGATCAGCAGGACAATAACACTAGCATAATCGTTCTACAATACAACTTGAAACAACTTCCAGGTTTTTTCATTACGTAAATGAAAGACACTGAACCATGGTTATGTGTCCTTAGAAGTAGGGCATGTGAATTTCATCTGAATTGAGGAAGTTGAGTTCAGGTTAAAGCTTTGTATAAGTCACTGGGACGCGGCAAAAAAAAAGTTTCTTTAGCTGTCACGCTGACACATAGAGAGAAGGAGGAGGATCACCAATCCACTTATCCAAAGTATGTATGCACTCAAATATTGTGTATCCAGAAGAGCCATGTTGCTGAACAATACTGTGTGTAAGACAAGGCTTATGGCTCAAACTGTGCAGCACATCACTGGAGGTAGGAAGGCACATCTTGGTGGCTGTCCTTGCTTGTGGCTGAACACCTCTTGTCAACTGTGTGATTGATGTGGGCAGAGATGCAGCCAGGTTTGGTGTAAACAGCTCTGCCACTTAACGATGTAGGTGTTCGGGGTGTTGTTTTCAGAAGTACCTGAGCAACTCAGGAACCAAAGTCTATCAGTGGTATAATTGCTGAAGATCAGGTTCTTACATCACTGACTTGTTCAAGTGTAACTCTGTCACAGTGATTCTATCTGAAATTGTGCCAAGGTCTAGAGGAATATGTATACATCTGTGTGTGTAGGTGTATAGACACATGCATGTTTCTGCCCCAGTACCTCTCGTGCATGTATCTGTAATTGTATGTAGCTGTACAGGAGAAGCCTTTGTTCTCAAGGCAGACGAAAAGAGAAAATTATCACTGAAGTTCCTGTGAGAACAGAAGGATTGAATCGTGCAGGATGAGAAGAATTTGAAAAACCTGATGTTTCGTGTTTCAATTTCTTCCATAGAGCAGAAGAGCACTGATCCTGTATGAGGTTTATTTGGGAATCCTTAATGGATCAGTAGTCCTGACGTGGTTTGAAATGATGCTGAAAAGAATCACGTGTCTTGTTAGTTGGCATCATGGAACAGCAATTGAATTTATAAAATTATAGAGAGTTTCCTGGATAGCATGCACATAATGAACCATGTGTGCTTTTAATAGCACATTGGCCAAGTGGAACCCCAAGGAGCGTTTAGCAAAATGAGTGATTGAAAGGTGACTTAGCATTTTGTTCAGTGTTTGGTTCAGTGTTGTAACCCCAATGAGAAAATGATTGCTAGGATCTGATGTTAGATAAAGCACCCAAAATTTGTTAAAGCACATCAACATCTTGCTTAAAAAGAATGTCTGAATGTTGTCTCTCTGGACCACTGGTCCTCGTGCATTAGTAAAAACAAAGCTGTGTAGCGTAACGTTGGATTTTTAGACAGAATAGTGACACTGACTGTGCAGTATGGGTTATGAAATGAAGATGGTCCTGTCATCTGGTAAATTTGCTTTCTGCCAACCTTCTTGTATGCTATGAAATTAGGATGATTTCAGATTAAGTCATCAAAGAATATTTTGGTGGGCAGAGGATTGGTGTAATTGTTCCTGATGTCCCCAGGGGCTGCTCTTAGTGCTACATTACCTTATCTGTGTGTTTTCTATTTGCTTCCCACCAGCTCCTCAGATGCAGACTGTTAGAGCTGTCTCAGCATAGCAGTGTATCAGATTAACACCAGGTCCTCGAGAGTTTTTATTTAGCTCAGCTGCTTTTTGTATTTTTGCAAACAAAGATGATTAGGAGAGAGAGAGCCATTCTTACATTGTAATTTAAATTGGTCATCAAGATTTCTAGAGTAGCCGATAGAGAGAGGGAGGAATGTCCAGAGAAATTAATTTTCATTTTAAAATGGCATTGGGTTTACGTCATCCCTAGGGGCTGTTTACTGGAAGGGCTTGCTTGCCATATGCACTGTCCAATATGGCTGTTTTGTTTTATTCTCTGAAGATAATTACTTTTAGAATATCCCTGGTTCTTTAATGCTGATGAAATGTTTCTCAAATTGTAATGATTGCTTAAGGCTGGGACTCTGTTTGGCCTGCACATGGTATTAAAAGAGTATAGTAAGATTGTACTCTGTGCCCTGGGAGGAAAAAATGAATGGGAAAAAGTCCTCTGACTTACTGACATACTCCAATTTTCAAGTAACTTACAGATATGAGCAAATAGTGGAACTGTAGATATGAGCAAATAAGAATAGGCACCAAATCAGATAACAAAATTTTGAAAAGGTCAAATTAATACACTTTTTTTTTTTTACAGCTATCTTTCACAGAATGGATAAGGCATTAAAATTCTGATTATAAGTTCTCGTGAGAATGAAATGTAATGAGAACAGGATCCAGCACATTATGAATCCACTCTCCTGGTAATAATTTTAACTAGAACAGTAACTGGTACAAATGTAATTCATTATTTCATTCTTATGACAATTTAAACACTGAAATCTGGCTGTTATCGTGTGGCCTTCTTGTGCCATAACTAGGACAGTTAGAATAGTCAGAGTTGAAGTATTGAGATACTGAATGAAATGGATGGATATAAACTCCCTTTAGAGTCTGCCTTGTCACAATTGCCTCCTTCTATAAAGTTCTTCTTTCAGCAAAGATTGGGTTGAAATAGTGTTAAAAAGTAGTTCTGATTTGTGTTTATTTGGGACAGATGGCTAATTTAACTCGTCTGATCTCCGTTTCTTATTGGACTACATCCAGTGGTCCTTGGTAGTCTAATATCTGAATTCAACATTTCCCGAAGCCATCAGATGCAAATAGCAAAAGTAATTAAAGATTGCTTCAAACTGTAAATATCCATTAAAAAGTGTGAAATTTTTGCTAATAACATTTGTGTAGCTTTTGGTATTTTGAAGAGTTTTAGCTGCGCTGACAGTAAAGACTGACACCAAATATGGTGAGTGGTTTTATTTGTGTTGTTTTGTTTTTCCCTGCTGCTTTCAAGTATCCTAAAAAAGACCCCGCAATGTGCCTGATGGCCACAAAACTTTGTGCGCTCCTTTCAGCTGGGGAAGGAAGGGAAGGATGATAGGCTTTGAGGAGTCAGAGCTGTCTAGGATTTAGGATTGATGCTTCTGGTATCTGCTTTATCCTCTGGAGCTCCCATAGCTGTCTTTAGGCAGAGGTCTGAGGGATCCGTGTGCTCTGGCTGCCCTTATGGGAGCTGCTGATCGATATGACCTGTGTGACATGGAAAACTCACAGAAGACATTCCTATGGCACGATTACTGCACTCTGTCAATCACAGGCTAGCTGAATTATATGAATTTTCATGTTACTCAGGAATTATGTGCTGTCTTTGTCAAAGAAGACTACAGCCTATTCTTAATAAATATTTGTAGCTGAGGAAACCCTAGAACAGTTAAAATCTGTATTATTATTCTATCCGTATCTATGTATCGTGAAGAAAACCTTGGCCCTGCTGCAGTCAGCAACAGAACTCCTTATTGATTGTGACTGGATCATTAGAAAACATGGAATTATAAAATCCGCATTATTTGATCTTCTTTGTTCAAATTGCTCAGCAAATTTCCTTAGCCCGGAGCATGTACTCCATATGGAGTTCTTCCCATTCTGCTCATCACCGTCAGGTAAATTGCCTCTTCTGTTTCTGACAGTAGTTTACTGTAACTGGCTTTTCTGGCACTTCCCCTATGGGATGTGCATCTTTATTACAATGTCCAGAGATGAACCCTCATCTGAGGAACTGCATTGGAGAGCTGCCTTAACACCGAGCTCACGCATACCAAGTGATCAGAGCTTCCAGTATCTGCATAAACGTTGATCTTTGTCACAATCAAAGGCTTAATAGATTATTCAGAAGAGATCTATACACATACTGCAGGGATATTTTTGCAAGGATTGCTTCGAAAACACTATTTATTGGAAAGTAATGCTGTACTTGGAATTATTAAACTGTAGGTGTTAATAGATACTTCTTGCAAAGAACAACATTTTCATGAAATGTCTCTGTTATGTTTGTGGAGATGTAACATTCTTCACATTGACAGGCCATATATTTGGTGCTAATCTTGTCAATAAAAATCTGTTTATACTGTGGAACTTTGCAAGTTTTATATCTGAACTTTCTCCTTTTCTCACCTAGTATGATAAGCAGCAGCAAAGTTGCAGTCACAACATGTCCTGGATGATGAAATTGAGATTCTAAGAGTATGAGCAATAAATTATTTCCCATAAACTATAGTTTAATGGAATGGCAGCAGTAAACTACTCTACAAGAGAGGGCACTGTATTAATTAGGCGATGCCTTGTGCGGTGTCAGAATGCTGGCTAGGTCAGTTAAAATGAAGTGATAGATGTTGCTGCAGGGTAATCATTGAGAGAATAATTTGATGTGGAGATCTGTTCAATGGGCAGCCCATCCCCACAGCGTGTGTGGGTTGGTCAGGTAAAGGGGCTGAACTGCTGAACAGGAAAAATGAGAGCAGCTACTGCGTGCTGTGCCTGGGCAGTGCATCAACTGCTGCTGCGTGTTCAGCATGGCTCCCAGGTTGGTGTTTGGGGAAGTGTGTAAAAATAAAATGTTTATAGACCTGTATGAACATGATGAAAATTTCTAGTATAGGCTATTGAGGGAAATATGGTGTGAAACTATGGTGCATAATACTGAACTGTCCTTATTTATGCTACTGTAGAGGGAAGGGTGTGTGTGTGGTGTGTGTGTGTTTGTGTGTGGTACCGATTCCTTTCTGCATTTCAGCAGCTCAGGGTCTGAGATTGGCATTCCTACTGGCTCCAGCTCTTCATTCTAAGATGTAGTAGCCAGCAGCTTTGGCAGCTCCCCATGTTAGCCTGCCCAAGACAGAAGCTGTTGTCTTAGCACCCTCGCTGTGTGTACGTGTGCAAGGATGACTTGGTGGCAGAGGGCTGAAGGTCAGCTCAGCAGCCCAGCTGTGTGGTAGGGCTGGTGCAGCTCTTGGCTCAACACAGCAGCTGTAGCCCAGTATCAAGCCTGATGCCCCAGCACTGTCTGTTCTGCTTCCTATTTGGAGTTGGGTGTTGTTTGCTGTGGGTTTTGCCTTTTGTAGAGCACTGCCCATCTATATGACGCTAGTATTTTTAACATAAATCTTGCTTGATATTTCCTAGTATTCGGTTTCCTTTATATAGTAAATGAATGTAACTTCATCAAAATTCAGCTTTCCAATTGTAACAAGCTGGACATGGCTTACAGTGGTCGATTTTTGGCTCAGGGAGATGCTGGGAATCCCTTGGTCTGTGTTGTAGGGCAATCACTAAGGTTTTTGTGAGCTGGCAGCTGCTGTGGCCAAAGGAGCTGCTGACAGCAGAGCAGAGGGCTGAGCCATCTCACATGCCTTGTTTGTGTTTTTTGTTCATGGCAGGGCTAACTGTAGACAGGCAGAAAATTTTGCAGTGGCAAATCTCTTAGCAGACTGCAAGAACAGTCTGTATCTTAATGAACAGGGTGAGTGATATTGCTGAATGAAACTAATAAGGTAAAACAGGTTTTAACAGGTATTGTTGGTGTTGTTCCTGACTGTAACTTGAAAATCAGCAATAACGGACAAGTGTGGCTTCCAGATATGTGAATATATTTCCATGATTGGATAGTGAAGTGTTACAGCCCATTAACAAATTGTTTTTATATACTGAATTTAAAAAAAAAAATGTGATGTAAAAATGCACATTTTTATCTGGCTTTCTGTTTTAGGATTAAGCCACGTATTCTGCATAATAAAGGAGCAATAACCTCCTTTTGATTTGATGATGTATTGCACCTTTTATATAAACCCATGAAAAGTGATTACTGGTATCATGAGAAAACAGCACCTCAGGGAGATTACCAGGCAGGGCAAACAGCTGGAACCAATAATCTAGAAGTGTGATTGTCTGTGGATCACCATGTCTACTCCAGGGTGCTTGAAAATTCTGAAATCAAAATTGCTGGTAACTATGCACGAAGCCAGATGTTCAGCAGGAATCCCTTAGTTTAGAACTGAACTTGGTTTTGTGTGTAGATATTTTTCTTTTTCTTTTTTTTTTAACTTAAGATTGATTGTTCTATCAGTTTATCTGGTTTAATTTAAATGAAGGAATACATATATGTAATCAATGTGACAGTAGCTTCTTTTCCAATTCAATTTAAATGAAATGTAACTGCATCTTCAACTGAAATAAGTCAGGCTTTGTGGGTATTTGCATTGATTTAATTAGATAAGCTTAGAAAAAAGAAGGGCGATTTCACTGAAGATGGAGTGACTGTATTTTTCTGTTTCCAAGTGTAAGCCACTTGAGGAATGTCCCTGCCTGCCCATCGACCCCGTGGTTGTGCCCTGCCCATTACTGCTGTGCATTAGTGCTTCCAAGGCTGCGCTCAGTGCAGCTTTCCTATGGGCTTTGCTCTGCACATTCACTTGAATCACAAAGCACAAGACGTACCTTAAAAAGTGAAGTTAGACCAGTCTTAAAATCTCATCTCAACTGTCTTCCTCCTGTTTGATATTATTAAGGTAGAATAACCAGACCGCATCTGGAAAACGGTTTTGATAGGTGAATAATGAAGCCTATAAAGAGCCCCGTGTCCTGAGCTCTACCCTCTGCCTGCAGCTACACACCGCTGCGTTGCTTATGTTGCAGGAGTGTTTCTCTTGGTGCTAATTGCAGAATATCGAGCTCCTAGCGAGGCGAGACAGTGCAATGAAACAAAAATTACTGTTTTCAGTCAGGCATCCTGCTCCCTATTGACTTGAAAGCCCTAATGTCACACTGCATGCTGCTGACTCCACAAGTGTGTCAGAGAGGATTGTCACGTATTCGGACGCCTGCTTGAGTTGCCTGCGTTTTATGTTTGTGACTGTCATCTTTTTCAGCACGTTAATTTTCCTGGAGTATCTCCCAGAATTCCAGTGTTGGCTGCAGTGCTGGCTCTGGTCTGGATCTGGGAGAGAACCATTGGAGAAGGCACATGGAGGAAAAGTTTGAGCTTTAATTGTTAAAATCTGACTTTGAGAGAGTGTCCAGGAGGGTGTTCCATTATCTCTGCAGCTGGAGGTGCCCCTGAAACTTCAGAGCCAGCTGTCGGATTAACGATGTAATTTACACCTGAAACTTTTCACTTAACAGGTGATAATGATTAGAGATGAATATTAGAAATCTGTGGCTTTTATGTTTCTCTTTTTCTTTTCGTTCCAGGATGAGCTCTTAGGCAGCCATCAGATGGGCAGAATAGCTCTGTATCTAAATGTTGCTTTCTCTCATCTGAAATGTCCTGTTGCAAGCAGCTGTATCATTCTCAAAATGACATCATAAAGCTTAGCAAATGATTTCTGCCCCTCAAAGACTCTAGGTGACCCAAGTGTATACTGTGCATGGTAATTTAAATATGTAACTCATTTGGGGTCAGCCCATTGGTTTCCCAGAAGTATTGTGAAAAGGCTGTCAGATGCTTGGGATTAGTGATTAGCAGGGCTTGTGTAACATCTGTAACTCCTTGTCACCTGTGGGTGCTTGCTAGATCATCAGGTCTTGGAGCATTTGTATCACCTGCAGTGTAACTGTCACCTCTTATGGATAGGGCTGTGCTCCTTCTCGATGAATAGCTCCTAAAGCTGAGCTGAAGGCTGGGGCAGACCAACACATCCAGGTGGCCATTTTAATTTAGAATTACTGCTCCTTATGATATTCCATGTATAAGTTTAGTTGTTTAAAAACCAGGTTTTGCTGTATACAAAACAGCTCTTTCTGGCACAGTGACCAGTCATTTCAGAAAACCTTGAGCTTTCCTCTTATTTAAAGTTCCTCTGAATATGCATCCTGGTATGGAGATAACAGTTGAAATTTCTGATTGCGTGCCTTTCTGTGGGCATTTCTTATGTAAAATCAATTGTGGTTTACAATACTAGGAAGCTAAATTTTCATGGAACTGGACTTGCTATCTCCATTTTTTGTTGGAATGCTTCTTCTTAAGCAGTTTGTCTGTTGGCAAGGAAAGGGATCTTCGGTTAACTGTTCTATCCTACCTCTAATTTCTCTAGTTTTATCATAACCAGGGCATTAAAAAATCATAATGGATAGAATTGTTACATGCCAGCTGCTAAACTACCCACAAATTCTACTTTGGGACTGATCTTTTCTTACTCATCTTAGATTTTATTCAGTTGTGTTGTTTGTTTCAATTATTTTTCATTCTTCTTGTCTTGAGGTGTTTCTCATTTCTTTTCCATGTGAACATGCTATATGATTTTTTCCAGTCTGAATCGTTAAGGAGTGTTAGAAGAATCCTAAAGTAGAGAAGGACAGACATTTAACCTCAGTGAGATGGACGGATGATGCTTGTTAATATCAGTAACGTGTACAGAATTTTATTAAGTTTTCTCTTGGTTTGGTATGTTGTTGCTGTCTTAAGTAACAAAAATTCGGGTAATGTTATGTTAAAATAGTGCCTCAAATCCTCATTGCTGAGCATAGAGCACTCCTCTCCTACCAAAAAACACGCAGCCTCTGGATTAAAGAAGCAGTAATCCAGCTGTGAGATGTGGAAACCAACAGATGGAAGACATGAGAAAAGGGGACAAAGCTGGAATGAATGAGTTTGTGCTGGTAGGCTTTCATTTACAAGTGTTACTGGATAATTGATATAGTCTTTTTTTTTTTTTTTAAGAGAATGGTCACTTTTTATGTTACCTGGGAAACCACAGATTCATCAGGTGTACTTTCTTTGAGGTTTTGATACGTAGAGTCCTAAGACAGCACTTAAAGTAACTGAATTGTTTTGAATTCCAGCTTTTTCTGATGTGGGGGTTTCTTCCATGGTTTTTAAAAGCAAAATAGAGAGGGAGAACAATATGCCAGAAGCGTGCTGAGCAGCTACACTCCATTTACAGGGATCTCGGTGTTGTAAGGTAGTTGACATCTTGAGGTCCCAGCTAAATTTATCTGGTAGCACCCCTGCTCAACATTACAGATGAAGGCTGTTCCACAGGTTTGGTATGCTTGCATCATAGAGCTTCCTAAATTGATAGAACGAACAGCTTCTGCTCTCCTGGTCTTTTCTGCTTTGTTTGTAGGTTGCCTCCAAGGTTCACATCCATTGTTAATGCACACAATAAGAACGTGGATCACAGACACAGGTTGTATGCATGCTTTGTGCACTAACAATGACACGAGTGAAGGAAGCAGGGCATCTCTCTTGTCTCAGAGAGTAAAACCTGGGTGAGAAAAGGAAGGTCAGACAACACTTCAGCCACTTTAAAAAATAATATTAAAAAAAAAGAAAGTGGGCTCCCTGGTGGGACACCAGTCTGCATTGCATGGCAGGAGTGTGCAATATGGGGCAGCTCGTGTTTAATGCAGTCTTGTGATGCCAGTTGAGAAACTGCTCGCTCTTATTTGTTGATGGTTTTTTGTTGTTTTATTTGGATGTTGGGTTTTTTATATTAAGGTTATAAAGCTTGGAAAAACATGTGTAAGGTGTCAGTGTACTACTTTGAAATTTTTCTGTCTAGGAGAAATACTTGATGCAGCACAGCTGCCGCCTTTTTTTCTTTTCTATTTTTTTTTTTTTTCCCAACCTTATTTAAGAGAGAGAATATCTGCAGAACTTACCTGGAGAAATCCTTCCAGAGCACAGTTCCTTGTGAAATGTTAATGAAATACCAGCTGTGACCAGCTCTGTTTTTCTCCATTCAAGATCACAGCAGTAACTTTCCTCAAAAACTAATATTTGATTTTTCTTTTTTATGGCAGTGTTTGGAGAGGAAGAAGCCTGCTTAGGCTGCTTCAGGCTTGCCCTTTTGCTTTCCTCTTTCCTTTATTGAGTGAAATGCAGCGGGGATGATAGTTGTGCAGAAGGAACTCCCTGCCTCCATATTCTGTGGAAATAAACAAAATATCCTGCCCCCACAATAAATGGAAGTGCATCGGCAGCTTTCTTAGTTAAATAACCAATGGGCTGTTTTATGCTTTAATTTAGAGCAGGGAAAGAAGTAATTATCAAATCGGGTTAGTAAATGCTGCAGTCTAGCAATTAGGAAATTGATTGGGGATGTAGTTCACTATAGCATAGTCCATCTCACGCCATGACTGTAAATATCTCCTTATTGCTTAATTCTACAACAGCATTAATAGGAAACCTGCACATTTGTAAGAAATCAGCAGTACATGTGGTAGGCTCATCTGTTTGTCTTGCTATTTTTTTTTTTAAATGTTCATTTTCAGCAAAACCAACTTAGTGACAGATTAAAAAGAGCAAATGGTATGGTAATGGGTTTGAAGCTGAAATCTCTTAGCTTTTAACACTCGAGCCCTTGGAGTGGGGGATTTGGGGATAAGGAGACTTTACTTATAGGTTAGAGAGTCTTTGTTCTGTGCTTGGCTTTTTTCTTTTTTTATTTTTTTTTTTGTTTGGCTTGGTTTTCCTATAGCATTAGTGGATGGCAGGTTGCTTGCAAAGTAAAGATACTTAATTCTAGGGTCTTGAGCTCATAAAACACTTTTAAAAATGCAAAGGCAGCATTCACTGGAGGCCCTTTGGCACCCGTGGTACTGTGTCAGGATTATGGATTACTGCCAGTCTTGCATTTCAGTCTGAAAAATTGTGAGTTTTAGCTTTCTGAGAACACATTGATTGTAAGAGCAGTCCATGCTACTTAAACTACTTAAACCAGGCACCCTGGGCCTCCTGAATTCACAGTAGCTATATGCTTCACTTGAGATTTGCAGCATAACTTTCGAGTGATTTCATGAGGAAAGGAATAAAAATGAAGCTGTAAGACTTGAAAAATATATATCCCAAAAAAGCTGTATATGTTGCTTATCTTACAGTGGATTTCCTTTTCGGAAATGGCTGCATTCAGCTCCACTCCATGTCTCTTTGCCTGAGCTGGGTGAGCCATCAGTAGTGGTGTGGGGCCCGAGGTGGGTTCTTGTGTAGCTGCTCCATTTGGCCTTACTGTCCTTGTGAACAGCAATTATATGTATATAAATATATAAAGTTACAACCTTAAAGATTGGCACCAGTGTACTTTACTTGCAGAAGGCTCACTCCTGTCACTCAATGCTCATACAAACATACCTGTATTTGGAGAAGGGTTAAAAGTGTAATTGTAACATATTTGACACTACTTCCACTCAGACAAAGAGGAAGAAACTCCTACGATCAGTCTCTGTGCTGGCTAAATATAAATATCTATGACAAATCACACAAGGATGCTTTAATGGCAGTTGTCAGAGACATTTAAAATGGATTAGACCTTTTTAATTTTCTGTCTAATAATGAATATTTAGTGAGACTTTTAAAGCTGTTATCTATTAATTATAGAACCCAAAAATATGATTATGTTCTGTCAAATTGGAATCAGCACGTGACTGTATGCAGAAGTATGTTCTCTGTCTAGCTTTTGTGACACAGCTAGTAGGAGAAATAATTGTAAGTGATGACAGCTGGTGATGAAGCAGCCTTGCCCTTGAAAGATGTAAGCACACTGAGATTATTAACGCTATGGAGGTTAAAAAAAAAAAAAAAAGGATGGATTAATAGATAAATAATAAATGTCCTGCTGCTTAAATAGTAATATGTGGTAAAATTAGATTACCAGAAACTTAGTTTTGTTGTAGACATTAATATTGTTCTGAGAGTAGAAATTCAAATTTGGAAATGGGAGGCTAGTGTTTGTATTACTGAAAATGCAGACCATTGTCCTTTGCTGGTGTTGTCACTGCTTTCTGCAGATAAGAAATTGCCTTTCTCTTTAAATTCGGTTATACTACCAAAGGTTACTCTTGCATATTGGAAATAAATAGGGTTATATTTCTACAGCTTAAATAAATGTTTCTACTGTTGAAATAAATGACTTATTTCAACAATAGTAAGCTGATTATACAATTGATAAAGAGCTTGTCAGTCAAATAATTCTCATTTTTGTATTCAAAAATCTTAACTAATGGTGCAATGAAAAAAGCTCCAGTGGCTTTATTAAATTTTTGCTTTTCAGAGTAATTCTTTTCTCTTTGTAGCTGGAAATCATCTGTTTGCAGTTATTTCCCTAAGTGCTGGTGAGGAAGCTTAGAGTCTTTATTTTGTGTTGGTTTCTGTCTGTGTTTTCTGTTTCTCCCCCTGCTTGACTAATATGGCTGTACCTGTGTAATCATTGCTTCCTTTCCATCATGGCCGGTCTGTTTCCTTCTGAAGAGATGGGTTTTTTGAGAACACAGCCCTTCCCTCCGTGTGCCCATCAGATTATCCATCTTAGTTCAGCTGCAGCTCCGTGAGGCGGTGCACTGCTCCTGTCCTGCCTTCCTGGCAGAGCACTTTGTCTCCCCTGGCATTAGCCATGGGAAGTTAGGTGTGAAGGCACTGCTAGTTCTGTTTGTCCTGTACGTCCTATCCTCTCCCAATGGGTATGCCTGATTACTTTTGGAACATCTCTTTCTCTTGTAATTGAGGCTGATTGGGACTGTCTGTGAGGCGAGTCTCACTAAAGACTCCAGGGCAGCAAAGGTGTGAAGGTTGCAGGGCAAGGTGTGTTGGGGCAGCTGAGGTCCCTCTGCTCAGCTCAGGGCAGAGGAGGCTGAGGGGAAGGTCTCATGGCGATCTGCAGCTCCTCACAGGGGCTGCTGCTTTCCCAGCTAGGTTTTTTGTGTTTTTTTTTTTTTCTGTAAGAAGTGTGAGCGGGACAAGTTTGATGGGAGAGAGAGGAAAAAGAGCCCAAGAAGTTATTCCAAGTCCACCTGTCTGTGTGCATTTATTTCTACTGAAGAGTTGGCTTTCCTCAAAGTACTCTCAGCTGATGGCTCTGAGTGCCCTAATGATAATTACATTTACACTAAATGTGGAGCAGCATCAATACTGATATACAAATAATTTACATCTGCCAGCCTGCAGTCTTAAATAATCAAATGGAGATTGCTGCCTGTCTCTTTCAGTGAAGAAAGGGAAGAATTCATCATTTTTAAGTGAGAGCAACAAGCAGTGTCAACATGATGGCCCTTGCAGGTAGTGACAGTGGTGTGACAATGAAATTGGCTGGCTGGATGACCAGGTGACCAGGCTTGCATGGCCCTGTGTTTGTGCAAGGGCTATTTCGAGCATCAGAGAGCTAATTTCTTTATTTTTGTTTTTCCCCTTGCACGCACTGATTCAAGGCACAGTGCTTCCCTACTCCCCTGGTAGTGAACTGTTGTTACTCAGGGAATATATGGTTAGTTTAAATTTCTGGAATATCCTGTACAAAGAACAGTAAGTCACAAAACGTTGTGTAAACCAAATGGACCAAAACCAAACTCAGAATTAAAAAATAACAGCAAATATATATATATATATTTAAAATGTGTTAAGTATGTCCTTGTAAGAGGGGTAAAGGATATGGGAAGAGGGACAAGTAGGCTTTGTCTGTAGCCTAAAAAAAGCTGAGCTGACCCGCTCCAGCTGTGGGGTCTGGAGCACACTTGTGTAACTTACAGCAAAATATTAGTTCTTAAAAATGTGCAAATTCAGTAGCAGTGGTTTTTAACTTTGTAATTCTCAAACAAAACATCTCCACTGTATCTTTGGATACAGTCGTAGTCAACAAGCAAAATTTATATCTCTTTTATTTGGAAGGAAAACAAGATTTAACCTTGAGGTGCTGAAACTGCAAATAAGATACAGTGTTCAGGTAAGGGTCTGTGACCTGTAACAGGTGTGAGGGGCCACAGAAGTGACCTGCTTTTACTTCACAGCATAAAGTAGAGGGAACCTTGCTGAGTGCTAATTAATTGTTGCTTTCATGCAAAATAATTCTTACCTTCAAATAGCCTTGAAAAGAGTTTGCCCAGTCTTTTCATCTAGGAAAAGTTGTTATTCAATTACAGCTCTGTAAAATGGAATCCAACTCCAAGGTCTGAGCTCTTTTAGAATTCTGGATTTTGAAGGTAAATAGTTTTTCTACTATTCGAGTACACCTTATTTAATTTAAAAATAATCCTTTCTGTCTCAGTGCATTATAGTGGAAGTTGTTTTTTTTTTTTTCTTCCCACACATCAGTGAGGCAGACTGGGGGCTATTCGGCTCTGGCTCCCGTATGTGGGAGTAATAGTGAATTTCTGAGGCTTTGAGTTGGTGAGGCACCTTTAAGATAAGAAATTTCAGCTCAGTTCATAGAAAAGTGAATAGGGAGTTGTGAGTTAAGTTCTTAATTTCTGGTGTCAATAGTGAGTGTGATATGCGCTAGCATCAGCTATTCTGGCTGAACTGCAACCAGTTGGAGGTACAATGATTGATTTAAAGTTGACTAACCTTGAGGCAATGGAGACCTTGATACATACAGTTGTTGGCTTCCCAGAAATATGGGTGAAGCTAGCAAGTCAAGTGGATGCAAAATAAAGTTGATGAATTTATAGATATTAGGGTAAAAATTGCTAACTAGACTTTTTTTTTTTTTTTCAAACTTCCTTTGCACCTCATCATGGAATGTCACACATTCATTCCTTTGTAAAGTCTAATAATGTATTTAACTAATTCATAAATGTGATAGGCACGGGCATTACTGTAACACTAAAGTGTTCTTTCCTGTGAATGTTCGAGTGGAACAAATTTTTTTTGTCTCTTTCTTAACCTTCTCTCTGCAGAAAAGGAAACATTCAGATCAAAATGAAGGTGTTATTAAAATCAAAGGCAAATAGACAAATATTCCTTTTCTGGGTTTTTATTAATAATGTATTAGCTGAAATATATCTCTGTAAAATATCTTTACTTATAAAAAATTTTACTTTTGAGGAGAAATTAAAAACTCCAACCATATTGAGCTTAATGGTATCAACTCTGCAAGTATGGAGAGAAACACATTCTGATCTTACCTTTATGATTTTTTGGGGACTGCCTATTAACTTATTTTCATAGTAATCTCTGTTCCTACCCATTCTGAGCTCAGTTTTAGATCGCTTGCTTCCCCATATTGATTTCTTCATGTCTTCAGTAGGTACATGCATTGTCAGCTCCTTTAAGAAAACATTTTGTCTTTTAAGTATTTGTAGCCTACCTGGAAAGAAATAGCAAACAAATGAAGGACAAATCTCTCTGATGAGAGATTCTAGAAGTAGAAGCATTTGAGGTAACAGCTGAAACTAATAGTAATAAATCCACAATATAGATAATGTGCTGAGACCTATGGGGTGGGGGGGAGGTCCAAAAACATTCCCTTTTGGTTTGATTTTTGAGACCGTGGTTTGATTCATGGCTTGTGTCACTGTATCACCACTTTTCCGTGTGATAGAGAAGGGCATGTTGAGAAGTAAGGGCTGGTAAGTGAATCTGAACTGATGTACAAAGGGTCGGGCTGTGGCTTCTGGCCTTGAACTCTGAATCACCTCTGGAAACTTAATAGTACCCTGCTTGAAAGGGCAGAACATTTAGAAAGGAGGTCAGGCATGTAATTAAACTCAAATGTAATAGTTTGGCTTGTAGTCCTTTTGAAGTCAAGAATTAAAATATATGAATCACCAAATGGAGAAATAATCACAGTAACAGTTGTTCATTTTGTTTTTATCTGTGAAAATACTTTTTTTTTTTGGAAATACGTTCAGAAGAAAAAGATTGCCCTCAATAAATGTGTGCCTGTTCCCTGGAAATTGTTTTAGATGTCTGAAGGTAGCACAAGTAAAATGATGGTGCAGAAGTCTGAGGAGTCAGAACAACCGGCAATTAATCTGGCTGAAAAGCACAGATAGTGTGGTTGAGGTAGAAGAGGCAGCACTGAGCCAATTCTGCTGGTGCAAAATAAAGTTGATGGATTCACAGATAATAGGGTCGAAAGTGCTAACTAGATTTCTTTTTTTTTTTTTTTTCCTTCAAACTTTCCATGGAATGTCACCCATTCATTCCTGTATGAAGTCTAATAACTGTGTTTAACTAATGCAGAAATGTTACAGTAATGCCTGTGTCTATCAGTGAAGTATTCATTGCTATGAATATTTGAGCGGAGCAATTTTTTTTGTCTTTTCTTAACCTTCTCCCTCTGCAGAAAAGAAAATTGACAGAAAATAAATGTTCAGATCAAAACGAAGTTGTTATTAAAATTAAAGGCAAATAGACAAATATACCTTCTCCACATTTTTTATTAATAAAATACTAGCTGAAATGTATTTGTGTGAAATACTTATGTACTTTGGAGGAGAAATGAAAAACTCCAACCATATTGCAGCAGTGCCAGCCCTTCTGCTCCACATGGAGCCCACTTTCGGTTTGCCTCTGGCTATGGAGAGCTCTGGATCCCTTCTGTACAATGGCTGAGCAAAAGGCTCTCTGCCACAGCGACTTCATCTCAGAATGTACGTCCCAAATCCAGCAGTCTAAATAGACTCATGGTGGGATGAGCCATTGCAGATCTGTTAGCTCGGTCCTTGTTTTCTGAGAGGAGAATGAGCAGTGCGTGGGTTTGGAGTGGAGCTCGGTTCTCCATCTTGGGCTTGTAACAAGCACAGGGCAAGAGGACATCAGCTTTATTTAGACAACGCTTACTCATATGTAACAAGTCCTTAATTAAAGTTTTCACAATATGACAAAAAGTCTCTCATTAAAATATTTATACTTGTTTTTTTTTTTTTGCTGAGAGACTTCAGGTCTATAAAACCAGATTTAGCATCTAAGGTGAAGCATCTGGTGAGTTGGTAAGTGTTAGCTCGTGAGTCGTGTGGCTCCTTTGGGACTGGGAAATTACTCACATGGAATGTCTGAAGATGGGTGCAGCTAATGTGGGAGTTTTCAGGATGGTGAGTTTGGGCTGTAGTTTTTAAGGCTTTATTCAGGCTAACAAGTTGAAGTACCAACTTAGTTGGTTTTTCAGACTGTTTTGGATCTGCTAGAGGAACACATTGAGTGAGTTCATAGCAGACACCTGGGAAATCAGCCTTGTAAGGTGCACTCAAGTCTTAAGGCGATGAATGTTACAGGTACAATGGAGGCTGTGGAAGATGTCTTGAAAATCTTTCTGCCTGCGGTGCTGTTACGGAGGGAGGACGTAGAATTCATAATCATTTACTGTTTGTAGCATTGTGTGTTGTAATGCATTGGGAAGAGGGCAGAGAAATGGGCTGTGTGGACCCAGAGCTGAAGAGCAGCACCTCAGGGTGTGCTGTCAGAGCCTGGGCAGGCAGCCCCCGAGCAGTGCTGGAAATCCCCCCTGAAACAAACTGCTCCTGAGCTCAGTGCTTGGGGAAGGAGGAGAACGTTTGTTCACTGAGCTTTTTTTCTCTGAAGCTCTCCCAGATCCATTTTGAAACCTGAACTGGAGCAGAGAGACAACTGTATAATTTTCTTTTAATTTTTTCTTTTAATTTCAGTGGGAAAGTTTGCTAATGTTTCTGCTTTTCATTTTTTTTTTTTTTTTAGCATTCTTCGTAAACCTTTGCAGAAATTCTTTCTTTCCCACTGCAACTCTTTTAAGAGTGTGTGTTTGATCTGTTGTCTTATCTAAGATTATGGCTAATTACTCAGTAAAGAACTTTCTTTTCTGAGGCCTTTTTTCCCCCTCTTTTAAGTATCGTCTCACAGGGTGAAATTTCTTCCTCTTTTGATTTCATTCCATCACAACCTAGCTTTCATCAGGACATGCCTTGGAATCTGAAGGGAGCAGTTAGTGCAAAACGAAGCCTTTAGATTATTTTTCTTTTTTCCTTTTTATGCTAAAGCTGAAAGATGAAGCATATGGGAAAGAAAATAGCATTAAATCCCCCACTCTGAAGGGAAAGGCACTAAGGATCTGGCCACTGCAGGAGAGGTTTGAGCTGCATGCTTCATTTACTACTTTGTGTAGACATAACAAAGAATTTACTTTAGTCCCCTTGGTACTCTCACAACCTATTGCGCTGTAGGCAGAGAGAAAGCAATGAGCCTAGTGTTACAGTACAGCAGTGAACTGGGAATTGAGGTGGTTTAAAGATAAATGTTTCCTTAATAATCTCATAGTATAGACCTAGTTCCTTTCCATTTTAGATTTCCTATTTCTGAAAAAAAGGAGCTTTTGTGCAACGTGCCAATAGCTTTAGTTTGGATGAAGAATAAAATGGGGCCCACAGCAGAAACTTACTTGATAATTCAGAAACTACAAAGGCAGGGGAAGAAATACCTCTCCAAAATTTATTTATTTTTTTTATGAACACAAGTAGAGAGCAGAATGTCAAAGTCTGAAGCTTGATTGCACTTGAAATTAGTGAACTAGTTCTGTTGAGTAAGAAAAAAAACACTGATGCTGCTGGAGTAAATTTTTTATTTGAAAGCCTATAATTAATATACATGATTTGCTTCTTGGAGTAGTCTCAATGTATTGTTGGCTTTTGAGTTTGGGGAACTGGAGGAAGAATCTGTAAGATTCCAGTCTGAAATGAAGCTTAATACCTTGAAAGATTGAAATGCACAATGAGGCTCATCATGGCCATTTCTGTAGTACTGTGTTATTATGTCACAAAACACAACACTTGCTGGAGTAATGGGACTAGATAAAAGGGCTGATTTAAAGGCCAAGCTTTCGGTATGCATGCATCTCGTTATATTGACAAGTAGAAAAATATTGAAAAGCACTGGAGCATTTAATTGAGTTTGTGAAAAATGTCCAGATATGTATGGCTGGGCTGTGTGTGCAATTTAAGCATTTGTGCTTGTAAATGAAGTGGGCACATCTATTCTTCAGGTTGTTGGGTTTTTTTAATGTCTTTTTTTACGTTAGAAATTTCAAATAAATATCTTGCTGCTGTCCTACCCCTGCCCCAAGAGCCAAAACAGCTTTTATGGTTTTTCTATTAGATATTCATTCAGATTTAGGAAATAATAAGTAGAAAAAAATGTGTTCATCTATATCCCATCGAGAACAAAGAGTGGTAGAAATAAGGGAAATTTAATTAGAAATAAAAGATGAAACGGATTGAGCTCTTCTTCTCCCCTGCCTTGTTGCTTAGGGCTAAATCAACTTTCTTAAGGAAAGGTGTGTGTTGGGGAGAGAACTTCTGTAAAATTCATGCATGGTTGGAATCTGTAAATACTGACTGTATAAATAAACTTAAAGCTCGTGTTCAAACCCACTGTATTGTCTGTTCTAAAAACATTCTACAAATACATATTTTAGGTTTTATTTTCATTAGGCTGTGGTAGGATTTATCTGAAGTTCTGAGGCATCAAGAGCATTTTCAGCCTGTTCTAAGGAAGCAAAGCCTGAGACCTCCGACCCCTGTTGTCTTTCCAATAATTTTTCAACCAACTGGCCAGTTTTAGCAACCTGTAACAGATTCTGCTGACAAGAGAAAGAAGTCAAAGACGACAGATCCTGCAAGGCTTATAGATAGATATGAGAGCAAAATCTGCTAGAAAAGGAAAGAGTTCTACCATCTGCAGGAAACTCTTGTCTGAACTCTTGGTCAAACACCAGGGGAGCCAGGCTCCATTTATATTAGTATTCCCAGATCCACTTATTTCCTTAATAGTGAGGAAAAAGCACTCCTGAGGGGGATGGCCCATTATTTTTCCCCAAAAGCAGATGGATGGGGGTACTGAAGTAAACTTGTGGTCTTGCCTAGTGCAAGTCCATCAGTGGTGTCAAAACTTCATTTGCTGTCTCTGTACTTCAGTACGATGTAAAGAAAAATATGAAGTGAATGTGCTGGAGTGTGTGCCCTTGATATGATGAGAAAGGTCTGGAAAGATCCAGAAGTTGATGGTCATCTTGAAGTGGGTGCTGTGAAAGCACTTGTCTGTGGATTTGCCAAATCAGAGTGTTGTTGTTCTACCTTGGCATAATCACAATTCCATTCTTTCGTTCTGTGCTGTTTCTATATAAAAAAAAAATTGGGAAGAAAGGAGTGTCTTGCTGGTGATGAAAATGTTGTGTGACTAAAGCTTCCCCCATATTGAATTCTTGTGTATGCCATATCCCTTTTCTTCACCATTCTTGTCCTGCTGTGTTTTGGGGTCAGAGATGTCACAGCATTTGAACTGTAAAGAAAATACTGTTCTGAAATATATTAATGACTGCTGTCAGCTGACAATCAGTTCATCTGGTTGAGGACTGTCACTCCCCAAAACATTACTTCAGAAATAAGGTTACTTTGGTTTCCATACAAGTTGTGAGATGACCATCCTGTTTACTGAGATCTCCAATGTTTCCTGAAATATTGGAGTTAGTTCCAGGAGGGGTTTTAAAAAACTCTCATTTTGCCAAACTGAGAAATGCCACAAGTTTGAGCAGAAGGACTTGCAAGCTTAATTATTTGTTATGCATGTGTTTGTAGAATATGATCTAGTGAAGACAGGATCATGCATCTCAGGAGTACCTTTACAGTGATACTGGGGAGGGAGGACTTAGCAGATCTGGGGGCCGGATGGCTAACACACATGGGTCAGTTGGTGTGTGCCCCTAGCATCTGTCCTTGATGCAGAGCTTTTCCTGATTGGACATTTTGAAGCATGTGTTGGTGATAGTGAAGGGGAAAATCTGCTTTTATTTTGAACTTAACCAAATTAAAGAGAGTGTAAATTTGAAGTTGGCTTCTGAGAAAAGATTGCCTCTTTAATTGTACCCATTTTTGGCAAGGAAAAAAAATCTGTGTTTGCTTCTGTAACCTAGTTTTAGATAGATCTTTTCACTTCTGAATGCGAAAATGAAGTGAAATCTGAGAGAGTTGTGAGATCTATTGTACTGTATTTTCCAAATCAGACATTGCAAATGCTCTACTCTGCTTTGTGAGTGATGCTTTGTTCTAGCTCAATTGTCTCAATTGTTCAAAGTTTTGTGTTTTGCAACAAGAAGGTCAAATGACAGTGCTGGAGAGCAAGTTTTCTACACAACTTTTAGAATTATTTACAAAAATGTTTATGAATGTTATGCCCTCTTTCCCCTCCATGCTTCACAGAGCTTTCCTGCATCCTCTTTTGTCTGTTGGAACTTTTCACTCCTGAAGCATGTTCTGTTACTGTAATGTTTTTCTTATTATTATCATCAACTTGTGGTTATAGTACAATAAAATTTATAAAATTAAAAAGAGTTGAGTGGTAGTGATATCATGATTGAGAGTAAAACGTGACAAGCCATGCCATCAAACTGCCCAAGCACAGCAAAGGGAATATGGTTTGCTTATTCTGTTCTTGAAAAAAACATCATTTGGGGAGAAATACAATTTAGGTAACCTGCATCTGAAGTGCACTTTTTTTTCTGATTGAATGGAATGTGTAACTGAAGATAGACAGTATTTGGGCTCCTAAGGCAGAAGCCGAGGTATCTTGAAAACTGCCTAATAAAACACTTATGGAAAGAAAAAGCCTCCGTGTGTACCTCACCTGCATTCTGAGTGCATCCCGCCGTGTCTGTTTTGACAGTCGTTGTGGCAGCCAGTGCAGACGCCGCTCTGTGTGATTGTTAGCGGCAGGAAGCTGGTATTTCCATTTATCTGCACGCCACCAAGTTTCCCACAAACGTTCTACACCTGCACTACCTTGTTCTGCGACTGCAAATTAGGTAAAGCCAGCTGTTGGGATAAGGAGAGGTATTTCGTCACACTGCTTTTATTTTTGTCATCTTACAGTGGGAGATTTCTTCTGGGGTCTTAAGCAGCTGCTTACGAAGGTGAGTCGGAATGAAAAGCTCTTGATTCTGGACATTTAAGGATAAATATATCTCCTTTTTGGAGAACAGTGTGTGCTTTGTATTGAAATATAGCTGTTTAATTGCCTGGATGTTTGTTGGAATTGTTATAGTGGGACAAGCGCTGCTGATCTGAAGTAGAATTTCTGGTTAAGTATGTGATTAGTGCTCACGGGATTTTCACAAAACCAAAGGCCCCATTGAAGGCACTTGCACTGGTCAGTGTTGCACAGATCTGCTCTGGCTGTCACTAAAGAGCTGTGCCACGTGAGTGGATAAACCAACCCCCAAATCCCTCTCTTTCTCTAGCTTTCTGTGTTTATTGTGCTGTTCTGGCCTTAAGAGCTAACAGTTCAACTTCTGACAAAGCTAAAGGGAAGTCTTCTCGTGTTGTTCTGTTCCTATAGGATATTCCTTCCTCTTATTTGTATGGAGGGGGAGTAAGGGCCACCTGTGCCAATGGTGAAGTCCCCTTCCCTGTGTGCTCCTCATGGCTTCTGCCCTGCGTCAGCTGGGGAAAAAGCATTTTCCATGGCTTTCCTCAGGGACTTGCCTCCTGGATTTGCACAGGCCATGTCTAATTATTTTTTTCATGCCTGTCTTTTCATCTTGTATTTAACTTGCTCTAGTTCTCATACAGAAGGCCAATAAATACTCCTCCCCGTGTCCTGCAGGTGTTGGTATTGTGTGGTGATGCCCTTCAGTATTTTTGGCATAGAGCTCAAAGCCAGATGTGGCTCCTCCAGTTACATTGCAAAGAGAGCAGTAATCCAGCATGGAGTGCTGCAGCGTTCCTTACAACCTCAAATACCCAATTCACATCCCCAAATACCCAGCTTTGCTCCCAGTAGAATTGATGCTTCACGTGTAGCAGGTTTTGGTGCACCGAGTCAGCAGCAGATCTCAGTTTGTCATGATTTTATTGTGCTCAGATTTTCAGAGCAGTCTGAGGTTAAAACAAGTATTGAGTGATGAAAACAGGATGACAAATAAGCTCCAGGAGCAGTGATTGCATTGATTGTTTTGAACTAATTCAGTGCTACATTTTAACAATGACGTTTTGCCACAAGTACAATGACAGCTTTCTATTTGACTTCACGTTTTTATCCTCTAAAATAATTATTTAGTTACTGTACATAATTTACTGTACAACATATTGTGCTGGAGTTATTATTCTGTTGGCCTAGTCACTGATTTATTAACCAAATTAACTTTTTCAATATCAGAGCATGAAAGTTTGCTCTTTTTTCCTTTTAATAGATCTTTTTTTTTTTCCTCACACCTCTGTTGGCATCACTGTAAAAATTAAAAAAAAAAAAATTAAAAAAATTAAAAAAATCTTGCTGTTTCAGTCAGTTTCCTTGCTTTATAGGATGCAGACCATTCCATTGCCCTTACTGTTGAATAATTAGTTTCTATTAGATTTTGAAAATGGATAGCTGCTGAAGTGTATCATCAGGCATATTCATCTATTTTTTTTTCCTGATCACTTCAAAGCTGATGATGAGCCGCTGTAAAACTTGCCTGACTCTGAACCTGGTAAAACACCAAGTTTTCTGGGATGCTGTGGGGAATACAGGCTTGCTTTTTGTACTGGACGCTGTCTCCCCAAACCCCTACTCGATCCAAGCAGTGCATCATTTTCTCCGTGTGTTTTCCTGGTATGTAGTTAACCTGTCCTTTAAGATCACAGTGCAAACGCACTCAGCACTGCTGCCTGGATGTGGCTCAGGACCCCATGAGGTGAGTGGCCTGTTGGTGATGGCAGCAGCACAATAAATACCTGGTCTGGGTTAGGGACAATCAACACCCAGCACCTCTCTGCTGTCTGTCTCTTAAGCACTCTCCCACATAATTTTTCCAAGATGAAAGAAGGCATTAGGAGCTTCTAGAAGAATAAATACAGCAGCATGCAAATGGCAAAATATGGCATCCTTGATGAAACTGCATAGTAATCCTGAAATCCTCTTTTAATATTCTCCAGTGTGTTTTGTCCTATTGCAAGAAATTACAACGATTCTGTTAAGATTGTTAATTTTTTCCCCATTGCTGCTACTCTGATTTCTGCTGTTCTGTCATCTGTAAAACTTAGTTTAATAGCAGAGGCAGGGAAATAACCTCCAAAATGCTTTAGCTATCTCTGGAGGAAATGGGGTTTTTATTTTATATATAAACATTGGATAAATGTGTGTGTTGCCACTGCAACCACCTGTAGTTAAATGGCTGCTGTTTCTGCAGAGAAGCAGAAAAGCTCTATTTTCCAATTACAAATGAGAAAATCCACAGGGTGATACTGGATTAATTGACAGGCAGCCATGCATGAGTAATCCTGCACTTCCAAATGTAAATAACAAGTGCTTTGGAACAGTTAGAATAAAGATTTTTATATTTATTGAAATTAATCCAAAATTCAGAGCTGTGTCTGTACACAGCAAAGAAATAAGTGATCATTAAACAAAATCCACTGCCTTTTCTATGCTGCCTGGAACTTGCGTGTAGCCTTTAAGAAAATCATTGTTAGAATAATTGGTTTTCTTTCCGCTTTAGTATGTAGTTGCTCTAACAGCACGGTTTAAAATAGGAAGAAAAATGTGCTTTAAGTAGTTTTACTTAACTAATTACATGGCGAGGCGCATAATTTAAATGAAATGGCTTGATTTGTTAATAAGTTGTTTAAATTAATAGGGGAGAAAAGTGTACTCCAGCAGTTTGTCTTCTACCCCTGCAGTTCAACACGGCACAATACATACTCCTGCTGCTTGATGTAGAATACCATGTTTAATGTGACAGCTGAACTTTTGGAAGTAAAATACCGATAACAATAACCACCCCTCCCCTTCATCCCTCCAAAAATAAGGAAAAGAGGCACTAACCCTCTGGTAATGTCATTACAGAAGTAAATCAATTAAAGGAAGTCATACTGTATATGCATATTTAAGTTTTCCTTACTTTTATGCAAATCAGGTTTTGTAGTAGATGACTTCTGAAGACTTCCTTACAGATTAATTTGATATTGTCCAAGAAAGATGTGCACTTGAATATTTAACAAAAGCAACAATGCCAGTGAATAGCTGACATTAAAAATATTACTTCTGCATAATTTATGCTCTGTGGTGCTAATATCAGGCTTCACTTCATCACTTGCTTACACAGAGAGTGCTGAATGTTTCAAATCTCATTAAGCTATTTATTCATTGTAATGAATGATTTTATTGTACTGTATTAAGGTTATGCTACGCTGCACCGTTCAAAAATCCATCTTACTGTACGTATTTTAATGTTTACCATCAAATTAATACCTTTATTACTACCTCAGTGGTCGAGTGGATGGTGATCACAAATTATTAATTGTTGTCTTTGCTTGATTCCACTCCTGTTCTTAAGTGTATATTGCCTTATTCCTTGATAAAGATATAATAATCTGGCCATCCCTGTCTTTGTATGCAAAGTCAAACATCAGAGGCTGGCAGTCATGTTATTCAGCTGTCCTTAGATGCACAAAACATGTGACATTTCCCAGCACTTTGTCAGAAATGCATTGAATTTTAAAGCAAAAGATGTACACGCCCTGCAGCCCCCACTGATTTCCCTTCCCAAGTCCTTCATATTGCTTTCTGTGCACAGCAAAGACAGGCAGTAATACCCCTTGCACGGTGACTGGCAATTCAGGTAAAATTCTGCCACTCTTTTGAGAGGTCTAATCAGATTTGTGCATTGTATGTCTTGCTAAAAACATACAAATTGCCAAATGCCAATATTAGGGCAGCAGATGAGGGTTTTGTAATTCACTGTTAACAAAGCAAAGGGCAGATGCCAGCTCTTGTGACTGAACTTGCAGATTATATATATTCATTTAATATACTTTTATAAATAATGTCTTTTCAATTGATTGTTGCTTTCTTCCCTGGAGTTTTTCCATTCCAGGTTCTTTTTCACTCACTTGTTGATCGAAATTGCAGCCATGTAAAAGGTGACTGGAAATAGTTCAGCTGAGGGAGGAGATAGAAGCTGTATTTTGCTGAGGAATGGTTGTGGAAAAAATTGCTTGAATGAGCCTCAGATAAGGAAAAACTGATTTGAGACTGAACGCTCTCAATGGTAAAGAATGAATGCATTGAATGTTAGACATTGTATTCAATAGCTTTCCAAGAAATTAATGATTGTTTACCAATCTTCAGTTATCCTCTTTAATCTTCAATGGTTACTACTATCTGTGTATAAATATTTTGCACATTTCTTAACTGTACATGCAAAGAAGTGCTGCTTGGCTTACCGTCGTCTTCCAGTAAGAAGGAGTGAAAAGTGCAACCTGAGCCCTGAGCACGCTCATGATGAAGTGAGATCTATCGTTAAGGTGGAGTCTCCTGTCTCTTACAACAAGGGACTGCACTTCTTTCCCATTGGGAAAGGACAGTGGAACTTCTGGACAAATTATTTTGTTATTGTTAAAGCTTGGGGGCAGAGAAGTGTAGATGAGCTGAAGGCTGTGTTTTCTAGTATGATTGTTACTCATGCATTTAAAAGACCAAATGCAGTGAAAACTCTTCTGCTCACAAATTTATCCTAATTTATAAGCAGCCTGGTCCTAAGAGGCATTAACAAAGTTCTTGGACTCCTGACAGCTTACAGAATCAGGGAATTAGGCTCTTAGGGAGTTTACCCTGGGCAGATGCATGTAATGTTAGCATAGTACTGAGCAAGCCAGAAGAATTCCCAACAATCCCAAATTTAAATCTGTTTTGTTTTTTTTTCTTTTCCTTAGCTGACAGGATGTCAGTGATTCAGGAGAGAAATTTAAAGGAGTTATCTTCTCAAGATATTAAGCTCGTCCAAGCTGACAGCTTTGTTGCAGAGGTCAGCTAGGAGGAACAAGAAAGAAGCCCTGTGATCTAAAGATGGACTGACAGATATGATTTCCCTTTATTGATTTATGATGTCAGTGTCTGTGTCCCATTACTCCTATGAGACTGGTATCCTCTGTTTGAAGCAGGAAGAAATGGATTTAATGTGGTGAAAACACCACTTTTGTTCTCAAACAGTCTTGAAGGTAGTTAAAATGTAATCCAGTTTAACCTGATTGGTGAAATCTAAATCAGCTCAGCATATTGCATGAAGGCAACATGAATGTTTATTTCCCAATGATGAATCTGTTGAAAAGTAAACATTGCAGCCCACAGCTAAGGAATTTGTTTAGTTAATCTCAGGAAATGCAAAATGATGAATGTGTTTCTTCTTGGATTGAGTCCTGTGTTTGTAAGGAAATCACGAATATATCTTGTTGAAATGTTGTGAATATTTGCATGGTTGTAATAATAGCAGGCTCCGCTCTTTACTCTCATGTCCTATCTAATTTCTTTCACAGAATTGCAGGGGTTGGAAGGACCTTAAGAGATAGAATCCAACCCCACTGCTAAAGCAGGTATCCTACACTAAGTCACACAGCTGGGTATCCAGCTAAGTCTTGAATATCTCCATAGAAGGAGATTCCACAACTACTCTGGGAGACCTGTTCCAGTGCTCCACCACTCTTACTGTAAAGCAATTCTTCTGCATGTTAGTACAGAGCTTCCCATGTTCAAGTTCTAGGCCATTACTTCTTGTTTTATCCCTACATGCCTCCAAGAGCCTGGCCTCATCCATTTGCCTCCCACCTCCCTTTAGAAATGTATAAGCATTAATCAAATCCCTCATCAGACTTCATTTCCTCACACTGAAAAGACCATGGTTACTCAGCCTTTCCTCATATGAGAAGTACTCCAGGCCCCTAATCATCTTTGTGGTGCTCTGCTGGACTCCTTCTAGGAGATCTGTCTTTTTTGGACTGGGGAACCCCAAACTGGACACAGTAGCCTTAGAAGTGGCCTCACCAGGGCAGAGTAGGGGGGGAGGTTCACCTCCCTCGCCCTGCTGGCCACGTTCTTTTTAAAACACCCCAGCATCCCACTGGCCTTCTTGATCACCAGAGCACACTGCTGGCTCGCGGCCAACCTGTTGTCCACCAGGTCATCTCCTAACCTATATTGATGCACGTGATTATTCCTCCTCAGGTTCAAGACTCTACACTTGGTCTTGTTAAATTACATCAGGTTCCTTCCTAACCAACTCTCCCATCTATCCAGGTCTGCTGAATAGTAGCACAGGCTTCGGATATGTCAGCCAATCCTCCCAGCTTTGCATCATTAGCAAACTTGCTGAGAGTGGATTCTATCCCTTCATCCAGGTCGCTGATGGAGGGTATCAAATAAGACAGGACCCAGCACCAATCCCTGGGGAACACTGCTCTCTGCTACTGACAACCACCCACAGTTCGCTGCTGGTCAGCCAGTTCTCAATCCACCTCCAAATAAGGATGGGATGCCCAAATAAGGAGGCAACCAAATATGGCTGTGATGACCACATAAGGACCAAATGCCCAAATAAGGATGAATTTTAAAAAAAAAGGATGACCTAAAATGGTCATGATGCCCACATATGGATGGGATGACCAAATGCAGTTGTGAAGATGAAATGAGGATGAGATGCCCAAATTAGGAAGAAACCAAATAAGGATGGGATGCCCAAATATGGTCATGATGCTGAAATAAGGATGGGATGCCCAGGGAGGGAACCACATAAGGAGAAAACCAAATAAGGACATTCCAAACAAATATAGTCATGATGCCCAAGTGAGGATGGGATGCCCAAATAAGGAGGAAACCCAATAAAGACAGGGTGACCATATATGGTTGTGATGGTCAAGTAAGGACAAGATGTCCAAATAAGGAGGAAAACCAATTAGGGATGGGATGACCAAAAATTGTCATGGTGCCGAAATGAGGAATCCAAGTATGGTCGTGACAACCAAATAAGGAGAAAACTAAATAAGGTAGCATGAGTGGCAGAACCTGGGTCTTATAATGCTGAACGTGAGACTTATGTAGCTGTTTGGTGCTAATAATATATGCTGCAATTGTCTGGTGTAGCTGAGAACAAGTCATTCTTTAAAGGTACTCATAAGAGAAATTCATGAAAATAAACATTATAAAAATACACTGTTTTTCTTCTCTTCTTGAATGACCTCATATAGACTTTGGAGTTGTCCACTGAAAATAGCAAAAAAAGCAGAGAGGTTAATTAGAAGAGCAGATCTTGTGATAAATCCTGAGACCCAAGAATTACAGATAGATGAAAAAATCTTCACTTCTCTTAATTTTTCCCTTTCTATGAACTTATTGCTAACTGCCTTTATGTGATATCAGAGACTTTGAGAACTCTTTATTCTCCTTACTGAGAAGAAAACCTAGGCTTTCTCTATAATATTAATTGTCTGGTTTTGTCCAACTGTTATGGCCCAAGGACTGATCCAGACTTCTTTGACACTAGTTATTTAATTGAAAATTATGGGTGTAGAAGAAAGGCAATACTAAGCCGTCTCTGTGATTATACTGAATTCATTAAGTGGTTTAATTTGTGGTGCTTTTCCTCCCCTGAGCAGGGCTAGCTTAGCCTGCAGAGCAGCTCAGGAGGAGTTTCAGCACGAGAGCTCTAATTTAAATACTTCCTTATTCTTCAACCCCTGAAAAACAGAGTGCTGAAGGAGTATTGCTGAAGGATGTCAGGACCTCTGATCCCCCCACCAGAGCGAGCAGAAGTCATGGAGCCCTCCTGTATTTGGTTTGCTGGAAGATGGGCAGTCGGGGTGCCCATGGTACAGATCAGCAAACACGATAGCCAAAGAAACCTTGCAGCTTCTCATTCTCACTTACAGCTTTAATTGGCATCATTTAAGAAGCTGTTGAAAAAAACACACCTGTTTAAAAGCCCTTAAGGAATACTCCTGCTGAAGCTCTCATACTTACGGTGTTGGATTTTGTCTTCCTTTTATTGAAACAAGTATAGGTCGGGGCAGAGTTAAACAAATAGAGCCCTCCTGATTTATGAGATCATCCAGGACATAGATTGCATATTCACCTAGATTCATGTCAGTGCACTGTCACTTTTAAGCTATGCATTTTCATATCTTAACATCCAGCTGTTAGTACATTTTGTCCAACAGGCAGATGAACTTCCCAAAAGAGATGTGGAGTAGGCATTACCTTGTCTGCTCTCAGCACTTTGTGAGGGAAATGCTTCTGGCAGAGCAGTTCATACAAATAGACAGGTACCTGCGTCTTTTAAAATGGGAGAAGGTACAGAGAAGGTTTATTAAAGAGAAAATGGAAGCTATAAATGCTTTGCTTTGGTACCTGCAGAACACATTAAATCTGACAAGAGCAGCTGATGAAGAAGGCCTGGGTGCGGACGTGTGGCCCCACTGGCTCGTTGACGGAGCACTGTTGGAAATAACAACAGTTTTTGGTGGTGACTGATTAGGCACGACACTTCTGTCGCTCCCTATAGTGGACCAGAATGATAACCTCCTGTGTCCCACGAAAACAGTTAAAGCTTTTTTATCAGGCTGAGAAAAAAATTTAGGAAGCAGTGAAATGGGTTCTCTGTAACCCTGAATGCTTTCCATAGAGATGCCTTCAGTACAAATCATCTGTATGGCTGGAGAGATCGTGTATGCAACTGAGGTACCACTCCTTTTCCTTTCACAGGAAAGATTGTCAATATAATTAGGTGCTTGTGCAGATATTTTATATTAAAAAATGCTTGCGGACTTTCAACATTTTTTTTTTTTATGTAAGCCCTTTGAGTTTGTTTTAAGAAAGATTAAATATATTCAGGTTTTTTTTATATACGTGCGAAGCTAATGCATGAAGAAAATTATTTGGTGTCTACAGAGTTTGATACTTCTCATGAAAAGAATCCTTGCCTAACTCAAATAGTACATCCTGCCTGCTTTTTGAAGCTCATGGTGATATTTTACTAAAATGTGCATCTGGGAGTTAAAAAAAAAAAAAAAAAAAAAAGTGGCGTGAAAGAGGTTAAATCAATATACAGATTTTCAGAAATATATTTCAAAAAGATTTGCAGCTGTTGATTTTCTTCCATTTTTCAGGGAGGTAATGAAAAATAAATGGGAAGACTACTTAGTGCTTCATGTCTGATAAGTCAGAGAGCATATATACAAAACCATAGTCAATTCTGAGCGTGTTTAATTCATGTATTTATGAACGAAGGCAACATGGAAGGTGTCCTTGGAGGTATTCTCTTAAATGGTTTGTGTGTCAGTGTAATGGCCTCTGTACATCAAATTATTTTGAGATTCTTGTGTTATTGATCAAAAACTCCCAATTTTTATTTTATTTTTGGTGATATCTCATCTTAATTCTTAGAGATAGTGTAGGCACAGTGTTGTTAGCTGCTGTGAAATGATTTGCAAACAGATTTCTTTACAGTGACAAGTAGAAATGTTTTGAAATTTGATAATTGATGGCCTGCATTCGTTAACTCAGTTTGAGTGCCTTCTATTTTCTGACTTGTAGTGTCTGCTTGACACTACAATTTTTGCATTCTTTTAATATGTTTCTTCTGTCTGTATGCTAATGGGAAGAACAGAACTTAGAGGTGCTATTTATGATAGATACTGCTGCGAGAGCGGCTTTGTTTGCATACGCAGCGACAAAAAAAGTTAAATGGGGTGAACTCTTCGTTCCGCTGAAGATGGAGGCAAATTTGCGTTGACTTCATCAAGTCCATGATTTTTCCCATTGGATTGGGGTACTCAATCCATCCAAAGCTCTGAAGTCGTTTAGTGCTTCAGGCATCCATGTGGTGGGTTCTTGGAACGGGATTGATCCAGTTGGTTTTCTTGATTTCTTCATGACAGTTGAAATGTGAACTCTCTGTATTTTCTGAATGTCATTTTATTCTATTGTTCCCATAAATGTGGTGTCTATGTGCTTTTTTTAGTTATTTCATCTGCATGACATATTAATATATAATCATACACCATTAAACATTTTTCAGTTATGTGAATTCAATTCATTAAATAATTTCCCAAAATCTTAACCTCTGTAGTGACTAAGGGAAGCTTTGCTGAGAGCCGGAACATTTTACAGATAGCACTATTTATCCAAAGTCCTATTATTAGCTTAGAAAGAAGGGCTCACCATGTATTTTTATTAAAAATGACACCATACTTAACATCTTTAATGAAAACTAACCATTGTGATATGAATTTAGAAACTCTGACACCTTATTTTATAGAAATGAAGTCCCCTAGTATATTAAAATTAACATTTTTTAATAACAAAAAGTGATATAGTCCACTGGAGTGGGGCTAAATTTATCTTATGATTGTACTTGTCATGGCCTTGAGTATTTATGGAGTAGTTTTAAAAGTTCATTAAACTCAAGAGATTAAATATTGCCCCGAGCAGTGCTCCATAAAAGAAAAAATATAGTGCTATTACTTGGTAAAATGTTGTGCTATGTTGTTAATTTAACTCCCCTGAGTTCTCATCTTCCGATTCAAAAGGCATTTCCTTGTGCTGTTAGATTTGACATTTTCAAAGAATCTCAGACTGTCTCATCATTCACCAGAAACTCTCCATTTCCCATTCATTTCAGGAAGGCAGAAGGCAGTGAATGACTTCAATAATCCGTCCTTCCGGTGCGCCAGGTGGACTCACTCATTTATCTCATCCCCATTTTACTATGACTCTTTGTTTGCTGTGATCTAATTGTTCAATGGAAGCACATTCCCAGGTTTCTAGGGGCAGAGAATAATCATAGAAGTTAATGCTGTCAGTGCTATCAGAATTTGAGCTTTTTTTGGTTCAAATCTAGCTGCTGTTTTTGTGCTACTGAAAGCATTAATAAAACATTGTTACGAGGAAAAAACTTCTCCCCCCTTGCTGACATTGTTAGGTAACTGTGTCTACTGTTTGTTTTCTTGTTGTTCTCTGCAGAGCAGTTTCCCGATGAATCTCCATTGGAAAATTCCTTTTATCAGGTTATTTAATAAGCTGGGGTGCTTTAATTTGTATTTATCATTATTTATGACCCCAGCAGCAGTGCTAGACATTTTTTATACATAATTAATAAAGACTTTTTATCTTCTAACAAAGGATTACTTGTATGGGGGGGAATAGAAGAATCCTTCCAAGAAGAAATGTCAAGTCTCACTGGTTATCCAGCATAAAACCTGAACTGTTCACATTTTTGAGCTATGCTCTCATTCCTTCAAGTCAACTTAAAGGAAATTTTGTTGTGCTATTGTGATTTTTCATAGCAGCACTTTGCTGCATCTTGCTTATGAGCTCCTGTGCCTTTTGATCCTTTTGCTGCTGTGTACCTGCTCACTTTGGGCTTCCTGTGTCTAAAACTGTTCTTGCTTTTATGTTATTTCATTGCTGGAGTTTGGGGATGAGAAAAGAGTTCTAAGAATAATACGGCATTTCAACCCCAGAGAGGAGATCTCATCTCCAAATCATGGTTTGGTTGTGTCCCTTTGGTTTGTAAACTGTCTCGTTAAGCTTTTGGTGTTGGGTGGAGGCAGAAGGTTCTCTCTCTTATGGAGGATGTCCTTATGCGTGATTCAGAATTCACGTGGAACATTACTGGAAACGCTGTAAGTGGTCAGATAAATGATGTGTATTGAGACCTCTGGGAATCCAAAGGTGGTGGTGATGTGTGCGCTGCCTTTCCTTGCCCTTTAAAAATGCTCTGTTTGTCCAATGCCATTGCTACACTGAAGTAAAACAAACTGTTCTGAGATCTCTGCAGTGGTTCCCATTCACAGGGCTCCCTTCACTTGGTGTGGATGTGTTGGATACGGGGCTGTGATGTTTTTCCAGGCGGTGCAGTGCTTCCCACTCTGCACTCACCTGATACATGCAGGTGCTGTCTGAGCCAGGGGATTTCTTTACAAGCACCGAAGTAAGTGTGGCTTTCTTCTGGGCACTTCTGAGATAAATTCCAAAGGCTTTGCTGCTGCCCTTACAGTTTTCCTCCAAGAAATCTCAAATTGCATCATGTTTCTGATTCTCAAACTGCACGTGTGGGGGCAACTGTGTAAAGCAGTGTGAAATAACGTATCTGATGCTGCATGTGATTCTTGTGTGAGGTGTGCTCAAAAAACAGCTTCTTAGGAGCATCTTCTTACGGTAAAATTGATCTGCTCCTCTTTGATGACTTTCAAATAAATATTAGAGGAGTCATAAACTGAAGCATTTCTAAGTGTTTTAACATCACTTACAAAAGATAGCTGTTAGCAGAAATCTTCCTGTCACGTATGCAAAATGATTCTTCTTTCCAGCATGGCTTTGGATACCTGCTTTTATATACATTCTAGAAAGCTAGCTTCCATCTCAGATTTGCTTATTTTCTGGTGTGTGTTTTCTGTGCCAGCTGCTTTGTACTTTCCAGACTTGAGTTTTCAGTACTAATTTCCCTTTATGCAGGTGGTTGAGGGCTTTCTTCAGTTATTATTCTTAAACCCCAAGATCCACGTGCTTGGAATTGAGGTAGATAGATAGCTTTCCAATTATGTTTGTATTACAATTTTGCTTGGGGACGTACTGTTTACACATTACAGATGCACACCAGCCAGGGTGTGTGTGTAAATCAAGCATTGATTTGAAAATTAAACTTACTGGCCCTGTAGCAATTTCTAAGTTTACAGTGACAAAACAATAACAGGGAATTAGAGAGAGCCTCTCCTAAAATCAAATCAAGCTCTTGTTTTGCAGCAAGTAATTAGATTGCAGTTTGTTTCACTATAAAACTTACCATGGCCAGTAAATTAAACTATCGCTTGTCTTACAAAAATACTTGCCTTTGGACTGTTTAACTGTGGGCTTTCTTTGCCCATATTTTCCTTTTTCTGTTACCAAATCAAATAGTTTTTTTTTTAATTAACATCAGTAGCAGCCACTGCTGTTACATTTGTAAAAGTCTGTTATTCCAGGCATCATTATTAAATGTAAGCTATTACTGACCTTTCTGATAACATACAGATCTGAGCAGTCTGGCTGCATCAGATAAAGTCCTGAAAAATATCCATTATACAGTTGCATAGCTCAGAGAAATGTGGCATCAGGTAGTTTTCTATTGGGAAGCATCTGAAAGGATGCAAGAAGGGAAGATTTACTGTTAGAGCTGCATAGCCAATCCCATGGGCCAGTGTTGGTGTATCTCTGCAATAATATTGTTTTATCTGTGGGGATGCCTTTTCTCTGTAAGTGACCATCTTGGGCTGATAAATTTATGTATCCATATTTCAGTGAGGAATTAAGAACTATGAAGCCATGTGAAATCTGGGTACATATTGGAAATTCCATGACGTGTTTCCACCTGAGGTTTTTTGCAGGTACATTTGCAATGATGCTTTGTACGCACCTTGTTTGGGGTACATAGAACCAAAGTTCCTTGCTGGAAGTAAAAACTGTTGTATGCGTTTGGAAGCAAATCTCTATGAGATTTGGGGCTGAGTGATGATGTGGTGACTATGGGCCTCCGCTGGGATTTGTGTGCAAGACTGGAAGCTCCTTCCAGCAAGAGCTGATCAAACCTATGAGGCTGTTTTTTGTGGCTCAATTGGATTTTGCTGCACACAGCTGTTGCAAAAGGCCTCTAAAATCTTTTGGCTGTTTTTGACGTAAAAAGGCCATTTCTGGTTGTTCTTGCTGGTTCTATACTTGTAGGGTGGAGAAGGAATTCTCTCGTGGTTTCGTTGGCACCTGGCGCTGAGGGCTGTGATAGATGGGACGGAGTGATGTGGGAGGATGAGGGGAAGATTTTGCTTTCACGTACTTCTCATCAAATATTATTAATTGTGGTCCAACAGGCAGACCGTTGGACCTTTATCTGTGTGCTAGTTTGCAAACACTGTGATTTTGAAGTAAATTTGCTGAAAACCCAGTTTATCCAGTGATGAGGAGTGCTGATTAACACCGTCCCTCTGGTTCATTGTAATGATCCGTACTGTCTAAGAATTCACATGGAATTTGAGTTACAGCCTTCCTTGTTTGCAAAAGAGTGACTGGAATTTTTTTTCTCTAGAATTGTGAACTTTGCCACAGTGTGGGACAGGAAAAATAATGTACAGTTCATCTTTTGCCACTATATCCACTTAATGCTGTGTTCACTGAGCAAAATGTGTTCAGCAATTAAGGGAGTTACACAGAATATTTCATTTATCAACTGATTGCCCTTTTGTCATTACTAATGCATTTTCTGAACCTCAAACATGTTTGTCAGTTGTAGGGAGTTGTATCTCCTGTCTGCAGAAATAAACATGAGCTTTAGCCTTCAGCAAGAGATTTCAAGAGGGAGATAAATATATGTTTAATTTGCTAAGTTATGTGGAAAAATGACAAAAAAGAATTGTTGTATTGCCTTTATATATGCAGGGGAGGTGGGAGATGTAGCTCTTCTGTGGCCAGCTAATAAAAGCTGCTGTTTGACCATTTGGTTTTTGAACTCCTATGCTCCTCACAGACTGAAATAGCTCACAGGAAATCTGGGGGACATGGAAGTGGATGACAATTTGTGGGAAATGAAGTATTGTGCAGCTATCTGCTGTTATTCTCTTCTAATTTGTTGAAGGGAGTTTAGAGTACCGAAGCTTTTCCAAGGGAGGAGAGATGCGTGATTTTGCTGCTGGCTTTTATATTAAAAGCTTGTATTGCAACCAGACAGCTGCATAGAAATGGTCAAAGGACTGATTCTACCACATTCACATTTAGTGCAGAATTTAAACAAAGTGTTTAATGACAGATATGACTTCAATGCTTGCTCTTTGTGTTTGTTTCCTCTTGATCAGGACAAAAGATCTGAACCCTTCTAGAAAAAGCCTTCTATGCTTATTATTTCTCAGCTTAACAAGAAGTGAAAACTGTACAACCAAATGTTTCAGGTGTTAATTTATTTTCATAAATAACTCCATGTAACGTAGGGTGGGTTCTGAAATAGCACTATCCATACGGGTTAAATATTCAACTTTTCAATTGGTTTTGATGCATTTCTTTCTGCAATTTCAGCAAATTATTTCTGCTTGCTTTTTTAAAATAAATTCATTTCATGTTAACTGTAGCATTAATGAAGTGTGAATGCACTACTGGCATTTCTGGGTTCAGATGGACAGGACCCCAGGATTTGAAGCGTAAAGGCTGGATTAAAATTGAAAGCAAGGCTACAGGTTCAGATGTCTATCACTTCATTTTTTCCAGCTCTGGTTTTGTTTTCCTTTTGCTGCAAGCACGATGAAGTGGACAGAAATGAATTTATTTAACACATTAACAAATTCTGATTAAATATCTACCAGGAAGTATTTTTTGTATATGTTTAGGAGTAAACTTTTGGGATTCTTTTCCCCATATGTACAGTGCTTCTGTTCACTACTATTTTTGTTCTTTAGTTACATAAAATCTGAAAAGCATGTAACTTTTTAGAACCAGTGAAGATGTTTATGCACTTTAAAAAAATATATATTTAAATTCAAATATTTAAATGATTGACAACTACTGTAACCTTATATGATAGGGATATAGTAATGTCGTTTATTATTGACCATAATGCTTCTGGAGTTGGGACAAATACCAGCTTGTTTCAAACTGGAAGCCTGAAAATGAGAGAATGTGGTTTTAGTTCTCATCCTGATTCCATCTTGCTGACTCTATTCTGTGTAAAAGGAAGAATAGGAGAATTCAATTTTACTTTCAGAAGTGAGGTGTCCCCCCCCGCCATGTAAGTAATAACACCTCAGATGCAGAGAATCCTTAACAATGCCATCTTTTGAAGATGGAGCTAATTCATTTAATTTTCACAGTTAGCACACTGTCACAATGGTGGGCTGCTGTTACATTGAACATCAGACAAATTTTGGGGCTTATTTGCATTTCAGAAATGACCAGTGACATTAAAACTGTACGTGGCACCTGGCTTGGCGGTAATTCTTTGAAACTTAATTGTAATTATGATGGTTGCAAAAAGCTACATGATGATTCTTGATGATGATTGCGCAGTGAAATGGTAATGCTGTCAGGTGTGGGATGGCTTCAAGGAGAATTTTCTGCTTTATATTTTTCCTCCTGTTTTTTTGTTGTTTTTTTTTTAGTTTCACTGTGAATTTATTATCCCTCCAGTACTTTAAGTATATATAGCACATTTAGGAGAGAAAACTGCAGGTGTAGTCAGAGATTGCAATCCCTCAGAAAGTCTGTGGGGTGCAATATATCTCAGATGAGTGCAATTTCTTTGAGTGGGGCAGCTCATGTATTCAGTTGGAGTGAGAAGACCCAATTCAGCAAAGAGCTCAAGCGTGCATGGCGTAACTCTGCACCATGGGGCTGTCTTTGGGCTGTTGGCCATGGCTGTGCAGCCTAGCCTGGCTGGGTCCTGGATCAGAGGTTACTGGGTGCTACCACAGTTAGTATAAAAACGTATTCTTTTTTGGGTTTGGACTTGATGATCTCTAAAGGTCCCTTGCAACCCTTGCAATTCTGTGATTCTGTTGGCAGGAGTGACAGTGGTCTTTTTCTTTTCTTTGAAAATAAAATAGTAATGTAAATATTTAGTAATTGGGTACTTAGAATAGCTTGAGATGATGATAGTGAGAATGGGAAGAGGGGGCTTGAGTGAACCTGGGGAGGTAAGAATTCCTTTAGACAAGACAGGACTGACAGTGTCTTTGTTTTTATTGAGTCATCCTATAGGAGCAGAGCCTTCCAAGTCCCAGATATATGGACTAAGTACTTTGGCTAATGAAGCAATGCTGGCAGAGACTGAATGAAGCAGAAGCAAAGTGATTGTCTTTGGAAAACTGAAAGAAAGGACTTTTGTTTGAGATTCGGAGGTCAGAAACAAGCTTACAACCCCCCAGAATACTTTCCCCAGCAAAACTGATTGCTTTGTAGCTGGTGGCTCACAGAAGGTATGGGGGGACCAAGGCATGCCAGATCTGCCACGTGCAGGAGGCGAGTGGGAGAGGAGGTTGGTGCTGTGGGTGGGACGGGGATCTGCAGCACATGGAATGCCATGGTGGAGAATCCAGAGCTCGCTGCAAATGAAGCTTACACAGTCAGAGGTGTGGGCAAGAAGCTTCTGGGTGGATGAGAGAAGTAAAAGATCAGAGGGCAGCAGTGGGTATGAGCTTGGGGACTCGCTCAATGGCATTTCTTGCAGCTAGCATTTAGTATCTGTATCTGCTCTACACCATCAAGGCATTTTTTGGGAAGGACAGATTCTAGCAACATTATGTAGGAAGAAGCAGCATGAGCTGGCAGCACTGTTTCCACTGCAAAACTGTTAAACAAATAAGTGTTACAGAAGTAAACCTGTGAGAAATAAAACATCTTTGTACTTTACTGAGCCAATTAAAAAAAAAATAAAAAATCAGGGAACCCTTCCTACATGTATTAGAAATCTGTTTTAAAATCTGTTAAGTGGTTATTTTCAGTTGAAGGAAGTTATGTTGCTGTAATGTTTTCTCATTTGTTTCATCTCAAATATGTGAAACCTGCTGTTTCCTAAATAAGTAAAAGCAGATGGAGCAGCCTCAGTGATAGGTTTTGCCGAACATTTCAGCACTGTTAGTTCAATTCTCACTTACTTAATGCTCTTACATTAGAGATCTGCTTGAAGGTCGCAGTGTGGAATGTCTCACGAAGATAACGCTGACTACAAAAGTCATATATATAAAAAATAGTATTAATCTAACCTGTTTTATTCTCTTCGATATCTTTTAGTCAGAAGGATTAATTTGGCCAAATCATAACATACTATCTCAGTGTTTTACCAACCTCAGGATGTAAGGAAACAACAAACAGACACACAAAAACCCAACAAGAACTCATGGGTCGGTCTCCAGGTGTTTGTGCAGTGTGCTGAAGGGGAGTTCCCACTGGTGTTTTGAAGTTCATTATCTGTTCCTTGCTTTCAAGGACTCCAGGACTATTTTAATTTCATGTTTCCAAGCTCTTTGTACTGCACTTTGCAAAGGTTTCTGTGCTGGTTTTAAAGGAAAACTTTCCACGTAACCTCATTGCCAGGATTTACAAGAAAAAAAAGAAATGTTGCAGGGCTCGTGCTGTTCCCAGTGACAGCTTAACCACTAAGCGAATTCTCTGTGGTTTTCTTTTGTTTGTTTGTTTTTACTGCTTTCAAGTGAGGAGAGAGAATCAATTATTGGAGTTTGGAGGTCAGCAGTAAATTTTTAGTTGTGCACGTTATGATTTGTACAAATTAAGGCTCTGACCTTTTGATTTTCACTGCCTTTGGAGAGGAATTGCCAGTGAATGTATTGGAAAGAGTGTTGCGGAGGAAATGAGAAAGGTGAGGTGGGAAGGTTTCCAAATGGAAATCAGTCTGAAATCACACTCATGAATCTTTCTAAGAACATTAAGTCCGTATGCTATAATCCTTTCTTGACCCAAGTTATCAAATTTCCCAGTGCTTCCAGTGGGTATTTCATCTCAGAGCACTGCGAGAGTGCTTTCAGCTATAATGCAAATAGTTGATACAGGCTAATATTCACATTATGGTGAAAAAAAGTGGACGTTGTGTGGAATAATGTATTTTTCTTAGTAACATCTCCTCTTTTTTCACATACATTAGAATATATGCATATGCAAATTATTTTTTTAATGCTGAGAATCTCCTTTGAGTTGCACAAATATGTTAGCAGTCTTTATTTATTGAACTTGTATGGTAAAAAATATCAACCCTAAAATTCATCTTCCTCAAGGAATTGGTTTTGCCATCTGGTAGTCTTGAGTTAGAGAGAAACTTCATTTCTGCTGAGAGAAATGTAAAGACTTCCCCCACCCATCCTACCACGTTTTCTTAGTTGCATTTGTTGTAAGAGCTCAGTTTCATTTATGTACACAATACCCATGAAATTAATATATTTAAGGATAGTGGAGCAACTTGCATTTTCTTAATGAGACTCATGATAGTCAACAGTGCAGGTCTTTTGAAAATGTTAGTGTAATAGAAGGTTTCTGTGATTGGTATTACGTCTTCTCGTCTGCCTTAAAGGCTCTCTGGCAGATGGACTATGAGGAAAATAGTTTAAATGGGGACATGGGTTCAAAATAACTAGCCATTTAATTGCTCTCTTTCAAAATCATTGTGTATCCTGAAGGCTTTACCACTAGCTAACAGTGCATTTACAGTTCTTATGTTGTTCATTATATAAATGCAGTCAAGAGTCTTGTCTGAAGGGAGCTGGCTTGAACATTCCCAAGATATTGTAAGCTGCAAGGCACAACTTTTTGTTTGGTTTGAAGCAAGGTACTAAGTGCTTTGCGATGAATTTTAATTGATTCCAGTTGCAGTTAGTGTTCAGCTCATCGTTAAGGAGAGGCTTGTTTAGTATGGGGCAAAATATCTCAGTCTTTTTCATTCTGACATATAGGACTTTATCCTCTGTTGGTGTAAATCAGCCTAAAGCTATTGACTGCAATGAAATTGCTGATTTATGCCACTTGACCTCCTCTTCTCTTTGCTGCTTTACATACAGAACGCAGAGGGATTACTGACTATCGAGTGCCTGCAGAATCAGGCCCTCCAAAATAAATTAGTCACATCTCGGTCCAAGCAGATTGCAATAAAACAAGAAATATGAGAAGTGCTCTTAGAATAATTTTGAACATAAATTTTTTTACTGCATTTCTTTTCAAAGGAGCTAAAATGTGGTCTCTTACAGATAAATATAAATGAGTAGACCAGTGAATTTGGATGAAATCATACCTTTTTAAAGATGCAAATTGAAAATTAAGCCTCAAAACAATAGATTCCTCCTGGGCCTTTCAGGAAGGATTGTATATGCTCATCAGACTCTGGTGCCAGGTTGCAAATTTTATTTTACTGTGAATTCCACGGGAGAGCTGCTGGAGCTCGCTTTTATCATGAAAAGAGAAAGATCTATTGAAAATATGTGTAGCTTTTCCCACAATCTGGATCATCTTTTTAGGAAGGATGTTCTTTTATGAGAAAGGAACAGTAGTGTGCAGTGCTGAATTTACCACACTTTGGGCCTTTGCATTAAAAGCAACGCTGTAGACGTTCATACCAGTAAGGGAAGATCTCGTCTTTGTCCCCAGTTTGTGCCCACACCTATGGCAGATCTTTTTTCTCGTGCCATTGTAAAGGCAGCTTCTTTCCATCTCTTGCTACTGTGCATCCTTTTCGTCTTTCTCACTTTCACCCAGGGGTGATTTTTTTCTGAGCTTCTTTGCAATGTCTTTTGATCACAGCCATTCAACGTGAAAATCCGTCTCCTAAAACTGAGAATAAAAAAGAGGAAGAATCTTCTCAGAAACTGTTGCATGCAAAATACAGTAGTAATAAATTAAAATGTATCAATTACTGAATTGGTAAACCCCAGCAGAAGAAACTCGAAGCAGAAGAAAGACTGGAGATTTGCCCCTTTTTGAAATTATGGCCTTCTAAGTGAGGAAGAAAAGTTTTGTAGTCTGGTTCATGCTGGTAGGGACACTGCGGTGCTGTCAGAAGTTTCAGAGTGCTGTCTCTCTGCTTCTGACATTGGTTGGTGCTCATTGGGGAATATGGATATGAGACAAACGTGGGAAAGATGATTACAACAGGCTTGAAGCCACACATCCTAAAGGTAAGCTGGAAATGTCTCTCAGTCTTCCAGTTGGCCATTGGCTACATTTGAAATGAATTTCAGAATTGGACTTGCATGATTTCAGTGTTTGACCTTTATAGCATATTGCTGTTAATATAAAACATGAAGAAGCTGTATATTATTGTTTAAAAATATATTTAAAAAATTCATAGAATCACCCAGGTTGGGAATGACCTCCAAGATCATCCAGTCCAACTGTCCACCTACCACCAATATTTGTCCACTAAATCACGTCCCTTAGTACAACAACTAAACATTTCTTGAGCACCTCCAGGGATGGTGACACAACCACCCCCCTGGGCAGCCCATTCCAGTGCCTGACCATTCTTTCAGAGAAATTTTTTTTCCTATTATCCCTCCCCTGATTCAACTTGAGGTCATCACCCCTTGCCCTATTGATAGTTACGCAGGAGAAGAGGCTGATTCCATCTCAGCACGGTCTCTTTTCAGGGAGTTGTAGACTCAAGACTGAACAATTCCAGTTCCCTCAGCTGCTCCTCATTGCACCACACAGCAGCTGCTGATCACAGAAAGCAGCTTAGCTTCAAGAGAAAGATGTAATTCTGAATATTGAGGAAATATTTCCATGTTCTCTAATGTTCAAAAAATCATTCTGTCTGAGGATAGCTCTAATTGTTGCAAAATAAGTTTAAATATTCAATTTTACTGATCAATTCTAGAACAATGTCAAGATCAGGGCAGGAAAGCATTCAGGACATCACTAATTCTGCTTCTACAAGTGCTGTTCATTGGTAGTTTGACAAACTGACCCCCTCCCGTGTAGCTTCAGTTTGGATGCTGGTTATAACAATTCTTGTTGTGCAGCCACAAGATGAAACATTCTAAGTGCTGCAGTAAGCTGGCATATCGAAGAAACAAGAAGAGAAGTGATTTTGTGTATGTTTTTCAGTGTACTAGAAATGTATTCTAATTTGTGAATTTCGATGTTCAGCTCTGTTACTGGCTGAGAAAAGGACTGCACTCTGCATTATAAATGAGCATGTGAAGCTCATTGAATAGATTGATTTTTTTTTTATTTATTTATTATTATTTTTTTTTTTTACATTTTACTGAACTGCCAATCCCAGCCTGCCTTAGCATCAGTGCAGTACATGGGTGAAAAAGTGTGCTGCAGCCTCTCCTTTCAGCCCCAGCTGGTTGGCTTGGGGACATTCAGCCAATCCCAGCGAGTTCCTGTGCAGTAGTGAGGCTGAGACTCATTGAGGCAGGGACCAGTGACACTGCAGGTGGATTATTCTCTGCTTAGCTTTGTTAATATTCCAATTTGCAATGTTCGATTCAATGCAGGTAACACAACACAGTTAGAATGTAATTGCAGACTAATCCAACAGAACAGATCCTGATGCGTTTCTGCTGTAGAAAGTTTAACTTGCATTGTTGGGAAGGTAGAGCATTAAGTAAATGAAATAGGAGCAATAACTTGCTGGAGAAGTGTATGCCTAGGCATTTTAAAAGTAATGGTGATGTTCCATCAGTTCCTGAGAAATATATCAAAGGTTCATAGATTTTAAAGCCGGAAGGCGCTGTTAGATCATCTATTCTGACAACCTGCATAACAAGCTAAAAACTTTTCCAGTAATTGCATCAAACGTACACAAAAACATAAAAGAAAACAATTTTGATTAAACAGCAAGAAATGTGCGTGTTAAAGGCGTCGTTGTTTCTCCAGGCTTCAGTTTGCTGAAGTTTTGTTTGCTCACATGATGCAAATTGGATCTACAGCCTGACTCATGTAGCAAAACCTGAATCTTGAATCCCTGTTTCATCATTTATAGCCTTAGGTGGGTTGGATGTTTTTGTGTACAAAGCAATTGTTTCCCAGGAAGGTGGTATAGTCCCAGCTCTGCTGGGTAGCACAGCAGCTCACATCTGCAGACATCCAAACCCATCCAAACCTTCCCATGCCATTGATTTCTCATGTTTATTGCAAACCCTAATCCTTTTGAGCATCAGGGGTCTGTCTGCTTATGCACCCAATTCCATTGTTTCCTTCAGGTTTGGATTTGGTGTGAGCTGTTTGTCTGAGTTATGCTATATTCCAACTTTCCTTTTCTTGCCCTTCACCACTCCGAGTGATTTTATTTTATGGTTTGCTGTTGAAGTATGCCTTTATGCAAACTCTGGGAATGGTGTGCATATGGATCATTTACAAATAAATCTGTGTACAGAAAATATAGATTGCCAAGTAGGCAAAACATAAAGATGTTTGTGTACTCATATTTTTGCTAGGTTTACTGAGCAAAACACTTAAGCAGAATTAAGTGCTGCGTAACTTCCCTGCAAAACATACATTCAAAGAGGAAAACCACCTTCATTAATTTTCATTTTCACCTGTCACTTCACACCATTCCTCACTGCCTGTCAGGATTTATATGAACGGCTGATGTGGCATCCAGGGATCACATGTTGTACTTAGAGAAAATACACTGCATGAGCTGAGATGCTGCTAATAGCGTTATTTAGCTTCTCTGAGGTCCGTCTGCTGAGCTGCTGGTGATGCAGGTGTCCAAGGATACTACCTAGGTGTTCATCCCGTTTTTTTGCCATAGCTAAAATGTGAGCTTAGTGTAGGATAGCTGTCAGATAGAAAGTGTATCCAATTTTAAATTTCACACAGGGCATTTTATAAAGTGCTTTTCGTATACGACTAGTGGTGTCCTGATGGTTATGATGAGTTTATGTAGTGATAAAATCATTCAATGGTGCATTTGTCAACTGTGTCAGGATAACAGAAATGGCTTGAACATCATCTCTTTCAATTTATGCTTTAAAGAAACCATTCCATAAACATATTTGAATTTCAGATAATTCTAGTATATTGGAGGAAAATAATTTTCTTGTGCAGAACCCATGGTAGTTGTCCCTGTGTTTTCACAGAGGTGCAATTTCCATTACTCTGCATCCTGCTCAGATGCTGCAGAATGCTGTCTTTCTTCTTCCCAGATTTTTTCTGTGTTTGACATAATTGTTCAGGCAAAATACACTGCAGATGGATTGTAGAAAGCTTACATTTGAATAAATTGAACAAAATACTTACTAAAATCACTTACTGATGTGGATGTAGAAAGTGTTTTTCTTGAACATGCTCATCATTTTTTGGTTAAGTGAGTAAGCGTGGTTAGGTTTTCCTCAGCAGTATTTAATAGTCCATTAAGGACTCTTTGAAATAGGGCTTTCCTGAGAAGCTGCAGCTGGAAGGATGCTCCTGCTCTCAGCACTGATGGATACCACCTTGAACAGCATCCCCACCTAAAACAGCTTACACAGGAGGTGAGATCCATGCCTCTCAACCACATTGTTAACCACAAGGGGGAAAAGATTACTCACAGATGAAAAATTATAAACCTGCTAGAAGCCACTTAATGATCTGACCGCAGAGCCTGTTTATACAGTCACAAGGAGACTTCCAGGCTTAATCTTTTCCTTTGATCAGCAAACCTGACCTGTGAGAGTTCAGGTGTGAGCTGTGCTAAAATCTCCACGCAAAGATGGCTCCAGCTCATGTTCAGCAAAAGTTCAGGGCTGTGTGGGCATGGCTTCGTTTTGGTTCTGGCTGGGGGAGTTCATAGTAAAATGCCATGAGGCTTTTTTAAAGATGCATTCCATGAGTCCCAAGCTGTTCTTTGCAAGGACACTTCAGGTAGAAATGTCCATTAGGTATTAAATGTATTGAACTTTCTCCTTTTGTCAGTAACAGCATGGTCTTTGTTTCAGGCTGGTGTCCATCATCCAGCTGTATTTGCTTTCTCACATAATTTAACCAATTTTTCTTTATTTGTTCTTTGTACCCCTAAATGCAAGGACCATCCAATATTTCTAGATAAAAAAAATAAAACAGTAAATAACCCCACATCTCTGTACCTTCCACCACTCCCCACCCCTCAAAAAACCATCACAAAACCCTAAATATGCTTTGACATTTGTCTCTTTTTGGAATTTTGGAGCAGTTTTCTTATGTCAAGCATCACTTAAGAATTACAGCAAGTGTTGTAACAATGCCACCTAAGAGAAGATGCCAAGAAAGAGAGAAATAAGCATTTTATTACGAGCAGCAGGTGGTTGTTAGAGCAAAGAACAAAGTCAAACATGTCTGAATTTAGAAGAAATATAAGGATTGAAAAATGTCTTTTCGTGGGATGGAAATGGCAGAATCAAAGATACAGGCTGCAGTGTCAATAAATTTTCAGGGCAGATGCTGTACTTGCCCTGGCATAGGTCACAATCAGGGAGGTAGATGAATAGTAACAGATATGTAGCATCTTCCTAGATTCATCTAAATTTCACACTATGCCAGCTGTTGGTTTCCCATTCAGGCACCTTGTTTCACAAGACTGGTCCTGCTTTGCTTACCCACACACCAATATTTAAAGCTTTATAGAGTTTTATTAAGGTACCAAATGCCTCTCTGCCCTCTATGCTGGCATCTCCCTGCTTGCTGGTGCTGGGCTTGGTCAGGCTGGTGGCAGCAGTGAAGCAGTGACTCTCAAGCCCTCTGTGTGCACAGTGCAGCTTGGAGTCCCAAGTGAGATCCCAGAGTAATCGCTGTGCTGCTCTCAGTGTGCTGCCCAGAGCTACTGACTTCTTCTTGAAAAGTCCCTGCTGCTTGCGAAGTTCTAAAATAGATGTTGTGCTGTCCTGCTTGGGAGGGTTGGCATACGTGAAACTGCTTTGATAATTGATTTAATTGGAAATGAGGTGCGTGTTAAACATCATTAGTTCAGAATATTTTGTATTACTTTTTTTAAAATAAAGAGCCCAGTGCCCGTTTTAGGCAGCAGTGACAGCTGAGCTTTTTGGAGGTTGGAATGAATGCTAACACAGCCCGAGGCATGTATAAAAAGGTCCATGTTGTTCATGGATAGGGTCATTGGAGAGGCGCAGAACAAGCTGTCAGTTACAACATGCAAGGAACTGTTTGTTCCTGTTCATTTTCAGTGGCTAAATGCCTCTGCTTCTTTCTTTCTCTGTTCCTCTAACAACCCTTTTGTCATGCTGTCTCACAGGGGTGGAGGGGACATAAACCATTTATTATGTCAGACTACTCCGGTGACTCGTCTTTTCTCTTGCAGTTGGCAAAGGATGTAATTTAGGCAGCTTAGATTCCTGCTGTGTGGCTGCCTGGTGGGGATGGGCAGAGGGGGAGGACCGTGGGCGCTGTGGCAGTGATTTCTCTTAACCTCAGGTCTTCACTTGTGGTACCTTAGTGATGTGCTGTGGAAGAAACAGTTGGCAACACCTGTACTAATGCTGTGTATTTCCTATTGCTACTGAGCAACCCGTGTGAGTGACCGTGTGCATGGTAGGTGTTGCAGATGTTGCAGCAGCTGCTGTGTTGCTGAGTTTGGTGGAGTCTTCCATAGGGCTCTGAAGCTCAGTGTGTTGGTCATGTCCAGGCATGAGGATGTGGCTTCCGCTTCACCACATCTCATTTCTAAGGGCTGGTGTGAAAGGTTGGAGCAGGTCAGAGCTGGAATTTCTGAATAGGATTTGTTTACAAGTTAAGGAAAAGAGATCAATCCTCATAGTCCTCTTCGCATGCACTGGGTACAGAGATGTCCCTGCAGTTGTTTGGCTTACCCTGGGTTTCACCATTGTTATGTAAAATATGGGAAAAAAGATCAGATATGTGAGCATGAGCAAATCACAGCACCGATGTACTCAAATGTAGAGAGTAGTAATTTTCTTTAATGTTTCTTTGTTTCTTTTTTAACGTTAATTCCAACCACCTTTGGCTGTCATTTTGGAAATTAAGATGCATTTTGCCAGCTGCAAAGATCTCAGCCTATGTGAGGAAGGCACGAGCTGCATTTATAGTCTCCAAGTGTGAGCTCGTGTGAAATCAGAGGATGGTGTTCTGGCAGCGTCACTTAGAGCAATCTTGTTGGTACTATCCGCATATCTCCTTGGTTCTGTATGCTAAAGAGACAAAATTGTTGAGGAGAGAACAGAAGTGGCTGCCTGGCGGCTGCTGCCAGGTGTGCAGCACCCTGCAGGTGCTGGCTGTGTGCAGCTTTCCCTGGGTAGATAAGGAGCTTCGTTCCCTCACTTAAAAATACAGAAGGAGGGGAAGGTGTGTTACGTCTGTGAAATTGAACTGTTTGAAATAGCTATACTAAAAAGCCTGAGCTACTTTAAATGGAGCAACAGGAGAAAGATATGCCTTTGGCAGCGTTACCATTGTGTATAGTAAGACTTTCAGCATCTGAAAACCATGCCATCCTGCCCATTATCAGCCTGAGTTCCAGGTAGCCTTGTAGCTAAGAAACAAAACAAAAAGACCGCTATGTAGAGATGTTGTGCTATAAACAGTCATCCTGCACAGGCAGTGGCTTGCTCTTAGCGTGTGAGTAGCTTTCATCTCCTCTTAGAGGCAGCTCCAGTTAATGTTGATATAAAACTGCCTGTTAATTGGAGTACATGGAGATAATGATAGGGATAATCTCTAAGTAAACTCTTAAAAGCTCTGGAAAAAGAGCATTTAAAAAAAAAAAAAAAAAAAAAAAAAAAACCTCTCCCCAAAACCTGAGTTTGCACTCTGCTTTGAAGATAGACTCATCAGTGTGCGAAGCAGACTTCTGCCTTAAGGCCATTTATAGTGCCGAAGCTTGTGAAGCTAAAACAGTTTGATGTGTAATTGCAGGAGGAAATGGAAAACCTGCTGAGCATGGCAGGATGTAGTGCCTTATCACCCTTTATGTGCATCCAGTGCTTGCTGAAATTGCCAGCGGATCCGCAACATCGACAGAACGGTGACATTTTTCATGGGCCGCCGTGTTCTGAATCAACACTGCAACAGTGCGATTAGAGTAGGTAAAGTAGGGGGAACAATCAAAGAGTTGCATGTGACAGATCAGGTTTTAGTCATTCCCCGCTCCTTATTGCCTGCTGTCTTGTGTGATATGCAAAACAGCTTCTCCAGACGCATTACACCTTCACATTACCTGAAAATTGAATTTTATTTGGAGGCCTGCATATAATTTATAGCACTCTTCCAATGCACTTCAGTTCTCATTTAGCTAAAAGTGTGTTCTTTATTTCCTACTGGCAGTGAAACAGAAATAATACTGAATATTCAGCACCACTTACAGTATATAAGAACCAGGCTATTGAAGTTTTTAAGCTGCTTGGATACATTATTGACAAGAACTGTCTATTCTGGAGTTAAGCACACGATGTATTTGATTCCCAGAGGTATCATCTCTCCCTAGTAATTAATCAGGGAAAATACCCTTACTTTGAATAGCAATATTTAGAGTTATGGGCCACTGTTAGCGCTAAAAAAAATAAATGGAAATTGAACATAACAGATGAAGCAGAAACAGGGGTCCAGGATGAGAACCTGGGAGCAAGCTTTGCAGGGAAGGGAGGGAAAAGGTAGTTCAATTATTCAAATAGACAGCTTTCTCCACTGAGTATTTCACTATATGGAAAAATGTACTGTAAATAATTTACTGCATGTATTGTTTTGCATGTAGTACCTGCTATAGGAATCGGCCACTGGACCAGCACACGTTGTACAGCCATGCGGTCTGAAGCACACAACGCTCGCAACACAGCATCCCTATATCAACAAGCTACTTACATACAGAAGAACTGGCAGTGAAATTTCATTTGGAATACAAAATAAATATTTATAGCTAAAAGTTAGGGTCTTCATTTATTTCTCTTCCACTTTAAAGCACAATGCAATGGGCTGTAAAAGATACCGGGAAGTTTACTCAGTGAACAGAAAGTTAATTGAATATCAGGATCCACGGGAGAGCTGGTCAATAGGCAACATAAGTCATGATGAATAGAAAAATAGATGGCAAAATGTGCTGGAGGAGTAGTGAAACTTGTGATTGGCACAAAGGCAAGGTGTGGATGAAAAATAATAGCATTGCATCTCTTTTGAGCCCAAAGCATCTACATCTTCACGCTGTTCTTTTTGGACAAAATTTGTGCCACGTAGGACAACTAACAGCAGTGTGAGTTTCAAAGTCTAATTGCAGGTGTTATCAGCCGTGAAATTCATGCTGTTGTTTATGGAGTATCTGACTGTACAAATGTATGTTTTAAATGAAAATAATCTGCAACCAGCGAGTGGAATTCATTCAGACTCCTTCTTTACGTATTATTGCAAGGTAAGCTTCTATGGTCATTTCAAGAACAGAGGTGACTTCAGGGCCAATTTCTGCTGGTCTCTGCTTGAGATTGGCCTGATCTTCTTCCAGCTTACTAGAATTTTAGAGGTTTCTTTCTTCCTTTGCATGCTGTATCTTTCTAGCCCCTGCTAAAGCTGTAGAAAACTGCATCTTTTAGTGAAGAGAATCCTGTGGATGTGAGCTGGGAACCTTAAGTGGAGGCAAGAGGGGTAGAAAATTGCTATGTATCCTAGAAACTGTAACCTTAGTTAGAGGTGTCCTACTTCCAGTGCAGCATTCACTTAATTTTCTTTGTCAGAAGAAACCAAATGACCCCACTTTCCTCTTCTCATAGAATTAAGGACTTCCAATTTTGGTGACATTTTCCAGCTCTATTTAGGAAGAAGAACTGCTGCAGCAAGTACAAGATAACATTTTCTTAATCTGATGTATTAAGCCATGCTGGTGGATTGATGTACTCTTGACTTGTAACTTTTAAAAAGTTCACATAAGTGTGCATTGCCATGCATAGCAGACGTGGTTCCATTTCTGAAGGATAACAGAGGTAAACCGAACAGATTTTGCAGAGCTCTCCTGCATCTTCTAGGATATATAGCATCGTAAATATGTCAAGAATAAATGGAATGGTAATATAGAGCATATAAATATTAAAAGCTCACCCAAACAGGTCTGTACGTACTAAGATCTCAGCAAATTTCAGATTGGATATTAGGAAAAAGTTCTTCTCAGAAAGAGTGGTGATGCATTGGCATAAGCTGCCAATAGCATAGGTGGGGTCACTGTCCCTGGGGGTGTTCAAGAATAGTGCCACTGAGAGACATGGTCAGTGGGCTTGATGGGGTGGGTTGGGGTTGGATTTGAGGATCTCAGGTCTTTTCCAATCTTCATGTTCTGTGATTCTAAATTCAGGAGTTGAGCCTTTTACATCTTGATCTGTATCAATTGGAAACTCCCTGCAAGAGGTCTTTGTTCTGAGCTGTACGTGTGCAGCAGTAACAGGACTTACAGATTGTATTTAATGTCTTTTGAGCCACGATGTTCTTTGATAGATCTTTGCACCATTACTGTAAATGTAAGTAAACTTGCCTTCTCCTGGCCATATCCAGTTATGAGGGACCCCTTGCCCTTGCAAAATGTTTTATCAAGATAAACAAAAATTACTGAAATAGAAATTTAATGTCAATAAAAAGAAAACCCATTCCGAATATGCTTGAGTCTTGGTTACAGTCCTAAAATTGTTTTAAAAAAATTAAATTTTAACTAAAAAGCAAAAACTTGGTTTCCTCATATTCCAATTTAAACCTCAAATTCTATTCTCTAGTATTTTTTTGAGAGGAAAAAAAACAAGTAGCACTTTAGCAGCTTTCTATGTCCTAAATAATAAACTTTGTTTAAATTATGCATTACATTTGAAGTACTGTTCACTTTTTTAGTTTACAGTTGCTTTTTTTTTTTTTTTTTTTTTCATTTATTTCATATTTATGTGAAGTAAACAATGGTAGAACATGATCCATCTATCAGGAGTGATGAGAATCTGTATCCTTCCCGCTATTGGTCTGGATTTTCCTTTATGGCAGACAGTTATGCTTTCTCCTAAATTTTAGTTTTATAGACTGTGTTTTGTTCTCCTTGAAAGTACATTATAAATCGATAAGATGCATTTTACTGTATAAGAAATTGTTATATATGTAGAGTACTCCTTGGAAGACTTTTATATTTTATTGAACACTTGAAAAGTTGCAAAGCAGCACCCTTGGTGCAAGAGTAGCTTGGCTTTCCATTGCTGCTGCATTCTGATTACTGTATATCACCTCCTTTGCAAAATTTATTGCACATCTGAGTATCTGTATTTCAATAACATCTCAAGAATGTTTATTGGAGAGAGTTATCCTCTGCTGTAAGCTAGGGCAAATACTTGCCTGGGAGCTGATCGATACATGTGGAAAACCAGAGAAATAAAATGAGTTACTGCAAAAATATTCTGGGTTAAATCTTAACCCAGTGAAGTGGGAATCTTCTGTAGAATTCCAAAGAGTTGATGGTATTTTTGTTGTTTATGAACACAACATTCCTCAGATGCTCCTGCAACAGCAGTATATTAGTCTAAGGCCCATTCAAAATCTGCAGCATGACCAGGTCTTTTGAAAGAAATTTCGGTCCTGCAGCAAGGAGATCTTTTCCCCTTCTAGTAATTGGAAAGTAAGAGAAAAAATAGCAAACACTTCGGGGAAGAGTGTATTGATGCCTGTTATTGCTGAATCTTGATGACCTTAAAATTAAAAATTAAAATATAACTAAGCAGACAGTCTGCGACTCAAAGATTTTATCAAGGATAAACATGCAAACGTGATAAGCATGCCAGTGAGTCTGGCAGCAGTATGGTTTAAAGGATCTATTGAGTGAAACTTGACTGCTGCAATCCAGTATTGTCACCCAATACTGGGTGGGTTAAAATCTCAACCCAGGCACTTGGGAAGAGAATGCAGATTTCTCGCAATCCAATCACTAATGCAGGGCCATGCTGGAGCCAGTCTGCTTCAGGCTTTCCCTAAGGATGGGTCATGACAAACGTGACCCTGCAGGTGCATGCTGCAGAATTGCATGGCTGTGGTTTGGCTGAGGAGGTCAGGGCTGAAGCATTATGCTGTGATGGCATTCAGCCTTTCTCAGCTCCCCTGTGTGTTAGAAGGCTGTATGCCACAAAGCTCCAGAATAGATTTTTTGCTCATGTTTTAGGGAATATTTGAGGGAATTTATATGATATCTTAAGTTCCATATTTCAAAAAAAAAAAAAAAAAAAAAACAACCCAAAATACCATAAATACCATAAATTTAATGTGTTAGGTCATAGAATGTAATGAGTTGGAAAGGACACACGAGGATCATTGTGTAGAGAAACAGTTTGCTGCTGGACCTTGATTTCTGTATTCTCATGACCAACACATTTAATTGAATAAGAAACAAAAAAAGTTTGGTTTTCCAGTTCTTACTGGTTTTGAAAGATGATATGCATGTCCTGAAGGGGAAAGGAAATAAATAATTCAAGCGTACTAGAAAAATTAAAACAGCTAAATGAAGCCAAAATCCCAAATCACAGGAAAATACTTTGATTGGTATTTTCCCCTCTTGCTTTGCTGTGATGGATTTATTTTAGTCATCATTAAATCTGTCAAATCAAAAAAAGTGCATCTTTAAAGAAAATATTTACATCAGTGTTTTCTTTTAGGCATCGTATCATCTAAAATGAAAAAAAAAAAACACCCTTTTAGCAGTGTGGTTAAAAGACGATTCAGCAGCGATAGAAAATCTCATGTTGTTTTAGCTGGGTGATGCATTGCCTTTCCGCTTCAAAATTCAGTCTCTATTTGAATATCTGACCTTTTTCTAATAAGCGTCTGCTATATTAAAAACCTGTGTTGTTTTTTTTTCCTTTTGCATTATCATAAAAGGATGCAAGGAGAGAAGTGGAAGCAGGTTCCAGAAACATTTGGAGTCACAACTCTTCCAGTGACACTAATGTCACTGAAATGCAATCCCACTATCTTTCTTTGTTATTTATTCAGTGTTTTCTCATGGGGCGGTGTAGTCTATCAGCATATGGCTGCATGTGGGTTCTGATCCCCCACATGTTGACTTTTGTCTTGTAGGGAGGTAGAAGAGCGGCCACGCACAGACCTTTGTTTTGTGACTGGGACTATGTGACCTCTGCTTTATGAAGATAAAGCCACAGTTAAATGTCTCAACAGACAGAAAAGACAGCAGTAACACAGCTCTGTTTGAAGCACGCTCGTGCCTGTGGCGCTGAAGCCACTGGTTTTGATGGGAGAATGATTGCTCCATTAAAGGAAAATAGGAGACAGCAGACTTGGATTAGCTTTTTGATGGGAAATTGAGATCCTCAGTGGAGGACTTTGAGGGTGAGTCTCACCTCCGTGCCTGGGAAGATTATGGAACAGATCCTCCTGGACAATATGCTTGATCACATAAAGAACGAGCACGTGATCCTAGATAGCCAGCATGGCTTCACCAGGGGAAGGTCATGCTTAACTAATCTTGTGGCCTTCTATGATGGAGTGACGGCATTGGTGGACGAAGGGAAGGCAACTGATGTCATTTACCTGGACCTGAGCAAGGCCTTTGACATGGTCCCCCATCACATCCTCATCTCCAAACTGGAGGGAGGTGGATTTGACGGGTGGACAACTAGATGGATAAGCAATTGGTTGAAAGGCCGCAGACAGAGGGTGGTGGTCAATGGCTCTATGTCCAGGTGGAGGCCGGTAACGAGCGGTGTCCCTCAAGGGTCTGTCTTGGGACCGGTGCTCTTTAACATCTTTATTAATGACATCGATGAGGGAATGGAGTGCACCCTCAGCAAGTTTGCTGATGACACCAAGCTGAGTGGTGCAGTCGATACGGTGGAGGGAATGGAGGCCATTCAGAGGGACCTTGACAGGCTGGAAAGCTGGGCTCGGGTGAACCTAATGAGGTTCAATAAGGCAAAGTGCAAGGTTTTGCACTTGGGCCGGAAGAACCCCAGGCACCTGTACAGGCTGGGGGGAGTTGTCCTTGAGAGCAGCTCGGCAGAGAAAGACCTAGGGGTCCTGATAGATGAGAAACTTAACATGAGCCAGCAGTGCGCTCTGGCAGCCCGGAAAGCAAATGGGATCCTGGGCTCCATCAGGAGAGGGGTGGTCAGCAGGGATAGGGAGGTGATTGTCCCTCTCTACTCTGCTCTTGTGAGGCCCCATCTGGAGTACTGTGTTCAGGTGTGGAGCCCTCAGTACAAAAAAGACATGGAGATTTTGGAAAGGGTCCAGAGGAGGGCCACGAAGATGATCAGGGGGCTGGAGCACCTCCCCTATGAGGACAGGCTGAGGGAGTTGGGTTTGTTCAGCCTGGAGAAGAGAAGGTTGCGGGGCGACCTCATTGCAGCCTTTCAATATCTGAAGGGAACTTACTCCCAGGAGGGGAGTAAACTCTTCATAAGGGCTGATAATAGCAGGACACGGGGAAATGGTTTTAAGTTAAAAGAGGGAAGATTTAGGTTGGATGTTAGGGGGAAGTTTTTTACTAGGAGGGTGGTTAGGTCCTGGAACAGGCTGCCCAGGGATGTTGTGGATGCCCCGTCCTTGGAGGTGTTCAAGACCAGGTTGGACGAGGCTCTGGGCAACCTGATCTAGTAAAGGTGTATGTTTGGTGGCCCTGCTAGGCAGGGGGGTTGGAACTACATGATCCTTGAGGTCCCCTCCAACCCAGGTCATTCTGTGATTCTGTGATTCTGTGATTCTGTGACTTAAAATTTCATTTAAGGAATATGCCCTTCCCCACTTTCTACTGTACTTCTTGGACAGGCTCACTGCATTTCTTGTTAGCTTAATTTCCAAGTATACTGAAAGGTTGCAGAGCTCTGGTTTCTTGGGCTCTCTTGGAAGTATCAGTACGCTTTTAAGGATCATCAGCCATAATCTAGCGTTCAGATGTGCACAACTGTTATTTAACACTGGTTATGAAATGACAAGCTGTCAGCACGGGTTGTGAAGGAGCTTCAAGGAGCCATTGTTCTTTCAAATTAAAACATTTAAACATTTAAATCCAGAGCTAGGACTGCAGGCTCATTTTAATTATTCCTTTTGTCTTTTGGAAATAGTTTCCTACTGATGATCACACAGCTGTCACATATACATTACCTTTAGTCAGAGTACATGACAGTGCTTTCCTATTAGCTGTCATTATTTTACAAGGAAAACTGAAAACCACTAGAGCAGATATATTAATTTCAAAAGAAGACACTGCTGGCAAAGTTATTAAAATAAAAAATATCTGAAGACTTGCATTCATTTGATTTATAGCAAAGATCTTCTGTAATGTCTCTTGGCAGTTGAGGTGACTGAATTTTTTGGCTGTCTGACTGAGATGCCTACAGTCCTGTCTGTCTGATCCCACTCCGTCAGGCTGAGGAACAATATTCAGAGTAGGCAGTGATGTGTTAGTCATTCCTCCTTTCTAAGTCTTTTTTGTTAGCAAGATAAATGTACTACATAGAGTCGAGCAGAAATAATCTTAAATAGTTGTGAAAGCTCTGATATCTCTATTCTCTTTACCTTCCAATTTTCATTTTTCTGCTGGTGCTGCTTATCAAACTCACCAATAGTTCTGAAACTGTAAAGGAATCCTGAAAAATAGTACAAACTCTGGTTAAAAACGTATGGGCAGTATTGGGCCTTTTTTGGTGACGTTTCCATCGATGCATATTAGTGGATTCCAGCATGTTTATATCACTTGAAGCACTTTGCACTGCCAGCACTGGGCTCATGGCTGAGGAGTAATTATCAAAGGGGTAGGAAAAGAGCAAAGTTCCATGACACTGCTTTGTTAGAGAGACAAATGGTGCTGCTTTCCTCCTTTCCAAGGTCACAGATACTCATCAAAAAGCTGAAGTGAGTCCAGACCTTGCTAACATTATGTATGTTTGAATGTTTTCATAAACAGTAGTTTTACGGGGGAAAAAAAGGGGGAAGGGGGGGCATATATGGGTTTTGTAGAATTTTAATCCATTTATAAAGTAAGCAAGCCTTTTCACTTTGCTTTTCTTAATTGAGCTGTCTGTTCACCTCGTGTTTTGCCGTTTACTTTCCATCTTTGCCTTCCCCACTCCTCCGTGGGGAGGACAGCGGCTGCTCCTTGCCCTGTGACATCCTGAGCACACAGAACAGAGCCCTGCTCCTGCAGCTAAAGCTGCTTTAAGTGGCTTTGAAATCTGTCAGTGCCTACGTGGCCCAGTCCCACGGGTCAGTGAGTGGGTTTTGTGATCTAAGTTAAAATAATTGTTGATAAAATGGATTGCTTTGTGAAAAAATCTGGTAGAATGGTTTTGGCTTTTTGTCCACTTCATTCATTCACTGGCTTTTTAGCCACAGTTGAAGAGTTTCTTTCTAAGACTTGAAACACAACCTGTTGCTGCAGTTAACTGCAGTTCAAAATATCTTGTCTTTCCTGGGTGAATTGAATAGATGATCTCCTTAGAAGAGATTGCAGTGGGCAGTTTGGGTTCTGGCACTGCAGAAATATTCTTGTTTTTTATGTATAGCCTTAGTTTCTTATGGGAGAATGCACAGTAGAAAAAGTCAAAAGTTGAAAGCACAAAGGCATGATGGAGTTATTTGCCATTTACTGTCCACGTAGATACAGTTAATTACACATGCTTTTTTTCTGTGTATAATCTCCTGCAATGTATAATGCTATTTTATTTTCATTTGTATTTGTTATGTTGGTTTGGAAATAAATATATGCAATATGTTTTCAGAGAGGTCCAGAAGTATTTTTAAAAGGGCAAAACAAATTGATTTAATCACAGATATTGTTAAAAGCTTTTTTTTTTTTTTTTTTTTAATGGAATGTGCTGTGATTTCTGCTGCTAAGATAAGATTTTCATTTTTTACACTGCATGTTCTCTTTGAATAACATGTTCTGAGAATGAACTCCAAAATTAAAAGAGTAAAAATAATAAATCTAACAAAAAGTCTTCAAAGGAAAAGACTTGTACAGGAATAGTTTGTATAAAAAGACTGCAGCTGAAGGTGCTTTCTCAGTGATGTGTGCAATAAAACTATTGGGAATCACAATATTAGTTGACTTAAGTGCAGGGGAAATGAGGAGATGAGTTGCCTAGAAGCTGCTGGGTTCAAATGGAAATATCCTGGTCTCTGATTGCTTTTTGCTACAAATGTGATGGGTGGAGTCCTTGCTGTTAATGGCTTATTAAGAAGACAAGAGAAATTTGGGGCAAGGAGTTGTTGTCCTGTTCGATTGCTCTATTGCCATGCTGGTGTTCATGGCTCACAGAACAGCAGGAGCAAGCAGCCCTGGTGTCAGCAGTGGTGTAGGTACTGTCGAGCAGCCCATTCCTCAGGGAGCTTTGGCACAAGGAGCAGATGCATGTGGAAGGGGTGGTTTTAACAAAGGTCTCTTTCGATTTGCTGCAGGTAGATGCTATCAGACTGGGGAAAAAAAAGGAAATAATTAAAGCTTTTAATATCCTATTATACCAGTTTCCGCTTTAGCCTCATTATATGGGACAAGCTGCTCTTTGACAAGGACCTTTTAATGCTTCCTTTCTTTTCCCCGATTACATTAACAGAGGTGGAGAACATGAACAGCTCTTTACATAAAGACTATTCTCTCCCATTTTGTTTGCTTTCAAATCACTTGGCCTAAGCTTTGTTTTCCCAGACTCAGGCAATTTGAATTATATCTGTTAAATACTAACTTATTCTAGCTTTTTTCTCTTCTTTTTCAAATGCATAAATGTTGCTCCTTCCTGTGCACAAGTGAGATACCTAAATTTAGAATTGTATAAACATCAAGGTTGGGAAAAAAACCTCTAAGATCATGAAGCCCAACCATCAACCCATGCTCATTAAACCAATATCCATGAGTTTTGCTCTGATATCAATGGGGGCATGAGTACTGCCTAGATGAAAAGAGGCTGTGTGCAGGACGAGGCACGCTTGTCTCATTACAAACAAGTGTTGTCTCCATCTTTTAGCTGGCAAAGCTTGCTGCTGAATTCAGTGCATACTGCTGCACTCTTATGGGCAGCAATGTTGTCAGATCACCCATTTAGGTTGGACTGGCCACACCATGGATCATGAGAGGTCTGCACACAGAAGTGCATGGGAGCATGTCCTGTGGAGCTTAGTGGGGAGAACGAGCAGTGTTTAAAGTGATGATATGAACAGAGTAATGAGTATGAAGGTGGCTTTCGTGTTCTGCCACAGAAAGCAAAATGTGAACAAATTTTAGGGATTGTTTTCTTGAAAACTAACATCAAGTGCTTTGTGGGCATAAAGTCAAAGTGAACCAGAAAGGGCATATGGAGCTTTGCCCATGTTTAAACACTTTCAGCTGAGTGTCTGAAGTAAAGGTGCAATGTAAGTGGCCAACAAAAGTGAAGAACCAAATCCCTGCAGTAGGCTCTGGCCCTTATTCAACATTAACATTCAAGGGCATGATTTAATATGAGCAGTGCCTGGAGTGATGGAGGAGTGATTAATAAATGATTAGATACTAGTACATGCTGGAGATTCATGCACTGTGGGTATTGGTGCTAATTTTCCTTATGACTTCAGGTAGGTTGTTTTCTTTTTCCATCCTTGCATGCAAATATACCTACTTTGAGAACTGTGCTCTTAGGAGGATGGCATAGGTGGCTGTGAACTACTTCTGATGACGATTAAATGCCAGTGTGAACTTGAGGTGCCTTCTGATTGTGTAAGTCAGTTATTAAAAGTGCTCTTCATTGGTTGGGTCATCAGTCTAGAAAAAAAAAAAAATCAAAGAAACTGCAGAATTAAATTAAGGAACCACAGTTTTCTGTTCAAGTTAAGGCTTGAATTTCATAACTGCTGGGATGGAAGAGTTAACTGGAGTTACAGGGCAGAGCAAGCACAGTGTATTTTCACATCATGTTCTTACAAAGTACGTGTATCAAAACTGACATCCACTTCTTACATATACATGCGTTTTTCAGGTGAGAAACATTTAGATGCAAAAAAGAAGACATCCATCATAATGCATGGTCTGAGTTGTCTAATGCTGATAAACTTGTGAGTGTTCAATCTTGCCTGGGCACTGCAATTTTTAATGTGGTGATTTTTCTCCTGACGGTTGTTTTGTTTTTCCTTTTGCTGATGTGATGCTAGTTCTAATGTTAGTACATTGACATCTGTGTTGGATGTTCAGGTTCTGTATGTGCGAAGGTTGTATGCCTGCAAATGTTTGTCAAGTTCTGAGTCCATATTAAGGAAGGAACTGAAGATAATTCAGATGAAGCTGTTGGAGAATTAATCATGTCAATTTATAGTAACCAATTAAATACCACTGACAAATTAAGAAGTACAGCTAATTTACCTAAAAATCCATCTGATTGTATTAGAATATTTGGTACAATTAAGATGTCAGTTAAATGGGAGAGAACTGTAGTGACTTGTATCTTATACATCCAGGGCACAACTCTGATGTGAGTTGTGACCTGAGAAGCTTGCTTGGGTACCTGGCCTTCCAGGGGAACGCATTTCATGTTTTGTTGAGATAAGGACCCTTTGACTGGAGGCTGGAATGATAGATTGATGTTTTGGTGTTTTCTTCTTAAGCACTGGGGTAATTGCCAGGTGCCTGAGAATGCAGCAGGTTCGTACAATCTGGCTACAGGCAGATGCAAATGCGGAAGGAGCTGCCTTGATGTAGCTGAGCTAAAGCATCTCACTTCTGAATTATAATCCCTCTGGTGTTCTAGTGTTGAAGACTTCTCCTCTGGCTGCCAATTTTGCTGAATTGTGCAATGGCTTTGTGATGTACACAAGCGCTCGCTAGGGACTAAGGTAGATCTTTTGACCTAAGGCAAATGGAATTTAATCTCTGGCCCTTGGAGGTTTCCTTTATACTTAGAGTGGCTTTTGCATTGCATCAGCGTGCCTACTGATTGTTGGAAAATTGGCTTACCTTATTAATGTGTGCCGAGTGACTTGGACGTAGTACATCTGAAAATACCCAGGGGTGTTTTTTTCTTACGTATAAAGTTGGTTTTTGCAGCCTGAAAAAATTACTTAGCTATGCATAATTTTGTCTTTTCAAAATTTCTTGGCATTAATTAATGCAGTTACTGTTGCAAACGTTGAGTAAGTCCTGACCAAGTACGGACGTATGCAGATGTTCAGCTTTATGGACTGAAGGTGAGCACGTTAACTTCAATGGGTAAAATAACAGAATAAAAAGGTAATGTCTGCAATTCCTGTGAGCTGGTGCCAGTTTTGTAGTCATTTGATGCCTGCATTTATTTGTACATCACTACTCCTCCTGAAAAATATGTTGTGCCTGTAAATCCATTTGTTTTTGCTGTAAATTTTAGTGTCCACAGGAGAGATATAATGTACTTGAAAATATGTTCCTTTTTAATTGGGATGTAAGAGTAGAAGCTTCTTTTTGTACGCATCTAAAATCTTGTAGAAGCTGTGCTCTGGGTGTAGGAACTTGTAATGTATGGTGAGAACTGTTGTCTTTGTGCACCTGTACGGAGCCAAAATTTGATTCCCAGAATCTAAAATTAATTGCTTCAACAGCCAATAAAATGACTGGGAAGACGTTGTGTGAGTACTATTTTTATTTTAATGCAGGGTGCCCTTCCTCAATTGCCCTTCCGCAGTTACAATCTCAGTTATCCCACTGCAAGCCCTGAAGTCTCCCCTGAGCCCGAGACTCCCATATATACGCCTTAAGTAAAATGCCCGGAATGAATTTCCCAAAGTCCGAGTCTGTGTGCCGCTATCCACGATGAACACTGCACTAAACAATTAGTCATCAGCACCGTGCTCTTTTCTGCCTTCAGCTGAGCGTTTCTCCCTTCTTTCCAGAGGTTAACAGCATCTCCAGATCGTTTCTTTTGTCCCCAGCTAGGTGTGAGCCGCAGGGAGCTGTCTCCATGGGAAACGGGGCATTTTTATTCAAATAATCGCTCTGTGTTACACTACATGAAAGCCAGGGCTTATGTAAGGCTGGGATTTCTTTGGTAATGACTGCTACATAATAGGGCCACCTGGTGATTTGTGTGTTGCATTGCTCTGTAGGAATCTTGAGCTCAGGAGCTACTGGAGGGCTCAGGCTGACAGGGAACACACGGGGCATGCATGCTCAACTCGTTTGTTTCATTTCAGGTGAGGTTATGCTGACCAAGCCATACTTTGAATTTCCCTTACCTGCTGACAGGTGCAGCAGTGAGGAGCTGTTACACGGGGAGCAGCTCAGAGTAGCTGGATGTTGGAAAATTATGGAAATGAACAACCGCTGCAATAGCAGGATGTATGTTTTCCATGCATTACCATGCAGGAAGGTTATTGCATCTAATATTGTTTATTAAACTACTGTATGGTGTCTGTTGTCAACCCCTTGTATTTCCTCATACAGTGAAAGGGAGCAGTAATGAACACTGCTGCCTATGAATAAATGCATTCAAATTGTATCATCCTTTTTTCATTAGAGGCAGTATTTCGATAACTGTTGATGTGCATACATTCCTTTCCAGAGTTCATAGCTCTAAATATGAGTTTTAATTACTGTGCTTATCTTATGTTATCAATTCTGTGCTCACCGTTCATGGAGAGAAACCCATGAACACTATGCTATGCCATTTGCTGAGACCATGCTACAGAGAGAGGAGCAGACATAAAAAGAACTACATCAGAACAACATGGTCAGTTTGTACCAGCTCAGGATTAGGCTCAGAAACATAACCTGAAAAGCCTTCTTGCCATTACGTCTGTTCATATTATGCCAGATGTGCACAGTTGTACAAAGCATACTAGTAATATTTTTCCATCCTTTTTAAGAGTGAATCTTTTTTCTGCTCAGTACAAAAAGTTTAGGACCATGGGACCATGTCTCTTTGGGAATATGGTGCCAAAGTGTTTACCTTTGGATGGGTTAGGTTTAGGTTTCGTACATGTTCACATCATCCAGGACAAAAAACATGGTCTGATCTTCTTGTAAAGGGGGGATAATTTCTCTTCCAACAAGAATGAAGAAGAAAAATGTAAAGTATTTGTAGGGAATCAGTACAGTTATAGGACCCATGGATGCTCTTAGAATAAAGTGGTGGCTCCCAAAATTGTGCTTCCTGATCTCTGTGGGCACAATCCCCAAATAAGTAAAACCATAGAATATCCCAAGTTGGAAAGGACCTGCAAAGATCATGGAGTTCATTCCCTGGCTTCACACAGGCCCACCCAAACCCAAAGTCTAAGAGCGGTGTCCCAGTGCTCCCTGAGCTCCGACAGCCCAGGGCCATCCCTGCTGCCATGTGGAGCTGCTCCATGTCCACCATCTTCTGGGGCAGAGCCTTTCCCTAACCTCCCCTGATGCAGTTCCATCCTATTCCCCTCTGGCCCTGTTGCTGTCCTCAGAGAGCAGAGCTCAGCGCTGCGCCTCTGCTCCCCGTAAGATGCAGGCCGCCATGAGGGAGGTGCAGGCCGCCATGAGGGAGGTGCAGGCCGCCATGAGGGAGGTGCAGGCCGCTATGATGCAGCTGTGGGGCTGCCATGAGGGAGCAAATCTGCAGGAACTTCTAAATAAGTTTTAAAAAATCAGAAAAAGTATTTTCCAGCTGTTCTTTGCGTCATAACCAGAGTATAAAATGCAGCATGAAAAATTAGCCACAGCTGAATTAACAGGAAAGGAGGTTGTTATGTTTAAGCCATGCATTTTTCTATAATTAAATGGGTTTCACAGAGAGAATGTTCTTTCTTGGGGAAAAAAAAAAAAAAAAATCTCTTAATTGCCTTGTTAATGAAGAAACCAAAACCCAAAAATCTCAGAAAACCAAATACATCTTGAGTGTCAGAACTTAGCAAATCCATTAGCAGAGTGGCTTTAACCAAAGGCTGGTGAGGTCAGTCTGGCTGTGAGAAAAGGCATTATCCAAAAGGAACTCAGGAGTGGGGATTCTATGTATGAAAAGTCGACTATAAAATGAATGCCTGAGGGAGAGCCAGTAATATTAAGAAGACCGTAGGTACCAAAGCCTAAAATCGGCAAAAGGAAGGGGGTGTGGATCTGGAAGGAGAGGGTAGATTGGATTATTTTCTTTTTTAAAGTGCTACTGTGGGGAAATTGGAACAATCTCAGTTTGTGTTATTTCTGCATTTGTGAGGTTGTTCACTTAACCTGTGCAGTGACCTGGAATACTCAATGCCACTGAGACAGAAAGAGTAACTGAGAGACTTGTGATTTCAAGGAGGAATTTTATTGAACAGCAGCAGATTTACTTTACACTTCAGTAGTAAGCGATAAGAGGAATTATTCAACATGCTTACTTATTCTGGCCCTGGGAGTTGGTGTAAATTCTGAGGGCACAGAACATACTGCCTTGTATCATGAAAGTGGAATCTATTTTAAAATTAAAATGAGAAATGCCATGTTTCATCCACGTTGTTTAAGTTTTTCTATCATTCTTCTGAACTTCAAGTTTTTAAGTCACGGTAATGCTGTTTGACAAGACGTTTCGACAAGGACAGAATGCAGAAGTGATTAAAAGAAAAAACCTGAAATTTACTTAGAAATTTCAGAGGGCAATGGTTTTGGCAATATACATAAACACTTGTTATGATGTGTCAGTCTGTATTAGACCCTGCTTTTCCTATCTTTCCATGGGCAGATGTTGCTTTTTTCAGTTTATAGGTTTGTTAAGGATTTTGGTCTGCCTTTCTGGCACCCTCAGGCTTCCTATCTACTCGAACAAAAAATGCATGTCATATAGGATTCACCTTTTCCCATTAGATTAGATACTGCTGGGTGGTCAGCTGGAAGCTTTTTTTTTTTCTTTCCTTTAAAGGGGAATAGGAAGGTGAATAGGCTGTTGCTTATTAAAGCTTTGACTTTATTTCTTTCGTGAGCATCAGCTATAAACAGCACGGTTATAACTGACTGATCTGTCTCTCTGATAATTAAAAAGACTGATTTGAAAAGACATACACACCCCAAACTGCTGTTTATGTGCTGGGTATTTCTCCATGTGACACTGTGTCTATATAACTCATAGCAGTGCTGTGTGTAGCTGTGTGCATGTAGGACATATTTTGGAACCAATCTTAAAATTCAGATCAACCGTCTGCAATATAATATTGAATTCACACATGCAGATTTTGATATTTCACTCGTAGAGCTGAAGCATGGCAATAACCTTCTTTGTTAAAGAATAATGACGTGGTTAATAGAACTTCAGTAAGACACTAAAATATTACTGTGATCTAGCCAGTACACTTTGTAGCAGAAGGAAATAAGGTAATCTTTTGCCAAATCTATTTTACTTTGTGTGCTGGTGCTACTGGTGAAATTTGAGAATGTATATGGTGTAGATTTATTTAATGAAATCTTGTCTGAAATCAGGTTCTGTTGAGCTTTCTGTATGCATATGAACTCCTATAGGTTGTGTGTGATCCATTATACCAAATGTGTGCTTTCTGATCTTCATGAGTTGTTAGCCTAGTGATTGAACATTGTTGAGCAGCCTTAATGTATTTCAGTATTTTCAACAGATCTTTTCAAATTTTTGGAAAGAGGCTGATATTTTTAAAGGCTGATACTTTTCATTGTGGAGGTAATTAAATAGGTTGCATTCTTTTTGTTAATGTAATGTTTCCATACCACTGCTAATAAGATGCTTTATATGGTATTGCCACAAGTATCTTTCTTGCACAGGAAATCCCATGAGTACTGTGTTGTTTATGCATCTTTGGCTTTATATACAAACTCAGAAATTGAGGATATTACATGGTGTATCTAGATACACCTCCTCTCTATCCATCCACCTTCCTTTCTTCCTATTTTCTGAAAGAGCAAAGATGCGTGTACTTAGTTAACTGAAAAATGCACAGTGCTTTGAATACACATGAAAAAATGTATATTTTCTGTAGAAATCTACAGTTCTACAAGATATAGTTTTTTATTGGTGTTGGGTGGTTTTGTTTTTTGGATCTCCACGTGAACTTCCCTAGCTTTTTGTCGGCAGTAGCATTAGCTAACCTAAGAGAAACAAGTGCTGGGATATGGGTAGTGCTTTTTGCAGCTGAGGGAGTCAAATGTGAACCTCAGAAAGCAGCAGAGAACAACATAGTAATGTGCTGTGACTCAGTGCATATCAGTTAGTAATTACCTCTGAGAAGCGACTCTTAGTATGAATTAAACAATACTTTTAAAATGTTTTATTATATTTAGTTCTCTGTAGTGCATAATGTTGTCAAAGGTTAATTGGTTTGGGTAATGCTAGAAACTACAGTGCTTGATACATCTACTAGTCTGAGCACAAGAGTTGAAAGATGTTCCTATCAATTTTGCTAAGGATCTAGTAGCTAACTTGAATATCTCATCTATCAAAAGAAATAAGGGATAACTCTAATAACTCTGAGTTTAATCAGGAGCCTCTCTAGAATGGAGTTGAACAGCGGAACCAAACTAGGTCGGAGAGTTTCATGATGTAGCTCCTCATCCACTGGGGACAGAGTTGTTACCAAAGTAGTTCTGCTAAGAACAAAGTCCCCAACTTCAAAAGCTTGGGAACACAACTGAAAAGAATTATTCTTTCATCCAGGTCATGCATTTTACATTTTCCCTATTTAATAAGCTAAAGCCTGGAGATGCAGAATTTGGTGCTTATTTTAGGCAAGTCTTTGGAGTTGCTGCAGGTCTTAAAAAATATGACGGTGTGGGATTCTTTTTCTTTTTACTTTAAATCCCCAATGAACACCAAGAGAAACTTTGATCATAGACACTAAATGTTGGCATGAACACTGACTGAGAAAGAAGAGTAGGTGTTCTCTTGTGTGGCACAGAACAGAATGCCCAAGGAGAACATTCAGGGGATGGGATGGGGTTTGGTTGATTGGTTGACTGTTTTTTTTCTTCCTTTTTTGTTTTTCTTTTACAGGAAACTCAGCTTACTAGCCTCCAAATTTAATGCTTTTATCTGAAAGTTAATAATGTATATGTATGGAATACACTGGTGTACTTTCCTATTCACTTCCTGATACATCTGAGATGAGAGGGCTGGCACTCTGTTGGATTCAGGACTCTACTAAATTAGGGCAATAATTCTTCTTTTTCTTCAAAGGGAGTCCTCAGCTGCTCATTGCTAGCTGCACTGCTTTAGCTTAAGGCAGTGAGTTTGACCTGTTTACTTTCACCATAATGCTTAAATCTCACAGTATAATGCAACCTTAAGCTACTGCAACAGGTGGTTGACTCACTTTGAATTTAAAACCTGATTCTTCTAATGGCTGAGCAATTTCAAATTTGATCTCGGAGCAAGGATAGGACTGGAAATAGTACAGCTGACAATTCATTGAGAGTAGTGATTTTTTACAAGATGCTGTTTAAATATTGTGCGATTTTGAATTGTTTCATCCCAAACATTAGTGCTAACCAGATTGCATTTGCCATACACTGCAAGGGAGTAGCTTTTTCTTGCAGAGATGCTTGTACTCTTCTACCAATGAAAGTGTTCTTTCAAAAGTGAATGAAGGTAGGAGGCTGGAGACACTATGTACAACACACTACTCATTCAAGTACCAAGACAACGTCAGAACAAGGGAAGATTTCCAGCTCTGCCCAGGCATGAATGCTGCTATTAAAGGAGAAGTGTCCAAGTGTGACTGCCTTTGATCCAAGGTTGGTGTTGATCCGGTGGAACTGGTGACCACTCAATAGAAAACAGTCATGTTTGTTTTCGCGTGGCTATTTTATTGCTACTTTTATCTTAAAGTAATTTAGGAAAGAATTATATATGTAACAAGTATGCCCTTAACAGTGGTTAATGCAACCTCAAAGGCAGGTGTCAGTGCTTTTCTCTGCAAGTTCAAAGGAAAAAAAAATGGGAAGTCACTGTGCATGTGAATGCTATATAAAATTTCCTAAAACGAGCCAGGAATTAAAACTGTTATGTGAGTTTTGAATTGCTTTTAGGGTTGTTTGTTTGCTCTAATCTGAAGAACCATGTCATCTCAATCAGGAAGTGCCATGCAAGTTGCATCAGTTTTCCACTTTGAATGGGGTATCTATTCTCAGGGACTTTTAGGCAAAAAGTCTCCTGCTGCAACCAGTGTGTTATGTGCACCTTGTTCTGCACTGCCTGCAAAACTTCACTGAAGTGCTGCCTAAGGGTGCCTTTTTACAGTGAAAAGGACTTGACTTAATAGGACAAAATGTACTAATCTTACCTGAACCAGAGAACGACTTTATTTTCACTATTCACATGCCATCATAATGATCTGGTGCTTTCTCTTCATAAATGAGAACAGTAGCCTTTCTTCTGACCTCCATTAATGTATATCATAAAGGCTGCCCTCATAATATCCTTCACAGAAAGACCTCATTCCCTTGCAAGCTGTTCTTTGGTGACAGTTCAGGTGAAAGTTATATATTCCTGCAAAACTTATCAAGTCCGTGTGATAACCCCAGTCAGAGGCTACATGAGCCATCATTGACCACATACTGGACAGTCAATTCATTATTATATAAGCTCTTTTAGATAATGCTGGTAAGAAAATAGTTGGATGAAGTCAAACTTGTTGGAGACCATTGTAATAGGAGTGGGATTTGGAGAAAAGGCAGTTTAAACGTAACTAGTGCAAGAGCAAGATGTTCATGTGTCATTGATAGTATCTTAGCATTAGATTCTGGTCCATTCCTGAGTACCTGAGAAGAGAGAGAAATCAGGACAGAAATGCTGCTTGCACTGAGCAACATCTCTCTATGACTGAACATATTTGAAGTGATGGACACAGCTTGCTTCTACTTCCAGCTGCATAATTTTACAGCCATTTACATAGCATTTAATCTTGTAGAACTTTATGGAGCTGTGAAACAAATACCAAAAAGGTACTGAACAGCATCCAACATGCAGTGCAGACAAGGAATTTGTATGGGCATTTAAAAATAGGAACCTGAATTTTCCATTCAGCTGTCAGCAACTTGCTCAAGAGTGGCCACAGTGAAGCTCTTTGCAAGTGTGTGCTGCGTATAAGATTTCCTATTATTGTGGTTTTAGTATTCTTTTTATAAATGGGGTGTCAGTTAATCCTACATTTATATGGTGTTAGAAAAATTGTTGTCTCTGAATTCCTCTTTCTTTGTGATATAAGAAAAGCTTTTTTTTTTTTTTCCTAAAAAATGTTGTGAACTTTTCTAATACAGCAGTTAAAAAGATTAAAAAAAAAAAAAAAAAAAGACCACCTTTAATCTTATTTTGACATAATTTATTTTCTGAAAACAGAAGAATGTGAAGTAATGAATCAGAGATTGTATTGATCACACTGTCAGTGTGATGACCTATTGAAATCTAGGATGTTTTATCAGTCTATTAAACTCAATTCAAAATCTATACGCAACTAAGGATATAGTAATTAAAAAGTAGCCTGATAATACTCATAATGTTGAACAGGATATGTGCTGAAGATCACAGCCATGGGGTAGCTGAGGCAGGAGGTCACTCATGGAGACCAGTTGTCCAACCCCATGCGGGACTCAGGACAGTGTCCAGCTGGGTTTTCAATGTATGTGGTGCTGGAGACTCCACAGCCTCACTGGGTGCTGTGTTCCATTGACTGACTGCCCTCATAGGGAAGAGAGTCCAAGTTTTCCATGGCCATCTGTCCCAGCTCCGTGCAGGGATCAGCCTTGACTGCAGGGATTGTGACAGTGCAGCTCAGGTTCCTGAGAGTCCTCACCAGTCCTGGACGTGACACTGGCATCTTTTCAGCTTTACCTCTTTCCACTTTTTAATCTGTTATTTTCTCCAGACAGTGCTAGTCAGTCTAGTTACATTTGATGGCTGGGGCTGCCAATATTAAGTATCAAGACATTAGTAATAGTAACTTTTTCACTAAGCTCTGCATTTCTTGGAGAAGATTTTCTATTGTGCAAGAAGTGCCGGGCATGGAAAATCCTGCTTCGGTAAGTCAGAATGAAGTTACTGTAGAGTAAATCTTATTTAATGCCTTGAAATGTAAGAGCACATTCCTATTTTGATACATTTCAACAATAAATCAGGTCTCACGAAGCTGATATCTGTCTAAGAATAGAAAAAACATAAAGAGAAACAAAATGAATTCATACTGCATACAGATTTAAGTGTTAGCTGATATCCAGGATCTTTTTTTTCCTTTATAGAGTAATGACGTTTCACAATTTCACAATAATCAGTTGTTATAGAAGACCCAGCAGTGTTATTTATAACTCAAGTAGTACTGATTTCTTATGCTTATTTCCCAGTCATGTGCTCACTTTACCCTTTGACTCAGAGAATTTGGGGCAAGAATACTGTCTTTTATCTGTAGTCAGGAATTTTTAATTATTATTACTGATAGAATAAGCAGCACCTTCTGCTTGGATGTGCCAAACTACATGTTGCTGATGTAAACATGAAATTTTCTCTTTACTAACGAGGGGAAATCCCACTCCCAGTCTGGCATCAGGCTCATTGCTGAACTTGATTCCAGAACTGTCTGAAATCTGCATTCTGCCTCTGATAGCCTTTAGGTGATGCAGTATTTTCAGCCTTTAAAACAGGAACCAAGTGTGGTGCTGGTTTTTCAAAAGAAACAAAAGTGGTCTGATTTTCACCTGCTGAAACTGGGTAGAAGAAAAACAATCCATTCTTTGAGATGTGGCTGTCTTTCAAAAAAAAAAAAATATTTTGAAGTCTCTGAAAATAAGGTGCTGAGTTGTTAAAAGTTACAAACACTCAGATGCCAATGTCATGGTAACCAAGCCTGTTGTGACATTCTGCTTGCTGAGATTTTTGTAGATCTGTTCTCTTGGGCTCTGCTTTATATAGTTAATGAACAAACCAGAACACAAAAGAAAAGATTTCACAAAATTAACATCTCACATTAACAGTAGGGTAGGGCTGTGTTGTCCTCCATGGCATCATCTGCTGCTGACATTCAAGCAGTTCTAATTACTTTAATGGCTCCCATAGGTCCCCTCTGTAACTGCTGGGTGATGCCTGAGGAGACTCTTCAGAGGTGAGAGAAAAAAGCCAGGGAGCAAGCAGAGAAAGAAATATTCTTCTCACAGACAGGAAAAAAAAAAGTAGTTTTACTGAAAGCCTGTGGAGTTATTATGGCAGATACTTTCTCTCTTTGGACAATCCTGCAGTCTTCATTCTGCTTCAAGGGAATGCTTGGATCTCTGAATTACTTTGGGTTTCAAAACTGGTGCCAACTCTCTGCTGTTTTTCTCTTCATTACTCTTATTTTCATTTTTTTTTTAAGCAGGACCAATTTGATCAGGATACATTTCTTGGTGGAGTTTGCCATAAGTTTTCCTGTCAAACTATATAAAACGTCTTGATAGTTACTACATCCCATTTTTCATCCCGTGTTTTATGGTGAGCTCTGAACACCTGGGCTAATTTGATCATTCCATCTACTGGGAGAAGATTGGCATGTTTCTATGGGATCACAAATGCCTAGTTCTAGCTTTTTTTTTTTCTTTTTTTTTTTTTGTAATCTTAGACACTGTTCACTTTCCTGAGATGCACTTCCATAATGGAATTGTACATTATTATTGGTGTTCTTTGATACAAATAGATTCAATACCTTCGGGGCTATAAATATCATTGATTCACTCCAAACAGAGAAAGATACTGCAATATTTTTTAGATTATTAAGACTTTTCCATTTCTTCTCTGATGGGAAGAGTTATGAATTTAGTAATCATTATGCCCTAGGTGACTCAGGTTAAGCAATCAAAACCTCTCTTTAAAATGTAATTATGATTGTTTCCAACACTTAATTCTTTTTCTTCTTTTTCAAAATATTATTTTTTTTATGCCTTGGGCATTTTTTTGTTTACTGCTTCAAAGAACTTCTCCTATGGCCTGTGATACTGTAGAGAAAAATCTTAGTGTCTGTGCTGCAGATTGTATTTCTCATCTGTAAAGTTTTTGAGGAATTATTGAGCACTTCAAGATATCAAAGTTGGAAATCAAGCTTGCAATAAATGTGTGGATTTTTTTCTCCCTCCTGAATGGGTAAGATAAGAAACTTAAGTATTCTCCTTGTGTGTTTCTGTTTCTGTTTCTTGAACAGTCTGCTTTAAAAATGAGGGGAAAAATTAGTGAAAAGGAAAAATGTATTGGCTTCTGAGACAAGCTAGATTTCTACTTGTACAACTTGGTCATTGTTCTAATAAGTGATATAAAAGGGCGTGGAGCCAAAATCTAGCAGAAGTTCCTCTGACTTTTTAAGGATCAGCCAATTATGATATACTGAGATATTCTATGCAAAATTTGACTCCTGAATATCAAGTTGTTGGGTTTTTTTCTTAATTCACTTACTCTTCTACAAATTCTAATGGAAGCAGGAAACCTGCAGTGCATGTACCTTCCCAGGTGTTATGAAGGTGATGCGTTGGTACCTTTTAAGTCAATGGTAGGGCTCCTTTGGGACTTTATGGTGACAATGGCGTAAATACAAAGGACTCTATTAAAAGTTTGTGATTCAAATATCCTGCTGTTCGCTGCTCTTGTATCCAAGTGAGGTAAAACATAAGCCAGCTTTTTATTTTTTATTTTTATTTAATTTCTTACACGAGTGCTTGTAAAGTCTGAGCAGCGGAAATGTTCACGCCAAGCTGTACCCTTTACAGCCAAATAATGCACATACAGGTATCAGAAGTGTAGTTGTTGTGAGATGTTGGTTAAACCAACATTTGTTTGCTTTAGCAAGTTTCAAAAAGTCGAAGTATCTTCGTGGTGGATGTGAAGCATAAGTTAAAGCACATTAAATGGTGTGTGAATGTTGACATTCAGGAGAAAAGTAGCGTTAAAGCTGAAACTCAGGAGGGCATCTGTGCTTTCTGGTGGGAGTGTTCTTATATTGGGGTTTAATGTACTGTGACTTCTTTGCCTTGAATTCATACTATGAGTTGATTTGCCTCAGCTTTCCTGCCTGGCCTTAAGTTGACGTGGCCTTTGGTCCTGCCCTCAAACTGCCTTCAAACTGGAAGCGCTGGCTTTCTGTGGGCAGACCTCCTTGTACAGATCCCCCTTACGCCTCAGTCATTTAATTAACCTTTTAAATTGTCTCTTCAGTACCACTTTGAAAGGGCAAAGTCCCATGGCCTGTTTTAATATTTAAAATGAGAAACTGATGTTCATCACCGACGCTTCATTTCCTGTAGAACGATGTGCCTCTGAGCTCTTTTATCCGTGGGACCTGATATGCATGATGATGCCTCCACTACATTAATGCATGCTTCTCAGCTGCACTGTTCCCAGTTTAGGCTGATTAGGTTAAAAGATCATCCAGAACGTGGTGATGATTCAACATTTATGTTTTTTATCCACTGCAGGCTAAATATGTGCTCAGTGGGATATTTGGGAGTAAGGAGAGACAGTGAAAATTCTCTGCTCTGTTGTATTTCTAATAGGTTTAGTAATGCTCAGTGGAAATGGTAAGTTCAGTCTTCTCAGTACAGACATTTATAATGGAGTACTCTGTGCTATATAAAGGCAATTAATTGCCTGTCTGATGTGCTTGCTGTGTACATCAGAATGTACTGCTTAATTGTATAAAACTATGATTGCACAAAGGATCAGTTTTTGATTTCTGAAGATATTTAATGAAAGAATGTCTTATGAATAGGAAAATAAGCCTACAGTCAAGATGAGCATTTCATTTCCTACTTTCAAGTAATTGTCAAAGTTACGAAAATATTTATGCAGAAACTGCTCCTTTTAGTTGTCTGATTACATATTAAAAAAAAAGTGAATCTGTAGAATGTAGCAGTAGAGAATGAGTTTTTTTTCCTACAAGATCTAGTAGCTTTAGACACATTTTCCAATTAATCCAATAGAAAACATGAGATACTGACAGCATCTCAAAACAGGCATCTAATTTAGGAGTCTGTTGGGAGCTGAAGTTCTTTACATAGTCCACAGAGTTTCCAGAGGATTCTGACTCATCTTTCAGAGATTGCAGCAGCTGTGTGGAAACTTGGGTTCCTGTCTGTGCCTCTAAGCTTCACACCCAGTAAAACAGTGTGCGTGTCTGAAGGCATTTCTTCAGACTTTTTGTCCATATGGAAATGCTTAATAATAGTGTCAAGTTGATTGTTTTAGATAAAATAAACATAGTTCTTGAGCATGGTAGATATATCTGGGAAAAAAAAGAAAAAACAAAAAACATTATTTGAGATATTACATTCTCTTTTATAAAACGGAAGGCTATGCTATAATGGGATTTTGCAGGAAATTTGCAAGTGGTACACTATGAATTAATTTGCTGCTAGGCTTGAGGATAGAACAGTTTCAAAATCATTAATAAGCACTGAGGGAGAAAATTTGATTTGTAAGTGCTTTATGATCTAATTTTGAAGTAGGATGGAATCCTTTGTTCCTCTAAGTTGTTCTGCTGCTGTTGATAGAAATCTGTCTACAGTTAGCCATCACAGAGCTACAACATAATGGAATTGGTTTGACCCAGAGCAGCATGAGCCAACTTCGCAGTAAACTGGCTGGAGTTACTGAAAAGTGCTCAGCAATATTCATGATTACCCAAAAAAGAAAATGTATACATTCATCCAATTAAAACACCAGAAATAAATAAGCAATTTTGCAGAATCTAATTATCCAGCTGGGATATGGCCAAGACAGTAGGAGTTAGAGGTGTCACAAGAGATTTAACAGCAAAGTGAGGAGTTTGGGTCCACATCTCAGCTGCGGGGTATGGAGCAGTACCAACTGTGCCCACCATTTCAACCTTCACCTTTCTCCTTTTCCTTACTTAGTGTGCCTAAGTAGCACAAAACATAACAAAAATAATCTTGAATTATCATTGTTTTAAGTGTCATTAACAGCACCTTGTGAAACAATGAGATTAAATAGTACCTCATTTGTCTTGTTAACGCTGACCTTTTAAATCCTATTGCGTCAAAGCCTGTCTACACATAAAATAACTCTTGGGGAGGATCGTGCTGCATTATGAGGTATTGCAGTTCTTCATCTTCATATTTTTAAGGGGTAAATATTTTTTTGAACTTCTGTGGGGGCAATCCTTGCAGTAGGAAGCCCTATTCTTAAGAAATAATCACACGTATCTATGCTAGTACGATTATATTTGGAAATGTTTTTTTTTTTACAGACTGGTTCTTTGAAGTCATAACTGTTTCCCAAAGAGCAGATCAGATATAGAGGATAAACTGTCAAGATTCATTTTTGATGTGATGACTTTGGCAAGAGTTTTATTCTTTAGCAGTGAGGTGAGCACCTGTGGACTCAGAGAATGCATATTCCCACAGTGCAGTTTGAAAGTTTCGTTCTCCTCAGTACTGAAAAATGATACAGGAAGGATTGGTTTAATTCTAAGGATTAGATTTGGGGGAGTGGAAGGGTTCACATTTAATGATTTTTACACTTTTTCTTTTTTTCACCCTTGCTGACGTGCACTTGGGTCCATTTTTGAATTTTAGTGTTGACAGTAACAAGTTCCTGCAGGTGAATTTATATACAGTGGTCACCAAATGTTATTCTGAATTCTCTAAATAGTGGTATGGTGTGAAAATGAATTTGGCATATCCTTTCCAAGCCTTTTTACTTGGCATCTGTTGATAGCTTGAAGTTTTGGATGCACAATCTGATCTGCATTTTTTAGTCTTGGCAAATGTGACAACAACCAGAGTCCTGCCTGCTCCCAGCCCTGTTGGATGCCCTGTGGCTTGATCGTTAATACAAACATTTAATTGTGTGACTTGCTTTTCAGGATGCCACATTCCTATTTGAGACCCATTTAGGAAGAACCCTGAACACATCACAGTGCATACGCCTTGTATTAAAAGTATTTGTGCTCCAGGAACCAAGGTTCAAAAGGTCCCAGTGGGGCACTTTTAAAACTAAATGAAGTTGCTGTAATCCCAGACAACACAGGCATTTATTTCTCTGAGTACAAAGCTGCGTGGTTTTGCCTGTGTGCTGCAGAACCTTCCTTGGCATTAATCTCTGATGGATGTGAGCTGAGTGTTGTAGCATTGTACCTGTGTAATATTCTCATAGGCTTTATGCATCTGTGCATGTAATGAAGTGGTGTATAGCAGGGACTTTATGAGGATTGTCTAGACAGGATGATCTTTATCCATAGAGATGAGTTCCCCTCTACCAATTAAAAAAAAAAAGAAAGATAAACACTGTGCTTTACTTAGGAAGTACTGAGGAGTTAATGCCATTCTCATGGTTGATTACTCAACTGTCAATGTGATTTAAGGGGGGACAGCATTGTGATTAGGGGGAACAAGACCTAAGTACCAACTGAGAATTAGCCACCTGATTTTAGTAAAGGAACATTTCACATTTTGAAAGGGAACAGGTATTCACAGTTCTTTTAGGAGAAACAAGAAGTTTACTTTTTTATTAAGAGATTCAGTTATGTCAATACAGATGTCCTACCAGATTTTCCATCACAGCGGGCATTAATCCTTTCTAGACCCAAAACCACATGTGGTCGCTGGCTGACCTACAGGAGTGCCTGCTTTCTCTCCACTCCGTATCTGCCTTTCTCATTTCCTAACAAAGCTCTTCAATATTGCACTCTTATTTCTTTCTACTCAGACAAGAGAAAACCCAGTGTGCGATGAATAAGCTAACAAGTGGCTGGGTTTATCCCCACTAAGTCACCTAGGTGCAGGGTGAGCCAGCACCTCCATCTTGAGCATGGCTGTCATGTCTGGAAGCCCAACCAACCTGTCCTTCATGAAGGAGATCCATGTTTAAGTTTGCCTCACTCTAATTAATACTGCCTGATGCTGCTGGTTTGGGAAGAACCGGAGAAATGAGCTGCTTCTCTTTTCTCTTAAGAAAAACTGTGAAATACATTGAATTCAGGCTCTTTTTTTTTTTTTTTTTAAATCTCCCTGTGAAATGCCTAAGGGCAAGGTTAAAGCAATTGTATGCTATGTCTGCCTGCTATACAAAGTCCCATTATAATTTGGCTCATTTCTATAGACTTATCTCTCGGGGATCTGTTGGAGCTGCTCTTAAAGAATGTCAATGTGCTATTAGAAAAGTGATCTGCTCTGTGTGCGAGTTTGTCATGAGGACATCTTCCAAAGTCTAGTGCTAAAAAATGCTGTGATTTTTGTGACTGACAGATGGGTTTTCGCCCCCTTGTTGCCTTCTTTTTAAATGGGACACTGAAAAATTAATATTTCTCGAGGCAAAAAAAAAAAAAAAAAATCTGATGTTGTTGAGGTAGAAAATTGCGGTCTTGTAACTGTCAAATACTTGGACAGCACATGATACCAATGCCCATCTGATACTCAGTTTTTTACTCATCCCTCCTAGCCCTGTTTATCTTCCTACCTGTTAACTGTGGCCAACCTGACACGCTTCTGACCGTAAGCCTTTATCTGATGCAGGGATAAATGAAGCAGGCATCATATATAAAATACCCATTCCCTTGAAGTAGTGAAATGTAGCTGAGCTCATCTATTATCTTCCTCAGGAGATCAAATGGTACGTGTAAAACGACTGCCTTCTTGGGATCGAAGATCTTCCAAGATGGACACAAATCCCAAGTGCTTATTTCTTGATGGGTTTAAGTCTTTATTGTTACAAAATGTGAATTTAAGGAGTTGGATTTTAAACTGATGTTTTTCTGTCTGTTTTCCCTTTGTTAGTGCAGCTTCAGAGAATGGGTTAATTTGTGCTTTGTTGCCTGGCAGGATCATATTTTTCCTTTCTAGGGTCATATTTTCCTGTATAATCCATTCGTGTCTGTATGTCCTTATCATTTGAATTGCGCTCCACAATCATTCAGGAGTGGAACAGTTAATATGGATTGTTCCTCTTGACCCCAACCATGTCTTTGTCCCCATCAATTCATTTCATTTTAAAGGTTATTCCCCCCCCTTTTTTTTTTTTTTGGCTGAGAATGCAATGCCTGAAAGTTTGCTTTTCCCTGTGCTTTTATCTCCGATTTCAGATGCCAGAACACCTTAATGGCTGCATCACATGCTGTTTTGCACTTGTCTGGGCTGTGTGATTTAATAGAAGGACAGCTTGAAAAACATGGGGTGCAAACTGTGGCTTTAGTCATTACTCCAGTCAGTGGGAGTTGTTCTCCGGGTATTCTGCTCTCTTGACCTATTTTATCCCAGCAGCTAGAAGCAGTCTGACTTAAAATCCATTATCCAATTCATTGCAGTTGTTAAAAATGATTGTATGTTTTAACAGGTACAGATAGCCGTACTACCTAGAACCTCTCTTTTAGCAAAAATAAGGTACCCTGCAAACATGGGATGCACTAAAAATTGAAAATGCATCTAGTGTTTTCCATACTGTATGTGTATTAAGCAGTAACATAAGCCTTTGCGAGGGGATTGTCTTTCACGTAGAGCTGATTTGCTGTGTGTGCTCTGACTGCAAAAGCTTCCCCATCCCTGCCCGCCTAACTTTGCCTTAGCAATCCACCCCAAATGGCCGAGCGTTCCACTCATCTCAGGGGTAATCCTGGATGCTGCACACCAATCCTTATGCAAGTTTGCAGGCTGACAAGCCTGAGTCAGGCTGGGCACATTTGGGAGGAGGTGTTCAGCGCCACTGGTGCTGCTGTTGGACTGTAAACTCCACTCTGATGTTTATCGCCTCTGCTTCAGGCTGAGCCCCACTGCGTTCCACACAGCTGCTCGTCCTGCTGGGGTTTGTCTCAATAACGCATCATGCACAGCAGCTTCTCTGCTGGACCAGGATGTGTTTGTTTTTTCGCTTCTGAGTCTATGGTCGAGCTCCATTGATGAAGAAAAAGCTCGAATGTGGTACTGGAGTTGTTTTCATAAACAGCAAAGATCTGAGTTTTGATCTGACACAGAGGTGCCAGTGGGGCAGGCTGCTAAGAAGAGACAACTATTGAAGCCAATCAAAGTGTGCAAACGAAATGGAGGGGAAAAAAAAACCCATTTTCTGGATTTGAAAATGTTTGGCTGTTCCAGTCTCTACTTCCTCTGTCTAAACATTTTGTAGCTCTGCGTAGTATATCACCAGGCTGTTCCTTAGGGACATAAGGGCTGTTCCTAGTGAGTTACAGACCCTCTAGACCTGCTTGTTTCTGTTTAATTTGTTTTTTCTTTTATAAGGCGAATTTCATTCGGTTTTGCACAGGGTAGTGGGAGGAATTATTATATTTTTTTTTTTCCCAGTTTGCACAGGGCATTATTTTATAAACTCTCTAAGAGGATTGGAGTAGCAAAGCTGTGGATAAATCTTGCATTTGAATTTTTGCAACTTCTTCACAAATGTGTCATTATTCTTGTTTCTCTTTATGGAGTTGCTTTCTGTATGAACCGGCTGTTAAGTGGGTTTCAAATGGAGCTTTTCATTTTCTTCTGAGAAAATAACCTGAGCTGTGATGGCAATAGATCGTATGCACTGGAGGCAAATCTATTTTTTATGGCTGTGGCATTTTGATGGCAAGTGCCACATTTATATAAAAGTAAGGGTGCATTGCAGGTAATTAGATGGGAGATTTTCGAATGTTTGTAGTAAACTCTAACTTCTGTATGGGCAGAGATGAAGAAGTGCGTGCTGTAGATTTTCTACTGGAGATCATAGAATCATAGAATCATAGAATGGCCTGGGTTGAAAAGGACCACAATGCTCATCCAGTTCCAACTCCCTGCTATGTGCAGGGTTGCCAACCATCAGACCAGGCTGCCCAGAGCCGCATCCAGCCTGGCCTTGAATGCCTGCAGGGATGGGGCATCCACAACCTCCTTGGGCAACCTATTCCAGTGCCTCACCACCCTCTGGGTGAAAAACTTTCTCCTAGTATCCGGCCTAAACCTCCCCTGTCTCAGTTTAAGACCATTCCCCTTGTCCTATCACTATCCACCCTCAAACGGATACAAACAAGTTGCCGAAGTTAACCAGATTCATTGGATAGGTTTGTATCAAACTGATGGTCTGAGCCCAACTCTGAAAGCAAATCCACACAACTCCCCTGACTTCAACATCAGACTAGACTGTATTGGCCACTCAGCAACTGCAGTAGCCTAAATGGGAACAAATACTTGTTTCATTGATTATGCCATAAACCCGGTTAGTCACTTGATGCTCTTCCTGTGCCTGGTCAGCCATCCTCAGAGCAGCTGGAATTCCCAGCTTTTTGTGTTTTCACTGAGGCACAGAGCAGGTCGGTGGTCATGGGTCCCCTATAGTGTAGCATGAAGGATGAGCACAGAGATGGGTCTGCAGCTGAAGGCACTGACAGCAAGTAGTGAGCTGACATCAGAGTAAAGGCTGAGATGCACTTGTTATGGGTATTGCAAGACTTCAAAAGTTGTTTCAATTCCAATCAGAAACAAGTATTTTCTAGATGATACTGTTCTGTGCATGTGCCCATCTCTAATTTGCTCATTGTAATGCGTTTTTTTTTTATTTGCAAAATAATGAAAAATATTATTGCCTGAGTTGAAAATGAAAATTAAATTTCAGAGATACACTGGAGCAGTAAAGAAAAAGAACAGAAAAAGGATTCTTCCATGATAATTAAAAATTATAAAGTCATTACTTAAACTTGCTTTCTGAATTACAGAAAGAATTAAACTGCTTGTTTCAGTGCAGAATCCTTGTAGCATTCCTTCATTAAAATTCTACATTGTCAAAACAGATAAAAATGCATATACAATGACTAATTTTCTTCAAACCTTGGCTCTGCTTTGGGCCTTATCTCTCTACACAACAAAGCTCACCTTGAAGGGACTGAATATAATATTTGCTGATCTGGAAAAAGAAAGAAAGAAGCATCTACTTTTTGCAATCTATTCTTTCCCCTCTAGATACTGAGAAGGAAAAGAGCTGTGGGGTACTAAAGCTCTCGTGTACCATAAAGTGGTATTATAATGAAAAGTATTACTTTTTATGGCATCTCTACAGTATTAGGGAAAGGAATTTTTCTATAAATGTTAATCTTTAATCTTTATAAATTGCACTCTGCAAGACTAGAAAGTCTGTAAAGCATTTGTCCCGAAGGCTTAGAAGGGTAAAAATAGTATTGGATTTAAAAACAAAACAAAACAACAACAACAGCAACAAAAACCAACTTAGAAATGTAGAAATATTAGCTTGTTTGAAGGAGAAATACGTGAGAGCTTTACAACTGTTTGGCTGCCCTGCTGGGCGGCGCTTACACAGATGTTTAACTTTACATAGCTGAAGCCCAGCTGATGTCATTGGGACTTAAGTCTGTGCTTAAATTCTGTCCTGAATAGGAAGATTAGTGGCTGGAAATCACAACTATTGAGCCCGTCCCTCCAAGCCCCCATTGTGAGGGAACTCTTTCCAAGCAAGAGAAGAAGCAAACAGATTGGGCAAATAATTCAGATTGTTTTGTACATTTTCTATCTTCAAGAAACTTCCTCATTCTTCTTTTTTCTTTTTCTTTTTTTTTTTAATTCATAAAACCACGACACCTCTACATTCTATTCAGTACCTTATAACACTAAGCTGTTGGTGCTGCTCCTGAGCATACAGATCTGCACTCTTTGGACAAGACTTCCAGATGAGGTGGAACTGCTGTTTTAAAATGAGTGACTTAAATTTCCCTCTGAATTGGGGCCTCATCTATTAAAGTTAAACGTGGCAGATATACATAGATTTTTTAAAGTCTGGCCTTCGGGCTCCCTGTGCCAGCTGGTGAACAAGAAGTTAATAAAGCTCAATTTGGGATTGTTAACAAAGCACTGCTGAAAGCTGTGATGGTTATTTTGCTGAATTTTTAGAAATCAGTTACCTTTTCTGAAAAACATCCATTAATGGTATATTAGTGCTTGATGTCTGATCAACGGAGAAACTTTAATATAAAAAGTATTTATGCTACTTAATCTATAGAATTATGATCTATAATGTATGTTCAATGAAATATCAACAGTTAAAAAACAAAGCTTTTTCAGAAGTTTTAGCTCTGATGTTGTTTTTTGTGTTTGTTTTTTTTTTCTCTGTAGGTAAGTGTCTACATTCTTACCCAGCTGGGATTGTTTCTGAGTACTGACAACTTGGATGCCTATCGAACAAGTAGAGCTCCTCTGCCCTTCTGTTTTGGTAAAGTCTGTCACAGATTGAGAATGTTTTCTGAGTATCAAGAGCACTTCTATCCGCTTCTAAATTTTCTGCATCACTGCTGGGTGTCGGTGGGTTCTTGAAGGACTTGTTTGTGAAATAGATTTTTTGCTTTGCATTCAAGTTGTTTTCCAATTCTGTGCACTCTGCAAAGCTGTTCCACTGCTGAGAAGCAAAGGACTCCACGTCCGTGTCTCAGAGATGGAATCCTTTTCTTCCTTCTATTGAGAGGTCCGGTTAAAAGCAGTAGTTGTGAGATGGTTTTCTCTGGGGGCTGTTCCCACCCACCAGGCACAGAAACACAGCATGCTGCTTTTCTTGCTTTTTTCTGGTACTGTTGCCAAGATGAGTACAAAGTCACATTAACTGTTAATTGTGTGCAGACGTGCTGAAACAATAGCATTAAAAGACGTGTTCAGTATTTTTTCATCTCAGTGGATCCTTGACAATACAAAAAAATAAAATAGTGTAAGTATCTTTGATTTTAACCTCCACAGTTTTTTGAGCGGTGGAAGGAGATGTAGGGGCTGTCACATTGTTTTCTTGTACACAATCAGCTTTGAAAAGCACGTTGTTTTGGTGTTAGTAGCAGCAGAGATTGTTTTTTGAATGGAGCACCAGTGTCCTACTTGCCTGAAATACAACCCTTCAAAAAGTGCCTTGGTTAGCATGGAAAAAAAGATATCCTGGTGGAGTGCTCTAAAACTTTTTGGAGTGAGACTTGCTCAAAATCAGGGAGTACTTTGTCTCCTTCCCTGGGGACAGAGGTGCATCCCTGATCTCAAACACATAAAGACCTGCTGCTCGGGGCTCACTTCCAAACCCAAATCTCTATGTTTCAGACAAATCCAGAAGCACTTTTAAAAGTACTTTCTGATGAAGTTTAAAGCTGAACTACATCTTCCTTCAAGATGAGAATAATGAGTGATTGTATATGGGGAAAGGGGAAAGAAGAGGGTTTTGTTTTGTTTAGTGTCAGGTTACCAGGGAAATGCACTTGTTCTGTGCGGATGTAAATTGTAATTGTGGCATTACTGTGTAGATATTGGAATAATGACCTGAATTGATACTACAAATATAATTACATTGATTCTTTACTGATGGCTATAAACAGTGACATTTCCCTTGATCTCTGAACAGAGTTGGTTATAAAACACATGCTCCACTTTTATATTCACACATTGCATTCTCATCACTTTTGTCTCTTACTCCCCAAGGGCTTGATTTAGAAGAAGTGTCTGATTTAATGGAAAAAATGATGAAACAACACAGACAGCAGTTCAGAGTATTTCTAATATAAAAGAAGGTGCTTCCTTTTGGTTATGTTCCTCAGAATTCGTTATTTATATTTTACTTTTTGCTTAAGAAATATTAGATGCCAAGCTATTTTCATTTTTTAAATTATTTTAAATGTATATCTGCTTTCATATCATCTCTGAATGACTCTTGCATCAGTAAGAGTCATTGCACTGATCTGATTTAATGAATCATGCTCTAAAGTTCTCATCAGGCTACCAGGCTGGAAAGAGCTTTTATTTGAAAGGGCAGAAATTAGACATGGGATCCCTTGGACGCTGCAGTTTTTACTAGTGGCAAGTATATATGTCATAAAAATAAGCACTAAGTACTAGCAGAATCTGCTGGAATTACTGCTTCTAAATTAGCCTCACAGCTTCGTTTAGCAGAGTGCAATGCTGGTAGGTGTCTCTGGGTGCTTCTCCAGCTTTTCCAGAAACCTTCTTTCTTTCTTTCTTTCTTTTCCTTCTTTTTTTTTTTTTTTTTTTTTTTTAATAATAGCTATTACTTATACTTGGGTTCATTTCAGCACTGTAAAAAAGATAGCAAAATGGGCCATCCTTCTGAGCCTCGTAATGTAACAGGCCTTTAACACATCCTTGACGTTTCTGTGCAACACCTCAATCATGAGAATACCTTCTCTCATGTGTAAAAACATTGCATAACAAAAAAATGGGATGTCTGTGAAACAGCCAAGTCACAGAAATATTAGCTGAATAGTAAAATAGATCATATTAGCTGTGCATGACCTTATGATCCCACCTCTAACTTCTATTCCAGAGCAGTATGTCCTAGGCAAGAAGTCCTGCAGAAGGCCTCCCAGCTCCTTCCTAGTGTTCTTTCAGTTAAATCTCTGGAAACAGCACTCCCAAATAAGTGTGCTAAAACTATAGGTTCTATTCAAGGATGTCTTTTCTTTAAAAAGGCTTCTATTGGCTTTTCTTGTTCCTTGGTCTGCACTGCCGGTTTGTGGCTGTGTCTCTGGGAACTGTTCCTGATTTCTCTGTAACGTTGTCAGAATCATCATCCTGGGGATATTGTGAAATGAGACCAAAGTAATTGTAACTGTGATTGCTAAATATACTGTCAGTGCTAAGATTATAAGTGTGATTGTTCTGGCAGAATGCTGTGATCGAGCCACTGTGTTGTTTATCCTTATTTGGAGGAGTTTTTCTGGAGTCTTATTTTAGTAGGCTACAAAAGGAATGATTGTAATGCCTTGTTTAAAGAGACAAATGTCTCTGACTGCTTAAACACACAACAGCTTCATGTACAGCTCCTAAAGAAGCAGTAAGTCCAAGATAGTCCCAATCACAGCAGGAACAACACCAGGTAATGTCCGCAAAAGTAATTTCTTTAAAAATTTCCTCTTTGAAAGAGCTGCCCATTTGGCATTTCAGAAGCAGAACCAATAAAGCTGATGTTTATGTGATGTTCCTGTGTCATCTGTACATACACAAAACAGGTAGAAATAATGAACAGTTATGGGGGTTTTCTCGCTATAGAATCTGGAATAGTGGTTCCCAGCACCTCTCTCATTAGGAGGCTGCAAAGTAAAGCAGAGCTGCCTTGATTATAATAACCATCTTTCAGATAATGCGGCATTGCATTAGCACTTTGCAGTTCTGTTTTGTAAGGAGATTTGCTTTATTTTCACTTCCCACTAGAATCCAGATGAAAGTGGCTTACGCTCTTGACCGTAACGAAGGAATTTCAACCAATCTCCTTTTTCAGAGTCAGTCGCTAGTGAGTCAATTTTAGAAAGCATTAGCAGTTTTTTGGGCAGCTGTTGTTGGTAACTGACACTGTTGAGGAATTTTTCCCCTTCAGAAAGTTGGAATTATTTGTGTTTAGAGAGCTGGATGTGTGTGGAGATGTTTGCTCCTCTTTTGGAGATGACTTACTGAGGAGGAGCACTCTGTGCTCTCCATGTACAGATATTCCCTGAAAACTTTTATTGCTGTTTACCCACATCCTACTGTTTAGTATTTCTCTGATTTTTTTATTTTTTCTTGTAAACTCTTGAAGAGCATTTCGGGATTTCCACCATGGCTCAGCTCAGTGTGATTTGACTGGAAGATCCCATGGCTCCCGTGCTGGAAACATGCATGGATCTGTCTGCACTGATCCACATATGATGCATTACAGCCCCTAGAAGCAGAAATGAGTCTCTTTTGATCCAGTTCAAGTAGCCCATTTTCACTGTTCAGATGCCCATTTCAGTGGATTGTAAGGGCTGGCATCAGAGTGATGATGGCCACGTAGTACCACATACCTCATAACTACTCTCAGGATTTGAGTGTGGCATGAATCGGCCACAACTGAGTGCCCTTCAGTCCTGGCAGAACCTCAGATAACACAGCAGAACTCACCTGTTCCCTCATCTTGACATAAGGAAGAATGACATCTGGGTGAGCCCAGTGTGTGCTGCTGAGCACCCATTTGAAATATGATTGAATGTAAACACACTTTGAAACTAATAGGTGCATGTATCTGTAGTTGTTAAGCAGTATTAAATGAAGAGGGGTCAGCCACTTTCACCACAACATTCTTAAACTGTGAGGGGAAATGTATGTTCTGATGTATTATTTCTTTTTACATAGCACTGACTTGTCCTCTGTCTGCAGTATAGGAAAATGCTGCTCTCCCTTTAAATACCCGGGGCAATTATCACTGGGGGTTTAATACTGCCTGCTATATTACTTCACTGTGATTAGCTTGGTGATATATTCCATAACCTTTGGGCTATTCTTTGAAATGTATTTCCGTTTTAAAAGTATAATGCTATGACCATACTAAGAGGAAAATTATTAAGTTCAGAAGTCAGTAATGCTGAATATCTTTAACGGCACATATAACACTGTGCAGTCACGTTTTGCAAAATGTGCATTAAATGGGCATCTCCTGAGTTGGATCGACCCTGTTGTGTTCCATATCACGTAAGAATTTTGCCCTTACGCTAGCGTCCATTCAAAGGAGCTGTATAGGGAGCTATTTGAACTGGCTGATCAGAAAGCAGCAGGAGCACACTTGGATATTTAAAACATTGCATATGTATAAATTGTGCCAAATACACTTTTCAATGACACCGTCATTCATGAGGTTAGCCAGTTGATTCATCTGTTGGAAATATTCAGCCCTTTCTGTATTCACAGAATACATTCTGAGTAAATTGTTACACACACATACACCTACAGTGAAGAATCCCATGTAGGCAGCTGGGCTGAGCACACGAACCTTAAGAAATCCTCAAAATAAAAATCTTTGCAACCTTTACTTGCACCTGTGTGCATCTGCATTAGAGTAATTTCTTTACGTGATCTCATGCTATTTTTGCATAGGACCTGGCTTGATTCAGTGCACAGAAAGTGGGATGCTCAGTTAATGAGAGGCTTTTCAACGTGTTGTTTTCTTTTCATTAATCAGTGTGTCCCCTATGCTTTATTTCTGCTCGTAATTCAAACCATGCTCTGAAGGCAGAATTATTAATTTCCTTTTGGGCTCCTCTGTAATGCTCATCATTTTAGTATTTGACTGTTTCATGAGCATTTGGGAATTTCTTTCCTTGAATTAAAAATCCTTGCAAGGTAAGGGAGTTCCAGTTCTTCCCTGCAATGTAGGATTGAATTGACCAACGAGAGATTAAAGCCAAAATTACCCATTAATTTTAGGCCTCCAATCTGAGATACCTTGGACCTGGTTTGCTTTTTTCAGGCTACTTAGCGATGTACAGCACTTTACACAAGCAAATTGCGGCTCCCACTGAGTCCATTTGCAGCTGTGAGTATTTAGCTCCCTCACTTAAGGTAATGAAATTGCAGACGGCAGTGGAGGGGCTGAGCTGCTCCATGCAGGCAGGTACTTGTGGAGGTGAGGGAAGGCTGCACTGATGGGGGCTTCACAGACATGTGCTGCAGACCTGTACAGTTATTCTTTCTTGCGCTTCCTTCTGGACCTGTGGACCCCATTTCTCAATAAGCCACGTCCTTCTCACCCCAAGGCCCCCGTCTGCTTTCCTTTGTGTGACTTCTTGCCTTGCCCTGACCCATTTCATCTTTCATGTCAGTCACCTGTTTTCCCCAGGAGCCATGACCTGTTACACATGAAATACTGAACAGTTAAATACAACCACGCTTTTTTGCTGTTTGCGTGGCAGTGGAGATTACAGTTTTCACAGGGCTAGAAAAGGGCTTATCTCATGACCACAGCCCACTCTGTTCAATTGCTAGTCACTAATCACAACTATGCAGTTAGTGCTTCTTTTCAAATACAAGATTGCCAGATTGTTTTAAGACATGCACATTAAGTTCACCCCGACCTTGAAGCCAGCTGACCTGTTCCAGCTCCAGCTTTCAGTCTGGGGCAGCCAGTTGGCAAAAGCTCATCCTGGCCAACCAAGTGGTGTTATGGCTGAAAACAACTGAGGAATAGGATAACAGATTAGAAAGAGCCTTAACACGAGTTGAGTTGTATCTGAACTGTACCGCATACAGTATGAGATAAAAGTTTTGCTTTGTAACATGATTTCTTTCCTTTAATGATTTATATTGCACATAAAAAGCACTCTGATAACATCGCTTTGGTGAACTATGAGAGCAGATGTTCAGCATACATTAGCTTGTATGAAAATTAAATATAATTGTCTGTTCTTTCGTAAGTCTTTGGAAAAAAAGTTGTTGTGCTTGCTGTCAGAATGACAATATCAGTTGGCTTTCAGCTGATGGAAAGCCATGTCTCTACCTGGAAGCACAGCCCAGCACAAGATGCCAGTTTCTATTTCCCATTTAATTGAAAACGTGTTTGCTTTCTCATACCTATCTTGCTTTTATTAAATAAGTGAGACAGTCACACCTGCTGTAGATTAGAATTGATCGTACTCGATTCATGTGCTGCTGTGAACCCTTGTGGCATCATTATTTCATGAACTTCTCTACATTCTCTGTGATGCATTATTACTGGTTTTTAAGGAACACCTGTAGCATTCATTTTTCTTACATTCCTGACAATACAGCACTACTAAGAATTCAAAAGATGAATAAGGCAGCAAATCATTGTAAAAAGAAAAAGATTCTTTCCCAAGAGGGTGGTTGGGACAGACTGCCCAGGGCAGTGGGCACAGCCCCAGCATGATGGAGCTCAAGGAGTGTTTGCATACTGCTCTCAGACATTGGGTTTGGATTTTGCGTAGAGTCGAGAGTTGGATTCTGATGGTCCTGGTGACCAACAGGGGACATTAGACCCTGGTGACCCAGTTTCCAGCTTGGGACATTAGATGGTTCTGTGATTCTTATTTTGCTAATCAGTGATTGGTGTGATGAGAACAGTTTGAGAACACCATAGGACAGGTGTGAGGTGCATTTTTGCTGACATTCTGTGCTGGAATTCTTCTTGCCTGCCTACAACATATTTATACAAAACATACTATCATATGTATCTTATGTGCTTCATGTGTATCTATATAATATATATACTTACACATATATCTAAAAGATATTAAAAAGCAAACTTAAAAAAAATCAAAAAAAGAACCTCACTGCAACCTCCTGCAATGTATTTGTGCATATGTTTTAAGTCCTGATTCACATCTCTGCTTTGTGAGTGAAAGTTTTTTTCCCTCATCTGTTGATAGAGTTCTGGACAGGGCCTCTTGAAGCTGTTTTATAAATGAGAGAGAAAATGAGGACATGCAGTACTTCCATGTGCTCAGACTGCCTTCTGTGACTGGGGCTATTCCGTGCTACTTGGGGACCTGTTCCAGTTTCAGCTCTGTTTCCAGAAGTACCATGGGCAGAAGGTATTAATAAGAATTACAGACTTTTGCAAAGATTGACAAAATAAAGCTGATGGGATTTTCTCTTTCCTTGAAGACTACCTTAAGTAATAATACCTCCGTGTCATGTTCAGAAGTAACATTAATTTTAATCAAGTAGGGAAGAGTACTTGTCTCTTTCTGTCTGTGGTAATGCTAGACCTGAAAAGCAGTGAAAGGAAGACGTTGTACTTGGGCAAGTTGGGCATAACTGGAAAGTTTAAAGAACAAAATCCTATGTTCAGTGCCACGATTACCCATTACCACCACTGCATAAAACTAAATGCGCTGGTGCAGCAGCTGAACATTTAATTCATGTATACTGGGAGGGTATATTAGTTCTATAGTTAACATTCAAATATTGCCCTTCACATACTGTCTTATGAACTCATTCAGTAATATGTAGGCATAAAAATAATATGCACTGAAAGGTCCTTGGAATGGTGGTATCCCAGCAATGCATCAGGTTGGGTGCAAAAGTTTAACTTCAGTGAAAGACCCTGATGTACACGGATGCCCAGGTGCTGTGCATGCTTGTGACAGGCCCTCTGAAGTGGGTGAATTCACCCATGGTGATGAATTTCCATTTGAAATGAAATCCAAGCAATTTCTGAGTAACGCGGATGTGCTTCATTCCCTTGTACTCACTGGGTTAATTGAGGTGGATCTCACCTGGAAAAAACACCTTCCGAGGAGCCATATGCTGATTTTCTTAATAGTATTCACAGAGACAGAATCTATCACCTAAGGACATTGATACTACAATAAATTGGAAGGAAGTATTTTCACATCTCTCATGTATATTGTATATAATGAGTCTCTGGAATGTCTCCACGCTGCTGATAAGCAGCCTGCAGCAAAGTAGATACAGTGTGTTTTATCTTGATTTCAGGCTGCAACACTTGACTTCTGGGACTGGGAAAACCAAGTAATGCCCTTCACAGCTGCTGACTTTCCTGTGCTTCATGCAGCGCAAAGCTGGGTGATCCCAAACTGTTTCTGTGCAGCAGAACTCTGTTGCTGGGGTGCCTGTGGCTGTTGTGATGGTGTGTCACTTAATGGGAACGAACTGTGTGAAGACTCTTTGGTGGATGGGTTTGGTTTTGGTGCACAAAATGTCAGGATTAAGGCTGTACAAACGATGTTCAGTCACTTCAATTGACTCTGCATTGTCCAAGTTTAAGATAAAAGGTTAATGGAGAAATATATCATGATACTTCCTATACAAATAGACCTCAAAGTACCTGTTTGCATTTGCATACGTGGATGCAAGATGGTCTCAAAAGGTGAAGGCAGCACTGAGCTCTGCACTCGTGGCTCTGCTTGCAGTTTGGCCCCAAACTCCGTCTCGATGCTCTTCTCGCAGTGGGCAGAAGGGCTGTTGGCATGTGAGGAAAGCCCCAAGGCTTGCTTGGTTGGAGTTCTGTTGCATTGCAAACAATCTGCTAGCGCAGAGATTTTACAGCAGTCTCCGTGTGCTCAGGATGGGGCTGTACCATTTTGCATAGTTTCTTACTAATTGCACAAACCCATTCCTTGTGTTGCTGAGGAAAGACTTGTTGTGAGCATATTTCACCCTTTACTTTATAAATTCCTTTGCTTGTATAGCATTAATCGGGCAAGATTCTGGCCACTGCCTCATGCCACGGGTTACAGCGCTGGTCGCATGTGAATACTGTGCAGCAGTTTCAGTGCAATGTGCAATGACAGTGGGGAAGGAGCATGAAGTGAGATGACACCGATTTCTTCTTTTTGTGCCACCAGTCGCTCCCTCTGTTCACTCCTCTCTTCCTGCCACTGCTCAACCCACACACATCATTTCACACAAAAAAATTCTTACGGATAAAAGACTTCTATTGCAGTCAGTGTGGTTTTGCAGATAAATCTGAAGTCTTGCCATCAGTATCTATATTGCAGTAACAAAGCAAAGCGTTGGAAGCAGTGGTAACTACATGATGATTCATAACAATGGTACATCATTATCTCAATATGCAGTAAATAATACCTTTATATTCCAGCTCTGTCTCAGCTGCAAGGTGTTTTTTGAAATTGAAGTCCTGATCAGTTAGCTCAGGTTGCTGTCTCTGTCAGCCCAAAACCCAAACCTGAAGCATTGTTCTGTGTATCAATGAATAGCAATTGTGGTAATTTCTGTCTTCCCAGCCCGTTTGTCTGCAAATGCCAGTCGTTGTAGTATTTTCTTGAGCTTTAGATATTTGTCATGCTGATATAATTGAGCCGTGTGCTTTTGGTAGAGATGTCACTGGCACTGAAATTTCATGGACACCAGAGCTGCAGTGGTTCAGCTGAGTCAGGCTGTCTGGCTGCTACAGGTCTCTGCATTGCTTTTCTCTGTCACCAATTTTAGAAAAGAAAAAAAAAAAAGTAAAATCATTGTTTGCAATTACAAGCAAATGGACCATAATTACATTTTTTTTTTTTTTTTCCTACAAAGGAAAGCAAGTAGTTGATTTTTTTTTCTCCCTTCCTTTCTTCCTTCTTTGTCCCTAATAACTAGTTATGCCTGGATATCTGGCATTTCAAGGTTTGAAGGTTATGCTTGCACTTAGGGAATGAAAGCATGTGTTTTGTGTCCCAGTGCAGAGTGGATCACTGGAGTCCTGAAATCCAGCAGTTTCCATTTGCTGGCTGCCAGCACTGCAGCTTATCCCAGAGTCACCTGCATGCTGTCCTTAGGGACGGTGCTGGTGTGGCAGGGTGGAAAAATCTCATTTCCAGGGAATGGGGAACAGCACTTTCTGCACAGCATTAAGAATAACGTGATTCCTCTGTGTACGTTGTGCGTATGTGTAAATAAGGTTAAAGTAATAATGATGTTGCAGAAATAAGCAAAACACCCTTCACCCCAGCAGCTAAATTTACAGCGCCTGCTGTTGTCGTTAGGCATTAAGCCATTTGTCCCAAGATGTCATTTACATAATATGGAATCTTACTGTTTTCTACTTCTTCTGTGACTTTTTTTCTAATGAAAGAATTCTTGCTTTGTGCTGGCAATAATGAAAGATGTCAAACTGTTCATGGTGTTTAAACAATAGGCTCCTTACGTGGCGTTGTGTTCCCATTATATTACATTACTACTGCACAACTTCAGCTGTGGCAGCGTGTTACTTTGCAAAAAATAAAGTATTTCCAATATTTAGAAACAGCAGCTTTGGAATCCAGTCAGCAATGCTTCCAAAAGAGAATTTTCAGTGTCAGCCTTCTTCCCCAAGGTAGACGTGAAGTGCAGAAAATAGCTTTTGGTTTCCAAGATGGGCTTGTTGAGAAGTAGAATCAGGTGGAAATTAAGGATGTGCTTTATCGTCGGAAGATGTTATAAGGGAAAGCGCTGCTCTGTCACCTACTGTTGCGGTCATTAAAGTTTAATTTGATCTTTTTAATATCATGCCCAGGTGTTTCTATCCTGGAGTGAAGTGGTTAGTGCAAATCTGCCATGTGCGTTGCTATGCCATTTTTATTAGCTTTTATTTAACTCTCTGGAAAGTAATTTATTTTTATTAATTGAATCACTCTCCTTTCACCCTCAATCAGGGGCAAAGCTTCACTCAGAGATTGTATTTGAGGGGAAAACACAAACAGACAGAAAAACCACAATAGTGGGATGCCTGAAAGCCAGGAGCTGTCTGTATCTTCCACCTTTCCCTCCAAACCCAGTGTGGGCATGGTGCTGATGGGTTGATGGTTGGCCTAGATGATCTTCAAGGTCTTTTCCAACCTTTGTGATTCTATGTGGCTTTGGGCGTTCTTGCAGACGCCTCCTGCCACCGACAGCTGAGGGATGGATGCTCCATTGCTTTGTGTGCAGGAGCCTTTGTCCGATGCTCACCTGAGCCTGCCTAAATACCCCAAACATGAGCTGATAGCCACGCTTAATAGTGGGCGATAAGTGTAAGAAGCGTGTGCAGCGCTGGGCTGCATTCAGAGTCCCCAGCTTCAGGATGATAACCTCACTGCTCGCCCGGTGCTTGGGCGAAGCTATTACAAAGCACTCAGCAGTGACTGCTCCAGCTGATTGATTTTCCAGGGGAACTGAGACTTCTGAAAGGGAGCAAGGAAGATTTGAATTCCAACAATGGTCCTTTGCCTGCTGGAGAGGGAAGTAAATATTGATACGGAATGCTTATTTACTGAGCAGGAGAAGTGTCAGCAAAACTAAGGTGTGTGCTTTGCTCTCTGCGTTTTGCATAAAAAAGAGAAGAAATTGATAGACTTCAGCGTGATGTATGAGATGGGGCAGTTCAGCCCTTCCTGATCATTATGTTATTCTTCCTCCTCCCTGAGGTGTGACCAGATGGGGATGTGGAACAGCTCCCTGAACTCTCTGATGTGCACAGGCTGAATGCCAAGTGCTGTGTGCAGGGAGAGTCCTGCAGCTCTGGCTCTGGGGCATGGGGAGAGCAGAGCTTGTGTCCCCTGGGATGCTGGGGACGTAAAGCAGGGAGTTGGTGCAGCTCCTCCTGCCCTGCTGCAGGATCAGTGCTTGTGTCAGAGGGGACTTCCAGCAGTGCAGCAGCACAGACGCTTCCACCAGGAATCAGCACAGTCGTAAACGGAGGAGAGCTCAGAAAAGAGGCAGCAAGGGAAAAGTATTGTGGATCTGTTAATTATAAACCATAGACTGTGCTCGCAGAAACAGTGTCAGGAATGAATAGCTCATATTGTCCTATTTCCAGAAGCACTTTAGACTATGAAAACTGATTTTATTTTAACAGGCTATTTTATTTTCAGCATTACTTCGCTCAGCTTGATCAGGGAAGTGAGACGGGCGAGGTTCACCTTCTCATAGCTGTGTATAAAACAATGCTTCTGACTCAGTGCTGCCAGTAGGAATAGTGGTATTTTTATGATGATAGCTGGTAATTAAGATCAGGATTTCATTGTGCTCAGCACAATGAAAACACATGCAAACAGAGTGATAACCTCAAATTGCTTGCATTGTTAAGAGCTGAATAGTGCAGTTGTCCATTTAAAAAAGACTGCCAGGGGTTGCTGAGATTTGACTTTTTTCATATAACAAGAAGAATATAAATAAGAATTCAGTAACTGTGGATGGAGGTGGGAGGAACATCAGTGGAGGTGATACTTACACTGAGAAGAAGGCTGCAATTATGTTAAAAATAACACACAACTCTCCCCCCCAAAGGACAATCCTGCCTACAGTCTAAATTTTGAAGACACTTTTTGGAAGAAGAACCCAGCCTCCAAATTTGGGCTGGCAGTTAATTGTATTTGTACATTTTGAGGCTTAAAGGCTGATATTAAGCATCTGCTCCATTACTGTTTAGCTACCAAAACAGCTACATTGTAGTGCTGAACACTTTATTAGTGTTCGTTCGGAGTACGTGCAGAGGAGGTTAGATAGCCTAGGAATTTTAATTGCTAATTTGTCACCACAGATTGTTTATCTATTTCTTTATTCATGTTCTAAGAGCATTTTATGTAGGCACAAAAGGGAGATGTTTATCACACATGCCCCTTCTTGGCCCCAGCCCATAACCACTCTAGGGGAGCTGAATATCAAGAGCTTGCTAAGTCACAAATTGAGACATTGACAGAATTTCATACAACTTTTTTTTTTTTTTTTTTTAATTCCATACTTGACATGGTTTTAAATGTCTTTCAGAATTTCCTAAAATTAATTTTTTACCAAATTGTACAGCTGCATTAAAATGACTAGTTTTCTGCAAAATTGAAACTACTTACGTGCTTATTTCACTGGCTAGCTGCAAAATTACCAAATGATGTGTTTTAATCCAATTACGTTCTTATGAGGGTGAAATTTACTGAGCACTTTTCATGCATAAAGCTTTGGTTTCTGGCATGACTTTCCTGTTAAAAGCAGGGCAGTGTTTCAAGGCTTGTCAAGTCACCCATCAGGACATTTTTGAGGTCTCAAAGAGAGCAGTAAGAGCAAGTCTGGTGGGGTTAACATTCCATCAAAGGAAGTTAATAGTAATACCAAAGTGTATTTTCCAGAATTATTCCCCTCATCATAACTTACGTGAGATATGTGTGAAAAGACTCAGGAGGGATGTGTGGCCAGAAACAGGAAATTTGTAGTGATGGCAAGATTTGATATCTTTAAATAAAGTTTTAGAGTGCAGGAAAAGAACGGTGGAACGCTGGCTTTATAGCCTTGTTTGAGAGACGTGCAGCTGCACAGAGCGTGGGAACATTATACATTGTAGGTGTTCCACGATGGCTTTTGGTTATACATCTGTGTGACCAAAAACCCTTTCCAGAAATGCAGAATTTGATTATGTGACATTACTTTCTAAATAGCTCACTGTATGCACATGCTATCACTTTTAGTTAAGGATTCTCTGGGCTTTCCATTGTAAGACATTTTTCAGTTGTCTGCAACTTCGGTCAAAAGAAACAAGTCCCTCTGGCGAATGCTTTGCCTGATGTGTCCCTGCCTGGTCTAGAAAGCTTTGAAAGCTTCAGTATGAGTTGTCCAGTTGCACTCTGCCATGAGCTTTGATGATAAGCCGTTTTGTTGGTTTTTTTTTTTGCAAGCTTGCATGTTGTATTTGCAGTTTTAGGGTCTCACAGGGTGTAGCAGCTTGAGCTTTGGGCACAGAGTTGGAGAAGACAAAAAAAGGCAAAATGTAAAAGGCAAAATTTAATTAAAAGGAGAGAGAAATCAACATGAGAACCATCCTGCTCTCCACTACTTGGTGTGCATGGAGAAGGCACTGGTCTGTCCCTTTGCCTTTGTGACGAGGTTGCTTTAGGGAGTCCCCCATGAGAGGGTATATATGAGCGATGTATAGAATCAATCTGTGCTGGCTGCCTTACAAAGGAGTTCTTAACACATAAACAAATGCATGTCTGCTCCAGATATTTCTATATGTGCCCTTTGCAATATGGGCTTGAAATATCTGAAAGAATTATAATGAATAAGAGCTAATTATAAAACAGGTAATAAAATAGCTTATTCAGGTGATGCTGTTTTATTACCATCTCATTATGATTAAATAATTCCTATTAAGTTCTGGATCAAAGAGAAATTTCTCACAGGAGAGTTTAGAGAGTAGTTTAATGGAGTCTATTTATTGTATAATCCCAGGGTGAGTATTGGCTTTTATGCTGTCATATTAACTTATTGTGACAATTCTGTGGAGCCTTCCTCAATGAACACCGGTGAGTGGAAGTGTGGGATCTTCTTTTTTTTCCCCTCTTTCAAACATTGCTGACCAGCAGGCTGCAATGTGGTTACTTTGCTGGAATATTTTGAGGCAGAGCTTCTCAGACTTTAAGCAAACCAAAGTGATGCGAGGCTGTCTTAAGGCTCAGATTGAGAAAAAATCAGGAAAAAAAAGTGAGAAAAAGAGTAGCTTTTCACATTGTTTATGCTGATATTTGGAAGGATAGAGGCACAGGTTCCGCCTGTCAAAGAGACAGAGAGAATTTGACTTTAAAAATGAGTGAAGTCCCTGCAGAACTATTGTGCATCCACTTACTCCATAGGCATGATGAGCTCTTGGCATTTTCTATTTCGTTTGATTTGAAGAATTGGTGGTGGGTGCTTTTTAGTTTTTGAGGAGTGGTGGAGGTTTTGCTGTTTGTTTGGGGCTGGGCCTCTGTTTCTTTTTCTTTTTGGCCATGTAAAAGCACTGGCACAGGTTGCCGAGGGAGATGGTGGACTGGAACCAGTTAAATGTGAATGAAATTGCTGCTTTCATATTTAATGTGTTTTTAATAGTACATTTCTTAGCTTGTGTTAGAAAAAAAAAAAAAAAAGCAGCCTGAAAGCAGGTGAGACATGCATGTAAGATAAAAGGCTGTTTAGAAAGATCCCAGGAGTCATGTATGGATTGTGTCTCATTGTAAGTCACTGAGGTGATTTTGAAGGGAGCTGACTCGCGGTGTCTGAGTAGTTTGGGATGAAACACTGGGCCTGAAACCAATACCATGTGATGGATCCAAACTGTCTTCAAACACAGCAGCGCCATTGAAATACTTGGCATACAAGTTTCGGTCATCTATGATTGGAAAAGTTAGTACACATTTTTAATGCAGAACTTCAAACGCAAGTGCAATTTGCTTCGTTTAATTCATAAGCTGAGAGACAAATATGTTTTAATAGAAAAAGCTTCAAATGTTTCTGCTCTGTGGTTGAATTTGTTCAGGAGTGGATCTTAACTCGTTGCTTATAAAGCCCACTTCTGGAGATGTTTTCCCTCATTCCCTATGGAGGAAAGGAACTATTCACTCATTTCCCACTCCCCACACCTTTTTTTTTTTTTTTTTTTTTTTTAATTGAAGATTGCAGCATGGAGATCATTGAATTATACTTGATTTATTTTCAGTACAAGTTGCTTCCTTTCATCCTGTGCCATACAATTACCATTCACCTGTAGCCCAGAGCTGGTAGCAAGGATAGCCAGGGAGCATGCCTGCTCCCTGCTGCAGTGCCCTGCCAGCCACATTTGCACATATAGTTAGCTGACCTGTGTGTGCACATCCTGTGACATGGTTGCAGTACTTAGGGAAAGCTCTGTGAGCTGAGAGGAAGTACAGCGCGTTGCAGGAGAAGCTGGGTAGGTCAGGAGTCCCACACTGCTGCTGGATTGGCTTCTTAAAGCAGAGCCAGCTGGAATACAATTTTGTGGTTCACAGTTAATCTTCTAAACAGGGCACAAAATAAAAACTGAAGCTAGGCAGAGTTTTTCCAATGAAAACGTTTTCAAGCTGTGATTGTACTCCAACTAGCATCTGAACAAGTGCATTACCACTGCAGCCACACCAGGCAGGATGTTGCAGGTCAGTGCATAGCTCTGCAGCATAAGTAAACCCACTATAACTATTTCATAGCTCTCCTGACTCACCTTCAAAAAGGCGTTTGCTTGCTTTTCTTTTAAAAGACAACTTGTGTGGTTCCTTTTGTTTATTTTAAGTGTGCTAAGGGTAGTTTCCTATGGATGCCATTAAGATTTAATAAGTTAGATGTGTGTGCCTGCATTGTACTGTCATGGTAACTATCGTTGCAACTGAATGTACAAATTAGGAGCATTGAGATATACATCTCTAGTTAGATCCTTCTTGTGCAAATTTCTTGATTAATAACTTGTGACTACATTATTTGAATTCCTCCTATTAGAAAAAATGCGTCGCTTGCTTGGACTTGAGGTGTGATTATGAGCTGTTTCAGGATGGCGAGTTTGCAGGTCACTGCTTTCCTGAGATGTTGTGAAGGCAACCTCCCATAAGACTTCATTTGGTTGAAGAGGAAGAAGAAAACACCTTTCTTTGGTGTGTGTCCAGCTGTGGGTGACACTGGCTGGGTAGCCAGGGAGTTCCCTCAGGAAGTATTCTACATTCAGTAAAAGGTTTGGAACATCAGTCAGTGAATGGTTGGATTTTGGATGAAGTTTTGCTTCCTCCACAAATTCTGATCGACTCTCACTTGGAGTGAATGCATTCAGGTTGGATAAAGAAAAGTTTCTTTTCCAAGAGAGCAGTGATGCAGGGGCATCAGCTGCCCAGGGAGGTGGTGGGGTCACCATCCATGGACATGCTCCAGAATGATGGAGATATAGCACTGAGGGACACGGTCAGTGGGCATAATGGAGTGGGCTGGGGTTGGACTTGGGGATCTTAGAGCTCTTTTCCAACCCCAGTGATTCTGTGATGAGCCCCAAAACCCCATATGAGAAGGAAACATTTTTCTTTGAAGGAGTTGTATGGTGGTGCGGGCTTTTAGCAGATATCATGGGCTCTGCTCTGGATGCCTGAAGCTGAGAGGTGCTGAGTCACTGCCGAGGGTCCCAAAATGCAAGTCTGTTTGCAAATCCAGTGCTTCACCAATCTTTGTTGCAGCTTCACAGCCATAAAAGCGTAATTACACTTCTTCGCCATCCAAGGGTGTTGAGCCTGCAGAGAGCAAAACCTGTGATTCTCAGAGGAGAGGATGAGGATGAAGCTCCTGACTGCAGAGATGAGGAGAAGCAAAGAGCCCCTGCAACTTGGCAAGGGCTGAGGTTAATACGTGCTGAATAGAGCTGGAAATTGGACGTGGCAACTTCCTTCCCCTAGCATCACTAAGGGAAGCACAGTTTTTTAAAGAAGGATTTAGATAAAATTACTTATTAGTAAAGTGAGGATTATCCAGGATTTTAAAGTTTGTTCTTATCTCTAGTGTTGTTCAAGTGTGCAGACTTGAGGATGTTTCGGTCCTTCTTCATGGATCTTCAGCTGTGAAAAGCTCCAGACAGCCTCACTGGCTGGAACCAGTCTGTGCCTGGAGGGCTTGTGCAGATGTGGAGGATTCGTGATAGAATAGGAAGAAAGAGTGCTACAGAACTTGTGGAGAATAGAATAAAATTATAAGCAGTAGCGTCCTTATTGTTCTTTGATTCCTTTTTTCTTTCTTCTCTTTGGCATCAAATGGATTATTGTAATTTTAAAGCACATGAGTGAAATAGGCTTTTTTATAACTTGAACATTTCCTTTTCCCTTGAAGTGCCTTTCACTCGGGTGATAAAATCCTGACAACTTCTCCCTGCACCTGCCTTTGCCAGCATCAGACACCGTGTGCTTTTGACATCAAAAAGACCTGTGGTGGCTGTGTAAGCACCAAAAAGATCCTCCCTAGGGCTGTTCTGCTTGCAGTCACTGTGAGCTCGGCCCCACTGAAGGAAAGGTGGATGTGCCCTCACTCCCTTCCTGAGCCATTCCTGTGGTCCTTTACAGGCGGCTCCATGGAGGTGTGCATCCATCAGATTCTTCTGTTCATCTGCACAGATGGCAAAATGGGAAAAGAGTACTTGGGTGAAAAGTGTGAAAGTTATCCGTGATGGTGCCCAGAATGGGAATCCTGCTTACAACTGTATCTGTGTGACTAGTTGATTTGCTGAGTTGATCTTCTAGATGTCAATCTCTGGATTCACAGGCTTTAAAAGAGTTTTTGCTCCCTCTCTTATTCTTCATGATTGAAATGATAGGTGGGGGGAAGCAAGCCAGAAAACTTTTGCTGGAGAAAACCTTTAATCTGACCTGATATGAGCTCGTTTTTGCAAGCTGTTCTAAGAGTGGACGGAGTGCATTGATAAAGCCTTCAGAAACCAATGCCGATGCTGTGATGGGAGTGCCAGCTGCTGATGTTACACACATGTCTGTAACTGAGCAGCTCCTTCCAGAGCTGTGCTGCTCTGTGCTGTGCAGTGCGAAGGGCACACTTGCCATTTGCTCAGACATTCTTGCTGTCCTGTAGTCTCCACTGGCTGAATTAGCAGTGCAGCTCTGCAGGATGCCTTGCAGGAGGCAAAATAGGAAATTGTAAGTTGCATAGGAGAAAAAATACAGTCAAAAATGGAGTAGAAAGGTACTGCACTGCTGATATCAGCCTCAGAAAAGGGGAGAAACTGAAAAAATTTCTGTGCTCCTGAAGAGAATTTAGGTTTAGAGAGGCAGCTACATGGAGTTTAGATGGGTTTTTAAAAATTATTTCTACTGCTACTCATGCTACTACTACTCTTAGTACTACCAAATCCTTCAATGTCACTTCCTTTCTCTTGTGTCTATTCATAAGATGTGCCTAGAAAACATCACCTGCACCAAAGCTGGTGTCCTGTGTTTTCTTAATGGAGTTGGGATGTGAGTCAGGGATTCATCTTCGGTGTACCTTACACTTCACTTTAATCACATAGCATTCCATTGCTATTTCAATGTGTTTTGACGTGTGCTTTTGTTCCGTTAATACCAAAATGTTTTAGAGATATTGCTTCAAAATGTTTTGAATTCACGCGAGTTCAGCTATCAGTGAAATGGGGCAAAAGTGGTGCATGTTTAAAAACAAAATCACAAACAAATGGAAAAACCCATGGGTCCTTATATGCTGACCATCAACAGGCCCTGGCCCCAGGAGCAGCTGTCATGATGCTGCTCAGAGCTCACCTTTGGTTTTGCTTCTTGGAAATGGGGGCCCTCTCTGGAGGCAGCACAGGACAACAGAGCACAGCGCTGCCAGCGAAGTCACCAGCATCCTGCAGTGCCCAACGGTGCGAATTTGCTGACCATTCAAAATACAAAACAATAGCCCTCCGTGAGGGTGATCCTATATATGTCATATTCCTAGGAGGCAGCAGTTGCTGTGGCAACTCCTCATTTACTTCCCTTTTTTTGTTTGTTTTTTTTCCCCCCCATATATTGATAATTGCGTTGTGCAGAATGTAGGGGCTGCCTGCTGGTGCAGAGCTGTATTGCTGTCCCAGAGCTGCAGAGAACTCTGTGCTCGTTGTTTTGCAGGCACATGCCTTTGGGTGCTGGCAGTCATTGCTGTCCAGTCTGGTTGTGTAGTAAGTGCAGGGACAGAACCTGGAATCCAAACGGGGATCTTAGTAATCTGGAGCCTGGCTGGGACATCTGTACAGTGCACCCCAGCTCCACAGCGGGCTGGTGGCAGGGCTGTGCTTCTCATCTGAATGCCATTTGCTCTCCGTTAATGTTCTATCGGTTAATTTAATCCATGCTGTATAGCCGTTGCTCCCTCATCTATGGGTGCATGTACCCATTACCAGATATGATGGGGTGTAAAATTATTTTATATCTCCTCCGTGTCGTGGCCAAGTCAGCAACCTTTAATTGCTTTGGCGGCGTTCCAGTAGCACAAACACCAAATGGCTCAGCATTCTCACAGCGCCTTCCAGTTGTGTGCAGTAGGAATCAGGCCGGATGCTCAGGGAAAGATTTCCACCAGGCTCTTGAAAGCTGTTTTGTCTCTGTGCGTCATCCACCATGGATAACTTCTCTTCCAAAAAAGATGTTGGACTGTGGGAAGGGGATCTGACCAAGGAACTTGTCACTTGTGCCATACCCTGATATCCTTAGAGTTTGTAAGGTGCGGTTTCAAACTGAAAGCTTGTCAGAGAGAAACAACAAGGTGATTTTTCAGCTGCTAATCAGTCTTAATACATTGATAGAGACCTATTTATAATCTGCTTCTTTAGTATCAAGGTGGCTGAGACAAAAGCTTTTTTTTTTTCTGGTTGTTGAATTTCTAGCAGTAAGTTTTAACAGGCGAAAAAAAAGATATTTTCATCAGTGTTGGATTCTTTTGTTACTTTCACAGCCATAATACACTGCCCTTATGATGGTGTAAACACAGCTTTATTCTCTTTAATTTTAGTGATAAAAATAAATTGTAAAACATCTGTGGTTTGTAGCTGCAAAAAAAGCAGCAAAGATATTTCAGTGAATGGCCTACTTACAGCAACACGGCAGCACGACACTGCATTGAAATAATTTCTTAAACATTGTGTGATTATAAGTAATCTCAGAAGCGTAAATTGGCCTTTTGTCGTGTTTATTTCAGCTGAACTCAGAAATGGTGCTTTCTTACCCTAATCCTGTTACATTGGAAAGACAAACAAAACCCATTTATCACAGCGCGCAGTCCTAATTTTTTTTTTTACTACTACTTGAATTATTCTAAGTGATCCTGTGCAGGCTGGGGAGCTCAGCAGAGGTTCTGACCTTGCTTCTCTCTGCCATCAGCAGAAAGAATTAAAATATCTTAACATCTCTTAAAAAAAAGAGAAACAATTTCTGCAGTGAAACTGTAGAAGTTAATAGAGTTGAATCTACTTTTGCATTCATGCTCCCGTTAAGTCAGTTCTGTTCGTGTTGTGTTTCTGAAACACATGAAAAAATAAAACCACTACTTTTTTTGATAACTTTGATGTAACAGATAAAAGAAAATAAGAAATTCAATTTAAAGCTTTTCTATGTGCTTATTTAATGCGGCAGGTATTATATGTTAATCAAATTGAAGATTGCTATAGAAATATTTATTAAGAATGAATGGTGTTTGTGCCAGTTGTTGCTCAGTGTGTCCATGTGGCCTTGTGCTACAGGGACAAATTCTGTGCTGGTTCCTGGTCCAACCGCCTTTGTAGAATCATGAAATTGAGGTTGGAAAAGACCACTGAGGTCATGTAGTCCAGTCATCAACCCATCCCCACCACACCCACTAATTCAGTGCTGGTGTAGCCAAATGGCAAGAGCTGTTCTTTCAGGCTGTGGGAGTGCAGCTTAGCTGCATTCATTATGGAGGAAACTGAAGTGCACAATCATTCTTTTCTTAAAAGTCGGGCTGAGTACCTGCCTGCCTGATTTAACTGCACATGTCGAGTCATCACTGCTGTGCATTGCCCAACGCCTGGTGCAGCCTGCTGGGGAGCTCGGGCCCGTCCAGATGTGGGATGAGCCATTTGTTTTGGACGTGTTACTTCTGCTGACAAAAGACGGGCACAGCTATTTGTTTAAGGCTCTCCAGCCTGTATAGTCTGCTGTGTGACCAGATGCGAACACATGCAAAGTTGTCAGCCTCGAGTAGCAAAGGAGAATAAATTTCAGATCATAAATAACAATCTGTCTTTGCCTCACACCATTGAGCTGAAATAGTACTGAGCTGTAACATATTTAGCTGCCACTGAGAGATGCAACAGAAAACTCAAAAGAAAATATGGTTTAAGAAGACTTGGTAATCTGATAATATTTGGTTTTAAGGATATATACAGTAAGGGAAATTGTGCTTGTCACTGTCTGGATCAATACTTTGAACAAATCATAATAAATGCTACTTACTGCTACTTAGCAGACTGTAATTAGTATTCAGTAAACCAATATTAAAATGTATGCTATGCTTTAAACTGTTTGACTGTATTAGCATTTAAATACCCTATTGTGTATTTGCTATTTCTTCTCTTCTTATAAAACTGTATTCTCCAGAGTTCAAAATGATTAATTTCCTTTAGAATATGTACAATGCAAGGATTTAACAATTCCTTGTATTTAATAATTGCTCAGTAGCCAGGCTTATTATTTCACACAAGCACTTGGGTACGGAGTCATCCAATATTAGATCAATCACACTAATAGTAAAATCTGCGTAGTGCAGCCTCCAGCCCCATGCTGCCTGCAGGAAGACATGGGGAGCTCTGTGCTCGTTCCATATCAGCCTTCATTTTGTGCTGCTGAGAACTGACAGCTGGCTCAGGAGCTTGCCATAAGTTTTGTCTTCTTTGGCATTTGCAGACAACAGTATCACTCTGTCCAATAAACAAACCTTCATTTTTCCACCAGATTATTCTCTTGCTTACAGCAGCTTTTCCCATGCACGAGGGTATCAGCCAGCACCCCACAGCTTTAACCCCAACTTTAGCAGTTGTGATGTGATAAAAAGGCTTCTCTCCATTTAAGGTATTTATGGAAAGTCATGGGATCCTTAAGATAGGGAAAGAGCTCTAAGATCCCCAAGTCCAGTCCCAACCCACCCCACCACATCCACTGCCCACATCCCTTAGTGCTGCATCTCCACAGTTCCTGAAACCTCCATGGATGGTGACCCCACCACTCCCTGAGCAGCTGTGCCACTGCATCACTGCTCTGTCCTGTATAATTGTATTCATTCTTTGTCTCCCCCACATAATCTAAACTTTTTTTCCCTCCTATAACTGTGAATAAGTCATTAAATCTATGGCAGCTGAGCTGGTTAAGCGATTTACATTCTGCTTGAAGGCCAAGCCTTGAGTATGACAAGTATGCCTGTCTGGAAGATGGTCCTAAAAAGAAAAATTCCCCCCCCCCAAAAAAAAAAAAATGTTGTGAGGCAACTTTCCTTTTAGCAGCATGCTGAGAAAATGTGGCAATAGAACTAGGTGCTGAGTCTGGCTGGAGGGCCCTGAGACAAACTGCCCTGAGAAGTTGTGCGTTCCCCATCCCTAGAGGTGTTCAAAGCCAGGTTGGAAGGGCCCTGGCAGCCTGAGCTGGTAGCCAAAGCAGGGAACTTGGAACTGTATAGTCTTAAGGTCCTTTCCAACCGAAGCCAGTCTATGATCTCCTTTGTTGGTGCCAGTAAGTGGGGCTGGATGTCCTCTCTGGTGGCCATAGGGCAGGTGATGTCTTTATTCCTATAGCAGCTCTGTGCAGTGGGAAAGGATGTTGCAGCAGAAACGGAGGCCTGTTAAGGAATCAACAAGGAAAGTCTAAAAAAGTGCTGCTTGGTCACAGTTCTGTGACCAGGCCAGCGCATCACTGAGGAGAAAAGTGGGTTTTGGGAATTCTTTCTCAGGTGTCAGTATCCTTGGTCAGGGCAACTCCTAGCATTGAGCTTCCATCTTCCCATGAGGTGAGAACAGCAAACCTGTCCTTTGGCCTGAGAAAAGGCCAGGAGAGGGCTGGAACATTTTGGCAGGGGAAGGCTGAGGTCAGCTTTGCCCCTTGCCCCCTGTTCCAGACTTTAAGCAGAGGAGCCTTGCACAGTTCAGTAGGCATAGAAAAATGCTGTGATTTTATTTTAGCAAATCTCTCTGTGGACATGAATAAGTGATTAACCAAAGCAGCTTCTTCACTGTTTGCTGTGTAGACATTGCTCTGGTTCAGGTTTGGAGGTGGGAATATTGTCTTGTTCCTGCAGCTTGTAGGGGTGGGAAAGAGAGCTGCTTCTCCACTTACATGAAAATGTGATTCAGCTATTTTAACTAGACACAATTAGTCATTTTGAGGAACAGTTTCCAAGCTCAGCATTTTTTAAAATACACTAAAATCCATCTTTTCTTTGATCCATATATATAAGCAGTTGAAAAAAGAATTAGGGAGGGGATTTTAGATGGAAGGGGCCTGCTTAATAAAGGCACAAAATTAGTAAAGCTGTCCTATAGAGCTTGTCCTTTATTGGAATATGTTTGCAAACTGTGATTGTCTGCTGTAGGATGACACAGGTCAGTCTGGGTTCATGTGCTGCACTATTTGCACCCTTGGGTTCTTCACTTCTTCCTATTTAGGAAGAGGTGCAAGCACCTGGGCGTCAGCCCCTTTATAGAGAGCTTCTGTTCCACCTCTGCTCTGCACAGCCCTCTGGGCATCAGTGCTTTAATGTAAATGTTGTTGTGAGTGATTGCACAGTGAACTTGAGTCTGCATCTCCTAAAGTGAAAAAGAGCAGGGATGTGCACGTCTGGTGCACCTACTGGGTAGCAGGACTTCTGCCTGCACTGAGAGCAGGGCACTGCTCAGAGCAATGCTGGTCTGAGGGTGCCATCCATGAGGGACATAACAGCATCAGTCTGGGAGCACTGTGATGAACAGCAAAGGTACTGAGGGCTGTGGGTGAATGTGGAAACGTTTGGCTCCTATCCACTGAGAGATACTTCTTACTTGCCAGCAGTCTCATCAGATCTCCTGCCCTGTTAGGGGATATTTCCTGCCCTTATGTGTTCATGTGGCAGGGATATGAGTTCCCCTTCTCAGATAAGCCTCCAAGTTTGACTTTGTGGATTGAAAGTGACTAAAATCACCTATGGCTTTGCAGTAGTGTTTTGCTCCTCATGTGATTCATAAATGAGGGCTTTCCATCCTGTGTTGCTCTGCTATTCATGAAGGTCTCAAACAAGGCTGCTGCCTGCTGCACACATATTGATAGAGAAGCATTGTGTATCTTTCTTTATCAAGTGGATTGCATCTCTGATAAGCAAAGGAACAATGACTGTTGGACTGATATTTGATTTGAATGCAAGGGATTTCTTAGATCCTTCAGTCTAGCTGGGAGATGAGAGATAAGCTTTGTGGAAGAATGGTGTATGGTCTGTGAAATACCAAACAAAACTCTGGTCCCTCTCCCTGTAGGCTACTTAGCTGAGAAACTCAGCCTTGTATCTTCTGCAGATAAAACTGACTTTAGGATGTCCAAACTCTTGCTTTCAGGAAACACGTCACCAAGGTGAGGATTTAAATCAGGCTTTTAAATTCTACTGATAGTGGTAGAAATACTTCTTACAACTTCTCATTAATTAGTGAATTTCAATTGATTTCCTATAGAAGCAAGTATTATATTCTCTATAAAGCCACACTACGCGCCATAATTACTATTGTTGTGGTGAATTCTGAATTAATTATTGATGTCTCACTGCTTATTTTAACATCTCTGTTCAGATCATTCACACCTCTATCAAGTAACTGCCTCTATTGTCCGCACCACTTCTGTGTGCATTTGCACTGAGATCATAATGACTATTAGCTGAGGATCTGCTTTAATAGAATCTAGCATTATCCTCTGTGAAAGAAACAGTTACTCAAAAACTAATGGCTTTGATGGACCGGACCCACCTTGATGACAGCATCTGAAGGTGGTACCCATAATATTACAGGCTGTGGATAAGGACGGAGACAAGAAATGATTATTATGCATCTGAAATATTCAAGCTTTTTATGGTTTCCTCTGAGATATGCATATATTTTCCATACATCACATGGTGGCAATCTGCATGCAAAAGGTTACTTTACCCTTCTTCCCTTCCTTGAAGTGTTTTCTTCATTCAAGCTGAGTTCTCCCTTTCCTCCGCTGTTTACCCTATCCAGAGATACACCAATGAAATATTCTGTATTTTAACATAAAGTTGTTTTCCACTCTGTTTTTTCCTTATGTACTTTTTGCTTAGGGACTTTGAGATAAATACAAAACTGTGAGAGGAGGCTTAGCAGCTATAATGACTTCCATCAAAATGACCCAGATAGAGAGAGAACCTTTAAAGTGGAAGCTATACCGAGCATTCACTCAATTATACATCAATTTAGGAAATACTTTAAAGACCAGAAAGAACAGTACCATATTCATAAAAATATGATGGGGCTCACATTTGCCAAGCAAACTGATATTTATAATAATGAATAAATATAAAGCTGAGACGTTCCAGAGATCAGCTGTGGTTCAGATTTGTGTTTGGTTTACAAATAGAGACAGTTTTCTAAGGCAAGGTGAAGGTTCAGACTGTACTGGTTTAATAACAAGCAAGGTACAGACTCAGAGATATGTTTTTATTCCAGAACATTATGTCAGGTTGAGTCTTGAGGAATACCAAATCAGGCTCAGCATCAGTGAGCTAAGTTAAATATGATGATTTTAATTATGAGTGATATGGTATTAATTTTAATTGTTAGAACAACATAGCATTCTGACTAAGGAAGGAAAATCCATGCCTCATGAAACAACAAATAGGATCATTTTAAAAATTAGCTGTTGATATGATGACATAATAAATGTGCAATGTTAATCGTTGTTTGTGATGTGGAGTAAGAAATGCAGGTATTATTTCTCTGGAAAGAAGAAAGAAAACAATTGCAAAACAGAAATAAAAATCCATGCAGACAAATTTTTGAAAGCATCTACTATAAAAAGTAGTATCTGGGCTGTGACCAGACAACGTAGTGAATGAAAACTGCTATCTTCGGTCAGCTAAGCAGTTGAGCTGGCCCAAAAGCTTGTCTTTGATGAGTGTTACCAGTTTGATCCTTCTCTGATAACTGCTTTCAGTGATCAATGAGGAATCCCGTGCACTTTCTTCTAATATTTTGTATTAACGATGATCTGATGATCTTCTGTAATGCTGCACTCTGCTGTAAAGTCTGGTGTCTGATTTCATTTGTATCTGAGGGTGAAAATAATTCTGATGGTTGAAATAGATATTTTGAAGGTAGCAAACTGATGTGGGGGAAAAAAAAGTAAAATGTATAGTGGGTTATTAAGGACATGCAGTTGAAAGCATTGCAAAAAGAAAGAATGAAAGAAAAAAAGAGAGAGAAAGAGAAAGAAAGAGGGAAAGAAATTCTTGCCTCATGTTTCTGTTTTGTTGCTATGACAATCAACTTTACCAATGTTAAATCATGCTCCTGGATGCAGCCCTACATGTTCCTAAGCTCAGTGTCTCCAGACTCAAAGACCTCATTTCTGCTCTGTTCTCTGATACCAACATCAGTGTGTAAGTTAAAGCCAACGTGTTGTCTGATAGTAGTGTTAGCCACAACTAATGTAGTCTTCAGGTGAATTAACATTGATATTTTTTAAGAGAAAAAAGCAAAGCAAACCAGATCAAACTGCCCACCCCAGACCTTTCCAGCCAATTCCTGCCTTTCCTCAGTCAGGATATTCTGTATTTCTCTGGGTGAAAGACACTGGTTGACACCTGCGTTTCCACATTCTTTGGCCCCAACCCACAGAAACATGAGGAGCGATCTGTGACCAGACCAAAATCCTCAGCAATTGATGGTCCTGGGGCAAAGGTAGCCCACGATGGCTGCAGACAAACAGGACTGTGAGCTGTCGCGCACGGACTTGCAGGAGGTGATGCTGCTACGGATGTTAATCCCTGGCTTGAAGATTACTGCTTGTAATAGGAAACCAGTTCCATGTTCTCAACAGATGGCAAATGTTTTCATCTACTTTTTTTCCTTTTTTTTTTTTCTAAGTAGATTTTCTCCTTAAAAAACAAAATCTTTTTTTTTTTTTGTATTATTCCTACCAAATTTTCTTAGACAATACTGTGCTTTTATTTCATTTTGATTCTTACTTAGCTATAAAATTCAGCTTAAATAATATGGGTTATGCTTGTTTTAATTTTCCACTATCATTTTAAAACTGGCAGCTTAAAGCATATTTATGATGCAATCCAGTGCTGGAAAATGAGCTATAATATACATTATACTCACTTTCTTGCAATGTAAAAATATCTTTGCAGTTATCTTCTGAGGAATAATTGTTCTTAGGGGCGCAAAAAGCACATATAGTTTACTTTGTATCTTAAAGTTAATCATCACAACTGAAATGTAAACTTTAAAAGCATTAAATGCTGAAAACGTAAGGAGCATTTAGTGGTATAAAAGCATGAAAGATAATACAAAGCAGTTTACTGCAAAGGGAACTTTGTATTTCCTTTTGCAAAAATATGCTCTAATAACCAATGATCAAACAGTCTCTTGCATTGGCCTCCTATGAAGCTACAGCAGCAGAATGCCAGATGAGGAGCAGCAAGCTGCACCTCTCTGGCTGAGTATCCAACTGAGGAGGAAACTGCTGACTTCCTAATTTCCATTCAAGTGACTTGCTGCTTTCTGTGCTCTTTGTCCTATGTCTTATCTGCAATCTATTCAGAACATAAATTTCACTGTGTTGTGGATTTCTTTTTTATTTTAAGGATATTTAAGAAGTGGAAAGCAGACAGCATAAAGATGAAGGAAGAGAGGCTTTGCTTACCTTCCTTCTTCAGTCCAGAGGGTGAGCAGATTTCCAGGGCTGCCAGCAGAGCTCCGTTGGCCAAGCACCCACGTGGAGCTGGCAGTGCTGGGCAGCCCCTCTGATTTGGGTCCTGCATGATTCGGTGCATCCAGGAGTGACTTCTTCCCTCGGTATAAATACTTGAATTCTGCCTTTTGCTGAGCATGTTTGGTCTTGGTGTCTTTTAAAGAGGGGAAGCAGCAGCAGTGAAAACAATGACCTTTTGGTCAAGACGTAGACATGGATGTCACAAAATATTTTTCTCTTATAAAGTTCTGCACAGAACAATGGAAATGAGTGAAACAGGACAGGCAGATGGGCTAAAATGTTTTTAAAATAATAAATGAGAATAGGAAGGGAATAACCACTTTTTAACAAAATGAGCCTGGCAAGTGGGAAAGCATTGTTCGCGTGGTAGAAGAAATGTTTCCCATTAATAAATATATTCATATGACATGAAATGTCTGAGTCTAAAAGCAATTTATATGTAACTTAAGGAATAATCGATATTGGTTTGGAATGAAGAACACTGTAATCATGTTTTTAAAAGATTCATACAACTTACAATTGTATGAAAACTTGATTCCGTTTACACCTTCCCTGCAGCTACAGACCATAAAGATTGATTACACATTAAAAGCAATATTTGGTGAAAAAGTACACGGTATAGATTTTTGGCTGGCTTTTCTCCAGCTGCTCTTGCCTTCTCTCAGAAATGCAGGAGCGGATGTTTCTAAGAGGGGCCACGTGCAGCCTCAGACCCTGGCAGTGTGATAACACCAAGCGTTTAGATGGGCGCTTGCACTTCTGCAGCACAATGCAAACAGGAATGAATTAGTTCTCCAAACAGCTTTGAAGGAGGAACTCTTTGAATATTGCATATGAAAAGAGATTAATCAACCATCATGTTTGTAACTTTTCATTTTCCAGGAATACTTGTTCAAACAAGTTCCTGCTTACAAGGTGGCTCATGAATAAGAAAAACATTTGTAAATACTCAAGGAAAACACACTGTATGCAAAAGCATTTGCATCAGGAGAATGCGAACACTTTGAAATCTCTTTTTGAGATCAGGAAACAAAAGCAAATCTGACTTCAGTGAGTTACCTACACGTAGTTTGAGGTATGAACACTAAATAGCTGAAGTAGTAGTTCAGGCAAGTAGTACACATCAGCAGCTCTGGATGCTATTTGGTAGTGCACTAAAAGGCCTCTCCTCTGACATACAAATAATGCAGTGCTTCTGCTTGAAAAACTTACCTTCAGCATGTGGAAGAGATATATGTAATGATTCAGTTTTCATTTCTGCAGCCAGCCAGGGGTGGAAGTTCTGGGAAAGGAGTAATTTGTTTCTTGCTGTTTCCTGGCTTAAGAGCCCAGTGATGAGACTGAACCATCAGTGTAGCTCCTGTGTCAATGCTGTGCAAAGTGCAGCAGGGCAATGCTGGGAGAAGCTGTAGGACCTGGTGAGAGCAGCTTTGGACCACCTGGTCTGCAGTTACTGGTGCTGGTTATTTCAGTAAGCTTTTTGAGCGCACAGGAAGGTGCTATGTGAGGCTTTTTGTACAAATTAAATCACTGCTTTGGGTTGCCCACTGCATGAAATATAACAACTTCACTCCACTGCAGCCCTCTGGCCTGAGATGGGTTTTCAGTTATTTGTTGCTGAGGTAGTGCAAGTTTCTGGGTAATCACTGGGATAAAACACACCGTTAGATGCTGCCGTGTAACGAGCCAGCTGGGCTGTGAGAGAAGGAAGCACTGTGCAGGAGACATTGCCCACGTGGTGAGGAGGATGAGGGTTATTTCATAACTGACATGAAAAGAAGTGAATGTGGAAGGTTTTCAATATCACCAAGATTACAAGGAAGATGAAACTTGTACAGACAAAGCCTAAATTGAGAATATCCCAGCAAATTGTTCTTGTTCTTAAAACTTCAAGCCAGGTGTGTCCTTCCCCTGCTATTGCAGTATGTTTTCTATTAAGTCTGTATTTCTCCCAAGAAATTCTGCTGACCGGTCGCTGTGGATTGCAGTGTACAACTGCTTGAAGGCACAGTGCCAAATATTAGAAAGCATTTGGAGTCTTATATGTTGTTTAGAGGAAGCTGTTTGTTTGAGGAGACGAGGATTTTGCACAGCAATTGCGAGTTGTAGTGGAAACAGTTTATCAGATGATGCTCTCTTTTGTTGGTTCCAGCCTCAGAAACAGCGACTTTTATTTCAGACTTGTAATCTAAACCAAGCAGTACTGTGGTAATGATTGTGGTAAGTTATAATATTAATATTATACATAATATTATAGTTCTTCTACATTGTATAGCCTTCTTTTTTCCTTTTGTCTTGGCTGAACGTTCCTGACTTTTTTTGCTTAGCTGAGGTGATGAAGAATATCTGAGCAGCAATATTACCGTCACAGTAATTCCAAACAGATTTTAAGCTGTGACCATAAAATGAAAAGCTGTCCCCAGGACAGGTTAGATGTGTTTTGCTTTTTATTTTTTTCCAGATGTACTTCTCTGGCATGAGGATAACTTCCTGATTTTCCTCTTTTGGAAGTCTCACTCTTTTATTTTGCATTGCGTTAAATTCCTGAAGAGTTTTTCTCTTCTAAATTCAGATGATGTGTTGGTTTGAAAACAAATGTGTGAATGCAGAAATAAATCAATAAGAGAATATCAAAGAATATAGGAATGAACGAAGAAAACCACTAAGAGATGGGAAACTGAAACCCTGGTCCTTTCCAATCTGACATGCATAAATCCAATCTGACAGGCACTCTGTGTGCATTAAGGTAACGGTGCATGTAAATGTTTGCAGGATTGAAGTCTGACTTAAAACTGTGTCAAAGAAGTGCATAATTAAATGTATGTACAAATTAAAGCACATACGAAAGTGGATTAAAGTGGAATTGAATAAACAAGACTTTAAAGTGTCCCCAAACTTATTACAGTTGCGTAATTCTTAATTGAAATCCATTGGGATGCCTGCATATGTAGTACTGTATCTAAGCAACATGTGCCCGTTCTTTATAGGATACTGTAATAGGAGGAAATAATATATCCCTCTTAGAATATGCAAAATAACTCAATACATTTTCCTGTATTTTTCCACTCCCTGAAATGGATGACAAACAGCTGCTTGTTGTTACTATGCAGATGAGTTTGAAGATACTAAGGCTGGGGTCAAGAGATTGCAGCTTGGGCTCTGCTAGCAACTTTACTGGTTTTCTTCAGCAACTTGCTTCTATTTTCTCATTTGTCTTTCTTTTCCTCTGTTCTGTATAGACAGAAAATTGGAGGGCACATCTTTGTGCGGGATTTGTATATATGGATTATACTGTACTGTGGGCTCTCACGTTTAGAATAGATTTTACAATACCGTAGTAGTATAAGAAATGTTTCAAATGCCTCTTATACTAGATAGAGCAAAGCTCAGCTTCATTTTCTTCATTGCCTTTACCAGCAAAAACTGGTTTTGGCCACTTACGATGACATGAGTTTTTAATTTTTGTCCTCCCATAACAAGAAAGCCCCACCAAAACAAAGATGGAATACCCCAGATTGAAACCAGTGCAGGCACACTGCTGAGGAAGACTTGGTTCTCTTGTTTTAGTCAAAATGAGCAGCATCCAGAAAATCTAACCCTGTAATGATTGGGCTCGTTACAGGTTTATGTGCATGTAAACTCTATGCTATGTCTGTGCTAAAACTTACCATTGTATGTTCAAAGAAAGAATCTAGTAACAAGCCTGGAAACCACCACCATCCCCTGCCCTAAAATACCAGCTTCTGTTGTCCAAGAACACTGGCTTCTGACACTTTAAATCTTGCCACTTTGATCTGCAGTTTGAAAAATAGGAGCTGGCTTACCCACAGCTATGGGAGCTCTGCTTTTGCAGGACCTGGACAGTCTGCTTTTTAATCATTCTTTTCTGCCACCTCTGGGTGCCCTCCGTTTCCCTCAGAAGTCTATACTAAATGACCCAAAGGCAGAAGTGATATTGTAGCACCAGGCAGCAAAATCACAGGGGTATAAATTACATATCATGCAAGCTGTGGCTGTACTGCAGAGAGGTCTGGACACATTCAGTTGCACTACCCAGTGCATCACCTGCCCACAGCAGTCAGCAAGCGGCAGTGTTGGTCCCAGCCAGTCTTGGCTGTTTGTCTGCAGCCTGCTGACTGAGGGTACCAGCACTCACCTCTACACAGGGGCCACCTGCTCCACACAGCCCAAGTGGCCAAGCAGTTCTTGAACAGTCAGGGTCAACCTGGAGAAACTTAAGGGGAAATAAAGCTTCCAGCCTCTACTGGAATCCTGATCACTGTCACTTAGCGTGGTGCTGCAGTAAACCAAATGATGCCTGCCCTCCCTGCCTCACTGCTCAGAGATGTTGTCAATTTGAAGGTAAATCTTCCTCATCAATCTGGGCTCAATTTTGCCACCTTTTGTTGAATTGAATTATACTTCCTAATGCAAACAGCCTCCTGTAATCCAGTGTTATGCATTGCTCTGTAAGAAAGTGTTGCTACGTGATGTGGTGTTTTAAAACCAGTTGGTGTGTTTCCTTGCATTGCTCGGGCCAGGCTGAGAGTTGAGGTACATCACTGCAAATCCTGAGTCAGTTTTTCAGAGTGAAAGGTCTGGTGATCACTCAGCTGTGGTACAAACGTGCAAAGATGCCTGGTCATTGGAAATCACTGCATATGGAGGAGAGACTTATACTTGACTTGTCAAGCTCCTTGAATTGCCATAATTGCAAAGCACAGAGACTTTTCTGGTTATCTTCAAGCAGAAAACAGATTTTGGCCTCATGGAAGCCAAATACCTGAAATATGAATCCTTTGTCACTCAGCATCGGCTGGTGTACACTATTTCCTTAACATTTGTTCAGTCATTTCCATATTAAATCTGCGATACCACAAATGTCAGCATGTTAAAACAGAGATCTGTATCTTACACAACCTCATTGAGTTTAAATGCTATTTCAACAGTTTGGTCACAGGACAGAGAAAGAAATGTAGTTGTTTGTGAGAGATGGGAGGCAAATACTGCAATGCTTTGCTGATGTTTTCTCTGCAAAAGCTTTGGCTATCTCCTGCTGGAGTTTGGACTCAGCAGTGGTGTATTTGGCAATGTGTGGGAAGATTTGATTAGTCTGGCACTCCATGCAGGATTTGTGTTTACTCACGAGGTGAGTTCTGCCCTAGGGTAGATCATCAGTGGATCAACTGGAAGTGGGAGTTGGCTGGAGAGACCCTACTCCACCTTCCTCAGAACCCCAAGCAGGTGTCCAAAAGTGCAGTGCTGTCACTGTGCTCTCAGTACTATTGTCTGACTTTGTTACTGATGATGCAGAAGGCTCAAATAGGTGAGTATTCCTAGGCTGGACATATTGGGAGTGGTAGTCAAGTGTGCTGGAGTCTTTCTAAATCAAAGCACTGGTTTTTGTAGAGCTTACCTGAGTAAGAGTATATTTCTGATCACATTCACAATGAACAGGTCAAGGAAGGAATTGAAATACTGCAGGAAGTTGAAAAAATAAATGATGTATTGATAAAGGAACTTCTTTTCTGCTATCTAGTTCTAGTCTTTGAGGTGAAACTGGCTCATGTTTTTATAACTATACTATTTTACTATGTCTTCTGGTTTTCATTATTCAGCAATGCAGTGATTACTGATAATGTGCAAGATAGATTTGCTTCCTTTGTAATGTGTCCCCTTGCAACTTGTGCAGTCACTTGTACTTTTTCAACATTTATTCCAAAGTACACTTAGTACCTGCATGTATACATGGGTCCTCTTCAGACTGAGTAGTCCTGCAATACTGAAAAGGGCCTGAACACCTCCTCCAAATGGAATGTCTCAGGACAAAAGCTAAAAGTGTTTTTCTGAATATTTTGATGATCAGTAAAAGCTGACTAGAGATGTCCTGGAAAGAGAGGGAAGGGAGAAGTTCAAAGATGGGATGACAGAATCAAAGTGTTGAAGGGAGATGCAGTGAGCAGAAGACGGGAGACTTCTGAGAAAGGAAGGGTTCAGCACTGTGTGGTAGGATAAGCAGAACTGGCAAAGGTTTTCATGCCCAGTTGGCTCTGATGCATGTTCATCAGCCTTGGCCCATGGTTCATCTCCCATGCGGAGCTGACCAAGCAGCTCCCACAGCCAGTCTCAGATGGAACAAGACTGCAGTCAGACCTCTCCTGGACTTGGGGCTGCTATGGCCTTTCCTCTCCATCACCACGTGTAGCGGGATGTGACTGGCTCTGGCTTCCCATGGCAGGGTCATCCGCTCGTTTCTATTGCGGCAGTGCCCAGAGACATAGTATGGCTCTGCTCCCAGCCCCAGCAGGCCAGGATCTGCCAGTGGTGAGAGGCTGCTGCCAGGCCAGCATGCAGGAGCTGAGAGATGTCAACCTACGTATTGCAATATCCTGCATGGCCTCCTCCATGGGCACCATGTGTGGCTGGAGCGTCTGGTGCTGGGCCTTCACACTGGGCAGCGAGTCTCACAGCCACAGCCTGAGCAGCTGGCACTTAATCACTCCAGCTATCCTTAATTAAGCATCTGAATGCCCCGATCTGCTGGCCAAACGAGTGCTAGCCCAGTCCTACAGATGGTGAAACTGAGACACAAGGAGGTTAAGTAACTCGCCCAAGGCTGTGCAGCGGATGGTGACAGATCTCCGATCAGAGCTTGCGAGCTCCTGGCCGTCATGCCCTGCCGATGGCTTTGGTCATGCATGCTGCATGCATTAGGGCTCTCCCAGCCAGAAAATCTTGTCTTCCATCTCCAGGGGAAAATCTGTCATCACCACAGCACCATCAAATCATTGACTTATTTTATATTTTTTGTTATATTGATTTAGTTTTCACTGTTACTTCAGCTTCTCAGGTGATTCCCCCAATCTTCCCAGGATCACCTCCCTGGTCATACAGGAATACTTTCTCATTCAGGCATGACCTGAAAAATCCACGGGTGTGAAATGGCTCTTGTTGTTCGCATGCTATTTGAAAGCCTTCACTGCATCATGCTACTAATGTCAAATCACAGCCTAGCCAAGGAGCAGTTCTCTTTATATACTCTATGATCAGTAAACAGGTGCTTTGCAAATGCTGGGTGATGCACCAGTAATATCACAGGCAATATTGAGACGAACACTGGTCTTACATCAGGAGCTGTTCTTTTTCAGAGATGCTTTGCTGAAAAGGTCAACTCTCCATGTTAGAGGCAGATGCATTTCTCACCAGTTCAATTCCTGGCTCACTCCAGTTTGAGCACAGAAGCGTGCACACCGAAACCTGGACTGAGAGGCACATTTTGGCCCTCTGCTTTCACACTGTGGAGCAGCTTGTTTGTGTGATTATCTCCTAAGGATTAGAAGGGCTAAAATAAATAAATACCTGGTTATGTGACTGCAATGCCATGACTGGTTGACAAAGTGCAGAAGGCAGCTGCTGGCTGCCAGTCATCTGCTCCAAACTCTGCCTGAAAGTCTTTAAATGTTTCTCTCTTTCATTTTCCGTGTTGCGCATCCCCACACTTCCAGCCTCCTGCCACTACAACAATATGAAATGTCAGAAGAGAGGCATGATTCCTGCAGTATCTCTAGCCCAACTAGAAGCAGCGAGTGCCAGAAATGTTAGGCAAACGCCTGTTGTGATGAGGCTGCCAGCTCTGTTTTGCTGGCCCAAAAGGTTCAGGTAGGTTGAGTAAGCTTTGGATGAGAACCCACACTTCTGGGCGCTTATCTGCACTGAGCAGCCAAACTGCTTGGGATCTGCCCATTGCTTCTTGAGACCAGATGTAAACCCATATTGTGCTTGCAGGGACGGACGGAGCTGGCATGCTTGTTTATGCATATTTAACAGTTACGAAGATATTAATTACCATTATTTTCCAATATTTCACTATTTGAGCTCAGGTTTTAAAGAAGTATTTCTGAATACTCACTTTCATTACTTCATTGTCAATTCACTTGATCAGTTCTGAGTAAATAATTCAGATATTTTCCTTTGAGGAATTCTTTATTAAAGGTTTGAGCAAGAAATCCTTAGAGTGATTCCATATTTGTATTAATTTGTAAAGGTCTTTGAAGCATCGTTCTGAGTTTCTGCTTTCTTTTTGGATTGCAGTTATTGCCAATTTTGTGTTATTGGATTTCTGTATTGTCTCATGCTTTAGTTTCCTTTTCTGTATCTGACTCTTATACAATTACCCAGCACAGTATAAACTGAAATTTAGAATTGAATGTGCAGTTGGAAATTATTTACAAGCTCAAAATCTGTTTCTGTTTTCAAAATCTTATTCCTTGATGTTTGCTACAAAACCTGAATGCTTGAATGTTTGTAGAAGGCGGTAACAAAAGCTTTGGAAACATGGTTGAATTGAATCTGAATCTTGTCTTTCAAATCCAAGTAACCTGTCTGGTTATAATTTCTATTGTAGTTGAGATTTATGCAGAGTCCTTGAGTTTATTGGTAAATCTGATTGCATTTACACTCCTCTATCTTTCTGTGTGCATAATCCATAAATATATTATTATGCCAGCAACGTATGGATACCCATCACTGCTAAGGGGATGCATGACAACAGGAAGAGCACAGAGGGGAAAAGAAAGAATTGAGTGATGTGTATCACAGTGTCCTGTAGCAGACATACCTGCAGCACTGTATCCCAGCTTTGGTCCACAAGAGTTCCTTTGCTCTGTAATAGCACAGCCCTGTCAAGGGAATTCGTAGTAATTCCTATCTCCAACATAATTGCATAGACAAATAAAAATCCCCATCTAACAGCTTGAGATGGAAGGAAATATAATACAGACAAGAATTAATTTCAGAAACCAGGTATGCTACAGGCATTTCAGAAGAATTGTTTGCTTCTGGGTGGGACTGTGGGAAAGCAGAGGCCGTCATTTGTTGTCTCCAACACTTGAACTGAAGACTGAAGAGTCTGGATGTGTTTTCAGAAGGAAAGTGATACTGTTGCTGGTTTGACAAAGCAATAAGGGGATTGCTCCAATGGCTTTGTTCTCATGTAGGTTTTCTGCAAGAAATGCATCCTGTATTGTAAGCCTGCTTTGGTCAGAAGTGATTCACTCAGATTTATAGTCTTTAATTAGAGGCTTTTAACATTTAACTATATTGGGGAAATAGCACTGGTGCTTAGGTCAGTTTATGGCAAAGGAAATAATCTTATTTTTATTTTCTAGACTATGATCACAAAACAGAACTTCAGAGTCTCCCCAAGTGGGCAAACCTCCCAAAATATGAGGTGTGCAGAATTGTGCATGCACTTGCACAGCTTGCATAGCAACCCAATTATTGCAGTTACCTGCTTTGCATGCATAATCACATTAATTACTTGGGGAAGCTAGCTATGCATTATGCATATTTTTACAATCACTGGTTGTACTGTATACTTGTAAATATAACAGAGCTTTTTTTCTAACCGTAGTATATAATTTAATGAGAAAATTATCTGTGGAGTGGTAAAGTGGTTGCTTCTATATTGCTAAGAAGGATTTCCAGCATGCAGCAATTCTAGCTGTGAACATCTCTGATTAAATTACATGAGTTTAGAAGGAAAGTTGCATCAGTAAAACGTGTTTTTGCCTTCTTACTGAAGACAAGAATTTTCAAGCTTGGTGTTCAGCACTCTGCAGTGATTTTTCTCTTCATAATAATAATAATCAGTATATACTTAATAAGAAAAAATAAATCCAACTCATTAACCTCAAATTATACAGTACATATTTAACTTCCAAGGAGATGGATATATTCTGCAAGTCTACTTTACTTTTTATCTTATATTCTTGGATACAAGCTCACTCTTCCAAAACTCTCAGCTCTATCTCACAGGTTGTCTCTATCTGCCTGCCAAAACTGTTGCAGAAGAAAGGGGAAAAGACAAGCACTGCAAAGAGTCTTCTGTCACTGAGAGACACCTGGGTGGCTTGCTTTTCTCCTCCCAGCACTGTTTTCTTTCTTATCCTTATTGCTGTTGTTCCTTGCTGATGCACAGTTTTGTCACAATCAAGCGTGCAATCTGAATATCGGTGCAAGTCTTTGTCATCCATTAGATGCTGTTGTGATTTCCAGGCACTGCATATGTTGCATTGCTAGGTAGCACTTAGCAATGTTTGGATCCCCATCTGTTACCTCAGTTTGGCACACTGTGCCTGCACTTTAAACTCAAAAATGTTATGACACTGTTTCCTACGTTCCTGGGTGCCAGGTGGATCAGAGCCATTCCTTGAAGGATGTTCATGTGCCATGTGGACAGGCAAATAACTGGAAATGGGCATTTTGTCCTTTCTGTGATGGGCTGAGGGTGTCATTGCTTATCTCCAAGAACAGCCCAGACACCAGCTACTTCCCAGAGTGATACTCTGAGATTTTCCAGCTCTTGTTAATTATTTACTAAAAAGATGACAGCTACTTGGATGAGTTTGACTCTGGCTGTATTTATTTCAGTGAACTGCACACATCTCTTGTAGGGGAGGTGCTTTCCTATTAGTGTGGCTTAGCCCATCGCAGAAGTACATGTTTCCATTAAAATAGTGAAATTCTCATCACATTTCTGTCTGTTTAGTAATGCCCCCACCACCAGTTTGTTCTGTGTGTCAGCTCTCCATGTACAGCTGTTGAGAACTACATTCCTCATCATCTTTGCATTCTTCCAGCTAATTCCTTACCTGGTAAAGCTTTAAAACAGTTCTCTGCCTCTCAGTCAACCATCTTCTCCCTTTCTCTATATATCTTTCTAGTTACTTAAAACTTAAGAACTATCTTCTCATTTTTTTCCCTCACTTATGTCTCCCTGATTTATCCAGAGGGTGACTTCCCAAGGTCCTTCCAACCTAAGTTGCTCAGCACTCTTGCTCTTCCTTCCTTTTCCCACTGTGAGCACTCTGTAAGCATCATCTCAACTTGTACTAAACCATAAACACTGGAGTGTTAAAGTCAAAAGCAAGCATTTTAGCTGTTTTACACAAAAATGATAACTACTCTAAATAACCTAATTTCCAGTGACATAAATGCTCGGTTTAGTCTGGATTTCTCCAAAAATTCATCAGACTTTAACTCTTCCTTGTGTTGGGTATTCTCAAAAATTGGGCTTAAAGAGCTGGGAACTGCAGAAAGTAATGAACTGTGGTTTGTAGTCAGTGCAAATATTTCAGTCAGATCCATTTCCAACACATTATTTTTAGTGTGAGACATTTTGCATCACTTTGCTCTGAGATTTGATGTGACAGTATCAATAAGTTTAAAAGAAGAAAAAAGCCATCTTTTTCTGGGCAAGTACTGCTTAAAATCCTGTGGTTGAAAAGAGCCAAAGATAGGGACCAGGACAGTGCCACCTCTTTTTTCCCAAAGGAGCTAGACTCTAAATGAAGTTTATTCCCTGTATTCTGGATCACGATTGAAATACAGCACTGAAAAATGGAAATGATTTGTCTTTTTCAGTGTTTGTTGTTCCACATTTTTTTTCAGTTGCGATTTTAACTTTGCAGAAAACGTAGCAGATCCCAGAAACTTGACTGTAAAAGAGATCTGCTTTTAATAAGTGTTTTGTTTGTAGTCATTTCCCAATTACCCACAGCTCTCCCCCCAGCAGAAACTGTCACCAAAACCAGAGAATGAATGTTTAATTGAATTGAAAAACTTATGATTTGGGCTACAGTTGAATTGCTGTCATCTCGCTCTGTTTTATCTAAACACTAATTACTTCCTTCTTGTAACCTTGTAAGTGGGAAATGCTGGGTACTTCTAAAAGTGATCTAAAAAGTGGACATGCCCAGGATGCTAAAAAATGAAAAAAACAAAGCAAAACAAAACAAAGAAAACCCATTATTTTTACAGTTTACAGGAAACAATCTTATTCTGACAGTTCCAAAGGAAAAGGGACTTCAGTGCTGAGAAAATGCATGACCTTAGCTAGAGTCGAGGCTGGTATATCCATACCTTTTAGCACCTTTCAGCTTTAACCATGAAATACCCATTTCCATTTTTCTAAATCTGATTTGAATGCTTTCCATGATCAGTTGTTTATTTAACAGAAATGTGTTAAGCTTAGTCACCCAAAGCTAATTCCTCCTGCTTCCAAGAGGGACTTTTCAATTTGTTCCTGATTGCAGGGCTGTTTCCTTTATGCTGACCAGATGTGTGTTGCTTTCGTAGATGTCGAGCAGAGGGTTCAGACAAGAATATGCAGAGATTTAAAGTTGGCCAGTAATGTAATCAGCTTGAAATACAAATTGCCCACCCCATAACTTATTGCTTTTGAGAAAGCAATGCAACTCTGTGAGTGATAAAACTGCACGGTCTGAAAAGCATGTTAGAGAGTAGGAGATTTTGGGGGACCTTGGCTGAGTAGATAGCAGTCAGAGTTTTGAAATTCAGCATCCATTTAAAATCATTTGTTATATATACACGTATTTTCAAAATGAGGCCTCCAAAAATACAGAGCTAGCAATCATAAGCCACTATGAGAATTTGTTTTATTTGTTAATGGCATCCTTTTCCATGTAACTGCTTCTGACTTCCTTATGACCTGCATTGTCCAGCACAGCTTTTGTCTAGAGGCAGCAGTGATGCTAAAGCAGTTCGGTTTCTGCTTCATGTGTGTACTGTACATTCAGAAACCACTGAGCCAAATTTAATTCCACGGTAAATTCCTAAAAATGAAATTGCATCATATGAAAAGGGCAAGTTTTAAATTGTGCCTTAGTGAGATAAGCAAATGCTCATTTCTTGCCAGGAAAAGAATGAGATGCAAGACCACATCAGGCTCACACTTTAGCAAGGCATGATATGATTGTATAGCCATAGTCATCCTATCCCAGAATAAGCTCTTGGAAGCAGAGATGTGAAAACTCTGCAGTAGCTGGAAACTTATGTCCTAGATGAGGTGAAATTCGTATTGTTGGGATTGCTTCTTCTCCATCTTTACAAACCTCTGTAAAATTTTTTCTCCAAGAATTACCTGCGTAGCAACAGATTCACAGTTCATGTGCTCCTGTGCCTGTATTTCTAAGGATGTTCAGGACCTGTTTCTAAGATCACAGCCCATGGCTTATTCCAAGAGCATTTTTCTTGTGGGTTGCCTTTCTGTAACATGTAGTCAAAATAAATTGTCAAGTGCCCAAAAATGTGCAAGCATGCAATTAGTTTTAGACAGAACATTCATTAAAGCGAGTCAGCAAGTTCCTTGAGAACTGTGGGCCTGATCCTCAGGGAATGGAGCTGGAAGGATCCTGTCTCATTCACCTGCATCCCAGAGAGCAACTGTCTGCTAATGTGCTCTGTACGCTTTTCTAAGAGTCATGGACAATGAAAGCTTCCCTTAAGAGTAAAAGGCTTGTCTGAAATGATATGTCTTAGGGATTGCAGATGGTTTCAAGCCCTCTCTCCTTGGCTTAGATTGGGTTAAATTCACTTTCTACCTTTCAGTAAGTAGGAACTATGTTTTAATTGTGGCTGCCTACAGGTCAGCTGCAGCTTGAGCTTGTGATTGATTGGGTCCTCCAGAGCAAGCCCAAATGAACACAGGACAGTCAGCAGGAGTAAACTCAGGCCAATTAGTTCCCAGTGCTATCGGCAATGCTATGGGAAATCCATTTTTTTTATCAGTAAGAGTGCAGCTTGCATCAGCACTCTGCATTCCTCATACGCAGATCATTGACTTATAAATTCCTCTGCTATCTTTGGGATGTTTCTATCCTCCAGCCTATCGTGTGTACTAAATTCGAGAGGACATATCACTAGTTGTAGCAGTGGCAAGGCTAATATTTTCTTTTGGAATATTGTGTTATATGTCAGCTGAAACAGCAAACGCATTTTTATGGTGTGTTTTGCTGTCACAGAATTGCATATAAGAAGCAGAGCATGTTCCCACTAGCAGCCTGTGTTTCTACTTCTGATTTAATGGGGTAAATGATCAAGGTTTCTAAAACTGGACTGAAAATTGTGTTACGTATCACTACATGTTTAGAGAGCAGAAAAGGTTGGTAAATCAAAGCAGGTGATTAAGCACCTATCCTAAATTATAACACAGTAGATCCTCATGCAGTGTCACTGGTGTTGTTTTTATAGGATTGGGTGTACATTGCTGCATCCTTCTATTTAAATATGTACTGGTGCATAAGGATTTGTATGAGACTTACTATTGAAAATTGTCCTTAGCAGTTGAAGAGTCCAATTAGTAGCTAGAATTGGTATGGGCAGGAACTGACCGTCAAGCTTCTGGCACATCACCCCATGCAATTAATTGTATGTATAATGTCCCATCTCTGCTGGTAAACTGGCCCATTCTGCAACCATTTCCCAACAGTCACTCATGAGAAGAGTATGAGGTAACCCATCACTACTTACAATGTACATCAAATAACATAGAGATTTCAATAAAAAATTCCCTGGCCCAGCATAAATTTAACTCAAGATTTTTTTGCTTGTTCAATATTTAAAGTATCGTTGACATCTTAAAAAATGCTCATTTGCATTGTCTTTCTGTTTTGTCAAAAAACTTAGCTTGAAAGGGGGCAAGAAAATATGAATTGATGGTTAACCCCATAAAGTGTGATCAACACATGGGGTTTGAGGATGCTGTGAGTTACAACCTCCTTGGCCTGGAGAAGGTTTTTTACTGTCAAAAGCATTTTAACACATTCCTGGGTCTCATAATAAATGCAGAGACAGCACAGATATCGCATAGACACTGCTATACCAGTATTCATGTGCCATTAAGTTCTTTTCAGGAACTCTTGAATAAATGGTTAATATGTAAATTAGTGATGAGAAATGTATTTAATGTTTTGGTCATAGCACAGAATGCATTTAATAAATGTGTGTTTAGTGTGTCCCCAAGGAATCTGACTCTTAGGGGCCAGCACAGTGACACAACTTTGGCGAGCATCTTCTGAAAGCTATCAAATGATAGCAAAAGATCAGATCCCTTTCCTTGTCTTCAAGTGGATAAGTTTTATTTTTCTGACAGCTCTATCATTTATCATCTGTGCCACTTTTTTTTTTTTTTTCTTTTCCTGTAAAATGGGTAACTGTAGAATACAGTAGGTTTGATCCAACTTGGAATACCACAACAGTAAAATACATTTTTTATTTTTTATATGAATCACAGTCAATCAGAGCTAGATGACATTTTCTGCGACTTGGATGAGAGCAAGGATGAGGTTTTCTTATTGAGCACGTGGATGAGACATGTTTGTATTCACAAGTGCTTTAAAAAAAGTGCTGATTGCTGTAACTTTCGCAAGATGTTCTGTAGTGCAATGATTTGCTTCTGGTCACTCTAATTATGATTTCAGTGCCATGAAGTTATAGCAGTGAGTGCTGCTCATTCTGTATTTTTGTTGGGACTCCACAGCCAGGATACCTGTGCTGTTGTTGTCCAGGTGTGGTGTTGAAAGAGGAGAACTGGGAAGATTCACTCCTTCCCTGCACATGATAAATCTAGGACTTCAGATTATAGGGAAGGATTTAAATTTAAGTGGACTGTGTGTTTCAAGCTTGTGGCTGCTCTGTGATAAAGTTATTCTTTAATACTTTGATTCTGTCACAAATGGTGGTATGAAAACAGCAAATAAAATATTAACATGACTCTGTCCCGTTTTCCACATCTCTTTCCAATGTCTCAGTTGAAGCATTTTAATTTGTATGGCTTTCCTCCTAGACATAACTATAAGGTGTGGGAGGAAGCACAGGTTTCTATCCACTGGCCAGGAAGAAAGTTTTTTCTAAAGCCAGTGTGCCTTTGGGGTCCTGCTGAAGTGCTTTGCAGGGTCGAGTAGTGTGTAGGCTATGTCAGCTCTCCAGGCACAGGTAGATATTTTATCTTGGTGTTTTCTGAAAGTGGCTGGTTGACATTTGGCTCTGGAGACTGTATGTTTTTGTTTATCCAGATAGCTCGGATGTATTCACAGCCAGAATGGCTTCCCTGGGGTGCCTGTGCTGCCACAGCTACAGATACAGGACTTAATTGCTGCGTTTTCTCTGGTAAAACCCACACGTCAGATAACCCCTGTAACTGAGCCGGGGCTTGGAAATGAGCAGTCACATAATCCACATTCTCCGGTAACCAGATAAAATCAGAGGCTGAGGAGCTGCTGTAGGGCAGTGGGCAGCTCTGTGGTACCTTCCCATGTGCTTGTGATGGGGCTGGGATCAGCCCTGCCGATAACCCGAGGCAAGCACACGGGCCTTGGCCTGCCTCTGATATTCTCAGCCTCTTCATTAAGACTGAATAATATTTAGATGGTTCTGGTGGGCATCATCATTGTTTTTCCTTAGCTATATTTAAGCAAATGCATAGTATTTAAAAGCTTAAAATCAGTGAAGCAATCTCCATGCAAGTGAAGCGTTGCTTCACCATCATAATGTCTCCAATCAGAAACATAATGCTTATTTTCCGTGCTCTCGTCTGCTTCCCTTGAAGACAAACCCCCTGCATTAGAGCTGCTCCAACTCCAACAGTGCCAAAATGTATTTTTGTGAAATAAAATGGCTAATTAGATCACATAAACTTTCAGAATGTAAAAAATAAAACTGTAAAATGAACAGCTGTGTGCTTGAGGTTCATCCAGCCCATTCTGCACAAGTTATATTTTGATCAGCATGAAGACTTGGAGTTCGTGGCATTCACCCTTGCAGCGATCCAGGCTCAATGAAACGCTTGAGGAATTGCTGTTGTTAAAGGGATTGAGCATTTAACTTCAGCGGGCAGAAGCCCAGCTGTGGGAGTTTTCTCTAGCACCTTCTGAGCATCAACATAAACTCACCAGTCTGTGGAATGATGTCCCTTTGAAAAGATTTTATTGCATAGTCATAAGTCTCCAAAAGAACGTACCACACAAAAGAAGAATTTGAAGTTATTCTCTTTAACATGAGTGGGAAAAATGTTGCCACATCTCTGCAAGATTTCTATTGAGAAGTGATTCGTAAGGAAGAAAATGATCATTTCATTGATTAATGAAGTAAGGTGCGTATTCCTTACTGTGCTCATCTGGCATATATTAAATAACTCTTTGCCTGACGAACAGTAATTATTCATCATTATCTCTGCATCTCCACTAACAATGAATGGAGCCTTGACCTCCAAATATGCTCACGTGCTCCAGTGTCCCAATGGGCTGAAGTCCATATGAAGAGATTTCTCCTTCTTACTTATGGGTTTTTGCAACCCCACAGCCCACAGCTGCCATGACTTGATCTGTTGGTCAAATCCATTGGGCCAGGAGGGGCGTATCATAAATAGGTGTGCTGACCAGAGAGTGTATTGCAGAGATGTGGAGTCTCCTGCTCTTTTCTGCTGCTTAACTGTCAGCAGTGGGCAAGCAAGCAGATCCATCTGCAGTGGAGCAGGCACAGGGTCCTTCCCCAGTCTCCTCACCTCCAGTGCTTAAAATACAGCAAGGTTTTGGCATGTGCATTGGCGTTTCTGATTCCTTTTCCTCATGTTCACATTCTTTGCTGAAAAAATGGCTTCTATTCTTAGAGTATACACTGTCAATATTTACATTAGTTCCTAGAACTATTGAAAAGCAAATAGAAAAGAAATATTAATGCATACAAACAGCTGTTGTGTTGAGAGGAAAAAAATAACTCAAAAGATCCAATTATTAGTGTCAGGTTTTGACTTTATTTATTTATTTATTTATTTTTGCAGTAACTTCGCTTCTGAAATCAGGAGTGGATGGCAGCAATAATTAGAGAGTTCTTAGGCTCACAGTGCAATCAACAAGTCATTTGTGTAGTCTTCTTTACCATCTAAAATGGTGTTAAAAAGACAGAAAATTATGTGTTTATAAAGATACATGTATAATATTATGTATTTATGTTTAATGCCTGCTAATCTCCATACTTCACAGAAGAAAAATATTCACTTTTTTTTCCCGTTTTCTTCTTTTGAGACTGTGAATTTTCAGTTCTGATAAAGAATATCCCCAATGTGCTTTGCAGCTATTTTTTTTCCACTATGTCTTTATTTCTATTCACTGGTGATGCACTACTCCGAGACCTATGCATGTAAACTGCTCCTGAAGACACTCTGTGCTCAGAAGTCCTATTGAAATCAATAGGGGAATAAAGAACTAAGCTTGCCAATTTGTGCTCAGAGTACTGATAAATACAGCTGCACTGTGGAAAGACTGTAGAAGCTCAAATGTTTCTGCTCCTGTAGTTCTAGAGAGATGTGCTATACTGTGGAGATAAAAATGTATACTTTAGCACAGTGATCTCAGGTAGCTAATTAATACTGCCATCATTTTACCCATAGCAAAATAGCAGCACAGATGTGGTTCCCTTGAGGCAAAGGGCTTTGAGCAACCTGGTCTGGAGGGAGGCATCCCTGCCTACAACAGGAGCGTTGGAACTGTGTGATCTTCCAGGTCCCTTCCAATCCAAACCATTCTGTGATTTAGAGCCAGTGCTGAAATTCAGTTTGACTTGAGCTCTGCTCCTCTTTGCTAGGTTCTCTAGAGCTAATGCCAAGGCAAATGCTGTACTTCACATTTACATTCTCTTTCACTTGAGTGAGGAACATGGTTGTTTCTCAGCTCTCTGCCTCATTAGTGAGACGTGAGAGTTATTTCCACTGGGAAGTCCAATCTGACTACAATTTGAAATGTCACTTTTCTCTTCTTCAACTTTATGAGGAACTTGTGTGTCTTATGCTCCTTTAGAAGTGCCTTGGCCTGAAGTGTGTGGGAATTTCAGGTTTGGAGGAAAAGATGTAATTTGAGTTCCTTTAACAGATACTTTGGAAGTAGGAAGTTTCCTCCAGAAAACACACTTTCCTGAAATTTTCAGTTCAATTTAGAGTGATGTACAATACAGATGCAGTATGCAGCACCCTTGCTGCTGGTATGGCCATGGGATGTCTGTTTGAGTGGAGACAGCATCCCTGTGTCAAGGTCCTTGCACTTGGTGATGTTTGTCCCAGGCAAGTCCCCAGCAGGACTTGATGGGAGCAGCAGTGGTGCTCCTGGCACTGCTCTTTGTTCTCTTGGCATCAGCCCCAGCCCAGTGGAGCCTGCTACACAGATCCCATCTGCTGATAGACATGCGCTCTTAAAATAAATCTAACTGGGTAAGCTTGTCACAAGACAGAAAATTGCTGCCCCAGTAAAACCATGGTCCTTCTCTGTTCTGGATACATGGAGGGATGCTGCCGTCACAACAGAAGGTAAGAAAAAACTAGAGACAAATATCAAACTCTCTGGAAAAATAAGGACAAGAGGCAGAGGTTGTTTGTTTGTTTGTTTGTTTGTTGTGCAGATCTCACACTGGGACAGTATTGAATAGAATGTATTTCTCTGTATGTTAGGACTAATAAGAGCATTTAGTTATTTATAGGGAAGAGCTGAGAGTAGTTCACAAAGAAGAATAAACATTAAATTACCATAATTCTTCCATCCTTCTTCACAATAAAATGTGTAAAGAAGCTCTCAGAGCCCAGGAGAAAAGACCAAGAAAATTTTTAGCTCAAATGAGAGCAGGGGATTTTTTCCCAAGCTGAGATTTCAGAGAAAATACCATTTAATATTTGGAACTTGGAAAACAAAGGCATTCCTTTGTCATGGTCAATTCAGCACATAAATAAGATTGAGCTTTTACTGTGAAAATGTTCACTCTACATTAGATTAGGTCTTCTGTTTTTTGAGCAAAGTGCTGTAGGGCCAGAGTTTAATTGAAGTTTTGTCTAAGGTGAGGGACTATAACAATTGAGCTTCTCTTTTCCTGGAGATCTCTTTGTATTATTTCATGTAATCCATTCAAAACGTTTATTTCAGTCTTTGCTTTCATTTCTGTTATGGATCCAGTGAAAGGAGGGATCTGCTGGCACCTTTGCTTGTCCAGTGACATGTTTGTTCATTTGTCCAGCTCACATGGGTCAATGAAAAGGCTTTCCTAGTACTTTCAGTTATACTAAGCAATAGAATAGGGCAAGGAATAGAGATTATTGGAGATGGATCAGAAAGTTCCCTAATAAGCACTTTAGTAGGTGTGCTTTGAAGGCAGAAGTAGTGATGTCTGGTCCACATTAACTTACTCAACCTGGTGCTGCTTAAGACATAAATGGAGCCTACCTTGAAAGGTTGCCAAGGGGTTACTTTTGAATAATCCCTTGATGTGCTGCAGGAAAGGAATTGAGGAAATAATGTATTTTAATTCAATGAATGTTCTGCAGGAGGAATTACATAGGACCTTATCCAACTTAAAGAAGTGTGCCCAAATAATTCACCCTTTTCCTGGTAGACATTAGCACAACCATTAGACTCTCTTTCAAGTTCAGGATGGGAGTGTACATTTGTGTGAATGCATCTTAAATAACTAGCACACTCTGTCATTATTTTTGTTGTGTTTGTACAGCTCCTAGCACAATGAGTTTATGAATTGACCTCATTAGAAGTATTGCATAGAAATAATAAACTATGTTAATAAAAGAATTTTCAAGTAGAAGGAACGAAGAGATGACAAATTTGCAGAATACTGAATTATTCTTTGTTTTCATTATATTTCTAAATGCACTGTAAGCTGAAGGTATTTGAGTCATTACTTAATCACAAAGCATTGTCAAGACAACCAGGGTAACGTGTGTCTTTGCCTGCCTTTAATTGTGGAAGGGGGGGAATCAAGAAACAGTCTCTCCTTTAGGAGTGCAGACAATAGTACTAGCAGAATAGTTAAAATATATTTTAAATTGATTTTTTTTTCACTTTTTAAGAGATATTAGACAGGCTTCTTCAGCACTGTGCAGGCTTCAAGAGAACAAGAATAACAGGAACTAATTTAAATTCCAAATGCATCCCTGTCTGTGTAACCAGCTTGTTGTTGTACTGTGCAGAATTGTTCAGTGTGGATTAATATTGTTGACTAAATTTATAGAGTGCGAGGGGACAAAGATTGAACTATGCTGGGGTCTGGATTTTCCCTGTTCCTTGAAAGGCAGGTGATGGATACAGAGTATTTGTGCACAGAAGAACAAAGATAATAAAAAATCAGTGTCTATTTGCTAGGGGCAGAGAGAGGGCACGATTTGCTTTAAGTGGTATCTCCACATTTAGCTACTGGAGGAACAAGTGCTTGGGAAAAACCACATGGTGCTCAAAGCTCTCTCTTCCTATTAGAAAAAAAAATAAATCTGTCCATGCTCAGCAGTCAAGATGGAACATTAATTAATGCAATGCAGAAATCACTAGGAACAAAAATGAAATTAATCCTTTAAATATGCTATTTTTATTCCAAGATCTTAGCCTCTCTTCCCAACTTGCGTGCATGTGTTTCTCTATCTCCAGTGAAAGTGGAACAAACGTATAAATGTTGGCAGCATGAAGACCTGCTCATAATCCTCTGTCTCTCCAGGGGACAGGAAAGCAATGAGCTTCAGATTTTTCCAAATGAGTTTGAGAAAGGGCTGTTTTACCAGGGCTCAGGTGATTGCCTGCAACTGCTACGGCTGGGCTTTGCGTATGGGTTGGGAAATGTCTTCAGGCTTGGCTGGTGAAATGGCTCGGTGAGCCAGAGCAGTGCAGCACTGCCATTGAGGTAATGGGCCCAGGTGATTCTAGTGTAAATAGACTACAAAGTGTAGGTGGGACTTTAGAAGCACTGGGCATATCTGCTAATTATTTTAATTTCATATTGCTCACTGGAGCCAGATCAATTAAGAGGAGAAGGTGATAGTAATTACTGTCTGAGATGTACTGTATATAATTCCTTCTGGGTCGCAAAGAAGGGGGGGATCATCAGTGGAACTGAAGGCACCCCGAAGGAAAAGCTTTTCTGCAGCCTCTAATTAGTCTGCAGAGCTCTCTGACACACAATATCATTGGGAAGTTTCCAAAACCTATTTGGACAGAGCAGTTGTGACAGGGAAGATTAGCAAATAGTTCTAAGCAGGTGCATTGCTGATGCCTGGTTCCCTGCCCGTGGGAGCAGATCTGTGGTTAAGCCTTCGTGTGGCCCAGTCCTGGGGTTGGTGGCAATGCAGCAGGAATGGAGATCACACCATAGCTTTCCTCTCCCTGGCTTGTTGTGGGATGAGAGGTTCATGAGACCTTTGTCTTTCTGAAAGTCTTTCTAAATTCAGCTGAAATGAACTCAGGGCTTCTGAAGAGGCTTGAGTTCTGAAGGCTTCTGAAGACCTGGGAGGGGGGTGAGGGATGGCACAAAGACACATACAGGCAAAGAGATGCTCCAGTAGTTCCCTGAGGAAGTAGGCTGAATCACCAAAGAGTCATCCCATCATGGAGAGATGGAATCTCCCATTCTGGTAAACCTGCAAATTTGAATTAATGGTCATGAGGATGGTTGCTAGATTATTGCATGCCTGCCAACAACAGACAAGGTTGAACTTTGGTCTAAATTAGATATTTTGAAAGAATGTCATAAATCTGATAACAGGGATTATAGCGCCCTGATTCTGTATGGCAGTTTCTGTTGTTCCTTATTAATAAGTATTTATGGGAAATCAAAAAGGTAAAATGGGAAATGGGTAAGAGAGTAAGTGGGAGGAGAGAAGAGATAATGGTGTTTGCTCAGAGCAATAAAAACAGTGTCCTGATGCACAGGAAGAGCCTTCCGTAAGATAAAAATGCCCACACATAACTCTTAGCCTTCAGCTTTTTTTAAATTTAATTCTTGGGATTATGAGCTGCATTTGTCCATATTCATTTGTACAACATAATTTTTCTGACTTGTAACTCTAGCTCTCGTGTTTTGTGATTTGCTGGTAGGAGTGAGAAGTCTTTTATTTCTTTTTTTTTTAGAGAAGAAAAGCAATGTAAATGTGTCAACTCTAGGTTGTCTCAGGGCTAATCTGTGGAAATGATGAGAACGTGAGAATTGCTTTGGGTTTTGGTGCTTCCCATGTCAAACTGGATTCTTTCTCATTCTTTCTTCAACTTACTGCTCCCACAGCTTCCCCCATTGGGCTGTACAGGCATTGCCCTGCTGTTACACAGTCTTGTCCAGTTTGCTGTGAATGCAGTTTTAGTTCTAGAAGTGTCTGTGGAAGCTCTGGGGCTAGGCCATGTTTCATCCAACACCCTTGCTCTAAGGGCCATCCTGACTCCATACATTCTGTTGACTTATTGACAGGCCAGATCTCCTTGAACGTGTGGCAAGTCTATAGATCAGTAGCCAAGGTTGTCCCTGTTATTTTGTGTGGGTGACAGCAGTTATTCCTCAGTGACTGTGGCAGTCCTTCTTCCTAAACTTGCTATTCCACATCCTTTTTTCTTGCGCTTTCTTCCATTTCATAGTTGTTTTCCACAAAGGGCTCTGTCCTTGTATCATCTTTCTTGCCAAAATGAAATTCTGCCTTGTTGTCATTTACATATGTGATGCCACAAAAGAAGGACAGACTTTAAACTTCTGCTCTATCTTGAAAGGGATGGAGACCAGCCTAATGGTCATTTAATGAGCTCTTCCCAGCAGATGCTAATATGCCCAGAAATAACATGGCACAGACACTGTTTTAATGAATGAAGAATGTGGAACAGGTTTTATTATAATTTTCAATTTTCTTTTGAGTTAAGCAAGCTGCACGAATATCCAAAGACATTTCTCTCTATTTGTCAACAGATGAATGCCCTCTGAATTGTTAAGGGCATCATTTTGTGAGCAGAGAAATGTTAGCCCCAGGCGTCTTGGCTAAATTGCAATTTGGGTAATTCTGTTTCACCTGCCTGAATTCCCCATTAGCTTCTGTTGGATGCAGAGCTCTCCTCTGCTTCTGCCCTGCACTGCTGTGCAGTCATACTATCCACTATTAAACAGCTGCTGCCCATAAGTAGCTGAAACATTTTGGGATCCTCTGGGATGAATAGCACTGTATAAATATGAAATGATACCATTATCATGTTTGAAGTAAGATTTAATGTAAACAAACGATTGTTTCAGTAGATGGTGCTCAGCTGAGTTACAGCAGCTAAGGGGCTCTGGGGAAGCAGTGGAGTACCAGCAATCTTTCCCACACATCACTGTATCTATGAGCTTTTTGAAGAGGGAGTAAGGAGAGAAGCTTCTTCCCTTCCAGCTCATGAAGGGAACGATGCCTCCGAGGGGCTGGAAGCAGGCGAGCCAGCTGCTGCTACCAAAGCAGAGCCTGCAGACCTAGGCAGAGTCAGTCTCTTGCCCATCTTCAGGAGGTGAAAAAGGGAGATGTTTTTTTCTGCCTCTGCGGAGAGGTTCATTACTGCCTTCTCTGGGTTCCAATGGGAGAGACAAGCGTCTCCTTGAGAGAGCGTGTCAGGTTAACGATTTCCGTCCTCTGGCTACTAAGTTATCTAGCATATTTTTTAAGCTGTGGTGATAGTAGAGGGAAGGAGCCGTTCCCCCGGATGCTCTCATAGGTCAATTTTCATAGCCACTATTGAGTTATCGCGCAGCACTGCTGCGGTAATGACCCGGCAGTTAGCTTCCAGACACCAGCGTCTTATTTCCTGAAATGTGTCTTCCCACAAAAGTTCAAAATGTCACTCACTTTGCACTAATGAGGGGAAATTGTGTTGTAATCTATGGACAGGGATTTGCTTGATGCGTGCAGCCGGTAATACTGGACAAAACCCAAGGCTTCCAAACTTAACAAACTTTTCAATAAATATATACATTTTGCTCACAGCATACTTGGTTTAATACAGTGAGTGCCATTAGATTTGTGTCATTTTGTGACAGAATCATTCGATTTTTTATGACATTTTTGATAATTCCCCATTACAAGCATTAGTAAGGATACAAACGCCATCAATAATGGCAAGGGAAAAACTGTTAAGGCACTGAGCTGCGCATAAAAATTCTAATTATACGAAGGGAAAAGAGAAAGTAGTAAATAGATAGCTGGGTCAGTGGAGATGGAGGTAGCTTTTTTTCAGCAGCACAGACACATCTGTCATCTGCCCCAGAGATGTGAACTGCTGGAGCCAAGCCTCCCGGACCTTCTGTCCATAGCACAGATGCAGTGCTGTGACCGCCGACTCATTGCCCTGAGGATTTGAGGGGAGCCTTTGCAGGAATGTAGCCTATGCAACTTCTCTAAAAATATTTTTATTGAATAAATGCAGTATTTAAGAGATCACCCTCTGTGTTTCCGATGGAAACCTCTACTTCAAACAGCTCCTTCTTTGTTGCTTACAGGAACACCAGGAGAATCACTAGATTTACCATCTCATTATCACCTTCGTGGGGATGCTTCTTTTCTATTAGTGTTTTCATGTTGCCTTACAGAAAAAAAAAAAAAAGAGAGAAATAAGTATACAGAGACCTTTGAACAAAAGGAACCGCGAGACAGATTCTCAGCTCAAGTCTAATATTTAACTGTGATTGTGATCAGTGGAACTGTGTTGATTGACATAGGCAGCAAATCTGGGCAGGACTCAGATGGCTGCTGTGCTTTATCATCGGCTCTGAAAAGCCTCTGTTTCTGAATGCCTCTGATTTTTAGCATTAAGTGCTCTGTAAGGTGCACATTGTTTTCTGATGTGTCATCATCTGAATCGCTAAGAAAGCTCTCAAATAACGCTGAGTTAACTCACTGCCTAACAGAAGTAAGCTCAGAGCCAAACATTACAGGTTCAGTGTCATAAAACACATCTTCCTTAACGAAGCGCCTGTCGTGAAGCCCATGCCCCATTTACCATTTATCAGAGGGGAGTGCTTAAATACCTTCGTGTAGGTCTCCAAATGAGGTGGCTCAGTCAGAAGGCAGTTCTCCCCAGGTGTCCTGCAGTCAGTGCAGAGAGATGCTCCTTCTGTAGATGATTCACCAACTTCCAGGTGAGCCCATCTTTCTGCTTTGTAGAGGAGCACAGACAGATGTCTGAAATGAGTGAAAATCCTCCTGGAGTGCGTAGCAGTATTTCTGTTTGTGCTCTCTTGCCTTGTCTCAATCAGCAGCACTACTTCTCTTGGTACTAATGCTTTTAAGTACCCTGAATGCTTTATGTGCCAGCCTTTTATTGTGCTTTATCACTGGGAGGTCACAGTCTTGTTCATCTAATTATTTTCTGCTGATAATTACTGTTAGTATTTTATGCTTACTGTTTTATGCTACCACATAGGGATAGAGTCATGGTGCTAAGCACAATGCAGAGCATAATAATAAGGAGAAAATGGTGCCTACATGAAAAATTTACACGTACAGTGTGAGGCACAGTGCATCATTTTATTAGGAAGGTGGAGCATGTGGCCTTTCAGTGATGATCACATTTGATGGGCAGGATGCAGCCTCCAACTCCCAGTTCTGAAGCAAGAGCAAACGTTTAGACCTTTAACAAGAGTACATGGAGAGCAGCAAACACTGGAGCACCATTTACTATTTCACCCAAAATGAAAGTGTGGTCCTCAATTTAAAACTTTGAGGAAGTTAAAAAAAAAGAAAATGTTGTGAAAGAAAGGGGTGTTGTTTATAAGGCTTGGTTTTAAGTACTAGCTGCTTTATTTCCTTTTACAAGATGAGTGTATATATCAGATTTATCTGGAAAGGATAGCTCGTGGTAGACTGCACAGTACATTGCTCCTACCAAAAAAAAAAAGAAACATGATAAATACAAAGAGTTAGCAAATGCAAAGGTGAAATTGGTGAGATATCTTTCCAAACATTAATAAAAACTGAAGAATGTGTGTTTGCTTATTTGTCATAAAATGCAAGTCAGGATGCAGCTCACCACTTCATCCAAACAACATGTCTAAAGTCTGCATCAGGAAATAAATACAAGTTATTTCTGAACCATGAACAATATCTTGAGAACTTAAGTTTGACAAAAGGAGGAAGTTTTTGACACAGAGGGTGGTGACGCACTGGAACAGGTTGCCCAAGGAGGCTGTGGATGCCCCATCCCTGCAGGCACTCAAGGCCAGGCTGGATGTGGCTCTGGGCAGCCTGGGCTGCTGGTTGGTGACCCTGCACATAGCAGGGAGGTTGGAACTGGATGATCATTGTGGTCCTTTTCAATCCAGGCCATTTTATGATTCCATGACAGACAGGTTGGTAGGCTGTTTCTTAATCTTGCTATTGAAATGCTGGTGGTGAACTTGCAGTGTCTTCAATTGGACCAAAATGTTATAGGAGTTCCAGCAGTCACTTTTACACTGAATAAAGGATGTGGAGAGTGAAGGAAAAAAAGCACCAGGTGTTTAATTGCTGAAATCACCAGAAATGGGCAGTGAGCTTTACTGTGTGTGTGTGTGTGTGTGTATGTGTATATATAGTTACAGCTATAAGTTTTTGTTTGGTTTTTTTTTTTTTTTAATTACTGTTCTGCCTATATATATGTATATATATGTTTCCATGCATGTGTATTACATTTCTGTAGACACATTCCTCGTTCAGGTAATGCATTCTTCTTTTTCTGTCAACACAAAGCATCACAAAGCATATGCAGGACCTGTCCTCACACAAGATCAGTCTCATTATTTACTCGTTGTTTTTCTCTCATTCCCTGCTGTGTTGGTGGTACCTCTCCAGCCCCTCCACTTGCTTTTCCTTCCACATTATGGACCTCAATTTCTCTCCACACCGATGCACCCAGTGCTGCAGGAAATGCCAGGTGCCTGACAGTCATGTCTTTCATCTTCCAAATGATACGAATAAAACAGGGAGAAATAGGAAAGCCTTTCAAGAAGAAAAAGCAGCCACTGTTCATTGTCTTCTCGGGGCATGAGTGGGGCCTTCCTGAGAATTTCTGCGGACTTCAGGAAATCCAGTCCTGCCTTTAATCTGGCTGTTTGATTACAGTTACTGAGGCAAGTCTTTTAACTCCACTTCCCTGCAAACAGGACTTTTCTTGGCCTTTCACTGCAGTGTTTCTTTCAGCGGTGTCTGTCCATTACCTGCTATCAGCAGTCTCTTTTAAAGAGCTGGAAACCTTATCCTCAAGTTAAAAGGGAATTTCACACAATTTTACTAGTACTAAAACTTGGCAGAGTTTCATGGGCCAGGATAAGAAAAGGGATTGATCTGTATAGTCAATAGGTTGTCTGCCCATTTCTCCCCATTCGACAACCAAGCCTTTGTGGGCAAAGCTGTTCTGGTAAGGAGCAGCACAGCATTGTGCTCTCAGGCCAAAGAATATAAAAAATATGTTGAGGCAGAAACTCTGTACTTATCTCAGCATGATGCATTGGTATGCCAGAGGTCCGGCCTCAGTACTCCTCAGAGCTTTTTGCTATAATATCACCTTTAAACAATGAGATCCCCATTATTTTCCTCTTCTTACAAGGCTATCTCTTGGTTTCCAACTTGTTATAACGAGGCTGCTGTTTCTCTCAAGGGACTCAACCTACGTCAGCTGTTCTGGCTGAAGTAATTCCTCCTGCTGTGTTTCCCAAATTGTTGTCCTTCTTAACACCAAACTATGGCCCTCATCATTCAATCCAGATGTCCCAGGACAAGCGTTTTGGGTGAAGGATGTGCACCACATACAGGTGCTTAAAGAAACGTTGGTCTTCTTGCCTTCCTGGGATTTGGACAATGTCTTCAGAGATTAAGAAGTGTTTGTAAACTGGTGTTTGGAAATGAGGGTGAAACTGGAAGTGTTGAGAGGAATGTGATGTGGGATGGTAGATAGAATGCATTCCCAGTTTGTTCTGCTCAACAAAATTAGCCTGTTTTTGGTGATTCTCCCTTAACAAGAACTGGAACACTGGAAACATGTATACCCACTTGTCATTGCTGAGCAACTTGCTCAGTTCGTTTAATGTAAGAAATAGATATGCTATGGGCAATAATAGTCTGCATAATTAATTATGCTACCTGTGGCTAGGAGCATAATCTCAAGAGAAATAGAGGTAAGCAGCGTTTAACAGTTTGAGAAAGAAATCAGGATAAATATTTTATCCAGTGGCTTCTAAAGACAAGGGGTTAGGCTGTGCCCTGGCCTCACAGGGCTGCAGCAGTGAGCACATGGCAGCAGGAGGTGAAACCCTGCCTGCGGTATGCCTGCAAAGTGAAGTGGAGACAGAGGTCAGGGCTGCTTGCCCATCTTACCTGGTTTATTAATTTGTCAGCTCAAAGAACCACTGTGGTATGGCAGTTGTCCAAGTTACGAGCTAATGTGTGGAATTACTTTGAAACCAGTGGGCATATTGTAGTTGGTTTAAGTAGGAGAAGTAATTTGCTCATTGTAGGGTTAAATGCAGAAGCAGTGCTGTTTTTTCATGTATATATGTATATTTTTTTTAATTTATTGACTTTTTAAAAAGCCAACTTTAAATGTTAGCGGTCATTTTAGTGCTATTAACTCATCAAGTAGTTTATGGTGTAAAGACTTCTAAGAACTGTTTAAAGGTTTTCAGACTAAATAATACAGTATATCAGTTAACACATTGCCTTTCTTTAAAAATGTAGTGTTTCCAATGCATGTTTGACATGCTTGGGGCTACTCCAAGTCTGGATACTCAGAAGGAACTGACTGCAGTATTAGGCTTTAATATTTTATGAGGAGAGTCAAGCTGTTTACGAAGTATGTAGGAAAAGTGGATTATATTTTGTCACAGTGCGGGTTTTCACTCAAGGTTAGGTACATGACTTCTATATAATGGAGCAATATTTAACTCCTCCCTGGTAGAAGACATATAATGTGACTACCAAAAATTAGGAATATACTGTGTATGTTAAATATATACTTTGAAATCTATTTAACACAATCGTACCCTCTTTAAAGGGCAGAGTAAAAGTAGTTCCTATATTATTGACAAAGGTACTAATAGAGCTTTCAAATGATTGACATCTAAGACATACCTAATGAATACAATATGTGTGTGTATGTCATGCAGTAGTATAGATGCCCCACCAGGACAACAGGCAGATTTTCGGTTCTGATCCAGGAAAATGTTCATTTCTGTCTTGCTTTACTTGCTCCCATTCTTAGTAACACGCATTGATCTGCAGTGGGCAAAGTATGGTGCTCAGATTGAAGTCCTGCACTGGTGAGAAACACTCTGATGACTGGAGGGTCCTTTCAGTTGGTGGTTGGGATATCATGGCCATTTCATGCAGTTTGAGGGTGGCTGAATGAGTAACTGGATTGTAGAATAGGTTTACTGCAGATGCTGGAACAGGCCAATAAGGATGTGATTTTTTTTTTTCACTCTTATATCTATAAGGGTACTAGATGAGCAAATCCATCTGGATCCCAGAAATATCCATTTGTTTTGACAGATGCATATTTTGAAGTCATTTATGTTTCCTCCAGACTGCCTTAGAACCTTGCATTCATTTCCCCCAAAACAGAATTGTCCCTTTAATATTTATCTGTATTTATTAATTATTCATAGTTCTCTCTTTACTTACTATTTCAGATACATTAGTTTCCCTGTAGTAGTTTCCTAGCCTCAGATAATTTTTTATTGTATGTTAATATCTTCATGAATTAGAAGAACAATGGCTTGATTCTTTCTTTTATTCTTCTAATAAATTGTGACCATTCAAAACTGAACAGCCTTAGTGACTGGAGAACTGTTATTATACGGAGTGTGAATTACTGCAAGATGACTGTAAAATGCGGTAGAATTTCAGACTTTGATAATAAAGATTCATCTCAGGTCTCCCAGGATTATAAAGGTGTTAAATGACTTTCTTTCTGTGCCTTTCTAATATTTCAGATTTCACAGTAACATCGCTGTCGAGATCTATTTGACATTCTATAACACTTTCTCAAACAACAGCCTGTCTCTTCTCCTGACAGAGAGCATGCTTTGAATGAAAGTTCATTAGTCTATTGAAACATCTCAGTTAATTGCTAAGCTAGTACCCGGAATTGTCAAGTTCATATTTCCATCTGTGCCACAAGCATAGCAATAAAGAATTTTTTTGGACAGGTTAATTTGCCTAAAATACCATGTAGTCAATCAGAGTAACAAAGTTGTTGATGAGAGCATCTGTCAAACTGGAGCTTTCATCAGAGCTGTCCCTCTTTGTGAGATGAACATCTCTGGCTCCCACAAGTTGGCAGAAATACAGCAAACAATAACAGCAGCTGCACTAGAATAATGTTATTCGGATGCTAAACACCAAACAGCTGGGTGTTGCATTGGTAAGAATGGTTTATGGTTTAGCTTCTTATGAAAATAAAATTCAGTCATTCAGATATAGCATTGTTTTAATATTTAATTTGGATTGTTTATATTATTTGCATTTTGTTAATTTTACATTTCATATAATTTGCTTCAAAATAGCATTTTCTTTGAAATTGTGTGTACATGTGCATGCATAAAGATTTCTAATACATGGTGCTTTTCTTTTAAAAAAAAAAAAAATAGGCAAAACAAATTAAATGTCTGCATTAAAAGCAAATTAAATATATAAACTGGAATTATTTAAATGGGTTGAGAACTTGCACTGAGATTTCCAAGGCATGCACTACATGGCCCGCAGTGTGCCATTAATTTTCTGACAATCAGAAAGATCATTTAACAATTAGGATCCAATCTTCTGCTGTATTTCTCTCATCATTGGTAGTGCATAGAGTGACTGCATCCAGTATTTGTTATAGGAAACACATCAATGTTAATGGAGAGAGAAATACAATAACTTCATTTTCCTACAAATAACGTTTTTCATGCTCTGGGAAGCGAGCACAAAGCTCACATAATACCAGCTATATCAGTGGATTTAGCCTAGATTTGATAGTGTGAGAAGGTAAAATTTGACTGGTAGCATCCAGAGCTGTAGAACGTGAAGGGGGTGAGATGTGATGAAAATTACACTATCCTAAAATAAGTTTGACTGTGCTTTTTCACTAGTTCTAAGAAAGATGGAATTTCCTTTAAAATGTTTCCTTGAAAATGGTTGTTTTTATTGTTGATGACTGTAAAAACACCCATAGCTGTGTAGCTGCTATATGGAAGACAGTTTTGTATATGAGGGTTTTCTTTATGGGCACGCCTGCTTTCTGTCACAAAATGTAGAATCTTTGAAAACAGAGTTATGGCTGTGAAGTGGTAAAATACTTAAATACTGATGATTTGACTTCGTGTTAAATGCCACTGTGGTAAGAGTTTTAACCGCATTTATATCTTCTCCATCTGTTGGTACAGGGCACTGGTTTGTGCAGCACACATGTAGATACTTCTGCATTTTCAGAAAGCACGTACCAGATTCTCTGCAGGAGGAACATGGCAGATCTCATAAGTTTTATACCATCTAAAAAGTGCACGTGCAATTAGAGGACATGAAAACAAGGACAGGATGGAGACCAGTTAAGCCCAAATGAAATGCTGGCTTCATTAAGGCAGAAATTTTGCCATTCAATTAAATAGGGCCAACATTTCACCCATGACACTGTTGTTGTAAGGTACAGCCACTTCAGGACATGAGCGACTGCAAGGTCTCTGTTACAGGGTGGTGCAGTACAGTGCACCAAGACCAAATTGCATTAGCAGTGGTAAATATGTGGGATGGACTTTGAAGGGGGAGGCAAGACTGCCCTCCTTTATTTTTTTTTTGAAAGTAGGCATTAGCATTTCCAATTGCACTCCTGTTCCTCTTGCTCCCTGCAAGGCCAAGAAAGATGCATTGCCCTGGCTACACAAACATCTGGGTGTAAGAGAGTATCTACTGACATTACAGAGCTCTTCTGTGGGATATGGAGTCCTTTGTTGCCGCCTCATCCTAATGTTTGGAGGTGTGAGGAGAGGGAGAGAGGGATGGGAAAGGTTAAACAGGAATTGATGGAATGTTTGATTCCATCCGTGCTGTTCTGTTTCTCTCCAGGCCTCGTATGTGAGGTGGGAGAATGGTTGGCGGATAGATTGGGCAATGAGGACACCGGTTCTGGAAAAACAAAAGTCTGTCAGCTACTCGGAATTCTGTGAGGCTGTGGAGAAGGTAGCTCTTATTCACATCATATAAACGTGTTTTATTGATAATGACATAGCTACTCCATGCTATCCAAAAGGAATAAAAATGATCAGCGATGGGAAGAGGTCAGAAACGTCCATACAGCTGTCTAGACAGTTTTCCTTCTCTCCTGTTTTTTAGAGTTTTGTTCTTCGCAAAGTCAACAGAAGTTTGAAGAAAGCCTCTATTTTTCTTGTCCTGAAGTTGTGACTTTTGCCCTTGGAATTGACCTAAGTATCTCAGTGTCTGCAGGTGTGTTCAGCCATGTATTCCGTGTGGTATGGCACTGAAGTTTTACCTTCATTTACGCAATTGCCCATTCTTCTATCGCTGGACTCAGTCCTGTCCTGGGAATCATTTCCTTCCTGAAAATCTCACTCTTCAATTACCAGCAAATGGTGGAGGTTTTTCCTCGTACTCACAGCTATTGAGTAGAGCTTGATAGCTTTCTGCAGAGCTTCACAAAGGTGACTGTAGTGTGCCAGGCTTGAAACCTCTATGCTATCAGGGCATTCTGAACACCTCAGCCCTGCCTTGTTTTTCCCTTATTTTAGTGGCCATCTTTGTAAATACTCTGAGTTGGAAATGGTCACTTCTAAGTTACTTCATCAGAAAGGGTGTCTTCAAATAATACTGATTCTTTTCTTCTTTGAGTTGTTTGAATTTTGTTTTAGAAGTGGATGAATTGAAAACAGTTATGGAATTTTTGATGTGGCTTGTATAAATGGAGTTCAGTTGCAATTGCTCACTTTATTTAAAAGTAGGATAATTGACCAGCTGTTAATGGCCAACTTTTAAAGTGAGGTCTTGATCCCGTGTTAACTTTACATTCCTGGAGGACAATTTCTCATGAAACCAGCATAATGTGTTCCTAATGATTACTTTAGAGCCCACTGGCTCCATGGGAACCACTAAGCTAGAAGACCATCTGCTCTCATCAGTCCATGCAAGCCATTCCTATGGTCGGACCTGCATGTGGTGGCCAGTGTGTGCAATACAAGTGTCAAAAGCTGGAGGGTTTGGGAAGATGTGGGCTTGTAGTGATGGCCTAGTAGACTCTCAGCCACTACTGATGAAATGCTGAACATCATCAAGTCAGACCAATTCTGAATTTGCGAGGAATCCCCAAACATATATTGTAACCATTTACTGAGGCTTAGTGGGATTAAGTCTATAATCATAGCCAGAAACAAGAGAAAGCCTAAGAGTAAATCATTTCCCAGACAACAGGAATAACAGGAGAGATTAGAAATTGCTAGAGTATCCTCTTTTAACCAACCACGCTGTCTTAATCAGCTCCTCTTACTGGGTGAATTGTGGCTGCAGCCTAGGCTCGCCAAGTGCTGGGTGGTACATGGGCACACAGAGGTTAGTGCAGACTGGGGCCAGAATGGACTGGTTGGGCACCCAGTGGCTTTCTGTACATCACAGGCTGTAGGATTTTACCCTGTAATTCTGTTGTGTCTATAACGTCTGTGCAGCTAAAATGCTCTTTCCAGAAAGCCAGCTAGTCATGATTTGAAAGCAGTGAGATGTGGAGTGTGCTCCTCCTTGTGACCTTTTGTTCCATCTCCTAAGTGCCTTCACTGTAAAGAAAGTTGCACCCTACAGCTTATTTTCTGCCTTCAGTTTGTAGCCATTAATTCTTGTTATTTCTTTGCTGGGTGGAGTTCTTTTGTATCTGTATGCTCACCTTTTGGTTTTACAGAAACCTTGAAATGTGACTGCCAGAAGCCCAGAGGTCTCACAAATACATGTCAGCACACTTGCTGGCTTTCATTCTGCATACTGGTTAGTCTAATAAAGCATATTATGTCTTCCTACAAGCCCTGGTAGCATTAACCTATAAACCAGCAGGGCTGTGACAGCACAACACCGTGTTGTGTTCATATGTTGCATCTTATATCTGCACTATCATTTTGGGTAGGCGTACATTTTACTTCCCTTATTTCTGTCTCTGAGCTCATGCACTTTGTGGCACGATAGATTATGTCATATAGGAATGACAGTTTTATTTGCTTTTATTGTCCACCGTGGAAGCATTGCAGGTTTGATTCTAAATTAATCTTTACTGTGTTTTTAAAGTTCTTCTTATTCCTTGACATAACCTGCTATCTCTCAGACTTAGCTTTGCTGGCTACAATCAATTTATTATTCATAAATTCTCTGTTTTGACAGCAGTAGACTGGATTCAATTACTGCCAAAAGGCCCAGTCATACCCAGCTGCAGTGTTAGAAAATGAATTGTTCAGCGACGCAATCTGTCTTAGTGAACATTAAGTGATACTTTGATAATTATATAGACATACATATGCAGAAAAAGAAAAAAGAGAAAAAAAAAAAAAAGGAAAAAATATCTCTGGGAATGTTTTTTGTTACCCCCCGTGGAAAGCGGGAGTGAACAGTGGAGGAAAATAAATTGACAGATTGTTATTAGCTGAGGCATCGTGTAAAGTCAGCTCTGGTGTAGTGCTCCAGCTCTGCTGTGCATGCAGCTGGAGGGTGGACAGCAGCAAAAGACTGAAGACTGCAGCAATACAGGGAGCAGTAGACAAAATTAACACCATCATTTAGTTTTATTTGTTACGGTTTTAAGTGAGCCGGGAGCCAAAAAATGTTTAAAATAAGCCCTCAGAGAGAGACTGCACCAGAGAATCCCGGAATCTTATTTCCAAATGACAGAACCGTACCTCTTCTATATTTCTGTGGTGAAAAAAGGGAAGACCGGTCCACGTTATCTTTCAGGCTGACAGGTGTGAGGAGCAACTGGAGAAGGTTTGAAGGCTGCACAGGGTGGCTGTCAGAAGGCAGCAAGATTTTGCTGACAGCATCAGATTTACACATTTGCATGGCTGCGCACGTCCTGTACACCCAGAGAGTGACTAAATGCTGGTTTCCTTCCTCAGACTGCACTCCCCTTCCAGGATAAAAACAATATCTTAATGAAATAAGACCCTGCAGACATTGTGGGTGAAGAAGCTATTTTGCCTGAGGGTCCACTGAGTCTTTTCAAGAGGTTTAGTTTTTGTCATTACTAGTTTCCCTAGTTGGAGGTGCATGGGTGATGAAAACAGACGGAGGAGGAGGCCAGAAGAAAGCCCCATGCTCACGTGTTGCATGGCCAGGCTCTTTTCTAGAGCAAGAGTGGAGAAATTTAGCAAGTGCTATCCTTTTTTCCACGTGGAAATTCACAAGTTCAGCTGCTGTTAGTGATGGCTGGATGGATTCTCAGGAACTGATCCCTGTTCCCAGCACCTCCATGGGGCTGCTGGAGCTTTACAACCATTCCCCAAATGTTGGGGTCCACTGTGGGAGAAATTCACTTAGAAATGCAGTTGTTTTCAAATGCCTAAAAATGTGCCAGAAATTGGAGCTCCAATTCTTTTGAAGGTCGAGACCTTAGTCTTTCAGATAACAATTTTGTGTAACATTTTGAGGAGGGAAACAGACTTTTCATTACTGAGTCACCTCACCAACCTAGAGCAGACATCTCCGAAACTAATAATAATTATGCCACAGTGCTGGGGCATTTTGCAAGGAAGAAAAGGCCATATAGCATTTGGGCTTCTGACGTGACCATAGACCTTGTGAGCAGCTTTTTGGTTTATTTTTCATGACTACTTGGATTAGTTAAGGCTTTTTCTGATACCTTCTGCTACCTGTGTTACAGCTTGCCAAATTAGTAAATGACTGATCAGTTGTTTTTATTCACTAATCTATTCTGCCCATTACAATATTATTCTGGAAAAAAAATTCAATTAATATCACTTGCCAGCTCTTCATAGAATCAAGTCATGAAGTCCTGATATAACTATCTTACCCAGGGGCAAAACCCATGCAAATGTTTCTTATAATGGAAAAGGTAGAAAATGGTGAAGGAGAAGAGTAGAAACAATTCACCCTGCTGTATATTTTCCATATTAACTAACATTAGAGAGATAGCAGTAGGTGTTTAAAAGCCCATCGTTTCTTCTTGTAACTGATTAATTTTGGTCTCTCTAATACAGCAGGAGTTGCATTAATTGACACTCTCACTTTTTCCCCCACTCTTATGATAGCTTGACTCCAATATAAATAGGGTGTTTCAGCATTTCATTTTTCAGTTACCTGGCCTAATAAATATTTGAAATTCTCCATGCAGAATCTGGCATCTGTCTGCTTCCCTTCATTTTAAACTGATTATTCTCTACATCAAACGGTAAGTTCTCCAACTAATAAAATGATTCCTGGAGAAGTTCAAATGGAATGTGAGTGGAACTGAAAATTTTGCCAAGGTACCCCAAGTAATCACTGATGGCTTTTCTTTTTCTGCATGGTTTTCATTCCTGGACATTACAGATAGCCAAGGTGCCATCTACTTTTCATTAAGACAATATATTCCTGAGATATGTAAAAACACTGCAACTAAAAGCTTCATTCTGTAAGGGTTGAATGTTTCAGGAGGTCTTCAAATACCACAAGATCTGTCTTCAACATCCCAGTACAAGAACCACTTTTGCAACTTCAATTTTTCCATCTCCCATGCTTCAGTGAACTGGAATTCTACTTTCACTACTGCAGCTGCCACTTGCTTTTGTATACTGAGTTGTAATCCAAATTTCATGCTGTCTTTGGTCATCCAGTTTACTTCCTACTGAAGCAGTTTCTCAGACATTCTGATAAGTAAATCAGCGTCAGCTTAAAGTTGATTGCAACATCTGCAGTCCCCCCATCCTCCCTCTCCCCATCGATGACACCATCAAGTCTGGCTCCACTGATAGTGAGCAAGAATGGCTATTGCTATCAGGAAAAAAAAGTAGGTAGATCAGCACATATCCAAATAAAAATACTGCGGTCTGTAAGATTTGGAAATGATTCATGGAGTTCATCAAAACCAATGAATTAAATATGTTAGATCAACATTGATTTATTATCTACCTACCTTACCCCTAGCTGAAATAATCAATGCAGTTATGATCCAGACTATAAAGTGTCTAAATTATATAATGTGTATTCTGTGATATCCCACTCTGGTAGTAAGCCAAATAACCACTGGCTACATTAACTCATGTGGTAATTTAGTATCTTATGTCCCATTGATTAATCTTTCATTGGCTGCATGTAGAATTTGCTGTGGTTCACTTTTTTTTTTTTTCTCTCCCTCTTAGTGAATACTTTTGTTCCTTGTGGTTTCCAGTGTGGTGTAGTAAAATAAAAATATATTAATTAATATGTTCAGGTCTTGATGGACGGGAAAGAATGTAGTTGGGTTATCATTATATGATTAAATATTAATAAATAATAATCTTTTTTGTGTCTCACACATGAAGCAGTTACTGAGGTCGCAGAGGAAGTTCAGGTGCTTTGCCTCCCTCTCTACCTATACTGTAAGTTGTGAACTTGCAAAATGCCACCACAAGGAATGTGGTGCCTCCCACACAGGGGGAACTGGCCATAAACTGCATCCTTCTCCAGGAAGAATGTAATGGGGCTTTGCCAGCTAAAGGAGCACATGCATCAGACTATATTTGCTAATTGCTGTCAATTTGGTAGCAGACTGTTGCCAGCCTTCCCTGGTAAAGAGCTGCTCTTGCTGACTGCGGTTTGCTAACTCTACCTCGTTCCCTTCATCCTGTAACCTATGGCTCCCAAAGCCTCCACGATGCCATGCTGGGAGACTTTGTAATAATTTCATTTGAGGAAATCATATTTTCAAAATGTATCTTTCTAATTGTGTTCAGAAGTACCCAAGTCTGCTTTTTGGGTTCTTTTCATCTTGAAAGCAATTAATAACACAAGCTGATAAATAACATGTTACAGTTAATATATCAAAGCATAACGTTTTGGTCTGAAACAGAATGGGTGGTTATCTGTCTGTGTCACCAGGAGCAGGTTTCCTGGTCTGGTCTGCTCTTGCCCGTTTGCTTACCCAAACTAAAGGGTATAACTTTGTAGTGAGTCTTCAAAGAGATGTTAGATTGCTTTCTCCTTTTCCCCCTCTTCATAGGGATTTGGAATGGTTCTAAAGCATCAGGAATCCTGTTGTGTTTGGGAAAGGATTCACATGCTGACCATAATCTTTATAGTGTTTCAGCTGTTATGTCAGCTGTTTTGCCAAAGTGATCAGTCTCTTTGGAAGCAGATGCCTTCCTGGAGTTAAAAAAAAAAAAAAAAAAAAAAAAAAAAAGGGTGATATTTTTTGGGTTAATCAGATCACTTATTGTTATTGGAAGCTCTGGCTAAAGATGCCTGCATTTTTCAATTTCACATAAACTCAATTCTGTCCCTTCAGACATTTCCTGAACATTGTTAGAAGAACATTACCCTGTGCATGAAAATTAGAGAACAGCAAGATTGCAAAGTAATCAGAGGGAGCGGTGCATCTGAGAGACCCGTGTTTCCCATTCGGTCTCTGCAGCCCATTAGATGTACAGCTCTAATCAGTCACATGAGAAATACTCTGAAGGCACCTGGTGATTAAAGCCACCTTCCCAAAGATAGCCTCTAAAAAAATGCACACAGCAATTAGCTTAGTAAATTGGCTCGCTTCCCAAAACGTATTAATTCCGTCTAAATTATTTAAAGAGACTTCTTTTTGGTTTATAAAGTCAAAGATTTATTGGTGATCTTATGCTCCGTGTCCTCAGACTCTGGACTAAGGGTAAAACTCAAGACATAAAGCCCGTGATGGTATGTGGACAGCTGCCATCTCCAGCTGTGTTTTTACAGATGGAGGTAATGCAGTGCCCCCACCCGCCTCTCAGCCCTGAGCAACGATAGTGACCATACCCAGATTTCTATTTCAGTCCATAATCTGTTACTTTTAAAGTGGGATAAGGAGTTTTGAAACAACTTCTTTTCTGGATACCATCTTTAATTACCATCACTAAGGAAATCTCCAATTTCAGCTTCTTCAGGCTTTTGTTAAAATGTTTTGTGCTATGGAATCGTTATAAAAATTACTGTAAGCCACCTTGGAGCCTTTAGCATGAAAAGTAGAAAGGAATATAAACAAGGAGGTTCGGTGAGAAGCACAAAGCTGATACAAGAAGTGAGAGCTTGAGAACAAGTTCCTGGGAAGCAGATGGAGCTAGTACTGTTTCTCTTCTAAAACTTCAGTTCTCAGCAGATTTCTTATGCTCTGCTAACTCCCCAGATTTGAAGGGCAGATGCTACTCGACCCTCTAGAAAACACAGCACTAGTAGTGAAGGAGCTGCCATTTTAACAGATACTACTTTTTCTCCTGACATGTATTTTGTATTTCTTAGCATCGGTTTTTTTTCTGCTGTGCTGAGGGAGCAAGCAAAATGGATTTGCTAGCCGTGTATCTTGTCTTGGACTCACACTTGTTCCTACTGTTGCCTTACACACATTTCTCTTCTATCTGATGAAAAGCGTTGTACTCATTTTTATTTCCATATTATGCTAGGAATTAAACTTTGAGAACAGCGGCTGGTTGCATTCACTAGGAACTGAATTCTTTAACTATAAAATTATGTACTACTTATTCATGAAAATGGATCAATTAAAGTCAAGGGGACTACTCACATGAGTAAATGCTAATTAACAAAACTGATGCTCTAATGAAGAGGACATGATAACATTGCAGATAGATCCTGAATATTAAACATACTTTTCTCAGAAGCAGAAGAGGTGTTTACTCTGTAAGCAGTTTATTAAATTTCTGGCTGTAAATAAATGCTTTGGGTTGGCTTTTTAATTGGTAAATGTTCTCTACTTTCAGACTCGAGTGCTGTCTTGAGAAGTTAGGATGCATACATCCTGAGCGTGCTCTTAAGTCAGTGCTGGTGGGTAGCATGGTGATGTGCAGACTGCAGATGCCATTGGTTCATCCAACTCAAGCAGCCTGCAAGGCTGCCATCATGGGCAGGTGGCTTTTCTGCAGGAAGAGTTTAAGTTATTTCTTACCCAGCTGGAGAAAAGCTGCCTTCTATTTCCCTCTGAGTAAATAAAATTTAAAAAAAGCTCAGAAAGACTAATAATGTAAAGCAGAAACATCCATTTTCACATGTAAGTCAGTGGGAGAGAGTCTTCATAGCGGTCTGGTAGCTGGGCTTTTACATTAATTTATTTTCCTATTCATGGAAATTCTACTTTCATCACCAAGTGAACTTGGTGCTAATTAATTAAATATGAACCATTGATTAATGCATGAAGAACAGTAGAAGCTGTGGCTACAGAATTGGTCTATTTTCAGAGACTTCTGCATTTTAACTAATATGTTCTTAATGCTTCACAGTTCAGGTCTAAATGAGAAGAAATAACCAGCCATTTTAGGAGAAGGGAGGGGTGATGGCAGCAATACATTGCTGTAACAGGGCTGTGTTTGGGCAAAGCATTGCCCAGATGACCACGGGGCAGCTCTCCTAAGCTCATCAGGAACTCCTAGGTGGCATTTTGACTGAAGTGGGTCTTGGATCAGTTGCATCACCGCTGATCTTCTGCTAGGTGTTTTGGAGCAGAATTGAGATGAGCAAAAGGTGGTATGATAGACAGAGCAGGAATGAGAGGCGCTGTGGAGAAGATGAATGCTAATACAGCTGTGTCACCTGCTGCTCACAGTCTGCTCTTTCCGCAACTCCTGTTGTCTGAAACTTCTTTTTATGTGCTGCCGACACCCCCTAAATCCAGGTTTGTCCTTCTGACTGAAAGCTTAGGTGAAAATACAAGCATGAAAGAAAGCTGATTGAGGTGCCTGGGCATGCCTCTGGCTTAGGAGTCTTTCACACACACCCAGCAGGAGAGCTGCAAAATATTGGATGAGGACATTCAGGCGTGATGGATCCTGAAAAGAAATCTCCTCCATCTATACTTTAAACAATAGATTTTTTTACGAAGGACGCCTAACTTTGAGGTAGTGTGGACACATACTAATAGGGCATCGTATCCATCAAAAATGTGACATACTGTTGCCAAGGAGTCACCAATAAAATGCTTCATATTGCTTCTTGCAGAAGTAGTTTGTTATATCTGACTTGTGTATGTTATCAGCATTCTGTGCAGCCTTAGCACTGTGCCATGTTTGTGAAAGTTTGGTCTTAGCATTTTCACAAGAAAAAGTCTAGTAACAATACAATATCAAGCAAAACCAAGTTACCCTATGGAATGTACATTTGGTAGTATATGCACACATCCACATTTTTACAAGCCCATTCTCATGGTGTTAAAATGAGTCCAAGGTCTCTTCCAACTCAAACCATGCCATGGTTCAGTCTTTGAAATCTTCATAAGCCTAATAGCTGAGCAAGGCTGCTTAGCTTAGAGGACACTGCGGTGCTCATTAAGACCTCAAATGAGGCTGGCTGACTGTTTCTCCGCTTGCACACATGTGAGTGGACACAGCCAGGTGGGGTCAGGACAGACAGGTTGTACTCTGACATACTAAATAGCAGTTCATTAACACAAAATGGCATTGGAAGGACTTGCAGAAAGAAGGATTTGTAAGTTAAGTTACTGGGTGAACTAAGGGCGTAGGGTCTAGCTCTTGATCTATTGAAGGCAAAGGAATCTGGAGGTTCTTATTATGCTTAAAGAGAGGAAAATTAGATCATTACTAATCAGTGCAGGCAGTGATAGTGGTGCCAGGATTTCTGATGATCATGTCCCTAATGTCTTACAGAAAAACATAGGTGTCTTTTTTCAAGGAAGTCTCAATAGCAGAACCCTTTTTTTCATAGCATTTTTTGAGATGAAAATGGGAACTTATTTCACTTTCTGGAAATGCACTGTCTAGCAGAAGTATCTTCTTCCATTTTTCATGATTTTCGCGATGACATTTATTAAAAAATAAAATAAAATATTTAAACAACACACTGAAAACATTTGTTCATGCCTACTGGCCAGATTCCAAGTGGTGTAATTAAATCTCGCAGCCTGTTACCTAAATACTTCCCACAGTTTCTACTCAGTGCTGTCTCCTTCGTTTCTGGCCTCGACTATTTTTGCCGTAGCTTTGCACTGCTGCACAGCTGCCACATTCTATCACAGGGATGGTTGCATTTCTTTGGGAAAAATGACTTTCATATATAAATAATTTTGAAAGTGCTTTGGAAACCTCCCTGGGGTGAAGAGCACCATTGAAAATTAATAAGTCTTACAAATACATTATTAATATTGATCCCATTGCTGATCACATTCAAAACCAGTGAGAGGGAGAAGGTTCATCTCACAGCGGGCGATACAGCTTGGGAGTTGGAAACCTGGGTGTGAATTGTGACTCTTGGAGATGGGATAAGTCGCATGGTTCCTCATACCTCACCTGGACTTCCTTGCTCTGTTGTTTATTTAATGTTGATTGTTGTCCTCTTCAAAGCATGCTTTTTTGAGTGGGTGCACCATTGTCTGTTTGTGCTATTGAGGTGAGAGCAATGAGGAAGGGCTGGAGAGAGCAGTCAGAAAGTCCTGACAGGTGGGCTCAGGGATACATGGCCTTTCTGTCCCTACCCTTTACAGCTGTGTATATATATATATGTATGTATGTATGTATGTATATAAATTAAAAGCAATGAAGTAATGTTTCTCTTTCACTGTTGCATGCAGGGATCCTCCAGAAGACTTTTGTTCTGTTTTGATGTTCTGTTGTGCAATGGAGGCATTGAAGCTCCATCCGCTGTCAGCTTTTTGTGCTTCCTCACGCAAGATGCCTTATCTATTCCTTTGTAACCTTGCAGAGCAATTTGTAATGCATGTGATTGTGTAGCAAATACGTGATGCTGATTCCTGTATAGTAGAACAGCTACTTATAGGTGTCCTTCCGTTTGAGTGAAGTCCTTCACTTTATGCTCAAATTAACCGATGTTCCAACTGAATTTGATGTTATCTCTCTTTTATTGATGTGAATTATTTATAGCAGAACTGTTGAATCATCAAAATACAATTCCAGAGACTATTATTTATGCTAAGATATTAATCCCATGTTCCTATTAAGATTTATCCCTCTGTTCCTCATTCCAGATTCTTGAATTAAATTTAATTATTCCATCTTTCTCTTTGCAGGCTAAGCGTAGCGAGGTTTGCATAGAACAAGTATTAAATTGTGGGTGACGGCGTAGAGGTCAACCACAAAATCTGTCCTCGCTTATCTTTAGGTGTGGGGTTGAATTTGTATCTCAACCAAAGGTAATTCATGGTCAGCTCCAGGGTTAAAGATTTATACACTGTTTTATACACAGTGTGTTTCTGCACGTGGGGACATAGCACCTGCATTCGTCTAGGTAGAGGCTGCTACATTTGTTCTCTCCAGAAGTAATGAGAAATGACTGCTAGGCTGTTGTTGTTTCCCGTGTAATCGAGTTTAGGTGCAGGTGGCAGATTTTCTCTCCAGCACACCGTGCGGTGGTTATGTTACAAGTGGCTTCTTGGAAAGACTGTTTCCTTTCTCCCTTCTATTTTTCTTTCGCTCTGCAAAATACGCCATTGGGTCTGGTGTGCAGAGACCCACGTACAGCCTGGAGGTAGCATCCACAGCCCACACTGCTGAGCGAGCGGCTGTTGGAGGCCATGCCTGGGGCAGAAACATGGGCTGAGCATGTTCTGGGAAATCCCAGCAGCCGGGAGGAGCAACGTGTGATGAATGGTTTTAAGCATCATGAGACTGTTGCGGAGGCAGGTGCCAAACTGCTTCCCTGCCTGCTAGCCCAGGTGGTTCTGGCCAAACTGGGAGGTGTAAAACTTTGCAACTGTAGTTCTTGTTTGTTTGTTGTTTTTGTTTTTTTTTTTTCCTCTGGCCTTCAGTCTGATTGAAAACTAATTATGATTTGGGTTGGAAACAACTCAAGAATTGTTTTGCAGTACACATATATTCACGTAGAAGAATCTGGGACACTTTTTGTCATTAGGTGCCTTTACGTGGTTTCTAAGGAAGCACACAGAGCAGTAGGAAGGCCCTGGGTATATAAATCCATCATCTAACTGCTGGTGTGTGATTGCCTTTCATTTGTGCAGAGAATAGAACTAGACGTGTCTTCCTGCGGGGTGGCAGGGTTAAGCAGCTTCTGATACCATTTGATGGAATAATAACACTGCCAGCCAATAAAGTGCAGCCTGCTTAAAATCACTCCAAACTATTTAAAAAGGAAGAATGTCACCCAGAAGGACCATTTCTGCATTTTTAAAGATTTCCAACAAGGTTTTTCCATGAGTGATGCGCTGAATGCAAGTCCTTGATCTTGAAATCGTTGTCTTCTGAGAGATAAATGACCGAGTTCTGCTATGTTTTTGTGTAAGCACAAGTATTTGGGAAATGGCACTGCTGGAATGTCAGATTCCTTGCACTTTAAGAACACAGAAATGTGATTATTTAAATAATTACACAGAATATGCAGCTGGACATATCCATTCCTTCTGAAGACCTTCTCTGACCATTTGAAGCTTTATGCACCATTCACATAACCATTACTGCTACCAGTGTGGGCTTCCTTAATGTGCACTTGTGGTAGTTAGCTTTGGGGTTTTGTGGAAGTTATTTTTTTTTCTTTTTTAATTGAGATCCAGGATCCAGCTTGTTTCCATTGTGGTATGCAAATAAGAATAATATTTAAAACATATAGTACTTTACATATTCAAAACACTGTGGAAACATTTGCAGTCATTCTCACAACACCCTTGTGAAGTGAGTAAATACTGTAATTATTACTTTGATGCCGTTTTGCATGGGAGATAACATATTGCAGTATTGCCAGATGCAGCCTTTTCAAAAGCAAACGTCAGACCTCCAAAACAGAGAGTGATGTGAAGGGACCCAACACAGTTAGCGTTGTTTATATTTGTATCCTCTTTTTTGAGATATGAGAGAGATGACTTTTTCAAGTTTTCTTGACAGCAAGGAATGCTGAAAAGCTCTTTGCATTTAATGAGCAATGAAATGATGTCACATGTTTCCTGAGGCTGGAGCCCCTCAAAATGCTAACAGTATTTCATAAGACTGATGTCCTGTGCTCATGAAGCTAGTAGAGATATTGCCATGGAATTCAAGAGGATTTATGCAAAACCTCGTGTCACCTGGATGGCTGATTAACTTCATGGGGTGATAGTGGTAAAAATGCCAGATTTCATAGAATTGTAACATCATTAATGTTGGAAAAGACCTCTAAAAATGTAAAGTCCAATCATCAGCCCATCACCATAATTCCTACTAATCATGACCATTAGTGCCATTTCATGATTTGCCAGAGATTAATAGAACAGTCCCACTAATACAATGTGTAATTACTGAAGAGGAATGTTTCTGGGAAAAAAATAAGAAAAGCTGCTACTCTCTGCCAAATTTCCTCATTTTTATCAAAGGAACAACAACTGCACTGTAGAAATTACTCAGATACTGAGCAAATGATGGGCATTTGACAGTGGAAGCCTTGCATTCCTATGACTGGATTCCCATTTCTACCGGGTAAAGATAAATGAAACAACAACCAGACCATTTATGCACCACTGTCAGGGAGTGACAGCAAAAGGAGACCCGACATCCTGTAATCCGTGGTGCATAGGAACGCGTTATTAGAAAGAGAGATACTTATCTGTGATGTTGCCCTCCTGTATTTATAGGGTTATGAATGCATATATCCAGTCATTGGTACTAATGAGCTTATCAAAGACTTTAAAGTGTTTTCCAAATTAACTAGACAGCTTACCAGGCTGTCCTTGAGGCAGCTTTTTTCTTTTCTTTTTTTCCTTTCCTTTTTTACTTTGTGAATGTGTGTGAAATAGATGATTATATTTCTCTCTCCAAGGGATTTACGTGATCTCCAATACTGAGCACTGATCTTCAGCACATCTCCAGGAATATAGACAGCACAGAGAGGAAATGACTGATTGGAAGAGTGGGGAATTGAGACCTATTCTGATATCCTGAATCCTAAGCAAGTATTCAGCCCAGTGCAGTCACTGCTGTCTCGTAATATTCTTGTGGCTATATTCATAGGCAGATGGGCCCTCCTTCTTGTGCAACACTCTAAAAGTTATTTAGGCTTATGAAATAGAGTAAGTATTCTGCAATTATTAAGAGTTTATCATTTACTTTTTGTAATTCCCCCATGATAGCAAAAAATCTCAGCAGCCCTACAGAACTGCAGCAATCTGAAGGATGCCACACTACTAATGTCAGCTTGAGCAGATTTAATCTTTCAGTTCTCTGATGCTGTAAATGGGAAGTGTGCGTTTTTACAGATTTAGTTCATTGCAAAGATAAGCAAACCAACAAAAACCCCTGCTTTATACCGAAAGGTCTTTCAGCTTCATCTACAGCAGAGAATGTCATTATGCCCATATCGCTGATCAGGGACTCCTCCCATCACTACACTGCATTTAAACTATATTTAAGTAACTGAGGTATTAGACAAAGGAAATCATGCGGTAACTGGATTGCCATTCTACTTTTAGCTCAGCATGCTCATTGAATAAGGGCCAGGCGTGCTTGTTTCCTGGCGTTTCCTTTATTGTAAGCAGAGCAGCAGCGAATAGCTGTGTGCAGTTGGAGGTTTCTAGCATTTCACTTCACTGAATTCTCTGTTCCCTGTTGTCTCATACAGACTGTCAACCATTTGTATTTCTGGGTTGGAACTAATCAGACCCATCTGGTCTTGCTGACAGTGCAAGCCAGGAGAATAGCTCTGTATCTTGATATAGGATTCTGGGACCGGGACACCGAGAAATTTACTGCCTCTCCTGATCCTGGTTGTTCATAAACTGAACAGTGTCATAGCACATAGCTCATTTTCTCCTTTGTGTTTTAATCAAAGAAAGCAATTATCTCTCAAAGCATAGATGTATAAATGCTAAGCAATCCACAGATTAAAGCATTTTCTTTTTTGTGTAACCTGTAAGTTGTTCTTTGCATTCGTACAGGATGGAGAACTTTGTGCTGGAATGAGTTTTTCAGCTAGAGAATACATTAGTAAGCACACAAAGAATAATGATTGTCTTTTCAGCATTTCTTAATATCAGCATGTCGATGGAGGCTGGAAGTGTGTGAGCTCCTGATGTCTGGGCTGTGCTGGAGAGAGCAACCGGGCAGCTCCTGTGATACCAAAAGAATGACAAATCAAAGGCATCGCGAGGTGCTAATGCTGCTTATTGTACGGAGCGCGCGTACCTCTGAGAGTCCGAATTACGTGTTCTTTGTACGTGAGAGGGAGAATTCAAGGCAAATCAAAATTTGTATTGATTTTGGGAGTCAGGGAGGGGTTGGGGAGGATTGTCTGAATAATTCTATTATTCACCTTTCTGTAGGAAAATTAAAGTGGAGAGTGTGAAGAGCACTACTGAGTTACGTGAGCTGCTTCATTTCAAAATGAACTCTCTTCCCAGAAAACTGTTGATATTATATGCCTAAATTCCTTATGTACTTAGTAGAGTTATCTGCATAAAATATCCTCTAAATTCAAGACTGACTTCCATCAGCCCTATAATGATATCAGGGGATGATTGTGCTCCCATTTTATTTCAGTGGGTGTACGCAAATACTCCCATTGTATCAGATTATTAAATTGCGATGGGCACATTTTGTGATTATGAGGATAGATTCCATTTCAGCAGCTCCAAACCTTGCAAGCCTGTTCAGAACAGTAAAATAAAGCTGTAAGACGAGAGACACTTTCGTCCTTTGAGTGAACCGAAACAAAATGAGGAACTGTAATTGAACTTCTGTTAGCACTTTGCAAATATAGTAACAAAGCTGTGTAACAGGGAATAGCCAGTTGCACAAAGTGGAGCACTCGAATGCTGGCTTGGGATGTTCTGTAGGGGCTAGGAGTTGTGCTTCAAAATATGGGAGCCAGGTCGCAGCTTGCAAGGTCAAGAGCTGCATTTGTTTCCCATCTCCATCTTGACTCTGCATCATCTGCTCCCTCGTGAAACTGCCATACAATCAATATCAATGTGGTTTTTGTACCAGTAAATTTAGTTTGGCATCATTGGTCCTTAACTATATTGAATAACTTGAAAAAAGGGAAAGTTAAAAGGTCCCAAATCACAGTCACAGACAGACAGCCTTATTGGCTGTGAAAGGGAGGATAAGGCTGGGGAAGAGGGAATTAAACTAAACAAAACCTCCAGCTGTCGTGCTGCTCTGTAAAACTCCAAGGCAGAAAGGGTAATTGAGGGAGAACAGTTCTGGAAATCTGGCACAGAAAGAAGAAATGAGAGCACCATCACAGCTACAAAACTACCTTACAAGGAGTGTCTCAACCTTTCTGCTCCCACCCAAAACCTGCTAGGGAACGTGTAGAATATTTGTTCATGCTGTAGGAAGGGGTGAAAAGAAGGTGTTACATGGGTAAATGAGTGCTGGTGGAAGCAGGGTGCTGAAGGAAGAACTAAGGGGTTAGAAAAAGCTTTTTGGCAAGACCATGTTGCTAAAGATTGCCTGTTGATGTGAATGCATTCCTGATTTCCTCAGTGCACACAGGAGAAGGTACTAGAAAAAACCTCCAGTGGCTTTTGAGCCTCTCACAGGGCTTTCACTCTGCTTTTTTGAGACCTGTCTCAAATAAGCTCCTGTTTGAGTCAATAGAAATTTGCTTTAGTCCTAACGCTATAAAAACCAACTAAGCACTTTGAGATTTGCCCCATCGATTCCGCCAAGTTTTGGTTGAGTGAAAACTTAATAAAGATTTTGGATTGCGAAGATAAAGAACTGACTTTTGACATCCTGGTTCAATTGCTAGCCGGTCATTTTACGGATTAGCTCCCATGGAGTTCAGCAGCATCATGTCACTGCCCAGTGGCAGTGTCAGCCGTCCAGAGTCTGCTATCGAACGAGCACTTCCCAGCTCCAGGGAAGAAGTAACTGCTGTGTCCGGGCTGGGTTTGGCGTGAGGCAGGGGTCAGGCAGCTCGGGGCAGAAAAAAGTTAAAAAGAACCCAAGCAAAGAAGAGGGATGGGGGAAGTGTTTGGTCCCTAAAGGAGAAAGGGGATCGTATGAGCCCTGGCACTTGTTCTGCACCACCGACAGCAAGAGTCAGTCTGTTCATTTCTCTGTAACCCAAGTGAAGCATTGCAGCTTCAGATGGGGTCAGGAGCCCAACAGCTTCTTGTGTACAGATGGAGGCCAGCAGAAATGACCTGAGCAGAGTCCCTGGTGGCTGAGAGTTGTGCACGGGGCAGCTGGCTGCTGTACGCCCTGCAGTGAGATAGAGCCCCTGGAAAAGCCCGGGTCAGCTCTCTCCAAACTGTGAGAGCAGCAAGGAGGCAGCCGCTCACATCCAGCTCATGTTGTAAATATCCCTCCATCCTTCAAAGGCAGAAATCTGACTGTTTTCGTATGGCTTCCAGACTTGCTGTCATTTTTACTCTTCCTTTTCTATTATTTTTCGTCATGTTTGTTTGGTTTTTGTTTTTTGTTTTTTCTTGAATCATTTCTTTCTATCCACTTGAGCACATTCTGGATGTATCCAGGAAAGGCCAGGTGCCCATCTGAGTTTTGGGGGCTAGTACTTAGCTTTCATACATGTTCTCATGTACAGAAAATACATTTGGGAAGGTGGGGAGAGCTGTAATTTTTGTGGAGACATGTTTGTATGTTTCTAAAGCAAGACGGTCTCCTATGATAAAGATTAATAAGCCAGCAAAATTTTGTTTAAAAACGTGAATTTTGGTTTTTTTGGAGGTACATAAGCACAAAATGGTCTCTTAAATATTTTAAATCAATTTTCTTTGCATTCTTAGAATTCAAAAACCACAAAATGGATTTCTTTCAAGTTACTTGTATACCAAGGTTCAGCCCAGAGGGATTTTTTTTTCCGGCTTAGAATAGGGTTTTGTAATGAAAAGCCTGACAGATCCTTTACTATACTGTCACTAGGTACAATGCTCTAATATATAGCATAAGATTAATTCGTATTTTAATAAAGTATCTTGAACAGAATAAAAGGAGCATTTAAAAACTATTAGCCCAAAGTTCTGTTAGTTTGTTTAAACCCAACACTGGGAGAATAAACCTTTATTTGTTTCAGTGATTCAGTCAAGTGAGAGTATATAAGAAAGCTGTGATATAGGGAGCTTTTGCCTTTCAAAAGGTTAAATATTTCAGTACCCTGTTCCTTTCAAAAGTTGATTCCTTTTGAAAACATTGCTCCTCTGTCAGCTTTTCAGAATAACAAAAACGTGCTGAATTTCTTTGTGGAACATATCCCTTCTCCCCAATTTCTTCCTCCAAAAAAAAAAAAAAAAAAAAATAGGGCATGGCCTTACATGTGTCTATTTAAAACCCTGTCAGTCTTTCTCTCCCTGCAACTCAGCACGTGTGAACTGAGCGTGGCCATTGAAAATGCAGCAAATGGGTTAGAAAGAGCAAGTTGTGCACCTTGCTAATGGGAGACTGGGTGACGCAGGGAAGAAGGATAGCCAGATCTGGATTAGTGAAGCCTATAAGCCTTCATTCTTTGGAGCAGTCTGTAATTAAGAGAGTAATGAGTGACATATTTCACTGTGCTCTGCTGTGACTGAGCGGGGGCCTTGGGCCATTGGCCTCATCTGATGCAGCAGTTTCTGTTGTATGGTTCTCATGGTGGACTCAATATAATGGTGTTAACATTAATATAGAGTAACTTCATATACAGTTACACCAGCTTTACCAAAAACAGGATCTAGCCCATGCTGAGTGAGACAGGAGCATGTGTGCAATGTACTGTGTGTTACATCCCCTGTGCCACAGATACATGAGGGCCAGTGGGCACTGAAGTAATTAAATGTGCACTGAATTGATCTTTGGATTTTTATGGGTGCTGTAAAAAAGAGAGCCCTTGGTTTCTGTTAGGGCAGCTGTATACCATGAATGTCTGATCCCTGTTGCACATCCGCAATGACTGTGAAAGGAGAAGCTATAATATTATGTAACCTTGTCTTGAAGGCAAATATTAGCTAATTTTACCAGATATAATCTACTCCCAAATGTCTACACTACTCACCATTGAAGCAGTGCTTTTAGAAGGTTTCTTAAAATAAGCACAAATTCTAAACTGTATGTTTAGCTCGCAGATATACTGAAGTTGGACAAAGTAATTCCCATCAGCAGTGATCAAGACTGTCCAGGTTTTGCCTTTTAATTAATTATGAAACAATCTGTTGTCAGCATTCTCAACACAGAGTGAGACTTCGCCACTCAGAGTCAATGTGGATGAATATGGGTGTACTGGGATGCTGGGAAGGAAGGCTGTAAGGAGATTCTTACTGAGCCAAACTGGAGGAGAGGGGCAGAGAGGGGAAGAAAAGGATGAGCACAAACAGAGACAGGTGGTTAATCCAAGCAGGCAGTGTGGCTGCTGAGCTCAGGGAGATCTGGAATGAGAAGGGACTAATGCAGCATCTCCCAGTGAGCAGAGTCACTCGAGGCCCCATAAATGAACTGGGCTGGGGACACAGGAACATTTGAAAAGGAAAACTGAGAGCTTCTGTCCTGAGCTGTCCTTGAGGTTCACACATTCAATGTTTCCAGTTCTTCTCTGCCATTAGGACTTATCAGCAGCAACAAAAACTTTCAGACCGGGTCATGTTTTTGTAGCTCCATCTTCATCATATCTCCTTCATCAATGTTTTCTGATAGCTAGTTCTTCCTTGAGAGTACAAAGGAATCACAGCATCACTGAGGTTGAAAAAGAGCTCTAAGATCTCCAATTCCAACCCTAGCCCACCCACTGTGCCCACTGCCCCCTCCCTCAGTGCCACATCCCTACAGCTCTGGAACACCTCCTAGGATGTGAACAGCTGACCTCCCTGGGCAGCTGTGGCACTGCATCACCACTCTTTCTGAGACAAAAATGTTCTAATGCCCAACTTGATCCTCCCCTGGTGGAACATGGGGCCATTACCTCTGCTCCTATCAGTGCAAGGATCCATTGTTGCTGATTGCTGACATGTTTGCATGTGTGTAAAACCCAGAAATGTGCTGTGTTTCACTGTGTCCCTGCAGCCTGGACATGCAGACGTGTGATGTTCATCCAACTAGCTGAAGGGATTCAGTTCCCTGAGGAGGCATGAGGGTACCCAGTGGGATTTACAAAATGCCAGAACCAGGTGGCTCCTAACACCTGTTGAAATGAGTTTGATCGAGGACATAATTCACTCATTACAAGGCACTGGGCTGAATCTTTGAGCCAGCAAAAATCTCTTGGAAAGTCTGACCAGGAAAAGTCGTCTAAATAGTGCTTGATTGCAGATAGGAAATTTGGCAGATCTGGCCTGTGCTGCTTGCACTGCGTGAAACAGATATTGCATGAGTGTGCTTTTAGATGGTATTTTTTTCCCTCAGTGACTGTAGAAGTCATCTTCATTCTGTATTTTTAATGTCACAGGGCTTGCGCCTGCTGAGAAATTAGCAGAAAGCCTAGCAGTCCATCCATCATTGTTGGTGTTTTTGTTGTGGTTTTTTTCTCATCACATTGTACATTGAAACCCATAATTAAGACTAATCTTTTAAATGCCTTTGTAGAAGAGGAACACAGCAGGCCTGGAATGGACTTTTTATTAAAATTAACAAAAGAAATGAAATTTGTACGTAGCAAGTAATTGCTGAACATAGACTTAATAATTAAAATTACTTCTGCAAGCCTGTTCTTATGGTTATTGAGTAAATAAAATTGCTATTTGCTCATAGATCGATATTGCTCTTCGCAACAGAAATTTATAACTTAAGATAAACAACTCTTCCACAGGAGGCCGTGAGACACAGTGGAATTTTTCCAGCATGGTAACAGCAACAAAAATAATTAAGAAACAGCAGCAGTTATTGAGAACTATATATTTATTGTTATATCTGCACAGTGGAAATTCTTTTCTCAAGTGGAAATTTCTGTTTACATGTGGAGGCAATGGAAGTGGTGGTGTTGCTGTGCATAGTAACCACCCTTTGGGACCTACTTACAGCCTTGTTTTAAGCACGTGCTTAACTGCTGCCCTGGACCTAACCAGTGACCTGTGCTGGATGAATTGAGCCACACGCCAGTGCATTTTGTAACCATGAAAATGGTACCATTTATGGCTATTGAGGGAGTGATGCTATAAAAAAGCATTGACTTTTGTTTTTTTTAACCTCTTCAGTTTATCATAACCAGTCTGGTTTTTCATAACGAATGAAATCACTTTTGATATTGATCATTCCGGATTGTGTTTTAATATTCTGGAAGAATTAAAAAACTGTTTTTATCCCTCTTTAGCCTGTAGCTTTGCTTAAAAATGAACTCCGGATTTTAATCTCCTTAAGAAGACAGGAATGTCCAAGAGAGGGATTGGGTGATTTCTCTCCTGGGTGGTACAAGTTGATTATCCTGCTGATTGCCATTTCTCCCTGCTAAATGGTTTTAGGGACTACCTAGGAGCTGGAATGTCCCAGATGTAGCTTCTTAGCAGATGATGAATGCCTTTTACAACATGTCCTTTGTAGGGGCTTAGACAGTCTGGAAGGATTCACAATAATACCTCAAGATTACTCTGAGCACACATACAAGATAGCAGACCAGCTTATGTTTATTCATCCTTCATGAAGCATGTGTAGCTAAGGAGAGCAAGGTTGCTTTGTGATTCGCTGGGGTCATTTAGCATCACATATGTCCATGACCTTTCAGTGTATAATGTTAAGGCCATGCTGTTTTCCTTTCCTGTGCAAAGACTACATTTTTAACTGGCACAGTCTGCTGTCATGTGTCATTCTTCCCTTTTTCCCCTTTACCATCTTTTTTTTTTTTTTTTTCCTCTGAATCCTTCAAGATTATACTCGTTTACAGTGAGCTCTATTTTTGAATGAAAAAGCCAATGTTGACAGAGGGGCAACTCAATGAGGAACGGTTATTCTAAAAAAATAATTTTAAGGTTGTGGTCATTACAGGGAAGTGACTTCAACCTCTAAAATAGGTGTAATAGAGTTGCAACCTTGAAAATTGCTTTCTTGAGCTGTGCTGCTGCAGTTTCAGCAAGGGACTTCAATCCGTGTCATGTTGTCCTTTTTGCTCAATGACATGTCTTTGGAAAATGCAGGGATCTCCAGGACATTGTGCATAACTTCTGACACATGTATTTTTGATCAGGAAAGTTGATCATGCCTTTATAGTATGATCAAATCCTCTTGACAGCCTGGTCCTGGAGCTAAGGTCTGCCACAACTCTTGTCTTGTATAGGTATGAGTCTATCCATGCTTCAGAATTTTCCTGGAACGTATGAGAAAGAGAAACAAGGAGGATATAATTGCCAATAATTGCAGTTATATTAGCTAAAATCAAGCACACTGTTAGCATCCCATCTGGATTGCGCCAGAGTGCATACTCATTTGGAGATCAAGCCTTAGGAATGATATTGGAGAGACCCAAAGGGGTAACTGCCCTCTGGCTACAGATTAGAAAAAGCTCCAGTTGTGGAGGTGTCTCACCACCACCTTCTTCTACGACATTTACAATAGGGAACCTCATGTTTGCTGGGTTAAAGTTACAGAGTTGTGTGAAGCTACAATTATTGCTTTACAAGTCTTGTCATGTCTCAAAGAGTAAATACATAAAGTAGAGCTTTATGGTTGAGCATTGCTTTTATCTTCACTGAGTGAATATCTGCCATGGAGTTCCCTTGTTCTGCAGTGTCGTCTGGGAAGCTTTTCCTTTCTTCTGTATTCTTGATATTTTTTCCTCTCTTCTAAAAAAAATCTGGGAAAAGCAAGCAAACAAAAAAGAGGCATCTCAGCCCTGACCTCCTTCGCCTACCAACACACTGAAAGGCTTTAATGAAAATAACTTTTGGCAGCTCTGTTTGAGTGACCAATGTAGAATGGAATCTGACATCGGAGCACGAACAAAATGTAAAAATGTATTCAGGACGCAATACTACAGCTGGAATAAAAGATTCAGATGCCTCTTCCTTTTGACACATTGCATTGTAAGGTCACAAACTGAGCTGAAGATGCAACTTGAGGAATGGAAATGTCCAGGTTGATGTAAACTGGTTTTAACTCCCTCAGTATTTCAAAATAAACAGCATTAACTTGGAAGAGGCACATTCTCACTTTACGTTCAGCCTCTCTACTTCCTATTTTGGGTCTTAGGGGCCTGAGCCAGCCACAAATTAGGGACTAATGGTGATATCAGCAAGGTTGCTTCATGGTGGTGATTTCTTTAAAATTAAAGGGTCTCTTGGTGAATAACCAGCAGCTATCTTCTTTTTTTTTTCTTTTCCCCAGTCTTTTCGTTATATTCATTTTAAAATTCTTCACTGAAAATTGGCATGGTAAGATCAAAATCAGCACTGAGGAAAAAATAAAAAAGCAAGTTTGTACAGTTCAGTCCCTTTTTCCTTATACCTGGTAAGAAAAGATGTCATTAGGAGGACTGGCAATTTTCACCTCAAATGAAACGTCAGATCTAATATTTCATGCGAGTATCTACATCTTTGTTAAGATCTCATTATCTCGTGAACATGTGGACCAAGTCCAAAAGAATTATATGTTTAATATTTGTCTATCAGTCTTCTGTCCTTTCTGCTTCAAACAGAGTTGAGACAGGGAGGGTTGTTAGTGCAGGGGTTACTTCATTAGTTTGATTCGGCATGTCTTGGATTCACAGTGCTTTCAAGAGACATCATGAAATAAATTCAGAACGTGTTATGAGGATGCCCACAGAGCAAATAACATGGGCAAATTACCTCACTGCTAAAGGGAAAATAAAAATTACATATCTACTGCAGACAATATGACAAAATAGAGCAGAATGCAGGGGGGATATCTCCTGTAAATACTGCACATTCATATTCATGTGTTTTACATTCAAGCAGTAGAACCCATATAAAACCGCACTTATTAAAATAAAACATTTCTAAGAAGCAAAACAAATCGCCAAGCACTGTGGAAGGAAGCTGAAACCTTTAAAGCACTGCTTCTTAAAAAAATAATCTTCTTATGTAACTTAGAGTGGCTTCTAATTATCTGCAGAGCTCCAGCAGGCGGGGTGATGGTGCACTACGCAGCACTACGTTGGTTTTAAGCGTTACACATTTGGCAGCCATTGCTTCTTAAGTAAGAAAGCGCCTTTGTGAATTTTACTACATGTAATTAATTTGGAAATTCTCCTATGTGCTGTAGTATAGCATGTATCTGTATTGGTGTTGTGTATCTGTATGTATTAGTGTTGTATGCAGCGGGTATTGGTGTGGATCCAGCGACTCCTAAAATTGTTGGTGTGAGCAATATTTACTTGTGTGTGTGTGTGTGTGTCTGCAAATCAAAAGGAAATCCTGAAATTGTTGTTTCCAGAGGTGTGGATTTGGGCATCCACAGTGTAGAGAAACTGACAAGGGGTGTGAAGATGGAGAAGTGTTAACCCATAGTGGTAGGAGTATAATATTTTATCGTGGGTCTGGCAAACTGGAAGCATAAAGAGGCTTATAGAGATGTTACTGTTGACTTCAGAAACACCAAGATTGGGTCTTTAGAAGTTTATGTGGGAATAATCTCTGCGGATAGCTCATTTACAAACATGAGTGGATCATCTAGACTCATGGGGCTTGCTTATTATTCATATATAAGTGATTAGCATTCAAGCATAGGGGAATTTATTTCTGTTACTTGATTGCCTTATAGGAACTGTTTTGGTTTTTTTTTTTTTTCCCATCCAAAATGCCCCTTTTCCACAAGTGCTGGCAAAAGTTAAGTCCATTACATCTGACAAGGATGGGATGGTGGTCAGGATGCAGTTTTTCCTTTTAGGCCAATTACCATGGTAATTTCTTCCTAAAACAGATTCTTTCCAGGAGTTTGGAATGCAAATTAGATATGGGCCATATTAATTATATATAAGTAAACATACAATTCTAGCTGAAATTGTGTTCCTCTTCCTTTGGTTGTGTTGTGATTGAAATAAACTCCAAGCCAAAGTAGGACATAATTATCTATAGCAAAGTTGCCTCCTTCTTATTGCCGACACCAAGCATTCGTATGCTAGAAAGCATTTATTTAAACATTCAATTAAAACTCAACATCATTGTACTGTAAATAATGTTGAAATCAACAGAAAATTGAAAGCGTTCAACAACATGCGAATTATAAAGGATGGTGTTTGGGGCAAAAATTTCATCTGGGACCTTGCTTTGGAAATGAGCATTTTATATATATCTTTTAAGTGACAAAGTCTCAGGAGGAAGAACGTCAGGCACCCCAAGTGCTCGGTGTTTCTAAGAAGCTCTCCAAAGACTTCATTCCTTTGAGTTCAAATGGTAGAATGCTGCAGTCATTAGCAGAGGGATTGGCTGGCTGCGAGCTAGCCTGTATACGCACACCGTAATTAGGATTTTTATTTGATCTTTTATATATTTGAGGAAAAGAATCATCTCAAAGATGTTTCACTGCTGTGACAGCCGTCGGTGGGATTTGGAGGCGTGCAGAGCAGTTCTGCAAGCGCGGACAGTGGGGCTGTGAGCAGAGTTCCTCCCCGCGTTCCTGCTGTGATCCTCCCTTCCTCCTTTCTCCCCAGGGAGCAAGACAGGCCCAGCAGTCCCTTCTGCAACACCTACCTGTGGGCATGCTGCCACCCACCTGCAGTAATCAGCTCCTGTCTGCTTTCCAGGAGGGAGTATTCCTTGGAGAGAATTGCTAAAACGACTTAATGGTTTTGCTGTTAGCACCGGGAAGGGCTGTTCCATTAAATGCAAGGCTTCTCTAGGTTTTTACTTAGCTTTCCATGTTTTGGGTTTCTATAAATGCCTTCTAATAAGCTGCCGTTCTGCTTCTTCCTTCTTTATATAAGGAGGTGAAAAAGTCAGTGTTGTCCCAGACTCAAAGTGTTTACCTGTGTCTCAGCACAGCCTCCTCGAGTGCTGAAAACTGTATATTTGCAAACCTTCACTTTGCAGGTGCAAAAAAAGAAAGAAAAAAAATCTGCTAACATTTTGACATTTTTGGAAACCCTTTAAATAGCACCACACCTCCATGTCCCAGAATTTTCCCCTGAATTAGTACAACACATGGTTTCTGCTGCTTTTTGTGCTTATTTTTGGGTTACTGCATGGTCATTCATTGATCTCAGTGCGTGTGTTAACACAGATGCAAATGTGTGCAACCTGATGCTGAAGAGCAAAAACCCATCCCTTCTACAGGATAAACTCTTCAGTTTCCTGCAGCCCTAATTTGCATTTATTACAAAGAAGAGTGGGACTTGGCACTTCTGGAAGGCAGCACACACCACCTACTTCATTTTTTGTTATAGTATGAGGGACGTGTCAGCAGAATTGTACTTCCTAGGATGAAGAAAAAACTGTGATATCCTGACACCCACACAGCAGGAGAAAAACATTAAAAAAAAAAACATTAGATCTGTAAGTTTATCATCCTTAGAAGATTACAAAGGAGATAACATCACCCTTCTTCCCACTGTATGTGGTGTTTTTGTTTTCAATGTAATTTACAGATTGATTTATATTGTACCCTACTTTGTGGCAGGGTCCCATTAATGATATCAAAATGCAACCTTCCATTTAGGACATCTATTTCTCCTCTGGTTGTATGTGGGAAGAACACGGCCTTATTTTATAAAATTCACAGACTCTATGCAGATACAACATTGTCATTCTAATGGGCATATCGTCAGTTCTGCAATGCACAGTGGAACAGGAGATATAATTTAATGTGAATTACCTACAGATTGCATCCAGTGTCAGTAAGTAGCTCTTTGCAGTACCTCTATGAATTCTGTCTTACTGACAAAGTGTACAATGTGTCTTCTCTGAAATTAAAAAAATAAAATAATTCTGACTCAGTAGAATAAAGTTAAACAGAGGAATGGCAAAATACGCTGCACGATTTATCCATCTGTCTCTATATCTATCTATCTTTCTCCCTACGTGTGTATATATACATATATATGCCTGTTTCTAATGCTAATTTGACGTGATCAGTGGACACTTGAGTATCTTTTAAAATTTGAGTGTTAATTGGGAAAGGCCCATTTGGAAAGGTGACCTTGTGCAGTCCGTCGGATGTCAGGCACACAGCGCTGGGTCTGGGCAAAACAGCTGTTTGCCTATGAATATACAGGAGCTGACTTCTCAGCAGACACGAATGCATGCATGAAAGCATCGAATCCATTAAAACTGAAACAATGGTTCCCTTAAAAGAGACAAGCTAGTCTCCTATAAAAAACATATGGTAAACTTGTAAATTTTGGGATGCGGGGTGAAAAAATGGCCTTTAATATAATCAGATTTGTCATCTTGTCCCTACTGCAGTGTGAAGGGACTACTGGAGCAGAAAGGGCTCTAGCTGTAGGTAGAGTCAGCTGCCTGGAAGCTTTGGTGCATCCTGTGTGGTCTGGGGGCACGTTGGAGTTGCTGTCCTACGAATGGGATATGTGTCAGGGGTTGGAGTTGCTGTCCTACGAATAGGATATGTGTGTGTGTGTTGTGAGTGTAGACAGCCAAATGGCAGCCGGTGCTCTGCCTGCTCTGTCCATTGCACTAACGGGAACAAGGTCAGTGCCAGTCTGCCAGGCTCTGCGTAAACATGTTATGTGAAGCCATGTAAAAGGCACAGATTGGGCAGTCTGGTTGAGAGTTCCAAAGGATGTAAAGACAGAGGTTAGCAGCCCCGAGGCATCGTGCAGCCATACTGGAGATCTCACTTCCAATGGACTGAAGCCCAAACTACAGCATGGCTACACCGCATTGCAGGAGCCATGTCCCCAGCCAGCACAGAAGCACTCAGCACTCACCTCTTCAGGCTGGGAAGCTTGCTGCTGTCCTTGCATTTCATGCTGCTGCCTTGGATGCAGTGCTCTGGTGTGTCCAGGGCTCTTTTGGATGCTGCCAAAACAGTGCTGACAAAGGCAGAGAACAAAATGGAGATTTTCAAATCATTACCCGTCAAATCTGAGACGAGTTTCATGGACCAAGGAAAAGCCTTCAGGGCTTTTTCTGAATTTCTGAGGCTAGCTGCAAATAATGACAGCGTTAAGAGCTCAAAAAAAGGTCACAATAATATTTTATAATAGCAAGTGTTAGGTAGTCTAAGTGCAAGGGTTGGAGCAGGCTCTCCCTATAAATAATATATACAAACAGAAAACTACAGGGAGACGAGAGGTCTGCGTTATTCCTGCTAACTTGCAGCAGTATCGTTTTAATGGAAAAAAAAAAAAATACACAGAGAAAAAATATGTGAAAGTACAGAAAATGTTGAATACTTTTTTCAAGCTGCTCTTGAGAAACTCGGTGTCTTTGTATAGAGATGGGAATGACAGCTCATAGTACATTAAAGTGAATAGAGTTCCCAAGTCATTCAGCAGTGGCAGAAATTCACTTAATCTCAGCTTGATAGAAGGCAATTTTTTTCTTCTTCCCACCAGAATGATTTTCTGGGTAGATGTGTGTGCTCTCACTCCCTCTTCCTTGGGTGGGTGTCTGTATGCACACAATATTTCTGACATCCCGGGTGCTAAGGAATATTTCCATTGACTTCACTCATACTGATGTTCAAATTTATGGTCTCACTTCGGTACATTTGGAGTGGTGAATCCCTGCAATAAGAATTCATAATTATTTTGAAGCCTAAGAAATAATAAGAACCCTAAAAACCCTAAAAACCTTTTACATCCAGCTCTAGGAGCAGGAAAGCCACTAAAAAGAAGTGGCGTTTGTTGTGCAGCTTCTACATGACTTTTTTTAACCACACTGGGAGATGTGGAACCTCCTGAGATGGTGCTGTAGGCAGACATGCCTCCTGCCTTCGGAATTCTGCTTAATCTTGAATATAAAATCTTTGGCTGTCCTCTTTGCCTTCGCAGAAAGCCAGCTGGAGCAAATTCAGCTCTGTTACAATAAAAATCCGCCGGCAAGGCTTCTCTCCAATAATGTTCTTGCTGCACTCTTCTAAATCAAACCTTGGCAAACTATAAAGTTGGAGAGAGGCTAAAAAAATGAGTTTAAGATGTAACTGTAGAGCAAAGGAGCTTGGGGTTTGATACTTTAAATGTACGTGGGCAGTGAGCTGACCCTATAGCTGGACCTGCACTGGGCTGCACGCTGCCGTTCCTATATGTTAGGCATCCAGGTGTGGGGTTTCACCTGCTGGACCAGCACTGGCAGCAGCAGGTTATGGGTGCTGGAGCAGGTGGGAGCACAGGGCACGCAGTGACTGACCGCAGGGATGCCCCTGCAATCCCATGCATGTTAAGCAAGTTATGCAGATAGCATCAGTGCGGCCTTTGCATTTGGAAGCAGAGGTTTTGCTCATTCCAGCTGATCTGTGGAAATAAAGCTGATAGCTGTTAGTGCACATTTGCATTTGAATAGCCACCCAGCCGGTTTGGGGGGCAGAAAGGGAAATATCCCATGTTATTAATCATGAAAGTAATTTTAGGTGGTTATTTTTAAAAACCCCAGTGTCAGTAAGTTATTTTTGAAACAAAGTGTTTCTATTTTTGTGGTTAACTGAACTGCATTCCTGTTCTGTCACACAATATTCCGTATCCCACAGGATCATTGGTCAATTCCTTTTAAACATCAGCAACCCTGCGATCCATTCCCATAGCCGAGGAATTTGGGGGAGAGCTCCATACAGAAATTCTGTGATCCAGCAATAAGAGGGTTATTTTTTGAGGTGGGTTTTTTTCCCAAATGGAAGCAGACCAGTATGTTTCTATGACCAGTGTGATTCTATGATTCTATGTTCTCAAATGGTAACTTTCTGTACATTTTTTTTTTTTTTTTTTTTTTGCCAAGATGCAGGACGGCTTGCCAGTTTTTACAGAAAGAATCAGAATTTTCACAAAGCTCCTGTAGTTCTACAAACTGTTCCTAAATGTATGGACAGTTGGCAGCCCTGCTGTGCGTACTGTGCTCTTCAATATCTGCCTTCTTCACATCTGGTTTGCTAGGGTATGAGACAGCGAGTCAAAAGTAGCTTAAGGAGGCTTAGCAGTGTCTGTAAATAAAACAGGGGGAAGAGCTTCATTTTGCCTTTCCTCCAAGATTTTTCTTTCTTTAACATGTAAGAATTTTAATGAAATTCTAAAGTCTAAGAACAGCAAGTGCAAAACAAAGAGGTCTAGCTCCTGTACTTCTCTGAATAATTCCCTTTGACGTGACATGAAGGAATGGAGGAGAGCGTACTCCAAATGCTGAAAGCAAGTCTCCATTGCCAGGAGGATCATTCTGCTGCAATTGCTTTTGCTGTTGATTAAAAAAGGTAGCGTTAGTGCTAAGATCCCTCTGTTAACAGGTGATACTTGGATGCTGTTAGAATCCTGTCTGCTTTCTTGTCATTTTCCATAGCAAAGCTACCAGTCCTGCAGCATGGCAGCTCAGAGTATCGATGTGTTTCCATATCTTTTCTTTTACCAGCAATAAAGGCTGCTGGAGCTCGTCTCCTGCACAGTGACCCCACGCAGCACCAACCAAGAGCTGCGGCTGCTCACAGTGATGCACAGCGCTGTGGTTTCTGCTGACCACATCCCATAAATTGCCCCCTCCCACCCCATCCTGCAAAGTCAAATTTAACCAGCGAAATTGAAGTGCAGTGTCTGGGGCTTAGTGAAGCAAGGCAAATCCTTCCTGGAAGCTATAGAGGTGACCTTTTCAACCACCTCCCACACCAAGCCTCCTTCTTTTGTTTTAGATGCCAAATATCAACCATGGGAAGGGTAAATGAGAGAGCTGTTATGCTTGTGCTCTACTTGTGGGTTTGTGAAAGAACGTTAAGCGAAATGAGGGATCTCTCTTGTTGGTGATTTGACATAGTTAGAGGGACATCGGTGCCATGGCAAATGACAGCATTAACTCAGCTCTCTAATTCAGGTGAACAGAGCCATTGGCCAGATTCAGTCCTTCTGTAGGCAGTGGGTGAGCAGGGTGACAGAGCTGCTGAATCAGACGATGGTTTAAGCCTCGGCTTCATTTTAATTTTACAAAATGAACCTAAGAAGTATTTTTAGGGAATGTTTAAAGTACAAAGGAAAAGTTTGTTTAAAAATAGATTTTTGACAATGTAAAATAGGTTAGTGCTTCCTTTGAGGAAAACAAACAACCCACTTAAGAATTAAAAATTTCCAAGCAAATGATTTGGAAATCCTTCCTTCCTGAAGCATGATCAAAGTAAAGCTTTGACAGGTAGCATTTATCACAGGTAGTACTTTCTGCTCAGTAAGTACTTGATGAGGCAAAAAGGAAAATTAAAATGGTGGCTGATAGTTACGTGACTAAATGTGGTACTCTGGGCACAAAAAAGGCTCCCTTTAGGGAGTTTGTGCAGAAGGAGCAACTCTGTTTTGAAACTATTGGTTTGTCATTACATAGCTGAATTTCTGATAATAAACAACAAATGGAAAAGAGTTGTGGAATGGCTCCTGCCAGCCTACCCAGCGAGATTGTTTGGCCAGTCTTGTGCATTACCAGGGCACTGGTATTTGAAATGTTCTGCATGGTGGGACTTCAGCCTTGCTTCTACAGCATCATCCCATAATCCTATGCAAAGCACTTAAGTTCTTAATTTTCTGTCTGGAAATGGACCAAGGGAAATGAGTAAGGATTAGTTAGGGTCTAAGGAGAAAGCTTCCAAAGGCGTAAAGGACAGTACAGGCATCTGATTCCTTTGAAAGCCATAGGAAGTCAAGCACCTACTACACAAATTCAGAAATGGCAGATCTTTCCTTAGGGCAAAAGCATGCATTGAAGTGTTGGGCTACATTAAGAGAAAGAAACCTCTCTACAAGGAATTCCTCCTCCTGTCTTAATATGCAGCCTTAATTTCTCTTCATTAATTTCATTCCTTCTCTCCTAGGTATAGTAGCTGACACCCTTCTCAATATTCACTTTCTTCCTTCTTTCCTTGAGGTCAGGCTTTGAACCAGCGTATTGTGCTGTAGGTGATGAAAAGATTTTTTTTTCCTCAAAAAGATTTTTAAAAGAGAAATTTTTGTTTCCATCTTCTTTTACTTGATTTAGACATCAGGACATTTCCTATTCTCAGAATAATGCTTCCTCATTTTAATTGTGTAGAAGCAGAAAAATTGACAGCGAGCAGAAAGATAAGATGATGACTGAGATACTGGCAAGAATGCAAATAAGGGACCTAGGTTGTTTTTTAATATTTCTGAATCGTCATCTTTCTTATAACATTAAACATCTTTTCAACAGGTACAGTAAGCAACAGATTTCATATTTGCTTGTGGTATAGTCAGTCTGATACTTTTTAAGTGGGTAGAAGGTGCAGAGTTAATTATGCCCCTGATGAAAAGTGTGCAGTTTCAAGAGCAGCTGAGTCAAAATTTAGTAAGTTCTGTAACTGGTTATGAAATATAGCTGCAGTGTGTGGAAGGCATCCAAATAAATCCTATTTCAACTCCACAGATCCACCACTGTAGATTTATGGGCACTTGTTTCCCTGCGTGAAGGGCAGGATCTCAGCATAAGAAGTGCTGATTCTGTTTTCTTGGTGAGAAGTGATTCTTCTCTGAATTTTACTGAGGAGCTGATGCTTAAAATAAGTGGTCTATATGGAGGAAAGATTTCTTGAACATTTTTGACAAGTCACAGCCCACCCCAAATATAGCAATACACAGCCTAACTGAGCTCCGTCCTAATGGATCCAGCATAGGAGAATTTATTTAAAGAAATGTTAATTCTCGGTCATCCTTCACAACAAATGGGCTTCAGTCAGCAGTATTCCCATCAGTGGAAGTACAGAGCTGCCTGACGCTGGGATCCCTTGGGAACCCTCAGTGCGGAAGGCACACACTCCTTGGGTACCTATGCCTACAACTGATGTTAAACATTTAAAATATTTAGGAAGGTACAACTGCAAATTGCAAATAGGAGCATTACCTATGCCGTGCTTTTAGCATTTTTGCTGGAGGTTGCAAGATTTTGCAAGGAAGGCGTTCAGACTTGCAGTTGGCTGCACTCAAATACCCCAGCTTGCGCTTGCAGTGAAAAATGAAGCCTTTGAGCCAGCTTCTTTCTTTTGCAGATGCAGACACTTAACTACAAGCCACCTGATTGTCAGCAATGGTGAGCAATCACAACTTCCATTCATCTGCTTGAGAGCTTCAGTGCTTGCTCCTGTTTGAAATAAAGCCACTTGTGCTTAGGTGCCTAACTTTCAGGATGAGTTTGAAACTGTTTTGCCTTGAGAGGGAATTAGAGTGATTTGCCTTTTTGAAGATGACTGGGCCAATTGACTTGCATCCTTGTTTTTTGCATCAGCTGTGGAGCTTGAATTGTTCCTGGAAGGCTTCACGGATGACTTCACGGGATCAACAGCCTTCAGGAGATGACACTGCTTTTCTCTCATATGCACTCTGCATTCAACCTTGGCATATATATGCTGGATAAATCCTGATTATTTTCTAGGAGAAAATGAAATGCCATCCTTGCTGTGTCTTTTTTGATCAAAATGAATAGAAAAGAGCAGTTAATGTGCACGAAGTGGACTAACTGCAGCCGGTGTGTGTGTGGATTCCTTGGTCTTGCCCATTTCCCGAGCTGCTCTGGTTGGTGTGCCATGCTTCTGCTCTCCCCATGCTGATGTTAAAGAGCACATTTCCAAAGACCACAGGTGCCAACAGCCCATCTTCTTGTAGTAACCCTGGATCACACAAATGCAGAGGCCTGTCATCCAGCTGTTGGGGTTTGTGGTTTTTACAATTGCTGCCATATCCATATTATTTAAGCATAAAAACATCCTGAATAGACATCATCTGGCACAGAAACAAACCCAGTACTAAGTGACAAATGTCTGCAGAGTTTTGGCTTTCTGAAGGTGTGGGATTTCCAGATTTCTGTCATCTGCATTTCATCTTCAGCCCATTGTGAGCTAGGAACCACTTCAGGGAAAAGCTCACACTCCTTTGTGTCTGCTAGTAAACACAGATTAGTCACCTCCTCCCGCACTCACAAACCCTTCTTTATCCACTTCAGTTATCTGTTCATCAGAGGAAAAATCTTCAGGCTTTCTTCAACAAGGTTCCTGTTTATGACATAAATCATCAATAACCTGGCTCACAAACCCTTCTGCTGCTTTAAGCCCTAAGAGATAAGAGTGTCTTTGTGCCAGAAGGTGCTTACACAGAGGTCTGCATTTGGATGGCTTTGGGTTTTCTTCTTCCCCATCTCCAGATGCTGGGGCTGCAGACAACCCTGCTAATTGGAAACATTAGGTGCAGGAACTCAAGTGGAGTGTAGACCATCTAAATCCAGGCTCAAGTGCTTTCATTTTGCATATTTTCAGATTTGCAGTGGAAAAGTAAATGAATGGTAACACGAGTAAAATAGCACAATTGCTTTTTAATTACTTGTATAAATGGGAAACAATTATCATGAGAGTAAACAGGAGCCTGAGCAAACGCTTTAAGAAGTCACAAAAATCTTGTGTTCTGTCAGTGTTTTTCCCAGAACGCTCCTGTTTGCTTTGAGACACACAAATGCAGCGAGAAATGTAGATCTGTGGAGGCCTTGCTGTAACGTATTGCAGTGGGATTTCCAGTGTCTGAGATCTCTGCAATGAGCAGGCCATTCAGCTTTCCAAGCTGGAGAGATGGAGACACACTTGGCATTGTTCAGTGCCTTGTATGTTGCCTGTTGGAATTTCTGCCTTTGCTGAATGTTTTCTTCTCGAGCCATAGAAGGCAGATTGGTGTCTGCCTTTTCTACTTCCAGCTCAAGACTCAACATTCAGAAAAATTAAAACTCCTCAGTATTTTTGTGCCATTCATTGTGCCCTTTGTAGCCATTGGAACATACTTTCTTTAGGCTGGCGTACTTCCCTAGTCCAACTCTTACAGCCCCATGCAAGTAACCTGTATATAAATTAGCTTAATAACAGTACTGAGGTCAGAATTCCCACTGATAGCCAGTGCTGATATGTGCAAAGATGTGGAAATAATCTGAACATGGTTTAGAAACTACACTGATGCCTAAGTACCCGTCTGTTGAAGGCTGTCAAAGGACGTGACCTCAGATTTGCTGAGAGTAAGGAAGATTCTCACTTCCTTGAGCAGACTCTGTACCGAGCTGTAGACTTTTTGGTGCTTTTTGCACTAGCTAGACCAACAGCACAAAGGGACAGAAGAAAGTGTAAAAAGCAAGTATTAGAACAGAAGGGAATGAAATACAGCTAAGGAAAATTGATTTTGTTTCATCTAATACTTTTTGAAGTTATGAAGAAGTAGTACTTATCTTATAAACACTTATTTTCTGCATGGATTTCAGAGCTATAAAAATACACATTCTCCTTTGTCAACATTTTTTTCCTAAAAGGATTCCGTTTAGATAGCTGGACATGCACTAATCCCTCTTTTATTCTACAAAAGACAGAACGGAAATAAAAAGAGAAAACAAAATTGTTTGAGTCCTCATGAACTCAAACAATTTGCTTAAATGCATTTTCTGCCAAATTTACATACTAAGCTGGGAAGCTCTCAGGATGATTCATAGGACTTCACAGGCCCAAGCATTCAAGGGGTTCAAAGGACAAGAAATTGGAAAAATTGCGTATAGGTTCTGTTTTTGGAATAAGTCTATATATTTTAACTTGGGTAGACCTTTGTGCAAAGCTTTCTGCCTGTCCCTCTCAAGCTGGTGTTTACCATATGCTGTAGCAAAAACTTCATTGCCACAAGATGTCACTGACACGAAGAATTTACTGAGGATCTTCAGAGGGAAATATGGCATTGAAATGACTGAGTGGCAATCAGCTTTGAAGTACCATCCTTGATAAACAGAATGCAGCTTGGGACTGAACTGGTACACAGTGCTTGGAGTTTGAATGCATTCCTGTTTCTCCACTGCCTTCCTCCTCATCATCCTCCAGTCCCAGTTCCGTGCAGTGTGTTGGAAGAGGCAGATCCTGGGTTGGATCTTGGGCCATAATTCCCAGCATTCCATTTCTGGTATAGTCAGCAATGGGTGTTTGCCAGATCTTTGGTCTGTTAGGTGGGGATGACAATAATTACTTGTTACACAGGGATGTTGAAATGCTTAATTGCCTGAAACTGTAGTCTTGAGATGAAAATGCTTGAAAACAAAAGCATTATTGGGATTCTGTATTGCTGTTAAGGCAGCAACTTTCAACATCATTAATATATCCACAGCACTGTGGGAAGAAATTCATATGAAACACAATGGAATTGACAAATAATACCACACACTTTAAAACAGTGAATCTGTGCTATATTCACTGCTTCGTTGGTGGTTAGTCATAATGAAAAGCAAGGTAGGGGAGTATCCAAAATGGCACAGCACTTGGAATTTAAAGAGGGACAAATACCATGGATTTATGTGCAGTTTGCCACACTGCCTTCTGTCTGAACTTAGAGTTGCTGGGATGGGTTAGGAGACACCTTGCCATGATAAGGTACCAACCCTCAGCCCCACATCTCCAACCCACTGCTGAGGAGTGGGTCAGTGTCATTAGGGTGGGAGAGAAATGGTTCCCCAGTGCCATAGGGCAGCTTGCTGGCAGAGCCAAGATGATCCTTGATGCCCAGTGGGCCCAATCCTGCTGCCTGTGTATGTGCTGACTTCCCCATGGGCAGGATGAAAATACTGAATAATAAATGGTGAGATTTTTGTATATTTTCTCACTTAACAGTGTAAGATGTGGAAGGATGCTATCCTTTATCAGTAGGTGTGTACTGAGTTGGAAATTGGCACGACCAATACACATTTTATAATATATATGCACTTATTTCTTAGCGTGAGTGTGCTGAAATTCAATATTCCCACTGAACCAAGGACAGACCAAGCCTTAAGCAGGAGCTAAATTGGAGATACTCACTGCTGTGGGGGAAATTTTGGAATTTCACACGGAAAAAAAAAAAAAAAAGAAAGAAAGGAAAGGAAATTGCTCATGAGATTGTACATCTGAAAAACTTCAACTAAAAGTTACTTAATAACCCTTCTAAAATGTTTTGTTTCTAAAATCAAAAGACTTCATAGCAAACTTCATCACTGGACTGGCATAGTTCAGGGTATTTTAGAATTTTTCAAGCCAGCTTTACCTGTTGCAGTAGTGCGAATACTTCCTTGGGGAAATAAATGTAGCTGACTGTCCTATATAGCATGTCGGGATGCCAGCCATTGGGAGATTAATAAGAAACTGCACACGGCACTTCCATCAAGCTATAACTTTTTGATTGAAATTTGTAATGTGTCAGAAGAGAACCTTCTCTGTGAGTTAAATTTCACAGAGGAAACTCTAACACTTCCAAATGTGTCTACTAAGTCAAGTCGTAGTGAATCAACAACAGAAGCCAGTATCTAGCACAGCTTCATGAAACATTCCCCAGCATCCCCGAATCGCGCCGACGTCCCTGCCTCCAGGGCTCTCCCTTTGGAAGGCACTGCCAGGAGCCTGTCACAGCTTTCTGGAGTGTTTCTCCTCCTGTCGTCATGCTGTCGCTGATCCATAGCTCCAGGAATAGAGATGTTCCTCTGGAGGTGAGCCTTCGCTCTGGGTTTATCCAGATGTGCAATGGGTCAGGGAGAGATGTTTGAAATCTCATCTGAGATGAAGTCGCATCCCCTCGTGATTTCCAGCTGGACCTGTTGAGGAATGTCCTTAATTCCCATAATAGTGTACCTGTTTCATGGTTCTTTAAAGGAAGAAGTCTCAAGTGGCCAAACACATAAGCAACTTTCCCCTAAACACTTCAGTTCTGCTCCACCGAAAATGGCTTTGGTGCTGATAAGTGAAGCTGTGTGCATTGACATGGCAGAGAGTTGCTTGTTCTGCGTGGCACAGTTAAATTGTCTCAAGCATGTTAGACCCAGCAGACACACACACACTGTATAGGTACCTCCCTAAAGAACCATCAAATGGTTTATCCTTTAGGGATGAGATCTGCCTCACAGCCTCCCTCCCATTTTAGCCTGCAGTTTGGGTAGAACCAGAACTAGATGCCACGGGCAAAGCATTCTCTGCTGAGCTTATTTACTTCAGCTCTGCCTTTTGTTAAGGCATGTGTGCAAATCTGCAGGTAGAAATCCCTGCCCAGCTGTGCATCAGTAGGCTGCAATCATTTCGGGAGTCTCTTTGTGTGATGGGCACCTGATGCACAGAGCAGTCGTTCTGGCACGCTCTGGGTCTGCGTGAGCATCTGTCATTGAACGTGTTCATCAGTCAAGGTCTTGTTTGGATGCTTGACCTTTATAAGATGGAGTGTTTGAAGATGTAATATGGAGGTCTAAGCCTTCAATAGGCTTTACTTAAAAGGCATTTTATACATTTCCTTATTACTTTCTCACAGGCTATGTCAAGCCTTATTTGTCAAAATCTCCAACTCCAGACATTTTGTAGAATTAATGAATCAGAGGCAGATGAACTGCAGACTCTTGCTCTTTGCTTCCCGTCTGCACCCATGGTCAGTCTGGGCTTCTTGCCTGCTGGGGCATGGCAGAAAGTAGAAGTATTGTCACATGGGTGATAATTAGACGTTGACTTAGCAGTTGTTTTCTGTCATTTAAAGCATTCTTTCTAACTGGTGTGCTCAGTTTGTGTTCCAGCTGCTTCCTTCTCTGTGAGTCCAGCCAGGTGCTGAGCATTGAGAATCTCCTTCCTGAGCAGTGTCACTGAGCAGGCACCGGGCTTCAGACCTCATATCCATCCTTCTGAAGCTAGTGGTGAGCAATGGATCTGGGAGCATCTCTGGATCATTTTCAAGTTCCCTTCAGGAGAATTCTTGAGGCAGGCCTGTTGCTGACATGCATATTTCCACATTAGTAACCTAGTGATTATTCTTGCCATTTGGTTTTAGAACCCAGGAGTTCTTAAGAGGAGGTAGGAACTAACACAGTCATACAGCAAAGACTTGGAAATTGTTCTTGTCAGAGGACCTGCAGCTTGTTCCCCAAATCCTCTGTGTGCCGGAGGGCATGGTGCACAGGCACCGCCAGAAGTTCTCCTCCGCCAGGTTCTGCTGAAGCAGATGGGCTCTGAAGGATATATATGTTAAGATATTGGCAGGGAGAGCTTAATGCAAAACTGTTAGAGTCTGGGGCTGGATGGTGTTATTGAGAGATGTACATGGTTTAGGATTTTATATGCATCTGAAATCACAGGCTGCACATTTTTAAAGGCTAATAAATATGAACGGATTATAAACCAACGCTTACTTTAACATGGGAAAATAAAGTATGGACATTAGTGAGAGTGGGGTGGTGAGCCCTGGCTTGCTTCACACCCATGAATGGAGACTAAGGAACATTTCTGGGTAAGCTTTTGGATTCATTCAGATGAAAACATGAATGAATCAGGGAACAACTTCCTGCATCTGCCCTGCAGGACCCTGGGCAGCCATGGGTTGCTGCAGCCACTTTCCTACCAACTTGGTGTGATGAGGTCTGGGGCTTCATCAGGCAGTGCTGCAGCTGATCATGGTACATTGATGTCTTCTTCAGGTGTGTTGCCTGGTCTCTGGCTTTGTCAGAGATTAATCTGCATTTCTGCCTAGTGGAGGACTCACTGCAGACTACAAAGACTAATAAGGCTGAAATAAATAGTATTTGGTTATTTTGTTGTGTGTATCACTCATAAAGAGAACAGTCGGTCTCCTTGGTATTTTGTTTTATTCTCTGGCTTTTTGTTCCTACCGGAACAATACTGGAAGACTCCATCCAAAACGTGGGTTTGACTTCATTATAAAATGCAGCATTTTAACTATTAGCTAAGTATTTACTGTGTTCTTTTATGTAGCCAAGTTCTCTCGTATGAATGCTAATGGAAGTGTTAAACGGTATCACAATAAAAACAAATTGGAGAGCCATGCTCAGAAGTGATTGATAGTCCTTTGTCAGTATGAATTTCATATCATGCATTTTCTGCTGAGGGATTTTTAGGTGGAGGGCAGGCTAAAAATATATTATTCTGTTTCATTTTATTGTTTTCTTGTTGCTGTAGCAAATGCCTAAACCTACTGTCTGTTTCTGCTGTAGTCAATTGCAGAGAGGGAAAAATAAATAGCGAATCTTTAAAAAAAACAATCTTTTATTAATAGGAGGGGGATTAAAAACAAGCAAAAATCCATATATTCATTAAATGTTTCATGAAGTGTTCTTGTTTTGTGGAACCATTTTTAAAGTGTTTGACAAAGAAGCAGGTTCTTGCAGACTGCGGTATCCCTACTGAACACCGAGATGTTCTGGCAGTAGGATGAGAAGCGGTGGACACAAACACCCCACTGCACTGATGTCTTTAGGCTATTTGAAAGTGTTCTTTTAAAATTTAACAGAGGTGAGCCAATGGGAGGAGGAGTTCTGTGTGCTGTCAGCCTGTTCCATGGGCTGTGCAAGAAAGAAAGCCCTTCCCATGGGCACCCAGTGGGCACCCAGCGCCTTGCGGCAGTGGCTGTGCCATGCTGGCACCACAGAACCAGATGGGGAAGGAGGGCTTCCATAAGAGAAACCTAAAGTGAGCTGAAATAGCTTTGCAGACGGCTTCTTGAGGGCTGCCTTTGTTGGCAGGGGAATGCAGTGGGAATATCCATCCTGCGCCAAGCAGAGCGCGTTCACTTAAGAAATTCACCACCCAACTCCTCCATACTTTAAAGGAAAGATTAATGAGCACTTTATCCAGCGCATATGAGCTGCCTATCAAGAATATTTTCAACAGTGCACCAGTGATACACCGCAGATAGTGCTGACAGAAGCTAAAGTGAAATGTCATACTTTCAGATCTGACGCTGTGTGCAGTTGGAAGAGGGCCTGTGCTGCCTTCAGAGACTGACAGCTAAATCCTTCATTCCTTCAGCTCCCAACATATGGCATGAAGTAGGGTGTGAAAGATAAATTTCTTTGGATAGGTGCAGAAAATATGTGCAACATTTTTACTGGTTGGCTGCATAGGAAGATCAAAACAGACATGTTTTCTGAGAGCAGAAATTGAAGGCTTTGAAATCCTACAACCAGATTGCCCTTATTAATGATGTACAGCGGGCACATACCAGAGTAATTAATGGATTTCTGTAAGCCTAGCAATGACCACTTGAGGGAAAATGGATCAGTGGGGCTCAAAAGTTCCCTTTGCCTCGTTCCATGGCTGTTGTTGCAATAAATAGTTGGAGGGGGGTTCCATCAATGACTCAGTGTTTCTTTACATTACCTGAAGGTGCACGCACTGATCTGTCTGCATAAGCACACAGCACAGCTATACAGCTCTGTGTACATGTAGCACATCCTCCTGGATTATGGCAGGGTGCTGCAATGGGCCTGGCTGGGAAGGCAGTCAGACCCAATCATGTATTGGCCTTATAGAACCCAGCCAACAAATTGGCATCTGCCTCGAATTTTGTCACTTAAAGATTTCATCTTTGCAGCTGAAGTGAAGAGCCTCGTACAGGTGGGCGTTTTAGCCAGACAGGAGATAAAATGTTAGTCCTGATTAACTCAAAGTAAACAGACATTCTCTGATGCCAATATTACTGGAACCTGTTTTTTTAACTGTATATATTAGGATCAGTAAAATGTATTTTCTTGGGAGACCTGAGCTCTTGTGGGTTTAAAGAAGCATCCAGGCAGACACGGAAACCCACACAGAGATCTGTGATACATAGAGAACATGGAATTGAAGAATGAAAAGACATTTATGTTTATTTTGTATAAGAATTTAAAAAAAATGATACCCATCAAAAAATTATACCCATCAAATATGTCACTTTTTTCTTTTCTTTTTTCTTTTCTTTTTCTTTTCTTTTTTCTTTTTTCTCTTTTCTTTTTTCCCTTTCCTTTCCTCTTTTCGTTTCCCTTTCCTTTCCTCTTTCCTTTTCCCTTTCCTCTTTCCTCTTTCCTTTTCCTTTTCCCTTTCCTCTTTCCCTTTCCTCTTTCCTTTTCCCTTTCCTTTCCTTTCCTTTCCTTTCCTTTCCTTTCCTTTCCTTTCCTTTCCTTTCCTTTCCTTTCCTTTCCTTTCCTTTCCTTTCCTTTCCTTTCCTTTCCTTTCCTTTCCTTTCCTTTCCTTTCCTTTCCTTTCCTTTCCTTTCCTTTCCTTTCCTTTCCTTTCCTTTCCTTTCCTCTCCTTTCCTCTCCTTTCCTCTCCTTTCCTCTCCTTTCCTCTCCTTTCCTCTCCTTTCCTCTCCTTTCCTCTCCTTTCTTTTCCTCTCCTTTCCTCTCCTTTCCTTTCCTCTCCTTTCCTCTCCTCTCCTTTCCTCTCCTCTCCTCTCCTCTCCTCTCCTCTCCTCTCCTCTCCTCTCCTCTCCTCTCCTCTCCTCTCCTCTCCTCTCCTCTCCTCTCCTCTCCTCTCCTCTCCTCTCCTCTCCTCTCCTCTCCTCTCCTCTCCTCTCCTCTCCTCTCCTCTCCTCTCCTCTCCTCTCCTCTCCTCTCCTCTCCTCTCCTCTCCTCTCCTTTCTGTTTTTAGCTTGTGTAAGTAAGAAATTTTTATGGAACTGGGGCTAGAAGATTTCAGATTTCACAATGAAAATGATTATATTTATACCTCTGTCTCACAAACGGTGTTCTCTGTTGTAACAGTGACGAAATCTGACATCCCAGCTCCATAGCACATAATGCAGTGGAAACAAACCCAGCCTCCAAAGCGAGACTCTGCATGGGGAGCACTGGGACTGGGAGGAGGTGTGAGGTTAACTTGGATTCATTGGAACTTCAGCTTTATTCTCCTTTTCTCCCAGACTTATACCATTCCAGCAGTCAAAATGAGAATTTGAATGCTGCATCTTCCCACAAACTGTTTATATTGTAAAATGGTCTTCAGATTTATTACGTTAGCATCTCTGCAGGATGAAACTTACCTTAGAGACTAATAATAAGGGCAATCATTTATATGCAGAGGTGCTTTCTAACACATAATTCTAAAGCACTGCACAATTGCATTTCACCTTGGTCCTGTAGAACCGCTTGTACAAAAAGATAGACTGTCTGAATTGCCAGCTTTAAGGACAAATATGTTCCTTGCTCTCCTTCCCTCCATAGCAGTCACTCTTCCTTGGTCTGTGCCTCTTACAGATCCCTGCAGGGATGGCTGGAGGCCTGGGTCTATGGGAACTCTGCTTCTGGAAGGAAATAGGAAAGGAGATGGTTCAGTTTACTGGAATGTGAATTGGAAATAATGCCAGTCAAAGCACTGAATGTTCTATTATTTAAAACAAGGCTGAAATAAGATTCCAGCTGCATTTATTCCAGCCTTGGCTATTTGCTATAGTAACCAAGGGAGCAAACACCTTTGGGTGTATTCTTCTTTTCATTTCCCCTTTCTGATTACAAAGCATCTCATTTATGCATAGCTTATTCATATTATTTCTCTGCTTAGCACTCTATGAGCAAATGAAACAGCCCTCCAAGTTGCCAGTCAGCTCCAGCTGAGCTGGAAATGTGCCCACCAGAGCCAGCTGAGGTTCCACATTGGCCGTCCCCACCAGTGGGAACTGACACAGCACCAACTTCCATCCCAGCTGATCCATGCTGTCTCTCATGGGTGGATGATGTAGGAAACTACTTTCTCTCAGTATCATGTTTTGCAATCCAATCCTAATGTTTAATTTAACATATTGGGAACACAGAGGAAGAAGGTGTAAGTCACACCACAACACTTCTGCATTCAGTTCTCTTTTACAATATGAGCCCTTCCCACCCTTCACCCTGCATCCCGTCTGTTTAGGAATGATATGATGTGTAGCTTTGCCTTTTTTGGTGGGGAAAAAAAATGAGACAGAGACAATGTCATAATGTGTCTTACAGAGCTTTTAATGATGTGGGCAAATATCAAGTCACACGTGTGGTGAAGTCTGTCGATGGTAGGAGAATGGGAACTGTTAAACTTCTCCAGGTGTCCATGGAGCAGCACCTGCTTATCCTCATTCTCCTGGTCATGGGACACTCCCTTTTAAATCTAGATGCAAGTATAAAACTAGTGCAGATTTAATGAAAGAGTTTTACTGACAGCAAAGGAGAGACCTGCCTGAAAATCCTCCCCACTGGCACTGGAGGGGACGCATGCGGTGATTACAGGCTGCCCTCTTCCCCTCTCTTCCTCCAAGTACTTTGATATTCTGATCTCTAGGCAGGCTGGATGCTGAGCTGTGGCAGAAGCTGTGCAAGATGTAAAAGGACGGTAAGCAAAGAGAATCATGCAGCTCATTGATTTCTGCAGTTTGAGCATTTGCCAGTGTACAGCAGCAAGAAGTTAGTAGCACACACTGTTTTCATTCTTTCTAAAAAAAAAATGGAGCTTTTCAGTGTCAACCACACAAACAGAGAAAAAAAAAATCCACAGAAGAGGTTAGTAAGCGAGATGAGAAAGCTGAGGAAGTCATTACTCTTGTCCATAGTGTTCATCATACCGTAGGCATTAGTATATGTAATTCAGAAATTACAGCCCATTGATTCATGTGTAGATGCCAGCTGATGGCACTAGGCTGTTTGTTTTTCTTTGAGGTACTGAGTCATGGTGTCCTGCACACGTGATCCGTGTGCTTTGGATACCAGTGCTGGTGCTGGTAGCTGGCTCCAGGTTCCACCCAAAGCACGTTTCTAATGTGAACATTTCTTAGAAGGACAGCAATAGTCTAGGAAAATGAAATAGTACCTAGACCACAGTGTTAAGTTAGTGTCTGTACTATAGAAACATCCTTTGTCATGTATCTGGACAGGCTGTGCATAATGTTATTGTTCTAGAGAAGTATCACAGAATCATAGAATGGCTGAGGTTGAAAGCAGAGCTATTGTTGGGAGGGAGAAGGGCAAATTGTTGTCAGAGAAGAGAATCAATTTTGCTAATTGAGCAGGTTGCTCATTGGACCATCTCCATGTTGCAGAGATTGGTGGATACTCCAATTTTTCAAAAAGAACTCATGGAGCACAGGTTAACATCATCAGTTTGGCTTGTTGGATGTTCAGATGCTCGAAGTATTTGTCTTACTGGATCCTGAATTTGAAGAGGCCAAAGTGCTTGTCTAAAAGAGGTTCACTTATGCGCTTGCAAGGTTGTTACCCTGCATACGGAATGAGATAAGCAGCTTTTTATTCACTTTTCTTACTCAGCTGTAACTTTAAGGACTAATGTAACAAATAATTAAAGCTAGAAATTTCAGAGAATGCTAAGCCAATTAGACTCAAAATACAATGGAAAGTCAAGGTGAGTTAGGCTTCTAATTCCCTTAGGGTTGAATATACAGTGAATTCTAGGAGATTATGTTAAGCTTATTCATGCAATATGAATCGTGTTTTATAAAAGTTTATCTTCTATAACTATCAGTTTACTTCAAACTGGCAGTGTTAATTCTTTTCAAAGAAATGGGCAAAGACGAGGAAGTAGAAACGCAGCCAGAATTGGGATTTTAGAAAAATTAGAGCTTGGGGGTTACTGCTGAATCAAAGAATCAAAGAAAGAGCAAAAGTCTTGTCATTAATGCCATCCAGTTACTGCAGTCCTTATGTTGTCTTCTGAGTCACAGATAATGCCACCAAACCACAGGTGAGGCATAAAATTTCTTAAAACACCTACCAGTTTTGGAGCCTAAGACACCAGATGCTTGATACAATGCAGGAGCAAACTTCTGTGTGCCCCAAAGAGAGCTCCCCTGAAAGCTGACATGCTTAGTCAATTCTATGAAGGCAAGACCCTTGAATTTATTGTAGCCCACTTGCATAGAAACTTTACAACCACATTCTTTACTGTGTTTCTGAACTGCAAGGACCTATTGTTAATCTGAAATCTGAAAACATCACATTGTATTTTCTCATGGCATGGAGAGCTGCATTTGAACATAATCACTTCTTATGTCAAAGCTTTAATTATATGATTTATGCTTCTAAAATGCAACACAGAAATACCAAAAATAATAACAAAAAAAGTTAGTTCTAAGATTACCTCAACTAGCAAATAAATTAGTGTACTCATTTCTCATGTCTGGGAAATATTTTGCACAGCATAGTAAACACTGAAGGATGTCATCTATAGTTCCATTCCTAAAATGGCTACTGTATGTATGTGTTTAAACTGTGAAGGCTGTGTCTTCAGTCTTAAAATAAGTGTAATTTTGCATTTGCTGAAAATGCTAATGTATTTATTCAAGCACGTGAGTGTAGACATGGACTGTGTGTGAGAAACAGAAAGTCTTGCCTCATTTTTAGCCTTGGGTGTATGCTCAGTATTCATGAAATTTTACTGTGCATCTGTTTTGCAAAGGAAAGCACCGGTGGGTTCAATTCGTCTCTGATAGAAAAGCACATAAATAGCAGAGCATAGGATATCATTGTAGTGAAGCACCCTGTGGTCTCTGTGTTATTTGGGCAGCATGTATGTGTGCACATGGCCAAATGACTTTCCTTTTAAAATCTTAAAAGCTGTCCATTTAAAAAAAAAAAAAAAATTAAAGGATAAGGGATTTGGGAGAAAATGAGGACACTTCCCAAAGTTCTTGTGGCTAGAAATGACCTGGTTTGGTTTTGTGGTGTCAGAGAGTGCTGCAGGCACAGAGCATAGCCAAACCCGTAAGGGCTTCATGCAAAACGTGGTCCTTTTCACCTGGATAAAAGTGCAGGATTAAGGGATTTTGTTTGCTTCTCCGTAAGGAGAAAAGTAAAGATGAGAACTTAATGAAGCTGAATGTAAATGGTAATAGAGGTGTAGGCACCACGATCCCTACCCTGAATTTTCTAGCTAAATGGCTTTATCGAGTGCTTATGACTAATTCCATTTCTGTATTTTACTGTTCAACTTCGTAGAGATTCAGATTTTGCAGTTAATTATTCCAGTGTACATGAAACTCTTGCAGCAAATGGATTTGTGCTGTTGAAATTAAAGAGGGAAGCAAAACAACTGTTGGTAATTAGACACATTTCATGTATCTGCGTACGCATCTTAAAACAACAAAAACTGTCTATGTTTGCACTGGAGCTTCGGATTTGATAGTGTTCAGTAAACCTAATTATAGGCTATGGGAGTTTGCAAAAGTCCCTGAATGTTTATGTACAGTTTACCACTTTTCCCCAAAGTACTTTGATGGATTTGGCAATTAATCTTCAGTTCCATTTGATTGGAATTTAGAATTCTTGGGTTACATCTGTCGCCGGTGGCGTGGAGCACGTTTGTCCTACGGCAGTTAACATGGGGTGTCCTTTGTATACTCTTGTATACATGGCTTTTCTTACATAGAAATATTTCTCATCTAAGTTTCAAATGAGAATACAATCAAAGAAACAGAGCTTTCTTAAGTCCCGGAAGACTCTGAGTACTACAGGCATTGTCGAGGTGCTGAAGATAACAGGAGAACAAAGAAATCCAATTAAAACAACATCTCTTTTCAACGTCCTTTCTAGCTGTTTGCTGTGAAATACACGATCCTGTTAATTTTCTACGACATCACAAGGACCCATAAAATCTGAGCTGCTTCAGTTAGTTCTGAAATGTCCTTTTGTAGAGAAGAAATTTTTTCTAGATGAAGCCCCAGAGAAGTCTTCCCAGATTTTTCCAATGACAGTATTTACAGTTCCACACTCTTTTGTCTTTCTGTTGGCTGTTACTGGCCTCTGTTTTTAAAGCCACTTCTGGGAGCAAGATTCAAGAACGTGCTCTGCAGCAAATCAGCTTTGAAAGTGCTGTGATTCCTCACCTGCCAGTCCCGAGATGCAGGATGTGATCCTGCCCAGAGGCAGGGCTCAGTACAGGAGCTGGACTTCCCTCTGTCTTGGTTTGTTACAGTTAAAGTGTAATTTCATAGAATCGTAAAATAACAGCCTGGAGAAGAGAAGGCTGCAAGGAGACCTCACTGCAGCCTTCTGGTGTTTAAAAGGAAATTATAAACAGGAGGGGAATCAGCTCTTTACAAGGGTAGACAGTGATAGGACAAGGGGGAATGGTTTTAAGCTCAAGGAGGGAAGGTTTAGATTGGATGTTAGGGAAGTTCTTTACAGAGAGAGTGGTGAGGTGCTGGAACAGGCTGCCCAGAGAGGCTGTGGATGTTCCATCCCTGGAGGTGTTCAAGACTGGGTTAGATGGGGTCCTGGGCAACCTGGTTTAGTGCCAGATCTGGATGTTGGTGGCCCTGGCTGTGGCAGGGGGGTCGGAACCTGATGATCCTTGGGGTCCTTTCCAACACAAGCCATTCTATGATTCTGTGATATTTTGAGTTGGAAGGGGCCCATATGGATAATAGAGTCCAACTCCTGGCTCCACACAGAACCACCCAGAAATCAAACCCTACATCTGAAAGTGTTGTCCAAACACTGCTTGAACTTTCAAGATTTCAGCTAGATAAAGTCCCCCATGAGTCCCTGCTTGGAGTTGCACAAGCTCGGTTGGGCCAAGTGCCACCAAGCCCTGGAGACAAACCATCCAAAGTCTGCATCCCCGTCTGCATCCCCACACACAGCAGCATCAGGATTTCCTCTCCAGGATTGTTTCTGCAGCTGATTTTGGTGCAGGATGCCTGTCCCACCAGCTTCTGACTGCAGCTGTGTCCCATCACCTGGGACACCTGCAGCCATGGGTCACTGCACGCTCTGATCCCACTGCTGCGATCGGAGGTAGCTTCACAGCACAGACGTGAACAGCTTGCAGAGAGAGAGAGATCTCTTCCTGAGCATTACCTTTGCTGCTTGCACAGGTAATTCCCGGAATGACCTTCTACATTTGAACACAGGGTAGAAAGGCATTTGCGAGATGATCCCAGCAGTGTCTTTATAAATCTTAGCAATACATGACAGACAGCGGTTAGCAGGAACAGCAGGCAGTGAGTGGCCTTTGAGACACTGCAAAAGGGATACTTTGACACCTAATCCGTCAGCGAGGGGAAGTCGCTTGGGAGTTGCTTTTGTAGCACTGCAGGGGAGTACAAGGAGCCGCTGAATAAAAGTGGATTTAATCAGAGGTACTTGGCGATATCCCTTCACCTCAGCCTCGTGATTGTATCTTCGCAGTGAGGAGCTAGTTAATTTTAATGATAAAAGCTGAGAATCTTCTTATTGAAATTTAAATTAGGTTAATGACTAGTGATATGGCTAAAGGGTATAATTTACAAAACACAAATCCCTCATGCAAAAGTTTGTGTGTGATCCATATTGCACACGGAAATCCCTTAATTTTGATTTGACTCATTTAAAGCAAAAAGACAAAAAAAAAAAAAAAAATCTTGTTAACATTTCCAAGGCTGCAAAATATGCTAATTGAGCGTATATTGGCTTCTCCTCCTCGGAAGGGGATCCTGCCTTGGAGGAGGCTGAAGTCCCACATGAGCATCTCTTCTATCTCCTCCTGGGATAACACCTGGGTGCTGTGGAGGGCTCAGCCTCCATTGCCAGGGGAGGTTGGAGTTACGTTCTCAGATGTTCCCTCCTCACGGCCAGAACAGGTGGTTAGGGATGGAAACACCTAATGAAGTTACCAGGTTTGTGGCAAGGTTCGAAGCACTGGGGGCTGAACTGTATGTCTGTGTTGTAATGGGAACAGAGCGTCTCTACTGCGATGCCCTTAGTTGTTTGTTACCTGTGTTTCAGCAGGAACTACTGGGGTGCTGCTCTCTCTGAAGTCCTACCTTGTCTGTTAGCAGTCGTCCTTTACAGCATTGTGAGATACGTGGTATGCATAGATACCTTGTTGTGCTATGAGTATCCAGGTTACAAACTCATGCAGAGTAAAAGTATTCAGCCAAGCTTACCTCAGTGCAGTTGGTATGGTACAAAATACTCATACACTCAGAAATGCTGTGAATTAGTGGGATTTAAGGTTGGATATCAGGAAAAAATGTGTGTTGAGTAGTACATGAATCACTCACCTCCTTGGCACTTGGAACAGCACTGAAACAAAACTTCTGTTCCTGTTCTGTCCTTGTAGGCTGATGTCTGGCTGTTAGACCTCCAGGAGAACATCACTGGATACTAATGGCAGCACAGTGCTGAAGTGAACATTGGTTTGCCATTAGAACCAAATGTTTCCCGTGTCTTTACAAGCTGTGGTGTGCATGAAATGAAAACTTCTGACGTTTATGAGGGTCTTTACAATATAGGAACAAGCATTTACTTTTAGTGTCTTAATTTCATATGGGCATTTTACTTGCTGGGTGCACTCAGTGACATCTTTGAAGAACAGGAATGACATTAAAGCACCATAGTGAATTGGTAGTAATTTGTGTAACAGAACTCACTCTTTTCTTATCATTTCCCATTTTATGAAGATGACTTTGTGAATTGATTTGACTTCAGAGTGCACTTACGAGATAGCAGTGCATGCAGGCTCTTCCAAGTCATCTCAAAGTAAAGCTGTGCCACTTTCTATCCAACAAGAGTCTGGGAGAAGACATTTTAAGATAAATTAATTAGGAGGTGCTGCAACTTAAACGAGTTCAGTGGTGATAATGAAGGCAGGTACTCTAAAAACTTCAACAAACGGGGCTGTACATGCACATCTCACAAACAAAAACAGTTAGAGGAGAGAAGGGAGGGAGTATTTCAGAAACAAAAATAAAAATGGGTCAGCAGAGGAAATGTTTGATAAGGTCAGACAATTCCAAGCCCTTGGGCTGACCAGGCAGGGACTGACTGACCCCAGCTGTACCCATGAGAAAGCTAAGAAGTGGCCATGGCTGAATGCAGAGGAGCTGATGTTAACAATTCAGCTGCCTCCAGTTCTCATGGTTGAACTTAACCCTTTGCAATGGGTTTGCAATCTCTCTGAAAGAGAGATTCTGAGAAAGGGGTCGCATTGTTTGGAGGCTTAAATTGATTGGCTTTTTTTTTTTTTCTGCATATGAATAGTATAAGTTTATGAGTGAGAAAACACCAGGACTGGAAATGGCAACAGTGCATGCTCTGCTTGGTTTTAAAGCACCAGTGTTCCAGCTTGGCATTGCACAGAGTTGACATTTACCCAGTGCACAGTATTTGTTTTCCTTTAATATAGAATCATAGAATCATTAAGGTTAGAAAAAACCTCGAAGGTCATCCAGTCCAACCATCAACCCATTGCCACATGAAAACCATTAACATTGTAGTGCTCTGGTACCCACTTCACAGAGGATGACAACAAATGTGGGCTTATACAGAATTTTAAATGCACTTCAGTTTTTCCTGCATATGGCCAGACTTTTGCAGCAGTAATCTCTCTTCCAAGGCCAGGAGCTCCAGCAAGAACCCAGCTGGGGCAGCCTGCAGGAGCAGCCTGGTCACCCCTCTGCTTCTGGAAACTTAAGAGTGCATGCTCTGCATCCCCACTGCATGTGGTTGTCTCCAGTGGACGTTACATAGAATCAGGTGAAATCCAGTCCTGTAAGTTTTACTATTGTTGCTCTAAGGCACTCATCAGTATAAAGTATTCCTCATCAGATGCTAACAGCATCCACTCCCAAACTGCTGCAGTGCTGTGCCTTTCTCCCTGAAGACCCCAGGCATGCAGCACCATATATACAACAGCAGAATACAGCTTTAGAGGGGAAATGTCTATGAAGTGCTGTTCTGTCTACAAGCTGTGTACTGGGGTTCCATTCCTGCTGTGTTGTGTAGGTGAGCTGCACAGTGTTCTGGTACTGAGAATTGGATAAAATTGATGTTTCAGCCAAGTATGTTCCAATGTGCTTTAAAATCTTCAAAATTAATCAGTGAATTGTCAGAGAGCTTCAGACTTATTACTTTTTAATAGCATTTTTTATTACTTGCTAATTATAAGGTGGAAAAGGTGTGAGGCACAGCTAGTATTATAGTTCCTTAAGTAAATTGGAGCACAAGGTCACAATAAATTGAAAAGTTATTAAGTGCATACTTTGCTGGAGATATAATACTTATCATTATAAAACAGGAATACAGATACTCTTTTTTTTAATGTCCACAGATGGCACAAGCTAATTATTCTCATTTGTATAGCACCTTACACCTCTGTAGATTTTTTTCAGAATGTTGAAAAACAGATGATCACGTCTGTTTTTGTAGCTGTGTGAGAGTTTTTCATTAACAAGATCAGGCAGGACCATCTGTGTGTTCTAGTAAAAAGTTTACCACCAACAGTGAATTCAAAACTTTCAAACAATGGGTGAATGCATAATTTGTCATGTGTAGGTACAGTGCATTGGCTAATAGCCCATGCAACTTAGTCACGGGTTTCTGAATGCATTTCTTGTCTCTTTCAAGAGGAAAAAATGCAAGTCACATTCAGCATTGCATTAATGACAAGATCAGCCCTGACTCAACGCAGTATTCAGGTTTGTGCCTTCTATGTAGGTACACTCATCCTGGGAGAGAGGAGCAGCCCCCAGGGATGCCAGCTGCGGAGGAGCAGCTTTGTCTGCCCTCTGTATGGAAGAAGCCATCCTGGTAAGGGGAGGTGAGGGGCTTACCCACATCAGCAGTGGTGAGACTTCTCTCATGTAATGAGTCCATCAGAAGGACAGGCAGGTCTTTGCACACCATGATGGAAAAACACTGCATAGAGTGACTTTGACCTGAAGAAAAAGTGTGACTGCAAAGCTGTTAAGACTGAATGCAGCTGGAGAGGGAATTTAAAAAAGCCTATGCAGAAACCACCTCCAGGAAGCCGGGAAGTTAATTGTCTGGTAGCTGTGATTCCTTTAGAGTGTTGTCCCTGTCCTTTCACTCTTCCCATGCATTGTCACTCTGCCCCAGTGACAATGGGGCAGTGCTCCCAGGCTGCCTCTCCCACTCTTCCTAGGTTCAGAGAAGCAAAGTGTATGGAGCCAGGTGACACTGTGCCATCCAGAGCCATGCTGCTCTCCAATCTGTGCTTGGATACTTGTCCCCAAAATGTAGAAAGCATCCCACAAGATGAGTAGCCACGAGGCAGACCTCTCATGCCCACAGCCCCAACATGTTCTGCAGAAGGGATGGGTTGTGGGAGCTGGTGCTCAGCACTAGAAAGTTCTTCAAAAAGGACGACAAACTGTGAAAACAGGTGAGGGCAGAGATGTATGTCGGTTTGTTTAAATTTTGTTCTGTCCCTTGTAATTTTAGCATGTTAGACAGAGCCTGGAGCGTTGAATGGGCACTTGACAAATATTCATGAAGTTCATGATTTCTAACCCTGATCACTATCAGCTTTTCCAGAGTAATCTCTGGCTTGTGTGTCTTCCTTGTGAAGTTATCAACATTTGCTCAGAGGTTGTGTGGCTTGTTAGCTGGAGATGTATGTCACTCGTTAGAGATAGAAATGCATCTTGTCTTGCTGATGGAGGCATTAACAATTCTACTTGCAAATTAAGGAGTTCATTTAAGTCTCTTCCAATATTCTTGTGAAAAACTGTGGCTCCTACACAGATGTCCTCAGCTGGTCTTGTTTTCACTAGAGTGCACCAATTTGGGAGAGGATTTCATCTCAGAGCGTGGTTCTTTAATGAGAAAATGCTTTTGTGTCCTACATAATCCACATAATTAGTGCATGTTGGAGTCGGCCCATATGGGATTTTCAAAAGCTCAATGCAGAGACTACACTCAGGTTTAGTTATTGAGAAACTTAAAACTTAAGCCTGGTTAAAATGGGGAGATTTCAACAACCCAACATAAGAGCAAAGTGTCCAGTGTTGCTTGGAGTATTTCACAGTTTGGGCACTGCCATCTGAGTTTTCTTGGATGATCCATTTACCTTCTCCTCAAGTTCGTGATTTTGCAGAGGGGAAATGGTGATCCTTTTGTACCACATAGAAGCTCTTCTGAATTTTAATTAACAGCTGGCATGTTTGGGTATTCAGGGAGGAAATCTCCTTTGAATTATTGCTTTCTGAGATTATTGTTTTAAGAATGGCATGTGAAGAATTTCTTCACATATATTTCATCTTCTCTTGGTAACCCTCATCTTCCTTGTTCATATGTCCAAAATGTAATTACAAAATGTTCCCTTAGGAAATAAAAATTCTAAGTGACTCCTTCGAGCCACGCTTGAAATTTCAGGAGAAGCAGAGTTACTTTTGTCACTTTCATAATTTTATTTGTACCACAGTGGTTTTTAGTAACTGCAGTTGTAAACACCAGTGTACAAAGGAAACAGAAAGAACGTGATCCTGGCTCTTGTAGGTTTGCCATTTTGATGTAGGACAAAGCATGTTTGATGAATTGAGATGTACACGTGGGGCATGTCAACAGAGACAACAACTGCATGAGGAGGCAGCCATCCAGAACAGCAGCTGCCTGTCTGCTGCAGAGATTTTTGGCAAAGGATATGTTTAGAATCATCGTCATAGAATCACCGAGGTTGGAGAAGACCTCCAAGATAACACAGCCCAACCACCTACCTACAACCAGTATTTCCCCACTAAACACCTAAATGTTTTCTGAGCACCTCCAGGGATGGTGACTCCACCACCTCCCTGGGCAGCCCATTCCAGTGCCTGACCACTCTTTCGGAGATGAAATTTTTCCTAATATCCAACCTGCACCTCCTCTGGCACTGCCTGAAGCCATTCCCTCTTGTCCAATCACTGGTTTGAAGGAGGGGTCTGAAGAGAAATGTGAAGGCAGCATTGCTGCGGTTCCAAAATGATGGAGCAGCAAAGGAAAGGGAGTAGGGCTCCTTGGTGGGAGATGGCAGTGCCAAGGCTCTGGTGGCAGGAGCACGGCTGTCTGAGGAGAGGCACAGAGCTGCTGCTTGGTGCAATGGAGAGAGGCCCAGGGGTGCTCAAGGAAAGATGACAGTGAGCTGAAATGGATGCCAAGAGGCAAAGTCCTCCCTGAGGGTTTGAGGCTGGACCTTCTGAAAAGAATTAGCAGAACATTTAGGTATAATATTCACTAGACAGGGAAGATACAAGAGTTCAGATTCAGATTCAGCCATATTTACAAAAAAAAAAAAAAAAAAAGCTTCAGGATTACTGATGCCTCCCACAGTTTTGGGATTTGGAATCTGTATATGAAATGTGCTTTGCTTCACTTTCTTTGACTCACCCTGCATCTGCTTTTTTAATGACAGGCATGTTTCCAACTAACAACTTCTTCCTACTTTCTCATTAAAAGCAAAGGCAAGGGATAGGTAAAGTGTTACAGTGAGAAGACTTGTCACAGGAAGGAAAGAAAAAAATAGCTATCTGGAGAAACCCATCCCAGTCTGATACTTATTCTTTGTTACATCCTGAAAGGTATTATTAGCTAAAGCATTATTCTGTATTTATCTGAAATCGTAATTGAGTATCATATTGCAGACTGTGTTCTTTCATATTTTAAATTAATTATATAAAAGGTTTTTATCTGTGCCTTTACCCTACTGGAAAAAAAAAAAAAAAAAAAAAGACCTCTGGTTACTTTTAAGCAAAGTACCAGCCTTAATAGTTGTGCTATAAGATGATCAATAGACTGGTAATGAGTGAACTTCTGCCACCATAAGAGCTGAGAATATTACTAAGGGTGTGAATACTTTAACTCAGTATTGTGAGATGATAAACTACCTTTTAATAGAACATTAACATTAATCTAAACAAGATTAGTGGAGCAAAGCATTGTAGGAATAAGCTTGCTCAATTAAAACAGATGGTCTTCCATGCTGAATTCCATTATGTTAATAAAGCCTCCCTAGCATACCCACAAGCTTGCATGTGCTCATGTGAGCTCTCTCTTTCCAGTTGCAAGGAGTGTGGTACATATAAATTTGCTTAGCTTTGTGCTACAGTACTCATTTTATCATCTTTTATTCTGAGAGCTCTTCAGAATTTCATATTTATCAAATTATTTCTGAATGATTAACACAAGATCTTTACATTTTCTTCTAATTACATGTCTATCATTAATCTTCACTATTTCTTCTCCCCAAGCATTTTAGAGAAGGTGGAGAGTGATACAATTCAGCAATTAGAACCAGCTGCAAGCATGATTAAGGCTGTCTAAAGCCAGGGAAGAAAAAAAGTGTAAGACTGTAGCAACATTAATGTGTAACATTAGCCAAAATTAATGATCAAACCTTGCATACTAGCATCTTAATATTGTCTCAAGCAAAATGGCTTTACATTTGTAAGGAAGTCACAGTTGCAGTCTGATCACTATTCCCCCCCCCAGACAAGATTTTACCGTTCATTACTGGAAAAATCAGTGTTTTGTTGCTTGAAGAATTATTATTTTGTCCTGGGCAGAAGCTCAGCAAAATATTCACATGTATTAGGAGGCCCTGAAGTTTTCAATTTATTTAAAAAAGAAAAAAAAAAGAAAAAAAAAAATCCTTGCTTTAAAGAAACCTCTTAAGGAATAATCTCTAATGTAATCCTTTCAGCCGAAATCAGCTAAATTAAAAGGTGATGTAAACAGACGTGATTTCACCTTTCTTCCCCACATCCTGCCTTGCTGCTAAGATGGAAGAGAATATTTTAGTATTCTATCTACTTAAAGCTAAGCAGAATAAATCACTGAATACTGTTTAGCCTAATTTTCAGGGCTTGGAGCTAGCAGAATGCAAGAATAGGCTAAGAGTGCTTTTTCTCTTTACTTATCTCGGTACGCTTTTTGCAGGCTTTTGATCATCCTTTGGTCCTTGTTTGCCACTCAAACACTGTCAGAGATCTGCCTATGTCAACAACTACTGGAGAAAAGCCTGGGCCACAAGATTGATACGTAGTTGCCTACCAGCTTTGGATGCCTTAGTGCCCAATTGGCATTTCTGTTCCCTGGTAGACTGGGTAGAGTTTCAAAAGATGAGGTGATGGTAATATGTATACCAAGTTGTGTGACTTGTCCAAATGATACTCTTTGGCCCAGCTGAAGGTCTTCACTCTTCACTCTTCCCTTTATATATCAGTTTAAAAGCCAGAGAATGGCAAATAATGCCCCAAAGAACCAAGGTTCTCAGGACAGTCACCACCAAATGTGATGGGGAGAGGTTGGAGAGCGTGAGTACTTTTGTTGGCTCTTCAGTGGGATGTGGAGTGATAGCTCAATACAACTTTATAATTCCTTAGTTTAATTCTTTCCATGTCTAAGACATTTGGCTGTGTGCAGCTAGAGCTCCTCTTTAAATTGAAGTGACCCAAGTGGTTTTCCTGTGCACAGGAACAGAGATTTTATGTATGGAATGCAAGTGAGCCATCATTAAAAGAATGATAGTGTGTGTGCTCTACATTTCAGGTGTGAATTACTTTGGGGGGAAATACTCTCTTGAGAGCAGGTCTGCCTGGAAGATGTCAATGTCAACTTGGTAAACAAGGTTATAGGGTGAGCAGAGGCTATTGATTATTGACGGTCACTGGAAACTTGTGAATGGATATCTACACCACTGCTCACTGTGTTCACTGTGACTTAAGTGTAAATGAAATTTAATGTGAAATTGTGTATAAGTGACAGTTCATCAACTATTGGCTAAAGACAGCTGATGTGCTGGTGGGAGTGTTGGCGTTTCATTACTTGGGTTTCCATGGCTTGCTTTTCCATAACTAGAGCCTGAGACATCTCTAGTTCGTAACTCAGAAATATCAGCTTTCCAGTAAAGATAAATGAACAATAAATCAGAGGAGAAAGGAGGAGGTGTTTTAAAAGAGAAACACTGTTCCGAAGGATAAGCTTTCTACCCTTAAAGCTCACAGAGTTAGTGAGATAAGGGTTTGCTCATGAAGAAATTTATCCATTCCATTCCTAGTAAAAGCGATGGGTACGAGTCGTCAATCATTGTCAAAAGCCAGCAGTGCTGCACAAGGACAGGAGGTGCGGGAAGTGAGCTGCAGAGAGATAGCTCGCTGATTTCTGGTGCACTAACGGAGCATAGCTGAACGGGATATTGGTCCTTTGCTGCTTAAGCAGCCAGAAATAACAGGGTAAGGAGCTAGCATATAATATCAGCGCTCCATGGGGGCATCGTGTAGTGCAAATACCCAAGGAGGAGAGTTGTGTAAACATATGACAAAGGTTTGAAACGAGACAGCCTGTATTTTTCTTTCTGAAACTACTATTTGGCATGATCTTCCCCCGATGGTTACATTCCTACCCACTGCCTTTTCATTTAAAACCTCTGGTATCTTTGGAACTCAAGGATATCAAGCCAACCTGCAGAAGGTAGAGGTCTGCCTGGTGTCCCAACCATGGGCACACAGAGGAGAGCAGCAAGAAAAGCATGCCCTGCCGCATGTCCCACCTTCTCATCTTGGTGCAACTCCGTGACCTCATTTCCACCATAATACACAGATCACCATATTTTGGGGAGTGCTTCTGCCAGGGAGCAGCTTGTAAAGCAAAAAAATTGCTCTTGGCAGCCATGCTCAAGCTGGAGAGTCCCACATGTTGCATGTGAGCCTAAGTACTATGAAATGAAAAGTCAAGGAGGTTGGCTTGAAGAAGGGGATGAGATGCAGATAGAAATGCCAGCCATCAGGGAAAGTCTGTGGCAGGAGAAAAGTAATGTTCTATTTTGTCAACCACATTTCAAACAGTAATCTGTCTCTAGTTCTTATTGGAAATTAGACATTAGAATTATCAAAAGAACAGCTGGGTGAGTGATAGGAACTTCCAGCACCATGGAAGTGGCTGATGCTGTTTGATGGTTTTGGTTTTTTTACCAAGTGGAAATTTGGTCCTATTGTAGCATCAGAGCATTCCTCCTGTGTATCTCCTCTTTTTCTCTGCTGCCTTTTCTTCTTAGTTTTTGTTGCCATTATCAGTTCGTTTTGGTTATATATATATTTGCTCTGTGGTCTGTGTGCATTGTTCATGGTGTTTGATTTAAAGGTCAGAAATGTCATTAAAACAGTATGATTTTATGGACTGAATAATGTATTTCTTGTTTCTTATTCCAACTTTTCCCATGTTTTTTTTATTATACAAATGTAGAAAATTGTTACTTTTAGTAAACCTTTTGGGGAATTAGGGGTTTTATTTTTAATTAATTCAGATGTAGCACCTGGCAATAGAGATGAAATTGCTAGTTGATGCAGCATTTATTGCTATGGCAAGTATGGAACAGAAGGCAAAACTCTTCATGAAACCTTTGCCAATATCCATAGTATAATATGTTACTAGGTCAATTCATTCATGGTATTGAAGATATTAAAAGCAAAAAAAGAAGAAAACTGTTGGATAAGTTAATGGTATGAGCCGCCCCTACACATGAGTACTATAATTGTTTCAGTGGTGTCTATTTGTGCAAGTAGATTTTGTGGAGTATTTTGCTTGTCTATCAAGTGAGTCATTTTGTTGTTTTTTCTTTGTTTGGATGTTTGCTGTTGGTTGTTTTTTTTTCTTCTTTCTATCACATAGTAGAAAAGTAATGTGATTAATGAACAACTCGAGTTAATTGGGGAAAAAAAAATGAGATAAACAAGTTCCCATTCTTCCTAATCTTTGCATATTAGCTCCAATTGAGACCTGATCCACAATGAATAATTAAATAGTAAAAATTAAACTTGCGGTCATATAATTGCAGTAGAAATGAATGTGTATGCATTCTGTGAAAAGATTTATTTTAGTACTTAGAATAAACCTTCGGACGTAATTTCATCACATTACTAATGAAGTGTTTACATTGAGCTAGACATTACTGACAGCAGTAGCTGGCAGTCCTTACAGAGGCCTGGTTTTGAAAAAAACTGCAAATGTGTGACTCTGAAGTGTTGAAGTGTTATTGCTAGTGTTGGTAACAGGACAAAAGAGCCAATACAGTGTCCTCATGGGGTCGGTGCCAGCTGATCCCTTCACAGCTGTAAGAAGAAGAAGGGTCTCCAGCTCAGATTTCATCGTCACACTCTGGTACCTATCAGTAAATTAGGCTAATTATATCTTTAGGCTACTGATGTCTGCATAGTAAAAAAAAAACAACAACAACAACAACAAAAAAAAAAACAAAATAGGAGAGGGGGAAATTAAGGTTTAGCAGGGCTTTGTTTGATACCATTCATCATACCCACTTAACCTTTAAAATAAATCAGCCGGTCAAAGTGTCTTTTTCAACCAATAAATAAGAAAGAAAGAAAACTGCATACCTCATGGCTGACTTCTCTGCCCTCGAATGGCCTGACTTTTTGATGTCAGCGTAGAGCTCTCACAACTGAGTTGAAATGAAACGGGACCGGACAGCACAGTGATGGGCAGCACTAAGAAAACTGCCCTGATAGACCATTTGTTTGAGAGCATCTCGTGTAGTAATCACTCTTGGAAAAATAAGCAGCGGGGAGCTGAGCTGCCCAGCCCTGATGTGGGTGTGGGGAGGAGGGCTGTTGCTCCTCATGGCTTTTCTGCAGGACCGCTGTTTGCAACAGACTCGATCATTTAATAGGAATGTTATGACATTTCCAGAAATAGAATTCAGGCTTTTTTTGTAAGATAAGAGGAAAAGTTGGTTGGCTTTGTCACATCCTTTGTTTTTACAGAATTAGTTTTGATGGATGAAGCAGTGGCAGAGAGATCTGAAGTTCACAAGTGATATTTATTTATTGCACTGCGTGTTCTTTTGTGGTAGCAGTTACTCAGCCATACAAATTAAAAAGTCAATTCTAAATCAACTTACACCCAGGAAGATCAGGAGTTTCATCAGAAAAAAAAAAAAAGAAAAAAAAAAACCAACCTTAAACAAAAACCTCTCCATATGAACGCTTCTAACTACCGCATCTGTTACTGCATGACTGTTTCCTGGAGGCAAAAGGATGTTTTAATCTTCAGGCATAGTTGGTATCTCTCTCTTCTGCTAAGAAAGTGCCACCTTCTATAGGGTCTTTAAAACGTTCACACCTGACCATTGGAAGTGACTCAGTACCCCCCAGACATCTCCTGTGAGCAGAGTGCTGCAGAAAGGAGTTTTCTTCATTAACATGCTGCTTAATGCTGGGAGCAGCAGCCAGTTTTGTACAACATTTTCTTTGTGTTTTTACTGAGAGGAAAAAACAATTTCTCTGGTCTCTCCCTATTCAGGAAATGAAGTAGCACTTGCTTTGCAAAGCATTAGCTTCAGTGATAATTTTTCTGAATAGTTAGTAGAGGGTTTTCCTTAACAAAGGTCGTATCGTTGTGGGATTTTTTACTATTTTTAGAAAGAGCTGCACATGGATATCAGTTTGGTGTTAATAGCTTGGAAAAACATCTAGATGAATAAACCAAATACAAATGTAATAGTTACAAGTACTAGTCATAATTAAAATCCAGAGAGAGAAGACACTCAATAAATCAGAGTGCATAGGAACCAGATGTTGTGTTTGGGGCAGTGATGGAAGCTGCACGTGGCCCTCAGAGATGAAGGTGATGTTCTGTGGGCAGCAAAATACGCTTTTCTAACGGCCTCTGCCTGACTGCCTCGTGCCAGGATGAGCCCACCTTTGGGCTTTGCTGCTCTTCATCCTAACAGTACCTCTTCTGTGGTTTATGTTTATGCAGCCTGGTAGTTTTTGAAGAATAGATTAGGAAAGAATTTATTTCCTTTAAGAAGTGGTGGGATGCTGCTGGTGAGGGACTGCATCCTGTTTCAAAGAACTGTGCCACGGCTTGTAAGTGTTTTGCAAAAAACAGTTTTGTTTTAAAGCAAAATGGAAAATAAATAAGTAAATAAAAAGAGATATCAAGGCTGATGCTATCTGCACTCAGGAGTAATTTGATCATAACCCTCTTTATATCTGCCTCTTCCCCTATCTGAAGTTCCCTACCTTAAAATGAATTTGTTCCTGAGACTGCTCACAGAGGTAATCTAAACTGGTCCTCGCTGTCAATGACACGTGTATAATGACATTTTATGGCTTGTCTTAGCCAGCCTGCCAGAGGACTCCTGTCGCTAATTGGAGTGTTAGGAGCTGCCCACAGCCCTGGGGACAAAGCAGCACCGGGGCTTCGAAACCACAGAATGGGCTCCTACCCATTGTGCAGTGTGCATCCATCCCATGGGACGTCCCTGCTCCCTGCAGGCTCATTCAGAATCCCTGGGAAACACAGGGCGAGGTGGGCTCTCAGCCCCAGACCCCCTGCTCTGCAATATGGGTGCTACCAATGGGGGGTAAAATGCAAATTTTATTGCAGCAAGACAATGTTTTCCTTTTGGATTCTGGGTTTTGTGTGCTTTTGGAAAGCATTTGGCAGCCACAGCAAGTATGTTTACAAAAAGAGCAGAACTGGTAAAGTTCAGGTTCGTGTTTGGATTCAGCCCCAGCAAACTGAAGCTGAAGCTGTGCCAGACGTTTGAAGCTGCCAGACGACAGTTCATCTCAAACAGAAAGCTGAAGAGGGGGAAAGAAATTTGTCAAATGTATTCCATGTGGAATTTCAGGCAATTTAATTTGATTCACTACACTCTGAAATGTCTTGGACTTCCCTATTGTTTCTTTACTTTAACACTAAATTTGATACCTTCTGGGATCAGCAGTACTTTGTGTTGCATTCGTCACATCCTCTAATTTACTGGCTTTAGTCTCTTTGTTTTAATTGACAATACTAAGCCCTGCCAAAAGCTCTCTGTTAACTTTAGGGTCGTTTTAGTCCTGCAGTTGTTCTTTGAGGGAGGCAGTGCTGCCTTTCTTGGTGGGAGGACTACTGCAGTAAGAAGGGGCAAAAGGGGTAAATGGGAAAAGGGAAAGGGAAAATGATAGATTTCATCTGTGTGCCTCCATCAGAAGCACCTGTGGGTGAATTTCCTACAGATTCAGTGGACACTGCAACCTGGCCCTGGTGCAGGAGCACTGTGGCTCTCTCCAGCCATGCAGCCACTCCATCTCTCTACTTCTCCTGTTTATTACCCTCTGAAGTGCATGTCTGTTATGGAGGCCACTTCTCCAAGTCCTTCTGACCAAGTGCCAGAAACAGAACCTTGAACTTCTGTAAATGAAGCTGCCGGAATTTGTCCAAATGTCAGAACACTGGAGCCCACACCATTTAAGTTCAAATAATATTCATTTCTCTTGAAACCTATAGACTTGTGTAAACTCTGTATATTTTCCCAGATAAAAAAATAGAATAAAACCTCCAATTTTAATATTCTTGCATGAACCATCTGTTAATTCAGTATAATGTGATTGACCTCTCTGGATCAGTGTACGTTTGCTCCCTCAGCTGGGTTAGGAAGACAAGAACAGCCAAGCCCAAAGTTGTCTCACAAGTCAATAGTGAGGAGTTCGGTGCCTTTACTGGCGTGTCTGATTTATTATTATTTTTTTCCTGACAAGTGCAGCTTCTATATCTAGGTGTTGAAGTTTTGTCTTGAAGGGCAGGAAAAGAGAAGGGCTGGAGGCTATCTGACAGGGCTGCAGTCAGAGCATCTCTTTCAGATTCTCTTCTTAGGCTGTAAAAATGGTCTACACTCACATTTTTTTTTTTTCTCCCTGACATCTTTCAGCAGCTCCCTGTGACTTTCAAATACAGTTCTGGCAAGTTGAAAAGGAGGGATGTGGGACAAGGGAATGAATGCTCAGGGCTGTCAGTGGGGCTGGTGGAAGCAGGCAGGGCTGCCTGCAGTTGTGCATATGTGATGCATTGCCCAGCTCCCACCTCTGCTCCAAATGTTGGATGTTTCTGATAGGGGCAGGGCTGAGGCTCTGCTCTTCCCAGGAGCTCTCAGGAGAAGAGCACTTCCCAGCCCCAATCACCCCATAGCTTCTCTCCAGGATGCTTCTGCACCAGGAGGTTGCATGAACCTAGAAGCTGCCCTATGATGACATAAGATCTTGACTTCATAATTAAGCTGCTGTAAAATCTGTAGCTTTTTTCTCAAGAAATGTGTAGTGATGTTTAAAATCTGTTCTGTGTAAGCATTTTGACAAACACAAAACACAAAGAGTGCTTTGAAAATCATTAGTGCTAAAGGTAAATCCTCTAAGTAAAGCGCCCTGGGATTTATGTACTCAGTGCTGTAGTAATAATAATTAAAATGCATACTATTGCAGGTAACTCCCACAACTTGCACTTTGCTCTGAAGCTGAGAAACTCATTGATTAATCCATGGGGTCAATCAGTCCATCTTGTTTGGAGAGTTAATCATAGAGAGGCTGTGCATGATGACCAGCGCTGAAACAGGTTTGTTTACTGGTGCTTAATCAGGGAACCCAAACTCTCCTGTGGAGAGTTTGGTGAGAGGTTTGTTTCTACTTAGCCTTTAATTGCAAAATGATCTCATTAGTGCTATGGTGAATCTCAGTAGTATCCTATAGATGCGTGGGCTAGCAGAAATGCTAAGTCACAGGTTGAACCAGTGATGGAACACCTGGTGGGAAGGCAGGGCCAACCTAAAGGAGCTCACCTGCGTGCAGTGAGTGACCAGAAGATGTGGAGTCAGGATCCACCCCTCCCCAGATCTCACTGAAGGGTTGCTGTGTAGGTAAGGATGTCTTGCTGAAGATCTCTGTGTACCTGAGGCATTTTGAAGGCAAGTGGTTTCTTTTCTTTCTTTTTATGCCTATGGTTTGTGTTTGAGCAAATCCTCACTCAGTGTAGTTGGGATTTTGCTGCTCTGCTGTCGTTGCTGCAGTTTCCATTGCATAAGACGTGGAATTTAAAGAAGAGCAAAGAGCAGAAATGATTGCCCGCAACAAGTTAGCGTTTGTCAGGAAGTGTCGTGCTGTAGATATTTTCAAGATTAACTGATCTAGGCTTCCCTTTATTTGCCTTTATGTCCCAAACAAAAGCTACAGCTGCTCATCCCGGTCGCTTTTGTTCTACCTTATCTTTAAGAACAGAAGAGGACTGTTGTAATGAAACTACTACGATGGGGTATTTAGTGGAAGACAGAAGTTTCCATTGAAAAGAATAACGGAAGTCAACAGGGCGTTTACTATGATATTCACTGCAGAAAGGGGTAATTCTCTGAGTTATCCCAGCTCGGGGCTGCCTCCCTCTCCATGATAAGGACTTCAGGCCATATTAGGTGTCCTGACTGGCGTCTGGCGTCAGTCCTTGACTCGTTTTTTAAATGTCTTGATAGTGCAGAGGGGAAGTAACAAGCTCTCTGCTAATAAGCAAATCCCAGGTAAAGCAATTGCTGCTAAAATAGGTGCTGGAAACCCAGAGGTGAGGTTGCGCCTCCAGGGTAAAGTTTTGAGCAAAGAAAGCAGTGAGTGGCATCCTTAACGTGGGGTGCTAATGGATGCAGGTTCAGGTTCCTGTACTGAGGAAAATCCAGTGTGAACTCACTGCCTCTTGAAATCTGGGAAGTGTCTCCTTTATAGCAAGCTTCTGACTTGGATTTAGGAAATTGGGGATCAGATGACTCCCCCCAACCCGATTCTAAATACCAGGAAGAGAATAGAATGCAATATTCCATTTACTACCAGTGGCTTCTAATCAGATAAAAATAAGTGACAGTGTAGGATGAATCCCTCTACTAACTGCCAGAACGTGTCGATTTATCAAATTTTTCCACTGTTGCTCTTTTTTGAGCTAGCCTCAGAGCTGACAGTGTGTGTTTTACAGTGCAGCAAGGTAGATTGATTGATCCTAAATAGAAAAGCCTTTGGGGTCTCTAGCTGATGTTTTAGCTTCAGAAAAAAAAATCCTGAATAAAGCATGTTAATGTAGAGAAAGGAGCCTGCTTTAATTGGACCAACTCCTGGCTTGCTGAAAATTAATGGCTGGCTGGCTGTTGCCACAGTGATTCATCTTTTCTATCATGTTCTACAGTCCTTCTCTCCAGGGGGTCTCTACTCCCCTCCAATTCCAATACCAAAAGTGAAATACACATTTTTTTCCCCCTTTAAAAACATATATTTTAGTTGAATTGGCTTCAAGTAAATGAAAAATAGCACTGGTGGGAGTATGAAGGAGGCAGGCAGTGTCTGGGAATTGGAGTTTGTTTACTGTAGGGCTGGTTTTGTTTTGTTTGAATGGGATTTAGATCTTTTTTAATGTACTCTCAACTCCTCATCGCTACTGGCTGACTGTACAGGTGACAGAAAGACTTTCTAAGGATCCCGACTTCAATGTGCTGAAAGTTATTGTTCCTTTTCATTTTATCTGGCCACAGAAACAGGTACTACATGTAAGCAAGTGCTGTAAAAAATGAATGTAAAACTGGAAATGGTGTTGAAAGCGTTTTGGTGGCTCTGGAAATGAAAAGATGAATTTTCTGTGTAGCTGTACCAAACCCACAGATATCTATCTATCTATCTATATATATATATATATTTTTTTCAATAACTTACTGTACTTGAAGAGGCTTGCAGTTTTGCCCATAAAACCTGTTGGAGGCAGTGCTAGTTGCAACAAACACAACAACCTGCAAATGAACATCAGGTAGGAAGTTTAATAGCACAGGTCCAAATCCTGCATGGATTGTTTGATCACGGAGGGGTTGGGATCTGGAATTTGAAGTGGTGAAATTCAAAATATACTTCTACATGTAAAATACTATTTTATGTACATTTCAAATCTGTCTTACTGCTGGAGATGAATCCTACCACAGCTCATTGGCTGTTTGAGAAGTGTCACCAGTTGACTGGCACATGGAGTTACTTCTAACAAGTGTACAATGGGTTGAGAATGTTGTGAATTCTGTATTATTGCACAGAATTTACAGAACAATTCACTGTACCTGTAGATTGCAAGACAAAGAGAGATTTTGTTGACCATAATTACACTTGATAATTTGTTATGTTAACTTATTGTTATTCCAGTAAGGCAAATATTAGCAGTCATAGCTCAGAGATTGTAAATAATCCTCTGGAAAATTGGTTGTGATGTTTGACATTGACCTGAGATATAGAAAACAGATAAGATTCCAGTAGATTTCTTTATTATTAATTGCTGGGAGGTAACATAAAGAAAATGGTAAATCATGCTGGATGTTTTCAGCAGCTGATAGATGTTGGTCAGTTTGTTAATTCTGATAACTCATTCATTTGTTGTTTCTTTATTCTGTGAACACTTACAAATAATCAATGCTTTAGGAAGGATGTGGGTGTGCATGCTTTGTATATACAGTCCTATACCAACCAACACATTCCTTTATTTCAAATGTTTTTCTGTATCAAAGCATTTTCTTAAACTGTGTACTGTTAAACTTGATCACTGGGGATGTGTGTATTAGGCTGTGTTTGAATTGCTACTCCTACCATTTTACCAGGAGAGTTTGGTTCTCCCACAGTACTATAAATATTAAATAAAGACACTAAGAGTTTATTAGAGTGATATTTTTTATAAGAACGTGGTTGGAAAATGCAACCCATAAAATTAGGAATGGCAGGTTGAAAATTATACATTGTTTTTATCAGGTTTTACAGCTATTGTTTTTTTGTGTTTATGCATTGTTTTTCTGGTACAGAAGGAGAAGGGCTCAGTATTTTATTAACTGAGTAGCAAATATAGTTGTGCATCATACGAGAGTATTGGATTCACTGTAAGCAGGAGTGAGATGGAAAGAGCACTCAGGACTCATGTTGTATTGTTTGTGAGTGGATTGGCTCAAATTAAGTTTTGTTTCCACAAAGCACCAAAATAGCAACATCTCCAGGTATTTTATAGTAGCAAAAGCTTTCTGTACATTTGTCCTTTTAGTACAAGAGAAAGAGCATCCTCTTTCCTTCCTCTCAGCATTAGACTTTCTAAATGAAATATTTATTCCTGGAATTCCACCAAAGCATTTCTATTTCTCCATGCTCTGTTTTATGAAGCAATTTCAGCAATAAGCTGTGCAGCATTCCTTAATTTTTTTTTTAACCTTGTGCCAATTTTGGAAACTTGTTTCTGTGAAGTGCCTGTGAAAGTCCATTTTCCAATGTAAAACATATTCTCCATTTGGTTAATGGATGATTGAGGGGTGTGCACTCCAGCAGTTTGGCTGAGAAACCGGAAGCCTGAATTTCAGGATTCGGTTCTGAGCTTTGCTTGTGGGGTGATACGCATGTATTTTGGTGAACTGAGTGGTTTGGTGCCTGTTCTTAGACAACAGGTTTCTATCTGCTGAGAAAGTCTTTTCATTATTGTATTTGTTGTGATACACAAGGGCAGATGCTGCCACCAACCTGCTAACATGGCTGGGCACTGGTGTTGGAAGCACTGGGCCAGAAGTACCAACGTAGTAGAAGATAGCATGAAAGGGACACTTTTGCACAGGCCCCAGGACTGTGCAGTTTTTCCAGACATCCAAAATTCCCAGAGGTGACAGTTAAGCCATCCTCCTATTAGTGACATTGACAAGGGTGGACTTAGGGTTCAGGTTTGTCACAGTCACGCTGGGTGTACAGAGACACCTCCTGAGGAGGAGAGGAGATACTGCAGTAAATAGGGGGATGTATTTGCTGCTTTGAAGTTTATCAGGAACGAAACAACTTTGCAGTGCTAATAATCAAAACCATGGTGAAAAACAGAGTCCTGAGGGGACTTGTGTCCTGAGCTGTGGGATGATGGTGTGCCAGGGAGGAGTATATTCTAATAAATAAGTATTATCCCTCTTGCTCCTCTGGCCCTGTGCAGCTTGCCAGAGGGGGCACTTTTTAATGGACTAGTAGAAGCTAACAGAGAATCCAGAAGGATAAGGCTTAAAGTCAGTTCTTTGGTTTATACCATTTATAGTCCTTTAAATTCAATGCATTTCTCAGGCATTTGGAGGGCAAGGAAGTTCAGTGTATTCATATGTCTTTCAAGATCCTCACCTGATCATTTGACTCTGTCCAGCTAGCTTAACAAGCTAAATAATAAAAGGGAACAATGCAAAACTTGTTGAATTTTTTTACCCTCTGTCTTTTTTTGAAGAAAGATCCCAGTTTTTTTCTCAGGTGCCCAGCAGTTTGCTGCAGGCTCCTGCAGCTTTTTTTCCCATCGCTCAATACCTATTTCAGCATATATCAAATTGTTGTATTTCTTCCTTTCATAGAGGAGCAATTAAAAATGATGAGGGTAAAGGGTTAAACCTAAAAGCCTGCTAATGAGGGTGCCTTCTTGGTTTTCTTTTCATCAGGCATTTGATGCTGTTTTCAGCATAAGCCTTCGATAAGCATCACTGAACATTTTTCCAGAGTATATTAAAAAAAAGTTTTCTTTTTCACCATCCTGTAAAAATGATAGATGTGTGGCTCTGCTGTTTATCTGAAACCCTAATTACTGATGCTCCCGCTTTTGAATGTTAAATTCATGCAGTGTTCTTTAGACTTCAAACTGGTCAGAGAAAGATGGATTTGTGTCCACAGAGAGATCTAAGTCCTGTAAACAGAGCCAATGTTTGTTTATTTGTTAAATTATTTTAGAGTCAAGAGTTGCATCAATTGCAAATTGCATAGATTTGCATCTTTCTAAAGGAATGAAAGCAAACAAAAATTTTCTGCCAGTGGGTGAAGTTTTGGTTTCTGTCTCCATGAGAGCAAAGAGGAGAAGGAAGAGGTGGGATTTGAAAATATGGAGATGTCCTTTCCTCGAGCTATAGCATTTGTTACAGAAAAACAATCTGATTTTTTTTTTCCAGTACATACATATGTATCTGTTAAAATATTAAATATGTAGATATGCAAATATATATGTATGTACATAGAAAAATATGGAAGTGTATATATGTGTTTATATATATGCATGTGAAATGATTCTCTGTAGTCGCATAGCGTTCCAAAGAATCATTTCACAGGGACAACCACAGGATTATTAATGTCATCCATTGCAGCCGTGTGGTGAAAATGTGAGCAGTTCATTCACACTGTGTTGCAGATCTGTTTTCTATGCTGTGTAAAATGGTGCCTAGAGCAATAGCAGCAGCAATACCTAACAGCAGCTAAACTCCGTGGTCCCCAGTATTTGGGCCTTGATGAGTTTCTGAATTGCCTCCCCTATGAGGCTGAAATCATCTGCAAAGCCAGGCTCGCTTCTTTATTAGCACTGGTTATAGGAGAATGTTTGCTTTGAGATCTGCTTGTGGGCATCTCTCACAGCTTCCTTGCCACAAGCTGAGGGAAGGCAGAGGACTTAGCAGGGAGGATGGTTAGCAATTGTTGTGTTTGTTGTATTGCTTTCAATAAGACAGGGAGTGATTGTGTGTTCTGCTTTGTGCCTTGGCAGCAAGGCACTGGCTTTACTGGTGGCACTGACTTTTGAACATCACCAGGCAGTCACAGGGGCGAACAGATCTCAGGTGAAATCAATTTGTTAATTCGCATTCATGCCTTGTGATTTGTAGGACCCGCTGCTGCCATGTAAGGCTGAGCCTGGGGTTGGGTTGGCTGTTGGGCTGAGCAGGAAGACACTGGGGTCTCAGTGTCTGCTGCTGGGACACGCTGTCACCTGCTAGCGTAGACATGGCCATAGGTGCATGAGGCCTTAGAAACATGCAGCAGTGAGCAGCCAGCTCCTGGGGTACCATTCAGGTGGGCTGCAGCCTGCCTGCTGCTGCTCAGGCTGTTGTGCACTGTGCAGCCTCTGGCCGTGACTAAGCATGATGGAATTCGGGTGTCCTTGAAAGCTTTCTCTGCTCACAGCTCCTGAGGACTCTTCAGTGGAGTTGGCTGCATGATTCATTGCTGCATCCCTCTACCTGTGCTACCTGAGAGAGCAGTGTGGAGCGGAGACGTTGCTTGTTTAAAAAATTAGACATAATTTCTCTCAGGATTTTCTCTGTCTCTAGTCAAGTTTGTTTTAAACTAATGGAAGTAATTAGCAAGGCACAGAGGGACTTTGTCTAAGAGGTAGCCATATTTAGATAATGGAGCATAAAAGTCGACACAGTGACATATGACACAGAGCAGCATATTGGAGCAACGCGCTGTGTCTTAAGCAGATGTTTAAGTACTTTGAGTCCCAAAATCACTGCGTACACATATAAGAAGAGGTTTTTTTTGTTTTTTTTTTTCCTCTGACTACACGGTGGGGCTGCTTTCCTTCTCAATAAAATCAAAGAAGGCTCTGAATTCTTATTAACGTGTAGTCATTATCACTCCTTTCTATCTTCTTCGAATGTCTTTTCTGTATATAATAGGTTGGAACTTCCGGAGGTACGGATGGAAGTTGCTTTTTGCACTGCCATTATATAGCAGAAGATTGCAGTAATACACCAGCAGATGTGACCTGTTTCTAACAACGCTGATGGTGCAGAGATGAGAATAAATAACGTATTAGCAGCAAAGCGCTCAACGTGTTTGCACCTACTTGTTATAGCTGTGAGTGCAAGAGAGCTTTGCAGAAGTTCTTGGGAGATGGAGGAATGCCACAGGGCATGGGACATCTCCCTGGTGGCACCAGCCACCCCCTGTGTCCCTGAAGCCACCCCAGGTTCTTTCAGGTGCCAGCGAACTGCCTGTGTTCGACCTCATTTGGTGCTTTCATGAATCATTTTTCAGACTAGCCTAAAACTAAATGAAGTCCACACGTGGGCTTGTTGGCTGTGTCTTTACTGTTGGTGAACAAAGCCTGGTGTGATCTGAGTACTGACCTGGGATTGTTCCTGCAGTCAGATCAGTGATAGGGATTATCCCCAGTACACCATTTAGAATACCTTGTTTTGGGAGATAAGAAATTTTGGCCTTCTGTTTTGTGCCAGCTGACCCCAATCCTGAGCACTGGCTTGTTCTTATTCGTTGAGCCTGATGGAAGTTTCACCATCATAGGACAGAAATCCCCCTCTCCGGACTGCTGAATATCAATGCCTTGCTGTGACAGACAGTGACTAAAAAGCAAGGATGCCAAGAGCTTCAATCTGTGGTCAAAGTAGCAATTAAGTAATATCCTGTCCCTTAGAGAAATGGTAGCCAACATTTCATTCAAACTGTGAGTGATGCAGGAGATGCCGCTTCCTATTACACTGAAAAGCATTTGTTATGGTTCTGGAGATAGAAAGCAGAGATAACTGGTCAAATGTCTGGACTAAAGCATTTCAGATGAGATAGGCATGGACGTTATTTATTGCAGGCTGAGCTACAGTAAAGGTAAAGACAGCAAACCCATGCTTTCCAAAGCAAAGTGGAAGGATTTTGTTTTCCCTGGCCTCCAGATTTAAGGAGAGCCTAGTGATGCAGACTGTAACAATGAAATTGCTTAAAAGCATTACACGCTTTTTTTTATATGCTAGGTAACTTTATCTGTCTTCTTTTTTGTAAATCAATGTCTGACAGTTACTGTTTGTGCTTAATAATTTACTGCAGCATTAGCTAACAGTTCCCACCACACTCACATAGGAATGTACTGATGATGTGGTTTAACTCAATACTCAGCCTGAAAAGCCTCTGTAAAATGTATGGTTATGGCATGGCTACAGCATCCTGATGAGGGAGGGGTGCACTTCGAAGGAGGCGAAAGGGAGTCCTGTGGTCAAGAAACCTTCACTGAGATGGTTGGTGTCAAACTGGCTCCAGGAGCTCCTCTGGCCTCGACTGCCTCTGAGTTCTTTCTCCCACAGCAACCACCTACTGGTCTGTCCTGTGCAAAGTGTCTGCTGAAGCTCCAACACCTGGGCCAGCAGATCTTGCTTTGTTCAGAGCAGGCAAGGAGCATTTTGAAGCACGCAGCACTTGAAAAGCCAAGTAATGGTCCTAGCTCTGTAACAATTCACACTCACTTGAGATATTTTTTATGGGTACAATACGTTTTCTTTCACCACATGTGTGTTCCACCCTGTGGATTACTTGAATGGCAGAAAGCCATTTTGTTTCCTATGTGATTAGCTGCAGGTTCAATTTCTATCAGGTTTGTCAATTTTGTCATCTAATAGTTTGGGTTGCTTTTTTTCTAGCCTAATGTATGTGACATGTTTCATAATGCCAATAAAAACAGTTTTCAAACTAGACTGTAAATGTATTTGACCGAAAAAGGCCAAGAGTAAAAATACCATCTACTGGGGAGCTTGGATCTGGTGGTGCAAGCTTTTAAATGACAAGTTGCAATTTGTGAAGCAAAGGTTTACAGTTCCTCTGACCACATGAGTGGTTATCCAGTATGGGATTGCAGCTCTGGCTTTGGGGACCTGCTTCTAGCAGCAGATCTGCTCCCCAAAATGGTTTAAATTTTCCTTCTTTGCTTAATTTTTTTTTTTGTTGTTGTTTCTTTATTTCTGATAATGGAATTGTTATGGGCTTTTAAATTTCAGTTAAGAATGTGCAAATAGGCTATCTGGTAAGTAGGTTATTGAAGGGTTAGGGAAATGGAGAACATTTCATGCAAAAGAAATACCCACAGTGTGGGTAATAGACTCCCGTCGAATTTAAAAGATAATGGCGACAAGGGAGAAATCCACTTGTAGAAATGGGGAACAGCTGTGTTTGAGATCTAATGAAACTGTATCAAATACTTTAAAAATGGCTTACAACTTCTCCAGGGAACGGAGATTAAGCACAAGAGCGCTCCTGAAAGGTCGAAGAAACAGTTAAATCATTTCCTTGATAGTTATTAGAGATATAGAAGACATCAGTGAAAATTAAACGTCTGAAACTTGTATTTGATTGCTTTCCTTATCACGCCAATCTCACACTTTTTCTATCTCTTGCTCTCTGTTCTAGTAAAATTTAATAACTGTGCCGGTAACAAGGGAGTTCGGTATGAAACCAACAGCCTGGACTTCAAGGTGAGAGCAGATGGGACCATGTATGCTGTCCACGAGGTGCAAATGGCCTCGAAGCAGTTGATCCTGATGGTGACCGCCTGGGATCCGCAGACCCTTGGCAGGTGGGAGGCCGTCGTCAGGTTTCTGGTGGGAGAGAAGCTGCAGCACAATGGACACAAGGTAGGGATCTCTTCGGAGCTCTTATTTCATTCTTCCTTTGACTCTGTTCTCAAACCTTTGAAAGTCATAGGATGGAACGTAGGATTGATTGTGTTATCGGGTGTGTGCTTCCAGAGGATTTGTCTAGTTGGAAACCACCGTTAGCAGTAGGAAATTCTTTGCAAATGTTTTACTGATGCTTACTTTCTTTGTTAGTCTCATGCATGTAGCTCCAGAGCAGAAATCTTTTCCTGCCCAGCAATGCAAAAAATATTGCCTCAGTTAAATACAGCTATGGGCTGTGCAGTGCCAATGAAATAAGGGACTGTTCTCATACATGCACACACACATTCCTCTGGTCTGCTCTTTGTGTAGCTGTCACTGGCCCACGTCTTCCATATCATCTTCAGCAGAAGCAGTTCTTCTTTGTCAGTGTAAATCTGGACTGATTCTGTGCGACACTGATTAAGTGGTCATCTCTCTACATTTAAAAAAAAAAAAAAAAAGCAGTTCTTCATTGACTGGGTGATTATATTTAAGCACGTTGCTAGATTTGAGGTTATGTTTAGGGTAAAATTGGCGGGAAATTGGCTGAGGATCCAATTAATTGCTGAGTCTTGAAGACCTTGTAGAGCAAGGATGAAGGTGGGTGTCAGCTGTGAATGGACAGTCAGGGCCAATTGGCCATGGCTGAAGATTGGATTAATGCACTGTGGTGGCTGTCACAGCAAGCCTGGCCTCTCCTCTTTCTCTGCAGAGCTTGGGTATAGAGGGGAGAGGAGGAGGGGGAAAGAGGGAGAGAAGCTTTCTGTGCCTTGGTGTAAGAAAGCTGCAGCATTTGGGAGGACTTGAATCGCGTGTGATATGTGATAGAAAAGACTTGGAGAGTCTTAAATCTAGTAGTCACCCAGTGGGCTGACCCCTGAGGTTTTGCATGGCTTAGAGTCACATAAATACATTTCTGCTGCTCTTCAGTAAGGTTCTGGCTTGTGCAAGATATAATTAAGCCCTGTATGTTATGTCAGTTGTATTTGCCATTTTCTAACCAAAGAAATACTGCTTCCTTCTAAAAGTAATTAAATATTGAAGGAACAAAGTAAGGTGTCTTATATACAGCTTTAAATTCCTTCTTGGTGTAGCAGAAAGAAAACTAAGTACACATTGGTGCTTTAGTAAAATATTTGATTGGAAATTCATCTGATGTTAATATAAGCTGAACTCTGGTTCAAAAATAAAGAGAGTTAAGCTTTTTAAAATTCATATCCGTCCTTTCTAAAAGCCTTATTAGTGTACAGTTTGAGGCTGGGAAAATATTAAAAATGCAACTAATGACAAGGTCACAAGGAGTTTTATTGTGAGTCCCTACACTATGCATCTGAGTTCTGTTTTATTTAGTGGTTGTGCTTTTTGCAAGCAAAATGATCCTTTGTTTACTAAAGAAAGAAATATAGTTATGGGTTCATTTCAAAAACAATAGTGTTACGTTTTAAAAAACACAACAATATCCAATACAATGTGTTTCAGGCCATGACCTTAATATACTACATTTCATGGCTTTTACTGGAAGCAGATTTCACATTTGTTTTTGTAAGATACAATATGGCTCAAGCAAAACTACACGATTGTTTTAAAGACTTCTCTGACTGTTGTGGTCTATTCACACTGTGGAGATGGAAAGTATAAGAGAGAAGGGATGGGGTGACATGAGAGAAGGAGCCCCTCTTTCCTTCCTGAACCGCTACTGAAAGGGAAAAGGAGAGTAAGTCTTATGAGGAGCAGCTGAGGGAGATGGGGTTGTTTAGTCTGGAGAAGAGGGACTCAGAGGAGACCTTATTGCACTCTACGACTTCCTGAAGGGAGGTTGTGATGAGGAGGGGTTCGGCCTCTTCTCCCAAACAACAAACAGGACCCAAGGAAATGGCCACGAGTTGCACCAGAGGAGGTTTGGGTTAGACATAAGGAAGAACTTTTTCTCTCAGAGTGGTCAGGCACTGGAATGGCTGCACAGGGAGGTGGTGGAGTCACCGTCCCTGGCAGTGTTCAGGAGGCATCTGGAGGAGGAGCTACGAGATCTGGTTTAGTGCTTGTGGTAGCAGTGGTAATGGGAGGGCTGTTGGACTCGATGATCTTGAAGGTTGTTTCCAACCTTCTAATTCTACGATTCTGTAATCTAGTTTACAATTACTCAAGAATTAGAGCTTCATTAAGACACAGTTATCCTATCTGGAATGGTCATTATCAGACATGGCAGAAATTAATACAGAAGGAATGTTATAGGAGAAGTTGACATAGAAGCTGACCTATAGCTTACCTGCAGAATGGAGGTGGTGGTCTGCTTCCTGGGGGGTACAGAGAATACAACCCTCAAAAACATCTTTCTTTGTATTTGTGATCCTTTATTATTGCAATATATAGGAAATTCCCATGGCAGATCTGGAGAGCTTTGTTGATGGTCAGTGTGTCCTCAGGGTGGGTGGTGAGTTGGTTCAGAATGGCTGCTTCAAGATAGGCATCCCCTTGTGTGCCTTCATTGCAAAATCAGTTTTCTTGGTGTCTACACTTGTGCCTCAGATCCCACCGCTGTGCGGTTTCTCTCTGTTTACGCTGGCATTATGATAGTGAGTGGTCCAACACAATAACAGCATTCCCTCCTTCTTAATGTTGGCCTTATAAATGTGCTAATTGCATTCAATAACTGAATAACCTGGGAAAATTTGCAAAATTTCACTCCCAACTGCTGTAATAAAAAAAAAAAAAACTTAATGACTACAGTAAAGCTTCATGCTAGGAGGATGAAATGATGGTGAAGAAGGTAAATATTTAAAATGTATGCTTCAGATATCATAAAATATGCATTTTCCCCTCCTCCCCAGAAAATACTCAGGTAAACTTATTTCTGGTTAATGCAAATGGTGTTAGTAACTCTAGGAACCTTTTTTTGTTCAGTCTTGCAGGAAACATGATAGCAATTCAATTAGAAAATGCAAATGAGGTCACATATTTCCCACAAGGAGTGACGAATTACCCCAGAGAAAACCGAGTGATATTCCAGCATAACAATAAATACTTAAGATAAAGTTTCTTACAGTGTTCTTGTCTAGCTGTCTGCAGTTGCAATTTAAAGTATCAATCAGACCTGTGGGTATAATTTGGAATAAAGAAGAAAAAGAAAAGAAAGTTGTTTATGAAACAATATTAAGTCATTGTGGCTTGTGTCAGCATTTATGAAAGATAAACTTGAGTGGGGTAATGCTCCAGAAGAAAACAAAGTAAAGCCAGACTTGACTTATCTGGAATTAGCAGATGTGATGTCTTCTTTCCTAAGAGTGCAGGCTATTATGTATAACAATTGGATATTGATTTAACCACAAGTCGGAAGATTGTTTGTTAACGGTGACATTGCTAAGACCTCACTCTTGAGAGTGCCCTCTGCTTCTTATTTGCAGAAACTCAAGTCATCTGAAGTGTACAATTGCACACGCAGTGCTTTGTGCTTCATTTTTTGCACTACCCCCATGTCCATGCAGTCCAGTCTCTACTCCTCAATCCTTGCTAATCAGCATCCTCTGCTCCCAGTACTAATGTGTGCCATCTGATGTTCTGGCCCACTCTTTTTGGACTTCATTTTTCAGTGCTTGCTTGCATCTAACCATTTATGTGGTTGGTTTTCTGGCAAATTTCTTTATTAGTTTTCCCATTTCTCAATCCATGATTTAAAATCGGGATCATAAAAACACAGGAAAGGAACTTGGAGATGCAGGATATATTAAGTATGTGTAGAATGCAGGTTGTCTTTTCTGCCAGTGACTTACCTTAGGAAAAAAGTATTGTTTTCATAGTTTAGGTTTACACAAACATGATTCTTTTCATTGTTCTAGCTTCTCATATTTTGACCGTGGAAGTATGTAAATTTTTGTAACATTATATCACTAGAAATTGAGCAATTAAAGTCTCACAAATATATGGGCATGCAACTAATGTTTAAAATGCTGAGAAATACACTGTCAAAAAAAACAATGCTTGCTTAAGCCCAGGTTGTGTTTTATTGTCTCATCTTATTTGGGGCTTTTTTCATTACTCAGGTAGGAATCCACAGCCATACAATATGAATGTGATTCTTACAGCCAGTTTTTTTGATTTAAAGCCTTTAAATAATCATCTCTGGCATTTTACCGAGCTGAGATTTTAAATTCCAATACAGCCTTTTATTGCTGATCACAAATACAAAGGTCTCCAGGCAAGGAAAGGCTTATTCAGCACCAATCGTGTTTATGACCTCAGTTATTGCACTAGCCAGGATGCCCTGCACTGGGCTGGCAGCGATGAAGACATATTCTTCCCCTGATGGAAGAAAATGACTGCTTAAGCAGGAGTTGTGCTTCTGTTGCTCCCATTTGCTCTGACTCTTTCAAGTGGGTGCCCATGGAAGAGATGGGGAGGGGGAGAGGAGAGGGGAAGGATGCCTCAGTTTGTTTCCATTCCCTCCTTCCCCTGTACTGTACAATATGATGCTTGGCATCAAGGTGATGAAGTTTGCCTTCAAGTTGTGCTATCCCCACAGAGGGGCTGAAGCAAAAGGATTGTATTTGTCATCCTACCTTTTTTTTGTGGCCATATGCAGATATGATTTCAGAACCAGCTCATTATGCTGTCTAGCAGGTGCCCTGGGGCTGCTCTGTTCCAGCACTTCTGTGGGTAAATTAATAAATTAATATCATATAACTGTTACCAGTGAGACTGATCACGTAATTGTGGAAGTCTAATGAAGACACGTCAGGTGAACTTGTCTGACTTCATGCTTAAGTGAATTTGAACATCTAGCATTTAATCATCGCGTGAGCTGGAAGTGCTGTTTGTGACAACATGTGAACTTTCCTGACCTGATTTTCAGGTGCACTCAATCACATTGTCTTGCATTGCAACCAAGATAAGATATGACATACAGGTGCTCATTGCCTTGGAAAATCAGCCCACTACGTGAAGTTTCCAAGCACTGCACTCGCTGCATTTAGTTCTTAAATAGTCAGCATCTTACCAAGGGTCAGGCTCAAAGCCACACTAAAAAGATCACCCTGAAGTGAAATTCACTCCAGATCTGCCTTCCTTCAAACAAAAAGAAGTCGCAAGGATTGAACTACCTACACAGAAACAAGTCTGCTCTGATAAAACAAAGCCCTCGGACTGCCGCGTGCTGCCTGCCTGTGATGTCTGCTGTGCCCTCATGAGATCAAAGCTTCTGACCTCTGGTTTCACGTTCTCTGTTGCTAACTGCTCAAGTCTCACTGCTGCTACAAAAACTGTTTTAGATTCAGTCCCCTAAAAAAAAAACAAAACTCTTCATTGCGGCGGTAGTTCATTGACAGTTGTGTGTAAACAAAAGTTTGAATAAAAGACAAGACTCCCTTCGTGCAAGTGCATCATTTTAAGAAAGCCTTTGTCAGCTGGTAGCACAGCTGCTTTCTGTTCTTCTCCTTGGCCTTGCCAGCTGAAGGTTTAAGGAGAGCCATCAGACCTGAGCGTCCAATGTGGCAGTGGGCTGAGCTGGTGGTCACTGCTGATGGGTCAGCAGTGGGGTTTCAAGTACTGCCTCTGTCTGGCAATGCTTCTAAGCACCAGCCTAAATTTCATCATGGAAATGGGGGTAAATTGAATTTATTCACATTTAAGCATATGCTTAGGTGCACTCCAGTACTGGGGAATAAGAGAAGAACAGCCTTTTCTCAAGAGGCTCTTCAAATAACCAAAGGATAACTTGAAAGGACGAACTCTCCTGCTAGTGCTGGGGAGAAGTACCAGAATGAATTACTTCACTTTGTGTGAAGTAGCAGTGGTGCTTGTGATCTCTTAAATCTCTTGTGATCTTTACTTGCAAACATTATGAAGAGAAGGAATATTGTTACATTTAATTCATTATGATTATTTTAATTCATGTATCTTTTGAACTGCATGGCTTTAGAAAAATAAAATGAGATTAAAACGTTTCACAGGCTTGTTAAGGTGTAGATTTGCTCCTGCTTCTTTCTGTAATGAAGTACAGTTATAACAGGCTGTTCTGGAAGTAACAGAAATGGGTTTTGGAGCAAACTTTAAAATGTTGCCCATAAAATTATTCATTAGAAGTTCTATCAGGGTATGGGAGGTTTTCCAGCCCAGATATTTCATGCTTTTTTTTTTTCCTTAGCAAGATACTTCTAGAATGAGAGAGTAATATTAAACTGCAGTATGGTTTTGTTCTTTAACTTAATAATATATGCCAAGATCCACTGCCTTTATTCCTGTCCTGTAGGTATCTGAAAAGATAAGAAGCAGAACAGTACGTAATAATCAGTGATTTAATAACCGTCCTCCTAAGAAGTACTTGTAGATCTGAAGGCATTATGTATGGCTTCTTCCAATTATGAGAATGACATCAAGTTGAAGATAGAAGTGTCTTTTTGTAAACACTAGAAGGTAGGGAACAACAGTAATTTAGATGTTTTTTAAACAATCCTACCTAAGAAGCATTGCAAGATTAGATCTTACAAAGGGAATGTGAAAAGGTCAAGTTGATGTGGGGAGCTTTGCAAGGAAACAGCCTCATCAGAAATTTTCATGTTGGGATAAGATGTTTAAGCTTTAAAATGAGAAAGAAAAGCATATCAAGAGCTGTGTTTAGTGGATGATGTCATCCTCTGTTCACTGAAGACCCTTATAACATTCAGAGCCTGGCAATGTCAAAAGAGGTATCGCAGATGTTTGAAACCATAAAAGACCTCACCAAAGGCAGGATTTCTTACATACCTGCTTTGGTACATGATTCTCCTTGAGAATGGAACAGGACCAACACCACCGACCTCATTAGGTTTTCTGATCAAAGAGATTAAACAGCATTTGTTGTATTGAAGAGGAGTATTCTGTGGCAACCTGATGGGCTTTGCCATAAGCTGGTGAATGTCTTGTTTCTCTGGGGTCCAGACTTACTATTTCATTAGTTGTCCAGTAAAGGCCCTGCAGAAAAGAGATCTTTTCCTTTCTGCCTTACAAGTGTGAGTGTTGTGGTCACTGTTTGAAAACTTCCTGTTTTCCCCTGATGTTCTTCCTCATTTTTTTCCATCCTTTGTAGCCCTACGATGCTGAAGAGCATTTTGGTTCTTCAGTTACTCCAACCACACTTTATTACTTATGTTGGATAAAATTTTCCAGAACCTGCTAAGCCAGCCGTGTACCTCACAGCCCTCAATTTGCATGCATGCATCATCTTTCAGAAATGAAGGAGCAGTACACATACGAGCAGGTGCACAGCTTTGACATGGGCTCCTTGAAAGAGCATGGTGTCTGCTGTGCCCGATGCATAGGTGTGCATTTTACATTGCTCTCCTCCTCTGGGGGCCATAACTCTGTTAGGTTTTAGTCAAACTTTTCTTTCTCTGTCAGCTGATGTATTCTGGAAGCTCATGCACTTGCCAAATCTGACAATTTTTCTTACTAATTGACTTTAATGTGAACTGCTCTATGCAGCCCCACTGCTAACTGATTAAACAACAACAAAAAAAAAAGTAATGAATTCTTGCTTAACTAGCTGATTTAATTAAAATGTTTTATACTGTAATTGTATGGTTTCTATAAATGGAGAGGTAATTTTGTTTAATGAGTTCCTAACCAAACATAACATTCCTGACTGTACGCAGCCAGATTTGTGAAAGGTCACAAATGCTGAGATTCCACTGTTTGCTTTTGTAAGTCGTGATGATCAAACAGCTTGATCTGGCACTTGAAATATCCTATCAGGATTGGTTCCCTCTATCCCTGTTTATACCAGAAATTATTAGTATAGTTTTAGGAGCAGAGGGGGTTCTCCTCTGTATCTGAACACTGTTCATTATCTTTAAAGTGGAAGTCTACTGCCAAAATCACGTCTCATTGTCAATTAGTGGCTTCTCTGCAAACACATTAATTTAATGCCCCTGCTGAAGTATTGCACGCATTGGAACATCTTGCTGCTAAAACACTAGTTTTCAGAACACTTTGACACAAATCAGTCATGAATAGCAATTTATGCCTTGATGGCAGTGAGACTTGATATGAAGCTCTCTGCGATTAAATTTACCACAGTGTTTACAACTATTAGTAAATAGAGCTAATGGAGATAGTCATAACAGAATTCTAGGAGGTGGAATGAGGAGAAAAACAGATTATGGTCCCCTACCCGCATGATTCCGAAGGAATACCTTCACAGGGATAAACTGCAATAAAAGAAAGGCTAAAATAAGACGTCTCCTCTACTTAAAACTATATTTTCCTGCCTTCAACTTTGGCGAATTCAGCAATGACCTAAATACAAAAGAATCAATTACCCTAAAATAAATAAATTTGCCTTTTGTTCTGCAGCCCTTTCATTATACCGCGTGAAAACACAAAATGAAGTATCTCTTTTTGTTAAAAGATCAAAAACTGGGAAAATTGTATATTTTGGGAAAAAAAGGACTCATTCGTCCTCCACTGCCATCCCTAATGTCAGCAAAACGTTGTCTCCTTAGAACAGAATTCATGCAAACGTTTATTTAGCAGTGCTCTTGTGTTCCCTTTGTTAAAGAACTGAGCTGTATTTTCATTGTCTTATTTTCTGTTTGGTAAATACTGTTCTCTCCTGTCCTTTTCCCAGCTACCATGGAAACAAGTGAAAATGCTTCAGATTATATATTTTAAATCGATTTTTTGTGGTAGAAAATAGGAGAAGTTTTCAAAATGTGTATTGATAAGGGAGATGAAGGTGAATGTTTGAACAATGGACTAACAATGTCTTTATATCCACTTGGATTGATAAAAGTGAATTAAAACCAAGTTGCCTCGGTTAAAGACTAGAAGTGATGCTTGAAACAAAGCAAACCAAGTATTATTTCTTTCCTGAAAAATGCCTGGTGCAAAGTGCTAAACTTTCTCTAATAATAAGACTGGCGTATAAATAAAGCAAGTTAAATCATAAGTAACGTTGATATTTGGGAAAGAAAGGCTTTATTACCTCACCTTCTATTACAGTTAGCTTTTATTTCAAATGCAAGAATAATATATGTTAGTGCTGAATCCGGAGCATTCATCCATTCTGCGGGTTGAGCCCTATAAAATTAATAATCTCTAACAAACGCACCCAAAGACACACTGTTATTTATATGCAGAGAATGGTGGCTTATTTACCCAAACATTAGAGTGATCCAAAATGTTCAGCTAAGCAGGAACACAAAATATGATATTATATTATGTAAATGGGTTTGTGATACGCTCTGCTGGATAATAACTTCCAGATGTCTCTGTAGCCAGAGGCTGACGGATATCAGAGGCAGGTTGGCTGGGAGGGGAGACGTGCCAGCTGGCGGGACTGGCTACTGCTAAGTGTAGCGGAAGGTGAAAGCTGGTATTTCTTCACACTCACTGGTTTTATTTGGGGCTAGTGGAAAGTCGGCGTCATGCAGCCTTCTTTCCGCTAGCAGAGGTAGTAGGGTTGGGGGGCTGTAGGGAACCTGCATGTCCTCTTCTTTCTGTGAATTCTTTTGTGTCTCTTTTGTGAGGAGGGGTTGAGCTTGAGTCTCCCCAAAATCAGTTGTCTTAAGCCGTAGACTGAAGGAACAGAGGCTTACAGCCAGCCAGCAGATAGATGGTCATTCTGCCTTACTATTTATTGCCAGTGCTGAATGCAGACCGGGAGTCTCCATGAGCTCTCAGTGCTGTGGCACAATTGGAGTCAGCTGGGGCACCGTACAGCCTCAGCTGTTCTGAGAAAACTTTCTTACATCCATTCAGCTTTCAAGTCCAGCAGTCCCTAGAGGTTTAGATACACATCCTCTTGTAAACGCAGCCGGTTGTATTTATCATCATTAAATACAACACCAGACTGAAAAGGGATTGGAATTACTCCTGTAAGATGCCGCTGAAGTCACAGGCACAGACTTCAGGGAAGCCTTATGCGGAGCAGCCTTTGAGAGTAAAGATCTTTGCACAGTCCTTGCAGATAAGACTGTGCTGCCTGCAAACTCACATTTATTTCTGAGAGCTTGACCTGCCATTTCAGTAAAAGGTTTTGAGTTTACCTCTGTATGTCTCGAGTTGGTTTTAACTGATAGCCTTCCTGAAAAACAGGTGAGCGGCAAAGAGAATACTGCCAGACTGCCCTGCAGTTAGTCCTCAGCATGTTAATGACTTCCTGATCAAACACAGGGAGGATGGGCTCGGAGAGGCTCTTTCCCTGCCCAACAACTGCTCATAATGAATATTGTGGATGCATTTTTCATAGAAAGAAGCATTTAACTAGCAGAAAATGCAACAGCTTTATCAAGATTTACCTACATCTCTACATTTGTGTATATGGACAAGCCCAACAGAAGCTAAGCTGAGAGATGATTCCAGGTTTGCAGAATATAGGCTTCAGGTAAAACAGATAGCAATGCATGCTTTGCATTGCTTCGTTAGCAAGCTTTAAAATATTTTACCTTAATATGAATACTAAGGCATTAAATCATACTGAATCCAAATCCATAAGAAGTTTATATCTCAGCATGGTCTGTTATTTTTCTTCACCCCACGCTTTGAAATCACTTTTTCTCCTTGAATGTGAAGATATTCAAATGGCTTAGCTGTTGTAGCCTAAACTACCAGACAGACATAATTACTAAATTTTATACTATAGAATCATGCCTTTGTATTGCCAAAAACTGTGCTCACGGCTTCCATGTTTGGTGTTTGATTGTGTTGTAACAAACTCTAGATGTCACCGTGTCATTTTCAGAACAGAAAGTAGATGCAATTTGCCATTTGGCATGTGTTTCTTCTGCTGCTGCAGAATGGGCTGTGGTGCTGCAGCTTGGATTTCGTACCCTGTGTAGCCGTGATAATGAGATATCTCTAAGGTGATGTAAACCAAAATCTGTTGTTCTAAACATATTAAGTAGGCCTAACTGTGTTGGTTTGTCGACAGCATTTGGAACTATTTGGGCTAGGGCCCAGAATCGTGGTCAGCAACAGAGTCTTCCTGGCCTGTGTCTGAGGAGACTGTGTAAATCTTCAGCTGATCAGAGTATGTGACGTTTGTATTGAAGATCTGCTTTCTGTTTTTTGGTTTTTTGTTTTTGTTTTTGTTTTTTTCTGCCTAAAACCAAAGGTATGTGCTGGAGAGCAGAGAAATCGTGCAGTGCTGTCTGGACGGATGATTTCCTGACATGCAAGGAAACTACTTCTAATCTCAAGTCTAGTGAATTTGATGTTGAGATAGCATGGGCTACAGCTCACCTGGAAAATCAGGAGCTGCAGATGTTGTCTTCCCTGTGCTCATGCGTGGACCTGAGATGAGGGAGGTGCTGCACAGTAGGTTATGCTGGAGGTATTTTGTGATTACTGTCAGTGATGTTTGTTGGTGCAGAGAGGATGATTTCACACTTAGAAAAATCCACTTGTGCAAGCATATCCTCTAAGTACTGTGTCAGTGCATGGCTTCAGCTCCTTTTCCTGCTCTGAGGGATGGACTGCACTGAGCTGCAGCAGGACCTGCACAGGGGGAGCAGATCCCAGCACAGAGCATGGCCCTTCTGAGTGCAGAGCATGTTGGGGCATCTCATACTTCCTGAAACCCAGTAATTAAGGCACAAGGTGGAGAGCTGGGAATCTGTGGACTTCTATTTTGCTGGAATGCCTGTTGTCACTTCTCCACATGTAACGGAGTGAAAGCACCTCAAAAAGGCAATGGGAGGAAACTAGCATAAAGCAGTAGCACTAGAGGTGCTCAATTGATTGTGATAAGGACTGTGGACAGATTGCGTTCTGATGACACTACAAAAGGTAGAGGAACATTTTATCTTTCGAAGATCTCTGCCTGGGAATCTGGAAAGCATATGGCCAGTGAGGCCATGAGAGAGGCAGCAGTTGTTATCTCAGTAAAAACTGTTATTCAGCAGAAACAGAATTTGAAGCTGTACTTTATAATTAATTTAACTTGGTGTCACATTCTGCTTTTGAGTTGAACTTTAGGTACTTGCCAACTGAGAAGTACAGGGGAGTTGTGTGGGGCTCATGGTTAGTTGTTGCTGTTATTCCAGAGATGCTCTTGGATGTTTTAGTTGGAGATCTAAATAGTTCTGGCATTTGTACTCACCAGACTTTGTTACTGCATTTGTCTCACAGCTTTTAAACAGCAGAAAACATGTACAACGTATTTAAACAACACCAGAGAAATTAAGGTCATGAGAATGCAGCGCCAACAAATGAAGATAAAAAAGAGCTGTTTTTTTTAAAAAAAAAAAACAAAAAACTGTTGTTGCAAGGCGCTTTTGAAATTCTACATACCAAATTCAGAGTCATGTTGATGATTTATTCTAATGTAGGAAAACATCATCAAGAGTGACAAGCAAGCTAGTCACTGTCTAGTCACCTGCCAGCAAATATTTCATAAAGACTAAAAAGGCTGGTACTGCTTTGCTGAGCTGACACTAATTATTTCAGTATACATGGAGCTTTGGGATTCATGTTAATTCTCAAGTCTGTCTTTAGTTCAGACTCATTCCACTGTGTAAACCCAGCAGTGCACAAATTATTTGACCATCCTTTCATAATCTGTCCCCATGCTCACTTGCCAATTATATAAACTGATCCAAATACCTGCTCTCCAAGGAACCCCATTTGGGAATCACAAGCCAATTTAAAAGAAGGAGGATATCCACTTTTCTGTAGCTCATGTCTGGTAGTCCTATTTCACGCTGACGTTCATTTCTGGGTATCTTCTTGAGATAACATGGTTTACATCAGTATTCAGAAAAGATACCTTTCTGGTGAAAAAGTCCTTTTTAGATGGAAGCTATTGGACATAGCATACTGCATCCCATAGGAAGGATGAGTTCAATGGTCTCTACCACATCCTGAATATCCTGAAAAACTCTCCCACTGCCGTAGCGTGATGTTCTTTCTTTGTTCAGTACAAACTTAAGTGAGTATTTGTAGAACAGCTTCTAAATATTGAAGAGTAGCATAGTGTTCTTGTAGCAACTTAGTGATAGGGCTTGGAGAAAGTGTATAGAAAAGTGCTGGAGCACAAAACGCCAGTCGTATTGGTGGTGTGAATTAGCATGAGAGACAGTTTGAGAAACATGGCTACAGATATGACTGAAAAAGACTACATTTGTCTGCTCTCTAAAAATCCAGCTCTGTTCAAAGTGGCTCATTTTTAAGGTCTGTAGTAAAGATAGCGGCATTTGTGCACAAATGCCTCCTATAGCTGCAGCCAGCAGCTGTTTGCGCTCCACAGGTACCAGCAATCAGGGCCACAGCCAAGCTGTGAGAATGGCCTCCTCGCTGCCATGTCCAGCTCTCAGCATCCAGAAGAGCCACACAGCTTCGCAGCCACCACTGAGCTGCAGATATTGTTAGTTTTCAGGTGGCTGCCTGCTTCATTGCACTTCCAGGCTGAGAACTACTGAAACATGCTATTAGATGGACTTATGTCACACTACAGATTTCAAAGCAGTGATTCTTGCTGAACTCAGTGCCTACAAATAACTGCTTGCAAATATGTGTTGGTGTTTGAGTTTGTTTGTTTGGAGCAAAACTAAAACTTAGCATAGCTTAAAATTGCAAGGACCTCAACAAAACTTTGCTGTGTTTTTCTTAGTGCTCTATGGTGTTCTTGTGTTTGGGGTTTAAAGATTTGTAAGAGGGTATCTGCTTCTTTAAAACTGCATGTCAAGAACCTTTCCAAGGCATAAGGGATAAGGAGAGAAGGAAACAGTAATGGAAGCCAAGTTGGGTCAGTGACATTAATTTATGGGCATGTGAGAAAGTGGGAATGTTTATTCCAGCAGGGTTGTGGGATGGAGGCCTTCTAAGCTGGGAGACAATGAGAAGAAACAAACCTCCCTCCGGTCAGGATGACCAGCACCAAAGTTTGCCATGGGCAGAGTCAGTTATTAAAAAAAAAAAATCATAAAGAATGACTCACAAGCACTTCAAATCATGAAAACTGTTTGACTGAGATACTTTCCAGGCTACATGGAGAGATATGTATTTGAGATTTGTATTCAAAACCCAGCTTTTATAAAAAGGTCACTTCTTGTGCAGTACTAAGTTGAACTCATTCGCTTTTGAAGGCACAAAGCTACTCTCCCTCTGGTCCTGATGTGTTTGGTTTGGCCAGATGCACCTGCAGAACTGTGGGCCACAGGTTGCTGTAACCCTGCTAACACCAAGGAGTGGGGTAACTTTGTGCTATAAACCCGAACCTATAATATAGTAAAGGAATTTTCTTCTTCTTTTTTTTTTTTTTGCTGTGTTCTGGTAGGTTGCGTTTATTAGAAATTTGCAGGAACTTCTTTGCCCCAGTGTGCCGCTGAAGCTCCCTGCAGCTGGTGTAATGAAGACGATATATTCTGGGAGGCATCTTGATTTGAGACTGACAGCTCCATATATCTGTGAAAATGAAGTGGCAGCTGAGTTGACAGTAAAGCATATTGTGTCTTTGTGATGCAGGAATATATCACGTTAATAACAATAATTTTCACAGTTCCATGTGACCATTTACAAGCAGGGAAGCACTGCTGTTGGGAGAGGTCCTAAGAAATGAGGAGGCAGAAGCTAACTGGGTTTGCTTTCTTGCTTCTAAAACAGCCAAAGGGAAGGAAGAGTGGACCTGTGGACCTGGCGCAGCAGCAAAGTGACACCCTGCTCCCCTGGCGCCAACACCAGAGTGCGAAAGGCCTCCGGAGGCAGAAGCGAGACTGGGTCATCCCCCCCATCAACGTGCCAGAAAATTCAAGGGGCCCCTTTCCTCAGCAACTGGTCCGGGTAAGTTGAAATAAGTAGAGATAGCAATCGTGGTAATGTTGCAATGGGTCAAGGGAAGTCTTAGGTGCGGGCCAAGCTCATGGCAGAGGAAGGCTGGCTTGCTGCACAAGATCTCTGCTTTTCCTCATGCAGGAGAAGTTTGCTTTTACATGCTGCTGAAGCACTGGTTTTCTGAAGAAAATTGTCCCCGTTTCCCTCCCCTGACTGAACAACAGCCTAATCGCCTCCTTCCAGCCAGTCCCCCAGGAGATGCCGGCACTGCAGCCAAGATGGCACTTTGCCCATGCTGTCATCCAGCAAATGGCTGCAGGTGTAAAGCTGGGATTGGTGACACCCAGCGCTGCAGGGTGCCACGTCCTTCCCCTCCCACCCTGAGCCCAGCACAGATGCGTGGCAGGGCTGGAGGAGGCTGGCTGCATGCTGCCGCAGATGGATCGCTCGTCCTCTGCATGCTGCTGGCTTCTTTCTTTACAAGGACGATCACCAAGATCAGGTTTGCCTGTGTGGCTTTCTGTGATGGTTGTTGGATGACATAAAAAGAAAGGGAAAAGGGCTTTGACAGACATGTTTGGTTGTGTATTTTTGCTGTTGATATGTGTTCGCCACATACAGTTACACGTCGATATTCCTCTAGTTGCAGTTTTTGGAGTGGTAGAAAGATTGCATGTAAAAAAAGAATTTCTGGCAGAGTTTTTCAGCTCTTCCCTTGGAAGAAAATTGTGACAAATGTAAAATTTCAGACCTCATTTTGAGAAACAGTGGTGTGCCATTGGCACCCCTTCTCGGGAAGTTCACCTCATCATCTTGAAACAGTGCCTGGATTCAAATGAGTGGTTCTCATTATCTGTTTCCCATGGATTTGGTCATAGCTTCCTGCACAACCAATGTCTGGGAGGCACAATGAGCTGGCTGAGTCCTTCAGAAGTTCAGGTGAACTTTGCAAGGACCCCTGTAGTGACTGAAGGAGCATGTGCTCTATTCACTGAGTAATGGGTACGCTTGAGTTGTTGGTGACATTTCTTTGTGTAATTGGGGAAACATGGCAAGGAATGAAAAAGTATTAGGTGGCAAATGTTTCTGTGTCTGTCCTATAGAAAGGAATCTATGAATCTCTGTGTTCAGCCATGCTGGGTAGGGAGTGACCCATTAAAGTTTTGTCCTAACATGTTGAAGAGATGTCTAAAGAGAATTACTGAATGTGTCAAAAATACCTTTAATAAGGTATTGATAGTTTAGATTAATTCCTGCATTCCTGTGAAAAATAAGAGGGCTACTTGCAAAATGAACTTAAGCCCTGCCACACTCCCTACTGATCTCTTTGGGGCTTTGACTAGACAGTGAGAGGGCAACTTGACACCGCTGTACCATGGCAAATGTATTGATTTATAAGGACTGAAATCTCTGTGGCACTGGGGATAAAACAGGAGACCTCAGGAATGCTGTACTCCAGTATTAGTGAGAGTGAAAAATGTTAGATTTTATATAGGTACGGGAGCATTGGTATTCATCACTTAAACTGCCAGTAGCCTTGGAAAGATAACTTAGCTTTTGGAAATGCAGGGCTCCCAGATTGTCACAGAAATACATTCCAATGTGGTTTTTAAATATAGATGCTAGTGGATATACCGAAAAATAAATAAAAAATGGGGTAGGAAAGAGAAATGATTTACAAAGTGCTGCTCTCCTTTGCTTCTGACATGCAGGAAGTATTGTAATGACAGAGAAGATCATAGCTTTGTACAAATGGTGCAACTTGATTAAGCGTGAGAACCCCTGATGTTTCAGGCTTGGTTCGAGTTTCTGCTCATCTGTAGCAACTGGCCCATTTGCTGGCCCCTGAACATGAAGGTTGGGTGATTCCTAGCAGGAGTTATAGCTTTCCCTGCTAAGCTTTACTCCTTAATTATCCAGAATAGGACAAATCGACATTTCAAAGACCAGCACTATCTGGTTTTTTCCATCCACATAATCTTCAGATTGCCCTGGAGCATTCTGCTGTCTCCAAGATCTAGGTAACAGTTTTGATCTGATTTCCCATGCTTTTGCTCACTGGGCACTGAATATTTTTTTTGTCCATCTGCTCACAAACTGCAGCTCGAAGTGCACATGTGAAGTTACAGCACAGATTTGTATGGAAAGAAGTCTGTCAGTTTTCTCTGCTAGTTTACATAAAGTGTTCAAATCTAATGCTAGCTCCTGGACACTGGGCTTTGTGTGGTCTGGATGGCCCTGTATTTACACTTGATAGGTATAACTAATGGAAACCCATCCTTCTGTTATCACATCCGTGGTTGTGGTTACATGGAAGGAAAAGATGGCATGAAAAGTAAACAAAAAAGCCCTGCCAGAAGTACCTTTTCGTTGTACCACTCGGTGGTTGCATTTTTATAGGTCACACTAATTTGAAATGCATAGGCAAATCTTTCGGGTTCCCTCCTACTCCTGCTTCCTATTGTGAAGGCAAAAATTCCATTTTGTGGAAGTTGATTAGTTACTTGTTAGTATTTTTAGCAAGGCTTTGCCTGAATGAAGTTTAAATCATAGCAAAGGTGAATGCAGCTTGATGGGAGCTCCACACCTCGGAGTGCAGCCCTGTCTGGTTCAGCTGCGATCAGATGTAATTCTGTGCTCATTAAAGCATTTCATTCTGATAAAAAACATTAAATGAAAATCTTTTTAAAAAATGGGGAAAAAAAAAAGTCAAAACATTATCTCTGCCAAAAAATCTTCTCTTAATTACAGGGTATTTTTTTTCTTTCAAAGGAACATCCGTGTCTGCTCATATGCATCAGCCACACTAACTAGGAAATGTGTTTAAGAAAAATAGTAGATATAAAAAAAAAAAAAAAGAATTTCTGAGTTTCAGATGCTGAAAAAATTCGATTTGTAGATACAAACAATGGATCAATTCATCAGACAGTGTAAATAAATATCTTATGTGCATAAAGTAAAAATGTTTTAGTGGTGGTATCAATGTTTTGCAAATTTTGGTTTTGTCTTCCAGCTGAAAAAAAATGTGATCAATTTTATTGATATACGCATATTTATTTTGCAAACATTTATGAAAATCATGGGCTTAATTTCCTTGTGCCTGACTTCTACCTTTGTATTAGGAATAACATTTTACATGCTGTGAAATATTTTACTGTAGTGAGGATAATTTCATTACTAATTGTCAGGTACTCTCATTATTATAACCATGAGGTCCGTAAGAATGTCTATTAAAAATATAAAAACAATATGAAATCCCCCTCCTTGCCTGAGCAAATGACTCACACAGCACACTGATCAACTGAGATAAAATATTTAATAGTCGCTTCTTTGCTGAGTACCCTTTATTTTCTCACTGACTCATGCTCTTTTTAGCCACATGTGTAGCTAATTCTTAATTATCTATTATCTAATTATCTATTAGCTAATCCTGTATTTCATCCTCTTTTTTTTTTTTTAACTTTGAGAAGTATCTCAGTTTGGGGTCCACCTGCAAGTCTCTAGCTTCTTCTGATGGAAATATTGAGGTAGTTTCAGACACTGATGTCTTTGCCCATCACAGAGGGGCTGTATGAAAGCCATTCATTTACAAGGCAGAGAGTGCTGTGGAAGAACAGCCTTTGGTCATGGCAAGCTTAGATGGTGGACTCCTCTATCAACCACTGCAACAGCATTTACTTCGTGAGTGCTCCAGCCTTCCATCTTTACCTCCTGGGAGCTGCCTGTCTCCAGCTTGATCTGCATTGGCCCTAATTTTCCCAGCTTGCATGTATTAAACAATTAAAAAATTAAATTTTACCCCTGAGATCTCTTACTATAAACAACTTGTTTATTTTCATTACACCAGCATGAAAATCCACTGCAGATGACCGAGACAGGATCTTGGTGCTCTTACAAACTGCCTTGATTGCGTGCTACAAGCACAGCATGCTTGCTCCTATCCAGCGCTGGTAATCTCAGACACAAGAATACTAGAAACAATCTAATGTGTCTAACAGGGAACAAGAAGGAAGGATGCATCTTATGTAAATTTAATCAGAAAGTCCTGAAGTGCTTTGGAAAGTTGGCATATAATATACCTGAGGACTCTTGCTTTGTTTCTTGGCAGCGGTGCCGTTGATTGGTTGGGTTTCATACAGCACAGTGCATGTTAATGCAGCAGAGAGCTCTTTCAGAAGTGCCAGAAAACCCCAAAGTGGACTCATGAATGGATTTAGCACATGTTGAGCTATATGGCAGAACTGGATATTCCGTATGAAAAGAATTCATAGCACAGTCAGGAGCTGCACAGCCTGTTTGGGGTCCATAGCCTGTCCTGGCACAGGGCATAGATGGAGTGAGACTGTTCTTCAGAAGTCTCAAATCCTGGTGCTGGATGTGCACACAAGGTGTACACCGAGCTGAGGAATCCCAGCTGGCACAGGCTGTCAGACCTCAATATTGCTGTTTCTTTTGCTCATCACATATATTTCAGCATGCACCTTTGCACTGTTTTAAATAGTTTTATTGTAGGAAATCCCTCATGCCTCCTCTATCAACCACGTTGCTTACTGCTGTGAAATTGGCAGTTCAGAATCCATTAACTCCCAGCTGCAAGACAGATGGCATCTGTCTGTGGTGAGAGAAGGTTTGTTGAGAAAAGGCCTCGCAAATGCTTCCCAAAGGACATCAGACCTCACTTTTCCTGAGAGACGCATGGACAGCTTTGATTACAATTAGGACTAGATCTTCCTTCTTCGTGGGAACAGGTGTTTCTTTTGCCTCTCTAACTGCAAACAACGAGAAAAACCCACCATGATTCTGGCACTCTGTACACCTCGTCTTTGGTATCCCTGCGAGCGTCACCAGCTGAAATTTGGAAATTAGATGTTTTTGTCTGCACTGTGGCAGAAATGAGAAGGAGCAGGCCAAGGGCTGAGATGCGGGGCATCATGCAGACTGTGCTGCTCTGTAGAGCCACTGCCTTTCTTTGAAAGGTGGTTGAAGGATGGTAGATTGCATGGCACAAAGCAGCCTGAAAACAGAGAAATATTAGCAGGAAAACATTTCAGGAATCATGAGAGGTGTTGCTGCAGTCTCAGCTCTGGTACAGATCTGTTATCTGTGTGTGTGCATCACCAGGACAGGATCAGCTCATTCTGGATGAAGGGAGAAAGAGAAATGCTCTCTTGACACTTCTTTTGAAATTTCTTATAAGTAGGCAACTTGGAGCAGGTCCATAAATACAAACCACACTATATATTTTCTTCAGACTACATTTCTTTGTTTGCATTCTCCCTGGTGTGTGATGGCTGGATGTCATTCTTAACTCTCCATCATTTCACAGAAATTCAAAGCCAGATCCTGATGTAAATTCGTGCATCTCTGCCAAAGCTGGTGGGGCTACACCAGCGTATTGCATTTGGGAATCTAGGTCGGAGAAAGCAGATGCCCAGTGCTTTATGGGCTTTACATGCACACACACACATAGCATTGTGGATTGGAAAGTGCAGCTCCAGCATAAATGCTCCATTTGAAAATCTCTTACAGCAGCATTCAAGCCTATACTGTAATTATACATATTGTATTTCCTTGTATTCAGACCCATGGGGAATTTATATTGTCCTTGCTAAAGCCAGAGGGACTGAAGGAAAGCAGTCATTTAATGATTCAGCTGTCTTGGGCTCTATGATTTAATCAATCATATGAAAGAAATTTTTAGATTCTTTGTGTTTAGAGTTCTCTTGTCTGAGCAGAAAATGTTCCCTTTTTGAATTGCTTTAATAGCTGTATTTATGCAGCTGAAAGTTCCTTAAGAAATGAAAGTAAAATCAAATTGCTGAGAATGCCTAGATAATTTATCGGAGAATATTCAATTAGAATATATTAATATTTTAGATTTCCATCATTAATTTAATATTCAGAGATTTAATTTAGTCGTTGAATTGCTGTAGTGCCATGCGTGGGTAGATTGTTAGGCTGAGTGCTTAAAACACCTGCCACAAATGGGTGAATCTAACTTTGATTCCCAAGAGCACAAATGCCTTTCTACTGACATAAGTCTTGCAGCAAAACTCAGACCGTAAATCTTGCCTCTACTCTGCATTTTTCCATAATTGCAGAATGGAATAATACAATCTTCTAGCAGAAGTAAAGGCAAGAACCTTATTTATTTATGCATTCAAATCCAGGCTGAGGGGGAGTTTGGTGCCTTGTGGTTCTGAATTTGTCGGTATTTTACTGAAGAATTTCATTTTGCCAGCTCAGCCTTGTTACTTACTCAAGGAGAACTGTCAAAAGTGAGTCTGGGATTTTAAGGTGATTGACACTTTGCAGACAAATATCAAGGAAGCCCCACTGCCCAGCTGAGCTAAAAATATTGCTTTGAGATTTTGCCATTTTCCAAAAGTCTTTGGGAATAGTAACGTGAATGGGAGAATGCCCCAGTATATAATATAAAAAATCCACTAAATATTAAAATGCCATGTAATTTGAAAGTTATTTGGAAATTATCATTAAATATATTCCCAATGGCATGAAAAAAAAAAAAAAGCCAAACATATTTTTAATTTCCACATGACATAAAACCTGAGATTCTCTGAAGTTGTTGGCAGCAATGAGACTCCGCTCTTATTCAGATGCAGAAGTGTCAGCATAAAATTTCAGAAGTGCCAAAATTCATTGATAAGATTCCAGATTTAAGCCCTGGGATGGTATTTTTTGTTTGATTGTTTGCAGCGTGGGTTAAAATCATGTCAGGATCCAGGTACCATCATTACAGGATCAGCCTGCGCTTGGCACTTTGTGTCCTAAAGCTTGGACACGTGTATAGATGATTACCTAATGTTGGTACAGATCCTGTTGAGCTTGGTGCCAACATGTGTTCCTTGAAAGCAAAGGCAGCTATTACATTTGCATGCATAAAAATCAGGGATGTTATGGAGGGTAAAGAATAGTTAAAATTTGAGCACAGGCAGTCAGACAGAGTGGGTATCCCGGTAGCAGACCTCTGGTCTGACCTCATGTACAAAGTGTTAACAGCTAGGCAGTCATTTCAAACCTCCAGGTGCAGCAGAGAGGGATATCCTAACAGCTATCTGTGGCCAGAATGCCAAGTGTCACTTTTAATAAATAGTAAAAATTGTAAATTAGATCCATACAGTCTTCGCTTAGGTATTTTTCCATACAGAGGCAGATCTTTGCCACCACCCTGACCCATCCCTTACCTTTTAGCTCCTGCTTTGAGTTCACCTCAGGAACAGAAAACTTAGGAAGCACAGGAGACACAGAAAGATAGGTAACTCTTGCCTTGAAGTGTCGTCCCAGGCATACTGCAAAATAGTTCATCAATACTCCGAAGAGTATTTAGCTATAATACCCCCCTGCACATATTGCAGCATAATGTTACATCCCCATCCTCTACAGAAAGTGAGATAACAGTAATAGCTGCTCGGTACGGCTGTCATTAGTGTAGAGGCAAAGCTAGGAAGGCATAGTCAGAGCTAATGTACACAGCCCATGAAAGTTATTGAAAATCTGTAAAGACGGGATATGCTGTAAAAACAGTGGGTTAATTGCCTAAGAAGAAGATTTGGTTTTTTTCTTTGTGCCTTTTCCAAAGAAAAATAATAATAATGAAGAAAAAGCAAAGACATGAACAAAGAACTTGCAATCTGCCTCTTTTCTGCAACAGTTCATTATTTAACACTCATCACCCACATTAGTAGTAGGTTACTGTGGGACTTGGCTTCCTTGATGAATTGAAATGGAGTCCCAAAAACATAGCGGGGCTGTGTGGGTGTGAGTTTGGATTTGCAGAGTAGGGGTGCAGATATAACCTTGACAGCTAGGCTGTATTCACTGTATTAAGCTGGAATACGATAGGAGGCCAAAAAGACACGCACACTATTTCTTCCCTTACTATTGCATATGTTCCTGTCTGCACCTCCAAAGAATTAAATTCAGCACCCTGGCATTTCAGATGGCAGCTTTGAAGATTTTAGAGAATTTACTCTGGAGCTAATTTTAAGCTCTCACTGCTGCAGTTAATTGTTTTATTTATAACTGCTGAGATTTTCAGACAGAAAGGTGTCACCATCTCAATCCTTTCTTGGTTGTGTCTAATGCAAAGTGATGAGAGGCATCAGCCATGGTTGCATTGGGGGGGCAGCAAAGAGTGGATGTGCAGCAGTTTGCCATAATTTTGTTAAAAGCCTTGTCTCTTTGCTATTTGTATTTTCCATAGCTCTTACCATATTTTTAATAATCACCGTATTTTAATAAGATTCATATTTGTTGCCAATTTCCTTAATTTAAAGGACATTTTCCTCCTATCCAAACAGTTAGACAACTTAAAACAAACAAACAAAACCTTGGATTACATTAAGGCAAACATTTTGCCCAAGGCAGTTTGGGTATCTGCAGATGGTACTGAACATTTTGGCCAATGTTCAGCGTAGATTTTAAGTACGTGCCTAAATTTGAGCCTTTGCATAGTTCCAGTGGCTCTTCTAAATCTATTTAGTGACAGAAAGCCAAGGACGTGAGCAGTGCCTCACTGGATTAAGACCAAGCATTTAGCATCTTGCAGTACCAACCTCTCTGGCCATGCTTATGGTTTTCCTTACAATTCTGATGTTATTTACATTTCTCTGCAAGCGCACAGATCGTGCTTCCAGCTGTACACACATCTAAGCCTTTGCATATTCCCTTCAAGCATATTGCTTTTTGTCTAACAGACACCACGCCAGGAGCCTGCCCTGAAGAGCCAGCCAGTAGACCTTGATTTTGTATTGTTTGTACTGGTTAAAGAGAGATGAATTTCTGTTAGTCCTGTGAATATCCTGCAACCTGTGAACTCATGTATCCTCTGAAAGCACCTGTGCTTGCTTTTCAGATTAAGTACAGCATTGCAGAGGGAATGGCCACAAGTGTAGCAGGTTTAGGGATGAAATAGGTGAGCTTTGGCTGACCCACGCTGAGGGTGTATAGAGGGAAAAAGCCTCCAGGAAGAGCTGGGGCTGTTTGTGTTTCAGTGAGAGTGGGGGAGATGTGCTGGTAAGGAGCTTCAGGGTAAGTGAATGTGCAGGGCTCAGCTAGAGGAGGCCTGGGAGGAGAGCAAATTTGCTCTGACCAAAGTTTTACATACGATATTGTAGCAGAAATGCTAAGTCATGGCTTGAAACAGTGATTGAGCACCTGGTGGGAAGGCAGGGCCAAACCAGGTGCAATGCACCTGAGCGACCAGAACCTCCCATACCTCATTTAAGGATTGGCAGTGGAGATGAGGGTATCTTGCTGGCGATCCCTGGGTACCTGAGGCTTTTTAAAGGTAAGCAGTTTCTTTCCTTTTTTTTTTTTTCTTCTGTGATTACAGCTGTTGTACTTGAGCACGTCCTTGTTTGCTACTGCCTAGGTCCTAGCTGTTCTGCTGCTGTGCTTTCCATTAAGTCACAGCATTATAAATATATATTATATGTATGGAGGTTTTGGGGTTGCTGCCCCTGGAGGTCTTCAGGAACTCTGGAGATGTGGCACTGAGTGTTATGGTCAGTGGGTGTGGTGGGATGGACTGAGCTTGTGGATCTTTTTCCCTGTTTGCTGCAGGAGTGTTGGACTACATGACCTTTAAAGGCCCATTCTAACTCTAAGGATTCTATGATCTTAGTGGTCTTTTCCAGCATTAATGTTTCCATTATTCCATGTAGTAGGAAATAAAGTCATCTAAAATGTTCAACTCCATCCCAGTAAACCAAATGAGTTGGGCCACCCCATGCAGAGCTTCACCTGAGCAATTCTACGTTGGGTGTTAGGTTTTGGAAACCAGGTCCAAGCCTCTATGACTTGAGTTAAAAGCTCCCCAAACTGAAAGTTTACACTGGAAATATTAACAGAGCTTTAAATGCCATAGTGCTGGCAGGCATTACAGTGATGGTTCACCTTCCGGACTCCTTTTTCACTGGCAATCTCTGCTGATTTTAATCAAACTACTAAATGTCCTGAGGAGGAGTTTGCACCTGCCCTTGGTTTTACAGCCCTTTCAGGCTGTTTTGCAGTTGACTTGTTTGATTTGTGCTTCAAGGCTTCGTGAGCTGTAATGTTTATTTAAGCAAAGTAGCTGATTTTATTGTCATAAGAAGTGCAGTGGTTTAAGAAAGAAGTGCTGGGCAAGGTTGTTGTTTCCATCTGAGAACGGAGAGACACGTGTCACGTTGTGGGAGGGTTGGCAGCAGGACCACTGCTTTCCCCTTACAGTAACTGGCTGCAGCCAGGGCAAGTGGTTCAGCTGCAGCTTGCTGCTGTGCCCTGTTGGAGGAATCCAGCAGAAGTGGCCCATCTGCTGGACTCAGAGCTGCTGCTGGAATTGAGGCAGCTAAAAGGCAGTGTTCACGAAAGCACTGTAAGGTACCTGGAGGTATTTCAGAAGTAACAGCACTGGAAGGGAGCGTATCAGGAGAGGAGGGAGGAAATTAACATGGAGGATTGGCACTAAAAAGTGATGTTGCTTAATCCATGGCTCTCTTCAGGGATTTTGGAATGTTTGGCCATCTTAATGCTTTCTGTGGTGTGGTTTGCAGTGAAATGATGACACAGTTTACTTACCAGTAAATAACATTCAGCTGCATCTAACAAAAAAGAAATTAGAGTAAAAGCAGCAGACATCATCAGCACATAGATCTTTAGCAGAAGATTATAGCAGTTATTTATTATTTGAAAGCACAGAATTGAGAAGCAGCAAGGTGGCAGTTTTCTTTCAGAGATGGAAAATGCACCCTGTAATGTATCCAGGGAAAAAAAATACACTGCACCAAAGCATTCACATTCAGCTTGATGGCAAAAACACTATTCGTTAGCATCTGTTTTTGCAGGGAAACTCCTGTTAAGAGAGGAGTTTAAATATCGGAGGAAGCATTTCCAGCAACTGTCTGGGTCTGCCGAATCCTTTTCAGACAGTTTTATGTTTCTGGTGCAGATTTGTGTTTGCTAAAGGAAAAGGCAATTCAAAATTTATGAAACAGCTGCTGTTCTTTTGAGCACCTAAGGGACGGAGTGACACAGCATGTATGTATTTTGGAAGTCATTAAAAGACCAAAAAGAAAGTTTCTATTCTTTTTTTTAACCGTAGCCCACAGTATCTGCAAATATTAAAAGCGTTTTCTTATGTTATTTTTTTAATTAGACGTGAGTACAAAATTTACCATTCAGGTATAACACATCATTAGGAAATCAGTTCTTCTTTCTGTATCCATCCAGTTGTAAAGTATCCCCTTCTCTTCTTTTTGCTTTTTTTTCCCCACCCTCTTGTTCCTAATGAGACTTCCTCCTTCTCCCCACGACTCTTTATGTAAGCAACCTTAGCTCTTGATTAATCAGTAATTAGGGAAGGAGTCGTACTGATTTCAAGTCTCTAGTATCATACTCGTCAAGTGAAATTCAAGACTAGAATCTAAAGAAAAGCTGTAATGTCAATATTGTGCTGTGTCTGAGCTTATGATGGCAAAATCACTTTGGAGTCAGACCAGACAATATCTATTTATATAGGCACAAATCTAAGCTGCTTAATATGGGGTGCAACACACATAATGCTCTCCCACAGCTGCTTTCCACACACATTCCCTGTTATTGCCCAGCTTTGTCATGATCAGCATTCAGTATTATGGCTTAAACTTTACTACGCCCTCTGTCATCTCTACTGACACGTTCTGTTTCACTTTACTTTGTATTTGCTGAGCAGTGAGGGCCTAATTCAAAATTTAATGAGCCCTCATTAACCTCAGTGAGCTTTGGATCAATCCCTTGTAGTCTAATATTGTAATAATGCTAGGGTATTATGGAGTTAAAAGCTACCATACAGTGGGCTGAGGATAAAGTCACTGCAGGCGTGCAGCTTAATGGGGTATTAATTGGATAGAGGGTATTCATAAGTACACAGCACTGAAAGAGTTGAATAACTGCTGAATGGTGTGGTCCTGAAGCAGGCAAAGCCTGAGTTTCCTTTTGCATCAGTCTTCACTGTAATTATGCACCTGGCATCTGAGGAGTTAACGCAGACTGGGGAGAGTGTTCTGGCCCATTTTAATGGATGTTGTAATTGACAGTTCATCTTGTCTCTCATAATCCTGTTCTGAAGTTCTGCCCGTGTTGGCTACATCAAAACTGTTCCTCAAGAAGCACAGTATTCTCACAAAGGTGGTAGTGTTGGAAAGGATTCATCAAAGGGAGCTGCTAATTACACACAACAGCTTTTTCCTTTTCCTTTTTCTTCTCTGGGATAAGGTGCTTTCAACACATCATTTAAAATAACCTAAAATGTTGTGTAGCCAGGGCTCTTGAAGCCAGTACACCTGCTGCAAGCCCGATTCTGTGCGTTTCTATGGAGTGCTCGAGCGTTGCCTTCAGCTGTGCTGACAGAAGCCCTATGCTGAGGCATGGCAAAGCAGCTCACATCCAGCATTTAATTCTGCTTTCGCCTTTATACCCTATCCTGATATAGATTTTTTTAATTTATTACTGTTTTGTTGTTGCTTTTCGTCTAATAAAGCTTGAATCTTGGAGATGCTGTACTTAGAGAAGATGGGGCCAGGCTGTTGAGAGGCCATAGGTGGATCTGCACTCCAGACCCCTTTTACTGCAGTCTTCCTGCAGTTCTTCATACAAAATATGCTTACCTTCTTCCATAGCTGCCCCAAACCCTTGCCCTGTGTGGGGCTCATTCCCAAGCATCCAACCTGCAGTACCAACGTGGAGGTGGCTTGCTGGACTTCAGTCACCTGCCTAAATCACCGTCTCTACGATAAGCACAGAAATGCTGTAGTGCCTTGCAGGAGATACAAAGACAAACAAATTCCTGTATTTCTTTTGTCAGGAGCACTGCAGTGGTGAAAGCTGCATCTACACCTCAGGCAGTCTGCAGGGGAGGATTGGGCAAAGCACAGTCAATCAGTGGTGGTGTAGCTTTCCTTAGGGCCAGGGGGAATCCAATACCTGAGTGTCTAAGTAGATCCTGCCTTATGCCCAAATCCCCTTCATGTGTGGATGTCCAACTTCCGGGACCATTTTTCCCTTCTCCGCTCTGTCAGGCGGTTCAGCCTTAGGATTAAGAGAAATAACATGGGAATGATTATTCTCGAGGTTTTTATACAGTTTTAGATCCTTAGAGGTAGAAGCTGTTGAGAGAAAGCATGGCAACATGGAAGCGTCCAGGAGTGAACGTTGCTGTGGGGCTGTGCAGGAACAGGACACCAGGTTGTAGCCTGTCCCCACCTGCTGTCATGGCCAGGATGCCAGGCTGCTGCTACCCACTGATAGCTGTTCTCATGTGTGCTGCAATTGAGGGGTTTGTTATTTTTCACAGCTTTCCATTAGAAGAGGAGTATCAATTCTTTTCACTTGTTCAGCTTAGATATTCTCTGCATGTCTTGCTTTTTTAAAGAGCTATTCCTTTCCTTCTGTGAAGCCGCAGATGTAACAAGTCCTGTCTTTCCCCATGCAGCCAAGTGCTTTTCCCTTTGGGCTGGTGACAAGTTGCTTTTTTCTCTGTATAGCTAGAAAAAAAAAGAACAATCACATATGTAACCATTATAGAAATGTTTTTCTGGAAACTCCCAATACATGCTAGCTCCAGAAGACTTGTCCCAATTATATTTTATTTTTAAGCCAAAGGTTGTGTAGTAGCAGTCTCTGTGCTGCATGTGCCAGTTCATGGTTCCCAGCAGAAGCTCCTTGCTGTCCCAATCCCATATGTGAAGCATGCTAGGAAATTCTGCTTGATTGGTGCTGTCCTTTTTATTCTTCGATTGATCAAGCAGCTGCTCAAATAAGCCTTTCCTTTGAGCAGTTCTGTTGTGCAGTCCTGGGAACATTTTGCTGTGTGTTCTCCATCTCAGTTCAGATCGATCCCACTGCTCAGCTCAGGAGCCGGGCACAGACTCAGGAAGCTGTAAGCTCATCCCAAGTCTCCACTTCATACTTTCAGTCTCCATTCCTACTTGATTCCAAACCTTTGTTTTCAGGAGTAAGAGCAATAAGGATAGGAAAAAAAAAAAAAAAAAATCAAGTGGACTTGGGATGACTCTGGGAATTGAGAATGTAAACACAGTGCAATCTGTGATGAAACCTTGAGCAATTCCCACTGTTGTCTCTCCTTGGACTCACGTACCAGTTAAATGTCACAGTATTTTTGAAAGGTTGCATTGCCTTCTTATGGGACAGCATGGAAGGAAGTGTGGTCGCTTTGCAGCTGAGCATCCTGCTTTAAGGATTTAATCAAAGTGAGGGAGATTTCATTAATCTTTTTCATTCAGTCCTTCTGGTTGTGCTTTATTTATAATTATATATCTATCTGATTGAGAAAGATGTTTATCCATTCAATGTCTTGATGAATGATCAAGAAGAAAGTACGGACAGGATGCTTTTAGAGCCTTTCAGGCCTGTAGTTGTAGCCACTTAAACTGAAAGCTTGCACAGAAAAATGGAATGAAAATCAGAAAAAAACATGGAAAATAATAGGGGGAAAATGCAGAAGCCAATTCTGATGAGTTTTATTAAACCCAAAGATCTTCCACTTCATAGAGAAATTATTTAAGTTTCATGCAGCTTTTGAGATTATGACAAGCTGAACAACTTGTTCTGGCTTGGTGCTCAAGCGCCATATGGTACTACTTCAGCAATTTGATGTGATATTATGAATAAGATTGCATGAGTAGTGAAATGTTTGGGGTTTTTTGTATCACATTGGCCTTCTGCAGTAGACATTAAAAATGAACTCCATTCAGAGTAAGGGAAGGGATTAAAAAAAAAAAAGGAAAAAGAAAAATCAGACCTGCTATCTCAGTAGTATAACTGTAGCTAGCAAAGGGAGAATGAGTTTGTGGTGATGAGGAAACCAGTTGCAAACAGAATCCCTTGGTCAGGTGGGAACTATCCATATTCTGCTGGCACTGCTTTCTATTTTGATGTTCTTTGCTACGATGCTAATATTATCTTCAAAGAAACCTCCTCGCATGCTGGCTTCTGTGTTCAAGTCTACTGGTTTGCAAATAATAATTGCTATGAAAGTGGAAATTAACTCTGTGTAAAAATAAAATTTTCAGATGAGCATGTAATCTCAGACAAGTGTGTGAAAACGGTAGTCAACAGAAGATAATAAAATCCCAGTCTTGTTAGAAGAACCATCACTGTTCGCTGTGCTGCCTTTCGACAACCACTAGGAAGTTCCTTCTTATCTCGTGTTGCCAAAGCAGGTGAGAGGTAGCAGGAAGCAAAGTTGGCTGCCAAACTTCTGGAGTTTGGAGTGCTGTCAGTGAAAGTATCTTTAAGATACTTTATTGAAATAATCTATATTAATTCCTTGGACATCTGTGGTATGCATGTGTGGTAGAGTTGATGCATTCATTCCTTCTGTGGTTTATGTAATGCTGTAAATTGGATTTGCAATTACCTGTATAGTGCATAGTGGAGGAGGTTTTACCAGTATTCTCTGTGCCTCCTTGTAACATCTTTTTGTCCAGATTTCAGAGAACCTTTACCACCTGCCAGAGGTGCTGCTAATAGATGGAACCACATGGTTCCCAATTTGCAACTTGTACTTGCTCTCCTTTATGTCATAACTCTTTCACAAAGAAATTCTGAAGACTGTGCAGCAGATGAATGTACCGATTCAAACTATGGGTAAACTGAGGTTCAGGTGAATTCATATCCTTCACCAGGGTCCCGGGTGCTGGTGTCTATCGTAGAAGATTGGAAGTCTGGTATAATTGACAGTTAGTGATCTCTACTAGTGTTTTAGCAGTCAGTTTACAGTGAATTATATACAAGTAAGTAACATTCATTTTTCTAACTAGAATGGATTTGGTCCAATCATTTGTGTAAATCATGTATCTGAAAGCATCACTAGAGACATGGAGAAAGGAGAGGGCCGCATCAGGACATGGCTGTGCCTTGGAGTGTGGAACTGCCAGCCCCAGTGAGCACAGGGGATGTGGTCTGAGCTGCCAGTGCAGACTGCAGAATCACTGCAAGGTGGAGGGCTTCAAAGGAACTGTCTGAGGATCTGTGGCTTGTTCTCTTTCCTGTAGCTGCAAGGTCTTGACCTGATGAGAGAGATTGAAGCTGGGGCTTTGACCAGGTGACTTGCAGGTTATCTGTATTGGGAAACTCTCTTCTCTCTGTTTTCAAATGTACTCTGAAATTGACCAGAAAAAACACCCACCACATTTAAAAAAATAAAATAAAAAGCATCAACAAACCCACAGTGATTTCCCAGCCTGTCCGGAGCTGAGACCCTTGAGGAGAGGTTGTGTGTCACTCCTGGTCACGTACTGCTAAAGGCAGCTGAGCCCGGGGCTACTGCTGTTGCTCTTTAAGTGTTTGCTCTGAAGCAACAGAAAGGTCTCCTGACCTGTGGGGTGTAAAGAAGCATTTATCACACATTCTCTGAGACCTTGATCTCTGTGCAAGCTGCAAAGGAAAGAGGAAAGTCTGGTATGTAGTAGCAGGACTGATCCTCCTCCTTGGCAGGAGAGGCTTTGGCAAGTGCATCCTTGTTAAATTATGGAGCTGAGCCACCCTTAACCTATGCAAGCTGCAAGTTCCTGAGTCGTAAATAATTAAATAAATGAAGAACTGAGGGCAAATTTTCAAACTCTGCATGCAAGCTCTTGTGGAAGCTTGGGTGTGAAACTTTGCACAGAGGCAGCGTGATGGGCAGGGAAACGTGGCCAGTGAATACACAAGTGACTGGTTAGATGGATGCAGAGCTGATCACTTGGGTGTTTAACGTGATGCTGGGTTAGCCAGGGATACTAAATGCATGCCTTGGAAATTCTGCCCTGCATTTCTTAGTCTGCTTTAGAGCTGTAGTAGGAGCGTTTCAAGGGACAAGTGCTGCTCTGAGCACAAACTGTTCATACAGAGAAGTGCCTGATTTTTCTGAGAAATAATTTTCAGATGGTAATTTCTGGATTTGTCATGTCTGGATGTTTCCCTGAATTTGTTTTTCAAATGGCTTTTGGTTCAGTATATAGCTTTAGTTTATAATGAATATAGTGCCTCCACACCACAGAACTGCCTGGCTTTCACTGACTGTTTTGCATTGGTTTTCTTCTTTGAGATTTCCTTTCTTCTTATTCTTAATATATTCCCAGTTGGAATCAAGTATCTGGTTTAAAAAAAAAAAAATCTGCATTGCCGCAGTGATTTTTTTTTTTTTATCAGTTGTACCCTTTTATGTATCATTCTCACACAGTGTGAACATTTTAACCTTTTCTTAATTATTAGCATTTCCATCCCTGCTGTTCATTAATCTACACTGGGCAAAGACCGTGATGTGTCACCCAGGGATGCTGCAGCAGCAGCTGCTCAGCTCGTGCTCTGCAGAAGCCCCTGCCCACAGAGATTGTTGTGGGGAATCTCCTGTTTCCCTTTTGAAGTCTGGACTTTAAAACTGATTTATTTATTTTGTAATGGATAGGTTGGCTTGCTGTCCTGGTGACTTATCTCCTTTTCCTAAGCCCTTTGAAGCACTAGAAATGCTAAAACGTTGTATAAATCCAAATAGCTGTTTCTGCTCTTGAGTAGTAAACGGTGCATAGCGTATTCGTAATACAAGTATACAAAACCAATTGCAGCTGAATTACGGCTGACACCTGGCAAAATATAACATGAGGAATAGATAGGAATTAGGCAGTACATTTTCTGACAAGGTTGAGGTTCAGCCTCTCTTCCTATGACTCCAGTCATAGATTCAATGTGGATGAATCTACAGCTTTAGGTACCTGCTCAGATATTTAGTAGTACGTGGTCTCAGACTTCAATTCACAGCTGAATGGCAGACTCAAACACTGCTGATGCTGAGAGAGACTAAATGACTTAGCAGAAGTTAAAAGGAAATCCAGGGCATACCTGAGAACAGAATTGAGCCTCCCAAATCCCATTGTGTAATCCCCCTCTGACTCACCTGTTTTGTGCTCGCTCTGGTGGTGTTAACATGTCGCTGTGATAGAAGAGCTAATAGAAAACTGCCATCAAATCTAGTTTTAAGAATAAAATTAAGCCAAATTGAAACTCATTTTGAGTGTTCACGTTCCACGTGATCATCATCACCATTACACTTTTCGTAATGATCCGAGGTCTCTGTTCAGAATTTGACAGCGTTCTGGCTGAAATTAAGATTCTGACTTTTATGTAGGTTTTCTTCTGTTTCTCGTTATTTTTCTGCAGAGACAGCAAAGAGTCACTTTCTGAGTTCTTTACAATTGACTTGGGTTGTGCTCCTGGAATGTAAGCTGGTAATTCTCAAATGCATTCAACTCAAGGTTTGCAAACCATATCTTGTGGGAACTAACTGCTTTCTTCTTGGTGAGTGTGCAGTACTTAAAAATGTGCAGAAGTCCAGGACTGAACCAACTCTGCTGCTTTTGATGTCAGTGATAAAGCTTTAATTGCACTTCTGACATCCTAATGATAGGTGAAGCAGTAGCTCTAAACTAAACAGGAACATCAGCAACCTGGAATATGATCGAGAGAGTAATTCTTCCTTATTCTGCCCAGCATGATTACAGTTCTCATACTTAGCTCTGAACACTTTCCTGCTCACTTAAATGCAAGTATTCCCTGCCACCCCAAAGAGCTCCGCTCCATCCCATCGCTCCCTTCTGCATGCAAATGCTGAAAGCTCCACTTGAATCCAAACACACTCTCTGTAAGGTTTATCTGCAGCCAAGGCGTGTTTGAACAGCTTGCTGCATTCACGGCTTCGCTGTGTTTTGAACATGTTGTCGTGTTTGGATGGCAGGAGGTGAGGAGAAAATGGCAGCGCTCGGGTGCGTGCCGTCGGCAGAGAGGTGCTGCCTGACCTCTCCTCCTTGTTTTGTGCCTGATGTGCAGTGCTGTTGTGCATATGTAATGGTATCAGCTGCGTGGCCGTAAAGCAGAAGTGCCTCAAAAACTCTCAGTACTGAGAGACAGAAAGGAAGAAGTGAATACTGGGAAAACATTGATAGCCTTTGGTGGCTGCCACAACCCCACGTGCCAGTGGGTGCTAACACAGCTTCATTCACCCAACTGAACGTGACTCGGAGGAGATGTGGGGCCAAGTTTCCACTGTTGCCAATATTTTTTTTTTTCTCCACTTGAATTAATTTATGAACAGCTATACCTGTTTACATAGTGAAGCATGGGAGAACATTTATCAGCACATCACCGTATGAAATGTCGCAGTTTTCTCTTGATCAGGTTAGAAATGTCTGACCTGAAGGTCTACAGCACTCAGGTCACGTTGTGTGACTCAGAAGTGAGCAGTTCACAGCAGTGCTGTTGGAAAAGTCGGTCCACACACGTTTGCTCCAGCATAATTTCCCAATGCTCAGATATTTCAAAGTCAAAACATGTAATGCTTTTTTTGCATGTAGTGTTTTAACTTCTGATCTTGAAAGTTTCAGTTCAATTGCTTGGTTTCACATAGAAGTGCAGAAGCAGGGGTGGCTGGGAATTGACCATTCCACCCGCGTGTGGTCCTATGTGGAGCTGTACAAAGCTGTTGGAAGTTGGCACCAACACGTGGCGTTTGGTTGGCTTTTCAAAAATTGAAAAGAGAAGTTGGAGGCTCCCAGGCAAAGCATCGTGGCTGATTCATGCACGATGCAACCCAAGTGCATGATAACTGCCAGACAGGCAGCTCAAACACAAGCACAGGTGTTTGTCAGGCACAAGCACACAGCAGGCAGGCTTCAGCACAGGATGCCCACCTCTCCATTTCTGCTGCTGCCAGCTGTGTATGTAGAAGGGTACAAATCCAAGTGTGAAGTCCCTCCAAACTGTTTACTCTCACTCTGTCCCCCAACCAGTTTATTTCAGATGCAGAGATGCTGGGTTTACCTTAGTTTTGGCAGTGACCATGATGGGGTTTGCATCCATTTTGTTTATTTTTCTGATAACTAAGTTTTGGCATCCTCCAAGTGGAGTGCAGAGAATCATACCTATGTATGGAAGTCAGAGCTTGAGCTGCAGTTGTTCGAATAACTTCTTGTATAGTGTGTATGGATTTCTGTGCCTTCAGTTGGGGGAAGATGTGAGGCCGACAGTACTAAGTATATTTAGATATGGTAGATGTGAGTAGGGTCTGCCTCTGCTGTGATATGATTGGAGATTAATTTCAGTGGATATTAGTATTTAAACGGATTTTCCCCTCTTAATCACTTTTTGTTGAATGTTTCCTTTATTTCTTTGTGTTCTAGACTGAGCCGTGTTGAAAGGGATGGGTGAGAGAGTTTGTATTTCTCTTTCTTGCAGCCTGAGTTCTGTGTGGTTTGTGGGAATTCATCTTTCAGGATAGAACTTTGAAAGGCAATAACTCCTCTTTGTGTCTGTGGAAGGGTAAAATCAAACTTTCTCCTGCAGTGCATTTCAAAGTGTTTCATTAGGAAACAAGAGCATTTTACATTCATGTATCCTAACCAGAATTGGTTTTGAAGAGGCTTGAAGGCAGTGACAAATAGAAGGATTTTATAATGTGTAACTCAGCTGAACCGCTAGCGTTCTGCAGGGAGACATCCTTTGTGCAGAGCTGAAAATGTCATGGGCTAGAATGAAGTGATAGCATAAAGTAAAATTCTAAGATTTCCCTTTAAAAGTATGCTTCAAACATACACAATAGAGCTGTGCTTTTAAAGCAGCCAGACCTATCCCCTACAGATTAATTAGTATTACAACAATCCGTTTTGAAAAGGAGAAGATGGTAAAGGTGTCTGGATTGAAAAACTTGCCGGAAGTCTTGAAAATACATGGAGAGAATAGCCAGCAAGATTTCTCTGCAGGGATTCAGGTCGATGCTTGGGGACACACAGCTCCTGAGAAGCTGGCATCACCTGCTGGGGTTCAGCACGATGCCTCCCCTGCATACAGCCCTGCTTGACCCTCCCTTGCCTACCCGGGGACTCTCAGATAAATAATTCCTTTACTTTCACTCCAGGGATTATCATTATATCCCTTGGCCGTCGCAGGACATCTGTAAGGCAGAGACCAAATCCTCTCCGCACTCCAGCCTCTGCCTTCCTGAGAAAACAGGTCACATTCTGATCCTGAAACATGTTACTATTAAACTTGACTATTAGTCTAGAGGGAAGAAACAACATCAAACCAGTGAGCTGGCTTTGCGGAGGATGTAACGTGCTCTTACAGTGACCTCCTGTGGAACCAGGCAGTGCCTTGGTGCCCTGTGCTGGGGCAGAAACGTTGCTCACGGAGCTCCTCAGGTCCTGCCCAGCTCTCTGCTGGTGCTGCAGCTCATTTTGTTGCTCAGGGAGAGAAAGGCTGATCTCTTTCTTTCTCACTCTTCATAAAGCCTTCTCCATTCATTGCTTCAGAGCCACAAACCGCTTCGTGCGTGCACAATTGAGAGGCCAGAACTAGTGCTTGCATTCAGCCATTCAAGTATCCAACCTTGTTCTTTGTATAATGGCTTTAATAAATGTTATATCAGTTTTAATATCGTGGGTATTTCATTTACAAGGTGATGATGTGTTTGTAGAGCATGCGGTGCATTTCATTTAGCAGTTACATGCACCGAGGGATGCATTGAATAAAATATTACTTTAAAATTAAATGATTTCTTTAATTCTATATACAGGCTCTCTGGGTTGATGCATATTACATCTGATTCAAATGCTGATGTAACTCCTGTAACCTAGTTTTTCGTGCACTGTAATTTTTTCCATTGTGTTGTCCAGTGAATATTACGAGTATGATTTGTTAATATGTTCATTTTTATGCTATTCAAATAAGAAGGCAAGTAATTCCACCATGGTAACTGATCACACTGTGAAATTAGGTTTTGAGAGCAAGCTTTAAAGAGAAATAAAGGGTCCATTTGCTTTTTTTTTTTTTTTTTTTTTTCTTTTGTGAGAACTTCTGTAGTGTTGGCTTTGCCTATGTGAGAATGTTTCTAGCTCTGGAGCAGTTCATGGGGAGATGGTGTAGCAGCTCCTCAAAAGCAATTCCAGCTGAGGCTGGGGACAGAGAACATGCAGACAGAGCCATCTGTGTGGAGGGTCCAGCAGCTGCTGCCTGAGGAGTGGGAATGGGCAAGGCAGAGGGAACACCTCTGATTGTGTGGGACGAAGAAGTGCTTTGAGCCTTGCACGTGGAGGTGGGGCAGAAGTAGGCGCTAGTTTCCATTTTCAGCCTTCCTCACAGGTTTGGAGACGAGGACACAGCCTCCTTCTGTTACCTGAGGTTGTGGGAATACTTTTTTGGGTCTCCAGCCTTCCTCAGCGCTGCGTGCATCGCACCAGTAGCCTTCCACGTTGGGGATGCACTGAACAGCAGTAAATTGAGGTCAGCTAGCTGAGAGCTTTGCTTTTGAATTTCTACCTACTGCCTGACTTGAGAGTGTGCAGAAAGAGAAATCAAGGTGTTGAGCCTCCATGCTACATGAGTCACTCATGTTGAGTCACTTAAAAGACACAGAAAAAAACCATCCTGGGGTTTCTGGGGCTGTGCTGCTGAAGGAGTCCACCAGACCTCTCAAGTAGCTGCAGGCACAGACTCGAAACCCTTGAAAGTTTCATTGCTATGGTGTTTGATATGTTATCCAAGAGAATAAAATATTTCCAGTCGATGTTTTAAACATGTTCAGCACTAGCCAGCTAGTGCAGAGGCCAGCAGCTAGTGCGATGAGGCAGCCTGTAACTTACCAGCCTTTGCACTTACCACGAGAGAACCACTGGAAATTGCAGCTCCTTCATTCACTGCTCCCATGGGGAATGAAGGGGGAGGGAAAAGAATTTTGGGGAGCGGGAGCTGCCGGCCCTGTGCCTGCTCCTGTGTGTAACAGAGAAGGATGGAGCCGCTGCTGCACTGTGGGCTGGAGGTTTTGCTGTATGAAGCAGAGCTAGAAGGGGAGTGAGTTGAACTTGCTGGCTCTGGTTCATCAGTTTCCCATCCAGAAGACAATCCTTCTCGCCCTAAAATCCTGATAGCTGCACAGGGAGGTTAGAGACGTGCTCAGAGGTAAATGGGTACATGTGGAGGGTAGGGTGTGGATCTGAACATGCAGATCCAAGCTCCTCTGCCACCTGCAGCTGGGTCCTTCCCAGAGCCAAAACCAGGGAGGTTCTCCTGGCTTGGATCTGGGTGAACTGAAAGCCCAGCTCAGCCTCGTGGACGTCTACATTTTAGATAGAGTTCATTCAGGGAAGACCAGCAGATTCAGTTTTCTCAAACCCCATCATCTCCACCGTATCCTGGAACTACTGCTGTGACCCAGAAAGTACCAAATCTTTGCAGAACAGATGACATCTCTGGTTTCAAACAGGAAGAAATATCTGAATAGTAGTAGATTGGCTTAGGCAGATGATGCTCCTTCATGTCCTTGTAGTGTGATTTCTGTGGCAGTGTGAATGCACGTGTGACACAGCAGCAGGTGTTCAGCAAGTTCCAACCAGATCGTTAGTGGCTTTGTAAATCAACCTTGTTTGATGAAGTGGGGGTAGAAAGGAGGACATTCAGCTAAGTGGATGAAAAGTTGACCTCAATGAAGCTATATGGGAGTTGCATCTCTAGGTAATTATAATTATTATGTCCTCAGAGTTCTCATTTTCCATGTATTTAGAATAGGTAGAACTTGATTTTCCCCCTCATTCCATTTTCACCTCTTTTTTCCTGCACAGGGCTGCTTATCTAATCAGCCACCAGTGTTTTCTCTGACAGTCTCGCAGCTGTAGTGACACTCAGTCTCAGTCACATCAAACAAGCAAATGACTTTCATTCACAGCACCTTTTGTCTGATCAAATAGGTAATTACTACATGAAATTAAAGGCTTCTTTAACAAAAAAGTTCTATATTGTTCCAGACTGACAGAAGCAATACAAAGAGAAAGTGCCACAATTCAAACGCGGTGGTGACACAGCCCCATCTTTGAAGCAATCAAAGGCATTATTTATACACACTCCACTCATCTGAGTGAAAATACAAACGAGCAGAGCCAGACTGACAGTCTTCCTTTAATCTTTGCTACCCCCCAGAACTCCTTCCCTTTTTTTCCTAAGGAGAGTATCGGCTTATGCAAATAGTGACTGTGACAGGAGGGAGGATCCAGATGTTTGCAGTGTATTAATGGTAATGGTGAAATCCCCACTCCCAGTAAGCAAGGAACAGTCTCTGATTGCCCGATGCTAACAGGCTAATTCATGCCACAGCTTCTGGGAGTAGTGCTGTTGATTTCCTTGAAGGAGAAAACAATACAAAGGCGCCTCTTTGAAAATGAAGAATTTCAATATTTATCCCCAGCATCCCTTCTTAAAGGCAACACTCCGTCTTCTATTCTCTCTAGCTATAAAGTCCTTTAATAGCTTCCTCTCTTTGCTGGTGAGCATCACGCTCTTTGCATTTTACCTCTGGGAGAGGTACACTTATCACCGAGGTGCTTTCAGTCCAGCTTCCACAAAGGGCTGAGGACAGAAAATGGAATGGATTCAGTTCCCTTAAAATGCTTTTCTTTAATGAAGGCCACAGGGTTACCGCAGTCAGCAGAACTAATCGGGGAGCCTAGTTCTGCAGCATTAGCGTGTGTGACAGTGGTAAGGAGAAAGGTAAACATCAAGTAAATACGCCTGTTTGTCTACCTGCTATTAGTGGCACCCGGCTGCCAGAGACTGAGCTGAGGTCGTGTTTGAGCAGGTATCTGTGACAAGAAACCGCAGTTCTGAATTATGCCAACAGGGAGATACAGTGTGTTTGCACTCACCTTTCCCATGCCGTAGGCCAAGTGGGTAAACTATAAACGTAAGCTGCTTGGTTTTTCCCCTACTTGTTCACAGGGAAGCTCGAATTTATGGAGCTGAGGTTGGCACTGCGCAGAGATGCAGGTCCAGTGTGTGCAGCCGAGTAAGATTGCACCCACCGTGCTGCTGTGAGTCATGGAGCTGTGCATTAATGTGACACGTTATCTGAGCCCGCACTCCTACAAGTGTTTAGGAATACTAATGGGAATTGCTGAAAAACTGGAATCTACCTATGCTCCTATACCAAGGATGTGCTCTGTACCTGTTCTGGGTACACGAGCAAGTTCTAGATAGGAGATGACAGCTCAGGCAAAGTTCCTCAGCAGCAATCACAGATCTTGGAAAGAACAGATTCGCCCCGTCTGCAGAAGGAGCATGGAGCTAGCTACAAGCCAGTACTGAATGCTACTGGCAGGAATTACTGGCCACAAACCACTTCAGATCAAAGCGTGGGTCATCAGTCCTGCTGGTTCACAGATTTGTTTGCCATTCTCCACACCTGCATCTTCCATGGCCTTCGCTCCTCACTGCGGTGTCCCCACTGAGCGCAATTGAGTGTGGAGTTTTATTAGAAGCCAGGCTGCTTGTGGAAGATCAAACAGCAATTGTAGCCAAAAATAGGATTTTTCTCATCTGCCTCTGTATAGGAATAGGAGACCAATCCTTCCTCGTGCTGTACATGAGGTTATTCATTAGGACTAGCCAGGAGCTGAAATTAGAACACAGCTGCCAGTCGTTGGGTAGTTCATCATGTGATGAAAGCAGCCCCCTCCATGGCTTGGAGGATTGTGTGGGAGGCAAACCAACCTCATGGCTGTTTTTAACCTGCACGTCCCCAAGCAACAAGAGTGTGTTGCATCGGGGCGGCAAGGGAGCTCCAACCCAGGAGTCCTGCAGAGCATCCCTCCTCTCAAGCATGCTCTGGAAGTGAAGGCAAAGTGGCACTTCATGATATGGTTATGTAGGGTTTCTTAAGCTTTTAGGAGCGTTGATTCAGTCAGCTCGAAAGGGCATGCACAAAAATTGGGCTTGGCATTGAAATGCCTTCTAAAGACTGGGAAGAATGGCAATATGTGAATGTAGGCTTTCTCTATTCTTCTGTGAGGTTTATTGCTGCAAAGGTTTAGCAGCGTAGGAAATTTCTACCTGTAAACTGAAGCTTACTGCTTTTGCTGGCTGACAAAGGCACCTGTGAGATCTGCTGGTGTATAGGAAAATGTAGGCTAAAAGGCTTAAGGGAAAAGATATATTGCAGGCTTCTGAATATTTGAAAAAAAAATACGTCAAATGCAAACAATAGAAAACTGCAAAAAATTACTTTGTAACGTCCATTTAACGATAGTTCGGAAGCGGAATGAATAGATAAAAAGGCAATAGGGAATAAAGACAGCAATGCACTTCACTTAGCGCAGCAGCAGAGATGCCGTTTGCATAGCTTCTGGTGTCAGAGCTTAGCCCGTTACCAGGAAATGTGCACTTTAGCAATGGAAAGTTTGATTTCTAACCTTAAAGATACAATCTGTTTTCTTGGATTTGTTTCAAACTCTGCAGTGCCAGCTGCATAAAATACCACTAAGCTTTTGCACAAAGAGACATTTATAATCACTTTACCCTGTAGCAGAAAAAAATGTCTCCATTTAGACACTCATTTTGAGTTCATAGGCACATTAAGGACAAACTTTAGATCTTAATGAGGTGTAGGAGGGTTTTTCTTTTTTTTCCCTTTTAGTTCTGTTTTCTGTTCTCTTATAGATCATACTATATTTCAGAGCATTAGGAAAAGAGATGCTGAATCTTTAATGTGATGTGAAACAAAAGAAAAATTCTGAGCTGCAACGGAGATGAACTTCAGAGCTGTAAGCTCTTTAAATCCTGATGCAGCTCTCACTGAAGTCAATAGAAAGACTTTGATTGATTTCTGCTTCTAAAACTCAGTGGGTCATGTTGGTTTTTGTCTTGTTAGTACAACAACTTGCACTTCTTCCTTGGAATTTTATTCAGATAAGTTTATCAATATAAAAGCCTTCCGAAAGCCAATTTGGTTATATAATAAAATGGCATTGCTTAATTTTAGGGCAGGCTGCATGCAGTGGCTTACAAAGACCGGGTTAAATCGAGACCTCCTCCACCTTTTCTGGTTCCTCCCAACTCACTTCATCCCCCCATGCCATCCTCCGCTCAGCTCTGGGGCTGTACCTGTCCAAAATCCATGCTCAGGCCCATTTCAGTGGCGAAGGATGTGCTGTGGTCAGTGTACACAGCCACCCTCGTGCTCAGCCATAGAACGCTTAGGCATCTTTACTTCTGGGAATCTGAGTTGTGTGAAAGCGTGGTTTTCTTTTTTTAATCAAAGAGGTGATGTTATTTGGGGGTTTTGTTGTTGTTAGATTGAATTTTCTTCTCTCTGTCTCATGCAAGAAGTGACCAAAGAGTTGAGTCTTGTGAATGCTTTTCTGTAAACAAGATGCTCCTACTCTAGAACGTTTTTAGTTTCAACAAAACCTCACCTTTCAACTCAAATACAAGTTGTGTTCAGACTTCTGCCTCCAAAGTGCAGATCTAAACAATTACATTGGTCTATCTAGAGCATGAACATAAATATTAACCAAGGGCTCTGTATGATTTAATATTTACTTGTCAGCCTTTGTCTCTTTCCCAGCTTCTATAGCTAAGATACCAAAAGCTTTGTTTTTCCTTCTAGAATTTTGTACTTCAGGACTGAGAAGCTTACTTTGATTATTTTAGGAACTATCTACCCCAGACCTTTATTTGCATCTGAGCATTTTGGTTATGTTCTTTGTGTAGCTGGTTGGCTTTGATTCATACTAAATGTTTGCAAGTAGGAAGAGAATAAAGAATGTGAACAAAAGGCTTTTAAGGCTGTATCCTGCTGGAAAGCAACCTAGGAGTCATGACCATGAAGAAAAGAAGAAAAAAACCTAGTATGGGAGCTTTTATGTGTGCTGCCTTTTACTTCTGCAGATCTTAAATGCGATTTCCCATTGTGTTTCATGACAGATTTTACCATTGACTGTAGCAGTAGAAAAGTTATATACCTGATACTTGTGTGTAAAAGTTAAGATCTGAATGGAAAGGGAGGTCACCTCTGACTTGATACCATACCAAGCTTACTACCTGCTTTAGTGAGAAAATCAATCTAATCCACCATACCTGGTTTATTTAGCAATCAGCCTTTTCAATTAAAAGTAATTCTTTCTGATAACCAGGAGTCAAACTGTACACAAGAGGTACACGGGGGGTCCCAGTCTGACTGCGCTTCACTCAGGTGAGAAATGCCCCTGATTTCAGCAGTCTTAGAGCAGCTGTAAAACTGGGATATTGTTGGAATTTGCCACTGGGCTCTTAATCTTGTGCTTAATGATCATAAGGGAATATTTGGTAAAACAGAGTATGAAGATGTCTAATTTACCATGCTGTGTACTACTAAAGAGTGGGCACCAGCCTATTAACCTTCTATGTTTTTCTTCTTGTGTGCTCCCAAGTACCGGTGGCTGAACTTGGTTGCCTGAGCATGGGCTGAAATATTATTGTTTGTGATACACACCAGAACTGTCAGTGGAACTGAGGGCATTTTGGTTTGAGTCGTTCTCTTCTATTAAAAAAAAAAACAACTGTGTACTAAAATGTGCCATAGCACGCAGTTGTTTTTTTCCTTTCACAATGGCATTGGCAGCAGCCTGAGTGGTTTCCCAGGCCTTTGAAATAACTCAGTGATAACAATACGAGTGTCGCTGGTTCTGTCACAGCCCCACCAATGGGTTCCCCATACAGCAGTCTCTGCTCAGAGCCAGCCCCGTCACAGGAGCTTTGTGTGTTTTCTTACAGTGTAAATCCAGAGCATCCCAAAAGCCCCAGGTGAATCTTCTTCAGATTGCCCAGTTGTTAAATGGAGGAATTGGTGCACTGTGATGTGCACTCGCTCTTAGCATCAGTTACAGTGCGCGTGCTGCCCTGGTTGCTGCCAGATCTGTAACAGGAGTGAGTTTTTGCAGCATCTCTGGTCATGCTCAGGTGTCCAGCTTTGAGCAGAGCATCACAAAGTCACAGGGGTTGGAAGGGTCCTCTGGAGATCATCCAGTCCAACCCCTGTGCTAAAGCAGGTTCCCTACAGCAGGTTGCATAGGAAAAAGCATCCCAGTAGGCTTTGAGTATCTCCAGAGAGGGAGACTCTGGACAGACCTTGCATTCCGTGGTGAGCATAGACCTGAGCTGAATTAAATATGGATTTGAATGTGCTACTTTTCTGATTTCTTGAGTAAGGAGCAGTATTCCTCTGTGCCATGTTCACTGGGAAAGTGATGGCGGTGGTTTTGGGGTGGCCTCTTGCTATCAGCCATTTCCATCCTAATGGGGCCCCCAGGTTGGAGGAAGCAATCTGCTGTTCATAGGGCATGTGAGAAGCAAAACCCCTGTAACTCTGAATGTGTGTGAGACTTGCTCAAATCTTGCTTAGAAAGGGCATAATATCTTTGCCAAACACATTTACAGTGTTGAAGCTGCTCATAATTACGACCTTCATGAATTTATAACACTGTATGTTCCAGCAATGGAAAAGACTCCTACATTTGAGTGATGAGATTTTGATAAAACAGGATTTAAATATTCTATTACCAGAAATGTTATATTAAATGATGAGGAGGCATTCAAATACTGCCTGACTTTCACCATGTGACTGTGAACTACATTATGCTTGGGTCAATTAGGCTATTTTAAACCTATGGCTTTCTCGCATTAATCCTTTTCATAGAAAGCTACTGTTCCCTCTGAATTCCATCATTTCTCTCCCGAGGCCTCCCCTCGTACCTAGCAATGTCTCCTGTTAGCAAACCCAGCAGCCTCTATGTTTTTTACCTTCTTCTGCACTGCACTATGAGCTAAAGTGCATGGCCACTGGGAGCGGGGTCAGCCTTGATCCAACTTGAAATAGGTTCTCCCAGACAGAATCCCAGCTGCTGCCCAAATCCCCTTCCCAGCTGCATGTGGATCAAGTTGCCCAATCTTTGTCATAACCCATCCCCCCGCCTCGTGCTGCAGAATGTGTTGCTCTTGGGGGAGTATGGAGGCATTAGTACAGCAAAACACCCAGAGGAGCAGCCTAGTGCATGCCTTACAGCAGGTCATTCGTTTCTCGGAGGGGATGGAATGGCTATTCTCAGTATTTATTTCCCATATTGAAGGTAAAAGCTTCAGAGATCAAATGGGAGTGTGTAGTAAGAGTGGGAATTTACTGCACCCTCATTATTTGCACACAGACACTCTGTAAGGAGTATTTCACTGTGAAAATGGAATAAGCTGTCGCCCACAGTGACATTTCTAATGCTAATGTCACCCCTGGGAGAGATAGTGGGAAACGGCAGCGGCCAGGAGGGAGGCAGGATGCTCCAGCATTTGGTATGAAGGCAGAGATTTGCCCAGTATTTATGGCTATGGCCCAGCGATGGGTAAATCATTGCCTTCGAGCTGACCAACATCTCCTATGTCTGCACACTGCTTTTTACTGTTTGAGTGGCTTCCTCTTTTCTTGTGATCTCGAAAGCCAAGTGCTGCACAGGTGAGTAAAACACCTGTCAGTCATACTGGGGCTTCATGGCCAAGAGTTGACCCAGCCCTTCTTATATACCTGGTGATTTCCATAGTTCAGTATTAAAACACAGTTGCTTTAGTGGATCTGAAAAGGGATAAATCCTGCAATGTTAAACTCCTAGTCAAATATTTTGAGATGTGCTGAGGACACATAATTCTTAATCTTTTTCATTTTTCAAGGAGAAAAACAACAACAAAAAAAACCCTGTGAGGCCTAAAAGATCACCCAGAGATGTCTTTTTTTGGCACAGTTGGTGAATGTACAAAGGCATTGGATGAGAATCAAGCCAGAATTAAATTCAAGCTCAAGAAACTTTGTTCTAGGTTTTGATTCTCAGAGCTGCTAATCCTAAATTATCATGAGAAAACGTAAAAAAAGAGACATAAAGACATCAGAGTAGCTGAGATTTCAAATGGAAAGTCAAGTCAGACCTGCTGTCTGCACCCTCTTCCCGTGCTAGAGATGGAGCGTTATAATTGAATTATGATCAAGAATAATGCTGTTTACCTAAACCTGCAATTTCTTTCCATTTACAGAAGTCTTAAGAAAGCAATTTCTGTGAGCCATTGCAAGAAAACAAACAGACGATAGAATAAATCATCTACAAAACCCCCACACAAATCAATTCTTGGGGCAACCTATATTATTTCTGAATGTTTTCTCACATCTGGTTGTTGTAAATAGTATTTTACGTAAGTTGAATAACAAAAACTATAAGCATCCTACAAAACTTGAATTCTGATGGCGAAGTAGGACAGCAGAAGCCTATGGCTTGCTGATAGAATTCAGACAAGCAAGCAGCAAGGAGAAAAGTGCAAATAATGGCAAAGGGGAGCAAAAACATGAAAAGATGAGGGAACATCTTTATTTATTTTAACCTTTCATGTTGACATCTCCAGTAATTGCTTGGGATGAGCTTCCATTAGCTTTTCTTAAAGGAATAGCTGAAGGTCATGCAATTTGGCCCGGGAAGATTAGCCATCTTTACTGGCTAAAAAAAAAAAAGACCCCAGCAATATTTGGTCAATGTTACAACATGCACTTAGATGTGAGGTATTCCAAATAAATGTTTTAAAACAGCTATAAGACACGGAGTGCAAATTGATGAGGAAAACTTTCCAAAGGTTGTTCCACTCTTACAGGAACGAAAAGAGCACTGAGTTCTCCAGTTTGCTGAATGCAGTCTTCTGTGTGCATCATTTAAGCAACATTCTTGCTCTTCTGTCACTGCTTCTAATGTAAATTTCAAAGGCATCCCAAACAGCGTGGATTAAGTTTATTTTTAAGGAAGATAAAAAAATAAAAATAAAAACACCTTTTAAATTACTCATTCCATATTCTGTATGTATGCCTGCATTGTCATGAACAGACAGCAGCACTAAATATTACTTTTCTTCCTCATTAGCATCTGTGTATGTAATTATTATTGTTTGCATTGCAACAAACAACAAATGTCATCTCAGGGCTAAAAATAAGCAGGTTACCATAGGTCTCTTGAAAGTTCAAATGTTTCATTAAATGGTTTTATGTTAGGTATGTAACCATGCTGGTGATAATATAGTGTAATGGTAATATAATAGAAGCTACAAATAACTTTTTACGACTGTTTTGTTCTCTATACTACTAGTCTAAATGGCTTCCCTTACAAACCAAGCAGAAGGTATTTTATAACGGTGTCTTAAAACCTCCTAATTAGCAGCAGTTTTAAGATACACACTTCTTGGCAATCTTTTGGGGATCGATCGGATATAACTATAGCAGGCTTTAAATCTTCTGCCTGGAAAGATTATCCTAATTCTTTCTCTAATTCCCCTGTCCCAAGGCACCATGGCTGGAGATCACTTGACAAAGCATTGTCATGCTGGCTTCCCTGGCATGTAGGTCAGGCACTCCAGAGCCACCATTTCCCATGTCATTCGTGCACTGGTTGCAGGGGGTTGAACAAGCCAGTTTTCTTATCACGCACCAGAAGCTGCTAAACCTCAGCTTTTAACCAGACACACTCAAAACCAAACAAATCTCAATACGTAGTAGTCCAGATCATGTGCAATACATATTTTTTTCCCTCCGGAAGAAAATCTCCATGGATGTTCACATTCCATGCAGTGTTTTAATTATTTGATCTATCATATCTCCTCGAAATACATCCTTAAGACAACCATATGTGCTTACAGAGGCAGCAAAGCTGTAGATGGAAGTCATTTTAAGATGGCATTTTAGACCCTGTTTTCTAAGGCATTGTTTTGCCACAGTTTAGTATTTGTGTGCATCAGCTATGAGGAAGTGTCATATTTGATGTCCTCGGTGTGTTTTTTTCCTCCTTTCCGTGCTGATTGGTATAATTTATATGAATGCTTTAGAACCCCCACTGTGTGTAGTCTACTTGGAATGCACATATAATTACCGGCCCATCTTCCAGCTTTGTTTAGCTGTGTGGAAGTCTTTTAAAATCTATTTTAGTTCTGCCAGTGGATGTACACCCACACACGTACACATATTTTGGGTGCATGGCGACTCAGGCTTTGTAACATACTGTGCCTCCCTGATAAGGCTTTCTCAAGAAGTGAACAAAATGTCTTAAAGATAACAGTATTCTAAGGCACAATGTACAGAAGGAAAAGTTGTTTTTTTATTCCTGCTAGGCTAGCAGTATGTCTCAAAGGAAACAAGCTGATTTGAATGGGGTTTAGATTCCTGTCGCTGAGGTTTTGCTTTAGTTTCTGAAATGATGTTTTTAAGCTCGCTGGCAGCTCTGCGCTCCCATTCTGAAGTGCAGGTGGGTCCTCTTAAAAAAAAAAAAAAAAAAAAAAAAGGACAAATGCTCTTTTGGTTTAAGATTTTAGATTAAAATCAGGTTAAGGTTCAGAAAGCTTCATAGCTCCTTACTTCTTTCGGGGTGCAGAGATGAAGGAATATCTATCAATGCATGACGCTGTGTGGTCAATCTTTCCTCTAAAGCAGGCACTGAAACACCAATGAAATACTACAGGCTTTGTTTTTAAGAAGACCTCAGAGCCATGCATTGGCTCTGGTAGATTTGGTATTGGTTTTAGCAATAGAATTGAGTATTCTGCATGCTACAAACTCTGCTGCTGAAACACGGGGTCTGATTTTAAAAACAGGATTCGCAACATATAAACAGCCAAATCTCTTCAGCCTCCTCCTACTTAAAATCTTAAAAAGAAGGAATGGTGTCCTTCAAAATCTACTTGCAGCACAAGTTTATTGAGGATCAATATACAAATGTTAGAGCTCCAGTTCTGTGTTTCAGGGCTACTCATTTTTTCAGCTGATAGTACATCAGCCCTTAATCCCCCCCAAGTGGTTTTCATTGTTGCACAAACTGCTAAATGTGCATTTGTTTTGAAGAGTTTGTTTGCGCCTGGATCTTGCAAGAGCTTGAGAATCAAAACCTAGGCACAGGTCTCTGGGTACTACGAATTCTGCCATTTGTTATTCCACTATGGAGACTACTAAGAAAACAGATTTCATTTGTAGTGCAGTGTATGGCTTCCATAAAGACCCCGTGCTCCAAGGAGCAATTGCTGCAGCTCACACATCTGCATTACCCACAGGGGCTCTGGGGAGAGAGCATCCAAACCTCTGATCTGCTTGAGTAGTCTCCCTCCCTCCTTTTATTTCTCCTTCCCTTAAAAAGTAGCAGCATCTGTCCTTCCAGCGTGGTTGGGAAGAGTGCACCTGAATAGAAACACGGGACAGATGAATGACCATGTCTCAGTTCTTCTGCGTGAGGACTCAGAACAAATGTTAGCCATCGAGACCCATCAAGTTGCTGTGAACGTTCCCTGGAGTCAATCCTCTGGGTGGCAATGACACAACAAGTGCGTTTGGTGTAGTGAAGAGAAGGGAATCAAAACAGTGATCTGCTTGCTGATCAGATATTTCAGGCTGTGTTACCTGATTTAGGATTACCTTGTAGCTTAGAGGATGTACAACAATATCCATAACTTCAATAACGTTCTCAAGTGACAGCCTGACATAGCTGTGAACTGCAGGAGGGGCTCGGAGGGCTCCTTGGGTAAGCCAGAGCTCCCTGTAAGAGACCCCTTCCCTCTGTGAGTGCCATACAGGGCAGCCACAACAGGGCTGTGTTCCTCTCTTTGATGGGGGAGCAGTCAGTGTTACTTTAAATCCTCATCAGAATTCAAAGCGCCATAACACTGCCAGCGCTGTTTTAGGATTAGAATTTGTTAATTAATTTAATCCTTTCCCCTTCTTCATCCTCTTGGATGCGGCACACACAGATGGCAAATCCTTAAGACTTCAGTCAGGAGGAAAGGGTTAAAATCCCAAGGCCTGGATTACATGAGATTGCAAAAAGTGAACAAACACTTCTCAGTGTCTCTCTTATGGTTTTCCAACTTCTTGGGAACAAATTGCTGAAATGCAAAGTAGGGACAGGCCCTGGCAATTAGCAGCATTTAGTTACAGCAGGTAAGATTTGGGGGCTGTGTTTCCTGAGTGTCACTGCAATAACTTACTTGTTTGTTACAACTGTTTTCTGAAATCACAGGATTGTTCCCTAATGTGTTGGTGAATAATGTGTTTATTATTCTTGTCTGCAGTAAAGGGCATCTCAGTGCCTGGAAAATCACTCATGTAATAAAACCACTGCCATTTTATCATTTTAATAGAATAACAATTTTGTATAATGTTGCAAATATTACTCTCCAATATACGACAGTGGCAGTAACAACAGAAGACAGGCACTTTTATGGTGCAAAATTATTACCTTGTTTAGATTATCAGATAAAATTTTTACCGTCGCATTAAAATGAAAGCAAAATGAAGACCAATAAAACAAACCTGGTCCTGTCCAAAGCTGGCCACCAGCCGCAAGCTCAGCGCTGCTCCAAGGGAGCTGCATGGCCAGGTCACCAGCCTGGCTTGCATGGACATGGCTGGCTGCCCAACATGTCAAAACCAAGCAAGAATAACTTCCCTTTCTCAAAATATTTTTGAGGTATAGCAGTAAAAGGGAGGAATACGGAGGAAGCCTCGAGCACTCTCCTGTTGGGTCTTTGGGAATAAGAATGAAAAATGAGGAGGATTGGGTCTTTTGAATATTTCTTTCTATTTAACGCTCCACTCTTTTGGGGGAACAGTCCAGTTCTCACTGATTTGAATCAATACCCAAGCAACCTGGACTATGCCAGGAGCAACCTGTGTGTAGGAGAATGTGGGAGAACAAACTGGCTGTGACACAGCCCTGGCTCCTGCAGCACTGGGGCTTTGGTGGCCTGCCTGGCTCTGCCAGGAGCACCTGCAGGATTCCAGGAGCAGCTGCTGCTCAGTCTCCTGTCTCTGCCACCATGCAGGGAAGGCAAGTTCACCATGCACATGAGCACTGATGCTGCAGCCTGCTTATTTAAAATCAAATTTATGATTGCTTCCTGCATGTCAGTGCAAATTAAATTGTTTCTTGTGGTCTGAGAGATATAAAACACCATTTTTAGCATCCTTATTCTCCTACTGCACGTTCTCTTCTCTTTCATCATTTGTATCCCATTTGGTGTCTGCTTTTTTGATACCTCCTATTAGATTTGTCTGATGCTCATTAACGTCCTTCCTACTGGCTCAGGGGTTTCACACTACAGGCTGCAGATACAGCAGGATCCTTCTCCTTTATCATGCTGCTGTGAGAGATTGCTTTCCCAACTCTTCTGCCTTATTTTTTCCTGCCACAGTACCACACAAATGTATGGTCTGGTTAAGAGTTAGATCTGCATTATAGCTTTGCTCCATAAGCTTAATGTTGTAGCAGCCTTACAAATGGTGTCAGATATACTCTCAGCAAGAGCTATTCCAGTGGTCAGTAACGTGTTGTTTTGGAGGGATGTTCACAAACTCACCATCAGCTCAGTCATGTTGCTGAATATTTGGAAAAGGGAGGAATAATTCTAGAGTGATATCATTTTCTCCCTGTTTTTCAAATAAGCCTGCTGTATTCTGTTTGAACCTTTCTGCTAGTTGAACCAACTGTTATGGAGGAGCAGTACCTATCCTTACAGAGATTATAGGAATGGGCAGCCAGATAAAGGACACCATCCTAGAGCAAGAGCTCAAAGCTTTGACAGTACCTCTCAGTTTGAGGACTCCATCATTTCTTGCCCTTAAGAAATATCATGCATGTTCTCAAAAGCAAAACCCTTTTTGTTTGAAAATCTTTTGTTTGAAATCTACAAAACCCTGTTTTTTTCTTTGGGCTGAGCTTCTTTCCTCCAGTGCTTAGGATATCACAGTAAAATCATCAGTCTCTGATGGAAATGGTACGTGTGTTCATAATCTGCATCAGTGATAGAACAATGAATTCCTATACTGGAGCTTCATTAATAGTTCTCAAAAGGGCAGGCCAGGTGAGTATTTGTTGCTGAAAGGCACTGAGAATTCAGGTTAAATGCTTCCAAGTAGAATCTGATATTCTCTCTGCTAACTATGTTTGGCATGCCTCCCAGCATGTCCCAATCAATGCAGAATAAGATCTACCAAGCTTTGCTGAGAACTGCATAGATAATGTACATGCAGATATACTCTAAGTAAATCACTGCACCCAGTACTGAAACAGTAGGGCAGTTCATTTACAGAAGGAAATTGGCAGTGACCTGACACACAGTTCCCAGCTTTGCCAGTGCTCAGAGTCAAAGCGCGGTGCTGTCTCTTCCAGGGGAGGCTGCAAAATGTACAGTACCTCAGTAGCTCTAGGACAAAGTCAGGGAGTACAGCTGCAGATCTATCAAGCTCATTTATCTGATCAGTGCTTGCTCCAGCAGCAGCACGTGTGGCACAGCCACAGGTATGTCAGCAGGACGGCACCGGGAGGAGATGGCTGAGGGCAGCCTGGAGGTCTGCAAGCACAGGGCAGTGCCTTTCCAAGCTGCCCAGGAGCAGTACAGCTTCATTAGTATGGCACTGTGCCCTGGCTAATATACCCAAATTCTCAGCAGGACCAATTAGTGAGGGCAGGCTGAGATCCACAGCTTCCCATTTTGGCGCTGGCTCCTGTGCCCTGTAGGCATTGCATCAAGTGCTCCATGCGGAGCGGCCAAGCTGTGTCACCCTGCACACCTGACCCCTGATGTTTCCCTCACCAAGGCCTTCCCTCCAGGCTGGCTCCCTTTTTCCTGCTGCACTCATCCTGCCAAGCAATCCCAGGAGGCCATGGAGAAGCATCCACACCGCTCCCTTGGCCCAGTGGCAGTTCCTCATCCTCGAGTGCCCCTCCTGGCAGAGGTACGACACGACTTGTCTATGGCAGTGTAAGTGCAACAGTATAGCCTCTTATTTCTAACCTCCTTTTTATGGCTTTGCTCTGCTAATTCCTTAAATTAGGTATTTGTCGCATGAAAGGTTTTGTTCCGACTTCCATCTGCATTTGTCACATTCTTAGGGCAGAGGGCGAAATTCAGAACCAGCATTCAGCAGCGCAGATCCCTTGATGTCAGCAGAAATTTGCCTGCTTACATCAGTCCTGAATTTAGCCCACAGTGTTTCTTTTGTAGCATCTGAAAGCTTTGTGTGCTTCTGAACTGAACGTCCACGCTGCAAGATCAGAGCATGGCTGGGACAATTGGCATGTGGGTAATTGGTACATTTCTGTAAGAGAAAATGGTTCACGATCCTTGGAAAGGAAAATAAAATAAAGTAATGTTATTCCCTACTGACATATTAAGTGATAGTGTTTGAAAAGGCAGGTATTAAATCTGGAAGCAGCATGAGTGTTATGAAGTAGCTAGCAGTTTTATCCCAGCAATTTAAAATTCCTATCATTCAGCTCTTACTGAATTGAAAGTCACACATTTATTTTAGATTGTAGCCATGAATTTCTTGGGAATTACCAGACATGAAAGCATGGAAGAGTCACTTGATATGAACTGACATGACAATATCAAAGAAAACATCTTGATACAGTTAATCTAGTTGCAAGTGACTATATAAAAGTTCTTTCATCCAACCATAAAATTCATTAGTAGCATTTTAATATTAGGAAAGCCACTACATTAGATAAAAACTTGGGCATCCTGTAGGGCAATAATCTAAAGCATCCCCTGGGATCTGATTTCAGACTCCAGTTGGTTAGGTCTCTTGCAACCCTTGTATGCCTAGCAGATAATTTGCTGATGAGCATGAACTATCTGGCTCTTTATTTTCTTGCTGTGTTATTAATGTGAAAAACATTACATAAACATTTGGCACGTCAGGATAAGAACTCGTAACTGAGGGAGCCTGGAACTAGAATAATATGTGTATTAGAAGGCAGGACTGAAGATTTTTACCTTCATACTGTATCTGTCCTGTGCTTTATGGTTCCAGCTTTCACGATCACTAAAATTCACCAGCTGATCTGTGCTTTGAATTATTTCAAAACTGAGACGTGGAAGATGAATCAAACAAGCAAGCAGCCCAGCTGCATTTGGCACAATCTGCCACCACTGCTGACTGATGGAGATGACCAGATGTTGAGGGGCATGGGAGCTGTCTGGTTTTCTTGTGCCTGTGCCGGTGCCCGGACGCAATGTCAGAGTGCTGAGATGCTCTGGCTCTCGCTGCTGGGGAGCTGTCTCCTCCCATTACTCCACCAGATGATTTGAAAACCGTGACCCTTCTCCCATGTGTGTGACATCCGCACCATCAAACGCACGGGCTGTCAAGGCCAGCTGTTGCCCCGAGAAAAGGACAGTGCTGTGTGAGGGGAAGGAGGCACACACTGCCCGGGTTCCCCCAGCTTCATCTTTTGAAGATGTGAGATATTCTCCTGGGCTTCTCTCACAGCCCTCTGGGCACTGATGGCACAGGACGTTTGGTCCAGGCAATATAGTTCTTAATAGTTGTGGAAACCTGGTGCTCCCATGTTCTGAATTAACTCAGTGCAGGAATTGGTGCTGCTCTCTGATAGGAAGCTGGGGGAGCAGGACAGGGAGGTATTGATGTGTTTGGCTTCCACCCCCTCTGCCTCCGCCCCCCTGAGAGAGGAAGAAAGGTTTCTGGGTTGCTGGGATTTGTGTGTGTTGGCTTTAACTTTACGGTCAGCATCTGTCGCTTCTGAGCAGTGGGAGCCCTGAAGTGCTGACCAGCTCTTCTCAGAACTCTCTAAATAACCAGAAAGACACACAAAGCAATAAAAAGAGGGGATGAGAATCCATATTAAAGGCATTAATAACTCGAGCAGAAGTCTTTATTTAGATAATGTTTGGAAACACACTGTGAAGTGTTGGTTTCTCCTTGGGTGGCTTTGACCCAACCTTCTTTCCCTGAAGACCCAGGGACCAAAGTGCTACAAATCACACGTATACAATTGTGCAGTCAGGAGTTTTTCATTAACATTCTCAGGAGGTATTGATGTTTTTCTGTCATTACTGCCAGTGGAAGCATTAAGACCCTTGCACAAGTGAGGATTTAATAGCTAGCATAATGAATATGTTTATTCTCTTGAAAAACTCCTTGTGAATGTGTTTCTGTCAGGACTAAATAGGAATAGGGTTGAACAGTCATCGTTCTCATCAGAGAGCAGTTGCTTTTGTATCTTATACCCTTTTTTGAAAGCTACCTCCTTACCTGCAAAAGGATATTTCTTAAAGAATAAGCAATCAAATGTTTCCAAAAGATCTTCTACCTCCTTTCTTGTAAACACGGTTCTTTTTAAGCAAATCATTTTAACAGCATTTTCCAGGAATTCAAATTTGAATGCCTCTGTGTACTGGTTGTATGGCAACTCATAGACCTCCCCGAACAAATAAGTGTTTTGAAGGCATCTGCTTTGGAAAAAAATAAACTGAGAGGTTATGACTTGAAAAGTGATAATTGCCTATTCTAGGTCTTCTTTCCATTCTGTTCCTAAAACAGCATCTCTGTATGGGCCTCTCCACACCCCGCTGCTCATGCAGTATCCAGGAAACTCAGGAGAACCTTACATGGAAGTAGACTTTTCTTAATCAAAACCATCTACCAGTTTCCAAGGGAAACAAACAGTTTTCCCCCATGCTTATTTTCGTACTTTCACACATCACACAGAAAACGTTTCTGTTAATTTAAGAATCATGACAGCTCACCCCTTCCTGCCTTCACAGAACAGCAGCAGTACAGTTTGAGTCCCATCAGTCGCATTCCTGCTGACCAAGATTATAGCTCAGCAGGAAAACAAGCCATTCCAAATTGTCTCCTGGCATAAACATTTTGGATCATTTTTATATTACAACTAAAAGGGGGAAACAATCTTGGGTTTTAGATTTTTTTGTGTTCTTGTCATGTGAAAAAAATGACAAGGCTTTTCTTTTTCCAGTGTACGTTACCTTCGCTTCTTTCTACTGCTTCAGCAATAGCAACTTTTAAGAAGAAAAAAAAAAAAAAGTTTTTGGTATGCTATTATTACACGTGTATCTGGATTAAAGGCTCCCTAGGTACCTATTGATACAATAGACCGTAACAGCTCCTTTGGAGTCATGTCAAACCGTTATAATCAACCCTGTCAGTGATCCACAGATAATAGGACATTAAGAGATATTTGAACCATACCTTTCTAACCCAGTCGTGATTATCTGAAGCACTGTGGTTTGGCCAATGCTGCTGCTGCACACGCGGAGGTGACCGCTGAGGTGGCCGCTCAGCTGGAGCTGCAGGGAGGAGAGGGACAAACGGCATCTCCCCTGCTTGTGCATAGCTGGCACGAGAGCTGCCAGCATTTACTGCTGTGCTTTCCATTTGTGTTCCTCAAAGGCTTTGTATGAAGGACAGCTTTGCCCACCGAAGACCTGGCAGCAGGGGCTCTGGTTGCTAGGTGTTTGCTGCATGTGAGCTTGCTTCTGATGGTGATGGTGGTGCTGGGCTCTCCATCCAGACCTTACAAATGTGTATGTATGTATGGGCAGATTCTGGTACTTATTCTGATACGCTTTGAACAAAAAGTCCCATTGAGCATTGATAGAAAAAGTTAAATGGATAGGATGGAGCATTTTAACCTAGGATCTCTTTTCCCTTGACTACTGCCTCATTTTTGTTCAACTCTTGTGCGATCAAAAAAGCCAGCGCAGCCTCTGCTGCCATTTGAGTACAGCACAGGAAACTTGAAGTGGGATTTATCTATTTACATGCTAAATCTCTTGAATGAATGAAAGCCGAGGAAGTGTAATTCTGGAGTAGAGGGCAGTTTGATGCTTCTGGTCCCTACAAGCTCTTCAAAGTGCTTTCTCAATCTAACTTCTTTAATAGAAAAAAAAAAACTTCTGTCTTCCATAGACTCAGTGCTTAATTACACCAACACTGAGAACAACCTAATATTGTGAAGGTCAGTATAATCACAATCCCCAATCTTCAGACCTGATTTTTTTCCTTATAAAACTCAAAAAGAAGTTTCTTTTTTACGTCTTAGGCCTTCAGATTTGTGGGGTTTAATAGATATCTTGCTGTCACATAAATATATAGCTTTAAAGACAACAAAATGTGCTAAGTAATAAGAGAGAAGCTAGTTTAAAGAAATTGCTTGTGTCGTGATTTCACCTTCATCCATCAGAGAAGATGGTGAGGTCTTTTGAAGACACAAGGACAAATGATGTATTTGTGGCCAAGAATTAAATACTAGTGTTTTTTAAGGAAAAAATAAGAGTAAAATTTCGTTTTTCTCAAAGTAAATAATTTTGAGTGGAAAGTAAAACTTTCCACAGTTAACGTACACCATCAGTACATGCACAAAGTTGGGAACTGTTTTTGTTGGTTGTTTATTTTTTCTATTTAAGTTCGTAAAGGTCTTCTGTGGCCATCAGTGGAGATACAGCTTCTGTTTGTAGGGCTCTGGTACCCATAGCTGACCACACTTGTTGTTAACAGACTGTTTCCTCATTTGCTGGCTGCTTTGCTGGATTTTGACTGTTTGAAATGTTTGATGTTTGTCTCAGAATATTTTTTGAATAGTTTCTGCTGAAACAGTTCTTTCATCTCATGCAATTAAGGTTAGACAAAAAATACATTTCCTTCATTTTGATACTTGCTTGTTTTCCGTATTACAGGCTCTTCCCGAGCCCTTTGAAGTCGATAGAAATCTGTCCATTAACTTCAATAGACTCTAGTTTGTCCCTAATCTATAGTAATTTGATTAAAATAGCTCTGAGCATTCTGGATCCCAGTGGACCTTGTAGTTGTTCTTTAGGTAACAATAGCTCCCAGCTTTTCTGTGCACAGTCGTTTCTGTTTACCAGGGTAATGCAGAAGGAGAAGTGAATCTCTCAGTTCTCACCATTCTTGCTAAAATCATAGTGGACAGGTTTGAGTTAAATGAAACCTGTGCTGTGAGAGCTCAGTGTGAGTGACTGAATCCTTCCACAGCCTGCTTTCTGCATGCAGCAGGGTTATCCTGGATGCAGGAATAGGGAAGGGACTCTATTCTCTTTGTTTTCCCTGTTTTCCCCCTTTCCAGCAGACAGACAAGCAGGGTTGGTAGCGGTTTGTAAAAGCACTCTTTCTTTAGGCAGCTTAAGAAATATAAATACCTGGAAGAAAAATAATCATGCTTTGTTGTGGGATATTTTGGAGACTTAGACCATAATCCATTAAATGTTACCATCTCTTTCCTTTCCTCTACCCACCTCAAAAGTGTTTCACCTATGAAAGGGGGCATTGGACTTTTGTGGCAGTGTCATGGATTGAAAAAGTCCGTAAAGCTCATCCAGTCCAACCATCAATCTGATCCACCGAGACCCATCACTAAAACATGTACCTTAGGGCCATGTCCACACTTAGCTTTAAATACCTGCAGAGATGGGGGCTCCACCGCTTCCCTGGGCAGCCAATCCCAATGTTCAACCACCCTAATACCCTTCAGGGATGATCAGATAGGATGCCAGGATCTCTGGCATTCTTCCCATGAAGCTGAGCCACCAACCGGTCCTGCTTAGCTGTGGCTTGGTCTGGCCATGTACTGACCACCCAGCTGGCCAGTGGAGCAGCTCAGCTCAGACCATCAGCCCATGCTTCCTCTGTTCATCTACCATCACTCTGAAGATAGGAGCTGAAATGCTGGCATTCTGTAGATTGTACAAATTTCTTTTCTCAACTCCTGTGTCTTTTAAACTCAATATAGAAGTGAAAGAGAGGAAAAACAGCAATGAAGCTCTGCATTGAAATTGAAGTTCACAGTCTGACACAGATGCACAGAGTCTTCCAAATCAAAGAGAATTGATGAGCTTTGCACAGGCAGGTGCCCCAGCTCAATCACAACCTAAATAATCCTGAAATTAAGATCAGAGCCTGTCACTATAGTTGCTGCCATATGTAGCTGGTACCCAGCTCTGTCTTCCATGCAGCAGTGGGGATTGGGGTGCATGAAAGCCCCATCCTGCTGAGCAGTGGGAGCCCTGGCTCAGGAGCAGCAGGCAGTGGGAGCACTGCTCCTCTGTGGGGAAGGCAAATGCTGGAGTCCCAGGGACCCGGAATCAAAGAGCTGCAGAAATGACAAGCATTGCCTGTCACAGAGCATCCCCTGCCAGGAGGTTCGGGGCACAGTGTGGACAACCACACATGGCACTGCTTAATTAGAGGGAAATGCAGCCACCCCAGTAGTGGCCTTGAACCAGAAGGGATGAGCTAAGAGAGCGGCATCCTCTGAATAAAGAGATGTGCAAGAACACAAATGCCTTGGAATGGGGCCATGGAGAGAATGAATAAGATGCCCCTCTAAAGCATCTCTTTATTTGTTAGTCTTATTAAAAATAAAAGATAAAATAAAAGCTACAAGCATTATGCGCAACACAGCATTTGAAAAGTTCACATGCTTTTCAAGCATACCCTGCTAAGCACAAACTATGATTCATTTGGAATTTGCTAATTAATACTGGCATGACATTGTCCCCTGCTGTTGCCCAACTTCTTGCTTGAGAGAACTTTTTCTTTTTCAAGAAAGAAGAAAATATTTTATCTTGGAACAGTAAGGTGCCTCTTCAGACATGAAGTCTGCCAAGACAGGACGGGAAGGGAATGAAGTGTGGGCGATTCTCTCTTTCCTTTTTCTGAGTTCCTTTGTCATGGTAGCACAGTCTGACTCTTCAGTAAGATGGTGAACAGTAACGCACTGCAAGGAATGCTAGCTTCTGTCACCCCTGTCATTAAATGCTATTAGCTGGGGAAGAGTAAATTGTCGTTTAAACTCAGGATATTGCAGTGGTCAAAATGGTTTTACCTTTCTCTCTCTATAAACTAATGGATGTGGATCTTTCAAAAAATAAACCAACTCCTCTTAATAAAGCTCTGCATATAGATATTTAGCAGCTAAGCACTAAATCCATGGAAGAGGGAGAAAGTGCAGAAGTGGTGGATTAATGTATAAAAGGATGCTTTTTCCCCTTCAAAGCCTCCTTAAGTGCTGACTGATGGAATAAACCCTGAAAACTTTCTCTGTGCTAATTGTCATGTTCCTTGGCTTGCATCCCATTTGCTGTCCTTCATTCTCGGCAGTTTAAGAAGTTTCACATTAGAGCTTTCTTCTTCTGTTTACCATATCGCGTATTCAAACCCAAGGATAGTTCAGAGGGTCAGGAAATCTTCCTTCTGCTTCTTATTAAAAAGAAGGAGAAAAAAAAAAAAAAAGCAAAAAAAAAAAAAAAAAAAAAAAAAAAAGCCCTGAAGATTTAGAGTTTGAAAAAACATCTTTCCATGCATACATCCAGCTTCTGAAAAGCACAAGAGCCAACTTTGAGCTCTCCTAGAAATAAACATGAAGAGATATCTCACTCTAATCACCACCAAAATACTGGGTCAGCCTGCCAGTCAGTGCAAAGCCGCTGAAGCTGTGCTGATTTACGCTGGATTGAAGAGCAAGGCACAGCTTACAGAGCAGCTGCATGATTTGGGGATGTGACGGACTGTTTTCTTTCAGTTTCCTCTGAAAGAAAAAATATATGCCATGAAGTAGTAATAATCTGTTCCTTTTCGCTACCACCTTTTGAGTATGTATGGAACTGATAGATGATGACCACCTGTAATTCTAACCCAATTAAATGCTGGAAGTCAGCAGTTCACAGTTTTTGCACTGGTGGATTGCTTCCAGCCCTCCCATTTCCCACAGGACCTATTCCCTGCTCTATTAGTGACTTCTTTAAATTGGAAGTGTTATGATGGCAATTTCCTGCCACCAGCAATGTTCACCTCCCTTCCTCGGGGCCCCGCAGCCTGAGAACAACTCCTGTGTCTGCATCCAGCTGCAAAGGAGAACCGGATGGAATGACTTGGATTTAAAATCTCAAAATGCTCAAGAAGTGTTCTGCAAGAAATGGTTTTCCTTTACTTTCTGCTGTTGGTTTCAAAAGCCATTTTTTGCAAGGAAGGGTAAGAGTGTCAAGGAGTTGTAACCATGTTCTTAGTCAATGTCTGGAGACCGTCAGGTTTCAGGTTCACTCGTACTCTTACCAGCTCCCCACGAGGCTTAAAGAAGAGTTGTGTCCTGTATGGGATAGCTCTGTAAGGTCTGCGGGGCGTAACTATGGCTTACAATTGAACTGTGACATCAGCCGCAATAGTGGACGTAGCAAACTGACAAAAGAGCACAAGGAAATGCAGGAATGCTGTAGGAGCTCTGATTTTGTTTTTGTTTTTAAATAAGAAACCAGAACAGTTTCATGAGGGAGGACAAGGCTGAGTTCTGTGCAGGGAAAATGTTTACAACACAGTGCCTTTGCTTTCAGCTTGTGTCAAGTAAAAACCCCTTTCAGAGCTCATTTATCAGACTCAGAGGCTTCAAGAGACCTGTGGCTGCCCTATGGAAAGCTAGGGACAGATTTTCTGAGGGATCATAGTGAGATACATAGCGAGCCCTCAAAATGATTTGACTTTTGTTAAAGATGCTTTGGCGTGAGGACAACCGTGCTGAATGTTGAGCCCCAACTTGTCATTGCTGCATTTCTTGAGGTGTGCTATTGGTGCTGCCCGACACACAAAGAAACATTTTCTTCCAACCAGTTTTACTGTAGCACTGTTGTATCTACACTTGACTAAAGACAGCAACAGAAATGTGATCTGGGGTTCGTGGTACCCCTTCAAGTGAATTTCTACCTTATCTGGCTGTTGCCAGAGATTACTGTTGGGCCTTCTCTGTATTGCCAGAGATGTCTCTATTATACAGCTTGGAAAACAAACGGAAAGTCGGACCAGTTTTCTCTGTGCTTGCAGTCGTTCTGTTTTACTCCTCAGGCTGAGATTGATAGAGCCAACAGCGTGGAACAAACATTGTTCCCATAATTAACGGCAGCCTGTGAGATCCGTGGGTAACGTGCAGCTATGGGGCCATTCAGGGGGAGCTGCTGCCACACCAGCAGTGCACGAAGCAGAGAAATGGAGAGATGACGTGCAGCCATGTGCGGCTTCTTCGTGTGGGGCACGTTGTTGGAACCACTGGGAGCATTCATGCTCCCGCTTGGGGTCTCTGGTTAAGAAATGGAGTTAGTCCCTGCCAGCTGCATTTACTGTAGTTTGCTAATCTATTCTTTCAGACACCACAAATAGCATATTTCATTGTGCTGCTTTATTGATCGAAGGAAAGATTCAATTTGACAGCAGTTTCAGAAAAGCCTTCAAGTTGTCCAAGATGTGGTAGAATTATTAACTACCCTAAGCTGACATATGGTAATTTAGCGTTTAATGTTTGCCCTGTCGTGCTGGGGAGTCATCATGCCAAGCCACCAGCTGATGCCCAGAAGTTTACGAGTACATAAATAATAGCTGAAATAGTTTTCTAGAGCCATGTTTAGATGTAAGCATCCATCCTTTGATTCGTTGTGTGTTGTAGTTAAACTTCCTCTGGCATGGCGCTGGGGATTGGAACCCCACTGCATTACCCACTACAGTTGGAATACATTAATAGGATTTTGCAGCTTTTTGCAGCTGTATTTGTACAACTTCATCTTGAAATAATTTTAATTTCTGTGCCTAGGCTTATAATTTTTTCAAGCGCGTTACACAGTTGGCTGTACATAATTATGTCTTACAGCCATAAGCACTGACAATCTGCTTACCTAAACTTTTCTGCTCTAAACTTGTCATTTAACTGATGGCGAAGGAATTGCATGTAATTCGCCAGATCGGAAATTAAATTATCAATTAATAACACTGCAAAAAAAAAAAAAAAATTACACAAATTCAGTACGTCTGCTGGAATATCTGCAGTGAAAAAGCACTGGTGAGCGCTGTTGCTGGCTGTGGGGGTTAATTTCAGAAGCTCAGAGTGTGCCGTAGAAGGCAAGAAGATGGAGGAAGGCTCCGTGCCATTCAGAGCTGGCGGCAGGGCTTCTCATAAAAGCTCCGCGCGGCGCCGTGTCCTCGAGCAGCTCTGTCTGCCCCGTGCATTAAAAGCATGCGGATGGGGAGCGTGTCAATAAGTTACATGGAGAAGGCTAACGTGAATTCAAGTCAAAGTAAGCAGGGGGCTCAGCTCTCACCCTCACAGAAGTGCAGTTAATGAAAGAGGAATGTTTGCCAAAAATTCAGCGCTGTGAAAACATTCTGAGTGTGCAGAGTTCAGCTCGGCCTGAAATTTTCTCGATGGCAAGCTCCCATCCCTATCGTATGAAACAGATTTGTGGAAAGGGCTGTTTGAGCCTAAGGACACCCATGCTGGGTTGCAGTGTACATCCACCTTTGGACAGAAGTTGGCAATGGGGGAAAAGGTCTGGAAGATCTGGCATTTCATCTGAGCATCACTAACATATGAAAGTAAGGGTTTTAGGACCAGGATCACCTCACACTGGCTTTATTCAGTGCAGAATAAATGACAGACTAAACCTGCAATAGTACATGGGAAGGAATTCATTTTCAGCCTTCTCAGCTTTGATGGGTCCTTTTACTGACCATTGAAATACCTTCTGTATACTGTGTGGAGTAATCTGCCCCGCAGAACAAACCAATGGGTTTGCTGTTCCTATAATTAAACTTATTAGAAAGACTCTGAAAACTGCAGAGCTTTAAATCCTGCTCTGCGAGCGTCCCAAAGTAGTGTCACAAAATGAGCCTCAGCAGATTTTGTTCACCAAAATATACACACTAGAGGGTTTTATTGTGGTTTCCTATTGTTAGCTATTTGCAGACAGGTCTAAAAGCTTAATTTTATGCTGAGAGCAGCATTCACAATCATGCCACAGCACCGCTTCTCCGTGATCAGTGATATCTGTAGGTGCTGTGCAGAATGTAAATTCAGTGCATGCTTATATAAGGTCAGAAAAACTAATCAGAGGGGGAAAGCCAGCACTCATTACAGAAGCAAAGGTCATACTAAGACCAATTATATCCCTTGAGTCTGAGAAAAACTCTTTTCATGAGGACACAAGTGTGTTTGTTTCCCAATCAATGCTTTTTTCCTGTGCCCTACCAAGAGGAACGCTGCTTGTGTTAAATTGCTGTGTGAGATTGTGCAAAGACCATTTTTCCCCTGTTCTTCTGCTGCGCAGCTTAATTTTTAAATGTCATGGACCAGGTTCACAGCTGAAATAAATTAGCATGCTTCTGCTTGAAGCCAGTGAGTCTGCACTGATTTATACTAGCTGAGGGCTTCAATCATTAGTTGCAGTGATCAGTTTACTCCCGGGAAGGTCAGTATTTGCTACTCTTGTTTGTCTTCTACGCTCAGCACTCTGCCTACTGCCCAGCTTTCCCCTGAAGGGTGCTGGATTCTCTCTGCCAGGTTGCCTTTGTGGCAATGCTGTATAAGGCATAGAGATAGACATACTTTAAAAAGAAATGGGAACAAAGTCCTGCTGCTGTGATTTGTTTCCCTTGACCATTTAGGTTCAGCCATAGCAGGCAACAGCAGGGTCAACCACAGGATGATACCCTGTGTGTTGGGATAACTGTGCTCTTCATTAGTAGATTCCATAGGATGATCTTCTCTTTTCTGACATGAATCTTCCATTACAGGGATAAGCAGAATTCCCAGAGGTATTTTCTTTGACCTTTGTCATGGAGCATCCTCGACAGCAGAGGAGGGCTTGTACATCTGCTTCCAATCCCAGATATTTGGTATCAGCCACTTGCATCTCGCACAGTATGAACTGGCTTCAGTTCTTTGGGGCCAGAAAATGCCAGATAGTGGCGTGCACAGCTCCGCTGGGACGCCTTCAGTCACAACACTGAAGAATCTGCTCTCTTGTAGGTGAGATAAGAGAAGGACTAGTAAAAACGGGTTTTGTTGCTCCTGCTATCACCATTCTGGCACTGATAAGCCCTTGGTCATATGGCAGCATTCTGCTAATCTGTAGCAATCTCCTCTTCCTTCTCGCTCACCTCACTGCACTGAAGCATTGCTATAGAGAAGTGCTTAAAAACAGAGCTGGCTGCAAAGAGCCCGAAGGAAAGCACTTGTTGCTTTGGAAATTACCCTGCCCTGTCAGTTATCATTAGATATGGATGATCCATTAGCATTGGCCAGCTCCTGATACGGACATTAGCTTCTTGACCTTCATAATAGCGAGTAATGAAAATTGTTTAATTATTTAATCATGAAGACCATGCAACAAATTGCAATTTACTGAGTTTTCACTGGTAAAGATGGAGAGCTGGCAGTGCTGGCCTTGTTGTAGCTGCTGCCAGTCCCAAGTCACTGCTCAGAAGCCTTGGCCCAGATGCAGGGTTACAGAAATCCTGCATAGCTCAGTCCCATTGCATCCAGGCAACTCGCACTAGAATGAATTCTTTGCACTTGCTGTGTATGAAAGCAAAGCTTTGATGCTGCAGATCCGGAGCACCATTGCAGTGCTGCATATCAGATATTCTCTGCTTGTGGTGTCTCATCACATGTGAAGTATGGCTTCCTAGGCAAAAGGATTGCTGTTTTGCTTTTATCCCAAGCAGAGTAGTGGTATTTTTCAATTGAACTGGGAGTCAGACAAGTTCATTTTCATCTCATGCTCCTGCTTGGGGTCACACATGGTTACTGGTCAGCAACACGGGCAGAAATTCTTCTTTCCTGCATTCCAGTCTCCTTATTGAGCCATATTTATATTCTCCTGTTCTTCATCTGCTTGGTCTTACATCTTCCTCCAAATCCAGGAGAAAAACAATTCAAAAACCTTGAAGGGGGAGAGAGAGAGAGAGCAAAGATTATCAAATCTATGATGGGCATAGAGAGAGCCCTGCAGGAACACATCCACATGGACATAGTCAGTCTGAAGGGAGCTGCTGCCCTGGCCAGCAGCCCTTGGATGGAGGCAGCCTCCTGCCAGCCAGAGAACCTGCAAGCAGCTGGAAGCTCTCTGCAGCCGAGCAATTGGTGCCAGGCACTCATGGGGTCATGTGGGGGGAGTGCAGCCCTCGTTCTGTAGCTTCTTTTCTTTCTCTAATGCAGGCTGCGTCATCAGGTACATCAGTAATCGAAGGGAAAGGCTGAACGAGCCCAGAGAAGCTGTGGATGCCCCATCCCTGGAGGCACTGAAGACCAGATCAGGCAGACTGTTCTGATGGGTGGCAACCCTGCCCATGGCAGGGAGTTGGAACTGGATTATATTCAAGGTCCCTTCCAACCTAAGCCATTCTGTAATTCTGCAGTTCTGTGGAAGCTTTAATATACTTGACGTACTAGACTTACCCTGTTTTATCATCAAAACAAATACATTATCAGTCATTTTGTGCAAGTTTCCACTGGAGGAAAATACAGCCTGACATGAAAGACATCCAGCCATTAGAACAAAACAAGCATTTTTGTAGTTTGGCTTTGGATTCGTATTCTATAAGAGCAGAGGAAGAAACTTAATCTCTTGGATAACCATAATGGTGGTAACTAACTGCTAATTGAAGCTCCCGAAGAACAGCATTTGTCAGAGTGTGTTTCACCATGGAAAAAGTGGGCATTGACTCTAAACGTAGTCCTTGGTTCTGTCCCTATGACATAAGAAAACAGAAAACTACTTATTCCAGTCAGGAAATTTGATGTATGCTTAAGTGTTCAGGACAAGAGGATGCATTTTCTTCTGCAGTTGTTTTGCTGTGGTGTTCCATTGGCTGTGTTAGATCAGATTCAGTGTTTTTAGAAAGCTGCTTGTGAGATGGAACCAGCTCCAGCTGAGGGAAGGGAGAAACCCACAGTTGTAAATGCGTACGGCGTTTCCATCCTTTCTTTCTTTGCCAATAGACTTCCCTTCCTACCTAACCTTGTTTGCAAATAGCGCCAGCAGGGGAAATGTAGCTCAATTGAGAGTAGTTGTGTCTGGCAGTGGATACAGACTTGCAGGCTGCTACTGAGCCCAGTGCTGCAGTAAATGGAAGTTTTCTTTTAAGCCAAACGTGTAACTGCTCTTACCATGTCATCCTCTTTGCAAGATGAGAATAGATGGTTTTCTCTGAAGACAGCTGAAACATTTCAGAGAGTCTTTTGTTGTCTTTTTTATCCTTCTAGCAGGAGACTTGGGATCATTGGCAGGTCTGATAAAAGGAGTTAATAAATATTACTTCAATCTGGTTGGGTCTCCAAATCTATCTTAATTTTTCCCTGTCCATTTTACTTTTGCATGTATTCATTGAAACCATGTGTGGTTCAGTAAGCAATATGCAGTAATTTTTTGGGGAAAAAACTGGGGTAGAGATGTGTCTATTTATTGTGTCTATTTATACTTTTAAAACAACTGTGAAATAAGAGTTAAGAACTTTTATACGAATGACTCTTAAACATATTGCAGATTCGGTTAAAAATAAATAAGTCGGTCCTAAGCAGAGATTTCAATAAGCTGTAAGAGTAGCTGAATTAAAATATTTCCACTAAAATTAACGAGCCAATCCTGGAATGCTTAGACTGACTCTTAAGTGTGCTCATTTAAAGATGTTGAATATGTTTGCCTGTCTGAATTTCTATGGAGCATTTTGAATGCATGACAGATTATAGTTTTCAATTATTTTAATTTGGTTTTCTTAATGGGGAAAATAGCTAAGAGCTTAATAATAAAAGACACTCATTGCTTATCATTTACATTATTTTATGTGGTCATTAATAACTATAATGGATTTTATAAAACAAAAAAATCAGACCCAAGTCTCCCCGGATCATGTTAGTGCAAATGTTGCATAGTATTTTATGGGAGATTTGGGAAATGAAGTCTTTTTGAAGGATATCCTTAACACGATATCTTTATAGAGCAACTTGAAGAACTTTAAAGGAAATTTACTTTTTCGCTTGCTCTATAGGTGGAAATGCCACAGATTGTATAAATTGCCTGCAGACATATACCATCACTGGGTGACAGGCAGATCCCAGACCATGCGCAGCTCAGTGAAACCCACTGATTTAAGAAGGGACCTAGTGAGTACACTGTGCAATCTGAATGCCTGTATATACCAGAAGGCATTGCAGGTCACCAACGTACTTCTGTGTGGGCTTGACTGTTTGATAAATAAATATTCAGGAGGCCGAGTGTTAATTCCCATAAACTGAGAGGAGAAGCAAGCAGCAATGCCCTGGGTCCCTGCTCTTACGTGGAAATGGCTGGGTGATATATCTTCAGATTTACCTGAGCAGTGTATTTAGACAGTAGCTTGGTTCTTGCTATGGTACAATAAAAACGCCAACATCAGGTTTGATTTTACTAATCCACACGTGATGACGTGCTGCCCAGTTAACCCACAGGTCTTAAAACTCCAAGACAGTTGTGTGTTTCTAAGTGTGGAGACCATATAAGTAGGTTAGTTGCTTGTTGTTCGTTCTGTGAAGAATGAAACCCAACTAAGGTTGCTTTGTGTATTTACAATACATCATCCTCTTCACTGCAGTTGCATGCAAGCTCTTGCTTTTGCTGTTTTACTTAAATTTGGTCCCAACCTGCCACTGGCAGCAGTGTGAGAACTGTAGAAAGGCTGTGAGTGTCCAGAAGAGAATAAATACAAGATTGCTCCTATCCTCTAACTGTAGCTTGTTATATCCAGGAGTGCTGTTGCTGTTGGTGCTGCCCTCTCTGCAGGCTCAGAATCCTCCCTTGTTCAGCATTTCTCTACATATCCACTTGCCTAGACTTCCAGGCGTAGAATCACAGAATCAAAGAATCATGGAGGTTGGAGAAGGCTTCTAAGATCCCCAGGCCCCATCCAGCCCATCCTTACCACTGCCCACATCCCTCAGTGCCACATCTCCATGATTCCTGAACGTTTCCAGGGATGGCGACCTCACCACCTCCCTGAAAAGAAATTTTTCCCAATAGCCAACCTGATATCCCCATTCCTACTCTAAGCAACCTCTGCTGTGCCACTTTTCTCTGTCAGTGTCATGCTCCAAAACCCGGGCAATTTACGGACTCACTGGAGTCCTCCAACATGCTGACTGTGCAGCTCTCAGTGCCCCTCATTCTTTGCAGTTCTCCCTGTCACTCAGAGGGTTTGTGCATTCTGCACCCTGCAGTGAGGGGTGGCAGTGCTGGAGCACAGGGGGGCTACAGATCAGCAGGAGCCAAACAGAGGGATAAAATCTGAGGAGCTCCTCAGTGGAAATTGTGCTTGCCAATAAAACTTGTGAGAACAGTTTAGCTCCACGTTAAATCCTGGCAGAGATGCACAAACCCTAAAATTTTATCTGCAAAGGAGGGATGCAATCCTGTGTCACAAGCTGGCAGCTTTTCAAGCCCATCTAAATGTGACATTGCTACAAAGCAGAAAGTCAGTTCTGAAAGGCTTAGCTCTGTCTTATCTCAAGATCTACAATGCTCATTTTCACACGCATTAGTTATTATATCTAAACCTCTAGTGGAAAATACCCATCTGTGAAATGATGCTGATTTCTCCTGTTTCTGGGATTACTCTGTAGAAGTGAGAGCTGTGTCAGACTCCTGGCATTCTGTTTCTGAGTTACAAGCTTTGACCACTGCCCCTGGGCTCAATTTTGGCTGGGAAATCAGTCGGGGAGCTCAGACCCCATAGCCCCTGCATGGCCATCCAGCTTTGGGGCTGTGGGTGCAAGTGGTCCGTCTGTACCCATCAGCGTAGGTGTGCGCTCTGCATCCCAAGGTTCTTTCATGGAAAGTCTCACCTGTGCTCCTGAGATGCAATAAGATCAGGAGATTGCATCATCCACCATAAACTGCCTTTCTGTCTGGGGCATTTTCCCTCACCAGTGTAGCAACCTAATCTGAGCTCCATCCCAAAGGGCTCTTTTAGAGAGTAAAAGCTGCTTTACAAGCAAATTTCGTGGTGACATTCACCAAGCATCATCATTCATCCTGCTCCCATCAGGAGATGCAGTGTTGTGCCACGCCTGGTGCTGGACCTCGAAGCACTGAGGGTTCCCTGAGCAAAAAACATGTAACTACAGCGAAGGAAAACCATCCTTCTGCCATCTGCTTTATAACCCAGAAACCCGCATAGCTACTGACTGCATTATAAAATGAAAGATAAATGAATAAAATTCATGTGTGTGTTCTGCAGTCAGAGTGTTATAATATGGATATGTTACCATCTTCTCACTTCCCAGGCATAAATGAATGAAAAAGCAACCCTCTCCTGAGCTTGTAAATTCCTCCAGCCAGTAATTTTTTTCTCCTGACCTAGTGAGTTCCTTGGGAATAGAGATTTATTATTATTATTATTGTTATTATTATTACTATTATGGTAAACTGCTTCAGTAACGGTTCCAACAAAAGAAGTAAACCTTGCATTGTATTCCGATAATGTTCTTAACTTCTCAACAAGATTTACTAAATTGCACCCTGGGAATTATGCAAATGAAACTTTTGGTCAAAATGTTACAGGATTACTGTTAAAAAAAATCTTTTTTTTTTTTTTAAACCTCATTAAAAGCACTAAAATTACACGTTCCAATATAAGCGTGTGCCTTTTTGCGATGAATATCTCCCTGGTAGTAATATGTGCTATGCTTCATTGTCAGTGGTCTTTGCAACTTTCTATGGCAAGTGCTGCTTGTACATATTCTCTGAACATTTCGCATCCTTGTATTCTTAATGGAAATGGAGCTAAGTGCAGGTAAAAGGCAAACCATTGTAGTATGTTGGCAATTAGCAACGAATAATGAGTCATTGCTGAATATTTGCAATGTATTTCCCTGTCTTTGTTTTGCTCTGTACAGTATAATCGTCTGATGGATTTTTTCATAGTATAATTGGGTAAGTTGTGTGGGTCTTATGATATATTTCATCTCACAGATCTGCAGTGATTTACATACAGACAGCTTAGACCCTATTAATGCTAATAAAGTGCTGCAAGGACATCCTATAGCATGCACTTTATTAAACTGTACATAGCTTTCTTAGAGAGCTTCTGTTTATCTGTGTTTCCTGAAAATAAAATATAGTGCCTTTAGCACTAAATATTTAAATCCATCCTCCTTTTCCATGTTTCCGTCTCTCTCTATGCATTTCTAATGCTTCTATCACAATGGGATCGGGGTACTGTATGCAACAGGAAATAGAGCATAAAAATGTCCACGAAGAACTGGCAGACTCTCCTCTTCTGTGATTCAGGTTAAAATTGCTTCCATTTCAGTTCTTGGAGGGAAGCTGGTTTGCTGTTTGGTGCTTTGTGCTTTAGCCATGGCTGTAGCTGAGCTGATTTGGGGTTGGGTCTGTGGGAATTGGGGTTGGGGCCTGAGGAGCCCCTCCTGGCTTCTGTGTTTCAGTGAGTAAAAAGGCAGCAAATGTGCTGACACCCTGATGCAGGTTCACTGATGGTGATGGGCACACAGCTATGCGGTCTGAGTTACCTTTTTTTGTTCTTTCTTCTTAATTTCAGAGATGGAAACCCCACACTTCCTACATTTTCACTTACCTTGAGCCTAGCTAGAATCACGTGCATAGTGGGTTAGAGCTTGAACCCCTGACTTGAGTTATTCATTTGCACAGGCATTCACATAAATCCCATTTCCTATGGGGTGAGAGCTGAGTTTCTAAAAATGGGCACTACAGACTTCAGTTACTGAGCTAAGGGGCCATTTGCCATCATTAAAACCACAGTTGTGCAAGCAAAGCTTAGGTTTAATATACTCTTCTTCACCCATGGATTTGCTAATGAAAATTGGATTCCTGCCTGACTGCTCGGGTCCCCAGTATAAATACCACTGGGCACACACAGACCTGCATAAACGGCGGTGTGCGGCACGAGGGCACTTTCTCTGTGTCCCCAGTACCTGTTCTAAGTGATGACACCAGTGCAAGCCCTATCAGTTTTTCTTGGTGCTAATAGCCTAAAGAAGCAGCGAATCCTGTAGAGAAAGACGGATGAAACCGTCTGTATTCCCTGACCTTCAGCTCCAGCAGTGTGGGTGCAGCACGAATCAATCCTCACGGTGCCGAGCAATAACTGACATCATTAGCTGTTGGCAGCAGCAGACTGCTCAGTGGAGGCAGCGCGAAGAAACGAGTGTACAAACTTGGTAACGATCGGGACAAAGGCATCAAAGGAGATGCTTGGAGATGCTTGTTGGAGATGTGGTGTCATTCTGCACCGACGTTCAGCACGCTGTGTCAGGAGAGGAGGAAATAGCGATGGTGATGTGTGGGAGGAGTGCGAGAGCAGCCCATAGTCCATCCCAACCCCTTGCTGCTGGGGAAGGCACCTCTGCCCCCCACTATGGGGCCTCCTACCCCTGCTGAGCCCCCCCAAGGCAGCTGCCAGAGTGGAGGTGCTGATGTGCACTCACTCACAAGATTTCCATTATCTTCTCACTACTTTGTTTTATTCATAGGCCTGTTTGAGGAAATAAATGCACTGCTTTATGCTGCCAGGATGGTTTGTGATGGTGCAGGGGGTGCTAATTTATTTGTACCTTGCGCTTTGTTTCAGGAATACTCATGGTGTTGCAAGAACTTCTTTCAGCATTTGATCAGAAAATTAAATTTGGGTTTAAGGAGATAGTCAGGGTTGCTAGGACAACATATTAACCTCCCTTTTTTATTTTCTTGTCTCTGTATCCAAGGTACGTGTAATTCGTCACGCTGTATTTGATTTGTTATGTGTTTCTCAAGGTATGGGAGGGAAGGAGTTTCAGAAGCAATGTGCCAAACGCGCCTTTCCTCAACAAATGGGCAAATAGGCAAATGGTAACGTCCCACCAGGCATTCCCTGCCTCCCTCCTCCATCCTGCAGGGCTGGACAAGGCAGGAGCAAGGAGCTTGGCTTTCCAAATGTCGTGGGAACATTTGTGTGCACAGTTACGTGGATGAGAACAGGATGGAGGGGACAGCAGGGAGCATTTCTGAAAGTGGTGAATATCTGTGCGATGTTGGCTGTAACTGAACAATCTGGGCACTTTCAGGAGCTTACGGTTTCAATAGCAAGTAAACGGCATTTTTTTTATGCATATATATATTCTCCCACATCTAAGGCAAAAAGTCAGAATTTCAATGATTCCTAGAGGATCATCATGAATAAAAGAGGAGAAAAAATAACAGAAAATATGCGGAAGAAACTTTTTCTGGCTTTGTCCCAAATCTTCAGCATACAGCTCGAGTTCCTTGTCAAAATTGACAGCGGTTTTACATTTATGCAGCTTCTAGGCTCAGATCTTTAAAGTTGTTTAAACATCCATATGGCTTTTGTCCAAAGCTTATTGACTGTCACCTTTGTTATTCCTTCCAGATTCGTTCCGATAAGGACAAAGAGATCCATATCAGGTACAGCATCACCGGAGTGGGAGCCGACCAGCCGCCAATGGAAGTCTTCAGCATTGACCCTGTGTCTGGGAGGATGTATGTGACCCGCCCGATGGACAGAGAGGAAAGAGCTTCCTACCATGTAAGCATGATACGCCAAGGGGAAAAAAGACAGTTGGGGGTTTATCTAGGTTTGCAGGCTTTATCAGCCAAGCCAGTGCAAAACAGCATTAAACCAATGTCCTTTTCCAGCACAGAGTCACCCATTTCTTTAAAGTGGTGCAACCACACGCTGCTTATTAAATCCATGCAGATTTATCTGAGAACTGAACCCCTCAAAACCGTGCGAAACCATCCGCAACATTAGCATGTCTTGGGAAACTGCTAATTTAGGAATCATTACTGCAGCTAAACATGCAATAATTGGCATCGTCATTTTTCATTTTAAATTACTAGGAGATGTTCAGGCAGTATGATGGGGGTGTGTCAGATAGGTTTTTAAATATGCAGATAGGCTAATATCAAATACGAGGGAATTAATTAAGATTAATTACTCTCAAAAGTGCTGCCTTTCACTACCCTAGTTCATAAAATGCTCTACCTGCAGTACACTTTGAGTGTAATTGGTCGTTATGTTGTGGTATAAATCACAGTCTGTATATTACATGGTGTAATTGCACAGAGGACACAGCCCCACAAATTGCTTTAAAAAAATGTTGCACCTCACATGATGGCTCTGCAAAATTTCAAATGCCTTCTGCATCTACACTTTAGATGTCTCCCAGAGAGGCTGTAATAGGTTCTTTCATGGATTGCTTTATATCAGCAGTAGCCACATCCGTGGGCATCGTAACAGCCCTTCGCAGGGACGCTGTGATGTCAGTGATGCAATATGGGTCACTTGCACTGACACCATTCCCAACTGCTCCACCAGAGACACAGATTCTGTCAGCTTTATCAGGTGTCCAGTTAACCATGTTGACACAGCTTTGGGACTGGGGTGGGAGGACAAAGAAATAGATTACCTCTTCAGCTGGGTGGAAAAAGGAGATTTCCCCTGAGTGAAGGGGAGTCTGAAGGGAAGTTATTTTATCCTCTGTGAACATGAACAATTATTTTGTTTGTTGTGCCTGTGACAATATGAAGGGAAATCATTTTGGAAAAGGAATATTTGAGATGATACCGTGTGTGTCATTTCATCATTGTTGATATGCCAGGTTACTATAAAATGATGTAGTTGGTAAAACTATGCACACATAAATGCTTTAGATGGAGTCTGTATGATGTCTACTAATGGACTCTCTAAGTCAAAATATGTGCTGAAAAAGATTTCCTTGCAGTAAAAACTTGTGCAGTGCCCTAACAAAATTAACCTGAGGGTTTCAGGGAATTCAGCAGACTGAGTTGTCACCTCTGTGAATGGTGCACACCACTGGAATTCCAGCCCTCCTGTTCTTTACAGAAACCTTGACCTAGCAGCTCCAGGCACGAGTAAAAGATTCACTCTCTGAAGGTTACAGGAACATACAGGTTATGGAGAGTGGATAGCTGATAAATATGTTATGAAAGCTTGCAGACAGGAATGGTGAGTGATAGAAAATCTTTGTTAGCAGAGCAACTGAAGATGATAGAGATCATTTCAGTCACGGCTGTAAACAATGTTTAGATCCCTTAGCCTCAGTAGAAATTGATTGATGATTTATTGAATCATCAATTGTTCATTTAATAATCCTTTACAAAGCGTTTATAAATACATCATCTCCAAAGCAGTGATCAGAACACTGGTACAGTGTTCATATAGTAGGAATGGACCATCATGGAAGCTGGAAATATAGGGCCAGCCTCCAGAATGAATATCCAGCCCTGAACTTTGGCTGTTCTAGGAGAAGACAGTGAATGTTCACCACTTCACACAGCCCAGCCACTCAGTGAAAGGCAAAAGCAGACCTGGAACTCATACTGAGCACCAGAAAGCAGTGACTCAGGGCTGACCATCTTTGTGATGGTTTGACACCTGCTATGAGGTTTTCCTGTAGATGCTCTGAGCCTGACCCCATGCTGGACAAGGCCAGCAGTGGGGCTGCAGTGCCCAGAGCCAGGGGAGCCCAGCATTCTGCACTCCTGAGCTTGTCTGCTCGGTGCCTCTGTCACTGCTGAGCGTTGTTCTTGTTGCATTCATTTCCAAGTGTTCTAAAATCTAATTATAAAAAAAGGAAAAAAAAATTGCAAGTTTGTGAGCCTACAGGTGAAGTGTTCTTTTTCATTAACTCCTACATTCATAACACGTTTTTTCTTATTATCTGTTTTGCTTTGGGATGACCATTTTTTAAATACTATTTTAATTCTCCCCACACTTAGCAAGACATTCATCTGATGGAACCTACCTTTTCCCTAAGGTGAAATAGATGCTTTCTCATTAGTTCTGTAGCAGAACTTCCCCATAGTTTTTCATGAGCTTTTCAGGACATGCTCCATGTGATGCATGCAGGGATGGCTGTGCCTCTGGGGCTCGCCGTGTCTGCCAGGTGACTCCACAGCATGGCTGCAGTGCTGGTGGCCATGAGTTCAGCCCTATGTGGGCCTCAGCTGTTTTCTCTTCTGCACTACAAAGCAATGCACAAGCTCTGTAGGGACCTTGTAGACATTCCAGATGCAGTGTCAGCTGTAACATGGTCGTGAAGGTGTGCTGGAGCTGCATGTGAGGGAACACAGCTTCAGGGCATGCTCCTTCCTGGTGTGAGCCCAGCCCAACCCCTTCTGCTACCATTTGCACTGGGTTCTGGTTGTCGCTGCATCTCCTGCAGGCATCCCTTCATGGTTATTGCTGCCCAGTGAGACTCTGCATGCAGCCACCTTACATAACTACATTCCCAAAGCCCTTTTTTCACTGGTGACAGAACTAGTGACTCCAAATGGCTTTCCTGATCCAGATAGCAGTTTCATATCAAGCTGCGGTTGGCCAGTCATAGGGATAGTAAATCAGCAGTTTATTTTCCAAGGCACTTTGCATTTTGTTTGTAAAAGCCATCAACAACATCCTCACGTCAATAAATCATCACCGCTTCTGATACACAAGTAATGTGCATTCTGGAGGAATCAGAAGTGAGTCCTCAGCCAGTCCCAGACACATGTGTGTGCCTTCAGAATGAGACCCATGACATCATGTCTGGGATGGCTGGAGCAGGACAGGTTAGTTGCAGTCTGAGAAGGAGTTATTTGCAGTGCAAGGAGACAAAAGAGATGAGTCAAAAATCAGGGATGCGGAAGCTAATTCCAATATTTTTAACTCAGTCCTAGTGAGTAATGCCAGCCATTTGTGTCACAACGCCCTAATTTGCACTTTTAATCACAATTAAGAGCATACAAATTAGTCATGACATTGTATGCTTATTGCTTAGAGTCTCTGTCACTGATTGATAATGTATATTTGTATTACTAGTATTAGTGCATAAGTAATACTCATATTTAATACAATTCACTGTGTTGACTTTGACTAACTACCTTCAGATACCACCAGCCTCCAGTGTAATCAATAATCATGATACTGAATCATTTGTATGCCAACAGCCACGTTTACATGGCAGACTGTCAGTGGAAAAACCTCAGAGACCTGTGGTGGCTGCTGCAGAATATGATAGCAACAATTGTCAGACTTTCAAACAGTATTTGTTAAGGAATACGGAGCCCACTCTGGTTGATGCGTGGTGGAAGTCCCTGCCCTTTCCAGTACTGGTTTTTCCAGCTCTAGGTGATGTCTGTGCCTGACTGAGGGCAGCCATCATCTTTTGTGCCTCACCCACTGCCACTCACAATGGAGGAACATTCGCGTGCATCTCATTTCCATCCCATCCACCCGTCTGCTCCCAAAGCACCCACTGGGCACACCTGATCTACTGAGAGCTGCAGTGCACTCACACTGTGCCTTGCACAAATGAGCCCTGTTTTGTTATTTGAAGAATGACTCCAGAACAAAGTGGTTCTCTGGTTTGAGGATGTGGGATGAGCACAAGGAGTAGGGCTAGAGGGATGGGGAGAGGAGGACTTAAGGAAGGCAGTATCTGATCTGCCTTGGAGGTACAGTGAGTTTTCCAGTGGACAGACTGCCCCATTGAGTCCATTTCCTTTAACTTCTTCTTCTGGGAGTGGTCTCTAACGAGGAACAATCTCTAATGAGGAAGAGCTCCCACTGAGTTGAGCTTAGATACAACGCTCTGTCTCAAGCATCTCTTGTCCCTCTGCTTCATTAGACACAGACTGCAGAAGAAGAGCAGTGTTTTGTGAAAGGATACAGATATGTGACCACAAAGAACTGTTAAAAGGCTGTGCAAAGAGAAAACTTGTGGAAATACAGGGGAATGCCCATGTCCCCAGGCATTGCCTTCTTCCCATAGCTCAGCCCCATCCTGGTGCTATGCTGGCTCACTGCAGGCAGGTGATCCTCTGTCTCACTGAGTCTTCTTTCCACTGAGCGCAGGTAGCAGCATTCTAGTCATAGATATGTGTGCTCAGCAGTGCAACAAGCAGATGGACACGCATTGCTGAGAAATTCCTAACTCCTGGAGATTTCAAACAAAAGCTCTCAAATGTAATTAAAAATTTGCAGGGGGAAGTTAGATCTGAGGGGGAAGATATCAGCCTTGCTCTCTGCTTTATCTCTGAATGGAGCCATTTCCGCTCCTGAAAATACAGCAAGAAGCAGCCCAGTGCTGCCTCAGTTTGAAGATAATAACTTTAATTTTAGCTCCGAATTACTTTTTTTCAAAGGCAATCTGACCTTTGACTTGTAAAGTTATTGAATTGCTACATCTGACACGATGAAGGATAGCTCAACAGGTGGGAGTCAAAGCAGTTTATATTCAGGCAAGGAATGCAGATATTAAGGCCATTACAAATCGAGAAATACAAATGGTACATCCTGCATTGAAAGCAAAGTCAGACTTCTTCAGTCACTAAAGAAAAAGTGCTTCTTAACTTCCTTTAAAGAACGTTCTTCGTTCAGCCTATTTCACGTGGCAGTTTGTTCTCTTTGCTTGATTAAATGTTAATCCAGTCTATCATAGCAGCGTGCAGTTTCTTTTGTTAAGCTCTGGACTTCTGAACACCACACATGAAGGAGAAAGTGGCACCAATCACGAGCACAGGGAGAGCGAGAGCTGCAGCCAGCGCTAATACAATTAGTGTGTGTATTTGTCACGCTTCAGAGGAGATGGAGACCTCTGTGCATGGGAGCTCCCATGCCTGCAGCACCCAACGCCCGAGGTGGGGAGCACAGCCCCCACTGCTTGCCCATCATGAGGTGTTGGGGAAGAAGCACACAGCGTGCTCACCACGGGAGGGTTTTAGTGTCCCCTGTCCATAAGTATCCAAGCAAGGTACTCCAGTGCCCACCTATGGGCTGCAGAGCTCTTTCTCTGCTTGTCTCCTTTTTCTGGAGGCTGACGGCGACATTCAGCGTGTGCACCATTTAGAGTAGCCATCTGTTCCCTTGAATGAGCAAGCTATCCATTTTCTTCACCTGGTTACTGATTGTTCCAGTCTAATGTTGATTGCTTTGTTTTATTAATTACTCATTTTGACATGCTGTAGCTGTCCCTTTTGTTCAGAAAACAGATGCTCTTGTTTTCCAGCATTATTACTGATGGTTATTGCTAATAAGATAAAGCTGCAGTTCCACTTTAGCTGAGGACTTAACACTGTGGCTCCGGTTATTGTAATGCTTCACCACTGGTATTTTAGTTAAGCCTGAAAAAATATTTCATCCTTAAGTGCCATGGGGGCTCCTAGCATTTGAAGGAAAGGGACTGTTCTTATGTCTTTTGGTGCATAGAGCAATGGGGTCGGTTGATGTTGCTGCTCCTAGAGGCTATGATTAAAGAAAGAATAAACAATACTAATGCCCTTCTGGAATCTCTCCACTTATTAATCGCTGTTATTGTGGGTATGAAAGGCTGCAGGTTCCCATAAGAAGTCTCTCAAGTCAATCTCATTTCCTCACTGTGTTTGGAACTGAGCAAAATTTGCTCTTCAGATTGTCAGATTAAGTTCAGCACATCTTAAAAATTAGAACATAGTGGTCTATTAGCAGTGAAGGGCTTGGCATCACTGCACCAGAGTCTAAGTGTTTCCACTGACAATATTTTAAAATATTATTTCAATATTATGTTAAGCTTTGAAAAAACGTGCATGTCTAGAGTTCAGATGGAAACCACATCACTGCTTTCTGCTGGAATTACTTACCCGCTCAGTTCAATTGTGAGAAAGTATTTATGAGGCAAAGTCAATTCTTGCAAAGTGTGGTTTCTCATTCTGCAACAAATCCAATTGCTGATATTATGCTTTCATTGTGCTTATTCCCAGCTCCGGGCTCATGCAGTGGATATGAATGGAAACAAGGTGGAGAATCCTATTGACCTTTACATCTATGTGATTGATATGAATGACAACAGACCGGAGTTTATAAACCAAGTCTATAATGGATCTGTTGATGAAGGCTCTAAACCAGGTACAGTTTAAAAAAAGGTCTTAAAGTTATCACAAGCTTTCAAACGTTAATCTTGCCTTGGTGGCTTTGCCTCCTCTTGAAATATGGCGAATGGAGCAGAGCTTTTCTTTTGCTGGCTCTTTTGTTGAAGACTGATGGAGATGAGAACAATTCAGCTGATATCTATTTCTCCTGATGCAGAGAAAGTGCAAACTCGGGTTAGAGTTAGATCCTGGCAGTCCCTTCTCAGATGTGGATTTTGCAAAAACATCAGCTTTGGGAAGTAATGCTTTGTATTGCCTTTCTCACATGCTCATTGTAGATATGCAGTGCCATTATTCCAAATACAAGTACAGAAAGCAAATCCAGCCTTTTCCTGACCCTGTCACCGAAGAGCCAAATACCCAACTCCTTGCTGTTTAATCTAGTCCTTTACAAGCTCGGTATCATGGAACTGCTGTCTCATGTGGGACTTGATGCAGCCCTGTTGGTGGGAACCATAGAATCATAATTGCTTGAGCTGGAAGGGACCTGCAAAGTTCACCTAGTCATGCTCCTGGGGTCCCTCTGAGATTGCCAGGTCTTCCCCCATTCTCACAGATTTTTTGTACAGAGGGTAAAATTTGGAAAAATCGGAAGCAGATGTTCTGAAAAATGATGAGTGAAAACTTAGCAAAAGTGTAAGCCGTATACAGTGTGCAAGTGATGATTTCTATACAAATATGCTTATATCTTTGGAAAATGCTATCGTAAGGGTCATTAATGCCTTCTTTTCCATGATGCTGTCGAACTGTTAAGTGCAGAACTATGTGGTTTCTGATGCGGTAACCAGGGTTGCTTTAGCTTGTTGCTGAACATAACTGGTATGGGTGCTGTCACCGGTACTTTTGTAAGTCACCTGAAATCAGGCTGAGGCTTTTTCCAAGGTAAATGGATGCTGAGCTGGGGGTTAGGCACCACATGGCTCTGTTTGGTGTCAGCAAACATCCGTCATGGCTCCTCCACTGCTGGAGGTGTCACTGAGAACTCTCCAGCGGCCGCTGCTCCTAACAAGGTGAATCGCGGCTGTGATCGATCGTCTTGCCACGCTGTGAGGCACAGGCTGTGATGGTGACACATTCTGGGAACTGTGTGTGACAGTACTTCTGAGGAACAGAGGGGTACAGCGTCCTTATCGGTGTGCTTTGGGGTGAGGTGCAGGTGTTGGTGCAAACCCTGCTCTTGCGAGGTGAGCGAGCAGTCCCCTGGCAGCTCGTTCTGATGCTGTCTTCCAGGAGGACTTCTCCTCCTTTCCTTTGAAGGCCACTTTGCAGCATATCAAGGTTGGAAGATTAATACATTTCCGCAGCGAGTCAAATTCCTTACATCTTACTCTAGGACAAATCAATATTCAAAGTGTTCCCAGATGTTTTAACTAGCTGTGCTCATTTGTGTGAAAGAAGCAGCAAATTGCATCCTCTTCTTGTTTGAAATCCAGATAAGCCTTTGAGCTATTAAATCAGAATAGGATACCTTTGCCTACAAAATGGTTGTGCCTCTGCTTCCAGCAGTAATTGTGGTGTTCTGTATCCCAGACTGGAGTGTTTGCCTTTAAGGCAGGTAGGTAGAAAGCAATCTGTTTTTATTCAAAAGCAATTACATTTGTCTTTGATGTATTTGTTTTTTCCTCCCCTTTCCCATTTAATCGGTATTCTTTTAAAGGTTTATATTAGTATTGAATTTCTGTTCCTTGCTTTTATAAATCCACCTGGGAATTCGGGTATCCGAGGCCTTCATTCCATGTACCTGGCAATAAACATGATGTTATGTCTTTGAGAAAATGATAGAGAGGTCAGATACTGTCTGTGGAAGTCTGCATGCTCCTCATTTACCTCGAAGATATGTATCCCTGTTGTGTGCAGAGACAAGCCTAAGCAATATATTTAGCTAAACATAGACCTTGCAGAGATTTGGAAGCTTCTTTATACTTGATTCAGAATATTACAATAGCTAAGGAGGTACAACAGCAGCCTTTGAAAAGGAAAAACACAGGAGCCAGAATTTGTGATTGTCTGTGGCCATGGCTGACAAATGAAAGACACTGGATACTCAGAGCTAACAGCAAAACTTGTTCAATATTGATTCAGCAGTAAGTTACATATGCCTCTATATATATGCATATGTGAGTATATCCATGTATAAAGTGGAGATCTGCTTCAAGCAAACCAAAAAATCTTATTATATGATATAGGAGTTCAGCATTCATTTTCCACTATTCATTGGTATTGAACTGTGCCTGAGGACTGAAAATGCTTCCCTGGGCATCCTGTGCGACTGTTATTTCTCACATCCTCCATATGTCCATTTATAATGGCTGTGATTAAAAATGCAGCTTTCCTTGATTGCCATAGTGTCTGTAATGTTCTTAATAAATTTGAGCACCTTTTATTAACTGTAATGTTAGTATCCCAAGTAAACGCTGACTCTGTGGGCAGCTAGTGTGAGCAGCCAGTGTCTGCCTGAAGTCAGTAGGAATTTGGCCCAGATTTTAAAAAAAGGAAATGGGACATATGGAGCTCGAACTCTACCCATGAACATTTCCCAGAGCAAGACCATCACAGATAAGCTGTTGAGCACAGATCGAGCAGGGCGCAGTGACCTTGAGCTGGAGGGAAAGCCCCTGCAAGCTGCTTGGCGGGGTCAGTGGAGCCCATCGCATTTAAGGGGAAGAGAGGCCCTGCAGTGCCATCACGGGGCGAAGCAACAGCATCTGGCACAGGGTCCTGTGGGCAGAACAGTGCCTCCGGAGGATGCTGCAGCCTGGTCCCCTTGTGCAGCTGGGATGTGGAGAACATCCTGCCTGCGAGATGGCTGCAAAGCATGCCTGACTATTGCAGGGCAGGGAGGGTGGTCAAGTAAGGTGTAAGACGTAACCTGCTCTCTCTGCACTGAATAAGGCAAAAGGAGATAGCATGAACCAGGAAAATGGGAATGCAGGAAGGACGGTGCGCTCCAGCCTGTGGAGTGGTGCTGCTGGGTGCTTTGCTTCCCATGGAAGGAGCAGGTTTGTTTTAGCCCACGAGACAAACAGCCTTCCCAGGGGACTGTCCAAGAGCTGGAGTGCTGGCAGCAGTGTGGAGTTCTGGGGCAGCAGCAAGGCTTGTGACCCAGCACTGCTCAGCTCTCAGCCTCCCGAGCTCCCAGGAGCTCTGCAGCATGCGAGTCACCTTGAAGCAACCCTTGACAGGAATAGAAAAGAAATCATCAAGGATTATTAATTATAATAGGTTGTTGGTGCTGGTTAAGATTATAATAACTTAATTGAAGTAGTGTCTGACACCAGAGCACAGTGCTCTCAATAAAAAATTCTCTGTAGTGTGAACGCATGTGTTGCAGCCTGCCCTGTGTAAATACTTCAGAGTGTGCTGGCTCTTACACTGCACTGCATTTCTTTTTCCTTTTTTGATACTCTGTGAAACATGTTAATGTATTTCTGGTTTATCTAGCCTAAGGTCATGCAGCTGGACAGCTTAAATGTGTAAATGCGGGCTCTTCCAGAAATGCAGAGCAGGAACAGCAGCGCAGGATTCTCTTTTTCACATGACCATCTTTCTTCCTTTCTCTTTTTCCCCCACAAGTTGTTTTGATTTAACGAGCCACTGTTTGAAAGTGTATCTTAAAAGGCCATGTTTTACTCATATTGAATAATGTTCTGCCTCTTTGAACTTTGCCTCTATATGAAGAACACAGCCAAGTTTTAAAAATGCAGCTGCAAGCTAGAGCTGAAATCCCCCTGGTCCCTCTGGCAGCCTTAATCAGCAAAGTTCTCCCGGAGCTACCCAAGCTGCCTTTCAAGCACTGATAAAGCGAGACGGCTCGCACAGCCTGGGTTCCTGCTGCCCTTTCAAAGCCCGTGGCTCTGCGCAGGTTTGGGATGGGTTTTTCCCTCTATTCGACCCCAATTACTGCCTGCCAGGAGCCCTGTGCTGCAGCCTGCCCACAGCCTCTCAGGGGTGTCCCAGGGAAGCGGAGTGATGCTTTACAACAGTTCCTCTGCTTTCGGAGTGATTTAGATGGGAGTGTTTAACTTTTAAATGGGGAAAAAAAAAAAAAGAAAAAAAAAAAAAGAAAAAAAAAGGAATTCAGTCACAAAACAAAAATGTGATGAAGAAAAATTACTCTGGTTTCTGCAGAAGCTCAGTTTTGATACAGCCAACACAAAAAGTACCTTCTGGTGGGGTGGGGATGTCTTACTTCTGCAAAGTATTCGGTTCTGAAAAGGTCAATGTGAAATGGTCCGCAGTGACTCGAGCGCTTTGCTCTGTGTTGTATCTATTTTGTTTTAACAGAGAGATTGTCAAAAATTAACGCATCCCTCCAAAACCATTTGTTCCTGTCAGATTGGCCTTTTCCATTCCCATTCATCCTTTCCAGCTCACTGACTCCATAGATGCATCTCGGTCCCTTCCAAGTCAATAGCAAAAGTCCAAGCTTCAGTTTTGGCCAACTCGTTCCATCTCATGGTTTTGTGTGGGCAGGATGGTTTGTTCTGGTGGTGTGAAGGTGTGTTAAAAATGGACAGTCTCCCCAAATAAAGGGAAATCAGTATTTCCAACATGACAAAATGTTGTAATTTGAAATTTCCCTGTCTGCTCCTGATTTCATGGAATTCTGACACAATGATTGTTGATAGTGTGCCATGTGAAAAATGAAATCGCTGGGAGCCAAATCTATATGTGGCAAATTGCGTTTAAGGAATCTCATAAAAATAAGCAGTATATTTAAAAAAAAAAAAAAAAAAAAAAAGGATTTTAAAAGTCGATTATTCTATTAGTGTTCCAGTTTGTTTATTTTATATCTATGCTAGCAGAGATTCCCTTAGAGATTAACACCATGGGCTAATGCACAGATGGGGCCAGAAACTTGAAAGTCATCTGAATATTAAGAATTTAAATCTTTAGCCTCAGTGATTTGAACAGAAAGCCAATTATGAGGCTGAATTAGTTTTCAAATTAAACTGCAATTTAAAGCTTGTGAAATTAATCTTTTAAAGCATAAAGTTGCACGTGTGTATATATATATTCATGGGAAGAATCTGGATTCTACATCTGTAGCTCCCTCCTCTTTCCCATCCTGATAATTAGAACAGAGGCAGGGGGTGTCCTGCAGGTTGTTTCCAGTGAAAAACCAGGGCGGGTGCTGCTGGGTGGTGTGGGAGGAAAGGAAAGCATCAGTGCCTGAGATCAGAGAGGTAGTTTTGGTTTTAGAAATGAATGGGGCAGCGAGTGAAGACCCCTTTCTTCTATTGTGCATCATTACAGCAACATCACTGCGCTGCTCGTCTTTATAATGTTTAATATTCTTTTACCAGCACGGAGGTAGGTGTTGGTATGCTGTGCTGAGGACAGCTCAGGCTGAGCAAAGCACCTGGGTACGTTTGCAGAGCGCTGTCAGCTGCGGGCATCACACGGGGCCAGGTGCATTTTCCTGCTGATAGCACTAAAAGCTAGAAATAATGCAAATGCCATATACTAGAGAGAGCATGTGCAGAAAAACTTTTTTAAGTGCCAGAGTTTCTTCAAGTCTTCCCAGAACTCCTCGCAGTTTGGGTGCATCACTTCTGGGCTCATCCCCTGAGCACACGCATCGATGCAGTGCTGCCTTGTGCCATGCTAGTCTGGTCCTTGCACTTCATGTGCAATTATAAACCCACCTTTGTCCATCCCTGCTCTGTTCTCTCACAGATTGCACGTGGAGTTGTGATACACAATATTCTTTTTTTAAGTTCTTTTGCTCAGCCAAGCACAATTTTAAGAAATTGTTTTTCTGCACACACACCGTGGTGCTTCCCATTTTGTTTCGAGGTGAGTGGTTATGAAATCTGTGCTCTTCTTAATTTCCTTTTCAGAAGTATCTAGTCCCAATAGCAAGGAAGTGAATTACAGGGATGTAAGTGAGAATAAAATGCCAGTGGTTTCACCCTCCAGAAAAGATGGCCAGGTTGATATAAGGAGAAAAGGTAGAAATCATGTTCTGAGACCGCTCCTGAAGAGAGTTACAACACTGTAGGACTTCACTCTCCACTACTTTTTAATCAGCAGTTACAAATAATACAGCGTTATATACATACTCTGTATTTATTTTATATTATAATGTAGAATCATAGAATGGTTGGAATTGGAAGGGATCCTTAAAGCCCAACCTCCCTGCAATGAACAGGGACACCTACAGCAATCAGTCAGCTGCTTAGAGCCCCATCCGGCAATATCTGTTACCACAAAGCAAGTGATCTACAGATGCACTTAATACAAGAGAACAGGAACAAGAATTATAAATGATCAGGAATTGCAAGAGGCAAAGCCATTCAGCCTGTGATAATACCAAAACACAGCTCCAGTGCTTTAGGCATTCAGGTGTCCGGGAGTGCAGGTGCAGATGTACCTGTACACTGTTCTTCCTTTCAGTGTGGTTTCCACCAGTCTGTGAACATTCACCACAGCTGACCTGTTGAGAAACTGTGTTAGGAGTCTGCACAGCTCTTACTCTCAGTCCAAACCCCAGGGCTGGACTCGAGCCTTGTGTAACCACAGGTGTGTGCTGCCTGGCACCTCGCTGCTTGCTTTTGGCTGGGCATGTGACCCAGCACAGCTTGCTGCTGCCGGTCAGGATATCTCGTTCCAAGTTGTGCTTGCTCCATTTTTTGAATATGCCTGTGGGAATGGAGAGGGTTCTGTAGGGGCTCAGCTGAGTGGAGGTTCATCCATTTATGCAATCAGAGCAGTTTGCTCAGAGGCTCAGGGTTTGCTTCTGTTACTCTCTGCAGTGCACGGGGTCTCGCTGTGCTGCAGTGCAGGAGCTGTTTGCCAATCTGGCCGTGCCCATGTGCACTGCATTTGGTGCATCTCTCCATTGTCTCTCATGAGATATTTGCTTTCTTTTTAATGATAAGAAGGTTTTACTGGGTGACAGCAGATGCTTCAGCTTGCTCAGCCGTCTCTGCAGCCCCTCTTGCTCTCTTTACTCTCATTAGGCAACTCTTGAATTGTTTGAGGCTGAGGATCTGATGTCTCCACTAATTAGGAAGTGGCATCCTTTATGAATTAGGTTAGCTGCTTGAAAGGTCAAAAATTGCCAGTGATTACAAAAATAATGGTGAAAGAGAATGACAGCAGCATCCGTTGTGACTGAAGGAATATCATTTAAAAGGAAAGTGCTGTTTCTATTTAGTTTTCCATCCAGAGTGTGGGATGCAGTTTAATTTAAGTATATTTGCAATTTATTATATCTGCAGTAGAATTTCAGGCACATGTCATCTTGATGTCTTGCATACATCGCACACATTCCTATTTACCTATATATGACTCTACTGAGCACCTTTGATGAGTCAGCTCCTCATTTTTCACTCGAAGCCTTTAACAATAAATATGTGAAAGTGCTTCAAATCACCTATTGAACACATTTGTTCCCACTTGAGGATGCAGGTTTGTTTGCTGAGACGTTTTATTCTTTGACACTACAGCAGTTCTCCAAATACTGTTTTAAAATCCATTCTTATGACAAGGAAAATTCTGCCCTGAGGAGCTCTGTGCTGTACTGGATAGAGGACTGCTGGTCCCCAAGATGCATGCCTGGAGGCAGTGTCTGTCCTTCATTGAGAAGGGAAGAGCCTCATCTGTTGGTTTGGCTCTTTTTTTTTTTTTTTCAGTTAAAAATACAAATTGCACAGGGACACTTAAGCCTGCTTATTAGTAAGAAAATAACATCTTATGTTGGGAAGCCATGTGGAAGTTTTTGTCTGTAGCTCTGTGCTTAGAGGACTCGTTCAGGATCCCACTGCCCTGCTCACCACTTTGGTGCTGTGCTGTCGTGACCTGCGTGGAGTCATGCAATGGGTGAAGTGCTCCCATTGTGAGCAGTGCCATGAGGTCCCATCCTCAGTGGGGGAGGAAGCAGTGTCAGGAAATTCTTTTGAATTGAAAATTGTATTTTTAGGAAGTGCTGTAAATTTTACACTACTATTCAGTATTTAATTTTCCTATCAACAGCTACCATCTTCTTGCTATCTGGCATGGGATGCAGAGTATTCACTAAGTAAGCTTCCTGATATAGGAAAAAAAATTAGGAGGAAAGGGAGGTTTCCATTAGTACAAAGCCATTATTAACTTGGGTTAATGAAGATCTAATGTAATATGGCCATCACCACATGTCTGCACATAATGATTCAATCCTTTTCTATGGGGGAATGATTAAATTAAGTATCTTGTAGGTCAGAATTAGACTGAGAAGGTTAACTAACCTTGAATGATTCTGCAACCATTTACCAGCCATTAAAAACATAAATTGTAAGATAAAGCTCAACAGAGAATCAGCGTTATCAGTAAAACAAATGGATGAATTTTTAGCTTTTCTGTTTATATCACAGGAGGAGACAGAGAGGATTATGTATTTTTATAGTAGCATGTAGTATAAAGGGTGAAGTGAAAGAGTTTTTTGTCTTTTTTCTATTTGGATTCCTGGTAAGTGCCCATTAGCTCTTTCTTTTAACATGCATTAAATCTAACTAATGGATATCAAACCTGCTTAGAAAAATGGTAATTACAAAGCAGTTGCAACAAAGACTTTGGAAGCACAACTGCATTGAGACATTGTCTGAATGCCTTAAAACCATGAAAGCCCCGACTTTATGGAGAAATGCAGTTGTGTGGATAGGAAAGCAGAGATTGCAGGCACAGTGATGGGAATCAGGAGACTTTTTGGCATGCTTTGGGAGCAGAAACAATCACTCTGACTCTCAGATTCCAGAGTGATTCTGGGGAGACATTTGTTTACGACTGCATTGCTCATATAGATACAGGGCAGCTATCTTCCTTGTTTTCCTCCTTTTTTTAACTTACAAACACGCAGAGATCAAATGAGATACAGTGAACATAAAATCCTTCTTTAGTCTTTTACAAGCAGATGCAATTAATTTTAAGATCGATAAAACTGAAGATACTGGTAAAAATGATCTGTTGGCTTCCATCACCCTCCATTCTGCAAGGTATTATTTTGCCTACCCCGTAGAAAGCTTGATTAATCTAATGGGAATATTTTCCATTATGGGTGCTTTCAAGCATCTCTCTTGTTTCTTGTCTGTTGTTAGACTGAAACAAAAGTATCTCATTTGAAAAAATAATATCTGGAGATGGCAGTCTCTGGGAAATAAAAGTGAATGTGTTGTGAAGTTCAGATTCTTGGGGTCTTACATTTTATTGATAGATCTCCTTCATCGTGCCACACATTAATTTTAACTCAGGTGATATATGAACTTGGCACATTAGTTAATGAAAAGCTAATGCACAGTAATCTTGTCATCACTAGCTGTGCATGATAATTCAATCTGCTCCTCAGAAGAGCTGTTCAACATGCAACAAATTTGATTTAATAGTGACATGATGTACTAGGTTAGGTATTTCATTTAACATACCATGCGCCTGATTTGATGAGAAATGCTTCCCTTTCAACAGGTTATCTACCTGAGTTAGCAGGCCAGGTGTGGGGGTTAATGCAGTTACATCAAGCACCGTCTGGACTGGGTGTTTGTTATTTGATACACAGCACAGACTTGGGCACATTCCTGAGTTTTGGCACTTCATGCATTCATTTAATGTTGTCAGCTTGCTTGTAGGGAGGATGTAAGCATGTCTGCTCCTTCAGAGCCAAAATTAAAGCTGATACTTCTTCCACACACTGAAGGCATGAAGACCCTCTCTCCGTTTGTACAGCTCTCTTTTGGCTCCATCACCAGGGGTCAATGTTCACTAGGACCTGAAAGGGCTGATGCACTGTCCCTGGTTTGTGGTAACTGCTTCCAGTCTCTACTTGGGCAGGCTGCAGGTATTTAAAGGATATGTGGTTAATGCTTTGATTTCTGCAAATGCACACTCACACTCTACAGCTGGATCAAGCAGTCTGTACGCTGCTTAGGATTTTTTTCATTTAAATCCTAACGATCTGAGCCTCAGTTCTCCAGTGTGTAGGAAATGTACGGTCTGCCACTGTTCGTTTGCCTCATTTGTGCAGTAATAGAGGCCGTCTGTGAGGGTGTATTCCCTTTATTTTAATATGAAGATATATCTCCATGCATAGGATATAGAAAGACGTCATTATTTACTACAGAGTGGGTAAATCATCACCAACCACCTTACTGTAGTGGGAGACTTTTTATGGCACCCAGAAGATGTTTGGCACTGTAGCAGTATATATCAGCAGCACTCTGCTGAATATTCTTGTACACAGATATATGTTTGTGCCACTCACTGCAGCACGCCAGTACGTAAAGGATACATTTTACTTAAAGACAGGACAAATGTACAGAAATCTGAGCAGGATGCTGGTGGTGAGCACGGGTCAGAGCAGCGGGCCCCCTGGGAGCACTCGTTGGGAATGGCTCTCGGCAAAGGCATGAGGAGATGCCATCAGGCTGCTGCCCTTGGGTCAGCACAGCCAGGTGAGAAATGCCTGCATGCAGGAACCTGAATGGATGGATCAGCTCTTCCCAGCCGCCACGCAGTCTGCAGAAAGAAATGAGTCAATTGCAACTGGTTTCCAGCAGACTGTGGCCAGACAACTCGCCCCGGGGAGCAGTGGAGAGCCGGGGAAGGAAGAGCTGCTACATTTCCATCATGTGCTGCAGAGTGCTGCAGCCATGCAGGGCCCTTTGCAGAGGATGTTTTATTAAGTTACAAGTTAGTAATTAATGCCAAGTTCCTCTCTTTATTTTCTCTGTGGTTGAGTTTCATAAGGGAAATTAAAGAAATGAGATGGAGAGGGAGCAGATTGCCACTTGAAATACAGCTCCCTGGTGCTCCGCTCATGACTTTAGAGACATTTGTCCAGTCTCTTCTCCCTTTATGGAGATGTAGGTCAAACGCTGCTGAAAGACTCATTTGTTTTGGAGCAGATGTGCTCGGTCCAGTGGTCAAAAAGCAGCATGGCAGAAAAGGTCAGGGAAAGAGTGAAGGACACCCAGTGTGTATACGTGTGCCTCATTCATAGCAGAGCTACCATCAGGTCACCCCATGTCCACCACAGCTACACTCCCTTTGTTAGGCTGGGAACCCACCACCTCCCTCATGTCCTGGTTTGTTTTGGAAAATGTGGTGCAGACTGAGAGATCCTTCCAGAACAGTGGGGTGTATTCAACTGAACCCCAAAAAAACAATAACTTTTCTATCTGAGCTGCATTAGAACAGAATCACAAAATACCACCTGTTGTCTGGAGTACATCCCAAGACTGCATATGTCCCAAAATAGATTCTGTTTTCCTCTTCCACTTCTGCTTTCATTAGCCCCAGGTTTTGACATTCTGTTCAGAGATATTTTCTGTATAGAATGCATTAAGATAACATAGATCTCAAATCAAACATCTCTTCATTCAGCATATTTCCTATTTAAATTTCTCCTGTACATTTCGCCTGTACCTATCTAAGGAATGGCTTTTTTATTTGTATCAGTTGGCTCATGATAACTGGTTTTGCAAAAGAGCAAAAAAAATAAAGAATGCTTGAAGAGAAAGGAGAAAAGAGAAAACCCTTTGCTTGTGCAGCCTTGTTTCAATTCAGTGTTCCTTCCGTCTCCCGAAGTTTATTGATTGGGAAAATATTAAAGATGTTGAATGGTTTGTTTTCATTTCACGAATGTGAATCAGGATTAGTGCAGAAAGATAGGAATGTATTCATCATTAGAATTTGCCTTACACATTCATTTATTTTTTAATCTATAATTCCTATTGAACTAAAAAAACACTCAGGGATATGTATTACCACAGAGAACAAAAAGAGCCCTGATGGAGCCGGATGGAAAAAGTTCAGCAAAGAATTTTCCACATTGCTAAAACACAAACTTAGGTAGCCACTTTTTGCTAATGCTGAAAAGCGTTGTTTTCCCAGACTGGGGGAAGATGCTGGGAGGTTGCTCGCATACTGAATTTCTTCAGGACACTTGACTAGGCTACAGATTCGAGTGTGCTGCAGCCATTGATTAGAGCTGCTGATTTACAGCATGGGGTAGCTCTTTTAATTCTCTTGCAAACAGATACAAGCTCCTAGCTCTTAGGGCTCTCCCTGAGTTGGAAACTGGTTAATTTTGTGATCAAGCTGGGCTTGTTAGATCAGACATGATGCAATACAGATGTAGCTGTACGGCCTCCAGTTTGCCAGTGGCTCACATCTAACAGAGCAGGCTGAATGAGCTCGGCTTGCAGCAAAACTCGTAGCTGTGTCTTGAGCCCAGCTTCTTGTTGGGACAACTTTGCATCTCCTCGAGTTTGGCACGCTCATAAGGTGTCGCATCCTGTTTAGGGCTCTCAAATGAGCAGTGCTCACTGGTAAATTCCATCTCTCCATTGATGCTGTTGGTTTCTGATGGTCATTAAACAAGGCTATGTCTGGTTTCTCTGCCTCTCTTTGCCTCCCACTCTTCCTCTTCAGGTCTCATATGTTAGATTCATACACTGTTGCAGATTGCTTTTGCAAGCAGCATGCATCTGCCCTTTCAGTCTTTCTCTCCAACCAACATAACAAGTGTAAAGCTGGGCCCTATGAGCTCTGGGGGGTCACAGGACCATGCAGCTGCAGGAGTCCATCCAATCAAGTAACATCTTTTACCCTCATAATTACAATTTCCCACTTTAACAAAACACCCTGCTGCCAAACTCCAGTGATAATGAGTCTGTCAGAGCATCAGCGCACTCCCAACTGTATCTAGAAAGTAGGGATGATTTTCTTTTTTTTTGCAAGGCAAATGAAGACACTGATGATTAGCAAGAAACAAACCAATGATTCAATACATCACTGGCCACACATACCAAATCATTGATTTTCCATCCTGCTGGGCAGCAGCTGTTCCATTTGCTCTGCAGAAATGTTTTTTTTTTTCTCTGGAAGGAGCTAGAAGGATGGACATTTCTCCCAAACAGGAGGCAGCCGAAGGTTGTTTGCTACACTGGGCCTATTGATGGGGTCCTGGGTACGTTGATGGGGTCCTTCTGAATCTGCTGGGAACTCTAACAGGCTTTCTGCTGTTAAACTCTGGAAATACTTTTGAATGCCTGTGAATGCAATGATTGGTAGATGGAAAAAATTTCCTAGGAGAATCTATATGAAATTGCAGGACAAAAAAAAAATGCTACCCTAAGACTCACAATCACTGAAAGAATTAGAAGTTAATCATTGATATCCCCATGTACCTTCTTTCTGTATATCAGCTACATGTAATCAGTCTCCTTGCAGATCATCTAGTCTCAGCACTGTTGCTATTTTCGTATTCCTCACCTTGTCTAGACAGAAATGGGACGTGGTCTCCCTGCATTTCTGAGTACAACGCACACCCCTGAGTCTATGGGACTGCAATCTGCTGTGCAACGAGATAATCCTGACATTTTGTCTTCTCTTGTTCCAAGGTACCTACGTGATGACAGTGACTGCGAATGACGCTGATGACAGCACCACAGCAAACGGGATGGTGAGATACCGAATCGTGACGCAGACCCCCCAGAGCCCATCACAGAACATGTTCACCATTAACAGTGAGACAGGAGATATCGTCACCGTGGCTGCTGGCCTCGACAGGGAGGTGAGTTTGAACACAGCCACACCAAGCTCCCAATCGTATCTTGAATTCAAACTCTACAGACGTTGGAGTTGCAGTGAGGAGTTCATGGTCTTTGTTTCTGCGGTGACTGTGGTGCATGGTGGCTTTGGTTGTCTTAATCCATAGTGGTCGATGGAACTCTGGGAGAATTTCCCAACTTAGGATCTGGTATTTACCTTGTGTAACAGTGCACAACTCAAAGATGTAGAAAATCCAGAAGGAACAGGGAGATGAATAAATTGGCATTTATCCTCCTTCTGTCATGGGAAAGATAAAGTGGTATATGTCTATAGCCCTTTCTAGACCTATCTTGCTTAACTCTCTTTATATTATCTTTGGAAGCAGTTACACAGCCTGTATTCCACACACTTGGCATGTTTCATGATGGCTTTCTTGTATCATTTCCAGATTAGGAAAATGTCTTCTGGTGTATGTTATCAACCTTGTGATTTTGGTTTTGTGTGCAACTCTGTTTTTAATACCTCATCTTCTTGGCATTTTACAAGGTACAGCTTCTCCAAATATAGAAAAAATATCATTTCAAAGGACAGAAACATGCTCTGTTGGTATGAGCTATGTAGTATGATTCTTATAGCTCTGCCTTCTTTGATTCTGAGCATAACTCAAGGAGAAAGCATTGAACATTAAACATTTAACAAAAATCAGCATAGCATCAGTGGTGGGTTGGAGTGACTGTGAAGGAGAAGGCAGCAGTCTGTGGGTGTGAAGTGAAGGGAGAACTTAAATTCTGCCTGTTTTTCCCACTTGGATTTTATGCTTTCTGGTGGGTCACCTGTCCACTACAGTTGGGAGATTTTTTTTTGTCAACTTGTAAATGATAGGAAGGGTCGTTTGTTCATTGAAGGGATCACCACTGATAGTATGTTGATGCAGCCAATACAAAGGTAAGGCCTTGTGTAGCCTTCAGCTCAGGTGTTTGAGTTCAGGCAGTCCCCAGAGACAAGAAGTCTGTCAAAATCCATTTTTTAGAGAGTGTCAGGGTTGCATTTCTAAGAGAAGGGATCAGAAATTGGGTTAGTTCTTCCATTCTCTCCTTTCCTCTCTCACAACTGATGGCAGGGACCGAGTGGGTGCACATGGGTGCCCTGCTGCTGACACCAGCCTGGGGAGGAGACACCCTCCAGCACGTTGGGCATTTCTTTCCTGCCAGATCAGCCCCATCAACCCTATTGCAGTGCTGTGACAGGTGATGGCTGGTGTGCATTGCTGTGCACATCATTAATGTTGTGTAAATAAGCGTTCATCAGCATTCATTGCACAATCTTCACAAACTTCACTTACATCAGCACAGAGAACTCAATGACTCGTGCCTCTTTCCTTGCCTGCTTGGGGCTGCTTTGTGGCTTCAGGGGTGCATGAAGGGTACAGAGCAATGGGGGTGGCCCTCGAGGGGACAGCAGCAGGAGACCCAGAGGAAGAATCTGAGTTCTGGCAGAAAAATGGCTTTATGGGAATGACAGAACATTTATTGTCCCCCTGACATCAGTAGGGGTGAGCACTTTAATGTAGGGCTTTAGAGATAAAGAAAGGTCGTAGGTTTATATTAATTTTAGAGACACGGATTGTGATAGCAGGTTGAGAGGTTCTAATCTCAGGAAATCAGCTGAAAAAGAAGAGGCAGGTGATAAATAGGGGAAAGGGTAAGCCACAACGATGATATTTTTTCAGATTTATCTCCTTGCATCTGAAAGATATTAAAACTTACAAAGTAACCGTATGCTTCATATTCGTCCCCCTGTTGCACCAGGTCTGGGAAATGACAGCAAGGTGGCACTTTGTGTGTGGAAATCTGGTGCTGAGCATCCCACAGCTGATAGCAGGGTGAGCAAGGGACAGTGGGAACGAGGAGAACAAGCTGCTGTGGGCACAGTCCTGGGGCTGCCCTGCAGCTATGGGGCATGCTCGTTCCCAGTGCTCCCTGCTGCCTTTCAGGCTTACATCTGGAATCGACGGAAGGTTTCTATTTTATTAACATAAAATTATATTAGGTCTAAATTGAAAAATGTGTCTAAGCTCTCCCATGACCGTATCACAGATTGTTTTTTTGTTTTTGTTTGTTTTTCCTCAAATCTTGAGAAAGCTATTAGGAGTAAATTTGGTTTAGCTACTGACATTTTCTTGTTATTAGGAAAAGGAGCTGAAGAGCGGTATTTGGAATGCAGCTTTGTGTAAATTAAAATGTTAACAAATCTGACCTATTCAGCTGAAATTACTACAGCCAAGATAAATTCCCTGGATACCAGTTGTTTCTCCAAATGCTTATTGACACGTTTACCAGTGCCTATAACACTGTTATTTTAAGCTGTGTTGAAAGACAACCAAGTTTGCAGTCTCAGGCCAATCCTTCCACCTTGCTACTGCAGTGCAGAGGTGTCTTAAAGCGGGTGTGAAAGTAACTGTCAGAGTTGTGTGGTTTCGGAGGGTCGGCTCCATATTCCAGATCCAGCCTTTGTTTTTCAAAAAGGAGAAAAGTTGCTTCAAAACCGATGTTTCTAGCTCAGCATCTCTTCTGTGTGCTCTCAACCCAGTGCTCTCAGCGTCTCCACTTAGGGATTTGTTATTTATTGGTTTCTTCCATCATGTTCTATTCAAGAAATGTCCAAGAGGCTGGACTAAGCTTTCTGTCTTGCTTTGTGTTGTGAGATGTGTTTCTGTTAACCTGCGAGAATCCTACTTAAAGACAAATTTGTGTCGTTTACTGCTGTTTCTAAACCCTCATTTCCACAAACCAAGGGAGGGAATTAAAAACTCAGCCTCTAAAATTGTGCTGATCCCTCTAAATGTGTCTGACATGCAGTGTAGCTGAGGTATTAAAATATTGATGGCTTTAAATTTATCTTACCTGGTTCCCATTCATCTGAATGTAAATATGGTTACAATGCTCTGTGTCCATCCGCTCATTACCGCTGAATGGATCCCCAAGGAAGATAAAGATAATTGGACTGCACTTCATAAAAATTATTAAAGGAGGACAGGTTGGCAATAGTCTCATTTAAGCTCCCAGATACCTGAGGGTGAAAAATGCCAAAGGTGGAACAAAGAAACGTCTACCTCTGAACTAATAGGGAAAATGATAGGGATTTAGTGTATGCCAGAGGTTCAAATGTACATTCAAGCAACCGGGCTGAGATGAGAATGTTAAAAGCAGATACTTGCTCGAATACAGGAAATGTCAAGAAAATGTATTACATTTGTAGCTGATTTAGGAAACGTAGGGGGAAAAGATGAAATCATGATTGGAGTACAAAATTAAAAGGGATGGCTGTGAACATAGGAGATGAACAGGTTGTAACAAAGTTCAGTGGTGGAGGGAACCATGCTATTTTCTTTAATTTATGGCAGGCTGCTGCAGAAATGGGTGGTGCTACAAGGAACTGCTAACCCAGTGATAGCTCAGTTGAGCACTTTATCTGAACTCCAGACGTCATTGCTCTTTTTTTCTCCACTCAGAAGAAAACAACAAGAGGTAAAAAAGGGTCGGCTGTCCCCAGCTGGGGCTCAGAAACAGTCGGAACATTGGTATTGCTTTTTCAGTTCTGAAAAGAAGGATTTCTCCTTATAACAATGGCAAAGGGACCAGAGCTGTTCTGCATGTTTGCTCTGTTTGCCCATCCCAGCTCATGCTGGGGTCTGGCAGCCACCCGTGAGCTCCTGATCCAGCAATGCAGCTCCATCAGCTCTTCTGATTTCTGTGAGGGCAGAACATCTGCAGACCTGCACTGGGGCTATAGTACATGCAATATCATCTCTAAAGAGCTCCCATTAAATATTTTATGAACGCAGACTTCGAGCAAGCAAGGAAAAAAGAAAAGGAAGAAAAAGATATGAGAGAAAAGGGGCTGGTTGATTCCATGCTTTGCTGGCAGGCCAATAAACGTCGAGATATCTCAAATGTCATCCGGGCTTATTTGAGATAATAAGTGTTTCAGCTCTGCGGTGCTTGTAGCATAATGTTGCTAACTTTCTGAGACTTCCTTTGAAAGGAGACCCTTCCCAGCATGTTCATCTGGTGCTAAAGGAATGAAGGCAGTCAGGAGCTCTGAGCTGCTTCCTCAGAATTTCTGAATGTTTATATTTCTTTTAAAAGTGATTGGAGCTCTGTTGCTGCAAATGTTTTTAAAAATACATGAAATCCAATTCTATGATTACTACACTTGGCTTTCCGAAAATGTGATGTTGCTAGCCTTCCTTAAGTGAGAGGAAGATAAAAGGGAGCTCTTGCCAGAAACTGAGTTAGTGCCTTATTTTATTTATGGATGAAGCGGCAGGATTTGGATGAGAAAGAGGGAAAGTTCTTTTTATTGGTAGAGACTGTTGATTTCTTTTCCAACACTGTGGTCTTGGAGCAAATACACATTTGTGTTAGAGCAGAATTCTGAAACATTATGTTAAAGAGAAAAAAAATTGTGGTACCCTGCCCCTGCAAAGCCTGAGCTATGATTGGTTTTACCATTCATAGGAACTATTTCTTCTAGGAAACAGCGGTCAGGCATCAGCATGCGGGGTCCCTGGACACATTCAAGAAAAGAGTAGATGTCACTTAGTGGCATGGTAGGATGGGCTGATGGTTGGAGTATGTGATCCTAGCAGTCTTTCCAACCTAAATGATTCTATGATATCTCCAGGTCATTGCTTGTATCTTTTCAAAATCTCCCTATTGACTTAATTTCAGATGTTGACTGAGAGTAAACAAGGTGATGGGAATTTGTTTAATAGCATTTTGGTTGCTACAATTTATCCTTTGTGGAATATTCCATAGGCAGCATCCCACTGGTTTGAGATTGCCCAAATACAACATTTCTAAGTTGGGTTTGTCTCTTCCAACCACCCAATACATCAACTGCAGCAAGCAGGTAAGACGGAGCCTTGCTTTCTGCACCAGGAAGCTTTCCTCTGACTGGACAGCCCACTTCTATGAACTTGGACCACAAACCCCCATAGTTGGCTTCCAGACTTGTAGGCATTCAAGGTGTTTCGCCTGTGTTTGCTCCTGAGAAGCCACACATGGGCCACATTTCATCACAGGGATGGGTGAAGCACATAGACATTGTGGTGGATGAAAGCAACTGATAAATATCCCTTATCACTGAATGCTGTGCTATTCTTGATACCCTGTAGATTTTCAGGTCCACGTAACAAAGAAATATAAATAATAAGGCTTTATGTATTAATATGCCTGAAATTATCATTTAAAGATAAAACTGGTTAAATTATTCAGTTATAAAATTATCCCATTTCTACAGCAGCATATCCTGTCAAAGGAAGAGCTGATTAGCCATAAGCTGAATTTAGCCAGTAGATTTATGCTTGATTCTGGTTTATGTTTCTGTATCATATATAGGACTAATTTGAGCTTGCTCCATCACTCCAGCATGCATTTCATTTTCTCATTACAGGCAAGGATGACCTTTTTCAGCAAATTATGGAAAGGAGCACTCCCATTCATCAGTAAAGAAGGTTCATTTTGTTAACACCATTTAGTGCCTTTGGAAATGTATTGTGTGCCCAGTGGAGGGCCACTCGTAGTAATTTGACTTAGTGGAAATTAGCAGATGGAAAGGGCTTGGGTCTGCTCTGCATGCTGTTGGCCCAGCAATGCTTCATGTCTTATTATTTTTGATTGGATTTCCTTGATTACAAAACTGATAGTTAGGTGGTACTGATAGCTAGGTAGAACTGTGAAACTGATAAAACCGAGGGCCTGGAGGATAAAAACATGAGCAAGTATCACATTAAAAAAAAAAAAAAAAAAAAAAAGACAGGGTTTTGGAGATGATAGTAGGAACTTTTAAAAAGATTTAAAAAAAAAAAAAAAAAAGCTTGTAAATAGGTTGGAAACTGAGGAAGCCCAATGACCAAAGAGGGAAATAGCCATTGTATTTACTTCAAAAAAAAAAAATTTAATTTTAAAAATTCAGCTGCAGAATGATCAGGGCACACATGCAATGGGCTGGACAAATGGTGCTGGTCTGCTGGCACGGTGTGAATGTGGGCTTGTGGAAGCAGGAGCTCAGCCTAGCTCTGGTTTCCTTTCCACACTGCTCTCCTCCCCGTACTTTAACACTAATGGTCCTGTTGTCACTGGAGCTTTAGGAAGTTAATAACATTGACAAACAAAGATAAACACTAATGAAAGAAGTGGGACAGAGCAGAGAACACAAGTTAATCATGGTGCCTAGACAGGCAGAGCACACTTCATGATAGCCTGCATTGCTGGCCCCTGACTGTTAGCTGTCTGACATTCCATCCCTTACACCTCTGCTTTTGGGGAAGGAGCAGTTTGCACATCCTGTAATTGTGTGGCCAAACAGTGCCTGTTTTGTTAAAGGAGCTGCTCAATCTGATGGTTTCAATGAAACCTTATGCTTTTCTTGTTATTTCAGCTGTGCACCATGAATTCTTTGGGATTCAGACAGTCATGGCCAACATGTTGCCAGTCCTACAAATCCTCTCTGCTCTAACATTTTATTAACGCTGATTTTGAACTCACCTCCAGCAGTTCTTTCTGTTGCTGTTGGCTTTGCTGAAGTGCCCTATTTGTGATTGGGGCACACCAGCTTCTGAAGCCAGCTCCTGCCCTTCAAGGGAGGAGAACATCAGAGTAGTTTGTGAGGGATGAGGAAGGACCCATCATTTTTTGGCCATGCCATCAGTTTCAGAGATTGGTTTCACACTTGCAGTAGCTGAGGGGACTTCATCTGTCATGATCCTATGATGAGAAGCTTTATGGCCCGTGGCTGTCAGAGGTGCTGATGGGGATGCCACCTCAGCCCCACAGCACTTTTCTCTGGAATGAGCACCTGGCAGGTGGCTTGCAGTTGTCTTGCTCCTGTCCCAGCATTTAATTCCCCATCACGTTACATTTTTAATAAAGAAAACCAAATGGAACCACAATGCTGCTTTCATCAGTCTAGTTGCTCTGTGAAGTTTTTCATCTCAGGTCCCTGCGCACCGTGTTCTGTCTGAACATACATTCAGGAGGATGCTCCAGCCACAGAACAGACAGAACGAGTGCATGAAGGTAACCTACAACCAGTTTACATCTCCCGTGGAGTGAATTCCACCAAGAATGAGTCCTACCCTTTGACTGACACTCACACATTGTGTATGAAGTTATTTACTGCCAAAGTTGCTCCCAGTTCAGTTGTGGTTTTGATTTCTTTTTATTTTTTTCTTTCTTCCATTTGGTTTATGCTCTTGTATCCACCTGGCTTCCTTCAGGTATTGTTAACATGAGGATGCTACAGCTTCTGCAGGAGACTGTGCTGATTCACTTTCTAAACTGTAATGACTTCTTATTCATATTTGGGCACGCTGCTGAAGAACTGTTATCAAATTGAAAAGCTACATGATTTGGGGTTGACCTACTCAGATAAAACAAACCTTTGAGCTTAATTGGATTTGATTATAGAGTCTGAGGAAGAATAGCATTGATACCCAACTTAATCAGGTTTGGTTTCTTTTCTTTTTAAATGTGGAAATCTTCAGAGCCTCTCCTGTATGAAAATTCCACATATCCTGTAGGCCTACAGACCCTTTTCTTTCTTCACACACGTTTTAGTATGTTCTCAGAGTTCTGGTACAGTCTGGTTGCACTTGTTTCAAGTTGCTCCTAAAATCCCACCTCTTTCTACAGTGGGTTGATTTATACATTATTCAATAGTAAAATCCCAGCTGAATGGGAAGAGAAAAAAAAATTAAATATCGGAGTGGAAAGCTCACCAGGTCCTTAGCATAATCTCTCTGGTTCAGACCTGCATTTCGTTTTCCATTGGAGCTTGTCGTACAGTAGAGACTAGTGTATCTTTCCAATTTTAGATAGAAGCCTACCTGCTCAGCTCAGGCAGATTTAAACTTTTTTCTCTGGTACATCACATACTTTCCAGCAGCCCATTCCCCTCTCTAAAGGGATTATTGTCTAAATCTGCACCAGGTCAAGTGAAATAATTAAACACAAGCTGGCTCCGCTAATTAACTTATCCACAGACCATTGTCTGTTATTAGCATTTTAAAAAGAGGCTTTGTTAACTCTTTCTTTCTAGTTACAGTGGTATTTGTTTAGTAACATAACCCATTCCTATAAGCATCTTTGACTACATTTCTTATTAAAATATTAGCACTGGCACATCTTCTAGAGGATGACTGAGTTTACAAGGTGTTTCAATCTGCAGCAGTGGCTTTTCCTAACAAAGCATAAGAAAAAGACAACTTTTGCAAAGGCACTTCACTGTCAGAAGAGAGTCCTGTATTCTTTAGTATTCTTTAAATGGAAAGTTATCAGTATAAACAAAGGAGAGACCATTGTGTGCTCTGTAATGCAGAATTAGAGCAGAAGTGTATCTGGTGTCTATAGTGCATCTCATCAGAGCTTTGGAATAGCATCAGGATCACAGGGCGTGTAGTTGTTGGTCTTTCCAAAAAGACCAAAATGTGTGAAAGGGGATACAAATGTGGTAGTTTGTTATTCATTAATACTGTGTAATTCATTAAGTTCTGTATTAATTAGTATCCAAAAAGGATGCAGAAGATAGCTCTTTGAAGGGGAGAACAACTGTTCTTGTTCAATGCTTCCAAAGCATCACCAGCCTGGCTACAAGTCATCACAACAACCTCAGGTACCACACTTTGGAATATTCTGTGTTGCTTTCCCCAGAACTGCACATTAAAGCACCTAGGAGCTGCTGGTTGCAGAGCAGTGACACACTGTTCTCTCATCATAGTAATCTCACTTTTTTTCCCCTATTTTTTAGGCTAAATATTTTCCTTTTTTCTTGTTGTTCTTTTATTCCAATTTTTAAAATCAGTGGGGATTTAATGTAAGAAATTCTCATTAAGTAGAGTATGTTGTTGTGTAAGTAGAGTCAGTACAATTATGTTTTATTCAAGCAGTTCATTTCTTATGCTTAAAATGCTTTCTGTTTTGAATGACTCTCTAGAAAAATAAATGTAGTTTTCAGTTAAAGTAAACAGGTCACATACTGAGTGACCTTATATTTAATGGCTAAAATTTAGAAGGAGAACTAATTGGATAAAACCTGGTGACTCATATTATCCAGGCATTCAATAAGTTGGCCTTTACAGTCTTAATTATACAGCTTTATGAAAAATAAATAGATTGCAGTTTAACATCCATACCAATATGGAACTCAGTTTAAAAGGAAGAATCTCATTGTAATGGATAAAAGTTTGGGCAGATGCTCAGCCAGGGTAGACTGGCCAGGCTGGTGTCTGTTGTCTGAGCATGGGAGGCACGGTTTGTAGGTCAGCTCTTGCAGAATTGGTATCACTCTTCTGGTAGATCCTTGCTTTTCTAAGGAGGGGATTTGATACCATCCAAGCAAATGTGCAAAATAAAATGCGCACTTACAAAGCGCCGTCTTCACCTTCGCAAGGTGAATTTCAAAGAGATAAGAGGAGCAGAAATGCACCCTTCTTTGTTTAGGTCTACAAACTGTGCAGTGTCTGCAGCAGTGAGGAGCTGTTCCAGCTGTACAGGTCCACAGGGTCTGATACATCCTACAGTATGTTGCATGTGTTTTGCTCACAGGAGAGCCTGTACTGAGGTGAACTGAAGTAGCAGATGAGAGGCTACTCAACACGTTATTTATTCTGGAAGTGGTTTGTTTTGGAGATGTGTTCGTTTCTGCAATTATTTTAGCCATTAAACTTCAGCCCTGAAAATGCTTTCATCTTGGCTGATTCCATCTTTTTGTGGCCATGGCAATGCAGAGGAGTGTGATGGGAAATGCGTTATTAGATTTGTCAATTATGTATATTTTTTCCCCCTGGATGTTTGATACCAGAAGACAGGATGTTTGGCAGAAAAGGTAATGAACAGCATTTGTTTGCAAATCAGCACCTAGATGTGGCTTGAACGAATACATCTTTAAGCACAAAGAGAAAAACTTAAAGGATTGCCAGGATTCCTCACTATCCATAAATCTGCTCTATGGATTAGAAAGAAGGCAGCTTCCTTCAGCATGGGCTAGAGAAGTGCTCAGTGAATGCATGGCTTCTGTGTATCATCTATTTACAAAGCAATTCCTGCTCTGGCTGTGGCTCACACCAACATAACTAAGCTGAATTTCATGAGCTGGCATTCCCAGTGCTGAATAGCCTGCAGACCAGGGAAATCTCAGGACGTTGGATGGATCTTTGGTTGATGCCCCACCTGGAGCTGCTTTTGTCACAGCAGCACTTCTGTGAGCACAGAGGCTGGAGCGAATCATAGAATCCTGAAATCCTTAAGGGTTGAAAAGATCTTTGAGATCCCCAAGTCCAACCCCAGCCCACTGTGCCCACAGACCACATCCCTCAGTGCCACATCTCCACAGTTCCTGAACACCTCCAGGGACAATAACCCCACCATCTCCGTGGGCAGCTGTGCCACTGCATCACTGCTCTCTCTGAAAAGTTCTAATATCCAACCTGAAAGAGAGAGCTAGAGAAAATCTCAGCTACGTCCTCGTCAGTGCAGGTTGCAGCAGCAGCCATTTCTGATGGTAGATGATCCTGATTGGGCATGAAACGCCCCACAAGAGTTCCCTGCTCCGATTAGGTCAAAATAATGAATTTAAAAACTCTTAATTACCAATCAGAAGAAAATCTGGAGGAAAAAAAAAAAAAAAAAAAAAGAGAGAGAAAAAAAAAACAACAGATCTTTATTTTAATAGCAGCAAAAATGTCACATTGATATTGGCCTTCTAAAATGATGTTTGGCATTTTAAAGATCAATTTTTTTTAAAGTTGTCTCAAACCATTAAAAAAAGAGACTGTTTTGCAGTGTAAGAATTAATTCCAAGTAAGAGATTTCAAATGCCCTTTCCTGGGAACAGTTTCACCATTAGTGACTTCCAATGAAAAAACACTGTAATGTTCTCCACCCACTTTCATCCCTAGGCCCCTTCAGCTCTCTGTATGGTCTCTGCCACTGCTGTCATCCTACCATATCAAAAAGGGTATTTAGGAATGTTCTGCTGAGAGCTAATTCCTGTTCACCATAAGAACCTATTAATGTAACTCAGAGTGACCATTGCCTGCAGTACAGCGTCTTCAAAGGCTGACTGACAGGTTTGAGAAATGGATTTTGCATTATTGTGCTGACCCCAGATGCTGCACCAGAGTGTGCTGAGGGAGCAGTGCAGACCTGGTGTTTTCTTACAGTGTCCACAGGAAATAAGACAGGGTAAACAGCGTAGTTAATAACTAGATGTGCAGGAGAGCACTCGAGGAAAATGCATCAAAAAATCTTGAGAAAACTCATTTAAAGTTCCATAAATTATTGTTTGTGTTTTCACACAGGCGGTTATTTTCAAGTCTAACCAGCTGTATCTCTCCGGAGTGGCCCTAAATACGTACACCATTACATAAACACACAGTTTGTTGGGGAATTTTGTGCAACGAGGTCCAGGCCCTGTTTACTTCACAGCATTGCACAGACTGTGAGAAGGAGGTGTCTGAATTTCAATGGGACACTTTGACACAGAAAATCCCAGCCTCAGTGGAGTTTGTGTTTCTAAATGATAGTGTGAGAGATACCTTGAAAGAAGACACAGTAAATAACATGATAGATTTTTTTTTGCAAGAGAAATTTAAAAGTAGGAAGTCCGAGCAGATGGTTACGTTGCATTTAACACCTCTCACGGCCTCTCAGCCCAGCCAGCCACACTTGGAGGATGCTGATGTGCTGGGGGGCCGCTGACAGCCTTCCCAGCAGCATCGTGCTTCGCTGTTTATTCGGAAAGCCAGATTATTGCTATTCGAGCAGAGTGCCATGTCGTGATCCGTGGTGATAACATCCCCTGCCTGCTGCTGGCGCGTCATCATCTCTCAGGAGGCAATTACCTGATAACTGGGGATGCTCCACTACAAGCCCCGTCCACGTAGCTCAACCCAGCGCTCAGAAGTTCTTAAGTGCCCCTGAAGTGTTCTCCAGTGGGCCCCTGGGTTTTGTAAATGGGAAAATAAACAAAGCGACTCAGGGCACGGAGAGACTCCTCTGCAACTTCTCTGTTCCAAACAAGAATGAAACATGAAAGCGTAATCTGAAAGACGCGATGGCTTTTATTGAAGAAATAATCAGAGAGTCACTTATCAGAACCAGAAAACCTGCAACCTGCTTTATCCTTTGTTGCATTATAAATAAGAATTATATTTGTTCTCAGCAAACAAGCCTGAAGTACACTGTACCACGTTACTGTGAGTGACGCACGGGCAGCAACAGAATAAATTCTGCCTGTCTGTTCCATTAGGTGATTTTGTTTCTTATGTTTCTCTTCTTCCCATGCCTGGAATGAGCTGCTTTACCATCTCAGAAGTGTGATCTGACTGTATGCTGTGGCTGTGCTCAGAGCAGCGTGGGGAGGCCAGGAGTGGGCTGGGGCTGTGCACCCTCTCTGTGCCCCCAGAACGCCGGGGTGCTGCAGCTGAGCAAAAGGGCTGAAGCACTCTGTCTTTTGTGCATAGCAACATGAGTTTCTGCAGGCAGTGTTCTTGCCCTATTTCCACTTCTCATGTCCAGACTGGCAAGGGTTAAAAGCTCTGGATTCAGAGGAATGTATGTTGGCTGCTCCAAAAATAATGCCTCCTGTTTAATTATGTTGGCCCATGGCATCAGAGGCGGATGTTGGTGGGATGGCAGTGGAGGTTGAACCTTCCCACCAATATTCCATTACATGTTGCTGTGATGTGACAGATGGCAGCAGAGGGGCAATCTGACACAATGGTGTATGGTGTGGAAGTGCATATAAAGCAAAGGTGTGGAACTGAATTCCTCCATGTGGAAAACAAGGCACCCACTGACATTCTTTGACACTTGCTGAACATTTATGGAGACAAACAGTGGATGAGAGTACAATGAAGCAATGGTGGTGCATTTCAGCAGTGGCAGTAGTGACAGTGGGTCACCTCTGCTGGTGCAGACTTGTACAAGTGCTACATGCAGACATGTGCAAAATTCACAGCTAATGGTGGTGGCTATGCTGAAAAATTGTGCTTTGTGGCTGAGAATTTGCTCTGTCCAGTAGTGTTATTGTGCACATTGTACCTGTTGTGGTTTCCATGGAAATAAATAGAAGACATTTCTTTTGGAGCAACCTACAAAGAAAATGCCATTCTAGGTGGGACAGCTCCTGTACTTCAGCATCCCGTCATGATGCAGACATCAGTCAGAATTCAGCCATGAGCTCCTTGAGCTCAGTGTTTGGTGTTTACATCTTGCAGTAGCATTTAGATGTAAAGTTATGTGGTATCATCTGAACTTGGAACACAGTTACCACTTCCACGCTCTGCCTTGACTGTTGAAATGCTTCTTGGCAGGGACTGCTCCAGTCTCCAGCTCTCGGTTCCTTCAGACTGAATGGTGGCTGATGGTGCAGCGGCTGCAGCACGGGCATCCTGCTCACTCCATGCCCAGATCTGCAGAGCGGCTGTGCACCTCACAGCCCGCTGCCGAGCGGCTCCTCAGGGAACACTTCCGAGGGAGATCTTTGACTTTCTGTGCCTTCCCGGAGGAATTCGTAATTACTTCCTCCTTTATCATAGAGAGCAGCTGTAGGCTTCAGCTCCATTAGAATTGCCCTGGTAATTTCGCAGTGTGAAATTTACAGCAAACAAGGGACATTAACGTTAAACAAATTTATGCAATAGCAGCCCTCACCCAAGTCATTAAAAGTGTGTGCAATTTTCAACGGGTGCTTCAGTGTGTTTTTTGATGAGTTTGTTCATTTCTTTTCCCAGTCTGTTAAGGATATGTTTATACACCCACACGTGCATTGTTCTGCCAGAGGTCTGGACAGGAGCTGCCTGGAGCCTCAAGTGTCACCTGCTTGCAAACCCTTAAACTGTGGCTGTAATCCCAACCACAGCAGTGAGGAGAGGCTGTCACCAAAGAGTGGATTTGTGTGCGTGGGTCTGCGTGCAACTAAAATAATCCAGTTGAGCTATGTAATGATTCTGAATTATGTCTATTTGGAAAGACAGGATATCATAAAGACTGCTAATATGGTGGAAAATTATATTAAGCTGAGACAAGACAAAGTTGATTATGTGCTAGACTAGTGCAGATGTGCCTGGCACTAGTCATTTATGCATATTGATTGATCTTAAATATAGCAGAGCAGGGGATGGGAGTGGTGTTTGTATGGCTATTGATTTTGTTTCAACTCCTTGGACTGTCATCGTGAGCTTTCAGATCCAACCATCATGACTGATGCAAGTCCTGATTAGAAAGCTTGATAAGAAAGCAGGCATCGGGCTGATGTCCTACCCAAAGAGAATATACTGTTACATTCTTTTAGAAGCAGACAGTCCCCTTATTTCATGCAGATATTCAGAAACATGCCAGATTTGCCCATTTCAGAGGTACATGAATTTAAAATTCACTGGAAGACTGCAGTTGGGCTTCAGCAGGCTTTGGGTTGACCCTGGACTTGGTGGATGCTACTGACCTGTTAAACCACTGAATGGATTGAGTGTGTTTGCATGGAACGGCTTACTGTATGATACCCTTCTCTTCAGTTTTGTAGAGGGAGGTAATTCAGTTTCTTAATTGCCTAATTCTTGCTTTTGCACACCTGCACAAGCAGAACTGTCTTTTCTCCACCTCTCCCACGTTCTCAGTAGCTCAGCTGTAAACAGGAGATTCTCACTGCATTCTTTGGATGTATTCTTATTCCTCTTGAGTCTTTATTAAGAACAGTATTCTTTTGTGGTGCTGTGCTTAGGGCCACTGAACTTTGCCACCGGAACGCCCAGCTTCCTGGGGCTCTGTCACTGCCCCAGCATCATTTGTGTGGAGCTTGAAACATGACACAAGTCAAATAAGGTGCTGATTTTCTGATAAACAACGACTCTAGGAGCAGAGAGAATTAGACCTTCAACAGTCAATGAAATGGATTTGTGGCTGTTTGCCCTAGAAACGTCTTAACAGCCCCATCTTGGCAGTCCATACGTGCGTATGGCCGTCTCCTCCGTGCAGATACCTGCTGATACCAATACCGAGTTCAAATGTCCACAGTTCAGCTCAGCATTGAACTGTGTGCATAGCACTTACTTTGAATTATGTCTGAGCTGAGGTAAAAGAGCTCTATCTGTGATTATAGGCACCAAAGACAATATATTGAAATTCAGTTACTACAATGTACACATCATTTATCAGCTTCCTGCCCAATAATGCCAGCAGTTGCTGCTCAGAAAATACAGTCTGATGGATTACCTGCTTCTCACCATCTTACTGAAGACCAAGAAGGGCAGAATTCCTTCAGCACCATCAAGATTGCAGCTTTTTCTGGTTGAAGAGAGGGACAGTCTGAAAAGTAGAAAGTGGTCAGCAAAAGACACAGGCAGGGGGAGAGTTTCAAGGAGCTTTGCTTCCTCCTCTCATCAAGAGCAGGAGCAGCCCACTGACCCCATGCAGTGCACGTGTGACCTTTTGCTGAATTCAGCCTGCTGTAGTGCCTGCTCTTGACGTGCTGCTGATTAAAGCTCATTTTTACACTTAAAGCAGCTGTGATCTGGACTTCTGGATTTAGATCCATAATAGCCAGTTCTTGCCTGGGATCTAAAAAGTGGGGTTGTAGCATGAATTTCAAATTGGAGAGAAAAAAAAATTAAAACAGAAATTACCTTTATTTCTTACCAAATTTCTATTCAGTTCCTGCTTCCTGTTTTGACAGCGTAAGTCATACTTGGGCAGGAAAAAAAGAAAGCCCACAACATAATTGCAACCATGTCTAATTAGGCAGAGCTATGTAAATTTAGCGTTTCTACATGATTATAAATGTCAGGAGAGCCTTAGATAAGACATGAGAGTTTTGAGTATCTCTTGTGTACCTAGTCTAAAATGTCCTTATTGCTAATCCTATTCATCTGGAGTTGCTTCCTAATTAGAATATTTATGTGCTAATAAGGAGGTGAACAAGACACTCCAGTTCTGTTCCAAAGGTGAGAGTAGGGATTCATTAGACTCGGCGTCTCTGTTTTGATTGCTGTACAATGTAATTAACATTGTGCTAGACAATCATTTTAGATTTACCTTAACAACAAATATTTAAGAAGATTCCTGTTGTTGTTCTCTGAGTCTGGGTCTGATGAAATGATGAGCAGTGATGACATCAGCTTTGAAGAACTCTAAGGTTCCAGGATGTTTTTTTCCTATTTTGTGTTGCAAGCTCTTTTGGCCTCTGTTTCTCAGTTACTGGTGCATCTGAGTCTTGCCCTTACTAGCTAAAAGTGAATCTGTTCTGCATATTTTATGAATGCACATTATATAGCTGGGATGTGTTTTGCAGCAAATGCTTATTTCCCTTTTTTTTTTTTCTTTCCCTGGAATTTTCAGTTGCAGGTGTATATGCAGTGACTTGGTATTAAAATTAAAAAAAAAAAAAAAGGAAAAAAAAATTCCAAAGTCAGAGGTGGTTCAGCTGTTTGTAAGTTCCATGGCCATGGGAGCACAGCTCCTGGCTGTGTGCACTGTCTGACTGCGTTTCTGTACATTCCCTTATCCAAAGGCTGCGCCATAAATTCTACCCCACTGGGTTTCAGGCCTTTGTGATCCACCACTGGAGAAGTATGAGGCTTTGGGTGCTTCTCCTCTTTTCCTCCTCAAGGGAAGATCCCAGGCGTTCCTCACCATCCCAACCCAAAGGCTGAGCTGCAGAAGACATCTTCCAGCTCTGTTCCTGCTTCACCCTTTCTTGCTTTTGCAAGAAGTTTCTTACTTCTTGCTGCCAAAGAGGAGTTCTTCTGACAGACCTCTGGGCACAGCCTGAGGGAAGATGCTGCTTTCCTGAAGTCCAGGAGAAGCCGTGCATGCCACCAACTCCAAGCCATGAGTGTGCACAGAGCTGTGCTTGTGTACTGATGCTCAGGCCAGGGCTCCCAGGTTCTGAGGTATCTCCTGCTGAATCTTGGATGGGACCAAGAGGCAGTTCCAGCCCTACCTCTCTCCATATACTTTTCCTTTTAGCCCTACTTGTGTCTGCAGTCTATGTCTGTAATAAATACAAATGTTGAATGGTTCTCAAATAGATTTTTGCCAATGCTGTGGCATCTCAAAATCAGCTCCTTTTGAAGGGTAACCAGCTCAAAGCGAAACCTTGGGGTTTTGATCTCCTCTCTTTGCTTTCCATCACATAACAAGAAACAGACTCGGTTGTCTGAGGAAACAATGTTCTGTTACTTTAAAGGTGTTATCAGAGAAGTTGTTAAGATGGCAAGTCACGTTACTTCAAGTCTTCTCTGTATAAATTAGCTAGGTATGAGAATCTCAGAGATAATGATAAATATAGCATCATTCTACTGCTGATGGGAATCATTATCAGCCATTATCAACTTTAATTAATATATTCACATTATTCAAATCCAGGTAGAAAATGTTCTTTGGCAATGAGTCTAGAATGATACGGTACGTGGCTTTTTGTGCAGTCTGAAAAGCAGCTCAGTGCTGTGGAGGTAAGGAGGGAAGCAGGGCCCAGCTCATCGTACATCCTATAGCCCTCACCCACGTTCCACACTTGTGTACAAGGGCAGGAAGATCTCATTTGCACGGGATGGTTCTCTCCTTTGTGCATTTCTTCCACACCTGAAGAGCTTTGCTGTTTGTGGCATCTCTGTTGTCTCCGTAGCAACCAGGGTAGTGCTGGGGAATATACAATCGAAGATGCTCAGAATGAGCACTGATAGCAAATGTGCTTTGCTATGAAAAATTATTGAAAACAAACAGAAAACATGGGCTAAGTAAACCTCTGCTAGTACTAAATGGAATGCTTCTTGAAAATTTGCATTAGACCTCAGCAGCACTTTAAATAAATAACCAGTATGTCCCCTTATGGCTGAGGATTTCCATTTGTTGATTTTGTTTATTTTCTCCTTTCTCTTCTATAAAACTACCAAGGCCAGATCCTTCCCTGCACTGCACACACAGCACTGAAAGCAGAAACCTGCCCCTGTGCAGCTGCACACAGCAGGCTTCACTGTACCCAGAAAAGCCAAGTAAACTACCCAAGTAGATGCTCGTGCATCCCCACCACCACCCATGCCCACCCACAGCACTGACAGCATGCTCTCAGTTTGGGCTCGCTCATCAGGCAGCATGGCATTACCTGGCTTATTCCCTTCCCTCAGGTGTACCCTCAGCACTGCCAGCAGTGTGCCCAGCCTGGGATGCTCTGCTCCATTCAAAGCGGTGAGAATAGCATCCCTGTGATGGGTGTCGTGGCTCCACACCTGCCACTTCCCAGCAATAGGACTGATTTCATTTAGGGCGTGATCTGTCATCTGAATCAATGACTCTGTGTGCTGATGGTTTGGTCAGAGACCCTGAGGACTCAAAGTAAGGACCTGTTGCAGCTGGTTTGAGTTAGTGCTTTGTTTCTGCTGTCAGATAATAATGTTTCTAAACTTGGACTGTTCTGACATTTGCCACGAGAAAAAAGAAATAAAAAATCCATAGAGCTTCCATTAACTGAGAGCAAGGTAAACACTGCAATTGGTGGGATGAGATAAAACCTCTTCACCTCTGGGACACAAATGTGATAAAATTACATATATTTCACAGTCTCACCTTATTCCCCATAGGCAGTTAATCCGTCTCACAAAACTCTTGACACACACTTACAACAATCTCTCCTTCTTAGGAGAGACCAGGGGCCAGGTCCTCCCTGCACATCCTGCTTGGAGGGGATGGTCTCACCAATTCCATGTGGAGCCCCAATGGTGGAGCGCATTGCAACCAAAGCAAAACTCTTAGTTTTGAGGAGTTCTTCGTACCGGATCATACCATTTCCTTTCTAATTTTCAGAAAGTATCAGCACTAGAATAGGGACTATCATTTGCAGCTAAGGTATCCTGGACAGATAGCAACTAACGTGTGATAGCCTGAGATGGGCTGTGAGTGGAGGTGGGAGTAGGCCCTGAGATGTGGCTAAAGCACCATAGATCCGTACCACAGCTTGTCTCAGAATAGAATTTGTATATATCCTTAGTCTGCACTTTCTTTTTGCTGGGCTAGTTCTAGTTAGGAGTATAAAGGGACGAGTTGCTGCCAAAACTTTACAGTAGGTCTAGTTACAATGGCAAAAATCTCTTTCTGCCATAAGTAATTCTGCTCAGGAAATTGGTGCATCTCAGCAAAAGGGCGTTTCTTGCGCATAGAAGCAAGTCTCAGCTAAGGGCGAGGAGAGAGGAAGTAACATTGCCAGTGTGGATTTGATCAATATAGTTCTGTGTGTGAAGAAGGCTTAAAACTGTATTTAGCATCTCAGCCCGGGCTCCCCAAACTGATGAATGCCTCTGAAAAGATAGCCTTAGTTCCTCTGTCTGTTCCTCGTTTGAGAAGTGGGGATAATTCCCAGTTCACAGAAGTTTAATGAGGATGAATTTGTCAATATTTGTGCCTGCAAAGAAAATAAAATATGCCAGCATTATTTACAGCATAGCAGTAAGCTCGTCAGTGCAGCGTCATAGATGATCAGGTCATGGGTTAATTATCTTGGCAGAACTGTGCACTGCGATTTTTCATTTCAGTCTGTTATTTTTGAATATCTTATAATGTATGCTACTAAATTCAGGGTCATTTTGCTTCTTGCATGAAATTCAGCTCTTCCATACATTTTTTAAGAGGAAATGGAGCCAGAACTGGAGAGAACTGAAATGCTGAAACTCCCTCTTGCAGCAAATAGCCAAAAATCTGCTACATTTCTCCAATTACGTAACTGCAAAAATTACATTTTATCACATAAAGATGGTTGGCAAGTTCCTCTTTCATACCTTGTGGCAAGGTGAAGTTAATTCCACATTGCACAAATCTGGTTGGTTGGCAATGAGGTCTCTCTGGAGCTGACTCCATTTTAAGTTTTCCCCCGCTGAGATGGAACGTGCTTCTGGTCACTTAAAAGCCTTTGACACTTGCAGAAATCCCATGCATCCCTTAGATGACAAAAAGCATAGAAATTAAATGCTGTTTGATTAAGGCTGTGATCTGAGAAAATTAAATTCTGCCTTCAGTTATGGAAATGGCTTGTGGCCACCTCACTGTCCTTGTACGTTTGGTCATGGAAAGGGCCCACGTCACCCTGGAAAAGGTCTCTTTTACAGCTGGGACCTTCAAGGATTATAGAAAATCCTTCTTGGTCTGCTCCTTCCCATATCAAATTAATAAATACAGGCTTTACCTTTCATACATTGTGTATATCAAAACACTTCTGGAGTCATTTCTTAACAAAACACCTTCTCCTCCCATGGCTGACATGGAATGCTTGTTTCCATGATGATAACGATTGCTTTTTTGTAGTTTCACCTGGACAGACAGTGATGCTGCTCTGGGAGATCCGATTAAGGTTGACAGCCCCAATACGGAACGGAAAACTCCTGCACATCGCAGAGAACACTCGCAGTGGCACTCTGCCAGCCCGGCTTTTCTGCCATTTCGCTTATCAGCAGTTTCTGAGTTCATCATGAAGCTGTTTGTTCCTCACTTCCCCAGTTGTTTTTTTTTTGTTGTTGTTGTTGTTTTTTTCTTTTTATCTCGTCGGCAGCCTTCCAAGCAGGCAGTGCATTGAGTTGTACAGGTCGTTACTCCCCAAAGCAGCAAGCTCTGCATACAGTTGAACCCAAACCACAGAAGTTGCAGACACTGCCATCAAAATCTCAAATTCCCCGCAGCCACTTTCCATCACAAACCTATGGCTGTCAATGTAGCCATCGATATTTTTATGAGATCTATCTGCTTCTCATCCCCCAAGTGTTGCACCCCAGGGTGCTGCAAACATCAGCAGGCTCCATAGTGAGCACCGTGCTGCTGACTGCTCTCTGCAAAAATTGCCTTTATTTGGTGGCCTTCCTTTTGTAGGAGTACACATGGCTTCACTCAGATCCATTAGTGCGGCGTTTAATTAAACAAAAATCTTTCTTTTGTATTTATCTGGTACATCTACAGATAAACATTAGGATCATTAGCTTCTAAAAAACTGCCAAAGTGCCTTGCTTCCGAAGTATAACATTTTATCCTCCATTAATCCTAGATCTTGTTCAGTGAGTGATTTGTAACATTCAAGTGATTGTAGCTATGTTGCATTGTTAAGTTATCCCAGAATTTATTACTGTATTTTGCTCTATTCTTGCATGATTTTGTCCATCAGGTTCAGCGTGGGTTGTATCCCTTTTTCTCCTCCAAGACGGAGTGCAACCATGAAGCATTGAATCGATGCAGATTTTCATTCCTCGTGCGTTATGTCTTTGATGTTATTAATGTATACATACTGAACAAGATCAAATCTTGTTCGCGTTCAGACATCATTGTTTCATGTCATGGAGCATTCACCCACTCACAGGATAAGCTTTGGTCTGTTTTTCCCACGGCACTGCGGATCTCCTCCTTTTTGCACATCCTTTCACACAAGGGCTGACATTTCCCTCCCCAGCAGAGCCTGCAGGTTGGCTCAAGGATCAGCCGTGCTGCAGGGACTGCCGGATTGCTGCTGTACAAAGCAACTCTAGAACTGCTGCTTTAACAGAGTGGTTGCCATATTTCTGTGGGTTTGGGGAGGAGAGGACTGGTGGGGGCAGGTGGGACTCTTTGCTGTGTGTCCTGTGGCACTCTGTCACCAGGGCCCATCTCATAGACAGAACATAGTGACCCACGTTACATGGGTGTAGTTCTCATGATGGTCTTCCAGTTGTGCCCCACTAACTTACCCAGCCCAGCTGATCGCATCTGGGTGTTTATCACAGTACATGGGAGAGCATAGCCCTCTTAAAAGCCAGGGAAGCAAAGCCAGAGCTGTCTTTGACAGAACCCCCATTAGCATTTCCAACTTCGCAACCAAACCAAGTTTCTTTTCCAGTAATTCTGTCACATTCTCTCTCAGCAAATCGACACAACGTGACCCCACCCATACTGTGTAAAACAGCTCTTAAGGGAAATACAATAGGGAACATCTCGCATTAATCTCTTTGCAGTTATTTGACTGTTTTCCACTAACCTTTCATTCTGCCAAATTTAATTAAATCAGCTGCTTTTCCAACTATAACCTGTTCCTCCATTATTTGAATGTTCCTTTCAATTCATAGGGGTGAAGGCATATGTGATACGCAGCTAGCAAGAACGTAGCTGAGCTGTTTTCTTAAAAGTGATGGAATAATTCTCAGCAGTTAATAATGAATAGCACCAAATGTGTTTATTTTATCCAGACCATACAGAGTCGATGCCATACCGATTCTCAAAGTTTGACTCCTGACTGCCACCCTTCTGCCATGGTTAAACAGACAGGAGTAGAGAAAACTGTTTGAATGTATTACAGTGAATATATATCACATTGGTTTGTGTTGTGTTTTTTTTTTTTTAATTGATGCATTGATAGGATTTGGAAAAACCTCAGAATTAAGGGGTTTGGCTATAGCAGCAGTGCCACGAGCATGGAGTTTTGAGCCTGTCTGCACAAAAAAATGAGACCAAGTATAAATTATGAGCAGTATTATTAATATTTATTCACCTACGCTGATCTTCTTGATGATCTTTTTCATGCTTCCAGCCCAAGAGAGCTTAAAGAAGGCAGTTTTACCTGGATTGTGAGAGGCTTTTCTTCCTCTTTTTAATCAAGTCATATAGACCAGAAAACAAATCAGGCTGATAAAAACAGAAGTCAGGCTTACAAGGAAAGCAGCTGTAACAGCTAAATGGCTTAAAGCAGAGAAAGTAGGAAAACAGCATGTGGGGCTAATGATGGGTGGTTTTCAGGTTTCAGAATACATTAAGGCATTCTCCCTGTTTATTAAATTGCTCTGGCAGCGTTTGACAGTAAAGGTTTTGCGGCTTATAAAAGTGCAATGGACATAATGAGGATTTTTTTTTTCTGTAAGCCTGGCCTTTGGGTAACCACCAAGATGATATGCAGTATAGGAAGGACTTGGTTTTGTGCAAGTCCAAAGAATTCCCTTGGATTGTTACTTGCTTTCCCGTCCCTGTGCTCTGCCCGGGTTTTTAGGTTTTTTTCCCCTCTCTCAACTCTCGCTCCTTTTGTCAAAAAGTGGCAGACACAAACCACAAGCAGCATCAATTTAATGCTGGCAGATTTTCCAAAGGGCACCTCTCAGCAGTGACAGTCACTCTGTGACCACCTAGACATTGAACTATTGCTTGTCTCTTCCTGTCCAAGAGAAGCTGGACGTAATTTCATGGTTTTACAGAAATTGCCTCAGCCAAAAGATGGAAGGTTTATTCCTCAGGTCTCCTTTTAAGTGCTTTGCAAGATGACCTGACATCTGTGGGGCACAAAGCCTGCAAAACATTGACGTGAATTGAAAGCATTGTCTGAGTTGCTTCTTGTTGATGCTGAAGTCCAAAGGAACGCTCCTGCAGTGGTGCATGGACACTTTCCTGCAGCAGAAGAGCTCTGAGATGGGTCCTTCTGCATCTCTCCTCCTCACACAGCCCAACTGCTCCTGCAAACGGAAGGATTTTATTCTCACGATATCACTATGAGATAAGAAAGTGTTTTCATTTCATTTTGAAGTGTTATTTTCAATTTCTTGGAGGCACAGAAAAATTAAATGACCCACTAAAGGTCGCTGGGGGAGTGTTTGGGAAAATGCAAAAGAAACCCATGCTGCAGCCCGCAGCCTTAATCACAGCCCACCTCTTTTTTGGCACCAACTCAGTGGCGGTAGTCATAATCAAAATGCATTATCCAAGATATTTGTCATCTCTCCTTCTTTTCTTAATGAAATTTATTTGTAGCTCATATCAGCTCACTGTCACCCTCTTGCATGGCTATCAGTGCCGACAATCAGCAGCATGTAATTTATTTTCCTTATTCTTCTCCTGCTTCCTTGTGGTCTTGTGTCTGATCTGTAGTTTTGATCACTGAAGAGTGAGATATAACCCATTTCTAATGATTGTGTGATTCTAATTTACGCATTAAATAAGAACCATATGAGAAGCTCATTTACTCACAGTCTTCCTATTCAAAAAATTCAATACTATCCAAGGACTACAGATATTCTTACAGTGGGTTTTCTGATAACAATTTTGGTAATAATTCTGATAATAATTTTCAGGTAAGTCTGTAGTGCCTGAATAGCTTCAATAGACTCAGCCCGAGTGCCTTTATGGAATTGCTTGAGGCATGGAAACAGATTAGGTCCATCAGTGGCAACATCAGTAAATAAAACATTTCAAGACAGAACAGTGGGTACTTCTTCTGCTGTTATTGTTGTTCTCATACTTATCTTCTGAAAACAGCGCAGTCCCTATTTTCTATTTGCTCCAGGCTTGGTGTCTAATTTTCCAAGGCTGAGTGAAAAAAAAGGAAATAATCCCAACAAATGTTACGTCCATATTATAAAACCTTCCAAAACTGGAAAATAATGTCACAGTCTTCAGAATAGTGGTACGGTTTAGATTTTGAGTGAACTCCAAGGAATTAGATTGATTTTAAAGCAGTCTTTCATATAGGATAAAAGAATTGGGTGGGGTGTGGTTTTCCTGGCTAAGGTTCTGACATTCTGCTGTGGCCAAATATCAGACAAAAGGCTTGTGACCTCTTGTCATCCTCACCTTTTGCAACTCCAAATCTAGAGTTAGTGTGGGGTTAAACAGAGCCTGCGTTTGTACTAACCTGGGATGCAGTGTACCTGAGAACATGCCATTGCCTTAAGGGTGGACCAGCTTGGGTCAGAGCATGGCAAACCCCGTGCACGGTGCATCTGGGTCTGTTGACATTTTGGTGGATGCAGTTTCCAGTAGGTCCCTCTCCTTGGCCAGGAGTGGCTGCGTTGCTGTTCTTAATGTGTTCCACATTAGGTGGAACACGTGAGGTTTCAGTCTGGGTGTTTTCCAAAGCCTTGAGATCGCAGGCTCAGTGTCCAGTCCACCAGAAAGAAACATCAGTCAGAAATAACAATTAAAACAAGTGAAGTATAACTCAGATGAGTCACACTCAAAACTATCTCTGTTCTTGCTTAGTACTGTGCATTTCCCATGCACAGTATTGCTAGCACAAAACATTAAGAAAATAAGGAAAATGGTCCACCGGGACCACGACTCTGTGTTACCATTTCAGTTATGTGGATGTCCCCCGCTGCAGTTCCTTGTTGTTTTGGTGCTTTTACGTGTTTGGAGTTGATATTTCCAAGCTTATCTTGGTATCCCTGACAACTAGCAGGTCGCTTTCAGAGATGAGATTCTCACTCGATAACAGCACTCCTGGAGCTGGCTCTTCAGCAGGATCACTGCTCCCACAGTAACACAGCAGAGGTGAGCAATTCCATCCACATCACATCTCTCCTGGCCCAGGGCTACGGATGCAGGAGGCAGGGCAGTGCTGTAGCTGAGGAGTGCTTAGGGAGGGGTTTTGCTCTCACTTCCCACTGCCTGAGGAGCACAAAAAAGAGCGGCCAGGAGCAGCAGGAGCTGCACTGCTTGGTCTGACGCTGCTGGGAAGCCAAGCAGAGCAAACTCCCGGAGGGTCTTCCAGCTCTCTGTGATTTTATAAAGTCGCTGTGATAGTACTTTTTTCAAGTAACCTAAACGCTTCTTCTGCTTTTTTATGAAAGTGAAGGGGTAGCTATTGCTGGCTGCTGTACGCACTGCCAGGTGTTGTTTTGCTTTCTGAAGCAGCCACATGGAAAAGAAAATAGCTGCTGAGCTGGAACAGGGCACATTTGCACTTAAAACTCAGCGCTCACCCTGGGCCAAGCTGAAGGGATTGGTTGTGTGACTGCTGGTTTTGTGCGAGTTAAACAAACCTGCAAACTGCATATTTCTTGTCAGAAAGAGCAGTGATGCAGTGGCACTGCTGCCCAGGAGGTGGGGGGGGGTCACCATCTCTGGGGGTGTTCCAGAGCCGTGGAGATGTGGCACTGAGGGATGTGGACACAGCAGGATTGGTTGGGTTTGGACTTGGGGATCTTAGTGGTCTTTTCCAACTGTAATGAGTCCATGATTCTGTGATATTAAAATACTGTCTTAAAGTGCAGTAGAGAAGAGAGGAAGCAAGGAGTAGTGAAGGTGTGAGATCCCACAGGTTATGAGGCCCAGGTGCTGAGAGGAAATTCCTTAAAGAAAACTTAAACTCTCAGATGCTAATCACGCTGTTGGCTGAAAGCTGCTTGTTGAAGGTCACTTGTCACTATATGTGCCATGCCAAGTGAAAATCCAGAGGTGAGCTTGTGGCCTCTGGACCTTTGTCCTTTGTCTTGACCTGCATGTCAGAAGGCAGGATGTTTCTCATCGATACCTTTTTTAGGGAGGAAACAGCTGAATTAGCACACCACCATTTCCAGGAGAGTAAGCTTTGACATCAGTAGAGTTAGACCAAGGACCATCCCAGCTTGCTGTCAGCTCATAGACCATGAAGCCCAGATGCTTGTGGTAGGAGAGTGCTGTGCCATGCTGGGAAGAAAAGCAAATGGAGAAGATAAACCTGTCTACTTGTGGTTGTGCAACATCAAGTGGCCCATTTTAGAAGTGGGATCCTCTGCCCCTGTCCTGGTAGCGTGGAACACTTCTGAGGGTGGCTGTACCTGTATAGAGATGTTGGGATGAAGCAAAATGCATCCTTTTAGCTCAGATTGTGTATTAAGACTTGTGGGTTCTGAAGCCTGCTGAGGGTGCTGCATACCTGCCACAGTGCTATGCTGTATGTGGGAAAAGAAAAGGTCAAGCTCCATCAAAGGCTTGGCTCGAACTGGACACCAAGATGGAACTGCAGACATTGTCAGCAGAGCTGCCTTCTCTGAGCCCCCAGCATAGGGGCTACTTCTGGAAATCTGTCTTTATATTTAACCATAAGGAGCATTGCAGATACTTTCGAGGTTCTGCCTGTGAGCTTTGTTTAAATGATGGCTCATTCGATCTTTTTGGATAAAGCACTTCTGCTGAAGCCATGTGACTGTCTGGGGTATTTCTTTTCAAATCGATTTTCCCAGCTGTGGTGCAGTATTTATTACTGTGTTCACGAGCTACTGTCGTATACCAAAGAAGTGAGCATCAAAATTTCACCAGCACATGAAGAAATGATTTAGAAAGGAAGCCAGAGGAATATCACATGTTCCTCTCATTGGCATTGCAAAAGGCAGGGGAGATGGAAAAGTGTACAAAGAACAGGTAAGGATAGCCATGAGAGGAAATAGGACTTTTTTTCCAACTTCAGATTTTCTGTCTTCTTCATTAATAGATTCCTTCTCAGTAAATCCCACTGTAACATCCTGGTAACCTTACTTGCTTTAGACAGGATGCTAAATTTAGTGAGTCATACATTTCCCAGGAAGTGGTAATTAATTGGACAATATTTGTACAGAGCTTTGAAAATGCAGGTCCTAATTTTGCAAACCCTTTGTCCGTAATGAAGATTAATTTAATCACATAATTACCACATTTTTGGACTCTGGCATCTACAGTTACCCAGCACGTGTATGATTTATATTAATTGCATGAGTAATCCAGGAGCAGCCATATTCCTAAAATTACTGGGCACGCACATGTGAAAGTTGGGTTCACAGATAGCACTTCCTTGCTACGATTTCATTTAAAAACACGTTTTTTCTTTGAATATGATTTGTTCAAAGCCTGTCTCTGTGTGTGCCCGGGGTGTGAGGCAGCATCTGTGGGGCTGTCTGGCACCCCAATGGGCAGAGCCAGAGCAAAGCTGCGCTTGGAGGGGGCATCTCTTCCTTTCTCCATGCCTGTGTAAGTGCTGGTTTGGTGATACAGACCAGTGAGACCATCATCAGACAAAAACCTTGTGAAAAGGGTGGGGTTTGGTGGGCTTTTTTATCTTCAAAACTTGTTTGAACATAGAGAATACAGAAAGAACCAGTTTCTGCTTTGCTCAATTTGTCGTAATTTCTACCCAGACCCAAAAGGCTCTACTCCTGATTTGATATACTCTTTTGAACATTTTTTCTCCCCAGACCTTGTGTTAGACAGTTGCTCCAGCATCCCACAGCTTTAGAGGTGAAGGGCCTACTAATTTCCAGCCTAAATTTATTCATGGCCAGCTTATACCCATTTGTTCTTGTGTCAACATTGTCCTTTAGTTTAAATTGCTCTTTAGCCTTCCCAGTGTTTATCCTCCTGAGGTATTTATAGACAGCAATCATATCTGCTAGCAGCCTTCATTTGCTAGACCAAACAAGCCAGGCTCTTCTGGGCTCTTCTCTGGTGATGGGCTCTTCACTCCCAGCACCTGGTCGGGTCTGGGCTGCTCATACAAGTGACCTGAATTATGCACAGCATCCAGATGAGCCTGCAGAGCTTGGCCCAAGGAGTGAATATTGCTGGATCTGCAAGGTCTACACTGCACACAATGCACATGTCGATGACATTTGTCTTTTTTGCACAATGAGGGGTGAGGACATGGGCCCATCCTCCATGCTCATGTCCCCTCAACCACAGAGTTTTGGTTCCTTGCTGCATTCTGTTCTGTTTTGTACTGTTAAATCTCTTCTTGTTTCTGTTATTTGATCCTCTGTTCCCTCTCCATGTACAAGGCACTCCTGACTTTTTAACCAAGCCCTTTAACAACCTTAACCACTTGACCAACTGATTCCCAACCTCTGAAATTTAGCTGATATATTTCTTTGTAGCACTGTATCAGATGATTGACAGGAGAGCAGACAGATTAGATCTGCTGCAATTGCTTAAATTATTCTTTCCTTCATAATTTTTTCCTTCAAAAGCTCTTCTTAGTTTTTAGGTCAGACTAAAAGCTCCGCACTTATCACGATCAGCTATTTTTTTTCCCTGATTTATGTAGAAGTAGCACATTTACTTTCCTCTAGCATGAAGATTTGCTAGATTTATTAAAAATACCAGCCACTGGGCCTTCCAGTGACTTCAGTGGGCTGGGTTTTTAGCCTACCCCTTGAGGGCAGATGCTCATATCTTTGGTTCCACAGCATCACCATCAGAGCAAGGATACAGAAACTATTTCAATTCTCTGGGTTAAGGCCATTTGATGAAACCTCCATGCTGTATTTTTTATCCTGTTCTATTTAAAATGTCACTTCTGCGAAGGAAGAGAAGATCAGAATTATTCTGTGTGATCAAAACCCCATCAAGAAAATGTCTCATATGCTAGGGGGCATGAGACTGCCTATTTTTTTAATAGTTGCAACAATAATACTAACAGTAGGACAACAAACTGAGATGCCCCTGGAGATGCGGTGACAAATTGGAAAGGCATGTTGAAATTGAAATTGATTGAATAGTTCAATAAAATCAGCTTAATGCACAAAAGCAAAAAGGTTAGCTACAGAAAAACAAAAACAAAAAAATCAGTAATTTCTTATCTGCTGGGACCAATCTCACTGAAGATTGAATTAGTTATAAATTTAAACTAGGTGTTTGAGTGTGCCACCCTTATCTGCCCACACCAGAGGCATTCGGATGAAAATGGGTATGGATGGCAGCTGAGCGCCTAAAGGGCTGACAAATCTCAGCCTACTTTCAGTTACAAATTTTCATGTTTGACACAACTTCACATGCCAGCCAACATCTTTCTTCAGGTCAGATCACTCTTCTGCTCCAAACACAATTGTCGTGTCTTCAGCTGATGGAAACGAGCACAGCTTTGGCGAAGCTTGCAGCAGTTGGCCTCTGGCTGCGTCCCCACCTCTGCAGCTGCCACCAGCCCTGGGACAGAGCACCCATCCAGTGCTTTCTTTCCTTCTTCCCATCCATATGAGCCAGCTCTTGGGGCTGCTGCATACGTACCTTATTCAGTTCTGGGCGTTTTCATTTTTGGCTCTGTATTCTCTTGGTCAATGCAATCTCTCTTTTAGGTTTCTTTAATGTGGCATTCTGAATTTGTTCTGGATATTTTATTAACGCTGTGCTGCAATACTACTGAACAGCAGTTAATTAAATAAAAAAGCTTGATTGTAAATCTGAGGTTAGTAAGACAGATTCATTCGTAGAGCTTTTCAGCCTTACAGTTACCAGTGCTTTACAAGTGGAGTAATGAATGGCAACGTTTGCATGAGGAAAAAACAAGGGCTAGAGTTTCTCCTTCATGTTTTATTACGGGTAGCAGAAAATAATGAAAGTCCATTTCCATAAAATATTCCAGTTGTAAGGTGCTGATGAATTCTTATGTGTGATGTCTTGTCAATTTAGCAGATTAATATCTGTCAATTAAAAGTGCTGGAATCAAGATAAAGCTAGAATTCAGATTTCTGTTATTTTAGTAGCTCAGAAGAAATACAGAATTAAAGCAGTTACGGCAGCTCAAGAACGTTGGTACAGGAGTAAGCAGACCTAACAGTCCTAATTTTCACCATGTGAAACTTCAAAGAGCATCTGACATTTTGCACAAGCTGTTGCACAGCAAGGAAAAGGGCAGCCCTCGAGTAGCAGAGCCAGACTCCAGCAGCAGGCAGCCATCCAGCACGCAGCCACTCTGGGCAGCTCTCTCCTTCCATTAGAGACCCTCCACTTGGCTTTGCACAAAGCTTTTCCAGCGTAACACTGTGATTCCATATCCTCACTCTTTGGGCTCTCCATTGCTCTGCCAGAATCACTTGGTCCCCATGTCCCAGCTCACATGGGAACAGGAGGTGTATTCCCCATCTCTGGAAGTATTTAAGAGATGTGGCATTGAGGGTCATCGTGGTGGGACTCAGTTCGTGTAGTGGAAATGCTAAGTCACAGCCTGAAACAGTGATGGAGCACCTGGTGAGAAGGCAGGGCCAAACCACGGGAGCTCAGCTGCATGCAATGCACATGAGTGACCAAAAGGGCTGGAGCCAGGATCCTTCCCAGACCTCACTTAAGGGCTGGTGGTGGATGTAAGAGCTTCTCTTACTGGAAATCCCTGCCTACCTGAGGCTTTTCAAAGGTTAGCAGCTCTTTTCCTTTGTTTCTGCACCTGTTGCTGCTGTATTTGGTCTCATTTTCATTTGCTGTAACTAAAGACCTTGCCACCCTGCTGTCAGCATCCCGTTATAGTATTACAGTTGGTCAGGCTGATGGTTGGACTGGGTGATCTTGAAAGTCTGTTCCAACCCTGATGATTCTATGATATAGTGTTCTATATGCCCTGAACGTGATGTAGGTAGTTTGGCAAGATGGTTTGCTCTGCAAGATTTTTTCATTCTTCAAAGTAATTGAGAATTTTTAATGAAGATTTTGTTACAAATTGAAACAGGGAAGATATTTTAAGTGTCAAAAGGCATTGAACTGTGTGAGCAGAACCAGTTGGAGTGCCATGAGGCAATGCTGCCGTCAGTTTGGGGATTATTAATGTGTTCGGTGACTTTTTTGATGAGGAAAAAAAACGTCAGCCAAATTTCTACTCATTTTCAGAAGACACAAACTGATGTTGCTGAAAACATTTAAAAATTAACAAAAATGTCTGTCTAAGCCAAGGATTTCTGCCTATAAGATCTTTTATTTTCCTATAATGCAGGTGATAGCCACCAATATATGCGAAAATTGCTTCAGAAAGGCAATGGAAAATTTTATGTTTTCTTACTAGCATTTTAAGCCTATCTAACTTAGTAGTCAGCCTTAAGATTGAACTTATGTATGGAAAATAAACTGAGACGTTTTACAGGATGCCTTTTTTTATTTTCTTCTGTTTGTTTTTTTTTTCTCTCCAGAAAGTTCAGCAGTATATAGTCATCGTTCAAGCCACAGATATGGAAGGAAATCTTAACTACGGTCTCTCAAACACGGCGACTGCAATCATTACGGTGACAGATGTGAATGACAACCCCCCTGAATTCACGACCAGCACTGTAAGTAGCAATACATCAGCACAGCAGTGCCCAGACACAGCATGGTTGTGATTCGGGAATGTTTGTGCCAGTCGGCTCTCCTTGCTGGTTTGGCAGATAGGACAAACTTGACCAATCCGTGGAACAAAGACTTATAAGGGAGTTGGGGGGGGAAGGCAAAAGATGGGAAAAGGAAAATAACATGATCTGTGAGGTAGCAAAACTATTTGGCGACCAATTTTAGTGAGGTATTAAAGGAGCTGAAATAATGTGGCAAACAGATGATGTCTGATTGCCCCAAAGAGGATACAGTTGTTTCACAGCAATCAGCTGGAGACATCTCAGAGTTATTATTACTTATGAGTGAGATCCGGCGCAGTAACAGATATTTTGGGTTTTGTAGCCTGGATATGATTTCAAAGAAGTAGTAAATACTCTAAATGGTAACAGTTATCCAGGAAATTTGTATTACACTGATAGCTTTAACAGATGTATTTGTGTGCGCCGGCAGTAAGTGTGTAGACATACTTCACTACATCTGCTTTTAATCAGTTTAAGATGCTACTTCTATTAGTACAGTATTTCTCTGTTCCGTTCTCATGTGTTCCAAGTCTTCATTACTCGGGAGAAAGAGGAAAAATAGAGAGATTGCAAATGACAAATTAGAGCTGATTAAGATAAAATTGAAAAGACAGAAGGAGACATAATGTGGTCTTGTTCTTTCCGGCCTGCATAATCCATAGAGGTAGAAGAACCAAAACATGCATAATAACCACAAAGGAGTATAGAGATCTACGTGGTAATAAATGAGAAAACACTGTGTAGCCACTGTCTATATTCATATCGTTGTAAACCAGGAGGAGCAAATGATTTGTCTAGAACTGATACCAGATCAGTGAGAATACAGAAAGTCAAAACTGCATTGTGCTCATGTCACTGAATGTTCTTTGAGGAATGTGTTTATTATTTATATTATTCTGAATTTTCATTCCGCCTTACAGGATATGCAAATATTTATTCATGTAGTGCTGGAGTTTCTCCTTAGTTACACCCTTACAGACTGTGAATATGCAGCAGAGCTCCAGGGAGTCGTGCAAATCCCAATTGATGCCACCATGGGTCCAGTTGGACTTCATGCTGGCGTTGGGATCCTGCCTTCATCTCACCACAGGGACCTCAGTGGTCCCTCCCAGCCCCTACAATTCTGTGATTCTGAACCCTGAGCTCTTGGGTACAGCGTGCTCATCTCCCAGACAGGGGAAGTGACTGTGTTGTGGATTCTCAGAAGAAGGGCAGCACTAGGTTTCTCCTGAGTCAGAAACGGGCTGCCAGCCTGCAGCCTGTGTTGCTGTTCCAGCCGGTAGAGCTTGGGTTTTACAACAACACATGTGCTTCCTATCTGTCGTAGTGAACACACTGAGCTTTGTAGTGTAAAGCTGTCATTAAATATCTCCCTACATATGATACATATGGTTGTGGGGAGCCACAAAAATGTGCTGCAAAGCTTAGGCCACGTGTTCCTTTCTCGTGCCAGCATGGGATTGTTTTCCCTGGGAAGGCTTTTAGGGGCTGTCTTACAGAGTTTGGCAATTCCCAGGCAATGGGACTTTCATACAACCATACAAGCTTGCTAATATTTGGCAGGGAGGTTATTCTACCAGGTGAATAGCTCTTCTTTTGAGTGAAAAAGGAATGACATCTAGTGGCCACATCATTTAAGCACAAGTTCCAGATGACCCAAGTTGCCTGGTCATGGCTCCAGAAGAAAAATAGGAGGTGAAGTCTCTTGTAGTGCCTTCTGCAGAGCTTCACCCTGTCAGGCTGTGATCCATATCTGAACTGGGATATTTAAAATATTTTCCAAATCTGAAACTGGTGGAAGGAAAGATAAGGGAAATCTGCTTTCAGGTGAATTCCAAGTGTTTTACATTTCAGTGTGTGTTAGATGTAAAAGGAATGGAGTTCATCAAGAGAAATGCACATAGAGTTGTGTTAAATGGGTGAGAAGATGCTACTCTTCCTCTTAGCATGGCTGCTGTGTACGATTATTTCTCTGATTTCAATCGTTGAAGAAAGAGATCTGCAAAGGACCGAAGGGCTTTATGCAGTAGCACAAGGGGCTTGATAAAGATTTGAAAACCGAGCACATTTTACAATAATACAGTAGTATTTTCTTATTTTTATGGAAATGATTATCTTCGATATAATCCCAGGAATAGCCAGGATGAATTTTGTGGAAGTATGGAAGCACAATATGGTTTTTCCCTGACTGGCACAGAGGACAGCACTGGGCTAATCAGTCTCCTTAAAGTGAAGCTGAATTTCCTCACTGTCCTCAAATAGTCCGATCTGCTTTTTAATAAGTCTAAAAAAAAAGGCAAACATCTCTTTCCAGGAAATCTACAGCTCTCACAGGGTAAGGAAGCCCATGGTCTCCTTTAAGACTGGAGACTGTTTGGAGAGATATGGTGTATTCTTATATTCTTATTTCAAATACTCCTGTATTGAAATGACCAAATAGCTGAAATAGCAGTTTGCTCTTGGGAAGTTGCCAGCTGAAAGGAACTGGAGTGACTGTATTTGGCCCTGAAGCACAGAAAGGCCAATCTTATGGTGCTCCTAAATTACCTGTCATACAGCTTGGGGAGTTGGGGGGGGGGAGGGTTGGGCTTCATCATTACTGGATAAGAACATTGCTTGGGAGGACTCTGCAACATGCTGGTGTCACAGCTCATGTATTCAGCAGCAGGAATTAATGTTGCTGTGTAAAACTTAACAACGGGACAGGAGAGGAAAACACAGCCACTGTGATGGTCAGGAAATTGGGATCATGGCAGTAATTGGGTGTAGCGTGGGGCTGAGGTGGAAGTCCAGACACAAGGAGGGAATGGGCTGCCCAGGTGTTTTGGTTAAGGGCCATTTAAAACCAGGTGGGCTGTGATTGCAGTGCTAGAAGAGAAGTGAAAAAGGAGCAATAGGATCACACAGAAGATCCTTAAATGTACAAATTGAAGATACCTATAAAAGTCCAAAATGGATGTTTGCTTCTGTGAAAGTGGATCGATGTCTTTTTCACATCCTTTACTACATCAGCTGAAAGTCCAGGGGAAGATCCCACAGAATATCAGGGGAAGAAGAAAGACTGCATTCTCATATGAAGGATTATGAAGTTAGAAGGTGAGGAAAAAAATCAGAATCTCTGAGGGAAATATTTCTGAATTGAAATGTGCTGCTAACACTGAGCCCAGCAGCTCCATCAGCAGAGTCACGGCCAGCTCTGGCCAGCATGCCTAGGACTGCCAGCATCAAACTGTGACATGCTGGGGCACAGCAAGGATGAGCTGACCTCCACGAGTTCTTTCCAGCTCTGGTTTTTATGAGGGTGAATGCATCCTCAATCTGTGATGCTATTTGGCCATGCTGAGAAGCATCAGAGAGCAACTAACGGGGGAGATATCTCGTGAGATACTGCCTCAGTGGGAAACAGATCTGTGCTAGAAGAGTGGAGTATCCTATGTTACTGTAAACATCATAGACAGCTATTTTGGGCAATTTTAATGATTTAGTGCAGGTCCGTGAGCCAGGGAATGCTCTTCTGGCTAGCTAAGGGACTTCAGCAGCCGGCTCTTTGTGTTGTGTTCTTCGTGTGACATTGCTGTTTGCAAAAATAAATGGAGGGATTCAATTCTTCCTCTGCCACAGAGCAGCAGTAGGAGTTCTCTGAGACGTGCCTGACCAGCCTGCTCCTGTGGGCTCTGGAATGCCTTGGAAAAGTTTCACCTACCATGCCCAAATTTTCCATTTGGAGTGATTAGCTGTGCTGATTCATTCCTGTGGCATTCTTGGTGGGTTTGCACCTGCCTAATCGTCAGCTGACATGGCATGGTGAAATTTTAGCTGGACTTTGCATTGCATCAAGACCTTGTATGAAGTTTCTCTAGGGAACTTGCTCCAACTGTTAGGAGATAGCTGCTACTAGCAGTATCTGTGTGCCATCCGTTACGCAGTGTCCTGCTGCTTGTAGCACGGTTGTGTTCTCTGACACTTTCTAATGGAGTGGAAATTCCTCTGCCACCCTTCGAATATTTATCTCCTATGTGCAGGCAAGTTGCATTTTTTCCACATTAGTACAGATCTGTGACGGAGCCCCTGGGCAGATGTTCACCTCAGATACAGAGGAGGCACACTGAAATTAGTGTTGGTATTCCAAAGATTAAGCGTCAGCTGAGACAGAACAGTGCTGGATTCTCTCAGGTTAGATTTTACGCAAGGTGGAGGCATTTTTTGGCTCATGGAAGGAATGCCTTTAATGCTTCTGTCAAGCTGGATGCCCTTTCCAGCCTGACCCACTGTACCGATAATCTCCATCTGAGGGTTTCCACTTTATCTAAGGAAATGCATAGTCAGAAGCGAGGAGAAGTAAAAGAAACCCATGCCTACACTCGACTCTTACAAAGTCTATTTTTATCGTATTCAATCAGGAACAATCAGGCACAGAGAGGAGACGCAGATGAATTTGCATGATCAGACTTCTGTGTCTTAAATGTTAATTAAAAGTTATTTTAAATTTGCCTACTGTGCAGAACTTGTTTTTTATAGTGGCCCGTGTAAGGGAAATATTATTTTGCAGGGCTGAAGTGCTTGTAATTAGTTGAGCTTGTGGATTTTGGGGAAAACCTGGCTGGCAATCAACCTCTCTTTTAAAAAAAAAAAAAAAAAGGGGTGGGGGGGAGAAACTGGGCTATTCAAGTTCTTTAAGCTCCTGAGCCTTAGGAGGTCTTATTTAAAGCTACTTTAAAATTTGCCCTTTGGCACAGCTTTGAGAATCTCCTCTTCTGAGGCTGAACCCAGTGGAACATATTTTAAAGCGTCGGCTCCAGAATTGCCTCCGCTTCCCCTCTGCCTCTTGGGCTCATCTCCTGTTGGGAACAGCTCTGAAGGTTTAGGAGCGAGCGAGTGTTGGGTAGTGCTGAGCCCTGTGGGCTGGGAAGGGCCAGAGCTGGCTGTGAAAGCAGAAGAGCAGAGGAGGCTTGTCTACTAGCAGAAGGGGATGTGTTGCTGGGTGAGGTTAATCTGTTTGCAAAGTGGATTTAGCTAATCAGTGGAGGAACCAAGCATTTGTGAGTGCACCAGGAGAAGCAGTCTTTGATAGTTTTTAACCGGGCTGTTTAATTACTAGCACAGATTTTGGAGCCTGGCTCACCCAGGATGGGATTGGTCAGCAATGAGCTTGGAGCATCATGGGCAAAATGACACAGGCAGAGTCCCAGGCTGAAGGAGTTCTGTTTTGGCACTGCACTGCCAAGAATTGCTGACCTTTGTCTCTGCAGGTGTTTTGGCTCCTTGGAGCTCTGTGGAAAATGCTAAGAACTCACTCTGGAAAGTGATTTGAAATTTGAAGCAGGTTCTCAGTGCATTGCAGGTGTGCTTCACCATAAATAGTTCTTCCTTCTCCCATCTTGATGTTTCCACTCCATTTTCTCTTATCTCTGCCCTGATACACGTTTTTGTGAAGCTAAACCAGCCAACCTCCAGCCCCTTTCTGCACTACAACTTTCCATTCCAGTGGTTATCTCAGTGCCTGCTGTGTGCCAGGCTCTGCTCAGATTTCTTTCTTTTGACCAGAGCTGTATGTAGTCTCCAGATGTCTTGAACAAGAGTCCTGCTCTGCGAGCTTTCCAAAATTCCAGATAAGCAAACAAGTGCAAGCTTCTGTTCCTTCCTTTATGTGCATTTGTGCTCGTGTTCACACTGAAATCAAAATACAGCCATGCATCAATCAGTGAAAGAGCAACACTGTCCACTGTCCAGCAGACATTGCTGACTTGAGCTGTGAAATAGTGGTGACTTGTTTGCAAGTGGCAAAGAGTTGCACGAATGCTTTAGCCAGGGTCCAGCACCCTGCACTGAGCTCTGCCTTTGGCAGGGATTTCAGAAGTAACAAGTGCCAGAGAAAACCCTCAGCTTTTCATTCCAGCTGAAAAATACTGATTTTCAAATGACTATGATGCAAAAATGTAAATAGGCCTAATTTGGAGAAATTATCTTTAATGGCCACAGGAAACCAAAACAGGAAGCCAAGTAAGTCTGCAAGTGGTTTGGGGTTTCCTAAGCACATTTATAGCCAGATGCACCAGGAAGTATTCAGGACATGAGCGGTATGAGAAATCACTTCTACATTCATGCTTAGGTCTTTTGCTAATTAATCTTATGCATTGAAGGGAGAATTCAGCAGGAAAGGGATTTCTGTGCTTTCCCACAGGCAGAAGAATGCAGGACTGTCCTAAACAGACACCTTACAGCTGATGCTGGGAAAACCAGCAGACAAGGGTAGATGACTGGACATGTACCCAAGCCATGGAGACAGACCTGGAAGAGACCTTGAGGCCCTGGAGCAGGTTCAAAGAAGGGCGACCAAGCTGGTGAGGGGTGGCTGAAGAATCTGGGATTGTTCAGTCTGAAGAAGAGGAGACTCAGGGGAGACCTTATTGCTCTCTATAACTACTTGAAGGGAGGTTGTAGTGAGCTGGGGGTCGGCCTCTTCTCTTGTGTAACTGGTGATAGAACTAGAGGGAATGGCTTCAAGCTGCACCAAGGGGAGATTTAGGCTGGATGTTAGGAAATACTACTTTTCTGAAAATGTGGTCAGTCACTGGAATGGGCTGCCCAGAGAGGTGGTGGAGTCACTGACCCTGAAGGTGTTCAAGGAACATTTGGATTTCATGTTGAGGGCTATGGTTTAGTGAGTGCTATTGGTGATGGGTGGATGGTTGGACTGGATGATCTTGTAGGTCTTTTCCAACCTTGGTGTTTCTGATTCTGAGACCTGGACTTCAACCCCAGGCACCACACACCCTATATCCCCGTGCAGGGACACAGTGCCTTTGCCCATTCATCTTGTTGAATGGTGCCCAACTTTACACCTGTGCCATTCGGAAAGTCTGCAGCGACATTTGGATGTAGATGACCCTACATGCCACAGTACTTTAAAATCATCAAAATGCTCATGGCATAATTTAGAGGCAGTTGTCTCAGGAGCCAGAAATCAAGGTGAACAGTGCAGGTCAGAGCTGGCAAGGGGAGAGACCTAATAGTGTGGTGAGAAAATTTTACAGGACCGCATTGTTTTATAGCTAAAAACAAACTCAGGAGTTCAGTGCAGTTCTGCAGACAGGATTTACTGTTAAAAATCAATTGTGCTTTCATGGAAAATCCCCAGTGACTGTGTTTGCTTGCTATTTTCCAATCAAAACGAAGCTCAGCTGAACTACGCAGTAAAGCTCGGGCTGTTATAGAACTGTCATCTTCTAACTGAAATAAGTTATTGTATTCAAGTGAATCCAATATGCCCAGCAGCATTTGGGTACATGAGCACCTACCTAATTCTGTGTGCGTTTCAATTAAATATGTAGTCAGTGAAGTCTAAAAACTACAAATGAGTTCAGTTTTCCTAGATAAAAATTCAATGTTTATACTTTAAAATGGGCTTTCTGCCCCTCATTACATCGCAGGTCCTGATGAAAGCCACTGTTTATTGTCATAAGCAATGAGTTAGAATACAGATGTAGGGACAAGAGGTAACAGTAGAAAAGGAGGACAGCAGCAGCACAAAAATTGTTCTTTTTTCCCATCTCATCTCAGCCTTGCCCACAACTCACTATGTGAATGTTGGGAGACTTTGCTGCTGTGGATATGCAGGTTGGCCTCAGTCAGGGAGGTAATTACACTGTGATGGAGATCATTCCTGTCGTGAGCTGCTCTTGGGATGGGGGCCTCTGTGGAAGTGTGAACCTGTCCATCAGTGCCCAGGAGATGGGTGCAGATTTTAGAGTTTGGTGCGTGTTCTTTGGGTAGTTTGAGGAAACTGGGTGGTTTGTTCTGATGGGACTTCAATCCCTCATCCGTTGTCAGATTTCTGCACGTGTGCAAGCTGGGACTGCTAGGGATGAGAACCTGTAGTGGGTCCAGGGGTGCCAGGAGCTGAGGGCAGGGGGCTGGTGGTGTCTGTGTTCTTTGCAGTACAGCATCTGGAGGTGCCTGAGGGCCCTTTGAGTGCCATGCTGTGGGAAACAAGCCGTGCATGGTACTCCCTTGTAGACGCTCAACTTCTGCTCTGTGCTATTACCTCTTTCATGAGTAAAATAAAACAGTAATTCACCATGTCCTCCTGACAGGAGCGTCAGCCTCTTCTATGGTTTCACCAGTGTAGTATAGGGCAGGAGGGATGAAATATCTTCACAACTGCTTGGAGTATTCTACGGGATGGAGAGAGATATGAAGATGTGTATGTACAGATACACAAAAATAAATACACGTTTAGGTGGAGATGAAGCATAGATAGATACTGATATAATACAGTCATCAATAAAACCCAGATCCCTACTCCAGATAAATTGCGGTTATGTGAATTACTCCATTACACTGTATGTGTATATATGCATTTATTAAAGGAATGTGGTTTCCTTGATAGAATTCTCTTACTAATAGACTCCATTAATCAAAACCTCAACTTACAGTGGCTTTTGTTTTGTTTATATCCTTTCAGTACATTCATTTTCAAATTATCACCAAATTAATCATCTACTGTACTTTAAACCAACTGCCATTTGGAGAAACAGTTCCAGTTCCTCTCCATTACACTGAGCATTAGTTCTTAAGGCGTAGTTCAGGGCTCTGTTTAGCCTGATTCTGTCCTAAATCTAATTGGAATCAGATAGAGTCTTCCTTGTAAATGGGTCAGTCACACAGGGGGGAGAAAAAAAGCCATCAAATGTAATCTTAAGACTGGGGGGGGGGGGGGAGGAAGGAAAAATAGATCATTTTATTTCTCTTCATTGATACCTGTCTAGTGCTAAAAGAAGGATTAAAATGAGGTCATTAAACTTTCCTTCGAGACAAACTCCAGACCTCGGTGGTAATATGATTAATCAAATATAAAAGTGAAGCTACCCTGAATGAATAACTCATTTTTATAAAATATCTAATTACTGAAATGTCGTCTGCTGTAGAAAAAGAAGGGGGGGGAAATTAATTGCAATAACAATTCAAGAAGATAAAGTTTTTCTGAATTAGGTCTACACAAGAAGCTAAATTGAGTTGATTAAGTAATTTTGGTTTCAGGAACACCCTTGATGGAAGTTAGTGGTAATGAATTTTTCAGACCTTGGAGTTTAAATTGCCAAAGACCAGTGAGTTAAAAAATGGGAACGATAGTTTCATTACAGATTTCAATTTTCTGTCACAAAAAAAAAAAAAAAAAAAGAATATTAAAAAAAAAAAAATGCTCTATTGGTCTCTCTCAAATTGGACACATGTACTGCTTGGTGTAAAATCAAGAATAATGCCACCTCTGCTCTCTGTATGAGAGCGCAATCGCAGCCAATTAAAGCTCCTGCAGCACCTGGGGGCTGCTCCCTCAACACCATGCACTGCCTGCTCTCAGCACAGCAGTGAGCAAATCCAGGAATCACAGCACAGATCTCATAAGCCTCTGCTCACCTGTAGTGTGCAGCACTGTGCTCTCCTGTCTCATAGCGTTGCTGTCGATATGGGATGAGCGTACCTGCATCAGTATGGCACGTGTGTACCCATCATCAGCACTGTGGCAGTGCACAGTACTGTATTTGAAGGTTTGATCCCAGTGCCCCACTTCTGCTCTCGGCACAGAGCTGTTATGGGGATGCACAGCTCAGTGCCCATCCTGGAACAGCCCTGCAGGCACGTCTCACCTCTGCCAGGTGTCCCAGCAAATACCCCTTTGCAGTGGATTATGTCATTACCTTACAAGTACACGGTGTCTCAGGAACTGATGCAAGCCTGAGAAATGTAAATGTTTTGTGACTCCGTTATTGCGAGGAACTGAGATAAATCCCCTTCTGAAGTTGGCCAGCTCCTTTGGGTTGGCAGGTTTTTAATTCATCAATATTCTGTTGCCTTAAAAACAGTTGCTTCCAAGCGTTGTCATTTTAAGAGGATATATATCTGGAATTTTGTTAAGCACATTTTGGTTACGAAATCTTTAGTGACATACTGGGGAAAAAAAAGGGGAGAGAGAGAGATTTAGCAAAGGATTTGGCAGTGCTGTGAGTTTTCTCTTATCAGACATTTTTAAGTGCCCAGGATGCCTTAACACCTCCCAGCTGCAGAGGGAAGGGTCAGAACACAGACTGCAGACAGAATTAACAACAGGGAGGAAGTTTGAGAGCTTTCACATAATTTTTGTGCATCAGAGAGTTTTTTCTCTTTACTCTTCAGCCTTGTGCAGGAACTTGCTTTAATTGCCAATAAAATAGCAGGGAAGAAATAATGCTTTCCTTCCTAGGTGTACAAGTATACGCAGGCTTCCTCTTTTCTTCAGCCTGATATCCTCCCATCTCTCACTGCATTCCTTTTCTCTGCTACGTGCTCTTTTCCGTACTGAACAAAATCCAGCTGCCCTCTCTTCCTCGTGGCAAGTCCTGTGAATCACACAGCATTTAATTTAGTCATCATTCTGTGCTCTGAATTGCTCTGAGCAGGCAGGCATGCATATTTCTATTGCTCCTGCCAGGTTGCAGTGACTCCACCAGATCCCAAGCTTGGACGCACAGGTTTCCTCTGCTTGCTTGTTTTTTGACCAGATCTCATGGGTTTTCCAGCAGAGTTCAGTGGTAGTCATTAAAAAGTAAGGGAATCCCTCATTGTGCTAATTCCAAGACTCATCTGGAAACAACAGAGATCTTAATTGCAGTGCAGAGAAGGTTTGGGCAGCATGCAGACAGGTGCTACATGGGAATCTTGGGTCAAATCTCGATTCTGTGATTATGGCCTGCATAAAAAATCAGTTTCCATACTCTTAAAATTCTCTCTTCCCCAAATATTCATCATTGGATCCCAAAAGCACACGAGCAGCTTTTATATGCCTTAAAACATGAAAAAAAATTAATTAGAACTCATTATGTGAAATGGGCAGTTATTAAGGAAATCCTAAACCAGATTTGCCAGCTTAAGGCCATTCAGTATGAAACTTTATTACCAGGGTCTGAATGGAAGCGTTCTCTTCTATATGCTCTTCACAAAGAAATACAGGGTCAGACCCATGAAGTCCATTTTGCTCACTTAGGAGCCAGATGCTGTCACATCATTTTTGTCAGCCTGGTTTATGTATAAATTGGAAAAAATATGTTTTTGAGGTTGTGTTTGAAACACTGCAGTTATTTTCTACTTTGGACTTTGAAGAAAGAGAAGGAAGTATGAGGTCTGACATTCCAACAGATGAATTAATGCCACCTGCTTTTAAAGAATTGCATTATTTATAGTGTTTACACAAGCAGAAAATGCAGATACAAATGACCATAATGTCTCTTCAAAAGTGCACATCTCTACATGCCTCCCTGTGAGCAGCAGGGGGACTGAGCTCTGGCTGCTCCTCTTGGCCTGCAGTTGCAGAAGGATTAGCAGGTCCTTCAGCTGAGGCCAACACAGTGCAGAGCTCAGGGAACAGCGGTGCAGGTGGTGCAGCTCATCCCTGCACAGTGCCCACACACAGGAATCACTGCCAGCATCCCCTCCTCAAGCTTTTCCCTCTCTGTAGCCCAGTGAGTATTGCAGGTCATTACAGCATGCTGGTGGGGCTGAAACACTGATCTGGGCTGACCTAATGGTTTTGTCAAGTAATAGCAATTTGTGATGCTCTCAGGATCTGCCCCAACCCAAGGGCTGGGATACCTGTATTGCTACAGCTAAAGGGAAGCACAGAGCTCTCAGCTGCTGTAAAACACTGATGTACCTGTGCAAAAATGTTCCATTATATAAATGCATATATATATATATATAAAGGGGTTTTTTGGTTTTTGTTTTTTTTAAGAATGAAGCTTTTGTAGGTGCCTCCAGCTGTTTTAAAACCGATGCATTTTTTAAAAGATAGCATTACTAATTGCACCTGACAATCAAGCAGTCTGCAGAAAGGTATAAGCTACCTTTTCCTGCTGCTCATTCTGCAGGCGAGAAACAAAGGTGCGTTAGACAAGAGAGCAAATGAAATGTTCAAAGTATTCGTGTCTAAAACTTGAAAATAAAAGGCTGTGTATCAGATGGTACTCTTAACATATACTGTTTCCATTGGCTCCTGAGATGATAAAATCTTTTATTGTTGAGTACAACGATTGTTAAAGGTCACTGTTGCAAAGGCTTCATCATTTAGATGAGATGAGATCCCTTTTTGGATAAATTCACAATTTTTCTTCCTAACAAGGAGATAGTATCAGGATTTGAATGTACAAGAGTGCTGGGTTACAGATTAAAGGCTTTTGTGTTCTGGAAACCACACTATGCCAGATTTCATGAGTTTCAGTGAGACGTGCAAGTCCCCAAAGTCAAGTAGGTTGATTAAAGTGGTTCTTTATAGCCTTTGAAATAGAGATAAAGTACAACTTTCCTACACGGGGTTAATGTAGATTTTTTTTTTCCTTGACAAGGCTATATGCCGTGCCAAGGACTTAATTTTAATCTCTTTTTAAACCTTTCATAAGAATGTTGTAAAAAGCTCCTTTGTGTTGTAATGCATTTTTATAAAATATCTGAATTTCTATGCCAACTTTGAGCCTCATTTCATAAGACATACTTATCTGGAAAAGGCTATCTTGCAGCAGAGTAGTGTCTTGTGTCATCATTTTTGTGGCATCTTTTCAGACCAGCACAGGAATGTAGCATCTGATAATGAAAAAAAATTAGTGCTCATTGTCAGACATGTAAACTTCTTGGTTTTTTAATATCCTTTTACTATTCTGTGTCTCTGAACTCCTGGTGAGTACTGTAAGAGTCTTTGAACCAAGGTGAAAGCCAGATCTTTACATTCCTTCCTCAAGGCAGAGATGCTGAAATGAGAGGGTTTTCATCTGCTGCTTCTGAAAGAAGGGGATATTACCTAGAGCCTTACTTGCAGATCTGAGAGCCCCTCTGCACGTGTGGGGGGCATTTCAGCAGCACAAACTGCCAACTGCGGATGCAGAACTTCCCCAGGTTGGTGATCTGAGTACATTGCTTGGCTGGATGGCCCATGGCAAGACATGCCTGCAGCCCAAGCAGTTGGTTTCAGAACAAGCTCTGTGACAGCTGGGCCTCACACCAGCAGAGCAGAGCTGCAAGCTGGCAGGAGTGTGTCAGGCTTTATAGATGATGTTTGGGGAAGCATTTGCCACATGGCATATAAGAATCTGAAGCAGTCAATGTGTGCATGGATTGGTTGTGGAGCAGACCCAAGTGAACACAGGGATGTGCGGTGCAGGGGCTGGGAATGCAGAGCTGGGCACAGTGGGCTGCTTCCAAACAGCACGCAGACATCAGGGCTTAGAAGATGATCATCATTTAGGAGCACACGAGAGTAGTTCTTTAATGAAATGGGATTAAGAAATTCACATTTCAAAATCTGATCTGCATGCAGAATGTGGACGACTGTGTATCAGGTCCCTTTATTCACAACGCAGAGATTCAAGCAAATCCGTGGTCTCTGATGCACAGCAGCAAAGGTGGAGCAAGAACCCAGAGTTCAGTGTATTGCTGTCATAGAAACTGATGGCCGGGTGCAACCGTGCAGCAGGACAACCTGCAGACCTCATGCAGTCATCCATCCGGCAAACAATAGTGGAAATTAAAGGTCGGAGAACTGATAGTGAGGCTTAGGAAAACGGCAATTAGGCTTCTAGAAAGAAAAGCTAAATTACCGGCAGTAGGAGTAAGGGGAAAAAAGAAGATTATTGATCTAAATATCACATTGACAGATACACAGAGTACAGTCTAGAGGTTTTTTACACCTCTGGGCTTTCTCAGCCCCCACAATAAAAAATGCAGGCCTATAAAGATGGAATAAGAAGCAATCAATTAGGATGGCATTTGCTCCCTTCTGCGCTGCAATTGGGCAGGCACATCACAATTAATGATTTATTAGGAGATTTTTGCTTTTTTTTTTTTTCCATTTTACATAGATGGCTGCAGCTAGACTGTAGTTGTTTATTAATTTGTGTGTATTCAAGCATCTTTGTTAAATAGCATGTGGAAAAGGTAAACATTTGGCTTGCAATGGGATTATGTTGCATAGTATATGGAGGCAAACTCAGCCTGGCATGCAACTCTGTGTGTTGGGTTCCCTGGCTGCACTTTCACATAAAAAGCTTTCACAGCTTTTTATTGAAAACAGCTAGGAAAAGGCAAGCACACTAGAAAAAAGGAATTCCATTTAGAAGAAAGCCTGAATAATTATCTCCATATTCATCTATTTCAATTGAACACCTCCCTAGGAGTGGCTGCAATGAGCTAATTGGTTTTACTCTGCTGTGCATGGCTTCACAGCCCAGACTCCAGATTTATAGCACACAGACAAGAAGGTGTGTGAATTCATCATCTGTCCCCCCACATCAATCCATGACTCCTCCTGACTGATATTTGTCTGCGTGTTTATATGCTGTCAAGTGCTGGACGAGACAAAAGACAAACTCTAGGACTAAACAATTTTAGTAGAATCTGGTGCAACCAGAAAATCAGAATGAATTATTACCTTTTCAGCAAGACATGACTTCAGACAGGCCAGCTCTAGAGGAATGAGAAAAGGACTTTTGCCAGCACATGCTTTTATGGAGAGAAGGGGGAAAAAAGCACAGAATTTAAGAACTTAAAAACATGCCAAGTTCAGAACAAATTCTTATCTCATAAGGGAAGCGGAGTGTATAACAATCAGCCATAGAAGTCTTTCTGAATGGTCTCAGAAAAGCACTCTGGAAATTAAGGACTTCAAATGCAACAATTGAAAGTGAAGCTAAATGAATTACAGGGGAATACGAGTAAATGCTACATGTATAGGTCAAGCAGTGTTTTATCAATCTTATGTTTACTCTAGCAGCTCTCGTGTTGCCCATTGTTTTACCTTGTTTGAGCAGATATGCTTCTCCTTATTTGAAAATCAATTGTAATCTTATGAAAGAAAATGTACAGCAGAGGGAATGCTGTAAAACAGCACAGTGAAAGAAAGCATTGTTCGCTATCTGGAATTACTCCCAAGTAGGGAGGGAACGATGTTAAAGAAGTGTGCATAGCTCTGAGCTGCCATCGTTCCATTCTCACGTGCCATATAATGTCATTTCTTAATTTTATTAAAAGACAATTGTGGACAATGCATGTTACAGCACTTATTTACACTACTGATAGTGGGAGAGTGTGAGAAGGAGGAAAGATGAGCTGCATTTTTTAATTCCCAGTGACTGCTGATCCAAAGCTTATAAAAGTTGGAGGTGCAGCCCTCTAATATTTGCCTCTTCACCTGCACAGCTTCAGATGGGTCCTTTGATTCTAGTGTAGTTATTGTTCTCATCAGGAAAATATGTGCCTATATAAACAAACAGACAGGACAATATCTACCCTTAGAGCTGCACAGGACTAAATCATTTCCCAGGTATGCCTAGTAGGTGTCGACAACTGAATCAGCTCCTGGATTGCTCAGTATCCTCTGAGCACATTGAGTTTTACCCTAATAGAAAGCTTCCTGAAAGATTATGATCCTCCTTCAGGCTTTACATTGAGATATGTTTGTGTACTCAAGATTTTTGATATACCTCCTATTTTAAAAATATACCTTATTGTAAACTATTTTGCTGCAGGCCAAAAGCAGATGTTGTCATGGCTTTTAGAAAAGCTGCTGTAACATCTGTTGGCAGTTGTGTGGTATTTGCTCACATAGCCAAACTCATTGGCAACACTGGGATTATGATCTGCTAAAGGTGCTAAGCAGCCTGCAAGACTGGTCCTTGTCAATGCCTTAAGTACAGTTAATAGGCATCTCTTAATCCTGTTTGGTTTTGCACGGTGGTAGCAGACAAAAACTGTGGTCCATGGTCAGAGATTGGCAATAGATGCACAACGTGCTTAAATCCTTTGAAATTGCAACAGATTAGATCCTGTGATGTTAGTAGTGCTGTCATCTACTCGAAGAGAGTGGGAGCTCATCAGCTTGTCACTGCTGGCATGCCATACAACATTAACGTAATGTAATAGGCGATAACTGGCATGGATTTAGTAAGAGACGATCCTGCTAAAGTAATCTCCTTGGGTTCTTTTGAGCAGGTTTCAGACAAAATTGCTAATAGGAGTGTACGTATGACATAATCTAATGGATTTTTCAAAAGGCTTTTGATACATTTCCATATGATATTTCCCCTGTTTAAGCTGTGTGCCACAGAGATTTCAAATTGAGCAAGAGAATGCGTAAAGAAAGAGTGGAAACTGTGGGAAATAAAGAGAAAAGATCTATAGCATGTGCTGGAACTAGAATCCTCTCTCAGCTTCCCACTGTTCTTCCCCACCACTCAGCATGGCTGGAAAAAGAGATACCATCTGCATTCACTAATGAAAACTTGTTTAGGACAGGTGCGTACCAGAAAAGAGGGCAAAATGCCATTCAAGATACCACTAAAGAGCAAATTTAAATCTACATTAACATAGGGCAGATTGAATATTTTTGCTGGCAGTAGTGGAATAATATACAGTAAACATACGCACACTGAAGGGCGCCAATGGATGTGTATGGGTTAGTACTGAGAAGGGACTCTTGTGCTAACAAAGGAATGATTTATTATCATTTACATAACCTGGCATTTGTGCACACCAAAGGCCAGATTTTCAGAGTGCTCTGCTCCTGCAGTTTGGGGCCAGGTTTCACTTCCAGACTCATTGCCAGCTCTTATCATTTCTCCAGTGTTTAATTTGCCATATGTCAATCAGAGTGTTGATTTGCAAGTGCTGATAATAGGCAGCGTTGAGAGATGAGCACATTTGAAAATTTGGGAATGTGTCTTACTGGCAGCTTCTGAGCTCCAAATACTGGAAGTTTTCAGAGGCCAGGATCCCTGATCAGCCATATGATAAATCAAGGCCTGGAAAGCAGAGAGAATGCAGCTAATGCATCAGGATATGCCTGAACTGGACATGCTCCATGAAAATCAGTGCTAAATGAGAGCATTAAGCACCAGGAAGGGCAGTGGCAAAATCACAAGAAACGCTTTAAATAATCAAATCAAATCAAGTGCATGAAAGAAAGAAATTGTCTGAAGATGCAATAAAATGCTATCACTGAAATTTGAGGGAGGCAAAATACCTTATTTTAAAGGGATGTAGTCATCATAAAAATGGCACATTTTAATCTGCCATTTTTACCTGCTGTTGACATTAACTGTCTGATTGCTCCAGTGAATGAGAGTATCAGGAACGTTTCTGGTTTTCCTCGAACACTTGCTGATATGTGGGCAGTGGGTGGGTGAGAGTGACTTTCACAGAATCACAGACTGGCCAGGGTTGGAAGGGACCTCAAGGATCACGAATCTCCAACCCCCTGCCACATGCAGGGCCACCAACCTGCACATTTAATGCTAGACCAGGCTGCCCAGGGCCCCATCCAACCTGGCCTTGAACACCTCCAGGGATGGACGGTGCATCCACAGCCTCTCTGGGCAGCTGTTCCAGCACCTCACCACTCTCTCTGTAAAGAATTCCCCCCAGACGTCCGACCTAAATCTCCCCTCCCTCAACTTAAAACCATTTCCCCTCGTCCTGCAGTTATCTACCCTTTCAAAGAGTTGATTCCCCTCCCCTCTGTAGGTTCCCTTTAGGTATTGAAATGCTGCAGTGAGGTCACCCTGCAGCCTTTTCTCCAGGCTGAACAAGCCCAGCTCCCTCAGCCTGTCAACTTTCCTCTCGTTTGGGCCAAAAAGTGAATCTGTGCTTCAAAGGGCTTGGGGAAATATGAACAGCAGAAGTGAGAAAGGGACAAGTCACTCACAACGAGCAACCCCATGGTTCTCCATGGGACTGAGGTCTATGTCTGTGTGCTGCTTAAAGGGAGAGAGGACATAGCCTTGAGAAGCAAAAGTCCCATCTGTGACTGCCTCTGTCTTTTATTTGCAGTATTCGGGGGAAGTTCCTGAGAACAGAGTGGAGGTTGTGGTTGCAAATTTGACAGTGATGGACCGGGACCAGCCTCACTCTCCCAACTGGAATGCCATCTACCGCATCATCAGCGGGGACCCCTCTGGCCACTTCACCATCCGGACAGACCCTGTCACCAATGAAGGCATGGTAACTGTGGTCAAGGTAAGTGGGAAGCCAAAGTAAAGCCATATTTCTCACCCTTTAAGCTCGCTAAGGCTGAAAGGATTGCCCAAAGACTGCAGCTATTTCATGCCTTCTATACCTGGGAGTATGAGTGCTTCAATCTGTTGTTTCCCCACTCGCTGTGAGCATCCTGAATACTTCTACTTTGCCAATGATTTGGAGTTTCTCCCACTGTAATCTCTCATAAACTCTCACATTCCAAGGGCAGCTGCCCACATCAGAGCCTGACCTGATCCTTTTGAGCTCTGGCAGTGGGGCTGGTACCAGGACTGCCCAGTCCTGCCTTGCCTGGTGCCTCGGGCAGAGGCTGAACCTTCTTCTTTCTGAGCCTGTGAATAGGGGATGGCATTTCACTGCAGGAGATCAGCCAAATGATCTGCAAGGAGTGCAGGAGAGATTTCAGGAGGAATGAATTTCCTGGTAACAGAAGGAAAGAAGTGAGATTTTCCTCTCAGTTGCTTAGCAAAAAATGGTTGCAGAAATTTTCCTTTTCCTACAATCAAGCAATAAACACACAGTGTGAACCACATCCTAAGTGAAGGCTGCTCCATGTGTTAGATCATCAGTGGATCTTGTCCAATGACTCAGAAATAAGACTGTAAATTTTCACTACCTCTTCTTTCCTGTATACTTTGCCGTAAACATTAGGAGAGCCCAAACCCTCCAGGTCTTTACAGGTGTCAAATTCTGTTTCCCTTCTTGCCTACAGAGAACATGCCTCTATCATTGCTGGGTTCACTCCCCACCCCCTGAGACCAGCAGCCCAGGCAGTGAGTGCTCCTGCAGTAATTACACACAGTCAGAAACTACTGGGTTCATTCATTCAGCATTCACTGAATCTCTTCCCCGAAAAGATGCCTATGGATGCTCCCACTGACTGCCACGAAAATGAAGGCATCATGAATAGGCTGCTGTGATCTGTGGGAGCTTGCACTGAACGCACTGTGTGCTGCATCTGAAATGGATAATATGTGCTGGGATGAACAAAGGCTTCTGAGAAGTCTGGCCTGCTCGAACAGAAAGTTTTAATCAACTACTTAGGATGGAGCACCTGTGTTTAAAGAGCAAGCTGTTTAAGGAATAACTCTGTGTTGAAAAAAAAAAAGAGCCCCACTTCCTTATAGCTAATAAGTTGCAGTCATTCTTAGTACTTACAGTTTGGATATTAGAAAAAAAATGACACCAGAGGAATGGCAATGAGTTAATGCTGGTAGGAGCGTGTGAGCTTGCGAGCTCATCCTGTTCTGTGGCCCTGGGCTGTGTGTGTGTCTGCAGATGCCACTTTGCCGAAAGTTTAAGGAAGACATCATCTTACCTGCTAGATGATATTTCAGCAGGGTCCTTGTACCTATCACCCTTTATTGCTCTGTAAGGACATTTGACAGCCTTATCTTGTGCAATGCTGCTCAACCTCTTCAAGTGCTCAGTAGCTCTAGATGCACATATATATGGACACGCTTATGCATTTAAGTATACCTATATGCATGTCTATACTTTCTGCCTAAACAAAAAACGTTCCACAAACTAAAATGGAACTATTTAACTTGTGTTGATATCGACAGTCGGTCTGAAATTCAAATGCTGGCACTCTGACTGAAAGCAAGGGAGGAGCTCTTATTCTTAATCTAGTGAAGCGTCATGACTGTAGTTTAAAGCCATGTCAGAGTGAAGAGCAGGGATTTACAAGATCATTGCTGCTATGCAAGGATTTTTGCATAATGAACCATCCTTTATTCAGAACATGCAAGCAAAAAGCGGGGCAGATTTGTCAAGACCCCATAGATGCTGCTGTTGACTTTCCACTGCTGTGTAACCCACAGTGATCACAATGCAAAGAACCACATGAAAATCCTATCTTGTCAAGCTGAGCTCAAAGCTTGAAATTGCACTGAATGTCTTCCGTATATAACCTTACCTTATCCTCCTGGGTGCCCTGAGTTGCTTACCCTTGTCAAGCCTGCAAGGCTTTTTGGTGTATTTTCAGCAAAGAGAACGAGTGAAATTTCTTGTGATTAAATTTTCATGGTAAAGAAGGGAAGGCTCTTAGGATTCCACTTTCTTTGAAATATTTTGTTCTTGGTTAATAAATGAATATGCTTAAAGGTTAGGGGAATGTATGAGCACCAAACTGGGTGGCCAGTTAGCACTTGTTCTTCATAGTGCAAGAGCAGGCTCTTGCTGGTTTAATCCCTGTTATAGGTTGAAAACACAGGTAACAAATTAATTCAAGTAATGAACCTTTTATGTACAGACCCGACACAGCTGGATTTTTCATGTGACTCTTTAGGCTGGTTATACATAACTCCCCACTGCTGCAAGGAAAGGAGTTTGCATCTGGGCTATAACAATCACAGGCAGGCAGAGTAGGGGATGTTGCAGAGAATCCAAACCAGCAGCCCTTTGGAGTTCAGATGGAGCTCACAATGGCCATTCTGCAGCTGCTCTCAGCAAAGCTGCATCTGCCTCTCCAGCCAGATCACCAAAAGCATAACATTTCCTTTTTCTGTTCATGCCTTTTCCAAACCATTTCCATAACTAGACCCTAATCTTCAAAGGAAGCCTTGATCAAGGAGAGAGAGTAACTTCTCACACAGCTGAGACAACGCAGAGTCTGGAGACAATCTCCAGGAGCAGCAGTGGCTGCCCTGTGGCAGCTGGCTGAGTGAAATGTTATTATAAACTCTGCATGGATCAGAGCTGTGAATTTATAATGGGGATGCTTCTGAAGCTGCAGTTATTATTTGCTTCAACAATAACATAAGGCAAATTTGTTCTCTTTAGTTAAAAGTACTTTGAGTAAAGAGGGACACGTGGCAAGCCCTTCACTCTGCTGCATCTGGGCAGGAGGTGCTCGTGAAGGAGGGGAAGGTGCAGGAAATGCACGCAGGTGCTTCAGAGACAAAAATGTGACTGTGGGACAGCCCATGGGGTGGGTGTTATGGGGTGAATCCTGTCCCTGTGCTGTGTTTCTGCATCTCTGGTTTCGGAGCTCCCAGGAAAGAAACACAGCAGGTGAGTGAGCAGCTCAATAGATTTTAAGGAAAAAAAAAAAAAGATTTAAAGAATCCACATCCAAAAGATCTGTGTGCAGTCAATGTATGTCCAGTGCACCATCAAACAAGGAACCCATTCCTGCATCAGCCCTCAGTGCTGCTCAGAGCCACCCCCAGCACTGGGAGCTCCTGCAGGGACTGGGTGCTCCTGTCCATGACAAGGCTAGCAAACATGCAGCACTGAAAAAGTACAGAATGGAGGAACATGAATTATAGGTGCATGTAAGGAATTGAAGAAATGTATTAGTCGAATTGTTTTGAGGCCTCAAATAGTGTTTAAATGAGAACTTTTACCATCCATCTATTTTGAATGCGGCAGAAGTTGGTGAGTCAACGCTAGTGGGTGTACTGGGAATCTTTGTGCTTCCTTTTATTTATTAAATGTTGGCCCTGCCTGTCAGGAAACCATTTAGCAGTAGGAGCATTTGCACTTCAATCAAATAGAGATTCCACTCTTTTACCTTTTGCCCCTGAAATTTGTTTCTCTGTTGTAGTTTCCTCTGATTTGATTTCTCTCCTGACAGTGCTGTATTTTAAGCAGACCACGGAAGCCAGCTCTGGCTGATGTAAATCTGTATGGCTGTACCAAAGTCAATGGAGCTGTGGCATTTTACACCATGCGACTCAGCACTGAGCTGTGAGCAAGAATGGCTGTGCTTCTACATTCATACATTGCAGCAAAGCATTGTTTAACGTGCAGAGGTGTGATCTTGCATAACTCAAGACTCCCTGGCAGATGATTAGCAACTTCCTTCATAATAATAAGTGGGATGGATAGGAAACTATTATATTGCTGCTGTTTGGTCAGTTGTGCCAGCAAAGGCCCTTCACTCCTTCTGGCTCCTCAGACACAGCATCTTCACATGCATGTACACAGAGATCTATGACCACCCAAGAAAGGTCTGTGCAAGCACACAGACAACCAACCTCCAGAGCTGACCAGGCACTGTTCCTTGAGGCTGAACCTCTGCTTATGATGTTATTAAAGAGGAAAAGTGAGAGCACTTCAGGGTCGTGGATCCACACAGGCTGCCCCAGCTACTCAGTCAGCAGCTGTGAGTGCAAACAGAACAGTTCTGAGCAGGCTCTGCCTGTTGCATTTACAGCAACCCCTCGGTGGGTTTGTTCATTCAATGCTAAACTAACACTGGCAGTTTCTGGTTTGGAAACTACTTAGCATTGGAAGCAAATACAGAGCAAATCCTCCCTGGTGGCTGCAATTTTTACTTTGTGTTTTTTTTAACTATTTGGCCCTCGAAATACTGGAAGACCAAATCCTTGCTGGACCGAAGCCGGTCTGGATTTACCCCTTCAGAAGAACTGTGCTCAGAAGGAAATGACTTTAATATCATCTGTCTTCTAGATCTTGCAGCTTTCGGCCAGAAGGTAGGATTTATTCCCTGCTTGGCTCTATTCTTGCTTGCTTGTTTGTTTCAGGCAGTCGACTACGAGATGAACAGAGCGTTCATGCTGACAGTGATGGTATCCAACCAAGCTCCCCTGGCCAGTGGAATCCAGATGTCCTTCCAGTCGACAGCAGGAGTCACCATTTCAGTTACGGATGTCAACGAAGCGCCGTACTTCCCAACAAACCACAAGCTGATCAGGCTGGAGGAAGGCGTGCCCACAGGGACGGTCCTCACGACCTTTTCAGCTGTAGATCCGGATCGCTTCATGCAGCAGGCAGTGAGGTGGGAGAGCAGGCAGTAAGGTCGGGTCTGCATGGGGAATTTCAGCAGCAGCTGGACTCTAATTCATGAGCTAACGGATGTGGTAGCAGTGCAAGACCTGGTGGGTTCTTGCAGCCTCTGTTAGGTGCTTGCAGTTTTACCAGAGCTGGTAAATCCCACAGAATTGTCTTTTTTGCTACCAGACTGTAAGGACTGTGGTGTTTTTGGCAAAGCGCAGGCACTCTGTGTGACCGCAGCAGAGGCCGCATAAACCTCCATCAGTGCTGACGTTTTGTGTCAGGAGTTGCACACAGTATTTCACCTGGCGCAGCACTGTCTGGTCTAGAGAATGATTGTTTATTCACTGCCTTGTTCTTGTTGTCTTTAGACAGGTATTTCAGCTGCTAAGGAGAGAGACCCTCCAAACTAACAAGCCAGTTTTTCTTCTATTCATTTTGAAATATTGGCCTTTGAAGGGCCTTTGTTTCCCTGATGTGCGTAGCAAGGCTGGTTCTTCAGAGGAGAGAGCAGTTTGTTTGTGGCTGAATGCTTTCATCCCCAGAAACAACATCTGCCATTTTTTGGGGAGGACTGGCTCTGCCGAGCCCTTCACGTAGTCACACAGTGCCTGTGCAGGGTTTGTAAGGCTTGCTGTAAATAAGAACATCAAAAGTACTTTTCCCTGGGGCTCCCAGGTCACACATTCTGTGAATCCCAGAGCACTTTGCTTCCCAGCACAGGTACAATCTCTCTTAGTGCCTTTTCTTCAGGGTAGCCTGATGCCAGTGAAGCAGTGGGGTGTTGTTACGGTCCTGTAGCCATGCAAAGGTATCTTTTCTTCCTTCATCACTGACAATGGTGGAAAAAAAGATACTCTAAAAGCTAAGCTTATGAATCCATGGTGAGCAGTTCTCAGAGAGCTGATCCAGCTGCTGTAGCCTTGCACACTGTTTTCAAAGCCTGTCTCCAAATAGTCTTTAATAAAGTGAGGTTTTATAAATATGAGATAAGGAAGCGGGAGCTTCTCCATGCAGGCACAGCTTGGCATGGCCAATGTCACACCTCAGGTTATCTTCATTAGCCACAGACACATTCACAAGGCCAGGCTGGATCCCTGGTCATTTAGCTGTGCAAGGGCAAGAGACTCACAGCAGTGATAGTAAAAAGAAATGAAAACATCCCAAAGGGTCTAGCTCCATAAAATGTAATTCTTTCCTTTGGCAGGGGCTTGTGAAACTGTGCCGTTGCTTTCCTGCTCACATGGATTCACACAACGCAAGTTTTGCTTTGAGTTTCAGCTTCAGGCAGCCCATTTCTGGAAAGGAATATTCACCATATTCACCAGCAGCCAGAAGTTCTCATGTTTGTGTATTTCAAGACAAAAAAAAAAAAAATTGATATCAAACTGTCAGCAGGTCTGAGCTCCCCATGAAATAAGCTCAGCTTTTGTTTGCTCATTTCAGTGTTTTATAGCATGGCCATTTATTAGCTTCCAGTTTAACTACAACTCAAACTCTATAAAACAGAGGCAGAAATCTGTTGCCAGGAAAAGAATAGAAGCAAGAAAACGAGCAGGTGAAAAAGTCTGGAGAACATGGAAAACCTTTGCCCAGAGCAAACCATGTTAATAGCTGGCCGTATAAGACCTGAACAGACTGGGGATGAGTTGACCTAATACTCAGGAATCTGCCTGAGAATGAGCTAGTTTAGGAAGGGCAGCAGAACAGGAGAGAGCAGAAATCTGCCCCTAATCAGGCATAAGTATGCAGTGGTCATTGCATACCCCATTTCCTCTTGGCTGCAGAATCCCTGGGCTAAGGCACTCCCAGTTGCAGAAAGCTGACATGTAAATGGCACTTAATGGGGGGGAAAAAAAAGAAAGAAAAAAAAAACCTTAAAAAGGAAAGAAATAGAAAAATTGAATAATTGCAGAGGTCAAAAACCAGCTACTCAATTAGTATTTTGTTTGTAAACAAAACCGCTTATCCAAAGGTCCTTTGAATCATGGGTCAGGAGTCCAGAAAAACCTTATTTCAAGCAATATTAAGGATGTGTCAGTGAAAAGACTGCCATGTATTTATTTCCTTTCTCTGTAGATACTCTAAGCTGTCAGATCCTGCAAACTGGCTGAACATTAATGCCACAAATGGTCAGATCACTACTGCTGCTGTCCTTGATCGAGAGTCAGACTACATTAAGAATAATGTCTACGAGGCCACATTCTTGGCGGCTGACAATGGTGAGCCCAGGCTTCACATTGTTCATGCTTCAATAAGACTCTAATGTGATGCATTAAGAGAAATGATGCCCTGACAGAGTTGTCAGTATAAGTTATCTTTTTCCCAGGTTTTTATGGTCAAAAATGTGAAAGTGGGATGGGAAATTGCTGGAGTAAATTAAATGTGCACAGTATACAGAGAGTGTTATTAAGGGAAAGGGAGGGCAAATGGAAAATCGATTTGGGGAGTTCACTGTAGCGGTGTAGCCTGAACTTAAAAAAATATCAAAGGGATGTGATCTCCAAGGGCTGCTGAACACACCGGTCCTGGTAATTGTCCCAGAGGCACTGATCAGAGCATCCAGGAAGCCTTCCATCAGGAAACCAGAAATAATTGCAGGGGATGGCAGGAGGGTATTAAAACTCCATTGAATTGCGATGGCCTTCATGAAAGGTGTCTGTCCATCATCAGAGCTAATCTCTGTCTGTTATGATTTCTGAGATGTCCAGCCACCATCAGAGCATCTGGATCCTGGTGCACTTTATTATCAAAGTTACTGAAGCCAGCACAGATCTTCTCACAGAGAAATCAAGGCTTGCCCTCCTCCACTCATTAAAGATCACACGGTGCTTTCAGCCAAATTAGCACTGTGAGCCTCCGTGCCAGACTCACTCTAGGTCAGCTCCATTGCTGCCGCAGCAACTTCCCTGGGCAAGCAAAAGTCTTCTTCCCCTCTCCCACCCTCACCTTCCCCCTGCAGGGAGAGCTGGGTGAGCTGGGTGCTCAAACCAAACCTGAGCCACGCTTTAGCAACAGAATTCAGTCGAGATTTGGTATATTGCTTAGACACAGTCGGTGCTCTCAGGATGGTTTCTGCGTTAGATCTTCTTGTCCCTTAGGCTGAACGGTGCTGAGTCTGTCATAAGTAGATATGGTGATGCTTGCAGGGCTAGGGAAAACTTGCTTGCTGTGGGTTTTTCAGTTTCACTTCAGTCATCGCATCCTGGGTCACAGGGACAAGGCAGACTGGAAGAGTTTGAATGCTAAGCAGAAGTACCATGCAGCCAATTTTGCCCCTGCTTTGTGCCATCAGTGGTAGGGCCACCTGCACTGACATCCCAGCTTCCCCTCTGTGAAGGCAGCCAGGGCAGTGAAATCCAAAACAGCCCAAGGAGTTCTAGCAGCATTTATCTGCAAGACTCCCAGGGCAAAATGAATCAAATGAGCTGGCTAAGGCTATACTCAGAAGCAGTGGTACAGTGTGAACCCATCAAACTAATCCTCTCCATCTGACCTTGCAAATCCAGGGCACTTAGTACAACATGATCTCAAGTTAACCCTTTGTCTTGGCTTTGGTGCTGATGCTGCAATGCATCGGAACCTCCACATCCATCATTCAGAAGCTCAGAAAGCGAGGACCTAGATAAATCTCTCTATTCTGAAAAATTAATCTATCACTGGTATATTGCAGATGTTAAAACGCACATAAAGCAACACCTTATTTAAAATTCTGTCTAGAGTGCTTAGGATAACATCAAAATTTTCATCTAGACTAATAGACTCTTCATATTTCCCCCAAGTTCCACCTTCTCTGGTATCATGTACTCATCAATGAAAGCCTCTGGGCTGGGGTTTTTTGGTGGGGATTTCTCTTTCTTTCTTGAAGCAGAAGCATCTCATTTCCTTAATTTCTTTTTGCTATTTTCAATATATTATAAAGAAGTAGTTTAGCCAAATACTCCTTGGAATACAGCAGTTAAATGTTGATGCAGCAGTTGCACATTCCCCTCTTTTACTTTATTTTTTTTGTTAATACCCTTATTGCTATTTCAATCTTAACTCGGGCAATAGATCCATTTCTCCACTGAAGTCAGTTGTGCTGTGCTAGTTTACATCTCCTGGGTGTAAAGTCTGAGGATCCTTTGCAGTGCATCAGTACCTGCTCTGCGAAAACCTCTGCTTTCTCCACATCAGACTGCTGAAATTATCTGAAACGTTGCATGGTTTGCAATACTCGGATATGAAAATTTCAATTTCCATTTTTCCTGAGCCTACTGCTAAACTGCACTCAGGTGAAAGAACCAAAAATACCAGGAACCTGAGCACAGTAACACCCCGGTACTCACACAAAACTGCATTTGTACATGAAGCAATTGCAGATTATTTCAGCAGCATGCGAGGCAGTGTCCCTCAGGGCAGCTAGGGCTCATTCAGCCTATCTCAGAAGTTGTGGAGGAGTGTAGACATTCATCCCAGAAAATAGGTAACATGAAAACAGCGCAATCACTTTGCTTGGTCCCAGAATTCTATTTTCGTGTTCGGTGCTGGTATCCTGATGTGCTGTGTCTCCAGAAACTTTCGAAGCTGATCAAAGACATTGTTTTAGAGGGAGACCTATGCAGTGCCTACAAGATGAAAGGGTGAGATCAATCATTGAAGAACTTACATAGGAGTTATGAAAGAAGGATTTCCAAGGCTCCTCCAGAGTTTAAGATTCCCTTAAAAAAGAGAAGCAGAAATGGGAAAGAATATAGGCAGGAAAGCCCATGGAAGCAACACCTGAAATGCTAGTGAGGGGAAGGTTTGTGTAGCTTTGTATCCAGAATGTAAACTTAATAAAGAATTGCTGAAGCAAAGCTACCTGAGAAGGGAAGCAGTGGGCAAGCCTGAGCAGAGCTGTTGGATGTGTGCATGGGGTGAGAAATTAAAAATACCACGCTATTTCTGGAGAAGCTGGTCCTTCCTGCTAGGCAGGGCATCACTTTGTGTAGCTGGGTCACAGTCAGGCAAACATGGCTCATTATCAGCAAGAGGCTGGAGGACCAAGGCTCCTGTGCTGTGGCACCCCTGATGGCTGGGACAAATGGGGAGAGGCTGAAGAACTGTACATTGGGACATACTGTTGCTGCTGTGAATTAGGAGCAGCCCCACACATTTGATGATGATTGACTCTCACTGTAGGCTTTGAGCAAGGACCCTTCACTCAAGTTGGACTGACTGTGGAATGGGTTATAGAGTTGGGCTTTCCTTTGAGCAGTGTAATAGTCTACAAATCTACAAACTGGCTAGCTGGTGCTACAGTGAATGCTAACCAAGGGATTACTCAATTTATTTATTTTTTCCTTCCAAGCCCTCTTCTTCCTCCTTTTAGCTACCTTTTCAGATGGTTTTTCCTCTTCAAAACAGCAGTTACCAGAATTTGTACTAACAGCCTGGCATCACCTCCTTGTATTTTTAGAATTTGACTAAAGACATTGCTGTAGGCTACAAATCTGCAGAGCTGAACCTCCACATTCTGCAGGAGTGAAAAACAGCACCATTATGAGGCTTGGGGAAGTTTTAATAATGCCTCTTAAAGCAAGGGACCGTGAATGTGCAGTATGTCCCTAGTAAGGTCCAAGGAGGGAGGGAGAAAATCCTGGTTTATTGAAATTGGGAGGCAGAGTGGGGACGGTCCACAGTATCATATCTTCTGCTTCCCAAGTGATGGGCATCAGTTCTTGTTCGGCTCAGGTATACCCCCGGCCAGCGGCACTGGCACTCTGCAGATCTACCTAATCGACATCAACGATAATGCTCCTGAGCTCCTGCCAAAGGAAGCACAGATCTGTGAAAAGCCGAACCTGAATGTCATCAATATAACAGCCGCAGATGCTGACATCGATCCAAACGTCGGGCCCTTTGTCTTCGAGCTGCCAAGTGTGCCATCTGCGGTGAGGAAGAACTGGACCATAACACGACTGAATGGTAAATGGGGCAGGCAATCCTAAGGACATTTGGACTCTGATTCACTAATGAGGCCACGTGCAGTTTCAAACTTCCAAACTTTCCGACTTTTTTATCTGATTTTTATTTTTTAATGCACATTATGGCTGACATTATAGACAAGATAGTTAATCAGAAATGATTTGTATCAGACCTGCAGCATAACTCTAAGAGCCTTGGCACTTGGCTTTTTTTAATGCAGTTCATAATTATGAACGGTTATCAGTACTGAACAGAGTATAAATCATCCATAATGGCCAAGGGGAAAAAAGCTATTATCAGTCTTCCTTATGTTCCAGTGTAATTGTCATAAGCCACAATCAGGATCAATGTTCATTTCTCTGACCATAATTGCATAAAGGAAGCCTTTTAATTTACCATAGAACCAGGAGGGCTAGGTAAGTGTGAAGATTATCAGTATGTGAAGGATTTTTATATTGCAGCATGCAACCACAATTGGCCCTAATTGCTCCTCTGATTATTAGTATTTTCAGCAGAGGATTGAAAACATCATGGAGCCCAAAGGCTGGTTTTGCCTTCAGACCTGGTCCCCGTCACTGAGAGGCCTGTGCCTGTGTGGTTTGAGGCTCAGTCCCACAGCTCTGATACCCAATGGGAGGGAACTTGAGAAGGACTAATGCAACTGAGCAAGTCAGGGATGGTGTTTGGGCTTCCCAAATCCCCCAAAGAGGGTGGGCATGGCTTTGTGAGTCACGGCTGTCCGTGTCTACCACGTATTTGTCTGCTTTGGTCACTCCAGGTGATTACGCCCAGCTTAGTTTACGGATCATGTACCTGGAAGCCGGTGTGTACGATGTGCCAATCATTGTGACGGACTCAGGAAACCCCCCCTTGTACAACACGTCCATCATCAAAGTGAAGGTGTGCCCGTGTGACGAGAACGGTGACTGCACCACCATTGGGGCGGTGGCTGCTGCAGGACTGGGCACGGGAGCCATCATCGCCATCCTGATCTGCATCATTATCTTGCTAAGTGAGTACCGCAGGGGGTGACACCACCGAGGGATGTCACGTTTCCCACCAAGCTCCCATTTGTCTCATTAAATGCTTTATTTCCTAATGAGCCATACAAGCTCTGTGCAAAGGACTGAGCCGTGAGCTCTGGGCTGTGGGTGGTGACTGGCGTGTGTGCCAGATCTTCTTTACTGCAATGTCAGCAGGGTAAGCATGGGCTGCACACTTCAGACGTTCCTTTTTAAGGCTTCCAGTAGCTTTACAAATACTCATTACATCTGACAACATCCTCTAGGTTGTGAGTATGATATGATTCTCCATGTTTCGCAGAAAAGTGGTTGGATGACTCGTCTCAAATCCTATAGCAGAGTGCTCCACAGCTCTGGGGTCACTGCCTGTCCCTGTGTGGCTGTGGATGTACTGGTTCCCAGTTCCTGATGCACTGGTTATGAGAGTCTGTCTGGCCCCTGACAGAGCCAGTGCACAGCTGCAATTTGCAATCCCAAAAGAAAAAAGCAATTAGTTAATCTCATTGTTTGTAAAATTGCAATGGACTGTAGAACCAAGGTCAGTTTTGAGTGTTTGCAGAGGAAGGACTTCCAGTTTGGGGGAGCACTCAGGCTGGGGGTGATGTAAGATAACACAGAGCCACAGCCATCTCAATTGCCCAGCAATGCCATTAGTCCTGGATTTTCATGAGCATTGCCAACAACCATGTGTGCACACATTTTAAAATAAAAATGATATCATTATAACTTCAAGCAGGAGTTGGCACAGTAGGGATAGATAAAAACGAGTGCCGAAATGAACAATGAGGTAAATATTCATCAAGAAACACAGGATGAAACCATGGGGCTCCCATTAAAGCTAATGGGAATTATGGTGCTAAATCACATTTAATTTTTACCCCCAATGTGTGTAAACAGGGAACAGACAGAGCAACGTATGCTACAAATGTCACCTAATGCAGTTATGATATGGTACATTAAGAGAGTGGGTCATCTCTGGGCACATATCCACCCTCCTGGGCCAGCAGTGGAATACATGGCCATGTAATTGATTTGCCCCGTCAGTCTGGAGAGGGAGCAGCAAAGCTACTGGCTGTGCCGTCCCCGTTCCTCATCCAGCACATCCAAGCAGGCACAAACATCTCCACGCACAGCTACGATGTGCACATTCTGACTTCCCTTGGATGTGTTGGTCCCAGCAGTGAAATTTTGATGCTGTCCATTCACGATGCACATTTGCTGTGATTGCAAGCACCTGCAGGCTTCAGCACCCCATGGAAGATTGACTCCTAATGCTGAATTCATAGAGGATGGGGACACAGGAAGAGTTTGCACCACAGATCACAGAGGTGATAAAACACACGACTTCCTTCTGCTGCTCTCGCTTAAATCCAGTGCTAAAATACGATTTAAACAGTTGAAAATCCTATTGACTGAAATTAACATCAGCTGAAGGACGTTTGATTTAAGAGATTCCTCTTTTCATTTTCAGATACATTATCCCTTTTTAAATTACGGGTTTTATTACAAAAGCTTATTTTTACATTCATTGTAATTCTAATTGACTTTTTTTTTTATCTTCAAGAGCTGCAAAGCACTGCATCAGTGATGAAAAATGTAATTTGCAATGAGTGGAGTTTTTCAGCTACATCCTTCTGTTGTTTTGCCTCCTTTGTATATATTTTATATCATGACCCCTGAACAAAAGCCTGAAAAAAGGCAGATGGATTTTTTTGTGTGCACTATTTGTCCATTTTAGAGTCAGAGTGTCAAAGTTTGATGGCTTGAAAAGAAAGAAGCAGCGAGGGGATGGATCAGAGGGTGCTCAGGTGAAGGAAGTTTCTGTCTTTACCTTTGCTCAAAGGGTTTTTCTTCTTCCTAATACCTGATGTATTAGCTGCACAAATAACACAGTTAGCAGAAGAGCAATGCAATAAAAAAATTGTGAAGAGTGAAGACAATAGATTTCAAGAAAAACTACATGCAGAGTGAAAATGGGTCTAACAGCAGTAATAGCACTTCCCATTTCTACAGAGTGAATAAAAGGAAGGAGAGTGCACTACATCCGCTATTGACACTTTGAAGGTCTTGATTTTTTTTCAAGGTATCTGTAAAGGCGTTAATGGTACAGTTTTTTCCACAAGTGCATGAAAAAGTAGCATTTAAAAAAAAAAAAGAAAGGAAAAAAAAACTGGTAACCATTATAATATTGTCTTTGTGGACTAGGCAGGTATCTTGTTGTGAGAGACTTGAAAAGGAAAGATGAGAAAAGGACTTCAATAGTCTGCTAAACAGCTGAGGTTTTATATTGCAGATAAGAGTTACATTTTCTTTCCTTTTCATTTTTCTCTCTTGAATAGATGCAGGATAAGCACTATCTGAAAACAATTCTGTTAGCTAGCAGGAAAGGATGGCAGCCAATTGGCACACAATGGCAGTAATTAGCTGTCCATCCTCTTCTGCTCACTTCACTGAATTCCTGTTGGGTATAAACACTTCGGTGCTGGGAGAGAAAGCACACATCCTCCTGACCCATCTCCCTCTGCAGTGGAGCTGCTGGTGAGGCTGCCCACCCCAGCCCCTGTGATCTGCACGGCAAAGGGAAGGAAAGCCCTGCAGAACACAGATTGGTGGGAAACAGCATCTGTTTGTTCTCCTTGTGCAGCTAAAAACACAACAAAAGCTTGGGATCGCCCATCCCACTTGGGTTTGCTTTCTGTTGTCTGCATGGCTGAGGTCAGCCCAAGTGAGATGGAGTTGTGCCACACGTTCCCACCTCCACTGTCTGTTCATCTCCCCCTTTGGCAGGTGCCAAATCACAAGCTAACGTCCTGTCTGATGTGATTTTAGAAGTTTAGATAACTTATTATCTCACTTACCAAAGAAGAATATGAATGAGCCCAAATTGGATTATGTGACCCAGCATTACTCAGCTTCCTCAAAGCAGACTTCCTTTACAGACTGTAGGCGGATCAGCAGAACAACTGTCACAGCAATGGCTCACAGGCTGTGCTGCTGTCAGAACACCACTCATGCACAGGTGTTGTTCATTTGTCTGAACCTGTTGGCTTCTCGGCAGCTCTGTGACCCTTCCTCCTTTGCCTTTGTTTTATGCCCTTTGTAGAAAAATTCAGGATTTAGGCCAAATCTCTTCAGAAAGGTGACGTTTTCACACTTGCCTCTTGCTTTCCCTTTGATTGTGTATTTTACTTCTGATAAACATCAGCTCAATCAACATTTGTGATGGAGCTTAAGGAACTGTTTGGACTGGAAGCCTGTCATAGTATTCACAGCTCCCACTGATCTCTCCCTTACAAATGAGAACATGCGATAGGATTACATTTTATTCCTCTTACTAACAACCAGTGAAGTTTCTCCCCCAAACTGGCTCTGGTCTGTAATCTACATCGTAAGTCACACCATATGCAATTAACTCAGCATTTGCTCAGCACATGCTGACACATGCAGAGGATTCTTGCACGGGAGATGATTTAAAACATCGCTAGCCCTTATTACCAGTGTGAGCATTGCCTTTGTAAAATGGCACTACTGCTATAGAGGCGACATTGAGTTCCTCTCCGTGTGGTTGCATGAAGCAGGACAGGTTCTTGGTGCAGGTGAGGGGTGAGGAGGTGCCAGCACCCTGCCACGCAGCACTGCTCACCCGGCCCCTCTGCTCTTACAGCCATGGTGCTGCTGTTTGTGGTGTGGATGAAGCGTCGGGAGAAAGAGCGGCACACCAAGCAGCTCCTCATTGACCCCGAGGATGACGTGAGGGACAACATCCTGAAGTACGACGAGGAGGGCGGTGGAGAAGAAGATCAGGTGAGAGGGGCCAAGGGCAGCCATGCAATCTCTCTCAAAAACAGCAGAATCCCCATCCCTTCTGGTCATGTACTCCTTGTTGTGGGTTGTGTTCCCGCTTGTTTGTGCCTGGGGAGCTTTATCAGCTTCCTTGCCTCTCATGCTGAGGGCACTGTTTGATCCCCACCTAATGGAAGTGAAGGGCCTGTGACACTCTCAGAAATGTTGCTCATGAAAATGATGTGACTGCACCACGTAACAGGGATCCGGGTCAGGGACTTTGCCCAAAACTTGCAAAGTTCTTACTCAACAAAAAAATCCCTCGCAAGTAACGTTTCTTTTTTCTCATCACTGACAAGTTATTTATAAATACTGCTCCTGGAGATTCAATCATCCCCATCTGAGCACAAGAATAGTTTTACCAGCAGAACAAAGTACTGTTATAAACATCCAAACTAGCTGAGTATCTGCTTTCAGGCAACCGCACCATGGGCTTAAATATTTTAGAAAGGATTCGTTAAAAATAACAGCTGAGGAAGAGCAGCAAAACACCATTACCTCCATGAATACATTTTTAATGAAATATTACCTGGTTCTCATTCCTTGAAAGAAACCTATTCTGTTGGGATTTTTCACAAGCAGAAAGAACATAATTACTTTAAAAGACCTACATGCATAAATGCAGTACATATTTTAATGTTTTTACTTCTGTACAAGTGTAATTGGAATAACACGGCAACCAGCGCTCTGTCATTCCATTATATTCTGAATTTTATCCAAAAGTAATGCACACATCTATGCATATGTAAACCAAAGCTGATTTTTTATCCCAAAGATTTCAACACTGTGTTAAATATTCAAAAAGTATTTAAATATTTGATTTAACTTATGTTTTAAGATACACTCTTAGGAAGTCAGTTTTATGAGGTTAGGTTCGCCTGTAATTTAGAGAGATAGAGATGCCACATACCCAGGGATGAGATCTGGCATTGAGCTTCAGCTGAGAAAGGATTAAACCCTTTGGCTTCACTGCATGTCCCTGCAATGTCGGGAAAGTAACTACCTGAAGGAAAAGCCCTTGGTTTCACTTCGTGCCTTTCCATTTGTCACAGGATTACGACTTAAGCCAGCTCCAGCAGCCAGAGACCATGGATCACGTGCTGAACAAGGCACCTGGAGTCCGAAGGGTGGATGAGAGACCGATCGGTGCTGAGCCACAGTATCCTATAAGACCAGTAATCCCCCATCCTGGGGATATTGGTGACTTTATAAATGAGGTATCTTCTTCAAGGTGTCCTGTATCACATATTAAAAGCTTAAGCAGCCCGCACCAGCTGTGCACCGCTTTCCTGGCTGTATTAATGAGCAAGAGATGCTATTCCTCACACAAGGAATCTAATTAGAACCAGGGGAACAATTCCCATGAGCAAAGAAAGCAGGAGTTGGCCTAAGAAAGGTACCATTGCTACAGAAAGCCAAAGTACAAACAGAAAACCCAGGATTTCTGGTTTGTGGATATCAAAAATGCCATGCTTCTCAGCACTCAGGAAGGCATTGCAACAGGGAAGTGCTGGAGTCACCATCCCTGGTGGTGGTCAAGAAATTTGGAGATGTGGCACTTAGGGATATGGTTCAGTGGGCACAGTGGGGTGGGGTTGGACTTGATGGTTGTAGAGGCCTTTTCCAACCTCAATGATTCTATGACCTGATCCTGCCCTGTTTTGCATTGCTCTGAGTGATGTAGTTGCTGTCAGTATAAACACTGGCTGGATGTTCTCTCACAATGTGGCCAGGAAGACAAATGCTTTGCCCAACATCAGAGCACCATTTGTGGCTCCTGGACTTGTAATTATTTCACCAGTTTGCATCTTCTGGTTTAGACCTCAAAGAGTCTGCAGAGCACAGACATTCATCTCCAACCACATCTTCCTTTATTTTATGTTAGATTATTGCTCCTTTACCAACTTGTACAAACATCTATTCATTTAGCATTTCCCATCTCGTTTTTTAGTTTTAAAATGAGCGATTGACTGGTTACAAGCCAATCAATGCATTATTTCCTCTGAGACAAAAAAAACACCATCCATTCGTGAGTCAAAAAAAAAAAAATCTTAGAGTGATTTAGTTCTGTTATTATATCAATTTTCTGCTGTGTTTTTTTCTTACTCTCATCTTTAAAATTCCTTCTTCCTTTGCTCCTGCCTGTCCATCACACTCACATTCACACACATCTGTGCACAGGAAGGCTCTCTCTTGCATATGAGGGAACTGAGTTGGAGAAGAGGAGGCTCAGAGGAGACCTTATTACTCCCTACAGCTCCTCCAAGGAGGTTGGGGCGAGGTGGGGATCAGCCTCTGCTCCCAGGTAACAGCGATAGGATGAGAGGTGGCAGCCTTAAGTTGTGCCATGGGACGGTCAGGTTGGATGTTAGGAAACATTTCTTGTCTGAAAGAGTAGTCAGGCATTGGCACAGCTGCCCAGGGAGTGGTGGGATCACCATCCCTGGAGGTGTTCAAGAAGAGGGGATGTGGCACTGAGGGACGTGGTCTAGAGCAGTCACAGACAGCAGTTGATGGTTGGACTAGATGATTCTGATTTCCTACCTTAATGATGCTGTGATTTTATGCCTTGGTTGTTTGTGCAGTGGGACGCGCTCCATCTCCCCACTCTGAGCCTAGAGAACTCTATTCCACCACGCATTCCTTGGTGCTGGGCAGCAGGAAAGCCATCCTTTGTGTTACGACCGCAATCCCTTAGCTTTGCACCCACACCTCCCTGCACCCTTCCCCATTGCCATGGCAGACACTGACACATCCCTGTACCCCTCCAGGGCCTGCGTGCGGCGGACAACGACCCCACAGCCCCCCCGTACGACTCACTGCTGGTCTTTGACTACGAGGGCAGCGGCTCCACCGCCGGCTCCGTCAGCTCCCTCAACTCCTCCAGCTCCGGGGACCAGGACTACGACTACCTGAACGACTGGGGGCCGCGCTTCAAGAAGCTGGCGGACATGTATGGAGGAGGCGAGGAGGATTGAACTGACCTCACTTATTTAAAAAAAAAAAATACAAATAGAAGAAGGAGAAGAAAAAAAAAAAAAAAAAAAAACGATTAAAAACAAACCCACAGACAACATTAACGAGAAGAGCCGATGCAGAAGCAAGAACTGTACAGATGTGGCAGCTTTTTTAATTAATATCCCCTGCTGACTGTATTGTTATTTTTAGTGGTGATTTAGGAGGTTTCTTTTTTTTTTTTTTTCCTTTTCTTTCCTTTTCAATTTCTTTCTTTTTTTTTTTTTTTGTTAGGATATTGAGCTGTCTCGCATGAACACTTGTCTCTGCTGCAGGTTTTTTTTTGGTTCTGGTTTTTGTTTTTAATGTCAGCTGGGATATTGCTCGTTTATCTGCTTTATGACTAAAGAGAGTGAAAGGCACTCTGTCTTAACTTGAATTTCTTAGAACAGAAGCACTGTTTTTAAAATATATATATATATATTTGAAAGTGCCTTTTGGTGCATGTATCAGATTCCCTTCAATCTCAGGAGTGATGAAAACTAACACACAACCATCCTGGGCAGCACTCCCTGTGACCCTAAGCCAGTTCTATCTGGGAAGGAGTTAACAAAAAGGAACTGTGGAGATTGTTTCTTTTCTTTATTTTGCCTTTTTTTTTTTTTTTTTTTTTTTTTTTTTTAAGGGGGTGACTCACTCTGGGGTGGAGAGGCTGGGGTGGGTGGGAGGGGGTTATGTTTTGAGTGAAAATCTTAACAGCCATCTTTAAGCCTCAGCAGGTGGTGAACCAGTCATCATGTTGTATATAACTCAGTGTTATCAGATGCAAAATACCGACTAGGGGCTCTGCTGTAACCTGGTCACACTCAATGTAGCTGCATAGAACTATAGCATTGATAAAGCCTTTGGTTATCGCGACAGAACTCTCCAACAGCCCTTGCCTACACCCTACAAGTAAATCGTGAATTGACCAAAGGCCCACTTGTTTGTTTTTATGCTATCGGCGTGTTTTGGCTCCCACGAGCGATGTAAATACCGGCGGGGTTGCGTGGTGCTGCCCACGGCCCCGGCCGCTCCCCCACCTGAAGGAGGGCACGAGGAGCGCGGGGCACCGCTGCCATCCGCGAGGATGGAGCTCAGCCAGTCCGATGTGAATGCCTTGGAGCATCCGTAGCCAAAGCTCAACACCATCACGTAACTCAGCTAATGTGTGTCCGTTCTATTCGATGGGTAGGCACTGCTATCTGTAGTAAATGTTTTTGGGTTGTTTTGTTTTGTTTTGGATTTTTTTTTTTGGAGAAGAGCAGCGAGGGCCTGTTCAGTATCTTGTGGTTAATGTGCTCGAGCATTGCCAAGCAAGCGAGAGGTTTTGCAGCATCCAGGCGTAACTCCACATCAGTATTATAAATGGTAGCATACTACCTAGTTTATATGTAGGATCAGTTTAACCAATAACAAATAGTTATTAGCTTTTTTTATTACATTTTTCCTTTACTGATTTGGACTAGTGGGTTTCTGTCTAATGTTTGTAAAATGATTTAGACTGCATGGATGTGTAATATAAACCACATTTAATGGATTATGAGCCACTTAATTAATGTGCTATGAAATCTTGGATTACCTGTGTTTTATATTCTGCAGACGATTTTGCAGTGGGTTCGCTACAAATTGTAAAAGTGCTTAGATCTATTTTCATTTAAATCCAAGAATGTGCACAGTACCGGAAGGTGATTATCCAGGGGATAATCGCGCTTTTTTGATATCTTGATTAATTCTCAAGTTGAATGCCAAGAGTTAACCAGGGGGGGGCGGGGGGAGCGAGCGCATGCACCGAGAGAGCGCGAGAGTGAGAAGCAGAGAGCTTGTGCCGGCGAGTGGGCCTTGTTTCAGAGGGTGCAGACTGGGCTGCAAGATCGTCTCTATCGATTTTTGAAATGCTCCTAGTGCATTTTATATTTCACTGTATCATATTTTCTATAAAATGCAATTTCTGTAAATTAACGAGCATTTGAAATGTGTCTTGTATGAAGTGGAATGTGGTAAAAGTCTGCCCGAGGGGACTCGCACGTCACCGGTCCGTTATTGACCCCCAGGATGTGACCTTTCCTTTCCCCTTGGTCGCTCGGTCCGTTCGTCCTTTCCCTGCCTACAGAGCCGATACGAACGCTGGAGGACGCACAGAGAGCAGCATGCACCCATCCCCGTGAGCAGTGCTGGTACCCAACGCCTTTCCCATTTGTGTCCCAGAGCTCACACACCCTGCATGGCCACACTCCTGGCTGCCCTCCCCCCAGCAGCCTGCACCACTCTGTTCCAGCATTCCTGTTGCTTTCACCAACCAGAGTTTGCCCCCCTGCAGAAACTCCCCGCCCACAGCAGTAAGTAATGAAAATGCAGTCGGTGCCCCTCGCACAGCAGCATTCTGTGCCCTGCTCTGTAACCTCAGCACGTGGCTCTGGCCGCTGGTGTCCCCATGCAGGGCTGTAGGGCCATATAGCGCTGAGCTCCTTCCTTCTTGGCCAGTCAGGAGATGCCATCAGCCTTCAGCTCGTCTGAGCAGTTCAGGTTTTTAAGAACATTTACGCAACCTAAGTCAAATGAAACTGTTTGAGTGATTAAAAATAAACCATTGGAAACTTTTTTTTAAGAAATCAGCGGATATTTTTCTGCAGCGTTAGCAATCCAGCCGCTCCAACCCCATAAGCCTATAAATCAAACTAGTTGATTATCTTTCGACCCAGTTCTGCTCAGCCTCCCTCCATAGGACCACCTCCTGCTCCACCACCACCCTGCAGTGCCACACATGCAGCCCCTTCCCTTCGGTGGAAAAGGCAGAAGGTAAGCAAGCAGCACCTCGAGCAACGTAAATCAGAGAATCACAGGATGGGTTGGGTTGGAAGGGACCTTAAAGCCCATCCAGTTCCAATCCCCTGCCGTGGGCTGGTTGCACCCCAACAGATCAGGCTGCCCAGGGCTCCTTGCAGATCCCTTTTTGCAAATCTTTCTGTGCGTTAATATTGTATCTGCTTTATAACCCAGCTAAGATAGCATCCCAAGCCTTTCCGGTTGGGTAGGAGGAAAACTTTCTTCTCAGAAGGAGCGGTGATGCAGTGGCACAGCTGCCCAGGGGGTGGTGGGGTCACTCACCATCCCTGGTGGTGTTCAGGAGGTGTGGAGATGTGGCACTGAGGGATGTGGGCAGTGGGCACAGTGGGGTGGGCTGGGGGTCTTAGAGCTCTTTTCCAACCTTAAGGTTTCCATGATTAAGGATCTGATAGAAGTGGCATTGCTTCACACTGGAAGTGACTGCAGCTTACCAGGAGCCAAGGTGGGAAAGCGCCAACATAACCTGACTGTACTCTTAAAGGTCACTCAGGCTTGCTCTGTGATTAAATAAATGCAAGATTAAATTTTAGAAACTAAGTGGTTCTGACCCACTAGAGCCCCCAGTTTTTCCATGCCACAAGGCACTGGGGGAAAGGAGCATTGCATTTGGACAGGCAGAGAAGAGCCCACCCCAAAATACCCTTTTCACATCCAATTCCCCCACACCTCATTCCACTGCCAGGAGCTCCCAGCAGTGTCCAGGGGATGGGGACAAAGACAGGGAGGGGTGATTAGAGGAGACCTATAAGGTCTGTTCTGGGTGTCCTCTGCATTGTAATAGTTTGGATTCTGTTTTTGTGTTTTCTTGTTTTTGCTAGACCAGGTGATGCCACCGCTGGCTGCAGGGTGAAGTGGGACCCCAATAGGTTTGCAGGGTTTGAATCCACCAGTGTGGGCTTGCGAGCGTTGGAGGGTCATAATGCTGCGTGCAGGGTCTGTGCAACACAACACGCCAAGATAGCAACTTTGTGTAGTCTCAAAGAAAATATACTAAGGTAAAACACAGGCTTTTAGTTGTAATGTCTTTTGGCACTCTTCATGGTGAAAAGAACGGGGCTGGCTGGGGGGATGCTGTGTGTGACAGCTAGATGCACTCATGGCAGCAGCCGGGCAGAGAGCTGCCCCCACCCAGCGCTAATGGGGAAAAAATCCAAGTCATCTTGGGGCACACAGACCCACAGCTCACCACCATGTGTACATAATGTAGTTAGTGCTTGAAGCAGCGTGTCGGAAAGGCGACAAAGAGCCACGGCGACGTATCGATGTATCACTGGAGCACTTTTTGTTCTGAGTTTGCATGTTCCCGGTGCAGGAGCGGCGTGGCAGCCCGCGTGGCCACGGTGGAAAGGCCTCTGCTGTTCCGCTGTGTTCACGCAAAAAAGCAGTTTGTGTCCGAGCTCAAAGCCCCTTTTTTTGTAACCGTCAACAGCACAAATCTTTTGTATTGTTGTTTGTACCATTTTTGTACCAAAAAAATCAAAAGAGGGAAAAAAAAAAAAAAAAAAAAAAAAGGGAGGGAAGAAAGTAGATGTTTTCAATGTGTTTTCAGTGCCACTGCAATCTTGGTTTCCAAACTGATAACAGCTTTGCTGATTTACTGTGTATCAAAGCTGAACTGGCGCGCCGACGCCTGGCTCCGGTGTAATAAAAATAAAGTCCCCCTTTTGAACAGTCTCATTTGCTTCTGTAAGACAAAAACTCCACTCTCCCCTGCTGCACAGCGCCGCAATGGCTGGTGATGGCTTCACTCCTGCAGCGGGGCAGCAAGCGGTGTGCAGGCCATGGGTTCACATTCCTGTACATGGGTGTCAGTGGGGCTTTTTGTCCCAGCACACACAGGTGGATCGAGTGGGGTCCGACCTCTGCCGTTCATTGCCCCGCTATTCCATGGCCGCAGGGAATGGGGCCGGGATGTGCAGCCCCAGCGTGGCAGGCACCTCATCTGTAATAAGCACTGAGATGAATGCAAATCCAGCACGCGGCCATTTACTTCCCCCCGGAGTCAACTAAGAATATTGTATTGCTAGTTTTGCTAATTCTCAAGCTGCTCTGTTTCTTAGAATTATCTTTAACTACTGAATAATGCAATGCTGTTTCATCACAAATATTAGCTCTGCTATCACTGGCAGCTCCACCATCCTGCTATTGGGCTCCCACCCACCCGCAGGAAGCCTTGTTCTGAGAATGACTGAGCTCCATGCTTCCTGCTGACCCCGTGAATGGCTCTACCAAGCTGACAGAGCCAGGCATGCCCAAGAGATCCCTTGGCTTTGGTACTGAAATTAAAAATAATAACAATTACTGCTAAAGGTATCGTCGCAGCCCGCAGGGTGTGGGATTGCTCTCCCAGTTCAGAGGCAGACTTTGGAAGTGATTTTGTTCACATCAGTCCAAAGCATATAGGGAATATTTTTTCAGTAAACTAAAAAATCTTTTCTTTGTTCTCCAGACTAAAAGCTCTGTGTTACCGAGCCCTTTTTCTTCCATTTCTCTTTAAGCTGAAGGCCTTTCTTTAATTAAACACCCAGCAGTTTTAAGGTGACAAAAAAAAATCAACCCAAAATTTTAATGTAATATTATAGCACTGTCAGAAACAGAGCCTGGGAAGAGACAGGAGGGGTGGAGAGGCTCAGGGCTTCTCCTCACCACTGGCCAAGCCTTCTCTGTGGCACAAGAAGAGAAAACATCCCAAAGTTTGGGGTTCCCTGGTAGAGCTGTAGGAGCCTTCCTTGCACCCCAACAATGATTAATGTGCTGCTCCCTGCACTCATTTCAGCAGCACAATCCATCTCTGTTCCTTGCCACTCCTCACCTTCACACCTCCCTTCTCAATGAGAAAACACGTTGGTTGCTCCAAAAGTAATGCCTCCTATTTAATTCCACACAAACCACAACAGCTACAAAGAGCACAGTAATACTATTGGATGGAGGAAATTCTCAGCCACAAAGCACTGTTTTTCAAAATAGCCACCACCATTGGCTGTGCTTTTTTGCCAGCAATGAACTAGAGCCTGCATGTCACGTTCGGATGAATTTGCACCAGCAGAAGTGATCCACTGTCACTGCTGAAATGCACCACCCACAGCAGCACTGTGCTCACATGCACTGTTGGGCCTCCATAAATGTTAAGCAAGTGTTGGTGAACGTCAGTGGGTGCCATTTTTTCTGCATGGAGAAAGAAAAGGGAAAGATGCTCCAGCAGCAGAAGCCGCAGCTCATGCTGGAATTCCACTTAAAGCAGCAGCTGCCATGAAGAGCATTTGTAGGCATTAAATCACTGGGCACCTGCCTGTCATGTGCTCTGTTAAAAACCTGGGGAAAGGACAAAAAAAAAAGTGAAGGGATCATCATGTAATGCCCAACAGCTGCAGCAGCGACCTCGGGCTGGGCAGGGATGAGCAGGCAGGACTCTGAGCTCCAACCCCCCTCCGCTCCGCCTTGTGCTTCCCCCAGCTCAGCTTTAACTCTCAAACACTTGCAAATGTTTGCAAATATAAATCAGTGGGTTAACACTCCCCCTGTGCGCCCGAGCTGCTGTGTTGTTCCAAATAGAGCTTTTCCTCTGAGAGATTAAAGTCTGTTTCTGTCTGTGCTGGAAGCTGCCAGAAGTGGATTGTCAAAAATCCCTGTGAGGCTGCAGGAGGAATAAGGAAGGATCCGATCTCTGTCAATATTTCCATTCTTAATAAACCAGATTTATAATATCCGAGGCCACATGGAAGCTTTATCACTGAGCACATAATGGCTGCACCATTAACCTGTGCTATCTATAGCCAACTCATTACTTTATGAAGTGCTTTGAGTTACCTCGGAGTACAAAAGGTGACATAACTAATCCGTTTCTGTGAAAAACATATTGATTGGAATTTAACCACCAGGTAATGCAAAGAGCTTGTAAAACCCTCTGCAGAAATGCAGCTTTAGTGCTCACACACAATACCCAGACCTGCTGGTGTAAACCAAGGTTGAAGTGTGCAAACAAGTGCCAGCAAACTCCATCCCTGATGATGGATAGCAATGGCACTCAAGGCAGAAGTGGAACAGGCACGTTGTGTTATCCAGGATCAAATTTAACCAACGTGCACCCAAAAATGGTGCTCTCAGCACAAACCAGCATTGCTAAGCTGAGCTTTTGCATTAGGAATTTGACATAGAAACATAGAATGATTTAGATTGGATCACCCAGTTCCAACCTCTGCAGTGGAGAGGGTTGCCAACCACTGGGTCAGGCTGCTCGACCTGCCCTTGGGTGCCTCCAGGCATGGGGCACCCACAGCATCTTTGGGCAACCCATTCCAGTGCCTCACCACTCTCATTCCATCATGTCTTGTCCTGTACAAGAAAGACATTGAGGCCCCAGTGCATGTCCAGAGAAGGGCAAGGGAGCTGTGAGGGGTCTGGAGCACAGGTGTAATGGGGAGGGGCTGAGGGAACTGGGATGGTTCAGTCTGGAGCAGAGGAGGCTCAGGGGAGACCTCATTCCTCTCTACAGTTCCTACAAGGAGGTTGGGGCGAGGTGGGGGTCGGCCCGTGCTCACAGGTAACAGCAATAGGATGAGGGAGGATGGTCTCATATTGCACCAGGGGGGGTCAGGGTGGGTATTAAGAAAAATTTCTTCTCAGAAAAAGTGGTAATGCAGTGGGAGAGCTGCCCAGGGAGCAGGGGGGGTCACTGTCCATGAAGGTGCTCCAGAACTGTGGAGATGTGGCACTGAGGGACGTGGGCAGTGGGCACGGTGAGCTGGGGTTGGACTTGGGGATCTCAGAGCTCTTTTCTAACCTTAATGATTCTGTGATTCTGTGCCTGCAATGGAGTTGCTGAGCCAGTCACTCATAGCTCAGGTAGCAGAGAGGGCAATCTGATGTATAACTGTGTGCACTGAGGGGATGCTGACCATGTCCTCAGCTGTCCCTGGCTGAGATCCTGGCACCAAGCATGCAGGCTGCTGCGTGGTGATGCATTTATCATTAGGACCCTCCTTTCACACTGCACCTCCGCAAGTACCTTGCTTAATAGAGTACTATTGATCCTGAGAGCTTAAAACAACAACAAGTGTATGATCAGAATGCAGTGTTTCGCAGGAACTGAGATTGAATTGCTCCGTTTCGCAGAGACAGAAGGAAATTCTCAAGGATTCTGGTGGGCAGGAGGATGGGCAGCAGCACCTGGGGGTGAGCACCGGGCACGGGAACCCAGCCCCAGCCCTCAGATGGAAAGCAAAGCGTGTCAGGGATGCAATCCATCGCATTACTGCAATACTGTATGAAATATTTAACTTTTGAGTGTGTTATCAAAGTGGTTTCTTTTGAGGTTACATTTGTGCCCTTGTAAAAGACATGCAGCCAAGAGCAAGTATCAGCCCCAGAACAAGCAAACATTGCTCCAGCATAGCAGCCACGTTGGCTCAGGGGACCCAAAGCAACACTGACATGAAATCAGCATTACCTCCTGCTCCCAAGGAGAGAACAGCCCCACACCCATGGGTATGAAGTGCCACCACAGCCATGCTCTGAGTGCATCAAAGCAGCAAAGCACACCTCCATGGGAGACTTTTGCTACTGAAATGCCAGACATCAAAAGCATTTTAATGTCTTAACCCAAGGAAATGAACAAATAGAAAGCAAGGCTTTGCTGCTGAGATCTAGCCCTCTGCCAGCAGGTGACTTCCGAAGCTTATAATAAATAGAAGAGGTACAATCTCTCTCTTGCTCAAAATGGCTCGCTAAATATTTCACTGAGCGTCTCGGTTTCCCATTTGTCCTCCTTCTGTTCACTGCTTGTCTCCCCCATTTGTTCCTCCATGTCTGCAGATGCACATGGCACCCAGTGGCACAGAGGCAATCTGCAGGCACACAGCACTGGGACCAGCTCAACCAGGAACCACAGAATCATAGAATTATTTGATTTGGAAGAGATCTTTAAAGCCCATCTGGGCCAAACCCCCTGCAATGAGCAGGGACACCCACATCTCCATCAGTGCTCAGAGCCCCTCCAGCCTGACCTTTGGTGTCTCCAGGGATGGGGCACCACCACCTCTCTGGACAACCTGTGCCAGTGCTTCACCAGCCTCAGCATAAAAACCTTTGTCCTTATATCCAGCCTAAATCTCCTCTCTTTGAGTTTGAAACAATTTCCCCTTGTCCTAACAGAACAGACCCTACCTAAGAGTCTGTCTCCTTCTTCCTTACAGCCCTCTTTCTGATACGGAAAGTTCTCCCCAGAGCCTTTTCTTCTCCAGGATGGAGAAAGCAGTTCCTTTTGGAAACAGATTTAATCTCAAGTCTTAATATTTAGCTCTTTACAAAGGTCTGAAGTTAAGGAGATGGGGAGTTCAACTGCAGAGCCACACAGAGGCACTTGGGAGCTGCACTCTGCTCTAATTTCCCTTCTACCTTTGTACAGAAGAGCCTCATAAGAAAAAACACTGGGCTGTAGCTTGTCGTTTGAGCATCCCTATTGCAGAGCGGTTGAAGTGAACACAGAGCTGAAGGATCTCCAGAGCAGCAGCCTTGGGAACAGGCACTTTGCTCAGAAAATGTTGTTTCTTATCACTGCTCTCCTTCATTGCAACAGTGACCGAAACTCTACAGGGGAGGAGAGCGGGGTGGAATGGTGCCATAAGAAAAAGATGAAGGCAGCATCTCCTGGAGGCAAGTGGAGGGGAGGAAGTCTGCGCAGAGAACGGCAAGTTAGCAGCATGAATTGCTCAGGCTCACGAAGCAAGATAAAGCTCAAAGCTCCCCCAGGCAAAGAGTAAAAGGATAAAGCCAGTCCCACTGCACAGAGCCACTTAAAGCCATTTGGAAGCCTGCCGCACTTCCTGCCCTTCGGAGGCGGCCGCGTAGGCAGAATTCCCTCCTGCATTTACGGAACCTTTGCACGGCCTCATTGCATCCCGTGCACTGTGAGATTTCAGCTCAAGGGCTGCTCTCCCTCTTTGGGAGCTGGGGAGGATCCTGCCCTGCCACGTCCCCTCCTGCTCGCCCTACGCCCTGCCCCAGCTCCACGGGGTGCCGCAGAGAAGCTCAAAAACAAATGGCTTTGATGGGCATTGGGAAGTGGTGACCGCAGGTTTCTGGGGCTGCAGAGACACCGTGGGGACGTTGTGGGTACACCATGGGGACACGTTTCTCTACTGAAGCCACATCTCGGCAGGATGCGCTCAGGAGCGAATAATTGCTCTGTCAACTTCCCTCGGCCCTGGAAAGGGCTGTGCTTTCTCTTATTTATTCCCTGCTTTGAGCTGCAGAGTGTATGCGCAGCAGAAGTTTGTGTAAAGGTTTTATTGCTTCATTTTTAACCTCTGCACAAATGGCAGCATCATTAGCTTTGGTTTCCCCCCCCCCCCCCCTCTATCATCCTCACTTTCATGCATTTCTTCCCCTGGCCATCCTTGTAATTCTGCTGTCTGGCAGGTGGAGCAGGATGGGGAGCTCAGTGGATATTTATTAGCAGTGAGCAAAACTTGGTCCTAGGGTTACTCAGTGCATGCAATACATAAGAAAATCACCAGCACAAGCTGGTGCAATGCAAGAGTATTGCAACTGGGGGTAAGGGAAATGCATTTGTTGTGTTACCCCAGCATCCCCAGCTCTGTGGTTGGCCGCAGACAAGGAGCATGGATCTCATCCTGGTGGGAGACGTGCTGGGTGTTCACTTGCTGGTTCACCTTCATTACAGTCTGGCTTTCCTACAATGTCCTTCCATGTCCTCAGCAGAAGGCCAAACCCACCACAGCTGGCACATGGCACAGAAGAAGGCAGCAAAGAAGAAGGTGAAAAAGATGATGATGATGAAGAAGATGATGAAGAAGACGAAAAAGACAAAGGGGAAGATAATGAAGAAAATGAAGACAAAGAAGACGTTGATGAAGAAGACAAAGAAGATGGAGACAATGACAACTCAGCTTCAGCACGGCTTGTTTGCCCTTGCCTGCCAGTGATGACCTGGCATTCCATTAACCTGGTAACACCTTAGGCTCCAGAAACCATCTTGCTGCTACATATTGCAAAGCTCACCCCCAGGAACAGGCAGCTTTCAAGATAACCTGCAGCTGTATTTGTAAGGGGTGAGGAGGGGGGAAGGTATGCAGAACTAAAATCTTCCAAAATAGGAATTCTGCCTCTGCAAATATTAGTGATTCAGGCATCGTACTGGGGATTATCCACTGTCATGGCATGTAGAGGGAAGATGGATTTCAAGATGATAATAGGAATGACACACGTTGCTTTTTCTCCCTTTCTGCTGACACACAATTTAGCAGTCAGTGCAGAATTTTCTTCCCATTTAAAATTTCCGTTTAATAGCCAAGAAGCTCATGTTAATTCAGATGATCCTTTCCACAGAGCAGAGAGGAAGGGGGTCTCTTTTCCTGAGGCTTTTTATAAGGCTTGGTGGTTGTGTCTAATCAAAAAAAAAAAAAAAGAAGAAGAAAAAAGAGAAAAAAGAAACCACCTCCAGTGTATTTGCAAAGACCAGCCAGTAAATGTTCACTGGAGAATGCCACCTGGCCCAGCTGGGCAGTCAATTGTTCAAAGAACCACCTGGAGCTTCTCCTTAGAGACATGCAGGGCCTTCTCAGCCTGGCTGCAGCACTGAAGGGGCTCAGTCCCAAGGCAGGACATCCATTGCAGACACCAGCAGGGCCCCAGTGGGAACAGCAAGACCACAGTGTGGGGACACAGGGCTGGAGCCCCCTGTTCTTAATTTCAGTTTTCATGTTCCCTGGCCTAGCCCCATCCCAAAGCCATTAGATTCAGGCAACCCCAGCCATGCCAGACCACCATCCCTTGCTGGTGCCAGCTGAGGAATCGCAGCCTTATTTATTTTCCCAACTAAGTGCAGCTTGCAGTAAGGCTAACCCACCAAGTTAACATCCTGCTCAGTTAAACAAACAGAAAAATCATTACAAAATTATCTCCTGTGCATTAGAGTTGCATATATATATATTCAGTTATCCTATAGAGCAGAAACACGGGGCATTGCTTAATTAAAGACGTGGGTGTGCGGGCTCCAGGAGCACAAATTCAGCATGCAAATCTCCGCGCCGTGCGCGTGCAGCCAGGATGCACACAGAGCATATTAATGCTGTGTGTGTCGAGCCCCGCTGCTCACACAGCACCAGGCAGACCTGCTCCAAAGGAAGGAGCACCAGCTCAGATTCATCCCCAGTTTTATTTATTTATCTACCAAAAAGCATCCTGTGGGCAGAGCTGGAGAAGTGAGGGCATCCTCACACCGACCTCAATGAACACTGTCCGCTGTCGGAGACCCGCTGCCTCATCCCTTCCTCCAGCCTGAAATAAATACATAAGAACAGCGTTTACAACTTCCCTTTTGTTCAGCATAACTCAGGTTATTGCCAAGAACTGCAAATTGTTTACCAGCGCCGTGCAAACAAAGGCTCCCGATCAGCCACGGAAGCACAGCCCTGGGGCTTTCCAGCAAGCCTCAATTCTTTAATTACTCAACAAAAGCTCACTCTTACCTTTTTTTTTTTTATCCTTTCCTTCGGCTGTTACCTTGGAAAACCACAGTGCTGGATGTGTTCCATACTGCACGCTGCTAAAGCCTCCTCTAGGATGATTTTGCCAGAGTAGTTTCCAGTCTGGGTTGGACGTGGGAGTGATGCTGTGCCACAGCAGAGAGCAGAGGGGCCACGAGCACACACATGTGCACATACATATGCACTGTGCTCACATGTGCCTGAGCAGCTGCTCCCAGAAGCAGGCCCAGCAGGTGTGTGCTTTTTGCTGCCATTTCCACAGTGGTTGGGAAAGACCTCCAAGACCATCCAGTCCAACCCCAGCACACCACACGAGTCCTTCCTGAGGAGGGAGTATAAGTAGAGACCTCCGTGTGCCCCTTACACAAGCTGAGCGTGATGGGGCTCATTTTGTGCATTGGCTTTTGTCCATTTCAGGTTTCCACCAGTGGGGCTCAAAAAAGTGTTTCCAAGAGAAGCCTGGAAGAATGGCTTTCCACAAGCAGAACTGGAAAATGACAGGAGACTGGAAGTGCACAGTGCAGCTCAGTCCTCCAGAAGCCATCCGTGTTCCAACAGTAACAGGAGGAGTGAAGAAGCTCACAGCCACGGCTCCCATCTCTCTCAGCACCTACACAGAGAGCAGGACAGGTGGAAGGCAGTAGTCACTCAACTTTGTAAAGACGTTTCTGTCTTTACCATCTAAGAAAGGAACAACAACAAAAAAATAAAATAAAATTGCATCTCTTTAAAAAATCACTTTTTAATAAAGAGGTAAAATTTGCATTGCATTAAGCGAGGAGAGGTTCAAGGTGCAGCATAATTCGCTGTCAATCTCAGGCTGCTTTCTGCAGAGGGTAAATAAGCCTCGTGCACAGCCGGTGTGGTGTAAGCTGTCAGCGCAGCCCATGCATCAGTCAGGAGGAAAACATAACGTTGGCGGATCTCTGAATACATAAATAAAACATGCTTACCACTTGCCATAAGCAAAAAAAATAATAATAAAAAGTGAGGCTGCCTTTCTAGCTCCCCCACCACCACCCCCCATATCTGTTTGAAGCATAAAGTCGGATTTCGGGGTCGCTCTTTTCAGAAATCCAAACAGTCCCTAAGGAAAGGGGGAGGGATGGGAAATAAATGGGAAAGTTTGGCAAAGCCAAGGAAATGCCAACAGCTGGCGGTGAGAGCTGGAATTTGGGCAGCGGCCATGAGGCAGAGAGGGCCCAGGGCTGAGCCCCCAGCATGGAGGGAGGTCACAGTTTCCCAGCCCCATCCCCACACCCCCGCAGCCCTCCTGTCCGCTCTCCATCACACCTCTGCAGCCAAATGCAGTAAATTGATTTGCCCGAAGTTATTTACTATCCCGGCCATAAACGTGTCAAACCTAATCTTTATAACTGTAATTAATGCAAGAATTTCCCCCTTTTTAGAAATCTCTGCTACAAATATTCCAGTGGCGGCTCAAGGATGCTTCATCTGGGGAGGATTCAACAGAAGCTCAAGGTGAATGGCTCCAAGATGAGCTGGCTCCTTCCCTGCATTGGGCACCACTGGTGGTTATTCCCAGACACCCCATGGGTCCCTGTCCTGGGAACAGGGATTTGGGCAGCTCTTCCCCCACCACAGTCACTGCTTCCCATTTAGTTCCCATGTTAACATATTTTTGAAGAACAGAAATCAAGGCTATGGGGCTCCTAGCATCTCTGGGGGATTACTTTGATACAGAAGAAGATGACATCCCTTCACCATCCCTTGGATCGTATTAAAACACAAAGGAGCTGAGATGCTGGAGATGCAAGGTGGGACCTGGAACCCACCTGGATGATCATCATTCGTTCTGCCTTTCATAACCCATTCAGCCCTCATTTGCTAGAAATGGTGACATTCAGGAGGCACATATGGAGCAATGCTGGGCACATCAAGCTGCTTCCCCTGGTGCTGGGGGACACACAGCCCCAAACATGCCCCATATCTAACCCTGTCCCTTAGGGGGAGGTGTCTGAGCATCCCCAGTTCCATGGAGTTAAACAAGAGCATCAGTCCATGGGGAGCCATGCTTTACCATGATGCCTGGAAAGACTACAGAGCTCTGCCATCAGCCTGCCCAGCCCCTCTTGTCCCCAGGGGCATCACCAGCTAAAGGAGCACATCCAAACCCACGGGCTGAAGGAGACCCATGGCAGGTCGGAACGGCTGTGCACTGCAGCCCCTGTGCAGCCCCCAGCCGTGCTTTGGCCCAAGCCAAACTCATCTGGGTTTAATGAACACTATGGCAGGATCCAGGTTTCTGCTGCTGCTCCATTGTACCTACAAGGACTGTGTCTGTCATGAATTAAAAACACGTTACATAAAACACCAAGGGAAGATGGTGGTGGTGGATGCAACACAGCACTGAGTGCACGTGAGCTCTTCCTGCCTCTTGCAGGCTGTTCTGGCGCTGTGACTTCGTTTAGGAGAGGCTAAAGAAGGTGTGATCAGCATTTAATTACACCAAACTCCTTTGATGAGTTCAGATGAGAATTTGCCTGAGCACGAATCATTCCAATCCCAGCACAGAACACAGCACGCACTGATCCGTACACAGGGAGGTGAAGGCAGAACCATTTAAATAGGAGTCAGGGAAAGCAAATCCTTTGACTGCAGAGTTCAGCATGGAGCATTGCTGTTTTTATACAAAGCTGCTGATCTCTGGGGGGGGGGGAGGCTGCAGCCGCAGTCAGGGAGAAACAGAAAATTTGCTCAGAAGTCCAAAACACAGATTCAAATTAATGGAGAGAGCAAACGCCTGGGTGAGCGCTGCAAGAAATGGCCTCTGCATTGTGAGCCTGAATTCTTAACTGAACTCACCTCATTTCAGTTTCTGACTTCCTTTGCATCCACTTCCCATGAATATTCAAGCAGAATTTGCTGGCAGGAATATTAGCAAAAGCAGTGCCAATATCAGAGCCTGTATTAGCCAACGCTGGAACGCATTCACAGAACAGTGCATTTCAGCCCCATAATTGGACTCGCTGGCACCATTCAGCCACGCTGGAGCTGCTCCTGGGCACCAGGCCATGGCTGAGGGGTGCAGGGACTGGGGGGAGCCAAACCGGGAGGGGACAGAGGAGGACTGGAGAAGTGCAGAGGGAGTGGTCCCAGGGTGGTGGCCATGGGGCCATTGTGGTCCTGTTGAGAGACTGCTAACATTAATGGAGATGAAATGGCGATAAATGCTGAGAGGGACAGGGCTACACCGGTGGCACTGGCTGCTACCTGGAGTGAGCAATCTCAGGACACCCCGCAGATATGGGGGTACCTACAAAAGCCATCACAGCACAGCCAGAGAGAGAGGCAGAGCTGCTGCTTGCTGTGGTGAGTGGCAAAAGCCACTGTGCAGTACAAACATGGAGCTCACAGCTGGGCACCACAGCGATCTGCAGAGCAAAGCACAAAGCTGCATTTTCCTGCAAGGCAGAGGACAGCAAAGGCACACCCAAAGTTCTTGAAGCGTTCATAGAATGGGGTCTATGGAGCAAAATCTGGGGGGAAATGCACCTCCATCAGCGCCCCATCAGTGCTCTGGGACCACATCCTCACTCCAGCAGGAGAAGCACGGCTCCCTTCTGGGCAATGTCCTGCATTCAGGGACCTATCACTAGTGACAATGAGAGAAGTGGCACTGAACAAATGGCTCTGCACTGTGAGATATTCTGAGAAGTTTGGGTTAAGCACAGAGGAGAAGTAGGTAGAGGCTTGGGGGTTATTTGGGACTAAACCAGCTGTGATACCATGCTGACATCAGTGACACCAGTGCTGAAAGCATGGGGCTGACTGTGCTGAGTCATGGCCAGAAGCAATGATTGAGCACCTGGTGGGAAGGCAGGGCCCACCCAGGGGAGCTCAGCTGTATGCAATGGACCTGAGTGACAGGAAGGGCTGGAGCCAGGATCCACCCCTTCCCAGACCTCATTTAAGGGTTTGCAGTGGAAAGGAAGGTATCTTGCTGGAGTTCCTTACCTGCTGGAGATCTTCTGAAGGTAAGCAGCTCTTTTTCTTCATTTCTGTATCCACAGCTTTGCCATCCTACTATTATCACAGTACTTTCCATCACGTTATAGCATTACACATACACCGTGCAAGGTCATAGACTCACTGAGATAGGAAAAGAGCTCTAAGATCCCAAATCCAACCCCAGCACACCCCATGATGTTCAATGCCCACATCTCTCAGTGCTACATCTCCATGGTTGTGGAGCATCTCCAGGGATGGTGACCCTACCATTTCACGAGCAGTTGTGCCACTGCATCACTGCTCTTCTAGAGAAGAAATTTCTCCTAATACCAACCTGACTTTCCCTACATTACCTCTCATCCCTGGAGATGCCCCACTGAGGAACATTTGGAGCTCAGATTAGATATGCCACCCAACTTCCCAAGATACCATCCTCCAGCAAGGCGCCCTGCTCCCATATGGAACACCAGGCTGGCTTAGTGCTGAGCAGCCTCCAGCACCTCTTTGGAGCTCCCAAATAATAAAATACAGAAAAGCATCACAAGAGACCACGTGCACCATCCCCAGTGCTCACTGGCTGCTGCCGCAGGAGCAGCAAACACTGAGCCCACAGCAGGGACCCATCTGACACAGGGCACCATGTCGGGTTCAAACAGTAATTAGTGAGAGTGGCTTAAAGCAAACACAGCAGCGTTCTGCTGGTCAGCTGACCTTAATTAGCCTATAAAGCGGGAAAGACATTAATAGGAAATGGTGCCTGCCTGGAGGTGATAAATAAAATGTATTGATCTCTAAGTACCAAGCTGGCAACTCTTTGTTGGGAAAACATATGATTAGAAGTAGTGCAGCAGTAAATACAAAGCAGCCTCTCATTCATTTGTTGGTGCAAGCCTGAGTCAGGACAGGACCAGCAGCGTGCTGGGATGGGCCTGTTTTGTAAGGAGGCTGTGATTTAATTGGATAAAGGCTGTGAGTGATGTGGTCAGTGGGCACAGTGGGGATGGGTCAATGGTTGGACTAAATGGGCAGGGCATCTCGTAAGGAAATTCTCTGCAGAGGTTTGTGTTAGATTTGCTCCCTGATTCATGCTTGTTCCAGTGGCGGAGGGATGCTATCATACACCAGATGGAGCCAAATAAAAACACCACGCTCACTGGAGTAGACTGATGTGAGAGATATATAATAATTAGGATGTGCCATATAGCTATTAAGGCTGCAAATCTGGGGGATCTATTATATTTTCTCTATTTCTCAAAACATGGTGACAACCAGCAACATTAGCATCCCAATGCATCTTTTTTAAGGCATGCACAGACCACAGTATCAGTGTTACTCCTCTCAGTGCTGCAGAGTTAGCAGAACCAAGGCAAAGTCCCCTCCAGGCACGTGCAGGTTGGTGACAACAGGCTTTGCACAGTAATTCCTGGCCTGCTCCGTTCCTTCCCGTTCCCCAGCCCTACCAGAGGGCAGATTGATTTTTGTTTTCAAATACTTGAGAACCCGCCACAAATCCCTTCAGCCCAGGCAAGTGATGTGCCTGTTCCTCTGCACTATCAGTGCTGAGGATGTGGCAATGCCTCTGCATGAGCAGGGCTGGCCCTTGGGAGCAGCCCCACAGTGCTCTGCCCTGCACCCCAAACCTCTCCTGGGTCGTGTGGGGCCCCAACCCACAGCCTGCAGGGCCACAGGTTGGGATTGCTGCTGGGCAGGAGTGCTGACAGCACAGTTCCTCAGGCGGTGCAGGAGTGCTTTTTTCTGACCTGTTTAATTAAACATGTTCAGAAACTGCAAGGGGGAGTTTATTGGATTTTTTTTCTCTTTTTCAATGCACTGGAGCTCATTAAAAAATAAAGGGGAGGAGGGTGTTTGTTGCAAACACAGCTTTCAAATAAGTCTTAATTTAAATAATTAAACGGGCAGCATTTATTTTTCTTGTCGGCTTTATTTCCCTACCAGCTTCCTTGTCAGTTTAGCCCAGATTTAAGGTGCTGTGCAGTGGGGGGGGGGGGTGCAAGGATGGAGCTGCAAGTGGAACTTGGTGCTCTGGTCTGGATCCATAGTGGTGGTCCCATCCCACCTCCCTATAGCATTGGTGCCTCCATAGAGCCCAGCATCCCCTTGGCAGCCAGACCTCAATGACTGCAGTGAGTTAAGCCTCCATCCATTCTGCAGCCCAAACTCTGGAACTTGTATTTTCAGGTTTTTAAAGAGCTTTGGGATACATTAGATAGAATGCAAATTTTATAAGGGAAATACTGTATACACTTATAGATGTGTAACGCTCATGTTTCAGGACTGTAACTGCTGGGGTGAGCAGGGCACTCCTCCAGGGGCCCTTCAGAGCCTAATTGTCTGTTATACATGCTATATGCTGCCCAATATGTATTCACTAAAGCCTCCAAACTTAGCATAGAATCACAAGGTTGGAAACAGCCTGTAAGATCATCTAGTCCAACCATCTTCACATTACCACTGCTACCACAAGCTACTAAACCAGATCTTGCAGTTCCTCATCCAGACAGAAGCAGAACAACAAATGAAAGTCCAATTGTCCATCCTCTGCCTCCCACCTCTGTGGCTCTGACAACAGCTGCTGCTTTCTAGCAGCATCTTGCAGCTGAGACCACCAAGGGTCAGGTTGGATATTCTTCTCTGAAAGAGCAGTGATGCAGTGGCACAGCTGCTTAGGGAGGTGGTGGGGTCACCATCCCTGGAGCTGTTCAGGATCCACGGAGATGTGGCACTGAGGGATGTGGGCACAGTGAGGTGGGCTGGGGTTGGACTTGGGGATCTCAGAGCTCTTTTCCAACCTTAATGATTCTGTGATTCAATGTTGGCGCTGTGCTGGGATGGGCCACAGAGACCTGGAACCCTGTGACCACCACAGCCCTCATTTCTGGGGGGAGGTTCTGCACAGCAGTGGCACTAAGGAGCTGCTCTGGCAGCACAGGGCTATGCCCTGGGATTTTGGGAGCCTTCCCGCAGGGTTTTGAAGGGGAGATCTCAGTGTCCCTTTACTGTTCCAACAGCAGAGAGAGTGGGAGCTGCGCTGGAGGCGCGACATGAGACATCTCCCAGCATAAAGCACAACCAAAGTGAGTTTTTATAATCCTACATTGACCCCCTCTGGAAAAAGTACTGCATTCATGAGATGCGTGAATGGGGCAGAGGGGTTGGCACAGCACAGGGCACTGTGCTGTCCCCCCACGGAGGGACCCTAAAGGACAACCCCGTGCCCACCTCCCCTCTCAACACACCCCCTTCCCCCCCCACCCCCGGCACGCTGCTGTGCGCTGCCATTAGCAAACCCAGCCACCTAATGCCTTTACATCCCCGTTATCCCCGTTCTGAACGCTGTCACATCTCCTAAGTGTCTTAAAGTAATACTTGATGATATTCTCCCCTTCAGTAAACATATTGATTAGATTACAAATGAGATTACCGCTGAACACGGCCCTTTGCAAAGAGCCAGGCACAGCTCTGCCCCCCCTTCTCCCTCCCCTCAGGAGGTCGGGGTTCGTTTGCTGCCCGAGCGCTGATTATTGCAATTTATTGCAGCTCTTCTCTCCCTCTCCCCGCGGGGACACCGAACAATTAGAAGTTGCATTTTGGGGTGATTATAACACACCTCGGGGGCGTTCAGGAGGCAAAAAGCTAAAGAGCAAAGGACTTAACGACCTGGAAAGGCAGCGATCCCTGGCAGCCGTTCCCAACGCACGCAGCACCCAGCAGTGCGGGGCAGCCCCGGGTCAGAGCTGCCGAGCGCACGGAGCTGCCCGCATTTTTTTATTATTATTGTTATTATTTTTAATTGAAGCTTTGTTTTTCTCGCTTTATCAGCGAGCCTATATCCACCCTTCCTCCCCTTCGCGTTTTCTGCTATTTACCTCCCAGCAAACAGATATTTGTGGCTCGCAATGAGGCAGACGTGCCGCCCCGTGCGGGGCGGAGCGGAGCCGGGGATGGAGCCGGGCGGGCTCGGAGCTCCCCCTGCCGCCCGCCGCGGGGCCGGGAGCGGATTCGGCTCTTTATTAATGAACGGGCTGCAGTTAGCGAGCGGTTCCCGGCCCCGGGGTCCTGTGACAGCGTCAGCGATGCCTCAACTATGCGGGACGGGGCGGCCGTGCGGTGCAGCTCTCTTACCCCTTCCCCTCTGCCTTTCCCCACGCAGACACAGCGCACAGCACGGACGGCCGCAGGAAGCAAACAGCCGCTCCGAGCGCGCTGCCGGTGCTCATCTCCCGAACGGAGCGCGAAGCTCCGCCCGCAGCACAGAGCTGCCCTCTGACCGCTGCTACTCCCTTACCCTGCGCAGCCGGCTTTCCGCCTTGGGCACCCGCTTCAGTGTTGCCTTGCGCTATTGGCAACATCCAGCACCGCTCCCCTTCAAAACAACCTGGCCCTCGAGCAGGCAACGGGGTAAGGCTGACACTGATATGTGATAGAAAGAGCCAAGAAACATTAAATTCGAGGCACTCAGCTATTACTTTTCAAGTGTGAGCGATCAGTCCCAGCACAGCCACCTGACAGCTTTCCCTTGCTCCTACAGAAGGGGAAGAAAGCACTGGGCCCTGTGTGGCGACATCGGAATTGTCCCTGCAGGACTCTGCATCCAGCACCGCCTCCTGGGAGAATCATCGAATTACTCAGGTTGGAAGGGACCTCAAGGATTATCAAGTCCAACTGCAGCCTAACCGTAGTACCCTAACTCTAGAGAGATCTAGAGGCAGGTAGGGATGGGGCTGAGATCACACAGACCCATCTCAGCCCCATCCCTACAGCTGGGCAGTGCTCCATTGCAGAGGTGTGAAATTAGAGCACTAAAGGCAGCACAAAAAGCCAGGAAGCACATGCAAATTTATTTACATTATTTATATATATATGTGTGTGTATTTATATAGAGAGAGAGACTTCAGTTTGCTGTTGGATTGAGAAGTACACAAGTGCTGAAGTGAAGCCACGCTGTGCTCCGATCAAAGGTTAGGAGCAAACTGAAGCACCCAGCCAGCACTTGCCTAAAGCCCAGATGAGCAAACAGCCCTGCAGGAGCACTGGAAGTCTTTAAAGAGGCTCTTCACAATGTAACACGCAGTACAAAGGTTTGCAACTGGATGCATGGATCTGCATACACAGGCGAGGGAGAAACTGCTGCTTGAGTGTATCAGGTGTACAACAACTAAGCAGGATTCTGACTCACCCCAAGTGTTAACTCTTCTTCTCTGCCAGTTTCAAAACTGTTGAAGTGACAGCTGTTTTAACATGTTATTTGTAATTCAGACTATTAATGAAGATGAGGAAATTTCTTGGATCAGACTGAGGTCTCCAATGAAATCTGAGCTGTTGGGAACTTGGGTGGCATCGATCAGTGTCTATGCAGGTATCTTTCCCTGCATATTTCAATGCCTTGAAAGCGTATCAGTTTAATTGCAAAGCTGTGAAATATGAAAACCAGGCTCAAATCAGAGTGCACTGTATCTCAATGGTTCCACTGGATTTCTGTGCTAGAAAAAAACCAATAGCAGTAGCTCAGGAGCATTACAGCTACACACCATCTAATCAAAGGTGTTAAAGTAGAGCAAGGCTGACATAAGGCAGGGTGCAGGGCCTGCAGGTCACTTGCAGAGGTGCTGCAGATTTATAGTGAAGGGCTGCAGCTGCACCAAGGCCCAGAGCTCCCCTCCCTGCAGGCACTGACGCACCAGGGCTGTCCAGCCCTACACATGCATTCACTGTGTTTGGCTCCAACTTCTGCTCTGGGTCATAAAGCTTCTGAGAGGCTTTAAAATAGTCACCATCTTATTAATATATTAATAACATCTACAGCTGACCTGCCAGAAGAACATCTCAGAAGTAGGCAGACAGCCACAGGAGGCAGAGCTCAACCCAGCTACAATCTCAGCCCACAACTATGTGAGCTACAGGAGGGCTCTCCAACTTTCCTGCCTGGAATGCAGGGACTGCCAAGGGGTGGGAAGAACTGCATGGAGCAAAGGGCTGACTGCACTTCCAGACGTGATGTAAACCAAAACCAAGTGCTGCAGCCTTACAGATTGCCTCCTCTGCCCAATTCCTCTGGCTGCTCCAGCACTTCCCAGCCTTCCGCCTGGATGGCAGAGAGCCAAACAGCTCCAGTTTCTCAGGCATGCCTTACCCCAAAGCAACACACCAAGGTCAGGAGGTTCTTCCCAACTCACCTGCCGCAGCTCTGTGCTCAGTGGCTGGAAGGAAGGCTATGACAATGATCTGGCCAAAAGTCAAGGCTGTTCCTTTACATTTAACAACATTACATCATTCCAAAGAAGATTGGAGTTTACAAACAAGTAAAACCTTCCAGTAAGTGCTGTACGTGATGTTGGGGAGCACAACACTGCTGCAGCCCTCTGCTTTGCAGTGGGTCTCTGTGCCACGTGAGCACATGCAGCCCTTCAGCAGCACACCTGGAGCAGGAGCCCATAGGTAGGTTTGTCTGTACACAAGAAACAATGATCAAAGCCACTGATTTTTCTATGCACCTAATAGGGGGGATTGGGCCCTCACAATTGTGAGTTTATTTATTTTTGTAAACCACTCATGTGGGGAAAATTATTAAAAAAAAAAATCAGAAGCAAAACATTCAGTACAGAGCATCAGAAATACACCACCTGGTTTTCACATTAGTAAACAAAAATGAGTCCCTGATTAAGGTCTTTCACAGCTGTGCTCCAAATGTTTATCACACCTCCTTCTGCATCACACCATCCTGCTGCAGTAACTGTGGCTGAGGAAGCAGACTTGCCCTCAGCAGAGATTTTAATACATCTTCACTAGATGAAAACCAAATACTTTTCAAGATCTCTTCAAAAAGTTTCCCCGCTTAAAAACCAAACACACAAAACACCCCACGAGCTGTTGGCCTCCATCTGAGATCCCCAAGACAACAATGATGCTTCCAGATGGATTAAATTACATACCTCCAAAACACTGACAAAACAAAACAATATAAAAAACCAAAGTGCATCTTTAGCAAACAGCATCCCCTCGGGCAGACCAATCTTTTACTGTACCAAGAAAAATAAATTCAAGAGGAGAAAAGATTCAGAGAGAAAAATACATTAGCAAATACAGATAAATTTGTTTTTAATAAAGGAGTTAATTTTCTTTCAATCCTATATAAAACAATAGCAATTAAAAACTTCATTTTTGAAAGTAAATATTTACATATGAACAAGTAACTGTGCAAAATTTACATGAAAAAAAATGGAAAGACAGGATTTCCTAAAAGACAAAATGAAAGGGGTGTAACAGTTGTCAGGTGTTGATAAAAATACTGATCAGCATTCAGTTTACACGCAAGAGAGTTAAATTCTACCATGAGAGGTCACACAAAGAAAGCCAAAGTATTTACAGTCATAAAAGTACTATCAATAGACAATTTAATACAATAACCTCTGAAAATATAAAGAACCAATTAGTATATTTGTAATAAAAAAATAGGTACAAAGAAGGGACTTTGCTCTGGACATCTTTAAAGTAGGCCCACAGCTTGCATACAGTCTTTTAGCAAAATAATTATAGTTTACATAGCCATTTTTATGTTATGTGCCAAAAATTATGTACAATTACTGACAAAATACACCAACCATTTTTCAACACTTGATTCACACTGATGATTCCTCTCAACTTTGATTTTATTTAATCTAAGCTTTCACTTTAGCTAAAAAACACAGTGCAAGTAAAATATATTTATGCTGAAAAGGTTTCTCTTTTTTTCCTTTTTTTCCTTTTTTAACTTTACAGCTTTACAAACTATAGCAAATAAAATGCATTTTTACAGATGCTGCTAAAACATTCAGAAGTAACCCTCCTTTACGGGATTTCAGGGCCTCTAATAAGCAATAATGTGATTAAAATTGAGGTTATGTTTAAAATTAACTGTATATCCCTCTAGATTTTGAACATTTGGGGGAAAGATAAATATCCTTAAAAAAATCAGTTTGCTTTGCTAACTGACTGTTCAAAAAAAAAAAAAAAAGCTAAATGAAATGAGGTCATCTGCTGTAGACATATGCCTATATAATTGATTTAGTTGAATAAAACTGAACTAAAACGCACAATTAATGTCAAAACTGCTACAGGGCTGACAGGGTAGCTAGTTATTTGCTAAACGATTCCATCAGTCTTTATATATGGCTTGTTTGGCAAGAAGGCCACTCAATCAAGAGATGAGTTAAAGTTTAATTGTCCTTTTATAGTATCCACAGGCCTTGTAAGTATCCTCACTGTTACAGAAATGTATTTTCTCTCACACTGAAGAGTTTATTTATAAACAGGAATATAAAACTGTTCCATGTAAAGAGGTGGCTGTTTTTCAAACAATATCCCATTTGCTTGTTACAAAAAGGCGAAATCTGCAAATATATAAAAAAATGTCCTCAGGCGGCTCTCCGTCAAAAATACCTTGATCTTTTCCACTTTACTTAAGGAATGCTTTATATAGCAATAGTGAATGGCTTGTCTCTCGCTCATTTTCTAAACAAAATATGAGGTCCCTGAGGTTCACCCGCGTTATCCTTTGTCGCGTAAACTGTCTGGTTGTTCCAACTCCAGAGCTGCCTGGGACTGCTGCACTCGAACCAGATCCCTGGGAAGGAAAAGAGCAGAAGCATCAGAACAGGTCTGTGGCCACACTTACTGCAGAGCTTCTCAGAGAAAACACAAGATGAGAACCAATGGATGATGTCCCAGTAGGCTCACAGACGGTGTATGCTATCAACTTAGGCATTTTTTAATTATTACTTTATTAACTGCAGTTCAATAATTAAATGCTATCGGTGATGTTTAACATAATTAAAATTAAAAAAAAAAAAACACATAAAAAGCTGCTTCTATCTGCAGTAAGGCAATCCCACCAACCAAAGCAAACAAAAAGTCTCAATGTTTGTACAGACCCTCAGCCTGCAGCTCTTTCTGAACTGGGGAGCAACCCATCCACCTGGCTGGGAGGTCTCAAATCATGCCCTTGATCTCCCCTGATCTTCACAGCAGAGTGCCACCAGCTCTGCCTGTTGCTGACGACAGCTGTAACCAAGCTCAGGATTATATTAAGCAGCAGCTATTCTGGACACCAGCAGACATTCTCTAACCATCTCTGAATTCCTGTCTATCGTTTGGCAACTTTTATTCCTCTGGTACACACTGGTCATCTGCCACAAGCAATGCATTATTTGTTACTTCAGAAAAAAAAAGAACAAGAAAAACAAGAGAAAGACCATAAGATTTCTTTAGAGATGTTTAGACATGCCACAGCCCTTCTTCAGCTGTTTACATACAGATAGGCTCCTAACCAAGTTGATAGAGCAACTCTGCTACAGCTGAGTCGAATTTTCACTTGCAGAAAAGAAATCACAGCTGTGATAGGACACAAGTAATTAATACAACTCCTATGTTTCCTGTGCTTTCCTTTACATAAGCAAAGAAATCCTGCAGTGCTTTAAATACCATGAGATTCAGCAAGAACGCTATCTAGAGTAACAGACTGCCTCTTTCAGGAAAGACATGGATGTATCACTGAGTCTTCCAACACGTGCACACAGCTCCCTGTCGGGCAGTGATGCAGCACAGCACAGCACAGCTCCCGAGGCACAGCGCTGCTCCTCGCCTGCCCGGCAGAACGGAACAGCAGCAGTGAGCACAGCCGCCAGCAGATGGCACAAAGAGACCAAAAACCAACTTTCAGCGCCAGCTTTAGAAGCCGGGGATACTTTGGGCAGTTGCCCGTTGGAGACACTTTGCTCTTTGTAAGTGAAAAGAAATCGTACATGTGGAGTAACTGGAAACAGACCACATTTCCATGGCTTGCTTATAGACACTTTTTTTCACCTCCAATTTCATTTACTAGAATGATCTACTACTCCTTTGTCCACGAATTTTAAAAAGCAGCTGACACCAGAAGCTCCATCGCCTGATGTTCTGGAGCACCAAAAGAAGTGTTCTAATGAAGAACATCACAGACCTGAGAAAAGCAAGGATATTACAGTAGCACAAGAGCCATGTGAACAAGCTGCTGGGACACACAGCCATGCAGTCCTCTATATGTTACATTTATATGTTTATTTTTGGTGCACATAACTGAGGAACCAACATAACCCCGTGTTGGAAGGTGCTGTCACTGCAGCACACCACCAGCAATGGAGTCACACTTCTGCTTCTCAAGCACAGAATCACAGAATGACCAGGGCTAGAAAGGACCACAAGGATGATGAATCTCCAACCCCATGCCACACACAGGGCCACCAACATCCCCATTTCATACCAGCCCAGGCTGCCCATGGCCCCATCCAACCTGGCCTTGAACACCTCCAGGGACGGGGCATCCACAGCCTCTCTGGGCAGCTGTTCCAGCACCTCACCACTCTCATAGCCAGCACGTTACTTCTTGAGCCCACGAGCCCTCTGCACTGTACTCAGCACTGCTGAAAGGCTGGATTTCCAAAGGCACATTTTAAAGCACTTACACAACATATGTGCTTATTTTCTATCTACTTCAATGGACACTGGATGCAGGACAGCATTGGATGCTAAGTATCAGATACATACAAGTTAGGAATAAAAGGTCTATAGAAAGAATGGCTGGGTGGGGTTCTTTTATTTTTGTCTTCCAAATATTCCTTAGAATCACAGAATTGCTCAGGTTGGAAAAAACCTTAAAGATCTTCAAGTCCAACCACAACCTAAGCATACTGCCCTAACAACACTCTGCTACATTAGGAGAGGCTCAATCCTCATTTTATTATATAGACCACTTCAAACCAATAGAAATTTTAGGAGCCATTGTAAAGAGAGAGAACTGCTACTCCTGTAGGCACAGAATGAGTTAAGCAGCTTTCTCATAACTGTCAATAAAATCATGTGGACTTAAGATTTTAAAAATGACAGCAGCCTGTTCTGTTGGATTTTGAAACAGTACAGTTATTACTTAGAGGTGATTTTACATGTAATTAAGATTCAGCATTCCTAGACATCAAAAGCTTACATTTACAAATCTGTGTCTAAGTAATGACAAACCCTATTTTCCACACTTCTTGTAATATGCCTTAACTACAAACTGCACACAAATGGCGACAAGTGGAGCTCAATTTAAAAATGTCAAGTGACACAGCAGCAAAAGCACAGCTGTGAGTTTATCAGATCAAAAGCAGCTGGTTCTTAATTAAACGACAAAAAATTAGATTTCCTGGAAACCTGTGGTTAATTGGTTAACCAGTAAGCGATTAATCTAGGATAACTAAATTAGTCAGATTTAGATGAAATACAAACAAGCATTCACAGCAGATATAAAACACATTTCATAACCTAAGTGACACGAGCAGACTATTCACACTGCTGCACAGCTGAGCATGCTAAGCAGGCAATGCCAACAGGAACACTCCATGAGATATTTCAGTATACTCCTCAGGGACCACATCATTTATATCAATATTGATCTCAGTGCCACATTCTGCAAACTTTCTGATTTTAAACTAGGTTTATAAAACTTTAATTTGGGAATTTGTTAACTTATATAAAAACAACCCTATCAGTAATAGGCATTTCACTAGCTTTCAAAACTCAAAATTATTTATGAAGATGCTCAAGAGGTTTGATTTTAATATAAAAATACCATCTACTAGTATTCAAATTGTCCTATGTTTTATATCAAGGACTTGTAAATTACTGCTTCTAACAACTCAGTATAAAACAAGGTGAACGATCCTGAAACAGAGCTTTTCTATAGCACAAACTGCCTTAGCAGCAAATATGTGGGATGCTCATTCACAAGCAGAATTATTCAATTATTGCTATCCTGTCACTTGCTATCAGATAGAAAATTCTGCAGGGAAAACACCTCAAATTATGAAAACAGAGCTTCTGGTCCTGTTAATAACAAGTGCTTTTTAAGCATTAGAGAAATCCTATATTCAGTGTCTTCCATGCACAAAGCAATTTTATACCATTTCATGTTCATTAACTCGTTTACAAATACTGCAGATAGTTTATCAATCTACCTGAAATTAAATGAACATTAAACCAATCAAATATTGAGCATACTGATAACTTTGTCAGTAGAGACATTTTTAATCTTCAAAAGGCTAGATTAAGTTGTGAGATATCCAAAGGATATAGGTGAGCATCATAATACACAGAAACTGACCTGCTGCAGAGATCCTAAAACTAAGGCCAATCAAAAGCTGATGAAATAAATTAGACAACTTCCTATAATTGGAAGCTCTTAGTGATTCACTTCAGCCACCTCACTAAAGGCATTAATTAGTCTGTGCTATTACTTAATCAGTTTGGCTGCAATTATAACAATCTCTTCCAAAACCATGGAGGTCCAAAAAGGCACAGAGTTGAGCAAACAGCAACTGCTTTCTAACAAGTCCCAAGTCCCACAAAAAAGGGAACATCACTCAGTTTTACTCCCCATGTCATTACATTGATGCTAAAAATTGATTCTGGCCCTGGAGAAAGAAAATCAACACATTCAAAATACAGTTTGCTACTCAGAAACTTCCACACATGAGGAAAGAGAGCTCTGAAAAAAAGTCTTTTACAGGAGTGGTGACGGAGCAAAACCAAGAACTGCAATTAGACCATACCTCTGTCCCTGATCCAGATCCTGGTGAATCCACTTTCCTTTTCTTTCTTGGACCAATTGCAGCTAATGCAGTCAAGTTGGCATCCCTCTGTCTCATCTGTGCTAGCTCTTGTTGCTGCATCTGCATTTGCCAGAACGAGTACCATTAATTATTTTTCTTTTAAATTTTCCAAATAAAAGTTAACGTTAAAGTGAAACACTTACCTCCTTGGCCTTCTGTTTCAGCCTAAGCTGTTCTGGATCTTCTTGCCTAGATCGAGACTGTGTTGATAAAATGACGAACAAGGACAGGTCAGGGAAGAAAAAGAAAAATCAATTAATTTACAGAAGTAGTTAGAAGTCTTATACTGCATATGAAGGCTTTTAACTTTCATGGGAAGTGAAAAGTACCTACCCACCACTTTTGGAGATTGAGACAGGGAAGGAAAATCATTCTTAGAAATTAAAAAGAGTTTTCCATTTCTTAGCTTCAAGTAATTGTTCTTGAGAAAGTACCCCCCCTTCTTCAGCTTTGTGAAAAACAGAAAAGGAACAGCACGCATTTATGCCTAAAGAAAACCATTATGAGGCACAAAATACGCACAACTCTGAATCTCAAAAAGGAATCACACCTTTACTTTTCAGAAGAATTCCTCCCATACACGTACAACTACATGGTTGGTAAGAACATTATTTGCTGTGCCTACAGATGGTCAAACTGCCATTTGAACAGAAGGCCAGTTAAGTGGCCAACAGACCTCAAGCATTACCACCTGCCCATCGTATTCCATATTCTGAGAAGTAACAGAATGCATTATTTCAGTAAACTTTATAGTCTAGTGATATTAAGACACTGGTTTTGGTTGTGTTTTTGGGGATATGTGTATCAGCTCTCTTAGTTTCTTGTTTTCTGTTTTTTTCCAAGAAGTCAAACAAACAGAAAATGGGAAGAACTTCAAGACAGTCTTGCATTTGTACTCCTCACATAGCAATACCATGTGTATCCAAACAAACGGTGTTTTCAATCCCATACAACCTCTAGACCAGCAACAAAATAAATTATTCTAATTCAATACTCAAGTATCCTTCAAATGTTAAGCTTTTCCTCATGATTAACCAAAGTCTTTCCTGCTGCACTCCAGGTGCAGCAAACACAGGAAATTGTAAGAACATGCAAATTACTGTTTCATAGAGTAAGTCACAATGATTTACATATATCTCACCCCAGTCTTCCCTCTTCTGAAAAGAAGGTATAAAATCTTTCCTTATTTCATAAGTCACGTTTTCTAGACTTATGAAATAAATTGCTTTCCTTCAGAAATCTACTTGCCACAGGGCTCCTGGACAGAGTATTCCATCTCAGGTATAATAGGAACCAACTGAAGTGTTTGCTGACATCTTATGTGCAAATATTGCACTAATCAATTTTGATGCCATCAACTCCTACCACAACATCCTGAAAATCCTGGGTTGTTTTGTGAATTGTGCTCCTTCCTAGGTAGTCACATCCATCCTATACTTGGGTCACCAAGTACAACCAAAAAGCACAGGGCTTACATCAACTGCTTCCTATTAATTTCATTTCTTCAATTTGTCAAAACGTTTCTGAACTCTATTGCTATTCCCCAAAATACTGGTAACTATTGCATATTGTTTAGAAATACAACCAAGCTATTAATTAATTAACCTTTTTTCTCAGTGAAAAGCACAAAGACTGGCTTTGTGGGCCTACTAAATTTGGGAAAATGCAATGAGAAAGGCAAAGCAGCTGCCCTTACTGTGGAAAGCAGAACAGAGCTGTATCTAAAGAATGCCCTCATCATGTTCCACCTCCAAAAATTAGTATTTCCCTTCACTGGATGTCCTTTACAAAGAGAAGAAATTCTGCACTTTTGACGTAAAAAAAAAGAAAAGACAATTTGCAGATGTGTGTGAAATCCAAGCACTTGCCTTTGCTGCACGCATTAAAATTTCCCTTTCTTGTTCATCTTTACGCTGCTTTTCTATTTGATCAAGTTGTTCAAAGAACTTGAGCTGTGCCCGAACGTCACTTGCTTGTTCGTATCTTTCATCATCCTGAAAACATGGCAAATATGTTCCTCATTACATATCTTAAAAACAAAGCTGTTAGCTTGTACTGTACTGGAGAAGAACATATACATTTAAATCTCAACTGTTCACTTTGTCCTTTTCAAGGAAATAGCAAGTGTGTATTTACACCAGTCAAACCAGCTCTTAAAAGCATTTTGTTCTATTTCATGAATTCATCAGATTTTGACTTCCACATTAATACCATCATTGCTTTAACTTCACAAACATATTTTAGAGATTCTTTTTTCTTCTATTTGCATCTATTAAGTATATGCATCTGTCAGACAGCAGTCTTGAGAATTCAGAGCAGTGCTCCCTGGTCCCACACTGATCCCAGCAGCATTAACAGATGCAGGCTGCTCATTCTAATACAAAACAGCCAGGTGAGTGAAAAGCAGGTGAAACTCAGTAGCTCATTTTACATTCAGCCACTTGTTTCCCTACAAAGTGCCTCATTTAACATTAGTTACCATCAAAAAGCAGAAGAGAATATGCTTCCTATATGCTGGCAATGGGAGGAGGGAAGGATATAAATTGATGTAAGCCACAATACTAGATTTTGCTGCATCTTCTTCTTGCTAGGGCAGTTGTAAGCTGGACTTCTACAACTACGATAGTATACCTTTTTGGAGGGTCAAAGCAGTCAAAGAATATTTCCTTGAAAGGAAATATTAATACATATTCAATGATTACTTTCCTCCCAGTACCCAGTGGGCCTATATAGATAGAATTACAGAAACAAAGGAACGCAAGTGTTCTACAATTATGTCAACAGTAAGCACACAAAAAAGGCTTCTGGAGAACAGCTCCTTCAGGTAGCTTCAGTTGGAGATCAAAAAGCTAGCTGGCAATGTTGCTGTCCACTTGAAGAAAGGAAATGAAAGATGAAGAATTCATCTACAACATCATTCAGCTTTACTCTGGGAGACTTGAGGCTGACTGATCTTTACCAGATAGCACATAATGCTGGGGTATGGTGAACAAAAATAAATCACATCTTTTATCTGCCTATCCCATTGTACAATCACTCAGATTTTAAACGTTTGACATAATTAAGGGGTAAAACAAATCTACATTTGTTCATTTGTTTTAAAAAAAATGTACGTATGCAAGCTGAAGCCTACTAGTCATGCAGATATATTAATATCTTAGTGTAAGATGAATCAGAGACAATAAACAGCCTAACATTAGAGAATGAAGAACATCCGAACACATGCACAGAACAGCCCACTAAATGTGTTTAATTGCACAAATAACACTGCACAGTTACCTTATAAGAAATATTCCTTTGCTGAGCAGTCTCTGATAGTTTTTCCACGAGGTTTTGTAGTCTTTGTTGTGTAGCGTGTGATACATAGCTAACTACGTCAGGATGGATTTCTGTTATTCCATGTTTTTTACCTATGACCAGGGCAAAAAGTTGTAGAAAAAATAATAAATAACAGTAATAATTATTCAGTTAAACATCATGGTCAATGTCTATCATGGAAACGTAAACACTTGGCAAAGCAAGGCTTTCATGCACGTATGAGAATAAGCATTAGATAGGAAATAGTGTACACCCAAGTTTAGCCTAGCAAAGCTTATGATTGTTAAGAAATGCTGCATGCTACAGCAGAACAAATAAATGAAGAAGGCTTTTTGTTATACTATCATTTGTAAATTTGTAAGTAAATATGATAAAGTCATTCCTGGACTTATCTTTTTTTCCAAACAAATTTCATTATTTTTGTTGCTGTATGATTTTATGCAGTCAGTTTTAACCAGGTACAGTAATTTTGGTGCTAAATTGCCATACTTCTATAGCAATGTTATTCTTCACACCATTCTTTCATAAGCTGAATGATCACCCACAAGCATCCAATTACACAAAAAGACAACTACTCTAACAACTGTAGAACTATTCAAATTAATTTGTAAGGAAAATATCTTTCACTGAACTCAGCACTGGTGAAATGTGCTTATTAAATCTCTAGAAACATCAGCATACCTATTTCTAATATCCTTCTTTGTAAAGGTGCCGAGAAGAGGAAGGTTTCGTCTTTACAAGACCTTGTTAACGTGCCCACCAGCTCCGAGTTTGTTGCCAATATCCGAGCACTTTCCTCTGACAGGTTGACTCCAGCCATTGATGCAACATCGTTAATGTCATCATCATCCCTTAAGAAAGGAAAATTCATTACAACCATTAAATTTAGTGCTTATATCTACACACACCGCTACAAAATCATGGCTGCACATTATGAGTTCCACAATAAACCTGAATATTCCATTTCATTTTTGCTTTTATTATGTGCTAAAATTAAGCTAACATCATTTGATTCCAAAGGGCTCGAGGAGCATTTCTGTCATTTTGCATTTCCTAACTGTTTTTCTCAATATCTTTTCTTATGCAACATTTTAGTACTTTAAGAAACAAGATACTAGATACATCACTACCACAAATAATAATAAACTGCACTCATCATTGTAAAACAGGCTGTACATCCAAACAATCTGAGCAGAGTTGGAAGGTGCAGAGGAATGAATTCTATTTGCTTGTCCAGACAAGAATTGTTTGTGAGTTTAAATATTTACCCTTAGTGCCAGCTAAATGATAAAATCAATCTGGCACAAGCATGCCCACAGCTGTTTGTACAAGTCTTTAAGTAGCAGATCTGGCTACAGAAAATCAATTTTCAGTTCTTGTGCATTTACCTAGCCTGATTCAGCACCACTAGAGTACATGGACAGGTTCCCACTAAGTTCTGCAGGCTGCCCAGGCAGTATGTATGAGTACAAATAAGCACGTGGTTCCTCACCTAAAAGAACCTCCCCCAGGTTCTTTCAGTTTATTCTTCTGAGCAGCAGCTACTTGTGTTGAAACAGTGGCTATAGCTTTGTTTCCAGGTAATACTGTTGGTTTTACCACAGGTACTGCAGGAAAACAGATAAGATTTGTAAATCAAACTTGTGTCAGAGCTTAGATTTACAAGCCAGTCACAGGTAGTAATGACAATACGCCTGGCACAAAGATTTTGCCTCAACAATTTCTGTCAGCATCACACCCACCTAGAACAGTGCCCTCCCATACAGTTCCAGCACCCACATATTTTCTCTGACTACAAAAGCTGCCCTGCATGCGTGCACTCCCAGCCACTACACTATGCACTGAAGATTTTAGCAGTGCTACAGTAGCACACCACTGGCACTTCAAAAGTGATGCTAACCAAGCCAACATAATGCTAGTAGAAGGGCACATATCAGATGACCTCCTACCTGTCTGAAGTTGATTCAGTTGAATTTGCTGAGGAGTAGTGAGCATAATACGACTGTGCGGTTGCCGCAGTGCTACCATTGGTGTCTGTGTCAACGTTACCTGTGGGGGCCTTATCAACGTCCCTGCTTTCTGAGGCTGTTGAATAACCTGTAGAAAAAAAAGAACTGTAAACAAATCTGAAACAACTAGGGCTAAGAATGAGGTGGGAAAAACAAAGCCTAACAACCAACACATCTGTTCATCGATCTAGGTTCGGCACATGTTAAGTTTCTTTAAACTAAAGTCATTCTTCATTTTAAAAAATTAATAATCCACCTTCTGTGACAAAAAAAAAAGGCAGAAAACGCCCTATTTCTGTTTAAGAACTCTATCTATAATCACAAAGATATGTTTCCTACATTAGAAAAACAGACAGAGGCAAATTGCATCTGTCTGAACAAATTTAAGAACTAGAAATAATAGCAACTTGGTACAGGTAATTCAGCTGGTTTTACCTAAACTGTTTTCATACAGAATCAGTATAAGCCACAGCTGTGTAGCTTTGTACTAGGTTGCCTTTTTTTTCCCCTCTTCTTTTTGGTCACACTGAATATTTACAAATTGACCACAGTGATCTCTACTTTCCATTTCATGCAAAAGTGTATGGATAGAGAAGCTCAGACAAACGCTAAGTGTTCATATACAGTAAATATACATATATACATATACATATAAAAAAGTGTTCATAGCAAGAAATCCTAGCAATTTAATTATGCACATTAGTCAATACCTATCCCCAAAAAAACTTATGTGAAGGCACTGTTTTGCTATGAGAAGACATCAAGAGGTGGTGTGCACATGATACTATTCTTACCTGGTTTTCATGAAAGTTTACATACAGATCTAAACTATTATACCAGAACAGGAGAAAGAACTTGTCATTAGACTTACGCAATGGGAAAAGAAAAATCCTCCACAATACTGCTCTCATAGATATGCAGTAATTGAAAAAATCTGCCAGTATTTCTTGTTAAAACAGGAAATATAGTACTTTAATCAAGAATGGATTTTAAACTATATACATTGTTCTCCTCCTTAGTAGCTACCCTTCTAAAAAACAGTCGAAGATCTTTGACTGAATTAAACAATCAATCTGTGAAGTCACTGTATTCTGAACAAACACCTGTCTAGCAACAGATGACACACTTCAACTTACGTACCAGTGGTGTCGACTGCCCTTGTTTACTAACACCAACTTGTGTAGGCTGAGTTAGGCTGATTACAGGTTGTTGTAGAGTACTTGTTACAGTTGCAGTTGCCTTCCCTGCTGCGCGCTGAACTGAAGGGCTTAGCATCACTGCTGTAAGTGCCGTTGTTGCTTGCGCTGTTGGCTGCTGCTGTTGACTTTGCTGAATGAAAGCTGCAGAGTCTGGTGTTAACTGTCTCAAGGCAGGTAAACTCCTCTAAAAAGAGGAAAGGAAAGAATTTGCTTGAGTATTTTAATCCTATATCACAAAAGAAAACATTAATCATAAAAAGCAACTCATTTAATTTCAGTTCATTATAACAGGCTGCATGCATTTCTACATTAGAAAAGAAAACATGATAGCAGCACACAGAGAAATACTATGCCACTTCCCATTTTAAGCTAGGCAGAGCAACAGCACCTTTAGTAGTAGAAACTTGGCCATCATGGACACATAGATCATTGAGCCCACCTAGAAACCTTAACATGTTTAACAGCCTAAGCTCACACTGCCTTCCTTGATTGCATTCCTAACTATCTACACCAAGCTATAAAATGTGATGGATTAGACAACTGCAGTGTTTTACATACATTAGTTATTTCTGCATGGTAACAATTTTTGTCCTTGTGAATAGCTCAAGTATGAACAAGCATTTAAGACCCCAGAAATGTCAACACACACCTACAACTATAAGTGCATCCCTTAATCATACATTAGCCTAGCAAAGTTATACTCTTACCATAAAGGGTCGTTGTACCTTTTTTGAATTTTCAGGTAAAAACTGTTTTGGAATAAAAATTATTTTGATATGTGTCCAATTACTATAAAATTTATGACAGATTGCATTTATTATTTAGAGATGACAACCTTCCTGTTTATCCACACAAATACGCACAGAAGCGTAAGAGTATGATTTTGTCCAGAAGGTATGGCTTTCTCTCTCATTCAATCCCTGTTTTTCAGAAACCATAATAAATCAACTCATAGGCTTGGAGCTATGGAAAGAAACAGCTCATAAGTCACAGAAAGAAAACCCTCACTTTTCAGATCTCTTGAAACAGCCAACTATTGACTATGCCAATGAATTATACTAACAAACTTCTGGAACCAGGAGACAAAAAATATTATTTTAAGAGAGCAGAAGCCTAACCAGGCACTATTTCAAAATCCATCTACACTGCCTTGGAGTTCCATCTGTAGTGGCAAAAGATGTGCTTGTGCTCATTGCTGCAAGTAGATAACCATGAGGTGTAGTGAACACACATTACCTTCAGAAAAGGCACAAGGTAAGGTTGAGGCGAAGAATTAAGTTCTCTGTAGAGCCTACTGGTGAAATCTTCTGCTTCAATTTTTCCATCCTTCAAAAAGAAAAGTGGATGAAATTGTGGAAATTAACTTTTTCAACACCAAAAGAAGAGAAAGACTTAATCTACTGAAAATCAGTAGTTTTTATCATTCTCCACTATTTTACTTATCGGTAGTTTCATCACAGTAACAATCTTTGAATGCAGCTGTCTCTCACAAAAGTAGTTGTAGATTCCTCATGGGAAGATACATTTCAAGATTTAATTTTGGGACTACTTCTGGTTATCATGTGATAACATTGGAATACAGAACTTCATCTTAAATTAAAAGCCACTCAATTACACTGAGCAGTAGTAATATAGAAATAAAAACTCATTCTATAAATATTAATTATGTCAAGCTTTAGCATTAGCTTCAGCTATTACTTTTATGTAAAAGTTTGCAGTTTCCTACACTCAACCATTGTGTGCCAGCAGTGCTGTATTGCCTTCCCTGAAGTACACAATTCATCTTTTTGTTCACCGTTTTATCAACAAAAATTGTTGAATTTAAAGAGTTAACATGTACACTATCTGCACTTAAATTTAACTCACCTAAGTCAACTACAATAGATTAATGAGGGTCATGGGTAAGTTCTCATGAGAACATAAGCAAGAACGCCTGCTTTCCAAGCTTCAAACAAAAATTCATGCATATTTTTTAATTCAGAAGAACTTTTTTCAATTTCATTTTTCTCATATTTTAAAATCTTTCTCCTCGTCACAAAAAGTCAGTTTAGAGGCTGACTTGGCCCACATACTGCTTTTTCCTACAATTCTTCTGAACTTTTCTTACCAGTAGGTTCTGTACCAATTCTTTCACATTAGCTGCGGTCTCTGAAGACTGTTTTCCAGATGATGCCAGTTTTATTAACGTGGATAGAAAGTTTTTACATTTCTTCACATTTTCCATAGTTTCCTGTTAAAGGGGGATGAGGGTGAATAAAGGAAACAAAAAGGAAGCTGAACTCTTTATAACGACTACTTTGACTACAAACTCAGAGAAATAAAGTCCTTCTCTCAGTACATGACCTAACAATACTATCTATAAATTCAGGGCCTCTGCCACATAGAAAATAAGACTGAAATAATTTTTTGCTTTATAAATACATATCTTTTTTACATTTTTGTTATCAAAATATAAAAAATTCTGATTCTCAATAAAACTAGGAAATGCAAAGTATTTTATGAATGACATCTGGGTATGTGAAATAGGCACTGCAGAAGGACAACAAATAGCAAAGCTCTGCCTTCCCAGCACATAGAACAGTGCACTCTGGTTCTCCCTGTTGCACAGCCCTAGAAACAAGCATCCTGAACAAGTCAGTGTCAGCTTCTTATCCCTTCTCATGCTGATTCCATTCTGCTATGTCAAACGATACACATTCCCGTGAATACATAACTCATGGTTTTTAAGAAAGGAATACTTTAAAAGCCATTACAGAAATAAAATTAATACTTTGGCAGCTCTCAAAGCTCTCAAAATTCAAGTGATTTGTGTTTCACACTTTGTAAATTATATGGTACTGCTTAAAATTTTACTTCTTTTCTCCAAGACCAGTAGATAACACAATTCCTACATCTTTACTACCTTCCACTTTATCAGTGGATATGTGTGTGTATAGTTGCACATACAGAAATGCAGCAGAATTGATTCTAAAAGCACTCAATATCTTACTGTGGCAGCAGTGGAGGTTGCTGTTGTTCCTTGCACTGTTCTCTGAGGAGTTCCAGTTTGTACAGCTGTTGCTGTCCCCAATGTAGTTGTTTGTGCAGTACCACCCAGAACAATCTGAGGCTGCAGAGAACACAAACATAAGATTATTGTACTTGGGATATATTAAAACATGATTGCTTCCTGATCTGTCAAACAAACCAAGCCACAGGACAGCAGCCCATCATCTTCCCAGCTACTGCAAAAGGATTATCCACTTTCTGTTGCAGTGGAAAGAAAGAGCCACCAGATGGCACAATATGCTACACATTCGAGATTGGAATGCCGAAAGTTGATTTAAGTATTGCACGATTTCTGGTGACTGAATTAAACACCAAAATACACAAGTGTACCCTCATACAGAGCTGTTTCCCAACACAACTCATGTAAGTACACTTCTGTCAATGTGCAACTCTTTTGGCTTGTTCCTTCTAATGCCACTTTCACAAAAAGAAGTGACCCAAAAGCTGTGGTCTTCTCTAAGTCTTTTAATGGACAATAGGATAAAGCATTTTTCTGCTTTCATAGACAGCTTGGTAATTCAAAGTAAGATCACCATCTTTAAAGAAGGAGCATTGTAAATAAGAACTTTTCACACATACAGTCCCACTGACAGACTTCCAACATATCCTGCTTACCACTGGCAATCATACTTATCAAGCCAAAGCTAACTCTCCAAACTTTAATAATACCTTTGTAAACTTGATCTTTATATACAGATCCACAAGAAAAGTGGCTCCAGTGGTGCCAAAGCTACCTTACTCTTATTTGGGAAACAGAAAAGACGACAAGGATTTAACTTGTCTCATTTTTCATAATCAGAGTAAATGAGAATAATCACGCACATTAGAGGAAAAAATACACAGATTGAATGGTTTCTTCCTTCAGTATAACAGCAGTGTAAATGAGTGAAACTCAGGTACATTCACTTTTAGGCCTGGAAAGATCACTGACAGAGGCAAAGGCTCCAAGGGGAGAAAAGTTAACTGGGTGTATAGCAAAAGCTGCATTTTTCTCAGTGATAAATATCTAATCCTGTACACTCAGGGATGAAGAAAGCACAATTAGATGTTTAGGTGATAGCATTTGCATCGTATAATTGCTACCTGGAAATCACACGGATCACGTCACACTTTTTGCACCACATCTTAAAATCAAGCATATATTTCGTGTCTACAAACTTACCTGCACAACAGGAGGACGCTGTAACGTTGTTGTGGGTTGCACTGTCGTTTGAGCCTGAGACACTTGCTTGATGATAGTAGTTGGTGTCACCTGTCGTGCAATAATAGATGTTCCTGGAGCCTTGGGAAAGAGGAATAGAAAAAAGGATTCACTGAGTGTATTGGGTTCAAAGCGACCTTACAAATCATCTAGTTCCAACTCCCTTGTCATGGGCAGGGTTGCTACCCATCAGATCAGGCCCAGGGCTCCATCCAACCCGACCTTTAAGACTTCCAGGGATGAGGCATCCATGCCTAGCCCCTCTGGGCAGTCTAGACCAGAGTCTCACCACCCCACCTCCTGACATCTAACCTAAATCTGCCCACCTTTAGTTTAAAATCATTCCCCCTTGTCATGTCACTATGAGACCATTGAAAAAGCTGTTCTCTGTACTGCTCATAAGCTCCATTTAAGTACCAAAAGGGCTCAACAAGGTCTCCCCAGAACCTTCTCTTCTCCAGGCTGAACTTTCTGGCATATTCTTCTCAGGCAGAATCTCAGTTATTTTTTTTTAAATGCTACCAATCACTGAACTAACCTGCACTGTTGATATCTGCACTGGAGGAGCACTGGTAGGTGTAGCAGGACGAGGAGTCATAGTATTTTGAGGCTGAGACTGGGCATGTGCCTGTGCTTGCATCTGCGCCAAGGCTTGTTGAGGGATCATCAGCAACTGCCCATTCTCACTACGCACGAGGACCATGCCTGTTAAAAAAGAAACTGGTCAAACACACTGCCTTTTTCAAATGTGAAGGAGTGTATTTTCCTCAGATTTTTGTCCAAGTTAGGTATATATGGAATTAATGCACTGCTTAAGTTCTACACAGCTAGTAAAAGTAGTTTTACATAAAAGCAGAATAGTCTGATGCATTCCTATATTTTGTATAGAATATCTTAATTACAGAAATAGTCTTTATTTATATCATCAAAATGCTCATTATGGTGTGTGTCAGAACATGAGTCACATCCCTCTCAATCTAATACACCATAAGGAGAGGTTAAAGTTGGCAATAGCTTAAAAATGCACCTGTTTTCTGCTAAGAAAAATGTTCTATGAAACACTGCAACTAAAGCAATCTTGCCATTAAGCAAAACTCCTATTACTTTCAGAAAAATAAATAAATAAAACTAGGTTTCAACAGCAACAAGAACACAATCATCTAAGTTCTAAATTAATTTCCCCATAACAAATTTAGTAATGAACATGATTATAAAATCATAGTTTTTCTCATGTGCATCTGCAACAGAGCACACTGTGCCACATTACACCCCAAAAGGAAAATAAAACGAAGAAGAAAACGAAGCAGTCATTCCCTGCTCAGTCACTCAGATCAGTACACTTAACCCCACTGGATAGCTGTAAGGAACCAGATTTCAACAGACAGATTTTCAGATGCTAGCCTCTTCTTCTTGAAGCACAGATAGGATCGGGACAGTGTGAACAGTTTCTCCAGGCTCATTCCTTCCACACCTCAGTCAGTCCTCACCACCTCAGCCTCACGAGCTCTGCAAAAGGCACCTAAGGAAACAACCTGGGTACCCAAAATTGGTTAGCCTATTGGAGCAACAAAACTACAGGAGGAAACTTCACCATGGAAATCAACTGGCACTACTGAATTCGAGTTTGCTACGTGTTAGTACATGAATAAAAAGTCTACACACACTCCCCAAAAATACATGGAGATCCTCTTCTATGCAATCTCAGAGCACGACCACCATAAGCTACACACAAATGTGAGATCTTCAGTGATGAACTCTTGTTGCCCATCTTTGTCATGTTTCACAATAATCAGCTGAAGAACCTAAACACTCAATCAGTGGAAATCTTCAATATTATTATAACTGAAGACATGAGTACAGTGCAAGTCTGATTAGAGAGCTCTTTTCTAGACAATGACAAATGTATTGTATAGCTCATTACCACTTTGTTTCCAGCAAATGAGAAAGTCAAATATAACTACAATGCTTTTGCTTAAAGAAGCTGTTACGTGCACACAACTAGATTGACATCCATAAGAAGCTTTCTCAGAAACCACAATTTTGGGGTTCCCTAGGATATTCAAGGGCTTACATGCCATCCAAAAGGCAGATGGGAAGAAAGAAAAGGCAGCAGATAAGCACAGAATGAAGGCTGTCTATCTCTGGAGAGCAAGCACAATGAAACATTCCCAGAGCTACATGTATAGCTGATGCTCACAGCAACAGAGCACAACTGCTGATCCAGACAATAAAAAAGCATTAGAAAACGTATCAAGAAAGTTCAATTTTTAGCAGAAGACAGACAAGCCAATCAGTTTTAACTCAGAAGTTGACTCCAAGAAGAGATTTCTATGGGAAGTCTAAACTTTTGCTCAAGTATCAAAGTTGTTATAAACAAGTTCTTCATATAAAGCTCCATTCATAGCTATCCCTATTTAAGTAGTTTTTTCTACTGTTTTGACACCTTTGACACACAGTTATTTTCCATTTATTCAATTTAACATCCCATAAGTGATGGGATGGAAATGCCATTTCCATTGCTGTGCACTATATTAAGTACCTCTGCCTTTCTTTCCTAGAAAGCCTGATCATGTATACTACAAAATCATATTCTCTACTATAAATGTGAACATTAAAGCATTATTTCCAAGTCCAGCATTAAAGAACTCATCAAAATAAATTTTAATTACCATTTTTGTTAGAGGCTCAACAGAATCATAAAGGAGGCTCATATTTTAGTTTAGTTTGAATTAAGCAGTTCATCACAGCTCCAAATAAAGGATTAGCAGAACTGAGTTGTGCTGCTCCTTCTGCTGACAAAACTTGTCCTCCTGCCTAGTGCCATGGTCACCTCGTGTGTTCTTGTGGTGGAGACCTTCCTGGATCCCTTGTTTTCCAGAGAGCATTTGGAGGGAAAGGTTCATTATTGTATGGCACAGCAGCATGACCCTACATTGTGTCGTCTTTGACTCTATTTGTATTCTAGTTGCTAACAGCATTTCTATTTTCAGAGGGTTTTGTTCTATTTGTGTGTGTTTATTTTTAATTAATAAAACTTGTAAAACCACGCAGTGAAATAAAAAGACCTCTGTCCACACAATATGTCAGATAAACGAACCAGGCTTTCTTCTATGCCTTCTCCTTTCCTTCTCCTTTGAAAGATGGCATGCCTTAGCAGAGACTAAAGAGAAAGAATCCCTATCAATAATAGCGGGGGGAAAAAAAAAGGTTTTGTAGCCTTTGCAGACTCCCTTTATTATCTGAGTAACACCTGTCCAGCTAGAGAACCTCTACATTCAAAAAAAAAGAAAGAAAGAAAACACAGAAGTTTTCTCTGACAAACACAGAAACCAGGATTAATAATCATTACATGAGCTGGAGTTCAGAACAACCACTAAAATCTGCTGCAGACAGAGCAGGCATCTCCAGGTCACTGCTGGCAGAGCAGGCAGGCACTCACACAGCAATACACACACGTGCCAGCCATGCTCAGAATTAGCAATCCACGTCTCCAGGACCCTCACATCCAGCTGGGGGCACTGAAGGAGTTTCACCTGCAGTCAGCACACACCTGACTATGAGGTGTGCCTGTGCTCCTCCTTGTAAGTAGCAGCATGCAGGAATGAAACACTTTGGTACCTGTGAAATATAAAATTAAGATAGCATCCACTGGATCAAAAGACAGCATCCTTTTCTGATGATGACCAGAAGAACAGATAGGTTGAAAAATCCGATTTTGCTCATTACCACACTCACAGATCAATTCAGAACCACGACTAAGGACTGCAGCCCTTTAATGTATGTTGTTTGGGGGTTTTTTTGTTTGTTTGTTTTAGCTGTAACATATGGAGGAGTTAGAGAATGTATGTTCTTGAAATCACATGGAAAACAGACTTTTCCGGTCTTCTGAAGAAATCCTCTTCTTAAAGAATTACTGCAAAACACAACCAGGCTCAGGGAGAACTGCTAGGCAGCAAAGAATCACCTTCAAAACAAACATGTGCCAATGTTCAGAAAGAATGTCCAGCTCAGAAAAGAATAATTAGAGGATTGATACTTCAGGCAAAAGAAATGAAAGTTCTCACAAGTATCTTTAGAAAAGAGGGTTACTGATCACAAAGTCCACTGGCACCCAACAAATCTTCAAATCCTATGTAGATCTGCCAGGGAAGTTCTCCTATGACAATATTGTACCATCAGAGCAGCAGTGCCCAAAGCCCTCCAGCACACATTCATTTGCAACAAGATGCTGCAAACATCTGACCTGGCAGAAAAATCTGACAGTAATCATAAGCAGACTGTGCCATATTAGTAGAAGAAAACTTTGTAATAGTATCTTTTCTGTATTGTTAGAAGAGATTCTTTTGCTATGAAAAGGAAAGAAAGTGTCTGCAAGGTTAAGCAACTTGCTATCATACACAACAAAAACCATGAGAAGCAAAAGGGTCAATGCTTTTTAGGTGATCTAATGACACCCCAGAACGACAAAACCTTGATGAAAGGATGAAGCTTTAAGATTTCTCCAATACAAAAAAGCTGGAAGAATACTGGAGAGAGAGCTGGAACAAAGGATAGCTGCCTATTGAAACTACAGGAAAAATTTTCAGTAGAAATTATATGATAGCATCCCTTCTTGCAGAAAAGGAAATGATAATCTGGCACAGATGTCAATGTTATCAAGGAATCCCTCATTCCTCTTTTTATGATACGTGAACTGTCTGAAAAAGTTCTCACTCTACAGGAGTGAAAAGAGAGAAAAAGAGTGAAGAACCTATCAAAGTCTACTGGCATAGGTTACTCGTCTGCAAGTTCACTGCAGCTCATGACATCTGAGTAACTAAAGAGAGCTTCCCTTAACACAAGACAACTGAAGGAAGATTTAGAATTACTTATATATGTCAAAGGAGAGCTCCTGTAATGAACTGTCAGACACAGAGCACTCACGAAGGACAATCTATACACCAGCTCGCAAGGAGTATTGATTACAAACAAGACGAATAGCACAGAACTGAAGCTGGCAACAAAGCTTTGGATTAGCTGTTACTGAAGATGCGTTCCTTTATACCTGTTGGGAGACATGCACCAACATATTAGATGCACTGTCAGTTCTGGCAACCCTCAGGGCATGATGCTGGCACACCAATACCACTCAATATCATCAGGGACTTGGATGATGGAATGGAAAACACTCATCCAGCTTGAATAGGACAACAAATGTGGGGAGCTGCTGATATGCTAGAAGGGAAAGCTGCAAAGTCCTGAAGCTGGGAAAGAAAAATCCCATGTAATAGTGCAGGCAAAAAACTGAAGTAGTGGCTCTACTGAAAAAAGCACAGGGGTCCCAGGGGACATGAGTTGCACATGAGTCAGCAGCAAGTCTTTGCAGAGAAGAAAGCAAACCACATACTGGACTGTAGTAGCATGAGCATAGCCAGCTTGTTCAGGGAAGTGATGAGTCTCACTAATTGGCACTTGCAAGGTCGCATATGGAATACCATGTTCAGTTCTGGGCTCTCCAGTACAGGAGAAACGCTGACAAATGGAAGCAAGCACTACAAGGGTTAGGGTGCTGGAGTTGGCCCCAGGCAGTCTGACCTCACTTTGAATCTCACTGCACTTAGAGCAGAGGCTTAGTTCAAGTGATCTTCAAAGGTCCTTCCCAATCTGAATTATTGCACGACTCCAAAAAAGGGTGCCAAGTAATATCCACAGACTCAAAGGGGAAGAGAAAGTCCCTTGGATTTGACATGACATATTGCTAGGTCTGTAAAAATGGGTCAAGACTTCAGCCGAGCTTCCATTAATCGCATTAATGAATTTACATCAGTTTTCCTGTCACATACAGACCTGGACAGTATGTCATCAAGATGGGACTGCACTAGGAATGAGGGAAGCCCAGACTTAACAGTTCAGCAGTTTTCAGCCATAGCCAGTCACTCTCCTGCCCAGAGCTTTCCTCCTGTCGTGGATTTCCTTGCTCACTGTGGCTAAGAGAGTGTGGGGGGAAAAATACTGTTTAGGTGCTCAGAACCTCAGGTGATCCATGCTGCACAACAAAGGAAAGGAAAGCCTTCACTGGAGGTCTCTCACCAAACCCTCTGTCGTGGTCAACAATGCAGGCTCTCGAGTTTCATGTACCAACCAGGTTGGTTTGCGACACCGCAGTGCTTAAGCGTGCTGTGCAGGTATGAGGTCCTGCAAAGCTGCCACCTACAACAGAACCCAGCACTACCTGTGACAGACAGCGTGCACAATTCCTTCTTCCCAGCACATCTGCTGAGTCACAGGGCTCAGAGCAGGCAGCTGCCGGGCAATTAGAGCTGTCCAGCACATGGGAGCAACCTGCCATCCCATACCAAGTGCACAGCTGCACTGCACTGTACATCTTAAGAGTGGCTGCTAAATGCTCAGCACCTGCTGTGTTTCAGGTAGAACAAAGCTGTATTCTACCTGGCTACACAGCCCAGAAGTTTTGGAACAGCATTACTTTACTCCAGCACTCCACTCACCTACGTGCAATCCGCACACACAGCACAGACCATAACCAAAACACTATTTCCTGAACAGCTGATCTATGATTATTACTAACAGAAGTGAAAGAACTGCCTCAAAAACCATCACGGATTCTGACAGAAAATGTTTTGTAAAGGCAAATCAACAAGTCCATGTTACGAAAAGTTGTTTGTTTTTTTTCCTAATAAGAGTCAGAAGACAAAAGACAATCTCATAGTGAAAGCTTTTACTTGCTCTCATTATGCAAGAGCTTAGCTTCAAACTACACAGCATCACCATACTCTCAAGAAGTGAACAACTCGTACAGTATTGATTCCAAAGCCTTTCAGGAATATAGCTAAAGGAATCACGTCACACTAACATGCCAAAAAGCCTCTGTACTTAACAGTGATCCCATACGGAGAAATCTTATCTTCTTAGCTGGAAAAATGTGTAAGAAGCGTTCTGCCAAACACCTCTTCTTGTACAGCAACATTTAGCAAATGCTTCAACAACAATGTGATCCGAAACTATTTTGACTTTTCTGGAAAGGTATATTCTTTGAAAGTGTGTTAACATTCCTTTCTAGTCGAGCACGTAAAGCCAAAACATCAGAGAGCTGTCAGACTGCAATGCAATCATCACAGATCTGTCCTTAGACTGGTGCAGAAAGAACTAAGAAAGGAAAACACTACCAGGCTCTAAACCAGCTACTTTAATTATTGATCTCAAAGGGACTCCAATGTAGCTCCACCACTGTTTTCAATACATATGCACCAAACAGCAACACAGTTGTACCAAAATCTGATTTGCCTCTGAGAAAGGAAGACACAGAATAAGAGGTCGCTAACTATTTCCATGTTATTCTAAAGAGGAGATTTTAAAACTCAACTAGTCTTCATTTCTGACGATCAGGTTTTCTGGAGCAAGGTGCATCAACACACTACAGTGGTTCAAGCACAGGATGAAATGGAAACATTCAAGCTTTGAACTTAGCACAGCCTGCAAGCAAACACAGAGTGAGGAATAAAGCAGTAAATCCACATCAACTTCCTTCAAGCAGCAACGCCTCAAACCAAGCACACCATGACTGCTCTACTCTAGGTGCACCCTGGGTGATTTTATGCAGTGATGGGATCCCCTGCTGGTGCTGCCTCTTCAATTGGAGCCACAAAGCCCACGTTGGACAATGCTGCAGGCCAACAGCTACCAGGAGAGCCTCACAGGAAGCTTCACCTCCAATCCCTGCAGAAACACCCTGTGATTTTAAGGCTGTCATCACCAATGTAGAAATCACTCCGCTTTGAGAATACGCCATGCACAATGCCCATGAGTTCAAACACAAACAGTGATGGGGCCATGGTATTACACGTCACTTGGCTGATAGAAACACTTATTAAGTAGCACTGCTTTTTCAGTTAGAGCTGAGCGCTGAAAGAAAAGTATTTTCTCACCTCTAAGCTTGCACTCAAAGCTTTTAAACAAAGCAAAGTCTAGTTTTGAGTTTACTAACCATCAAATGCACAGTCCTGAGTAATGACTAAGCTTAATGACTGGGTATGACTAACACTTATAAATAATTAGTGCCTTCCCTCCCCTCCCCCACAGAGAGAGGAAAGAAAACCAAAGGATATGCCGAAAAAAAAGGAAGAATGATAGGAAACACGAGCTTGAGGCTCATGGCATGAACACTTGCCTCTTTTTCCAATCCACCCTTAATACTACTGCAAACACGACCACATGTGTGTTTATTATGAACTAACAGCTGCTCAAGCTTCCCATAAACTTCTGCACAACTAAGCCACTCTCAGCCTTCCTGCTTCAGACCCCGTCCCACCTCCTGCACCAACATCTCCAACACACTTCTGCTCATGTTCTGTGACTCTTTGGCTACAGGTGTGCAATTGCTCCCTGCTGCTCCTTGGAGCTGCACCTATGAGTCAGAGGTAGCAACTGGTCCCACTCGCCACACCGCTGCTTATGCTAAATGCACCCGATGCTGTAACTGCTGGGAGATGCATTCTGTGTAACCCTCCCTTGCAGAAATACCCAACTAATTGGCTGAAGGAAGGTGTAAGGATGGCTCAGTACAGCATTGCTGCACCCTAAGCCATTTAGGAAGGACAGGAGCACGGCACTAAACCTCAGAGCTCAGTGTTGTTTATTCTCTGACACCTGGAACACATTTTGCAGCCGAACCTACACTTGTACAGCATCCAGCACATGCTTTATTCCATGCATAAGCACAGGGGTGGTTTTTAACAGCTCGGCTACTCTAGAAATCACATGTTAATTGAGTTATAATGATAATCTAGACCACTTTAGCTGAAGTGGCTTGATTCAATAAAATGTCTTGGAACAGTCCCACTAGCCATGTAGAACAATATTACACAGTGATGCTAATTCTATTTTACTAGTTGTCCAGGTATTGGCTACAATGCATTATGGAAAATAATATATTTCAGAAATGTGTTTTAAGGAAAAAAGCATTAAAATCAAAGCTAACTGCTGTTCACGAATTACAGTTCTAACATATAAATAGTTCTATATGGACAAGAGTTACTCCATTTTTATCAATATACTTTTCTAAATACCTCAAAAAGAACATGGAAACAGTCAAATCTTGCACTAACTCCTGAATAAATACAGAGCAAAAGCACTGTCCCTGGGTGAAAGGATTTATAATCTATTTATGCGTTTTGCTGAGAGTCAGCCTTTTATATTCAAAGCATAACCTTCTCATTACTGGTAATACAAGAACAGAAAGTCGTATTTTTTAAATGTTATTTCTAACCTGACAACAACTACAGGGCCAAAGATTATCTGTATTTGTACACTGCTTTAAAAGCAGAGCTGCCAAAGTCTGCCTATGCAGAGCACACTGCAGGGGCAGCACTCCTTATAGGTACCACTTAGTTCTTGATTAGATATTGATAACCTATATTATTACAGAGAGATGATAATAAAAAAAAATGTCCTCATCAAAAAGAATCTATACTAAAAAAACTTCTAGGCATACAGAAGGCCTCAAGAATTATTTCAGTTTACCTCAGATACTACTCTGAGGACACATGAAGAGAATTACTCTAAGGCAGAAGGCGGCTCTGGCAAAAACTTGCCCTTCAGTTCCTCAACGCTGCTGTGCCTCCAGGAAAACACCAGCATTTCTGGAAGGAAACGACTGCAGAATAGAACTGGGGTAAAAAGTCAAGATTAAGCTGAGGCAAAAGAAGGAAAAAAGTCAGTTCCTCCTGAGGTAGCAGTGTGTTTTCTAGGGTAACCTGTTCATGTGTCTTTGGCCTCAAAGAAAAAAAAACATTTAATTTGAAGCATGGATGATGACAGTCTTTACACCTGTTTAATTACAGCCTCTGCATATAGTTTTTTGCACTTCTCCCAGCATTTCAGGTGGGAATGGGACCATTTTGCCACAGTAATTCAGTTACAACCTGCAGCGTGGACATACCCACGTCACTGTGAAGCACAATTAGTGCATCATCCACTGCCCTTCTCTTAGCAGGAAGAGACACACCAGGGTGTTGGTACAGCAAAACCTGAACCCAGACGAGAAAGATTATACAGCTTTTAAGTCTATATCAGTATAAACAAACAGCAACTTCTTGAATTCAGCCGAGATCCTAATTAGTTCAGAAGCAAATTCAAGTTAAGGCATTACCAACTTGTAACAACACAAAAGACAAAGCCTGTGTATCCCCAGAGCCCTCACTGGAACAGCTGCACACAGCCTGCCATAGGAGAAGGCCATCCTGAGCCCACAGCCCCAGCAGCACCAGGGGAACCTCTGCTACGCTCAGTGACGAGCAAATAGGAGAGCTGGCTGCTAAACACTGCTGCGTATTCCTTCCTATCGCTGTGTTCAGTTGTGGGGAAGACAATTTTCAACTTTTTTCTTCATGCATCTCATTTCTTTAAGTATTTCTCACAAGAGATAACACGGCGAACAATGAATTTTGACGTGGTTCCACCCCCTCCCAGCTGGCAGAAGCATTCCTGTTCCCATCAAGCCATGACATCACACTCCAGGAGTGGATTCAGACAGTCAAAGGGTGTTGCAAGCTTTATAGAAGTTTCAGTACACAAAAACCCCTGGCAAGAGTAGGTATTTTCAGGCAAAAATGTTCATTTCAGGCATTTCTGACCAAAAAAAACCCTGCAAATAACAACCCAGAAATGTTTAAAATGCCCCATTTGTTAGCAGCTTCTCTCTCTGGTTCATAGCAAAGACACCATCAGCATCCCATCACAAGCTTTCACGAGAGCAAGCTCTCTGCAAACCCCTCTCTTCTCTGTGTTAAAGCCCACTTAAGCCAATACCTGCTTTTTCAACAGAGTCCCTGAACTACTTCATGCATTTCTTGGGATTCTATTTCCATATCATTTCCCAAAGCAGAGAAGACAAACAATAACAAGGATTTTCATGCACCAAAAGGTTTTGTTTGAAGAGAGTTTGTGATACCTACTCACTTGTGTCTTCAGTGCACCAGCACCCAAAGCAGTCACAGTTTCACCTTCAGCTGCTATCTGTGCTGCAGCACCCTGTGTGAGTGGCTCAAGCCTTGGGCAGCAGCCAAACATGTGGTCCTCAAACCAATCTGCTGCACGTTACAAGTGAGCCACGTGCAATCCCAGACGTGGAGCATTCATTCAGCTCAACAAACACACCAACACCACAGAGCATCCTAAAGCAGCAGACTGCAAAATGCCTCGAAAGAAAAGATCCACTCATTTGTAGTATTTGTAGTTTCCTATCGACAGCATAAGCAGTGTTACCCCAAAACCCCCAAAGACCAGAGTTTAAAGTGTAGATAGACCTATAAAACAAATCAACACATGCTCTTCCAAAGATTGCTGGGAACAAGAATACATTCTGTAACAGAACTGAACAGTAAGTAGTCAAAGTTAGTAGTGTTCATAGCTTAGGAGAAGCACAACTTCTGCATTTCACATTAAATCTCAACACCTTTATCACATGTACAAAAACAAAGCGTTTGTTGGCTTCATGACATTCACTGTAACAGCAGCAACAAATTCGATCACACAGCTCTCGTTTTTAAGTTCTCTGGGGTACAAAGCTAAGCATGCAGGATTCCTTAATTAAAAAGTCGCAGTGAGAACAAACACAACTTTCAGTCTGGTGACATATGGCAGATCTGATGTAACAGATTTCAAATAAAGCAGAATGTTCCTTTTGCTGATGCATGATTTGAACATGAAAACCACCCCTCACCCAGAAGAGCTCGGCAGAAGTGATCCACAGTTATCTTTCAGAAAGAGAGAGCACTTTACACGCCAGCTACAGGACTCCTAAACTCAAATCTTGGCTCAATATCGATTCCTTCATGGCCTTCAGCAAGTCAGAACTTCTCCAACTTGCTCTTTCCTCCAGCTTTAAAGCAGCATTCATACTACTTTATTTATCAACCACATGAGCTTGCTGCGAGGGTTAAGCTCTGTAAAATGCCATGAAAGTAAAACATACTATAAAAAGCTCCTATTATCACTGTGCATTACAGTTTTTTTTTTTACTAACAAAATACAGCCATGCCAGCACAGTTAATAGGCAAAACATCAGCAGCACGTGCATAACACAGGGCAGCTATCATCAGGATATGTTTGAACTCGCTTCCCAGTCAGTGAGAAATAGCAAGAACTACATTCCACTACTTCATGTTATTTCTTCTGTTTCTTTCTGTGCTGCTTAAGAATATGGAAGTAGGCATTTATATTTTTATTGTTCCTAATTGTTTTAGGCACCTCTGGGGTACATGTTTTAAGCACAAAGTAACCCACAGAACGCCATCTTCAGTCAGAAAAAGTAACACAAAGTGTTTTACAACTTAAGTGCAGTCTTCTCATCCTATCACCTTTTCTCCTTCTTACATCCACTTGCCTTTCCTAATAGCCTAGAGCCCAACTCTCATTACCAAAGGAAACTGTTCTACTGCTGTAGGAATTACTTTTCAGTGATACCAACTCCAAAAAGTACCACTGCTCAAGCAGACAGGGCCTGAATACAGTTTAAATTAAGCGTGTGCATTGGTAGTTTTCCCATCCTCAGGTCAGAAAAAACCAAGGACTGGGACATCAGAGCCCGTACTGTACAACGGACACAAGCTGAAAACCGTTGGTTTGAAAGGGAAAGTTAACTCCCGTAGAAACCAAGTGAAGTATCCCACCTCCAAAGGGTGAATAGTAGTAGGCCATCCTCCAAGGTCTGCTGCTGAACAGCACTCTTCACTCCTGGACAGCATCAGCAGTAAGCTGAGCCCAACTGTAGGGCTCACCTGCACCGGTTTTTAGGAGCAGTTAGGAGTTCTAGAACCCAACTTCTTAAAGAGGCAGTCAGTTTCACAGCTGAGAAAGGACCCATCCTGCAGCCACCACAGAAACAGCACAAGAAAAGCCCCTCAAAACAGAATACGGTGAAGGAAGCCAAGTCTCACCCCCATCACCAGCTGCTGAGGGACACAGTGGAATTTTGTAAAAGCAATATGGGTGTTTTATCATTAGATAAAAAGTGAAACGAACCTGTGATAGCTGTTCTGCTGCAGCTGAATGACTGCACTACTGGGAACACAAATGCTGGTCAGGAGCTCCAAAAGAATCAGTAAAACCAACCTATCCTATCTTCAAACAGAATTAAGTGTCACAACCTTGATTATTCAGGAAAAAAAGACAGCCTTCAGGATCAAGCAAGCAATTCTTTGTAAGTATTGATATTATCTCAGAAAATAAAAGAAAAAGAGGGAGCTGAGGGAAGCAAAGGTTTCCAGATTTCATTGTCACCTAAGCTAGAAAACGGTTCAGAAGAAGTCCCAGCCACATTTAGTTCTTCCTGCATGCATGCAGAACTTCCCAGTCTGCTCCCTGCCCTATGCAGGCACTTTACAGGTTATCAGGAGATGCCTGTACATATAAAATGAAGCGGAAGAGATTAACAACATAAAGCACCTCCAAGAACAGAAATCAAATCTTTGAACCCTCAAGTTGACAATACTGTTATGGTGAGCATAACCTCTTGGACTTTGGTTTTGAAACTATTACAGCATTGCAGGAGAAGACAGTATTTTAAAGAGAGCTCTGAAAGCACACAAGTTGGTCTTTTTACAAGGTGACTGTACCACGTGCCAGTGATGGCCTCGAGTCACTTTGTGAACTCCTACATTGCAAAAGTTTAATCTTAGCAAATCCAGCAAAAAACTGCATCTGTAACAGCAAAACACTGACAATGCTTTAACAAACTCATACATTTCCCTATCTCCTACCAGATGACTGTACACGACACGTTTCATATTATTGCTTGAAGTACTCCAAAACAAAGAACAGACTATGATTTATTTCCAGACACAATTTCAAAAGATGCTGCATCTTCAAAGTAGCATGTATAAAGAGAAACAGACGTGGGTTCCTCCCTCCCTGTCCCCTAGCAAATTATTTGTCAACATTTCTGTCTCTGTTAACAAGCTATTAATAAGGTTACTCTTGGACATTCACTACCCTGATCTGCCCAATTGGACCACAAACACAACAGTCCTCTTCTTCAAAGATGTCAATAGTAGGAAACTTATTAATGCACAGATGCTTGGAGTAGCCCAGTTTCTTTGGGAAATGATAGAGCAGAACGCAGTAAGGTCACAACAACCACATTCCATTAGCAATTCAAACACTTCTAATTTGGCCAGTCGATGTTTGTTACACAGTCACTTCAATATGATATAAAGCATCATTCTAAAAGTGACGTATTTTAAAGAGTGTTGATCAAACATTTTCTAAACGCTCTTTTTAAGAGAACATTAGAAACCTTTAACCACGTTCCAGGCTTACAACATTTTATATTTTGCTTTTCAGCTATGTGAAACTGTAACAGTACTTTGGAGAGCCAGAAACAGTATATCAAGACATGAAAATAGCTATAAAACACATGCTGCTCATTGGTCAAACCTCCACAAGAATTCTGTGGGTATTTGTAAACAGCAGTATAAAAAGTGACATGCTCAATCTCTGATCTCAAGCTGTTTCATGCACTGTCTTATAAAACCATTAGCACGCAGTGCTAACTTTAAGCATACACGTGTGGCTGCAGATTTGGTGCATGCAGTAGATGTACAACATACAAGCACTACAGCTGCACTTTCATATTACCAAGCTGCCTTGAAAAATCTGGCTTATCGCGATGTAACTTGAAATTACATCTCAAAAACAGTCATCTATTCTGCTTTCACTATGAATGGATATGAACACTACTAAAGATTAAAGCACTTGCAGACACTAGATTTTTCAGCAGCGCTCAGCCCTCGCACCTGTGAGATGCTTCTACTCAGCATCCATCAGTCGCTAAGTGTTCTGTTCTGCAAGATGTGCTTCACGCAAAGTATTTGCAAAGTTAGCTATATTGGCAAAGTACAGAAAATTAACCAAAGAAATTAAAACAAAAAGCAAGAATTGTTACACTAAAAAGAAAATCATTTCCACTATTAATCCTGTGTTACCACACAAGAATCTAATTTCTATGTATCCACTTGTGTAGGTACGCTTATTTTACAAGTCATGCTATTCTTTTGAAGTTATAAATATTCTTGAAAGTGTAGGACAGACAAGAAAAGTGCTTAATAAAAAAACCCAAGTGTTTAGAAACTATATTGCTTTACTTTGATCTATCGAGACCTCCAAAGGAGCAATTTATGGCCCAATTATGCTTAAGGACTAGCAATGCTGCTTCTAAGTGTAACACATTTCAGTATGCTATGGTGGTTTGAAAACAGCAGCTACCTGGAAAAAAGGTCCCACTGGACTCAGCAGTAGTATTTTTCCCATAATCAGATTTATAATGCAGCATTAGTAAAAACATAGGCATACATGGCAAGGCAATAGACTGCAAGCCTGAAAAATCTTCTATGGCAATAAAATAAGGCTTTTCCAGCCTACCAACCTACAAACTCCAAATTAAATGTGAGGATTTCAAGGTTTGAGTTTTAGTGATGTTTTTCTTTTTAAAATTAGCACCATGTCTCATTCAAATTATTCATACAGGGAATAATTCTCCATACACACAAAAAATGAGGAATATTTATGCCACGTACAGAACGCTCGACAGACTTCATCAAACTACACAGCATCACATATCACAAATAGCATATTACCCAAACAGATAGTGTGTAGTAATGCAGCCTGGCTTCTGGTCTGCCTTACACAGCAGGTGCACTGCTTTGAGGTGTCCCAATAGGTGCACTTTTACAAAGACAGAATGAAATAGGCGATACACAAATGCTGCTGCTTTCATGAGGCACTAGCAGCAAAACACAGTTAGTTGCTCTCTGAATGCTATCCTGAAAACTGAGAATACTGACAATACACCTATTACTACACACTATTAAAAAGACAGAAAACTACGTGTAGGTTCATGTGAGTGTATTTTCAGTTAAAAATGAAACTGGATACATGTACAGGTCAGCTTCGATATAAGAGTAAACATGTAATTTTAAATGCACAAATCTAAGATATTTAAAGAAGAACAGAACAGTTCTCAAGCCAGAAATGCTTCTCATCCTGCTTTTTACTCACCCACTGAGGTCAGGACTACATTCCTTGCCCAGAGATGCTCTGCACTAAGCATGATACTAGCTACTACAAAAGCTGCAACCCTAGACACAACAGGGTGAGGTAAGGACAGAGGAAGACTGCCTTTTGTATCAGAACTACAGTGACTGAAAAGATCATCATAAGCTTCAAAAGTGTGAGTTTTTAAGTCACACTTTGAAGGTATTTAAAGGAAAAGAAGGTAGTTTTCTTGTGTTGTATCTGCAGTTTCTCTATTCAAGAGAGCTCTATGGTACCGGGGGCATGCAGGGACAGAGTGGGAACAGAACAGCATGCAAAGGTTATACAAACTACCAACAAAACTGCCTTAAAACGCCTTCTGTGAAAATGAAATAGCAGCACTTCATTTGATAATGTTTCATTGTCATACTTGGCAGTTTGCAGCTTCATCTGCACTCAACATTGTAAAGAAGACACCAGATAGAGTTATTTCCAAATTATTACTGCACACGAGACATTTTCAGTCACCTGAAAAAATATACTAAGTAGTGGAATGCTACTATACTACTACACCACACCAGATAATTCCCATTGTTAAATATAACACCTTTTTTCACAATTAAACAGCAAGAGATCTTCCTCCCTGCAAGAATCACATTCCCAAAACAAGAAGCCCTTGAGCTTCTGCTTACCTGGTGGTAACTGAAAATTCTGAATGTTAGTGGGATTCTGAGGTGGCTGAGGCAAACGAGGTGCTAAAACTGTAGGAGTCAAAGTTGCTCTGATTCCACTTGTAGTTGCTGTTGGAGTCCTCGGTAGAGTTTGTGCCACCGTGTTGGCAGTGCCTTTAGCCATTCCCGTAGGGGTGCCAGGTGCTGCAGGAGGTATCCCACCAGGATTGGGGGCAACATTGGTGAGCCCAGCTTGCATAGTTTGCCCAATAATCATGTTACCCCCTGTAGTACTGGGCTGGCCAGCAGTAGCCAGCGTCTGCTGTTGGGATACTGCCTGCACTATAGTTTTAGGAGACTCAGATTTGATGACCTGTGTGGTAGGAGCCGCTGGCACGCTGGAACCAGACTGGCTATTCACAAGTGTTGTTTGGAGGGAAACTCCAGATCCCACAGTGGCTGTAGCAACAGCAGGAAAACTCCCCACACTGATGGTTGAATTGATCACAGTATTGCTCCCATTCTGAGTGGCCGCGCCAGCTGCGGCTACTGTGGGTCCTGCTGTGTGAATCGGGGGCCTCACGAGTGTGACCGTAGAGCCCCCACTTCCAACGCTCGGTGGTGGCTGTGAAGAGATAACTGTGGGCGAGGAGGAAGATGCAGAGGACACAGCAGTATTAAGGAAAGAAGTCTGGATGACAGTGTTGGAAGCAGACGGCAAAACGGCGTTAACGGTATTTCCTTTTCCCACAGATCCAGGTCCATTGTTAACAAGAGGGGCAACAGCAGGTGCAGAAGCAGGGTTGGCGGTCACTGGAGTCCCAGAGAAAGCAGCACTTCCTGTGTGGTGAGAGTTCATCACCACATTACTACCATTCAAAGTTTGCACTGTCGTGGTCCCAATCTTGCCATTCCTGGTGGACAAGGCAGTCGCCATGGTGCTGATAACCACCGATTTGCCCTGACTGAGGGTCCCTGGAGCAGCAGTGACTTCGGATCCTCCTGCCGCTGCAGTGGTGGTGCTGGTGCTCGTCGTGGTGGCTCCATCCAGAGCTGAAGTCTGGGACCTGGTGTTATGATTAATAACACCTCCTTGCACTCCTCCTGCTCCTGCAAAACAACAACAAGGTTAAGCAGAGAGAATGAGCGGGAGGAGAACTCTGCCAAAACAGAACATCCTCCCTCATCACCAAGCCTTCTCCACGGAGCCAAGAAACTGGGACAGCGTACAAACTGAAGATGGATTTTAAGACGTTATCCCGAAGCTTCCCATTTCCCACCAAATACTGACAGGTTCAATACAAATCATAACATCCTCACTCTCATCGTTACAGTGAAAGAAAATAGGGAAAAAAAGATTTGAAATGAACAGCGGAAAGGAAGAAAGAAGATCATCTTAGACCTCTTCTCCATAGCCTGATAACACGCTTATCAGCAGGGCTGCTACTGCAAGAGGGGAAAAAGGCAATAGAAGCACATTAACAAGACATATTCCCTACGCCCAGCACATGTTACCCACTAATCCTTTCATCTCCTACAGAGTTAGAGCAGGAGGCTCAACGACAGCAAAATAAGAAACTTGAAGGGAAAGAAAATCATCAGCCTGACAAGGTAAGAAGTACTGCAAGACCTGGAGAGGTCTACAAGAAGACCGCGCCGGCTCATTACAGAATTTGTTCTGCTGTATCTGAAGTTCCCACAGCCAAAGACAGTTATAAAATAAATAAATAAAAAGCAAAGCTGATTTTAAGAAGGCACAAGATGATGTAGCTTCTTGTCCTGAATAATCCCCGTGCCCCCCCGATGAGGCCTGGTGTTATCACCAGTAACATCACAGACAGCCTGGATCCTGGCCCTAAGCAGACAGAAATGGGAAGGCAGTGGTGACAGGCAAATATTGAGATGTACGTTGTAAAGGTGAAGGTCCTCCTGGAAGAGCTTCATTAATTGTGACAGAAGGGCTGTTGTATCTTCTTAGGCTTTAGCAAGAAGAGAAAAAGCAAAAAAGAATAAAGTATAAAAAAGGGGGGAGGGGAGGAATTGCAGAGAGATTCTGGGGAGACTTCTTAATTGTTGTGGCTATTACTACTCCCCTGCAAACCAGCTTACCTCCATTCCCAAGGGGTGAGCGCTCAGTCCCAGCACCGCAGCACACGGAGGGGGCACAACCCCAGGCGGGGTCCCTGCCCCGGGTGGGCGCCGAGCCCCGACCCCCCCCTCCCCGCTCTGTGACACCACCCCCCCCTTGAGGGCAGCGCGGGAACGGGCGGAGCGGAGCGTCCCTCCGAACCCCCGACTCGAGGGGAGGGGGCTGAGGAAAAACAGCGGGTGGGGGGCAGCGTTCCGAGGGACTTCCTCCCCTTGAAATCCCCCCTCCCCGGCTTCCTCCTCTGCAGGAAATAGATGTCACGATTAATAACACCCCCAGCGCTTCGGGGAGGGGGCACCACGGAGAGGGATTCCCTCCGCAGCCCCCAGCCCTGCAGGAGGAGGTTGGGGGGGGGGGGGAGGTTTTGGGGGCAGCCCCGGGCCGCGCGGTACCGCCGTCACCCCACGGGTGGGCTGTGCGCCTTCAGCCCCCGCGGACGGCCAGAGAAGACAAAAAATATAAAGAAGGAGGGACGGCAGAGTGACACGGCCGGGCCGGGCCGGGGGAACCGACCCCCACACACGCGACAGAACATCCTCCGGTGAGCGGGAGGGAAAATAAAGGGGAGGGAGCGCGGAGCCGCGCGAGGGGACGGGCAGCGGGGGGACACGGCGCGGGGAGGCCCCGCAGGGCCGATGCCCACCTCGGAGCCCCGGGGCTGCCAAAGCGCCGAGGGGGGAGAGGGGACAGAGCGGGGGGAGCGCGGAGGGGGAGGGGAGGCCCCGCGCCCCCAGCCCTGCCCACGGCACGGCACCGTACCTGCTTTTGTGATCTCCGGGGCGCTCAGTCCCATCTTGCCGCCGCCGCCGCCGCTCTCCGTTTGGGCATTCGCGCTGCCTCCTACTACAACTCCTCCAGGGCTGGGGCTAGGGCTGCTGCTGCCGCTGCCGCCGCTCACAACATGGTTCCCCAGCAGCCCCCCAGCGGCCCGCAGGGGCTCCTGCGCCTTGTGGTGCTGGTGGTGGTGGCCGGAGGCCGCCAGCTGGGACTCTAGGGAGCCCACCAGGTCGCTCACCACCTTCTCATCCACCTCCGTGTTCAGGAAAACCTCATCCAGCAGATCCGAGCCCGCCGCCATCTTTTTTTTGGAGGGTTCCTGTGAGCTGCTCCCTCCTCCCCCCCTCCCCTTCCACTCCTCCCTCCCTCCCCCCACCCCACACACACACACTCGGCCTCCCCCGGACTGCGCACGCGCGCGAGCCCGGCCTCACATCACCGGTCGGAGAGGGATTCCGCTCGCCGCTGATTGGCCGGCGGCCGCCTATAAAAGGCGGTGCAAATGGCTGAGAGGGCTGAGTTAGGAGTCGGGCGGCAGCGGCGGCACCGCGCCGAGACTCGGGGGCGGGCGAGGGGAGGCCGGGAGGTGCGGGGCGAGCGGGTGGAGGCGGCGGCGGCTGTGGGAGCGGAGAGGGCTGTTGGCGGGCGGGCGGCGGAGCGGCCGGGTGGCCGCGGCTCTTTGTCTGCCTCTGCCCAAAATGGCTGCATGTTCTCCCTGTGTCCGGGTCTCCCTCGGCGGCGCGAGTCTGAAGGGCGCCCCACACCTGTGCCAGCTGCGTGTAACTGATCCGCCGGCGGCGGAGGGGGGGGGAAAAGGGCGGCCCCGGGCGAGGAGGAGCGGCCTCTCCGTGCCGCCCCGCGCCGAAGCCCGGAGCGCTGCCCGCGGAGGCGGCTGCAGGCCGGGAGCGGCACCTCCGGCCCCAAGCGGGCTGACTCAGCACGGCTGAAGGCTGAGGGGAGCCCCGGGAAGAGCGGCCCGAGGAGGCGGCGCGGTGCGATCTGAGCGCTGGGAAGGAAGAAGGAGGAGGGGAAGGGAAGGAGGAAAAAAAAAAAAAAAGAGAGGGAGATGACAATTTTAAACAGTCCACTCCCAGCGCCGAGCCGGCACCGCGAGGCGGGGGAGCAGCCGCTCCGGGGACGATCCCCGGGTGTGTGTCAGCCCCCGTTACACCCCCGCCTCCGCTTAACCCTTCGGGGAACGGCGGCGCGGGGCTGCGGGCCGGGCGCGGGGCCGTAGGGCGGAGTGCGCTTCGAGTTGTGCAACCGCCGGGGAGGAAGTAAATAACGCGCGGATCCGAGCCGCTGTCTTTTGCTGGCTGCCCTTTCTAAAGGTAACGAGGTGTGTTAACTGAATGATAAGGCGTAGCACGTGTTAAGGGTGTCGAGCTGAAAATAGTAGCTCGTTTCGGTATTATAAAGTAATTCTGTCTATTCACAAGCGTAAAGGCTGGAGCTGTGTTGCTGTGAGGGCAGCTCTGCACCTGCCGGTGCCCAGCACTGACCAGGCTGCGGAGGGGACTGGGAGCTCAGGGACTGGGCTGCTTTAAATAGGCCAGGGATGAGAGGATTCTGTACTTAGGGCTGCCCAAAGATGGGTGTCAGTGCTTCTTGCATTACACGTCTGTGGCAATGGCTTAATTTGCAGTGCTATGACACAAAATAAAAAAAAAAAAAACAACAACCTGGCTTGCCCAGTGAGTGATAGGAGCAGTACTGAAGTACTGTGAGCACATCTACAAGAGATGTTTGCTGAAAGCTCACGCTGCGGACAGCAAAACCTGAGAGCTATTTGTCTTAATGCATAGGCCTCAAATAACAAATAGGGTGAGCATCTTTAGATCTAGTCTTTAACGTAAACAGTATTTCTGTTACTGTTCTGGTTTCTGACATCATCCTTTCACCTGCAGAAAACTGCTTCTCTGAGTTAACATTACTGCACTGAGCCTCTCTGAAGGTTTGATCGCTCTACAAGCAGACATTGCTAGAAGGGGCCACAGTGAGAAGTTTAAAATTAATTTTTTCATTTTGTTCTTGAATGTTTTGTATTCCAAAGCTGCTTATTTTCTGTATGGATAGGTTTTCCCAGTTGTCATTCAAAACTCAGGGGAGTTTTTCCTCAGAAGATGCCCTCTTCCCTTCTCTGGCTCTTACTTTCCACTTTATTTTTTTACAGGTTATGATGCTGTGAAGCAGTTGCCTGTTGCTTAAAAGGCAGGAAAGCTGCTTCAAGCAGGGTTGTCTCTATCACTTTTTTGCTGCCACAGTCAAGTATATTGCTAGTTTTAGCTATGCTGAAATTCTATAAGCAACATACCAAAGAACTATCTAGAATAGAAGTCTCTTTGCATTCCTGAAACAGTGGAAGAATTAATCTACTCAGCTGCTCAAGTGATTTATCGGGGTTGGGGTGTGCTAGGCTTAAGCTGAAGCAACCTGAAGATGCAGTGGCTGCACGTCTTTCTTTCACAGCATCCAAATAGGAGCATGGCCTGGAGCTGGGACACAGCGTTGTCAGGAGCAGTGTGAGAGATGGATTGAATTATTGCATGGCAGTGGTAGTCAGCACGAAGGGGCAGAGCAGCCTGTGTTCTTCTACTGCTTGTATTTTAGGACAGCTGGAATGCAGCTTACAGTTGCATACGAAATTAGAAATAAAAACCTAGAAATCATCATGCCTTTGTTCTTACACTTTCTTTATTAGTATACCATATGGCATATTTACCATATTAGGTAAATGACTGTACCAAATTACAAGAGCAACTGAGATGCATTACAACTTGTGTATTGTAAGTGTGTAGCATTTATTACTGAATAATTTATCTTTTCATACTCTGCCTCTCATTTGCTATTGGAAGTCACTTTTTGTCTGGGCTCTTCAGTACTGGGACTCCAGCTCCTCCAGTTTGTGCTGCTCACCTTGTATTTTAAACTGTGTAAGAAGAGCAACTAGCATAAGAACCCTGGCAATGGATTGCTGGTACTTACTGGTGTTGGTGCAGAGAGAGTCAGGCTTTCTATATAGGAAATAGTACTTATTTCACCCGTTAGCAACTACATCATAAAATCTTGAACATTAGAAGCAAGTATGGATTCTCCCTGTTGTCAGAGTACAAATTAACAGGAGCTATACAGGAAACACAGAGGGCTGCAGTTCTTTTAACGTGCTCTGTTTTTTGTATTATTATTTGAAGTACTTATTTTCTTCCCCTGGAAGTGGACTGTGTAGACCATGGCACAGAGACTGTCTCAGGATACAAGTGCTAATGCAATTCTCTATTTTCTAAAGCCTGTAGTCAGCTGAGAGTTCCTTACAAGACCATCCAGTAGAGATGACAGCAATATGGATTACTGTAATAAGGGATGTATCAGAAGAGTCTGCAATTTGGAGATGGCTTGGGGGAAGAAGGGTGTCTGTGTGCAGCTCCTACAAGTCTTATCTGCCCAGTCACAACTCTGAGCCCATCAGTAAAGGAATGAAAAGCTGATAATTATAGTTTTGATTGGTAATTTTGTTTGCTCTTCTTCTCTGCTCCTTTTAATGTTCCCTGCCCAGCCACTGATAATTTAAAATGGTGAAAGTTACTTGGAATTGGTGGCAAATGCATTCTTAGGACAGACAAGCATATGGAAATAAATAAAACAACTTCAGTGCCTCTTTGCAGTCTCTGAACTTTACTGTCTTCTCCTTGTAAACATGAGATATTGTTAAAATCTTTGTGTTAAAATCCTGCTATCCATTGGTGTGCATCTACCATCCATTGGTGAATCTGAATAAGCCTAAGGCTCCTACTAGCCAGGGATTAATATTCAAAATCAAGCATGGTATGTTCCAGGAAAATGCCTTAATCCTCACACTGTAAAAGGAAAAGAGATGAACAGTAGATTTTGACAGAAGCTCTACAGTTCCTTTTACTGTGACCATACCCACTTACGTTCTGTTTCCACCTGAGGATGATGTCTGCCCTGGTGGGTACCAGACCATTTCTGCAGATGTACCAACCCTTCGACTGCAATTTGGTGTCAGAGATATCTAATGCAAGGCTGCTATGGAAGAAATATGCTAGAACCACCCATTGAAGTGTTTATATATGCATGACAGCTATTGGAACTTCATAAGTGAAGTGGAAAAAAAATTTTTTTCATAAAAGATGCCAGCAAGATATATAGTGAGATATGCTTGTTTAAATATGTGACAATGGATTTCATGCTTTTAAAGATACCTGGTTGGTGGGAAATACATAGAAACAATCTTTTAAAGAAAAAGCACTTATGGGCTAGATCTCAAAAAGAAAAGTTAGCTGAACACTCAAACGCCTTGGGAATCTTCTTAAGTTTTTATGGGATGGTTTGAAGACTGCATCCCTAATAAATGCTGTATGGGAGTTATTTGAGTATGGCAATACTGAGACCTCCCAAAGTCCATGTAGTTCAACATCTTGTGCCCAAAAGAGGGTGCCCAGGGAATGCACGGTAGGATAAAGGATCATTGTTTAAAAGCCTCCCGGGCTTTACAATATAAAAGAGTTCTGGAATACTGTTTTTTCTTCCCAACTGCTCTTAATCTAACTTGTCAGACTTGCTACTGCTTGCCAAGATTGGAAGTATCAATATCCAGACTCATCTGTAAGGAAAGAATTGGGGAACTTTACTAAGATAAAGAACTCATACAAGACAATGGAAGTTTCCAATGACACATCCCAGCAGCTAGATTTTTTTTTTAAGCAAATATTCTGAATGGAGATTACTAGCAAATGTCCAGAATAATGTTTGTTGAAGAGACAAGAAGCAGACATGTCAATAAAGACTTGTGTTTTATTTGTTATGAAAAAAAAAGTCTTGTGCAAGTCTACATGATTCATGGAAAAAAATATAATGTTACTAAAAGATTAATGGTCTTTCTGGACACCACAGCTAGCTTCAGTAATTTCACATATTTTGAATTTAGCAAATGATTAGAACTGACTGAGCAAAATGAAAATGCTTTCTTCTCTAAGCAAATTAAAGTAACTTTTGGAAACTTGAGTCCCTGTTTCCAAATGAAACTCTGACAGCATGTCAAGAAAATGTGCCTACTGATCGGTCTCATTATTGCAAATCCAATTTGTACATTTTACAGTCTGGGCTTGTTAGAATACGTTTGAAAAATTCCTTTTTACTGAGAGGTGGTCTTCTCAGCTTTGGCTTCAATTCTGGGACTCTTTGTGAGTGAATTGTTACCCTGACAGTGATGTTTTGTCAACAATATATCATCAGATTTCTGAGCCATGGCATACTGATACAATGGAAGTTTCAGTTCTGGCCTCTGCTGAACCCTCTCAACTCAGAGCTGCTCTAGTTCTTCGCTGTCTTACCAGCATCATTCAGTATTTCACATTCTGTTCACCGTTACTCACTGTTTACTGTTTAAACAGTGTGGATCACTGCTCCTTTTTCTCATTTATGATTCCCTGCACTGGAAAACCAACAGGTAAATCAACAGGACCCCAATGGCTCTTTAAAAAAAGATAGGTAAAGATCTAATATCTTCCTTACCTCCCCAGCTTCTGCTGTGCTAGCCACAAACTGCCTTGTATTTCCAAAGGGGAATATAGGCACAGCCTCACCTTCCTAAGGATCATCACTGGAACCCTGCAGAAAAAGAAAGAAAACATAAAAAAAAAAAAAAAAAAAAGAAGAAGAAAGAAAAAAACTGTCTTCCTTGTAGATTTTCTTTATTCCCAGGACTCTGTGAGATCTCTTGAGATGCAACGTATTCCTGCCAGTTTTGCACTATATGCACTCATGGGCTCTATGCAATTTCCTTGGCTTCATGCTGTTTTAAGTATATTAATCTGTTTACTAGTCCAAGTTCAACTTTCCTACATGTTGCCACTGTCAGCTAGAACATATAATTACCTGATAAAAGATAATTAATTCCTCTCTACTCCCTACAAAGTGTATTTGGGAAAATATGGGAGATGCCAATCAATACCTTGGAAAAAAGGAACACGGTGTTTACTGAAGTGACCAGCTTGAGGTAAACAGTGAGCTACAGTTTAAACTAGCTGTCAGCAGCTCATTCTGAAAGGTATAGTTGGTCTGACTGAAACTGAGATTCAGAGTCCACAAGGAGAGTTCCCTGTCTATACCAAGATTGTTTTCTTGATGCCAAAGTGTTGCTGTGCCTCATCCTTCTAATCCTCATCCTTCTAATCACAGAATCATAGAATGGCCTGGGTTGAAAAGGACCACAATGCTCATCCAGTTCCAACTCCCTGCTATGTGCAGGGTCACCAACCAGCAGACCAGGCTGCCCAGAGCCACGTCCAGCCTGGCCTTGAATGCCTGCAGGGATGGGGCATCCACAGCCTCCTTGGGCAACCTGTTCCAGTGCATCACCGCCTTCTGGGTGAAAAACTTCCTCCTAATATCTAACCTAAACCTCCCCTGTCTCAGTTTAAAACCATTCCCCCTTTTCCTATCACTATCTACCCGCATAAACAGCCATTCCCCCTCCTGTTTTTATGCTCCCTTATATGCTCCTTTATATGCTCCTTTGTGTATCAGATAAAGCCAGAGGAGATAGGAACCCAGAAGGTGTGATGTTACTACGCTCTCCGTTCCGTGTATCAAAAGCAGGGCAGCATGCACTTACAACTGGAGCTCCTTGGAGAGCTGAAGGCTGCTTGAACTCTTCCAGTCAATACAATTATGAGACATACCCTGGCTGTTGCCTCTTTCCACCTTCAGGAGGAGTTTTTACTAGATACCTGTCTAACAGCTGGCCAGTTATGGCAATCAGCTTTATCCTCTTTTTTCAGGTGCTGCCCTCCACTCACTCATCTTCAGGAAAAAAAAAGAACCATAAACGAAGGAACTGAAGAGAAATCTTCATCTTGCTTGGCTTTGGTCAGTACCAAGAACAGGTATGGTCAGTGCCATGTCAGCTGTGAAACAGCAGTTGCTGTAGATGAAAACATTTGGCATGTGATGGGAAGTTACAGGAACAGAGCTGGAAGCATTCTTTGTTCCTACGCCCTTATCTAAATCATTTAAAAGCCCCGCGGTACTCCTCTTTTTAAACAGAGTAGTTATTTAAAAAGAGCATCGTGTTTGTGCTCCAACATTGTAGCTCAGCAGTAAGAAACACCAAATAGAATTAACAGGGCAGAGCTGGTAAAACTTTCAGCATACATAAAACACATACGTTGAGACCATATTCCTGTAGATTTTAATTGAAAGAATAATCGCACGTGCAAGCATTCCTGAAAGTCACCTTCAGGTGACAGAAATGGCTGGATCGTTCTCCTTGCTCCAACCCTCCTCAGTCTGCCAAGTGCTCTGACTGGGCTGTATGGGATGGCAGGAGCAACCCGACTAATCCCAATGACATTATAAAGAAAACAGGCACAAAATATGCTAAACTGGAAAGTTAGTGTAGACAGAAGTACAGGAACAGCACAGTGTAAAGTAAAACACGAAAGAAGTGTAGTAAAGGAGGTTTGTTCTGATGTTTATAATGAAGTGAGATTGTATCTTAACATTTTGTGGATTTGGAATGCAAAAAGTATGTAAGCGAGATTTTGCCAACTTTATTTTAACGAATTCTCCGTATTAATTGATTAAAATAAATCATGCTGTAGCTTCTTTATTGGGCTGCCTCAGACTTAATGAAAGCACAGCAAGAAAGGCTATTATCCACTGTTGGTTTCTTCTGAATTCTCCAGCAGTACAAAACAGTCAGGGATATCACTCCAAACTGTGGGTTACTTTCTTACTCTACCTAAAATATATCCTCCCTATCAGAGACAGAGTTGAAGGCCATGCCCCTATTCCTTTAACGAGCTTTTGCTCATTTCTGAAACTCCAAACTAATCCAGTAACTCAATTAAATATGGGATGAGTTCCCACAGTTGACAGAAGAAACCAGTGCAACTTCTGAAGCAGTCAGACAAATATTTTATCTCTCATAACACAAGATGGGGAAAACTGCCAACCCAAAGGAAATGATACTCCAGATGGAGGGCCAAATTTTTTATGTTAACTTATTCCTTACTGTCAATTTTTTTTTTTTTTTTTTTTCTGCATGAGGTTACTTGTAATACTCTTTCATTACTGCAGAGTTCTATATAGTGAGTCATTGTTACTTAATTTTCTAGCTAGGACAGTAAACCCATCCATCTGTGCAAACGAATCATTTATTAACAACTGGACAAAATGGCAAGCAAGAAATACCACATCTCATTTAGAGATTGCTAGGGAAGTAACAGTTTGCTTGTTCTTCTGCAAGAAAGTCCAATTGTTTTTATGAAACTGTAAACCTTGTTTCTCTTAATTATTTTCAGCAGAGCAAAAAAGGGGAGCTAATTTTGCTGCTCTGTACAGCTTAGTGGGCCAATCAATTCACTCATTCCTTACAGTTCCTTGACGTGCAGCAATCTACATAGCATTGTACGACTTGGCAGCATCCCCAACAAGAACTCTTCAAACTTAACTTTCCTGTGACCCTAAAAGCCATGTCAAGTTACAACTGGAACACGTTTTGTTTTGGCGTGATCATACAACGTGCTGGCTCTCACCCAGTCATAGAGAGTCACAGAAAACAGAGCCCTTAAACCTTCTCCTGCCATCTGGGTGTTCTAAGCTCCAAACTTTTCAATTCATAAGACCATCTCTCCTCCAGGAGGTACTGTCCTCTTTTGTATCTGGGTGGAGCAAGAAGCCACCTGCATCACAAAGGGACTGAATCACTAATTCTTGTCCTACACAGACTAGACAGCATTGTTGTCCTATTACTGCTCAAATAGTTTCAGATAGTTATTGGAAATCATTCAGTACTGTCATTTTTTGGGTTCTAGTTCATTCTCTTGGGGATGCAAATAACAGATTTCATGCAGTTTATATTAAAATATGTTTTTTTACCAACTCACAACATCACTCAGCTCCACCTCTGGTTCTTTATGCTTCATCAACAGTTAAATTTTTTAGACCAATTTCTGCTCTGAGTTACACTTGCACAAACTTTTTCATTCAAACTTTACTCCCCAGGTAGCCTTTAGAAGTTCAGGAGTTTGTCAGATGTGATGTCATGAGCAGAGAAGATGCTGCTCTATTAAATGGAGAGTCCAAGGCAAAGCTCTGAGGCTCTCTGGAAAACAAAACAAAACAAAACCAAGCACGTTTACATGAAATGAGTGTGAAAATTGAAATGCTAAATCTCAGATGTTACTATTAAGGTCATTTTATAGAAAGAAAAAAAAAGTGGTTTTAAAAAAAGGTGTATTAAGAAAATCTTTGCCATGCATCAAGTAATAGAAAAACAATGTATGAAATACAAACAGTGCAAAAGCCTTGGAACAGTAAATGTCAGAATTTTCAGGTGGATGTGGGAAGAATGCACACCAACACCACAGCAGTAAGAAGTGCCAGTGAGAAGCAATCCGCCAGAAACGCTGCTGTCTTAAGTGAAGACTGATTTATAGTGCAGCTTCTGCGAAATGAAGGAGATTAAATGCCAGTTTATTGTTATAGAAAAATAAATTACTTTCTCAAACAGCACTAAAATCCTATTGCTATGAATTAGCCTTACTAATCTTGGTATTTTTAACATAAGCATGAATTAAAACTTTGAACTTCTTGTTTTTTAAGAAGTCAAATAACAAACATAAAGGAAGATGAAAAGGGTGAATAATAATTCACACCCTTAAAGACATTTCTGAAACATGCCTTTTACAACTAGTCAAAGAGCAATTCAAGCAATGAAAACTGCAGCAGATGTTAGGCAGGAAAAGAACAGCATACTGCCGAGTCTAGGTAAAATGATACATTACCTAGCTCAACAGAAAGAGGCAAAATCTCTTAGTTGTAACACACATAAGGAGAGGGAGGTTCATTTCTTTGCCTCAACGAGAGTCCATTATAGACAATTAATGCAAATGTGGTCCCCGTCTCACATCTAATGAAGGACCTTCTTCCTCTGTGTTCTCAGCCTAGTGATGCATGTTGTCCTGCGATTCGATTTGCACCAGCAAGAACTGGACAGCAGGATCTTGGTTCAGCCCTATTCAGGCCTCAGTCCCAATGAGGTAAGCAGTGTTCAGTTCTGATAGCCTGAATGTACTCCATGCTTTGTGGAAAGAGAAAGGAGTATTAAAACAGGAGAAGCTCTTAAAGAAAAACTGCTCTGGAGACTTCTGGAAATTTTAGGCAAAGCCTATTTGTAAAGATAGACTTCTACACAGGGAATGGTAAAATCTGATACCCAGAAAAATCTAGAGGTCTGAAATATGCACCAAATGCAACAACTTGTACTCTCCAAAACGTCTTGTTCTGAAAAGGTTGCCCACAAAGCAGTGCATCACGCTGTTCTCCTGGCTGCTCCTTCATCTCTCCACTAAGACCACTGTAAAGTATACCAGAAGGTCTCTGATCTCATGCCAGAGAAAATGATCCCATCTCCTCATATTGGAGCATCTGTCAGGATATACAGAGGGTTGTGGTTCACTGCAAGGATAAGAGGCAGTGGGCAAAAACTGAAACACAAGGAGTTCTGTCTGAACACAAGGAAAAACTGTGAGAGAGACTGAGCAATGGAGCAGGCTGCCCAGAGGCTGTGAAATCTCCTTTCCTGGAGATATACAAAAGCATCCTGGACACACTGCTGGGTACTGTGCTCTAGGGGACCTTCCTTGGACAGAGGGCTGGACCAGATGATCTCCAGAGTTCCCTCCAACCTCAATCATTCTGTGATTCTGTGGCTTCATCACACCACTACCCCAGATAAAGCAGCCTATGCAGCAAAACAAAGAGATCTTTCCTAATGGAACTCTGCATTTCAGGCTACGTTCAATGCTCCCCACTGTCCTAGATAGACAGCTCTCTTTTTGTCCTAATTATTTCTAAACTTAGTTCTGAATTTTCTTACTCATCTGAATGGAAGATAGATGCCTAAACACCTTTTTTTAGAATCTAGGTCTGGCTTATGAGACTTCATCCTTCAGTTTTTGTGAAAAAACTGCAAACTTCAGCTTCATCAACCCTTTTTTTTGTTGTTGTTTATATATAGTGTCCCTTTACCCATCTTTATGAAAGGATCCCTTAAAATTACCTCCATCTCCCAAAATCCATGTACAAATCGCCATTTGGTTAGCCAGGATAACTCCGCTTTGTCATTTTTAATGCTTCAGTGCAAAAGTATAGATACAGCTAACATTTCATCTCAAATATTGAAACTGTGCCCCACAAAGAGTGTGCATCTACAAAACTCAGCCAACCTCCTTTTATGTTTGCATTTCTTACAGTTAGACATGTGTCTAACCCCTAGTTTTACGTTTCTGTTGTCCTTTTTTACATTCTAATTAAAAATATATTAAACAGTTTTGTTACTTATATACATTCACTACTTTATATATTTTGTATGTACCCCCAAGACAATTGCTCTTTACTCACTGAGGCCCAGGCAAGTCAAAAAGTTGAATACCTCTGTGTTTCTGCCTTTATATAATTTGTTCTGTTTGCCATACCCACTTTCATTTTCCCCATTTTCCACACTAACCTATTTTTCCTCCTCTTCACTCCCTTTTAAGACTGCAGCCTTCCACGTGCCATCTCTGGTTATTTTTCCCCCTGCCAACTTCTAAAATGTATACAGCAGCATAAAAGAAATGACCACCTCTTTCAGATACTCATTTGAGGTACCTCAACTACTGAGGTACTTAATTACAAGAGCATCTTCCAGAGACAGGCCAATTAATGGCCATGATGATTACAACTAAAATTCCATACGGTTACACATCTCTCCTTACCTGTGAGCAGTTTATGCCACGTTTGTGCATTGTTATCATATAGTCTCCCTTCAGGATCTCCATGGCTGTTTTGGTAAGGGATGTATGCCATCATGTGTGTGTTAATATAAACCAGAAGAGAAAGTCCTGCTGTTCTACATTTGGTTATACTATCTGTCCTAACATCATGTTACCCATTTTTTGTGTCTGCCTCTGAACTCAGCATTTATTATTGTTGTTATTGTTATTTCTCCCCCCACCTTTTCTCCATCTGAACAGTTCCACACTCTCAAAACAGACACTCCTCATGTAAGGAAGCTACACGAGTCTTTTCATCAGGGAAGGTTTCAATCAATACTTCGCCCAGCGAAGGGCACCATTTATTACATACAGTAAGAAGGGATCTTTGGCTCCGTTGTACCTCATGCTGATAAAAACCTACGGACAGGCAGGCTGACCTCAAAGGCCAACCTTATTCCAAAATATAGCTCGCCCAATCCACATGCATACAGAATCGTTTGTATTTTTTTCTATTTCAGCAACCGTCTCCAAGCTGAGACGCTGAAAATCGAACAAGAGAAAGACGGCACGTTTGTCCGCAGGGAAAAGCAAGGAGGAAGGCGCGTCCCGCGAGCAGCCGAGGTCAGAGGGCAGCCGCGGTGCGCGGGGAGCGGAGCTTCGTGCCGGGCAGCCGAAGCCGCGGAACGCAGGCGGTGCCTTTGGCGCGGCAGCCGCGTAACCGAGGGGCGGCCGTGCGCCGCCCCGCCGAACCGCGCTTCGCAGCGGCTCCCGCCGTGCCCTCCGCAGCCGCCGCTTATGAACCCTGTTCGTTTGCCTCGCTCAAATCGCCGAGATGCGCACTGCGACCCGCCGCCTTCACCTCCTGCAGCTGCCTGCCAGATGTCCGCGCTGACCGCAGATGGCCGAGAGGGGCTGCGAGAATCCCCGGGGGGCAGCGCTGAGGGCTGCCGGCCCGCCTGCCTGCCTGCGGGACCCCGCGCAAAACAAAGCGCGGAGCGGCGCCTGCGGCACCGGCACGGCACGGCACAACACCGGCACGGCACGGCACGGCACAACACCGGCACGGCACGGCACGGCGGGGATGGAGCGGAGCGCCGCGGCTCGGTGCCGCCTAGGGCGCGGCGGGGGAGCGCCGCGGTAAAGCGGGAGGGGCTTCCAGCGCGGGAAAGCTGCCCTCAGGCCGAGCCGGGCTGCGGGGGAAGCTGAGGCGATCCGTAACAAACCCTCCCGGCTCGGCCCCGTCACCGCACGGCTCCGCCCCGCCGCCCTCGGTCGCGGCGGGAAGGCCGCGAGCTCTCGCCTCGCCTCGCCCCGCCCCTCCCGCCCCGCCCGCGCGCACGTGGCAGCCCCCGTCACGTGACGCAGGCCCCGGGTTTCCCCCCTCCTCCCCCCGCTCCCTCCCCTCTCCTCCCCGCACCCTCCGCGTCTGACCCCGTCTCCCGTCTGGTCAATAGCGGGCGGTAATCGCGCATGCGCGGCGGTCCCGCAGCACGCCCCCGCTCCGCGCCCCCCGCAGCCCGTCTCCCTCCGCCCTACATAAGGCGCGCGCGGCGGGGCTCCCGTCTCCGCAGTGTGCGTGGGCGGGCGCTGCAGCCACCCGCGCGGCCGCGGCCCCTCGGAGCGCCGCCATGAGCTCGGGGACCCCGTACATCGGCAGCAAGATCAGCCTCATCTCCAAGGCGCAGATCCGCTATGAGGGCATCCTTTACACCATCGACACCGAGAACTCCACCGTGGCCTTGGCGAAGGGTGAGCGCGGCCCGGGCCCGAGGGGGGCGGCGGGGCGGAGCGGCGCGGGGGGTGCGGGGCCGAACAATGCGGCCGGGCGCCGCTGCGGGCCGCGGCCGAGGCGGGCTGCGCGGAGCCGGGGGTGGGAGCGGCTCGCCTCCGGCGGCGCGGGCTGCCGGTGAGTCAGCAGTGGAGGCCGCGCGGGCGGGCGGGGGTTCCCTGCGAGGAGAGCCGCGCCGTCCGCGTGAGGTTCCATTCCTTCCCTCCGTCGGTAGGAAAGCGGCCGTGCCGCGGCCGTTCCGGCTCTCGGCGCTCACGTCGGGATGCGAGCGCGGCGTATCGCTGCTCGGGCTGCCTTTCCCGGCGCGGGGCCCGGCGGGTTACGGCGGAGCCGCGGCGGCCGCCTTTGTTCGTGCCCGGATCGATACCCGCGCTGCGAGGCGCGATGCCCGCACGTGGGCACGGCGCTTCGCACCGCCGCCGCTCCGTTCCCGTGCGGGAACAGCGGGGTGTATCTGGTTGGCCGGTGTGATTTGGAATCGATGGCCACCTGCGCTGGGAGCTCCTGTGTTTGCTCTCAGAAAAGCCTGCTCTATCTTGTTTAGTCTCTCAGGCAAGGTCTTGTTTTTATACTGCTTTTGCTGTCCGGATTGACTGTTCCAGCTTTGTCTTTCTCTGCTCTGTGAGTTCAGACCTTCGTGGTGGCCTTCGACATCCCATCAGGATCGTTCAGAAGCCAAGTATCTTTTGTCTCTCGAGTCTGTCTGCTGGAATTATTGCCTGCTTCTCAGCTCTACTTTAGGCAGCCTATGCCACGACCTGAAATTTCAGTGTCATGCTGTTGGCATAGTACTGGACACGAACATTTGACATCTATTGATGTTTGTTGTAAAGCTTAAAATGGGCATTATCTCAAATTTCCACAAATTAACCTCTCCAGGGCTCTAAAAGCAGCTGTCTCCAGACATGAAGTACCAGCTTGTGGGAAGGATGCAATTCCTTCACTGCATGCACAGCAAGGCCTTCAGCCTTTGCTCAGCAGAAAGCAGAGCTGGTTTCACACGTAGCTCTGACTTCCACGTAACGCTGCAACAGAGCTGAAGTGCTGTGTTTTAAAGGTACATGTGATTAAAGTGCTTGATGGTGTGGGGAAGTACCTGCTTGGTATGATATTTCTGGCAGCACTTGTATTTATTGGTCTCTTAATGTTCAGCTGTGAAGAACTGGAGTTTTAAGAAGTAGCTACAGTACATGGCAGAATGCATTTTTCTTTTATTTAAAAGTGCTGCTTTAAACTTCACGGTGCAAAGGCTGGTTGTAGCTCGGAGGGTTTTTTAAAAATCAGACTTTGTATCAAGATTAATGTCAGTCTTATGAACATAGCTGTGACAGTCATGTCAACACAGTGAGCAGCAGTTGGAAACGTGAGATCTCCAAGGGGTTGGGAGCACTGAACTATTGATGTGCAGTCAATGCTGTCTAGATAAGTAAATTGCCAGGCCCCAAATGCCAGTGTTAAAGGTTCAGGAGACTTTAATACATGCTGTATGTACTGCTCTTGTGATATTTTTTTTGTCATCCTAATAGTATGAAGAACAACTTGGGTTGAAGGGTACTTTGGGGGAAGGAATCTGGTTCAGACTCTTATTCAGAGCAGGCAAACTTCAGTTGACTTGTATGTTGTTGCTGTGAAATCTTGACACATGCAGCAACTCAGCTCCTTGGATAACAAGCCTAAGTGCAGCAGGAAAGCTGTCTGTTTTGTTAGATGCTAAACTTCCATTATGAACAATGGCTGTAATGCAATACACAATTACCCTCCTGTTCTTAGTGAGCACCACTACCTTACCCCCTGTTCTGCACAAGTCTGAAGGAACTCTGGATTTTAGGCAGGAAATATCTGTGTAAAAGCTGCTTTCCAGACTCGCTCCTCTTATGCCTCCTGACCCTTTAGTGGTTGAGCTCTACAGAGTCCTGCGTGTGAATACAAGCTGTTGTAAAACACTGGCTGTGGCACAGCGTGGGATTGATTTCCTGTTCATCTGTAAACAATAGTCACTGTAAGTCTTCATGGGAGACAGCCCTTCAGACCTCCACAGAAACTCCAAGCTGTGCTTTGTACTGTGCCAGAAATCATTAAACACTTCAGATACAGGGAGTGGGTGTGCTCCACTCCTGGAGGCCTCGCAAATGCCATCGCTGCTGTTTTGTCTACAATAAGGACATCATTTTTCTACCCTTCTGGTTACAGACCTTGGGACCAGGCAACTGAAAGGCTGCCTGAACAGCTCTGGACTTTACAGCTCATGTGTTTCTCTACCTGGAAGCCAGCAGGCTGATCCTGGTGCTGAGAGAAGTCGTGTTTTGAGCTAGCTGTGGGATTCTGCAGTAGCTTTAGCATGTGCTGCCATGTATGCTGTAATAAGCTAATCTTGAACAGGAATATCAGTGGTATGGTTTGTGTCTAAAAGGCTGCGAGTATCACTTTCAGTTGATAATCTGCTTCTAGTTGACTGGATTGCAGCTGTAATACGATCAAACAGCAGCTGGAGAGCTAAAATAACTTAGAGTTTTTATACCATAGTTACTAATGGAAGGCTGTGTTTGAGGGAAGCAACTGGCAGTCTGTTCTTCACCAGTTAGGTATGAGCTGAGGTGCCAAAGAGCAACAGTGAAATGGGGCAGTTTGGCATTGACCTGCTGTACAAGGAGCATTAGCTCAGTGTAAGCTCATCTCCACGTGGAACAGATGAAACCTGAAGATTGCTTGCAGCATTAGCTGCTGCTTTTAGGGAAACCACCTGAAGGCAGCCCCTCATCTGAGGACTGCTGGGTATTTTCACCTACAAAGCATCAGCACCCCCCATAAGTCAGTATGCCTGCAGGATGCTGGGAATGCTAAGCAGTGGGGTTGAGTTGATCCAATTCTTGCTACCCTTTATCTGGGGGAGCTGCAGTGCCTCCCTGTCCACTATCATCCAGCTGACAAGGCCGTCTGCACTTATCTTTCCTGCTCTGAAGTGGGAGCTGCAGCTGGCTGGCACAGGACTGCAGGCTGTGGTACAGCAGGTCTTTGCAGAGGGTCTGTTCAGGATGGAGTTGTAAAGGTACTTCAAACTTCCTGTGTCCTGACTCAAAGTTTGAGAGCTTTTCTGGTAACCTGTTAGAACTGGCTGATGCAACTCCAGTCTGGAGCTCTTCCACTGCCAAAAAGCATTTATCAAGCTAATATGTGCTGGTGCTTATCTGAACTGGCAAAGCTTCATGAAGGCAGAGAACCATCCTCGCAGACTTGATAGACTTCTGTCAAGTGTAGAAGGAAGCCTCTATACATGTAGATGGAGCTCATTCTCTAGTCTGTTTCATACTCCGGTTTAATGTGACTGCCACTTGTTTTCCTGCGCTAACAAAGTAGAAAGTCTGAATCTGACCTCCTCCTGTTTAATGGATTGAGTTAATTTATGCTCCTCCCCGGTAGGCACACAGTCAATTACGGCCTTCTTTCCCACTGCAAAGTGGAACTTCATTCTGTTAGTGCCTGCTCAAGTGCTCTGATAGCTGAGACTCAGAGAAGCTTCAGGCACTAAGTTTTAGAATAATCACTTAAAGCTTTCTAAATATGAAACCAATGGCATAGAGAATTTAAATAGGAAGCTCTTATGCAGATAGACAGTTTGTTATTAATACATATGAAAATGAAGGTATGGACTTGAGCTCTAAAGCTGCTGAGGAACTTTTCCCTGCTGCTTCAGAGGCTTCTCTCATGGTCTGTTGTGGTGGCAGTTGTCTCAAGTTGGCTGTGTATGTGGGACAGGATCTGGGGAGGAGGGGTGACTGTGGCAGTACAGCAGTGTGGGGAAGTCCTCAGTTTTGCAGTGGACTTTTTCATTCCAACTGGTTTATCATCTTGGCCTTCGCAGATTGTGAACAAATCTATTTATGCAGGCTGCTAGAAGATCTGGTCTTTGGGAACAGATGTGTGGGATATGGGGGGCTGGGACTCTAGAGGTAGCCTACATTTTTGTTACTTCTGACAAGCACTGTAGGATTACTTCCTAATTTTCTAAGTCTTAACTTGTACAATGTTGCAAAGATATGCTGAACTAACAGCAATCTCTCTAATGCTGAAGTGCGATCCTTTGGTACCGAAGACCGGCCCACAGACAGACCTGCTCCTCCAAGGGAAGAAATCTATGAATACATTATTTTCCGAGGAAGTGACATCAAAGACATCACTGTCTGTGAGCCTCCAAAAGCTCAGCATACTCTGCCACAGGATCCTGCCATTGTTCAGGTAAGCTAGCCTGCAGTGTAGATAGATGTGGTGAAACGTTGATAAAAGGCTGCATTTTGGTATCAAATTATAAAAACTTAGTGATTGTCTCCAGGAATTTTCAGACTTTTGGAAGCGTTCTGAATTGCATTTCAGCGTTTAAAATAATGGTAGTAAGACTTCAGTTGACAAAACTGTAGCTAGTGTACTAGCTGAGAATGCAGGTAGAGACTGCGGTGTTTACTTGAGTGGTGTACTTGTGTAAAGAATCACTGCCAAAGCAAGTTGACTTCTGAACACTGTAAATGGAAATGTACTTTGTCTTGTTACAGTCTTCACTGGGCTCTGCCTCTACATCATCATTTCAGCCACATGTGCCTTACAGCCCGTTTAGAGGTATGCCACCTTACAGCCAACTTGCTGCCAGCTCTTTACTTAGCCAGCAGTACGCAGCTTCATTAGGTTTAGGTAAGTAAAAGCTTTCTTTGCTAGAATAAAGCTACAGTCTTGTATGCAGCTACACTGGAGCCACGTAGCAGTAACTGATAATGAATTCCATACTGAATGTCAGGCTGCAAGAAGCAGTGAATAAGTAGTTAAAAACTTTGCAATGATCTTATAGCAAGGAGGCCCATCTTTCACTTATACATATGTACCCAAGAAAGAAACTAAAGAGCTGAAGCTTCTCTCTGAAAGTAATATGAATAACAAACAGTTGAGGTCAGTTGATTTCTGGTCTGACATAGCTCACATGCACAACCCATGTGTGAAAAGAGCTTGTATTCCAAAAGAGAACTAAATAAGCTGCTCTAAAGCTGTTTCTAGAGATTCTTGTATCTCTTTCCAAGTCCTCCAGATGTTACACAACCTTGTATCTTATCCATATATCTTTTTGCTTTCTCTTCTTCCCTCTATCTCTTTAGAGAAATTGGTAAGCCCTCCAGCATCAGCAGCTGCTTCCAGTCCTAGTTCTTCTCCGTCTCCACAACCTGTTTCAGAGCCTGACATGTCTTCAGAGCCCCATCAGCTCTCTTCCAAGGGTAACAGCAGTTTGAGGACTCCAAATATTTGGAAGAACTGCATGGCACTTGAAAATAATATGTTCTTGTTAACCCCCTCCTAGAATGATAGTACTTACATGGGTATTGCTAGTGAAATGAGTTTGTTCTTGGCTGTTGTTGCTTTTCATCACATGAAGTATTACTTCCTCCTGCTCTAGAAGTACCAATTAGAGAGACAGGAGAATGGAAAAAGTAAAGAACTGTGGATCCTCTTGTGTAAGTATCAGGAGAGGGCTGAGGTTTAGGGATGTCATGCTGCATCCTCCCTAGGAGTGTGTTTTGGCTTAGGCATTAGGCAGGGAATTACTTGGCCTTTCCTAGAAAGCCAAGCGCACTGCTTAAATCATGGGTGACCTTACTGCTCAAAAATAAACAGGCCAGTAGAAAATTCAGGAGTGTTACTGTGATTTAGGAAACTTCAGGATATGTTTCATGCATGATGGGGCAATGTACCTTATAAAGATTGCCAGCTAGTAAGGCACAACTAACAGTGAACAATTTTAGTTGTGGTAAGCAGAAGTAACGTAGTTCTGAGTGCTTGCTTCTGTGCTTAAGAACTTTTTAAAGGAGTTTGAGTAGAGATAACTAGACTGACCCATCTTCAGAGCAGAGAGACCAGGTGCAGCCTGCATTTAAACATGGTAATTAGTTTAAACTGTTTTTAAATTAGCATGTATGGTTGTGTTGGCATGAAACTTTCTGCTTTCCGTTTGGCCATCTGTCTGTATATGCTTTCTCAATTTTCTTACTAAGCTTTGAAACTTTTTGTTGAACTTGCACAGCAGCTTTGTCCTACTGAATAATCCTTAGGCTGTGTCTGTCTTCCTTGCAAGTTTTCCAGGTGTACATAACTGGGAACCTGCATGATGTTACCTACTGGGTATATCTCATGTGGACTTGGGTGCCCCAGAAGTGTCAGTGGCTTGGTTTGTGTGTACTCTTCAGCTTTTTCACTTTTCTTGCTCTTAAAGTGTATTCAATTAAAGTTTGCTTCCAAGCAATTCTTATGCATAACTACAAAAGCCTGTAGCTCCAAAACTTCTAATTAAATCTAGAATGCAGTATTTCTTCTGAATACTGAAGACTGTCACTTTCTAAAATAAATGGTGTAAGGTATACCAAACCATGAAAAGTATTTACATGTTTTGTAGTGTGAATAAATAAGCCTGGATGGAAGAGCAACAGAAGTCTTGGGTAACACTTTGGCCTTGACCAAGAAGGAATTTAAAAGGGTAACTTTGAGATCCTGGTCTGGTTTCAGGTTTTCTTTGTCTGAAAGCTAACAATAAGCAATGACAGTACTTCAAGTAGTCAAAGGGCTTCTAAAAAATGGCTTACAAAATGGGATATATAGCTGAGGTGGCAAAACTTTAGCAGCAAACTTTTTTTTTTAGATAAAGTGGGGAAGCTTTCTTGAGCATCTTCAAAATGGTCATGTTTTGCTTCAGATATAATGTAAAGTACAATCCTGCATAACCAAAGATGCACCTAGAAATTTGATTTTCTTATTGACTCTCTATAGGAGACTGACCTGTCTGGCCTGGCTTGTTTATCTGAAGTGTCTAATTTGATTTAAGAAATAAATGGGCATTTTCTCTGACATAAGGCTCTGGATTTGTGAGCTGAGAACGATGGCAGTAGTGCTTTCCCTACGTGCCACTTAAATGTAGCTTGTAATGATAAACAACCAAGGTTTTGAATAACTGTGGTCGATGTTTTCTCCGTAGAAGTGGGTAGGGTTTGAATAACACTGGCGTGCTTTCTGAGGAGCACTTAGTCATTGCAATTCTTTCCAGGTGCTGGCTTCCCTTCAGTTCACCCTGTCCGCAAAAGCCCCATGGTAGAGCAGGCTGTTCAGACCGGCCCCGTTGACAACATCAATTCACAGAAGCCACTCCCAGTGAAAGTAACTCCAGGGGTGCAGCGCAATGGCCGGCAGGTCCCACAGAGCAGCACCAAGACAGCTGGTATGTATGGACTGCTTTAAAGTGCTGTTTTCAAGCATCACTCAAAGGTTCGTAGCAAGGCCAGACTATTTCGGTCTTGTGTGCCCAGAAGTTTCTTTCTTGTTCAGTAGATACAGTTCCAGCAACGCCCGTACAAACCCAAGGACAGGTGAATGATGAAAACAGAAGGCCTCAAAGGAGAAGATCAGGTAGGTTATTCTGACACTAAACACTTGTTCTAGTTTATAAAGGCAAATAGTGCTGAATCAGTAAGCGTTATCAGACAGAAGACTAAGAGCAAAGAAAGGCTTCAGAAGTCTTTGGCCTTGTAGGGATGATTCCCCAACAAAGTAAGTTCTGGAGCCACAGAAATACAGAACCACCAAAATTCTGGTGTCCTCTGGGCACTGGAGGTAAATTGTTTTCTTAAAAAAAGAAATCTACAGCAATAACTAGATTGCTCTGAAACCTGTTGTCTTCTTATTGGGAAGGGCAGCCTGTTTAAGAGTAGCTAGTGTTCTTGCAAATTAAAAGAACTATGGAGTCACTGCTTCTCTAGAGTGAAGCTCCTATATTGAGATGACTATTTAAGCATAGGTCAAAGGAAAGTGAAGCTAAAGTCAACTAGACATCCTTGCCCAAACAAAGTGAGAAAAGGAAGGAAGCAGAAGTTGAGATTAGCTTTCAAACTAGTTTAAAGGCAGTGCTGTGGAAGGGAGGCTGTAAGTTTGGTGTTTTTTTCTTTCCAAAAAGAAGCTGATAGTTTGTATGGTTTCTGCTTTACAATTAAGTATGCATCCCTTTGTGGGCAGGTGAGTCTTCGGAAGGTTTTCCAATACCAATGATCTGTTCATCCCAATCATGACAGGTTTGTGGACCAGTTATAGTAACATGTTAGCAGATGAGTGGCAAATAGAGTTGATAGCCCCTGTACCTTTCCCTCAGCTTTACTGGACGTGTTGCTCTTATTTTCTCTTTTCCAACTGAAAGAAAAGTTGGATGTGTTATGTTTCAGTGGTAAGGCTGACAGCAGGAATGCTTTTCAGAAAGTTAAAATGCTGCTGTAATGTGTTTCCTACAGCCAAGTTCAGAAGTTACTTTCAAATAGGTGTGACCTAACCATGGGGTGGGAAGCCAAGATTCTGAGTTCTAGTCCTGGTTTCCTCTGGTCTTGAGCAAGTCATTTAACTTCCCTGCACATTACCAAGTGTTTAAACTCTCCTGCTTTCAGGAAACAGGGGAAACAGGAGAACCAGAAATCGTTCTAGAGGACAAAACAGACCAACTACTGTGAAGGAAAATACAATAAAGTTTGAAGGTGACTTCGACTTCGAAAGCGCAAATGCACAATTCAACAGAGAGGAACTTGATAAAGAATTCAAGAAGAAACTAAACTTTAAAGGTTTGTAGCTTCTTTATATACGAATTGCTGAGCTAGTAGTAAACCTTGCATAGACAAACTCATTCTGAGAAATTGCATCTCAATGTGGCAGCATCTCAAATTTTGTTTGAAGGACCAAGAGAACAGATGGGTCTTCAGTATGCCTCAGAGAAGTGTAATGCATCTTATTTTCTTCAGATGACAAAGCAGAGACAGAGGAAGAAAAAGGGGATCCTGGAGTGGCAACTCAAAACAATGATGGCAATGCAGAGGAGGACCTTCTGGGACCCAACTGCTATTATGATAAATCCAAGTCTTTCTTTGACAATATCTCCTCAGAACTGAAGTCTAGGTGAGTATTTCTTTAAGCTTGCTTTTTTTTTTTTTTGCTGCCTTAGCCATAATTCTAGATGTGTAACATGGTGCAACTTTCTAGAAGTCTCAAAATGCAAGAAGAAAATGTGAGGAAATCAAAACAGGTTTTAGAAGGGAGTATTGTCACACACTTGATGCATCATTGATATTACGAAACTTCATACAGTGAGACCAAACAAAAAGCAGTAAGTTCAGTTGCACTAATACATTTCCTTCAACTAGGATACAAGGATCACTTGTCAGATAGCATAGTTGATTTGGAAGGAACCTACAAAGGTAAGTGTCCAACTGCCTGACCACTTCAGGGCTAACAAGGAGATGAAGCATGTTGGTAAGGGCACTGTTCAAATGGCTCCTGAACCCTGAGTGACATGGAGCATCAACCAGCTCACTAGGAAGCCTGTTTCAGTGTTTGACCACCCTTCTGGTGAAGGCAGTATCTATAGAAGTCTTGCTGGCACAGGTGTATGCTGTTTCCCATATGTCCTGTCATTGATTATGAGGAAGAAGAGAGAATCTCTGTGCTCTCTTATTTTCCCTCCTCAGGAAGTTATGGAGAGAGGAAGTTATGGAGAGAAATGGGGTTACTTAGTCTCCTTGTCTGCAAACCAGACAAGCAGGGCCTCAGCTTTTCCTCATAGGATGTGTCCTTAGGCCCTTTTACCAGCTTTGTCCCTTGGGTGCTATTCAAGTATCTTAATGGTTTTATATTGTAGAGCCCATAGTTGCCAGTAATATTCGAAGTGAGGCTGTACCAATGCTAAATATAGCTGGCTGGCTGTGCTGTGTTTAATGCATCCCATTCTGTTTCCTAGTCCTGACTTTGAATACATAGAATAAAGTGTTTAAAATCACATTTGTGGGAGGAGGCAACAGAATCATGCTGTGCTGAAGATGGTACATCTTGCAGACAGGAGCAAGCTAAGCCTGGAGTTTGGGCAGGTCTGTCTGTAGAAACATCAAATTAAGTACTGCAAATATTAATGAAAGGCTTCATCTGTTGCCTGCTGTCTTTTGGTGGTATGAGCAGCCTGATGAAGTTAAACTTCCCTTTAATGTCAGTGTATAAAATTCCCTTGGTGTTTCTGCTTCCTTTTAGCAAAGCTTTCTTCCTTGTGTTTACCATAAGGCAGTATTTGGGGGCAGGCAGATTCTGGATAGGAGTTAGGACTGGTGCTGTGAAGCTGTTCCAGTAGCTGAACCTCAGCTGTGACAGGACTGCCTACCTAGGAGTCCAAAGAGCTTCATGGGTTTCAAGTTTGTGTTTGCCAAGAAAACAAGACTGGGTGTGAAATGCTACCAAGTCTTCATTCGTTCGTATTGTAAGTCTTTCCATAGTTCTCTGGTCTGGAAGTAGCATGCAAAAGCCAACAGCTGTCATTTCCAAAAAGCCCATGTTTAGCAGAGGAATTGAATGAGTGTTTTCATACTGCAGCTGTTCTTGTTGTAGTTCTAGTCAATAGAATAGGGTTCTTGAGGCTTCCTAGCTGAGTGAGTTGGGGGTTATTTAATGTTTATATTAAACCTGAACGCAGTCCCATTCAGTTCTAGACGCACCACGTGGGCTGAAGAAAGGAAACTCAATACTGAGACATTTGGAGTGTCAGGACGGTTCCTTCGTGGCCGCAGCTTTCGTGGTGGGTTTCGAGGTGGAAGGGGTAGCGGAGCAGCAAGAAGGAACCAAACCACTCACAGAGCTGGTACTGGCAGAGTGTAACTTCACAGGTAAACTACATTTTTTTTTGTTTAGTCGTTAGTAACTGCTCTCCCTAACCAGAGCATGTTTCTTATCCTTTACCTGAGCTGTCTGTGCAACCTCCTCCAGTCCTGCAGGTAAATGAGAAGTAGTTCTTTATCATCTCTTAACTATTTATCCATCTTTCTAAGTGATGGAAGGAGATGCAAGCAGTTCTAACATGTTGATTGAGCTATTGGTTCCTGGCGCTCAGCTCTGCGAAAACCAAGAGCTGTTTGTTTTGGCTGAGACTTTCTAGCTAAACATTTTAATTGATATGTAGGTATGAACTTTTGCTTTTTCTTGGGGCAAGTCCTCTGGATATCAAATCTAATTCTACCTTTTTCCTGCATAGGTTCTAACATCTCTCCTGAGAAGATGAAAATGTACATAGAAAACAACTGACTGCTGCACTAATGTGGGAAAATGGTTCATATTGTTTACCGTCTCAGCTCAAATGACAGAACTTCATGTACTACTGCTTATATTCTGGACTTACTTTGGACCAGCAACTGTCAGCTGGAATATTCTTTGGAAGAGGGAATGTGTTCAGGGGTACCTTCTTCAGGGTGTCTTTTCGTTTGTTGTTTTTGTTTTTTAAGTGCAGATTAACTTACATGGTTCTTCTTTCGGGTCTCTCAAAGGCTGCTATAGTCTAAGCTTAAAGTCAGACTCCTTTTCTGAACCCTGAAGAAGTTAAATCATGGTATTTTAACATGGAACCAAAGCTCACTTGAAATAAACCAGCTAACTTGTTTGTTCTGAGTAACCAAATGGATTCTTTGGTGCTGCTGGTCTTACTGTACTCAGCAGTGTGTGTGGAGTAGCACTTGGTGTCTGAAAGAATGGACTCCTGGTGCTGGGGAGTTACGTGTATTGTCGCTTGGGAATACTGGATTGTTGCTCATGTAGTGGTGTAAAATGACTGTACGACTGTTTGTTAGCCAGTACTGATGTGGAGGTACTGCAGGCTCTGCAGAGCTGTGCCTCCCTCGAGTTGAAGGGTGCTGGGCACTCCTCCACGGCTCGGAATTCTGCGGGGTCAGGGGGTGATGGAGTGCAGAGTGCTGTGCCCCAGCAGGATGGGCAGCAAGCACTGCTGCTTGTGTGTTCAGAGTGAAGAGCCCCTGGCAGCAATTGGCTGCCTGGCAAGGAGCCCGGAGCGCCGGCTTCTTGCCTTGCTTTGTACCTTGTTCATATCGTGCTAAATGCAAACAGTTTTCTGTACACTAGTAGACTGTGGTGGAACACTATGGAATGTTTTCATTAAACTAGGAATGGGGAGTCCATATAATGAAGCTTAAAAGATGGGCATGTTTAATTTTTCCTCTGTACCCCCATACTGTAAATAGTTTAGTTTTTTCTTTTGTTTTTAAAATCTGTATGTGGGGAGAGGGGCTGGGAGGGAAGGGGTTGCATTTGTTTGCATGAATAAGTGGGTTAAATTGCTATAAGCATGTGTCCCTTTTCTGTTGGTAGGGAATTTTGAAAAAGCACCTTGATGACTGAACCCCATACATAGCTAGAATTTTTTAGTTATGCATTGACCTAGGTTACTGTAAAAGCTTGGATTTATTTTTGTAGGACTTTATTGCTAAGAATTAGAACATAGCAGTGGGGCTGCTCTTTGGAGTAATGTAAATTGTAATTATAATAAACATGTAAATGTTTGATGTTTTCCTGCTATTTTGTTCTGCGTGCAGCTTGGCAGCATCTGACCCAACAACTTCAGGCAGGGCTGAAATTTAAGAGGAAACTGCGCTGGCCTGGAAAGAGGTGCACAGTGTTTAAGAAAGCTGCTGAAGGCTCTGCTACAGCTGCTGCATTGTTCCTGTCACCCCGTGTTCCTTCAGGGGAAGTCTGAGTAGCCAACTGAAGGAATGTTGCTGTTGCTCACAGCACCCTGAGCTCACAGCCAGCTCTGGTACAGCTTAACCAGAGTTTGTTTTGGGTGGCAATATTTCTGGGTTGGTGGCCACAGCTGTCTTTGAGAACTGGGCTCTTACCAGCAAATGGTGTGTGTGCTGATAGCAGGGCTTGCAGCAGCCCCCAGCTAAGCTCCTTTCTCCACTGGCAAAACAGCTTCTGTGACACTACAGCACAAAGATGGAATTGCATTGCCTGTCAGTTGCTGGAGCAGTGAATGCCATGCCTTTACAGCCTGTCTGTGTGGCTGTGGAGAAGTGAGAAATCAACACCAACTTCAGTACCACTCCTTTTTATTAGTAAGGCAGTAGTTTTCTTTGTTCTAGATTCAGTGTCAGGCCTGCTGGACACATATACTGCAGCCTCCATGTGCAGTACTGCACCTGGACCACTAACCTTGTAGGGAAGAGCTGTCAAAGGGCAGCTTCCTAAAACAGGAAACAGCAGCAGGAAAGCACAACTTCTTCCCCCCCTTTCCCCAAAAGCTTTCCCCCATGCTTGTGTGAGCAGAGGGCCAGGACAGGCTACTTGGAGCTGCCTCAGACTGCAGATGGCTATTGGAAGTAAAACCTGTTATCTGGATACCCAGCTACCTGTCCACAAGGCTTTCATTTTATACATGTTATTAATTGTTTGGTGAATAGAATGCACACAGCAATGACTTTAGTGTGCAGAAATAGGCCTCTATCACTTACAGAATGTGGTCTACCTCTGCCAAAAGAACTGGACAAAAACAGCTGTGACAGCATGCAAGTCTGAGCAGAACCTGAGTGAGGCACCAGAAGGATAAGCTGGAGTAGACCTTTATCATTGTTTCAGTACACCTGTAGTTCATATGAGGAAGTCACTGGTCTATAAATCCCCTAGTGAGCATCATAACACCACTTTATTCTCAACCAGATGAATCATGCAATGACCTGCAGGTAGCAATTCATGCACCTCCTCAGTTGCTTATGACATGCCTTCAAAACAGTTCTCATGCTCATTTCCTAAACTGTTGGAGCCTGAAATCCTTGTGCTATAAAACTCACAACTTGGGATAGAAAGTTTTATGCTTTACATCTGGGACCTGTCCATTTACATTGGAAAAGAGTGATGTGGGACAAAGAAAGCATAATTCATTAAAAGCGGTTGTTTTTGTTGAGACAACCACTTCAACAACAAGAAAATAAGTGACAACTGAGACTCTTCATAAGAAAGGTGCCAGGAAGAAAAATGCAACCAATCTTCATCCTTTAATGGGTCACTCCTGCATGTTGTAGCTGATCAAGTAACCTTCAGTGATTAAAATATCAGGAACACACAGATCTTTCTAAAATAAGAGCTTAAAAAAAATCAGTAGGTTTATTGTAGGTCTCCAGAGGGGCACAGTATGAATAAACGGAATGCCTACATCTTGTCTATACAGAATAACCCATTGCTTCAGTTAAAAAGAAGCAGCTAAGCAGGCGCTGAATTTGGTTCATCATGATGTCTTCTTCTGTTTTTTCTTTTCATTTTCTTCCTTTTCTTTTTCAATTTCAGCAACATACTTCTCAATTTCTTCAGGGCTTAGAATCTAAAGAAAGGAAAACAGCAACCTCTAAGATGCCACTTAAGAGACTTTCATCTTACTTAAGTAGCTCTGACATGGCAGGAAAGTTAACAGCTATTTCCAGAGACACAGGTACATTGTGCAGACACAACATTCCTTGGCTGCTACTATTAAACAAATATTTGCCAGTGCAGAATGTGAGATGAAGGAGTTAGGGCTGATGTACAATAGTGCTATCAGAGAAACTGGCTACAAAGGGAAAAAAGCCAAAGCAGACTTTACCTTCAGGGGCTGATCTCTTCTCATAACAGCCAGCTCAATGTTCTTCCCCCCAGACTGCACAACCTGAACAGAAGTTAACACCATTAGGAGTGGGTCCATTAAACAATTTTAACACCTTTCTCAGATCTTTCAGGAAAAACAGCTGTGGAAAAGGAGTACTTCTTTAAGTACTTATTTAGCTCCAACCTCTCTATCCCAGCAGTAGGAAAACCCACCCCCAAAAAGGAAGTATTCCTTTTGGCATCAATGCAGCCTGTTGATGCTTAACTTAAAAGCACCACATTTCCACCATCTGCATTTTGATTTAAGCTTTCCTCATCTCAAATTTCAACACAAAGCATACTGCATGTGGTGTTTAGTGCATCTTCATTTATATTAACTGCAAGAACTGAAGTCTTTTTCCCTCTCTTGCGGACTGCAGTCTAAGTTCCTCCATGCAAGTTACAGGCATAGTTTTCTGAAGTACTCTGAACCTTGCAAGTAACCCCACACCTATGGCAGACAACAAATGCACTCTTCATAGATCCTTGTGTAAAGCTATCCTGCCACATGGATGAAGATTTTAGCGTACTCACAATTAAGATGTTAATCCAAACACAAGGTGAAGAGTGACACGAAGCTCCTGAGGGAGACTCACCTCAAGAAGAGCCTTGATGACAAGCTTAATAGTCAGATCATCTGTTTCAATGGCTTCGTCAGTGTAGTTTTTCTCCAGGAATTCACGTACAGATTTAGCTCCTCTGCCAATGGCATTAGCCTGGAATGGATGGGGGTGGGAAGAAGCTTGGAATTAGCAAGAAATAGGAGCTGTATAGTTAGATGATCTGAAACCCTTCTGTGATCACTGTTTTTCAGGAGATTGAACACATTACTTCCCCCACCACATAAGGAGTCAGCAGTCAGGCACCCGCATGTACTTGGAAAACAGGAGAACACAGTAAAATTCCCTAAGTAGAGCTTAACTGCAGACTGCCATTCCATGCAGATGGATTTTTTCATCTCCTTCTACATCAATCCCTCTTTAAAGGAGATGGTAACTCTTAAATATTTCAGTAACCCCCAGAAGAGGCAGAACCCAGCTCACCTTCCAAGCATGGTACGTGCCAGAGGGATCGGTCTGGTACAGCCGGGGGGTTCCATCAAAGTCAAATCCCACGATCAGAGCAGAGATACCAAAAGGTCTGCGACCGTTGCTTTGGGTGTACCTCTGCTCAGAAGGAACAGACATGCATTTCACAAGCAGCTCTTTTGTTAGAGCAGAAAGCAGACATTCTATATGTTACAACCAGGAAAGGCATCAGAAATATTTTTAGGAGGCTTTCTCACCCATCTACCTATTGAAGGCAGGATTCCACGCCCTACCAAAGGCCATAAGCCAAGCAACTGAAGCAGTTACTTTACATTTCAGCCACTTTTCCTAACGTCCACTGAAGTTTTCTGCACCACTGTAACTATCGGGAAGAGTCTCTTGGCTGCCAGGAGCTGCTGACAGTGACTGTATGCCTGGGTGCGGTGCTGTGCTTTGACAAGCACGCTCAGGAGGCTGAGCAGGAGGATGACATCTGAGCACAAAGCCAGTTTTCAGCAATGATTTGCAACAATTCCATGAATGACAAAGCAGGCATCATCTGTGATGGCAGCCAGCTGTAGGAAAGGCAGTGCCACAGCCCTTCTGCTCACTGCTGTAACACAGCAGCACACCACACACCACAAGTGACCATAAGCACGGAGGCCCAACAGCAGCAGCAGTACTGCAAGATTTACTGCTGCTACTTTTAGAGAGACTGCAAGCGTGTCAGAATGAAATACACAGATGTGAGATTACTGTAAAGGAACAAAGTGAGATTCTGCTCTGACAGGCTAGTAATGAACACAAGCATCACACTATTGTCATCATCACTGTGCTAGCACATCATAAATAAATTACTTTTGCTAATAACCACTAGTTGCTGAAAATTAGTTCAAAACACCAGCAGCAAATGAAGAATTTTACCACAGAAGGCAGTTGGGCATATTTTGACCCTGTCATTAATCTTAAATTCATGAATATCAAACTAAGTATATTAAGTGCTGCATTAATTTGCTCCCCTCTCATCCCTCCCTGCCAAGTCTTAGAAGGAAAACCGAAAGAGGAAATGCATCACAGCCATGATGAGAATGAATTAAAGGCACAGATGGGCGGCGTCCCTGATAACATCACCAATGTACTTATACAGCTGTTACAAGCACTAATTAATTTCATCTTTTGAGGAAAGCTGGTAATCAACCCTCATGTTCTATTACTACATTTTTATTTCCAACAACCAGGAGCATTATATTGCTTTCTGCCAGCAGAGCAGCACGCAGCCCATGCATGGCTCCTGCAGCACTGCACAGCAGGACGGACGGACAGAGGGACCCCACACAGCTCACCTGCTTCAGGCTGGCGATGTAACGTGTGATGTACTCCACGGTGACCGGATCCTCCACAGTGAGTCTGTGGCTCTGACATTCTACACGAGCTCTGTTTATAACTATTCTGGCATCAGCTGTGAGCCCTGCAATGACAGTGGGTTCGCTGTGCTCAGACTCATGCTTCACATCACAAGCACAGACAGCTTGTCTTGCTCCAAAAGGCTCACAAGGTCAGTGCCAACAGTAAGGGAAGGAAAGCATACAAGAGGTCACACTTTCCTAGGTTTACTGAGTGAGGACATTGTTTAGAAGGCAACAAAAATAAACTAATGCATCAAAATTATATATATTTTGTTCAGATTTCATGATTGTCTATTAAATCACAAGCAATTTTGAACCAGGTAATCAGAATCCCCCTGAGAGACTGAAAGCATTCCATCTAACTGCAAATTAGCAGAGCTTCAATTCTCATGTACGGTGCCTATACTTCTTTTTACAACACCTCTCTCTATAAATCAGCTTATCTGCACAATAGATCTTGTCTAGTTGATGGAACTACAGCAGCATGATGTTAGCTGACAAAAAATAGCCAGCAATGCCATTTTCAGCTGGGAGCCTTGTTTCCATTATAGAGCTCTTCCTCAAGCTTGTGAATCCACCTGCACATATCACAACCCCCAGCTGAGGAAGCAAGGCACACTACATCTCAAAAATCAGTATTTTTGCCTGCTCAAATCAGATCTCCTCTTAAAGCATTATGAACACTGATACAAAGAATTACTTACAGACAGGAGATATCTGCTGAAATGTATGTGTGTATATACGAACTCACATGTATTGTTAACCAGTATATTTGTTCTATATCTGCGTCAATAACATTACTTCTCAGTCTTCATCCTCACATTAAACTCAGTGAACTGTAACCAGTACTTCATCCTTATTTAATCACTGATTCTCCTAAATGCCCTATGGATCTATCTACACCTATCTGTAAAAGTGGAAGTAACTGGAAATGTGCTCCTTCCCCACAGCCCTCTCAGTTATATACACCCCATGAATCCACAACCTTACCCAAAGGCAGTCTAAGAAATGCTGCACCAAACCCCAAACTCTGCAGGGATCACATACCTGCAAAAGCCATGCAGACATTGTCATCCAGGGCGCAGATCTTCCGCACGGTTCTTTCATCCTGAAGTTTTGCCACAGACTTCTTCTCCACGCCGAGAACAACGATGTCCTTCCCTCTGACTCCAACCTTCAATGCAATCAAAGAAAAGAAAAAAAAAAAAAAGGTTAACTTAGGTCCCCTAAAAGATTGCAGAATACTGAAAACCCAAACATTATGAACATCAACTTGAAGTACTTTGTTTCCTACTGCCACAGCCCGGGAGAGGACTGATGTAACAAAAATTGCATTCAGTTCCTGAGTGCAGTTTCATCAGCTGCTTTTGCCGATTTAAATCCGTGTGACTCCTAGCAGATATCCCCACCCCTCCTACCAACCACGTTCTCCAATACCAGCACTTTCCTGCAGCCACTGCGGCAGGAGCAGCACTAAAGCTGCCACATCAAACGCAGGGTCAGCCTGCCGTAGGTCGCTCCCTTACCGTACTGTAAAACAACACAACGCAATTTGGCACTACGCCTCGTTACGGAGGGCCGCCACGGCGCTGCAGGGCTGGGGCAGCTGTGCTGCGAGGAGCTCAGCGGTACCAGCGGTGAGGACGGCTGTGTCCATTGGCGTGCAGGCAGCGCCAGCCGGGTGCGCCCAGCCGAAGGCCGGCGGTTTCCTTCCTGGAATACTTGGAAAGCGATGCGTGATTCCCCATGTAGTAAAACTCCTCGCTCATCAGAGCCTCGGGGCAACGCGAACACCGAAGGCAGCGGCCACAAAGCCATTCCCACTCGCCTCTCCTCTCTCCCGTCCGCCGGACACCCGCACAGCGCAGCGCTCCGGCAGCGCCGCCCGGCCGCGCGGTTCCGCCGACACCAGCGTTGATTTCGCGGCTCCCCCGCGGCGCCGCCCGGCTCGTGGCGCTCCGTGCGCGCGGACCCGACGCGGGGCCACCGGCGAAGCGGCGGCGCGGCTCCCCGCGCGCAGGGCCGGCCTTCCCTCCCTTCCGCGCCCGCCCCGGCCCCGCGGTGAACCCAGAGCCGCCGTTCTCCCCTCGCTCACCGCCGTAGAGCCCTTCTTCACCGCCTCCTGGGCGTACTCCACCTGGAAGAGGTGCCCGTCCGGAGAGAAGACGGTGATGGCCCGGTCGTAGCTCATGGCTGCCGGCCGCGCGCCGCCTCCCTCAAAACAGCACACTCATCCCCCGCCCGCTTCCGGAGTACGCCGACGGCGCCCCCTGCGCCAACTCCGTACGCTGCAGCCGCGAAGCTCCCTCCGCGCTCCTTGCGCGAGGAGCCGGCGTTGCGCAACGAGCGTAGGCGAAGGCGGCCGCGGCGCTCGACGCACTCGGCGTAGATGGCGGCCGCCCTTACGCAGTTGGCGCACCTGGCGGCGGCCGGCGGAGGCAGGGAGATGCCGCTCGGCTGCGACAGGAAACCCGGCGGCAGGGACGCACCATGTGCGGCGGCGGGGAGAGGCGCGGGGCGGCGGGCGGCCGCTCTCCTCCCCTCCCGCGAATCCGCCCCGCAGCCCCCCCGCCCCGAGCTGCCGGCACCGGCCCCGGGCGCAGGGCGGCGTGTGCCGCTCCGGGGCGCGCTGGCCGCCGCTGGGCGCCGGGCTCAGAGCGTACCATGTGCGGCACCTCCCCTGCCCGCGCACTGCGGAGAATCCTCGCACGGCAATAGCAGGCAGATAATAACAATATTATTAGAGCCTGGGACCCATATATTATAGACACATAAAAAAAGCCCACCATGTCGGTTGCCTTTGCTTCTGCTCGCCCGAGAGGCAAAGGGGAGGTGACCCAGCAAACTATCCAGAAGGTAAAAACAGCATGCTTTGTACCGATGGGGTGGACGTGATTCCGTCCGTGCTCCCGCAGCCGTGGAAGGAGGCAGATTGCGGGCGAGCAGGGAAACTCGTGCATGGCCAGGGCTGCAGAGATGGACAGCTGGAGAGAGGTGGGGGAAGGAGGAGGAGGAGGAGGTGGAACAAAGCAAAGGTGTGCAGATCGCTGCAGAGAGAGCCAGAGAAGGGGTACGGAATGAAATCCGCCGGCACGTTGGCTGCTGCTGGTGGGAAAAAGACTGACAATAATGCAGTGGAAAATTGCAATAGCGTTTGCAAATACGTGTTTAATTTCTGACGGCATATCAGCAAAAAAATAAAATAAAATATTGCATTGGCAAGGGTTTTGCGTTTGGATGCGGAATCTTAGAAGCCAAATGGAGCAGCAATCAGTGGTATTTTTTGTCTGCTGTTCCTGTTATTTGCGATGTGTTTATTGGTGTGTAATGACAAAGGTCTCGAAGATTTTCTCTGCAATTGAGCTCTCCACACGGGTCTGGTACAGAAGGGCTCCCAGTTGGGAAGTTATTGTTTCCCATCCCGGAGGGCTGGCAGCAGGGAGTGCAGTGCGTGCACCTGCCGACCCTCCGTCCCTCCCACAAAAGGTAACTGTGTAACGAAGAGGCTGGAGACTCAATAAAGAACATGCATGTTTCACCTTGACCGCTATTTGTCATTTGTACTTGTGCTGATGTGAGCGCGTTCCCCACCACGAAGGCATTTTGTTCCTGCAGTTCGTGCAGCGCAGTGGCAGGGAGCTGTAGGTGTTTACGTGGTCAGATGATGGTCAGTGAGGCAGCGTTGTTGCTAACCCAGCAACGAACGGATCGTCGGTAGGTTTTGCAGCCAAACCATTTTCTGGTGCCAATTTGTGACTTCTAGGGAAAAATTCTCCATGGAAGGATGTTACAGAAGAGAGATTGGGCAGAACGAACTGCCTATGAGCCTGAGTGTGACTGAAATTTCAGGGCACTATTTGGAAACGAAGCCCATGCTCTTGCAGCACACACACTGCTGTGAGCAATTAATTTTAAGCAGTGAAATATTCCAGTGGCTTTTTTTTTTTTTTTTTTTTTTTCTGTAACCTCCAGGTTGGCTGGGAGTAGGACAGAATTTCTAATTCAGAAATTTGTATTTAAAAACACAGCTGTATCCATAAGCAGAGGACAGCCAAATATCTTCATTTCAATTTTCAAACACTTTCCTTTTTTTTTTCATATTTATGAATTTTATGGAAGCTTTGAAATGTTATTTCTTTACCAGCAATGTGTAAAAGCATTCCCTATCCCAGGTGTATTTGTTGCTGTGTGACTTCGGGACTATTTGTCAGTGTTGATGGGCTGCTGGCAGTGATTTGCTGTCTGCAAAGCATGGTGCTGAGCAGGGGACTTGCAGGCACAGTGACTGAATGGACGTTCCAGTTCTGTGTAAGAAATGGAGCAGTCAGAGAGGGCACATGCTGGGCTCGTTACAAATTCCCGCTAAAGCAAGATTTTTAGAATATTCTAATGGCATTGAAACACAAGAGTGTTGTTATTCGTATTTGTAATATAAAAGCAGCTTGTTTTTATTTATTAACTCAATAGGCTTTCAAAGCTTTAGTTACTCTAGTAGCACAGACCACCAGAAGATAACCGGTGTGTTGGAATTCAGAGCTTTTGGCCACACAGCAGTGATGGCGCTGCTTTAAAATGTTCACCAAACAGCGATTTGAGGACAGTGAACTGCATTTTCTTGTGGGTGGTCGAGATCAAAACTCGGGGGCCCTCTGCATCTCAATGGGTCAAGGACTGTGCTGTCGTGTGTAGGTACTTGGTCATATCCCAAAGCAAAGTGCCCAGAACGCCATCCGTGGCTACAGAGAGCAAATGTGGAGTATCGCAGAAACCCAGGTCTTTAATATGATTCTCACATGTTCTGATCATGTTTCTTTTATGCAGATGTTAGATGAAAATCACCACCTAATACAATGTATTATGGATTATCAGAGCAAGGGGAAAACTGCAGAATGTACTCAGTGAGTATGATGAGTTTCGGGCTATGTTTTTGGAGTACTTTTTCTCAAGGGCTGTACCATGAACAGTGCTGTCCACTGATCAGTGAGAGAATGCTTGGACTTATTTGTTAGATTTGCTTGTATTACAAACTATGTATTGTTCTTGGGATAGAGGATGGTTTGGTTTTTGGTTTCTTTTTCCCTAAAATATTTGAGAATTTAATATTTAGAACATTTTTAACAGATTATTTATTAATTCTGGAATTTTCTGCTTGGAAATTAAGCTATTGAAGATTTCTAGCAATAAAGGTCACCTAACATTTCAGCAAAGAAGGCAATTTGAAAAATATTTTCTCTTGCCTTCTTCTCAAACTCTCCAGGTTTGACTCTTCACTTTGCACAGTGGTACAACTGTAGTTTGCTTTTGGATGCCCTCCTGTTCTTCCTTATGAACTTCTCCAGTTCATCGAGAGCTGTGAAGAAGCAGAAATGGTTCAGGTGGTGCTTACTTGAGTAAACACTCCAGTTAAAGCACTCTTGAAAAAATCTTGTTCTTCTCAGCTTGTTGGCAGGGCAAACAGGTTTTGGGTTTTGGAATTTCATTATGAATAGGACCCTGGTTAGACAGAGGAAGAATCTGTGGCTAATTGTTAAAGCTGCTGACCCAGTGTCAGTTCTCAAAGAAAGCCTGAGCTCCCAGCTGCACAGTGCACTCCGAGTGCTTGCAAAAAAGCATGTACTTTACCTCCTGCTTCCCTGAGTTTACCCATTGGTAAAATGGGTGTTGAACACACTGTTGAAAAGCACAACAGCACAGATACAGGTCACTATGATAACTGTTTACTTTGACAGATGTAAAGTGGGCTGATGTAATATAATAAACTGCAATTTTCTATGTTGTTGACCCTTTCCAAATAAGCTTTGCTCCTTATTCTGTAGATACCAACAGATCTTGCACAGAAACCTTGTTTACCTGGCAACAATAGCAGATTCTAACCAGAATATGCAGTCCTTGCTTCCTGCTGTAAGTACCAATGCTACCACTACATATATTTACTATAGCAGAGGGAAATGTGCTTTGATACAGATACTGATCATTGTCAGCAAACCTTTTTTTTTTTTTTTTAAGTGGTTGTGTAGACCATCAACCAAATGAAGAGCTACTTTTACTGCATTTAAAATACTTTCTTTCAGATATTTGTGTTAATATCTGTCTCAGTGGCCTAATTTCTAACTGGAAATCATGCAGTGTTACATATCTAAACAGGACTCATTTGTTCCAGATTCGTTACTCTTTGCTTATTCTTACTGTATTCTTTACTCAGAAAAAAAAAAAAAAAGCCACTATTTTATTTCATTTAGTACTTGGGCATTGGTTTGCTTTTAAAAATTGAGTTATTGCTGAGCTGATTGATTTTAGAAGTATCCAGCATAACACAAAATGCACAATAGCTTTATGCTTGGCAAAGGTCAGTTTGTCAACACTCTGCTGTGTAGTGTTTGTGAAGGCATTTCCCCACAGCAGTTACTTTCAGTCCAGTCCAAATGAAATTTATCTAAGTAAAAGAATGGGCACAGAAGCCAGCCTCTGTTAGAAGCACAGCTTGGAGCCTGCTGGCTTCCCTGTGTCATTCCCTGTGTTGTCCCTGAATGTCATTCACACATCCTAGTCAAATGAAAAAAGGTTTGCTCAGAAAGTGAGGGAAGCACTTACTTACTGGAGGCAGTTTTTAGTCATGCTTGGTCTAATTTGAGGGTGATTATTTTTCTAAATAAAACCTAACAAAAAATTTGCTTCTCCTCCTTGTTGTTTGCAGCCACCAACGCAAAACATAAACTTGGGCCCAGGAGGAATGACTCAGAGTGCATCCAACCAGTCTCTTCATTCACAGAGCAATCTCAGTGATGCAATCGGGACAGGCCTTCCTCCTTCCTCCCTCATGCAGAGTCAGATTAGCAATGGTGAGCCTTGGTCCCCTTTGTGCTGCTTTGCTGTTGCTTGGCAACAAAATCATTAATGCAGAAAATACTTACAGAGCTGTAAAAGACCTCTCCTCACTCACCTTTCAGGCAGATGGGGATTTCTGGGACATGTTGAAATCATCACAAAATGGCTACAGTCTGTAATGATGTTGGGTTCTGCGAGGCCTCCAGTCTGCTTAGTAATACTACGGGAGAAATTAAAAACAGTTTTAAAAATGTCTAATGAGAATCATCAAGATGCCTCCAAGTCTCTAGTTAGAAAAATGATATATTGCAGTATTTTTCTCTTGAAGATGGTGGGGCTGGCCAGGGTAAAATGGGATCGCTTGCATGACTAACTGCACAGCCAAGCCTTTAGACTGCAAAGCTCTTCTAGGATAGATTTCTTCTGGAGAACAAAATGGTGTTACATCAGCCTTTGTCCTCTACGGAAGCTTTCAGGGATTGTACCAGCCAAAGAGTCTGCACAGGCATTTTATATGGATAAGACAAATATACACATTTATCCATTTGTTTCTTTGGTTCTTGCAACTAAAAAGAAACTGAGATTGTTGTTGTTGTTGTTGTTTACTCTGTATTAATACTCTTTAGTATTAATAATCCATTTATTCATTTTGTACTTCATGGTTATTTAGTCAGCTCTTGTTTATATGGGTCTTTCCCAAAGTAAGAGAAGGAGAAAAACAATGTCTATAAATAGAAGTATCTGACTGTAAAATCACAGACCTTGGCAGGGGAACTCAGGAGCAGATGCAAGCAGTGAAATTACTTCTGAGTTTTTAGAAATCTATTTGTGGTCAAGCTGGTAGAACCTCCTGAACAAATGGAGGAGGTACTACTTTTGTACGCTTCCAGCTGTAGAGAGAAATTTATCTGTGCCACCTTTCTGAAAGATTTATTAACTAGGATAAGTATTACACTAAATCAGTCCGAACATTGTTTGTTTGTTTGTTTTTCACTCAGAATTTTTACTCAGAACATTTTCAGTGTTACTGCTGCTGCTTTTTTGTATTTTCCTTTGCTCCCCAGTTCTTTACAGCAATGTAATGCTCATTAAGAGCCAGCCTGGCAGTTCTGCTGAGTGGCATCATTTGCAGAACAGAGGTAGGCAGGCAGTGCTGGTGCACGCTCATCTCATGTGCCCCCACCCCAGTGCTAACAGCCTGAGCTGGCGCTCTGGGGGCAGCTTATTCTTTGACCAATGCTCTGCACCTGCATAGTGCCAGCTTGTTATGAAAGTATTGCTCCACTGGAGGCTGGTCTCAAGACAGAGCTGCTCTTCAAAGGAAGGTGTGACTGAGAATGCATTAGCCTGCCTTTCCTGGCGTGCTGTGAGTAGCCTAGGTAACAGCAGCAGTGATGCCATGTGCTACTGCTATCTGTGAGAATAGAAGCCTCCCACCCCAGGCCTGGGGACACCCACCTGGGTGCCAGCCCCTCCTGCTGCTATCTCTGCCAACCAGAATCGAGTCAGCACCTTAAGTTATCCAGCACCCAACCCTCATGTATAGATAGGATTTGAGACTGAGAAATTATTTAACATCAGCCAGTGATTATTGGACAGCATTTTTTTTTACAAGTTAGGCATAAGTATGCACAAGCAATTATGAATGTATGGGCTCTAGTTCTTGTGAGCATTTTTCATCTGAAGGAGATGAAAGTCTGTACTGAACAGGTACAGCATTGTTAAAGAGGGAAGGACAAGGAAGAAGACATCAAACTAGTACATTTTATCCCTTATTGTCCTCACACTGGTCTTTAGAGGAATCACCTCTGCAGGACAGTCACTAGATAGTACCCTAAATATATGATAATTACCAGCAGTGGCCGCTAGCTCAATAACTAATGATAACTAATGATAATTCTGCCTGTAGGGACAGGTTAAAAACCAACCCACTGAAATTTCAACTAATCCAACAGTCACAAGTTGGTGATTCTTCATGCCATGGCCCTGCAGGCAGAACTTGTAGATTCAGACATCAGCTATGGGAAGCTCAGCTGCTTCCTGACAGAACGGGGTCCAACTGGGAATCCTCACTGTTCAGAAATCATGAATGAGGCCTTTCAAAGAAAAATTCAGCTCCCTTAGATTCACAAAAGTATGAAAGAGATTCAATGCTTTGTATTTGCCTTATTGTTCTAGTATTTTTATTTAAACACGTTGAGTCATGCTATCGTATTTTCCCTTACAACCATGAATTAGCCAAACTTTTTTTTTTTTTTTTTTTTGGGGGGGGGGGGGTCTGTAAAGAAAGCCCAGAGTCTCGCGTTTTCCCATGCTAACAGGGCAAGATTTACTGTGAGCTTTACTGTGAGCCCAGTCTTTTTCACTCAGTGTCTGCAGATGCCATTCAAACACCGCATGGTTTTGTGTTGCACAAAACCAAGTATCAGCTTTAGAAGACACACAAAACTCTCACAAAACACAGAGCTGGACCTCTGTAGCAGTATGTGTATCTCTGGTTCTGCAGATTTCAGTAGAAATAGCTCTGTCTGTTTGCTATTAGAAATGCTGCTTGCTTCTCTCCATGAGAGGAAAACATAATAATCAACAGCAAATCTTCTGTTTTTGATGACTAGAAATATCATTAAGAGCAGTTAATGAGGTTTGCGGTAAGAGAATTAAACATTTTTTCAGAGGCTGTAGATACGCTTAATAACCAGATTGAAATATCATTATCTAAACATTGCAATATAATTTTGTCTCTTCTAGGGATCCTGCTTGTCTTCCATTCTATCTAAATTCATTTGATAGACAACACTACACAGCTGAATTTAGATAGGCAGCAATACATGCTATCACAATTTCTACAGTATCAATACACAGTGAAAACAACTTTCCAAAACTCACTCATAAAACTATTTGCAGCAACTAATAACAAAAATGAAGACCAGATTTTCCCTGATTTTTGTTATACAACAATAACAGAATTTAAAAAAAAAAAAAAAAAACAAAGCAACACATTGCCAGGTAAGCAAAATGCTAGTCACATACTCACACACAGTGCTAGGGTACAGTTGGAGCAGCCCAGTAATTATGGACAGTGTTACTGGACAGGTACTGTAACCAGTGATTATGATGGCAACTTGCAAAATATGCCTTCAGAAAGTCTGAGGTTGTTTCAGTCAAACTTCCAGAAGGGGAAAGACAAGCTTGTCCTCTTGGTCCTCTGAGGGGAGGCCCCCTGGTGCTTCTTAAGCCTGAGTCACAAAGTGCAGTTGGTTGGAGGGGAAATGAATGAATGAATGCAGCAATGTGCAGAGTTTATCAGCCACCATTGTGCCTTCCTATTGTCACCATCTGTGTGAATGGGGTTAACAGCAGGACAGGAGGAAGGAAAGAATTTCAGAAGGCTGGGATGTTTCCAGAGTCTGTGTGTTTTCTAAAGTATCTGACACTGCTGGCATTTGTGAATTTCACTGCCTGCAAGATCTGTGGAAGCCCGTGAGGAACTGGTTATAGGCCACAGCTGCTGATTTCTCCTTGCAATTCTGTACAGCTAGATTTGGCAGGCAGGAAGAGGAACACTGCTCTAACTTTGCAGGAAGCAGTTTTGTCTGTCAATAACAGAGAATTTTAATAATGAGGATTTTTTTGTTTTGTTTTGCCTTATCGTATTTTAGAAAGGCCATGAGGGCTTTAATGCTCACTGTACATTGCTGATAATAACACATATTTTCTTGTTGCTCTCTTTAATTTTTCTAGGTCCTAATCACGTGCCTATGCAGCAGTCAGGCCAGAACACAATGCCCACAACCTCTCTGAGTATGAGTGTCAGCAGTCATGGAACTGGGCCTGGTTATAGCCATACAGTGCCTGCATCTCAGAATGTGCCAATGCAAGGCCAGGGGTCGATAGGCAATTATGTCTCTCGAACAAACATCAACATGCAGTCTAATCCAGGTAAACTCCCTCTTCCTCCTTCTGAGCCAACTCGACATTTCAGTGACCTCAGAGGTTTACCCCCCGTGACTGTGTTCCATAAATATTTCTGTAAACAAGGACAAACATGCGAGAAGAAAAGCTTTAGGATGTCTCTGAATGTGTCAGGCTGCAGAACAGTTTCAGACCTGTTTTAACTGACGTTGACTTGCCACAGTTAACAACAAGTGGTAGAAAACAGAGTTAAAAGAGTGGCAGCACTCCCTGATAGGCCCCAGCAGCAAATCTCACAGCTGTGGGAGGGATTGGAAAGGCGCCTTTATCATATCTGAAGGAGCTGTCAGCCAGAGTATTGCACATTTATCATTTATACATTACTGCCACGTTTTTGTGATTTTATAGTGATACTTAACACTGCTTGAAGGGCATAGAGAGAGACTAGCAGACAGCTCCGAATTTGTCTCTTGACCAGTAAAAATGATTGCTGCTGAGTATTGAATGGGTTGTCCAATGTTAGTTCTCTCAGAAATATAGGGGGCAAATCAATCCTAAGATGTCAGTTTATTTAAACTGTATAATCATTGGAAATTTAATGAGATGGGATTAGAAAAAAATAATTGATTTGAGAACAAATACAGCAATGAATGAGTCAGAAAGAACTGGGAACAAATATCAGTTCTTATTTCTTTAATCCTACTCCAGTAATGATTGCATTCTTTTTAAAAAAACTAGCAGAAATCAAAGTTAAATGTGTTGTCAAATCTGTGACTGAAACAAATGGCAAGAACTGATGTGTAATAGCATCCTTGTTGGATTACACTGAAGAAGAGCTCAATGTATAGAGTAGGAAAACATCTCCCCCTGTGGAAAATTCGTAGAATTATCAGGATGTAATTTAGTTGAATGTTTTAACTTGCTTCCAAAGAGACTAGGGAGAGAACCATCGTATCCCTTTATAAAACAGATTTTCCATGTACATTGTAGTCTCCATGATGCACCAGCAAGCAGCAACATCACATTACAACTCGGCACAAGGAGGGAGCCAGCATTACCAGGGGCAGTCCTCCATTGCCATGATGAGTCAGAGCAACCAGGGCAACAGCATGATGGGTCAGCGACCAATGGGCCCCTACAGAGCTTCACAGCAAGGTGAGATCTATGATTAGCTTTCTGCTGGTGGTAGCAGTAGTTCCATGAGATTCCGTCCACCCTGTGGGGTAGGCAGGACAAGATTTCCAAGTCACTTTTATGCATTAGGAATCCCATATGGAAAGAAAGGAAATCTGAAATGCTGGAAGTACCTTGACAATCAGAAGAACTTTAATCTCTTTTCAAGTTTATTTAACTATTTCAGGTGTTTAGAAATAATTCTGTCTAAAAGAAACCGTGCACCTCTAAAGAAAAGATGAACAATTTGATATACAGCTCACTGAAGTAACTGGAAACCTTTTCATTTCTTTTGAATGGTATTGGATCAGCCGTAAAATGGCACAATTAACAAGGAACTCATTTCTGCAAACAAGATAGAATGTGCCAGCAATTAATAGGAAAAATTAGGCCAAAGCAAGGAAAACACCAGAAGAATACCACCATGCTCTAACACCTCTCTGGAAAAAGTTCTAAGAGGTAACAAAGCTGCTAGACTGATTCTAATATAAACTGAATTTTGCTAAGAAACAAATTAATACGCTAATTGAAATATATTTAACTCTAACTATGTTCATGAGCATGGAATACATTCCTGTGCTTTCTAATATCTCAGATTAGTAGATGAAACGTTGCCATTACTTTTGGTATTGCCATACAAGAGGGTGGTTTTAGGACTTCTATTACTGACAGTTGCATAATTTCAATTTCAACTAGCTTTGTTTTCTAAAAATACAAAGTTGTTTCCTTTTTCCAGTGAGCAAAACATTTTTGAAACTGCTCTCAACATACATAGCCTGTTTACTTATCAAGATGTACATACTGTTCTCTTAAAAAAAAAAAAAAAGAAGAACAAACATCACTCAGTTGTGCATGGGCTCAGTGTGCTCTCTCATCTTTGCCTTGCAGGTTCCTCACAGCAGTACATGGGTCAGGAGGAATATTACAGTGAACAGTACAGTCATGGACAAGGCTCTTCAGAACCTATGAATCAGCAATATTATCCAGATGGTAATTCCTCCGTACTGGTGTCACTGTAGTGCTGATATAGTGTAGACCAGCACGACTGCCACATCCAAAGACATGGCAAACACATTAGGATTTGTTTCCACTTTAAGTGCTAGAACATTCTAATTCCCCTGCGTGGAAGCAGCATACAGACACATACATATTAGTGCACACTGCTATCAAACTGCTGCATAAAGGGCATGAAACCCAGTTTGGATTAGTATATGCTAGTGATTGATCTGTAGGTGTAACTTCCTTGCTACATACTCAACTTTCAGTCTTAGGTTGGATTATTTTCTCTTAGCCCCATATTTATGCATAAGCAGCTTCGTAATGTATGTATTCAACAGCATATATATATAGTTATATTAACAATGTATCTGATAAATCTTTGCACTTTCTTACAGGACATGGTGATTATGCCTATCAGCAGTCATCCTATACTGAGCAGAGCTATGACAGGTCATTTGATGACTCTACACAACACTATTATGAAGGAGGTAGGAAAATATCAGGAATCTTTGTAACCCAAAGCTTTAGCCCCCTAAAATACTAAGGAAACAGCATGCTTATGGAAATGTAAAATATGACTTGCACTGCACACGTTACTGAACTGCTACTTAGCTATTATTTAAGTGTCCAGGAGACAAAATTTAGCTATTATAGCACTGTTATACCAACACCATTATCAGACTGTGTATGCAGCATGTCAGTACCTGTATGGTGAGGTAGTTCTGCTGTGCAGCCTTGTGGGATCATTGCTAGCTTGTGCACAGTCTCATGTTCATTAAAAAAAAATATCCTCAGATGTAGCTGAGCCAGATAGAATTTCATTCTGTTTTGTTAGGATATTGCAAATGGAATTTCCATTGTAGTTGTTTTTAAAAATCAGTGACAACTAAATGTGCTGTCTTTCTGGGATATATGAATAAACATAGTTATCTGGAACAAAATACACTGGGAGGGCTTTTTGAGAAACCAACTGTTTACCCCGGCACCCTGGTCTTTATGGTTCTGCCTTCTTCTTTTGAAACACTTTAGCAGAAAAAAACCCTTTGGGGAGCAGGTTGCTTATTCACTGATTTAATGATGTGTATAAATAAACAACTCCCTCCCATTCAAAAGAACTAAAAGTCATTAGAGAAATAAACTCATAGTGACTGGCAAAATGCAAATATCTGTTTCTGAAAAGAGTGCCTGTCTATGAGCTCCAGCCCAAGGCTCCTTACTAGAGATGGAACAGAGGAAGATCTGCTACAAGCATAACCACACTGTGTCAATTTTTCCCACTTTAGGAAATTCTCAGTACAGCCAGCAGCAGGCAGGATACCAACAGGGAGCTGCACAACAGCAAACATATTCCCAGCAGCAATACCCGAATCAACAAAGTTACCCAGGACAACAGCAAGGATATGGTAAAACTGCCACTGGTCAAGTATTTGCAGTACTTCATCTTGATGCCTCCATTCCTCACCTAAACTATGCTGTAAACAATTTTATTGATTAACCTTGGCCATGCACATACTATAACTAGCCAAACAGCATAGCATGAAAAGAGATTGGGCAGTAACATCCATTAATATAGCACTGCATTCCAAACTGTTATGTTAGCATCCCATTGCTTGCTTTCTTGATAACTTGAGAAAGTTATAAAGTACTCGTGCCTCATGTTGACTGGGAGGTGTTGGTAGAAGGTCACTGCATGGATTCTCATGCCTCCTACACATCTAATAGTTTTGCAACTGACATAAAAACAATTCAGACAATCCAAACTGACATCAACAATCCAGAGAACCGCTACTTCTTTGCAACATCGTGCAAAGGTTTTAATCCTTGGTGAGGAAATAAGGTGAAAAGAAAAAAAGTGGAAGTGATTTGAACATACAGCTAATGCTGTCAGAGGGCTTTGGAACCTTTCTCATTGCCGGAGCAGCGCTCTTCACTGTCATCAAACTAGATTTGAACTGTTCACTGGTCAGTTGCAGGCATCCTTGGTCTCTGGAAGAAAGAAACCATTTCAGGTTAATCAGTACAGAAATGGACTGGAGAAAACAAGGATATTCTAAATACTAGTATCAAGGCAAGGGACTGTCTTGCAGTATATACTCACTAACCTTATTTTATTACCCTCATGCTTTACATTTTACTAACCATAAGAATTCCCTGTAGCAAATGAACTCCTATCAGTAAATGTCTCTGTCTCCTCAGGTCCTGCACAAGGAGCATCTTCACAGTATTCCAGCTACCAACAGGGACAGGGGCAGCAATATGGGAGTTACAGAACTTCTCAGACAGGACCATCCGCTCAGCAGCAGAGGCCTTATGGCTACGAGCAGGTAAATTTGTCTAAATTTCTGCTATAAAAAAGCAGATTTAGCTGTTAGCTCTGCACATAAATCTATCTGGTATTTTGGTGCAGACATATTGAATGGATCTTTCAGAATTTATAAACCAGCAGAAAATTAACTCTCTGTTTATAAATTTCTGATATATTATTCTCCGACATTTATATTTCTCTCTCTCTCTCTTTTTTTCCCCTAGGGACAATATGGAAATTACCAGCAATAAAAGAATATGATCCTGTGTCAGATTCATTTCAATAGTATTTCCATCTTTTGAACTGGATGTACTGGCAGTTTTGATTAATTGTAATATGTTGGTTACCCCTTAGCACAAAGCAGCGTCTGTATGTGAACAGTGTTCATTTCATGCTGGATATGAAGCAGTGCACTACTGGTAACAAGACAATGCTTTAATGGTTTGATATTTGGTGCTGTGTATAGTATTGTATGTTGATACAACGCAGAAGTTTTTAATTTTCCCCCCGTTCTTGATGTTTCTAAATAGCTTTAGGATCATTCGATCACAGTTGTGCCCCGTTCTGACAAAATGCCAGGTTATTCTGCACTCTAACTAAATACGAAGCCATTCAGTCATATCTCAGTCCAGGAAAGTGTCCTATGGTAGGTTATCGACCTTTTTAAAACTAAATGCATTGCAGGTTACCTGCCAGCCTCTGAAATCCATGGCTCTTCACTTCTTAAGCATAAGGAAAAGGTTTCATTCCTTATGTGAAGAGTTCCATGCTATAAAAATAAAATTAACTGCAATTTCTGCAGTACCTGCTGGGCAAACTACACAGGTCTTATCATTCAATAATCTGCGTATGTCCATTACTTCTGTTGTAAAAGGTACAGAAAGATGACCAAAACCTATATTCAAGGAAATGTTAATCACTAGTGGCACCTTTTATATATCCACGTAAACGAAGGTATTTCTGTCATAGAAAGAAAAACAGAAGCAGTGTCATCCTACTAGATGTCAGTATTGCTTCATGTGGTGCTGAGAAAACATCTGGCAAACTTTCAGTCTTAAGTATGCTACTCCAAATTTTATAACTTGCACATACATTTTCATGCCAAATTTCACAAGCAGGTGGCTGGCATTCTTCTTTATTTCTGATTCTCCCATAGCCCTTACTGAAATTTTCCAGCAAGAATTATAACCATAAATATTGTCTTTTTTTTTTTTATTGTTGTTGTTGACTGTTTTTATGCTTCTTGACAGTATTTTTTCTCTTTAGCTTAACAGAAATAGTTCAGAAATAAAAAGTTGTTTTTTTTTTTTTTTAATTGGCAGAAAAGCAACCAAATTCAGCTTTGATTGTGAAACAATATTATGCATATAGAGGGGGAATTGTTAATGGGATCAACTGGTGAGAGAATACCTATAGAGGGAGAATCTAGAAATATGAACTAGAGGTATGTAAAAGCCAGTCTGAGCATCTGAAGTCACTTCCATTCAGTTTTATATGTCCCTATAGTGTTGAATAAAGCACTTATGAAGTGCTTCTGTAACTGACGAATGAAATAACATGTTCAAATTTCTCTGTGGTGAGAGTAGGATGGTTATAATCAATGAGCAGTTTTTAATAGGAGATTAATTGGAAATTTATGCTGTAAATTTACCTTTTGCTGTAGGATTTTTGTTTGTTTAAACTGGTATACTTACAGGATTTTGAGTTCTAGCACTTTGTGTTTTGAAAAACCAAGACCACAGTAAAACAAAAGATCTCTCACTTCAGTACGTCTATTCCTGTAGAGAAAAGTCTTTAAGTGGACAGTTTGCAATGGGATATTGTCAAAGCACTGCCCTTGCAACATTAATGCTTTCATTACTGATAAAACAGAAGGCGTTTTCAGCCCGTCCTCATTTCATTCATCTTTCCTGCTGGTGTTTTCATACAAATAAGTACTCTCAAATATCAAGGAATGGAAAGGAAGTAGGTTTGTTTTCTTCGCGCTATATTAATATCACAGGTAGCCAGAATGCAATATTGCTCTTGGCCAGCCTTTTCCACGGCTTTTGAAAGTGCTGAAATACTTTGGAGAGAATACGAACAACACTTGGAACGAAGCAGCAACATCCCACCAACCTGAAATGTCTTACATTAAGAACTTCTTGAATGTTGTGTATATAATGTATTTGAAAGAGCACTTTGGAAATAGTTTGTACATTTATTTCCTAATTTATACATGATTTTGGTGTTAATATTTCTAACTGTTAATAACAAAAATGTTTATTTAATGTGTTGTCCATTTTTATGTATCGATGTGGAAACAACGTGATGCCAGCATTTTGACTTCTTTCATTAACTGTAACCATTTTCTGTTTTGTAATACAGAATGCTTGGAAATTGTTTAGGTTAAACGTTATCTGAAAGCGAAGTTGGTGGTGCTTTTCTTACGGCGCAGGCTGAGGGGATCCCCCTCACAGCGCGCTGAGGGGACGCGCGCCCCACTCTTCCCGCGCTTTCCCAACGGCCGGCGGCGCTGCGCTACGCATGCGCACCGCGCGGGGCGGGGCGGGGCGGGCGGCTGCGCTGTGGGCGCCGCGGGGCGGTGCCGGCGAGGCGGTGCCATGCTGCTCCGCTGCGCGTTGTGGCTGCGGGTGCTGTCAGTATGGAGATCCGTGCCCGGCCGAGAGCCGGCTTTCTCCACGAGTTGCGCCGCGTGCTCAAAGAACAGGCGGCTGAGGCAAAAAAGAGTCCTTTCGGAAAAGAAATTGGTGAGTTCTTGCGTTGCGCACCGCGCTGCTCCGCTCCTCGCCTGCCCTCCGCACGGCCGTCGGTGTTTTCACGGCGTTACAACCTGCCTTTGGTGCTGGAGAAGCCGCAGAGGACCTTCTCTTCGTGTTTGGGTGGAGTTTCTTCTCTCCTAGTGCCGCCGGCACGGTTCGGTTTAAAACAAGTTCCCCGTGTCGCCGTGTGGTGGTGCCAGATCTGTAGTGACGGGGTTTGTCACGGCGCTGCTCCGAACGGAGCTCTCACTGTGCACGGGTTCCATTTGTCCGCTTGCTTACCTTCAGATCGTAACGTTTATCTTGTTCCACGCATGCTATTTGATTAAAATGACTCTTATTCTTAATATAAAGTCCTGTGGTAACTCACAGAATTCGTGCATTAGTGCAGCCGAGTTGCACACTGCATTCATGCTGACTGAACCGTTCCATCCACCTGCATGGCTGCAATGATTTCTCCCATATTTACACTGGGGGTTTATGGCACTTCCCACAGATAGGTGCCTTCAGCTTGCTGTTGCTGGCAGGAAAGCCAAAGCACAGCACAGTCAGAAGCCAGATGCTAAAGTCGTGTCAGAAACAAGGCCAAAATCTCTTCACCTTTACCTCTTGAGCAACTGCTTGTGACAGATATTAAAAGTAACTCCACTTATCCTACTCTCCTTAACTTTCTCAATTGTTAATAGGTTGAAATTTGTACTGCTTTCATCACCAGGTAGAGAAAGCAGGTAGAGAAAGACTCAGACCAGGCTTGATGGGGCTTTGAGCAACCTGGTCTAGAGGGAAGTATCGCTGCCTATAACAGGGGGGTTGGAACTACATGATCTTAAAGGTCCCTTCCAGCCCAGACCATTCTATGATTCTATGAACGCAATGAGTTAGTGTGAGAACATCCCTCCACACAGACACTATGTCTTCTTTAGATTTTAGCTCAATTTTTAGAAGCTTATCTGTTTGTCTTTTTTCCATTTTATTTGCATGAATAAGAGCACGACGACTGAGTGATTCTGGTAAGCTACCTGTGTCAGCAGTATGTAATCATATTGGAAAGATAATTTCCCTGTTGTGAGCTCTCTTTAATGCACACGTCTGGTATCTGCTTCATTAGGTTGTATCAGCATACTTTCTGTGTTTTAAAGAAACTCTTAAAAATACTGATAAATAGATTCCTTTTTTCTTCAAAGATGCACTTTGTAGTCTACATTTAATTTTTCTGTGAATTACAACAGTTTAGAGGAACTCATCATGACCAAAGGAGCACATCTGCATATTATTAAGTTCTGTAGGGCAGTTAGCTTGTTGAATGGTATCTGTGATAAACTGTACTTAAAGGCAACAAATCTCATCATCTTTGCAGACCCGCTATTTTGTGGATCACCGGAGAGTGCGTGTGGTTGGGGGACAAGGAGGAGGAGGAGGTCAATCTTTTTATAGTGAACCTAGAAAAATATTTGGAGGTCCTGACGGTGGAAATGGAGGTGATGGAGGTCATGTCATTTTAAAAGGTAAAACTCAACAAATCTGCTTTATTTCCTGTTGTCTTATCAACTTACACCTGTTGCTTGCTTTGGTTTTTTGTTTCCACAAGGAAGAGGTTATTTCTCTCTAGGCTGTCTTTGCTTCTATATTTTGTTCTGAGCTGCGGAGAGAAGGGTATAAGTGACACTGACAGCCTTAGAAGAGTCTCCTAGGAAGTGTTTTAAAAATCGTGGCGTTTTTAAAATATTTTAGTGACTTCTATCTGGCTACATAATGATAACCCAACAAATTTTACTCTTCAGCTAGGTAAGGCTGCTTCTGCTACCACCCTACTGCAAAATCTGCTAATCTGCCAACTACATTTTCTTGAGGATTTTGTAACGGTTGCGTACATTTTGGAATGAACCATTTAATGAAATGCATGATTAACAAACCTAAGCAGATAAGTAAAGGCAGTTAAACTTCACAACTTACACTGATATTAGTATTCCCTGATATATTATGTTGAGACGGTGAATCAGATATGTATTAATGTAGTATTCAGAAACAGTAAGAAGAGTCAAGATAGAGTTCTGCTTTGCATGTTCTGCTAAAACAGTGTCTTTAAAATGCACATATTTTGCTTTGCAGCTGACCAGCAAACAAAATCACTTTCATCAGTCCTCCCTTTCTATCAGGGTTTTCATGGAGAGAGAGGAGGAAGCAAAAACTGTTATGGAGCCAATGGAGCTTGTGTTTATGTTAAAGTAAGTTAAGGTTCTAGTTGCTATATTAGCTTTATGTTTACATTGCTCATTTTCAAGGTTGATGAACTCATGAAGAGAACATATCTCATACACTTTTACAGGGAGCTTTGCCCTGCAGGAACAGGGCTGGTTGGCATACAAGCAGATCAAAATTCTTTTCATTGTTCATCAGAATTAGACTTATTTGGAAGGTACATCTGACCAAAATACAGTCCTGTCCTGCTTTCGCTTCGTGGGATAATATGCCTAGAGAAAGCAAAACACTGTTGGAGATGCTACAATGAAGTTAATCTCTCTTTGTTTTAAGGTGCCTGTAGGTACACTGGTAAAGGAGGACGGGGTAGTTGTGGCTGACCTCACTCAACATGGTGAAGAGTATGTTGCAGCTTATGGAGGAGCTGGAGGGAAAGGTAATCGCTTTTTTCTTTCCAATGAAAAGCGAGCTCCAACATTTTTTACTCTGGGAGAGCCAGGTCAGGAGAGGGTCCTCCATCTGGAACTCAAGACAGCAGCTCATGCAGGACTGGTGAGTGTTGCTATGGTTCTTCACCTTCCCTGTTGTAGGATGACATTTGACTGACTGAAGAAATAATGTCTGATAACATTTTATTGGCCTTTTGGCTTGCTTGCTTTGAGATGCAGCTTGATGCTTTCTTGCTGTTATTTGGTAGGAGTCTGTCCAAAGTGATTTGCAGAGCTGTCAGGCTCTTGCTGCTTCATCCTACTTTTGCTAAAATTAACTGTATCTATAGAAGAGCAGTGTCCAAAATTCATCAATGATTAATGCTCACTGATATGTACAGCAGGTATTGTCTGCAGAATGTACAGATGAACAGTACAGTGTGGAGATAAAATTAGAACACAGATGAAATGAGAAGAGCAGAACAGAGTGACGTAATGTTTTTTCAGATTAAAATAAGTGCTTCAGTATTGCACTAAAAAATAAATTACGGAGTTCTTTTTATGTCTGATCTATTTTGTGAGAAATGTCACCTATAAATAAAGGAGGGAAATCAAGGAGCAAAATTAATATTCTGTCCCTATTGGGAGAATGTTTCTACATCTGTAAAAGGTTGTGTTTTTTTGTTTTTTTGTTTTTTTTTAAGTATTATTGGAATGAACCTTGAACTGTGGCTTTAATGGGTGCTTGTCTTCCAGGTGGGCTTTCCCAACGCTGGGAAATCGTCGCTTTTGAGAGCGCTGTCCAACGCAAAGCCAGCAGTGGCTGCCTACCCATTCACAACTCTGAACCCCCACGTCGGCATTGTCCGCTATGAAGACTATGAACAAGTAGCAGGTAAAAATTGCAGTATGCTGAGTGTTCCCTGATAGCAGTTTGTGTCACACAGCTTCATCTTTGAGTGCTCTAGAAGTTAACAATTTCATTGAATTATTTCTATGGAACTTCAAACTTGATGCAACACAAAAACTGAAAGCCCATTTCACATTCACTTACACGTAGCCTTAATATCAAACTAGCCATCTGAGTTCTGACTTCATTGGAATAACTTAAATCTGAGGGGTGTAAAATAATAGGAGCCAGGTTTAACGTTAGTTATCCTTAGTATTTATGTGTTGTGGTGTAATTCTGTAACACTTGCAGTGGATTGGGAAAGACTTTATCCTTGTTTTAAGTGTGTTGGACTCACTGTGAAATTTTTCTCACTGTAGTTGCTGACATTCCTGGCCTAATAAGAGGTGCTCATCAGAACAGGGGCCTCGGGATGGCCTTCCTAAGGCATATTGAACGATGCTGCTTTCTTTTATATGTGGTGGATCTCTCTGTGTCTCAGCCATGGATTCAGCTGCAAGACTTAAAATATGAACTTGAACAATATAAAAAAGGATTGTCTACAAGGCCTTGTGTTGTCATTGGGAATAAAATTGACCTTGCTGAGTCCAGGATTAATCTACCACTCCTTAAAGAACAGATAAATGACAGAGTCATTGCATTGTCTGCATTGACAGGAGACAACCTAGAGGAACTGTTACTGCATTTGAAAGAGCTGTATGACACTTACGTGAAGATGGAACAAGCACAAGGGCAGAGCCCAGTCAAGTGGTAGGAAGCAGAGCTACTACAAACTGCTAGAAGGAAGAAAAATCATAATTTGATTAGATAACATCTGCATGTGTGGTTTTCTTTGTTGTTTCTTTATTTTGAATGTATTGCACGGAGCTTGGGAGTTTGTTCTGGGCTGCTTTCAGTGGAAAATTTTAATTCACCTTTGAGGTGTCTTGGATGTCATAAAATAAATGCAGTGCTCTGCTTTTATGGTGGAAACAGTTTTTTATTTGACTCACTGTATACAAAATGTGTTAAGTTTTCTTCTTGAGGAATGGGGAAATTTTGATTTAGAACAGTGTTTTTTTCTACAGAAAAGCTGATAATTCTGTTTCTGTCACTTGGAACATTTTGTTTAGTTTCATCTCAAATACTTCATTTCTTCTGGGTGGTGCATCCTTAGCAGGTAGGCTTTCTTGCCCTTTTTTTCCCCCTCTGGCTGCCTGTGACTGCAGAGGAGCAGTCTTGTTCAGTCTTTGTACATTCATACCCTTTTGCAGTTGGGATGAGATCTGTGATTATGATTATGAATTAGAACTAACTTTCCCTTTGTGAGAAAGCGAGGGTGTGCCCTTTCTTAAGAGCAGCAGGTTTTTGTTTTGAAAAAGTGCAAGTGTAACTTAAGTGCTTGAATTATTAAGTAAAAAAAAGTAAAATGGGTAATTACCTCTTTTAAATTCACTTTCTGAGTAATTGTATCTCATTGGGTGTGGGAAGCAATCTGTGTGTAATAAACAATGATATTGTTCCAAGTATGATCAAAGAAAAATAAAACCATAAATATTAGATCCCATAGGGGCTCTCATGTTTTGTTTCATGCTTGCTTCATCCCCTAGGATTTACCAGACTGAATGAGGTAGAAGTTAATATTCAGTTCTGTTGTTTTTATTGGTTTTGTGCAGTACTATTAGGCCTCTGTGCTCCTCAGCAACATTTAACTTTGCAGCTGTTTGGTACTGACAGATACTCAACTTTCTGTCTGAATGTACCTGAGAATTTTGAGAATGACAAAGGCCATTTTAAACAGCCTTTACTCAGAGATCTCACACTGACTTTTAGTGCTCACACCATCTCAGTGCTTTCACTGGAGAACATTTTGTGTACTGATGTGCAAACAGCACAGCAGGTTGCTGGACAGCTCAGCAGAATGTCCTATGGATCATGTAATTGGTTTCTTTGTTCTTAATGTTTATAGCCACCTGTTTTAAGATGACAGACCAAGTTCTTACCCACAAGCTTACAGGGTTCAAGGAGGTTTTACAGGAGCACATATCCCTTCCTCTGTTGATAAAAACTGCCAAATAGCTTCAATTTCATTGCTGGAACAAGTGTTTGTTGGAGCTTGAACCTTCTTATTCTGTATAAATCTATACTGAATGAAGTAACCTCCTGAGAAAGGTCTCTAAGGTAATGCTGAATAGATGTGACTGTGCCCAATGCAGAGCTGATAGCTTGAGTCACCTTTTTCTGTAGTGCTCCTAAAGTATTATGGTCTCTATTATGATGGTCTCCTGTACACACTACTTCTTACAAGGTCTAGAACTTGTAATCGGAGGAGTAACCTCTGATTCTTCTGAAAATAAGGTCTTTACAAAGGAAACTCATTCCACTGGTAGGAACAGATGAGAAATGGATAGTGGATAGAAGTGGATAGTGATAAGACTATAAGAATGGTTTTAAATTGAGACAGGGGAGGTTTAGGTTAGATATTAGGAGGAAGTTTTTCACACAGAGGGTGGTGACTCACTGGAACAGGTTGCCCAAGGAGGTTGTGGATGCCCATCCCTGGAGGCATTCAAGGCCAGGCTGGATGTGGCTCTGGGCAGCCTGGTCTGCTGGTTGGTGACCCTGCACATAGCAGGGGGTTTGAAACTGGATGATCATTGTGGTCCTTTTCAACCCAAGCCATTTTATGAGAAAAATAATATTGTCAGGAAGGTTCAGTCTCTACTGCCAACATCCACCTCTGAGGCTGTGGGACAACCCAATAAAATAGGAGGCATTACTTTTGAAGCAGCCCTCTTAGTATCTTTTACTGGACCCACTGTGCAATGCATGTAGGGAGAGTGGGTGAGTTCTGCTTGGCACCTCTTCTATCCCCCCACAGCCCTATCATTTCCCTGAAAGGGGATTTAGATCCCTTCCATTGGTAAGGAAGTGTGATATCTTGATTCTGCTTGACTTGATCCCAGTGTTGCAGTGTGCCTGGCCTTTAAAACACGGCTTTGTTGTCTTTTGTCTTCCATAGTGCAGTTTCCAACTTTCTTCCATTAAGTTTCCCCATCTTTTTAAACAGGGATTAGTTGTTCCTGTGCTGTAAAGGTTTGGAAAGACTAAGGTTATTCATATTTGGGGGGCAGGTTATATATGTGTGCCAGTAATGATAAGGGATGATTTGATAATCCTTGATAATAGAACAAAGACACCTTCAGGCTGCACTAATTTTTTTCTAGGCGGTTCTGAGGGTTATTATGTGGGATGTGCCCATTTTTTTCTGACATACAGCTGGTAGGAAAAAGGCAGAGAGATTTTTATCAAGCTTTTAATACTGAGCTTGTTTTTGTCCTTCGTTTTCCCACTGAAAGTAATTTTTCATCTCCTCTTTCTCTGCTGTAATAGAATTGTCCAAGGCAGCATTAGCAGTGTTTGATTTCTTACAGGGTTTGTTGTTGTTGTTTGGTTGTTTTTTTTTCCTCTGTCCTGGTTGATATGAAGTATTGCTTTGAATCCTTGGAGTGAGCATTCCTTGGCTGGACTGCTTTTTGCTATTCTGCTATTCATCACCAAGATAGAAGTGTTCGTGTGTTCCATGTTCTTGGAGCCAAGACACCAAGCCAGTCATACTACTGGACCATATAATTATGGTTTAAAAATGTCTTCATCTCTACACACTCATTTTAAATAAGAGATAATGGGTAACTTTGTTACAATCCATTTTATTCTGGTAACATTCCATTAATTTTAATTGGAGTCACGCTGGCATAATGCATTGGTGACCTTGGTCCAGACTGTTGGGTTTTTTTAACTGAAATGGAGCATTGCAGCATGTTCAGATGTCTTGGGTATTGGGTAAAATAAGACACAAAACATGAAAAACTTTGTACTTATTCATATATGCTGAAAATGTTTTATAAAGGCTGAATCACCTTTTAAAATGAGTAGTGCACTTAGATCCAGACATATTAATGCTGATTACAAAGTGAAACTAAAAACCAATCACAGAACAAATTATCTTCTGTTGTTCAAATCCTCAGCAGGTGCCTCTTTATCTCCGTAATCAGAGAAATCCACACTCCATAGATGTGTGGTAACAGTCGATATCTTAGAAAACGTCAAGGGTTTTTTTGGATTTTCCCACCACATGGAAAAAGTCATAATAATATGTTTTTTTAGTTTGAATCTTGACACTTGCTTCCTCAGTGCTTAATTTCCATTGAGAAAGGAACGTAGCTGTTCTCCCAAGGATGTGTGAATTCCCACCCATTGCATCCTTTGTGTGCACACTAATCAACCAGTGATAGAAGCTGGCTATTCACTGTCCAAATCTAGATAAATTAATCTTCCACTACAAATGGAAAATGCTTATGAAGAAAAATATTTGTATGAGGCAGTATAATTCCTTATATGCTGATTGTCAAGATGATATCTGTGATAGTACAGATGAGCTATCCATATTTTGATTATCTTATTCATGCAATCATACTGTTGGGTGGCTATTCATTTCCTGCTGTTTTCTGCTATTAGGGATGAGGAAGATGAGTTTGGGCAGCTAGTTTGCTTTGTCCAGACAGGACACACATTTATCACATGTAAAAAAAAAAATGACCTCGTAAAAGGTCACTGCCTGAAATGGACATTTTTACATTTTACAATGGATTATTTTAGAAAATATTTGTCTGCTCTCTCCTTCACATCTGCAGGCTTTGAGATTTTTTTCCACATTATACAAAACAGGATTTGCCACATCAGTTTATTAACTGGTACTATTCATTCATGTAAATTATCGTTAAGCATTCCAAAGATAGTGACTTTTTTTAATGCTCACTAAATATATTCATATGGCTCATGAAACTCATTAGTGTAGGACAGTTCTAGAATTCTGTATTAAGACTAAATTAAGTTAGTGCTACAGGAGTTAATTTCTTAATGTGTTTAGTCTGGAACAAAACCAATATTAGAAGTAACTAACCAGGTTACTTCACTCATTATTGATGAATGAGTACAAAAGTTGGAATTTGCTTTTAGTGAATATTCAAGCAAAAAATAGAACTCCGCCTGCTTTCATTTTAATACAGCCTCAGTATTTATATATTAATGGAAAAAATAATTGACGAGCGTCACAGATGTAATGGAATAAAGAATAAACTCATTCCGTGTTTTGTGCTTGCTCTTCTTCCTGATAATTAATATATCCATTTTTCTGGTGCAGTTTGGATCCTGTCAGAACAAATACCTCCTTGGCCATTGTATAGCTTGCATTTAGGCTCACTGATGTTCGTGTTTCAGCACACTTTGGTCTGGAGGAGGCAGTTCTGTTGCATTACTTGCTGTCTTTATGTCTTTTCATGCCACATTTGTGAGTGATTAATATTGACCAGAAATTATGATTGAATGGCCCTCTATTAAGTGAGTGCTAGGTGAATTAATTGCTGAGATGAAAACAGTTATTCAAGGGACTTGATATGAAGACGATAAATAGTTGATTTTCCTGTTCTTAGTCTTTTGATCACTGAACTGGGGCTAGCTCTCAAGGGGTGAATGAAAGAGGATTGTTTTTCTTGTTTGTTCCGGGCAAATTACTCAAAGAACTGTATTATCAGAAAGCATTTTTGAGATGGCCATTTTGAAACAGCTTGGGAACATGTGGGATTTCCAGTGGGAATTTCTGAGGGATTTCAGCTCTTAATGAATTGTTCTGCACGCTTCTGTCCACATGAAGTCTTCCCAATGAGAACCTCAGAAAGGGTGCAGTGGGCACTTTGATCCTCTGCTGAGGTTCTGATCTGCCTTTCTGCTCTGCCCTTGCAGTGATCACCATCAGTGCATGTTTGACCTCAGTCTTTACCTTACTCTGGAATAAGCATCAGCATTTTTCTGTGCTTATGCTTCTGGAGAGTAGTTTGCAACCACAGTATAGATTAGAAGTATAAGCAGCAACAACAAAGAATCTTTCCACTTGTTACTTTCATGAAAGCTTTTGAATAACAGCTTAATTCCAAGTCATGAGAGTGTTTAACATAGGCTGCATGCCAGTATTTTACATATCATTGTATCCACATGATTTTGAATATAAGCTCTATCAGATATTAAACAGTGTTTTAGTTGCAATGGTGTGTTGAATTTGTGCTTTTTAGGGAGTAAATTATTTTCACAATAGAGGGTAATAGCTCTGCTTTGTCAATCCATCACCAGTTCAGGAACACTGCAGGGTCTGTGTGCAGCTTAACATTCAAGGAATTCTCTGTGCAACTCCTATCATTGTTTGTTGTTCAATAAACAGCTTCTAATGACTGAAGCTGTGTGTGAGCTGTTACTTAACAGCTAAAGTGTTTGCCAGAACTGTTGTTGCCCTTCTAGAAGAGAGCTTGTTGTTTGTGAGTGCTGAGATATCTTGAATGAGACGATCAGCTACACTGCAGGCAGGTTTCCTTAGTGTTGATTGTGCTGTTAAACTGTAGCACATTGTGATAAAAGAATTCAAAAGTCCATACCACATCACAGGTGCATTTTTATGCCTAAAAGGACTGATGTCGTGTTGTGGGCCCAGCCTGCCTGTAAAAATTCCACTTTTGTCATGAGCTTTACATTGACGTGCACAGGATGGATACTTGTGGTGTTTGTACCCCTAGCACCATCACTCCTCCTCTCACGCTCCGTCCTTGCCATCCCTGATACGCAATCATTGCATGTTATGGTGGGGGGCCTTGGAATTATTGACAGGTTTCTGTTGTATAAGAAAAGCCTTTTGAGCACACCAAGAAGTCCTGCTTGGTGCATCTGAGTCACATTTTACATTGTACTGGGCTGTAGAATTTTACAAATGGAAAAATAATAGTCCTGTTCTTCCCTCACAACTGTGCACACTTAGCACTGCCCATAATGTTTGGTAATTGGATTAAATATTGGTTGTCTTTTATACTTAGACTGTGCAAGCGGCTTGTAAATTAGGGAGTAAAACTGTGGTTTGCAAATACCCAGTAATAAGCAATAGTTGTGTGTCCTGGACTACAGCAATAAAAATAAAAGCTTTTCCCTTTTTGGCACTCATCCAGGCTGGCTAGCAAACTGTTTTTATTCTTGCCTGCAATTTCTACATTGGAAATAAAGGTAATAATGCTCCTTATTCGGCTCCATCTATTTGAACAGTAAGTCGTTTAGAGTGGAGATGGCCTCTTTCAAGACTGGGTCTGTGCTTAAAAGTTGTCGTGGTATCATTGCACCAGGGCTGGGGTTGTGAAAAATGAATTCTCACTCTTAGAAGCTGCGTTGTTAAACTTCTCTCTTGCAAGGCTGCTAATCTAGTGTCTTTCCATCCTAGTTTTGCCATAAGAATGCCTTTTCACTTATAAACACGGAAGGAAACCGTTACATTCCGATTTGAACAAGTACTAATTACATCTTCCCAGTTTCCCTCTTGGCAAATCTCATTAATTATCCCAGGTAGGTGTTTTTCAGCAAAAGCTCCTGCTTGCGTTATCTCTTCTCCTGTTGCCTCCTGTGCTAGCTAATGAAGCTTCAGCCGTGTCTCTGGAACAATGAAGCCATTTATAGAACTACAGGTTGGGGAGAACAAATAAGAAACCATAACTAAGTAAGGGCTCTGAAGAGAGGCTGTGGAAGCAGGGTCTTCTGTCTGCATTAAGAAATCTTTCATTGCTGGTGATTGGGGTAGAGGCAGTACAGAGCTACACAGAAAGTAGCTGTGCTGAAAAATTTTCTTTGATAGCATATTGATATGTAAACGGTGGTCTGAGAAGGGAGCTAATGCCTTGTTTTTTGGTTTTTTTTTTTGCCTTTACATCCTGTGGTTAATGGAGTGTAGGTTTGTATTAAGAGAAGAGCATTGGCATCACCTCCCAGCAAGTCTCACAGCAGGTCTTACATCAGGTCACCTAGCCTGTTTCTTAAAACAAAAACAACCGGGGACTATTTACAAATGTGTGAATACTATTTACTAACACTGCAGGCATAAATTGGGTATTTCTCTCTGGAAATAGCTGTTTTTTTTTTTTTTTCCCCTATGCCTATGTGCTTCCACATATCTTTGATGCATATTATAATTACAGTTGGCCATCCTTCTTGTTTTTTATGGAAAACAGATCCAATCTGCTTGGTTTCTGTCTAGACAGTAGCAAAAGAGCAACTGTTCTGCAGGCTTGGTAGCAAAAGTATCCAAGTGCTTTGCTAGGATATTTGATGAGAAGCCCTGCATTGTGTAATGGCTCTGTTGTTTTCACAGTTCATTTTTAATTATGCCTGGAGGCTCCTAAGCCAAGTGCACATAGACATTTATAATCTGAACACTAATAATCAGTGGAATTCATATATTCCTTTAGCCGTGTTTGAATTAGTCATCAGCTGCTCTGAAAGTTCAAACCAGCTCGAAAGTCTTCAGTTGGAACAGCAGGCTTGGGTGTGAGTTCATATATGGGCATAAGTCCTTGGTTTTCCTTTGTATTTGGCAAGGCGGGAGCTTTAGTTCCAGGAAGGAATGCAAGCATCTTGCCTGAACAATCTGCCAGGGGTGAAATAACTTCCAGCTAAGTTTAGCTGATTCTCAGAAGTCATTTCTTAGAACCACAGGACACAGACAGAGAGGGGTTTTGAAAATGATGGCTGAAGATACGTATAACCTCTCCATAACAATCAAGGAAAACTTTATTTGCTGAACAGTTGATGTTTCAGTCCTTATCTCAACCTTTTGGTCCATACAGTACCTGTGTACTGAGTAGGGCTGTATGGAAGCCTGGCCTTCCAGGACTGCAAAGGCACTTGAATGTGATGTCTTCTGTGCTATTGAGCTGAAGCTGCACATGCACAGATGACCTTCACTTTGCTAATGGCTGCAGCATATCTTGAACAACTCCTTTACACTTCAAATACTTCATAATGTTGAAAATCCAAACCCTGCTTTTGCAAACCCACAAACTCATATTGTCCTCTTTCACAGGAATTAAAGAAGCATGAATGTGTTTAATCACTGAAGCACAGGTTTATCTCCAATCATCTGTGCACATGTTGGTACAAGCATGGCCGTGTGCAATCTCTCGTACAAGAAGATAATTACCATGAAGAATTCTACAAGATTCCCAAATTATATTTTCCCAGAAACTAGTTTATAGCAAAATAATGCACTGCTCCTATCTTATTAAATAACTTCTGTTAATTTGGGGGCTGTTTTTTGCTCATCTTGATATCACTTTCATGCAATTAAAGCATTGTTGGTGTGATGGAAACATTATTGAAATCCAGGGAGATAAGGAAAGGGAAACAGGAGAAACTAGTGTTCTTTTTAGGATGGATTTATGGTTGCAGTTCACCTAGTTCTTATCTGAAAATGTGTTGAGCATCTCCTGCACATACAGCAGTCAGAGACCGTGAAAATACCATGCAAAAGCTTTACAGTGAAACCTGTCCATTTCTTTACTCAGTAGGAAAGGACTTTAAGACCAAAATCCTTGGTCCATTCTGACAGCTCAGAGAAAAGTAGCACTGGGGTTCTAAATGATACAGAAATACACTGATGTCACTAGTGGGACTCAGGGATTTGTGGCACTTGCAGAGATGGCACATGGACTTCAGCGTAGTACAGCGTGGCCTTATGGATCACAGGGAGCAAGACCAATCTCCATCAACTCTACAAGTATTATGCATTTTATCAGCCTCAACACTGTGTTGCTTACAGCTTTGGCTGTTTGAGCAAATATGTATAGAAAAAGAAATCCCAGCCCATGTCCCTGCAAAGTCACCTCGAAAATTAAAATAGGTCTCATTGCTTGAATGGAATTATACCACGGACGTAGGAGAAAATCTGCTCATCTTCAGGATGCAAATATTTAATTATGAGCTAAGAATTTGAGAATGGAAACAACGGTTCTCAGAATTCAGACAAACAGCTGCAACTTTCTTTTTAAATGCCTTCTTGCTCAGCTCATCACACGCAGGAAAACCAGCAAGGAGTGGCAACTCTTCTTTCTTTTTTAATTGGATACAGTGAATTTAAACTCTAGGAAGGAACAGTTTTATAGAAAGAGGAAAAAGAACCTGGTAACCATATGCTCCCAGTTTCTTAGCTCTGGTCTTATAGCACGTTAATGTGTATTGCAATGTGGAGGAAGGAAAAACAGCACCAGCCACCTGTGACATCTCCCTGCTTTATTCCACTATGAAGCTCAATTAGCAGTCCATCCTTACTCAGGTAAATGTCTCATATAGGAAAGACTGGTGAATTCTTCATTTGTGAATTCATTTGGTCAGTAAGAAACAAACCATAGTGTGGAAAGTATTCTCACATCTAATTTGTCAGAGATCTACCTGTTAGCCACAGAACAGAAAGAGTTCTTTCAGATTAATATTTTCTGTTAAATTTCCTTTCTGGTAAAATGATAAATAAGTTATCTGGTAAAAGATAGATAAAAGGATGAAAACATGAAAGCTGCTATTTAATACCAGGTATGACAGAACCAACAACTCTTCTGCCCTTTTCTGTAGGTGTAATGTAACTTTTATCAGGCTGGACCTTGTAGCCTTTTCTCTCTTTATGAACAAATGAAAAGAAAGACAGCTGGAAATTGGGCCCTCATTCACATCACCCACTGCAGGGAACCTGCTGTAGCACAGGGTAGGACTAGCTGGTCTCCAGAGGTTCCTTCCAGCCCCTATGATTCTGTGATTATGATTTTTGTCTTTTTTAGGCAGTTGAGTGAATTGCATGAGTCACAAGGATTTAAAGTAAGCTTTTCAGAAGTAGGCTGCATGTAACGTGCTCTGGAAGAGAACTACAGTCGGAAAGAATTAAGTGCCACGCTCTCAACACCAACTTTGTGTGACGTCCAGACCCCATTTAATCAGCAGTAAAAGAAATGCAGCTGTTTCAGGAGCCTTTTCTTTATTGGCTTTAATTGTCTCTTCAGACAAATACATACATGTTTTGCTTTCAGTTGGATTTCATAATTTCTAACAACGTCCTGCTTACCATGAAATATTTGTATAAAAGTACTTTACTGGCGTTCTCAGAAGGTCGTAGACACAGGAAAGTACACCAGGCTCAGCAGTGCACACTGATACTTTTCAGTACACTTCAAAACATGTATTTGAGTTCATATTTTATGGCCTGACGGAACTTGTCACAAGACTGCAATATCATATTCACAGAACAAGACATCATTTAAATCTGACTTCAGATGACAATATTGATCTACTCAACAAACATCACTGGAATAAAGTAGGATGGCATTTTTGTTTATTCCTAGCAACAGCCAAGTAACTGTTTACAACAGCTAAGTGTAATTGGCAATCACAGCATCATAAGCTTGTGGGTACAACTTCACAGCGATTGGGTTTCCATTTATAAATGTAGTTTTCAGACTTATGATCTCAAGCTTCCTTTGCAATACTGTTAAACACAAGTGCTTGCCATGGCAACTGATGATGTATTTGTATTACTACAGCAGTGAGCAGTGCCAGCAGAGATGGGAGTTAGTCTTTTGTTTTGTGGTCATACTGCCTGTTCCCAAAGAGCTCATTGAGTCTACGTGGGCAAGTATGATGAAGAATGAGATGGGAAGCAGAAATAAAATGCCCAATATCTCATGCTGGGTTAGAGCTCTGGTCTCTTGAATCTGATGATCTGTCTGTGGAAAAACTGGCTGTTTGCTTAAAAAAGAAAATTAAAAAGTGATAATTGTGTTGCTTGGATCAGCTTGACCAAGGTCTCCTGCCTGGCTGTAAACTCAGTCTGGCTGTAGACTCCTTGCAGCAGAGATGTGCCCCTTCTTGGAGAGTGGAAAGGACATACCTTGCACCATATGCAGTGAGGATCTACGTTATGGCTGAGGCTGCTGTAGTAGTAATGATAAGTGAGGCATTTTTTCTTTCTGTGGTTCATTCTTGCTGTATTATCTTGTAATAAGTGTAAAGAGAACAAAATAAAACCCATTCTCAGTAAAAATCAGGTTTGCAATCATGTAACCTTTAGTTTAATGATTTAAATATGAGTTTAGTCCGGTGGGTTTGGGGTAGGTATTTATTTTCTGGGTTTCTTATTTCAACAAAATGTTGGTGCTGCTCATGCTGACTAGGTGGCAGCAGAGCTCTGCTGTGCAGGTGGAAGACATCACTGCCTATGGATAATGTTAAAATGGAAAAAACCCAACCTCCTCCCTCCTCTGTTCTGCTTGGTTTTGTTGGTGATGAACTGGCATAAGTTAACAGTGATCTCCCAGCTGCCTTCCTCATGTGCTGCAGAGCAGTGATCCCAGCTTCTGGAGAAGCAATACTACGCCTGTGATACAAAGGCTTTCCCACGCCCGAGGACAGCTTCATTTCCAGCAGTTCTGCAGGGGATCATGAGGCTGAATCTTCAGCTTCTTTGGACAGAGGAGTTTCATAAAAGCTCTTCTGAAGCTGTAGTGACAGAGAGGATATAGGACAGGGTTGACAGCTGAGTTGATCCACAGCAGCCAAAAGGAAGTCTCGTACCAGTAGTCAGAGATGCAGTGGCCGTGGCAGCCAGCACGGATAATCATAAGGAGGGTGTATGGCGCCCAGCAAATGCCAAAAATACCCACAATGATTGCCAGCGATTTGGCTACTTTCTTGTCTCTGGAGAGCCTGAAGCGTTGGGTCATGCCCTGGGAGACTATCTTCATCCTTTTCTCTAAGGACAGTGTGGATGCTGAATTCTTACATCCCTTTTTGTTGCAGCACTGGGATCTCCCCGAGCTGGCTGTCAGTAGGTCTTTTGCACCGGTGGAACCTGCTGCTTGTGCTTCACTCTTAGAGAGGCCGAGGGTTTCAGCTGGCTCCTTCTGCTCCCACTTGTAGCATTTCGAAGCAAACTTTGTTTCTGGGCTCATTTCCATCTCTTCAGTGAAGGGCTGGTTGTGCACTTCATGGAAAACATCCAGGCGTAATTTGGTACGCTTTTGTATGTTCAGGTAAATGCTCAGGTTAAAAAACATTACGCTGATAAAAGGGGTGAAAAACTCCAGTGTGGAGGCTGTCATGAGAAAGTACCAGTTGTAGAAAAACTCAGCATAGCATTCCCCAGTAGGTATGATACTCTCACCCGAGATGTACTCCCAGCTGATAATGGCAGGTCCATAAAGCAGGAATGCTAATACCCACACCATCACCATCTTCAGCACTGCTCGCTTGGTGTTGCCTTGCTGGGCTCTGTAGGAGATCTGCAATGAGGAAACCTTCCCATAAGCATGGTCACACACCAACTGGTTGAGGCACTTCACAAACACACTGTTGGCATTTCTGGTAAAGCTGCAAGGCAATATCACAGCAGTGTAACAAATTCACATGTCACAGGCAGCACGAGCAATTGCTGGATATATCACACACCTGCCAGGAAGACACAGAACCCTCATCTTGCAGCACCAGAAAGAGACGTGAGTTCTGCTCAGTGGAAATGTACAGCCTTGGTTCAAGCCCAGCAATTTGCTGCTCCCAGACATATGCCTGAGCTGTCCCCAGCCAAGCTGCATCTCCTGGAGACAGGCATGCATCACACACCAGGCATTCAGCTCTGCCTTGTTCTGAACCCAGGCACCGTGCAGCTGACCCACGTTTGTAGTTGGAGTCAAGGAGAAATCGAGCAGCTGTGGCTCTGATCGGCCTGGGCAAGGCTGTTTTCACACCTCACAGTACCCACAGACCTGAGCACAGTGCCCTGCTGAAGTTGGCACTGAAATCTCCCTAGCTTTCAGTCTGCAACCTGCTTGTCTGCCCCGGAGATGACAGATCTCTGCAATTTATAGTGGGTCTGCCTTCCTGTCATCTGCAAAGGAACATCTGCACAGTGGGATCTGGTTAAATATGCCAGAAACACTCATTGGAAGCCACAACTGAATTAGGTATTTGTGGATAATCATTTCTTTCCAATCACCGGGCTGAAAGATTAACAATTTTGTGGACGATTCAGAAAGCTTTTAATTAACAAAGAACAAAGCAGAAGTGAGTTATTCCCCTCTCAGCTGCCGTGCCAGGACTCACCGCTCTTGTCACCGAGAGGAATCTGTCATAGCTAATCAGCACGATGTTGAAGACCGAAGAGGTGCAGAGAAGATAATCAACTACCAGCCAGAGTTTGCAGAGGCTTCTCCCGAAGATCCATCTCCCTGTCAGCACATAGGGCACGTACAAAGGAATGCAGAAGGCACCTGCAACCAGAGGGCTCCGTTTGTTCGGACACGCGGGGCCGTGACCTGCCGCAGCGCCGCCGCCCGTGCGCTCCCCAGGGCTGTGCTCCGCCGGGCGCTGCGGGGCAGTGGGGTCGGGGAGAGGCGGCGCGCTGCGGGACGGAACCCCGGGGCTGCGGCCGGGAGAGCGGCATGGCCCCGCGCTGGGCTGCCCTCGCCACGAAGTTTCGGGCGCGTTGCTCCGCGACGGGCGGCACTTTACCTACTAGGAAATCCGAGATGGCCAGGTTGAGGAGGAAGAAGTTGTTCTGGGTGCGCAAGCTGGAGTCCGCCACGAAAGCCAGCATCACCAGCGCGTTGCCGGCCACGGTGACGGCGATCAGCAAAGCCATGAGCGCGCCCAGCGCCGCGGTGCCGACGGCTGCGAAGCGCCCAGAGGCGGCGGCGGAACCGTTCAGCGCCCCGCCGCTCTCCATGGTCCGCGCCTCTCCGCAGCCGCGGGGCTGCCGGTCCTTCCCTCCCCTCCCCGGTCCGGCCCCGCCTCCCTCCCCGCCGCGGTGCAGCCCCGCGCTCCCCGCCGCTGCCGCTCCGAGCGTCCCTGCGGCCCCCGGGTGCGTCCCGCACCGCTCGCACGGAATGCTGCCATCCACTCGTTTCTTTTTCCCCTCAGTTCCCCCGATTCCTCCGGAGTATCCCCACGCGTCCCGCTAGGAACATCTCTGCGTCTCCCCCAGAGCATCCCCCCAGAGACAGGCCGTGGGGAGTGCTGACGGTCTCTGCCCCAGTATCGAAATGTGGAAGTAAACGCCCAACTAGAAGTCAGCCCCGAGTGTCCCCGGGCAGGTGGAGGAAGGCAGCGATGCCCGTGCCCCTCACAGGCAGCAGGTGAAAGGTACAGCTGCCCGGGCGCTGCCCTGCTGCAGATCTCGCCCTGTCCAACCCACGACCTGCGAACCCACTGCCCTCCACTTCCGGCTGCAGGGAGTCGATTCACGCCTCCTCCTCCCTCCTCTTGCTTGGCTTTTCATAGTTAAGGGAATAACTTTTGCCTGAACGTATTTTTCTGCCGGCAGTACTGCAGGACGAAGCTCCGGCCACGGTAAAACCCATGCATGCAGTGCATGCTCTGCGCGCAGGAGTGAAAACGCCTTCCGGGTCCCATCAGCTCACCTGGGGGTGAGGGAGGGGTGTGCAGGGCAGCACCAGAAACTAAGGCTGCAGAATCTGCCCCAGTGCCTTTTTTTTTTTTTAATCTGGAGAAGTCTGATACGTTTTGTCCGTCTTTGAAGAACAGCGAACAAAAAGCAAAGCAATGAAATTTTGCAAGCCCAGAAACATGCATGAAGCCAAAGCTGAGCCTCTTCCTCATTACTTCAGAAGCCATCTTCACACCAGGAGCTATCAGAGACTCGAGCAGAGGCTGAAGAAGCTCCAGCATCGCGGCAGCCAGCAGCAGCAGCCAGCATTTCCGCAGGGATGGCATTTGGTGGCACCTCGTCCCACCCCTTCGCTTTCGGTCCGGGCTGGCAGGAATCGCTGTGCCCGCACGGAACCACGGCTCTGTCCGCACCGCCGCCGCGTCCCAACAGAGGAGGTCACTGTGTCCCCGCGGAGCCGCACACGGCAGCGCTGCCGAGGACAAAGCGGGGCTTTGCGTCGAGTTGTTGATGGGGTGACTTCTAACAGCCAACACTTCTATTCCGCGGCTGTTTGCGATCTCGTGTTGTTTGTAATCTCTAGCTATTCAGCCAGTCGTTAGTATTCATTAAGACATCTATGAATTCCAAATGAGTGTTTGCATACGGCGGCTCTATCACTGCGAGCTGCTCCTTAGCTGTCAGTCATTATTCAGTTTGCTCCATCAGAACAGAAAGCAGAAATCATCCTTCCAACTGAAGGTAATTTACAGAGGGATTCCAACACGTTGGGTGCACAGCTCTCTATTACCGTTTAACCAGAGTGACTTACCTGGCACCTTGGGTCAGTAAGGAAAAGCAGAGCTGAGCAGAATAGAGTTTTCCTGCTCTGTTTCTTTTTTGCTTCAGGAGAAGGACAACTATCTACCTAATGCATTTCTGGAATCATGCTGTGTTGGTCATGAAACAAAGGAAATCACCCAGCCTAGAAGGGCTGATTAGCAGATTACAGGTGGATATGCAATCAGATGGCACAATGGCTAATGTTTTGACCTGGCCTATGCAGTACATATGTCATATGTAGATGTCATGTGCTCATAAGTGCTTATATGCATTCACTGGGGTGTAACAATTAGTCTATTGTCACCTGCCAGGGTTCTCGGCCTCAGAGCTTTGTACCACTTAGTCCTCAGGCAGATACAAAAGCAGATAGCCAGTGTAGAGACCCCAGCCCAGAGCTCCTTATTCAACCCAGTTCTTAAAGGCTTCTGGGATGTCTCAGCTGAGTGTGATGAGGCAACTGAGGAGCCTCAGAGAGCAGCCAGTGTGCTCAAGTAATGCTTCATGAGCTCATAGTGCAGCTGTGCTGGAAGCTTTCAGGTAAGAGCAGCAGTGAGGAGCTTGGGGGCAGCTCTGCTGGTAAGCAGTTCCAGTCCTGGGGGTTCTCCTCTCCTCTCCTCTGCTTCCTTTTCTCCCCATTTCATTTTTAAGAAGCATTGAGCTTGGATGTGAGTTCCACAGGTGTTTTATGCCTTTTTAAACAAACAAGGGCAATATGTGTCTATTTTTGAGCAGCTTTATACTGAAAGCAATGCCTGCATTTGAGCATTCCTTCAGACTCAAGCACTGAGTGAATAAGAAGTGAATAATCTTGTAAAAATGGCTGTTCTAGGCAGTTTCTCTACAATGTGAACCTTTCAGGCTAAGAGAGAAATAACTTCTGTAGTTTTCTGGTGTTCAGAAATCTTTGGGTGTAGTTCTAGAGTGGGGTCTATCCCAAACTTTGGCGTTACAGAGTTTGAGCACTGCCACATCTCAGAGTGGTGCCCCAGGACCTTTGGCTGGCCCGGCTGGCGCAGCCCGCTCTGCTCACTGCTGTTTACAATGGGAAGCACTCAGGGACTGTTGTGGATGTGCTTTGTATGCATCTGGCTTGGTGACATTGGTTTCTCTTTCCCTTGCTTATTATTTTAGTTTGGCGGTCCTACAGGGACCAATTTGGAGTTGCTTTTGCTCAGTTCTATTTCCTCCGTTCAGCATCTCATTTACCTTGTCTCTTGTGACTTGCAGAATTGCACAGAGATTTATGAGCCAAACAGAGAGGTACAGAGAAGTTCTGCCTTCCTAAGAACTCATGTACAAACAACTGGAGCTTCCATGTGGGACTGTGCTGACTGCTAAAGATACGGCGCTGGGATCTGTTCTTCTCAGTGGAGCGCCTTCCTCTGCAGGCCAGGCATAATTCTTGTTTCTAATCCTCTAGTTTTATTAAATCCCTGTAATCCCTTTCATATAAAACTATTGTGGTTTTGTTGAACACACAGTTAGAATCACAGAATCAGAGAACTGCCGGTGTTGGAAATGACCTCCAAGATCATCCATGCTACAAAATCTGTTCTCAGTTGCTTTAGAAGAGCTGTAGAGATGGTGCTATTTTGCTAGATGCTTGTTCTTGTCTTAGATTTTCTTGGATGCTTGGCATCTAATGAACCACAAAATTCAGACAACTTCGTTGCCTTACTTTTGCATTGTTATCTTCTATCACTTAGGTTTGATTCTCTGAAATGCCTTTGTAGCTCTGAGGTGTATATTGAAGCGTTTGTTAACCATCTTGGCCCATAGATAACTTCCCAGTGTAACAAACCTGGAGCTGGGAGGATATTCCTTTGCTGCTGGCAGATTTATTATATAATTGATGACATCTCCCACCTTTAGGGACTGTGATCTTTTACAAATGACAAAGTGATAATCAGGACTGAATCATTAAAACAAAAACACTGTTTCAATTTGCCTTGGAGTGTACATGACCTGAAATCTTTCACGCATTTCCCAGTCAAAACCAGTAGAGGTGGTGGCAGCCCCATTCTACATACAAATAACCTCCACTCCATGCAGCAGCTGATGGCTGGGAAAAGCTCACAAATTCACAGCCCCTCTGTTCCAGGCACAGCTATTGTTCAGTGCTTGCTCTGACGTTCTTGGCTGCGGCTCCAGAGTCATACTGTGCTTTTACATCAGCACAAGTGCCTCTGTTGTGGGGCAAAATACCCCACCATCATATGAGCTCAGCTGTGTAGGAGCACAGGCACGTGCAGTCTGTGTGCTGCTCCTGCTGGCTGCCTCGTGAAGGGGAAAGATGGAAGCCTCCATTTCTCCTGGAACAGACCCAACAAAAGCCATGTATAAGGTGCTAATGATGAAGGGGGTTATTGGTAATCCATATGGACAGGTGTCCCCGGGATGCTGATCAACCTCCTCTCGCTCTCCCACAGAAGAACTTGCACTTCAGTGCAGGTTCAGATACCTATCGTTGCAATTACGAAGTAAAAGGACAGCTGTGTCCTGAAACGGGAGAGATAAGGAAATCAGAAGAGACAATACCAAGAATGCTTGAAGGGGAAATGAGAGCTTTCATGACACCTTCGCTTTGATGCGTGTCTGTCTTTGTGCTCTCACAAGTGAGAGTTTCACAGCGAGGGCTCTGCTCTTCCCCAGAGAAGGGAGAAGTGCAGGCTGGGGCACAGCAAGCCCCAAACCTCTGCCAGATGCTGTTACTGCTCTGCATTATTGCCCTTTTCTTCCTCTGCTTATTTCTGCCCCGTGGAGCCAGCTTGTCTGTGGAACAAACTTTAAAGAAAGAGACGATTTAATAACCACTTTGTATTCATGCCTTTACTGATGAAGGTTGAAAGTGCTCTGGCATTCACACAAGTATCTGTGCTATGAAGCCCATCCCTTTGTTTTACTTCTTTTTCTTCTGTCTTTCATCGTAGGAAATATTTATTCAGTTTGGAAAATTTCCTTTTATGAGATCCCCTCACGAGGTAGCAGTGCCTGGTGAGGGTAAGAGCAGCACAGAGGAGAGAAGAGAGCCCAGAGCAGCTGAGGATGAAATTTCCAGAGGAGACTTTGAGCTCCTGCTTTGCCAGAGCCCAGCTGCTGCACATACAGGGAAGCCAAACCCTAACAGGAGTTTTGTATAGGTAGCATCAGAGGATGACATACAGAAAATGCCATTTCCCACAGTAGAGACCAGCAACAACTTGTGTGTCAAACCTGGGGAGCTATTAGGACTGAAAAACAGCATGGCAAGCTGAACCTGGATGGATCATCATGAAATGAGCAGCTGGGCTGCTGAGCCAGGTGGCAAAATGACTTCTACTGGTGGCAGTGTAACACTGCAAGGGGCTGAACAGAGCAAGCTTTGAGTTGGATATGAGCCCCATTTGTAGTTTTATGGAACCAACAGCACTGCTGTGAGCATCAAAGTGCTGAGTTTTGCTGCTCTGGGGGAGGGAAACAGGTACAGCACAATGAGTAATGCAGTAACTGTCTGATCAGAATTAGCACCTGGTTCTTGTCAAGGCCAATTCAATATTGCGTTTTGAAATGAAAATTTCAGAGCACAAGGGGAATAAAACCGAAAGTCATCCTGCATCTGTCAGCTTGGACTCAATTGGCAGCAGCTGTTAAAGCCCATAGATGTTTTCAGAGAGAGACAGCAGGGTCTGATTAACGAGACATGATATCCATAAGCAGCTGTAATCAGTGGTGGAAGTATTTTGCCATGTGGAAGAGCAAACATTACAGTTCTGCTGAAAAAATATCAATTAAATTTGGTGCTCTGTTAGGAGATGGCTTTAAAAAAGCTGGGCTGGACTTGACTCTGAACACTTGTGATGGCAGGAAGTAGTGCAGGCGTGGAGCTGAGCGAGGACATTCCAACAGTTCCTAGTTGATGCTGGTGTTGTTGTCAGGTGGGCATAAAGATGGAGCAGCTGTAGAAAAAAATCTGGGCTTCTCTGGGCTTTGGTGCAAGCTGCAGAGCAATGCCTTTCTTAATGCTTAATCAAATTTTATAAAACTTAATGGTGCTAAGCAATTAGAGGAGTGAGTGCAAGCCCACTTATGGCACCCATGGTTTTCTTCAGAGCTGCCATGAGGTTCTTGAGGGAGAAGATCTGCAAATGTCAGCTCCCTGCTGGTCTGTGGGGGCCCACAGACAGGAAACTCATTGGTAACCTTATGTAATATTTAAGAGATTTCCTGCACCAATTAATTATCACACTTTATATAGTAACTAACATATCTCTCATATGTATCAAAGTTTAATTCGGTTTAATTCATTACTGCCACTCAAGGTAGGCCCAATTCTCTCTTATGAAGATATAACCATACTGGTTCATTGTATGCAACAGGAAGGAAAGGATAGCTCCCTTTCTTCTGCTTTCCGAGCAGAAATATAAAGCTGGCTTGTCACCAGAGAGCTCCATGGTGGATGAAGACTTCATCTGAAGTGTGTGGATTTCTTATGAGGAGAGGACAGGCTGAGGTGTTCAAGGCCTGTTGGGATGGGCAGTGTGAGCTGGGGGTGCAGCCAGCCCATCGCAGGGGTCTGGAACTGTATGAGCTTTAAGGTCTCCAACCTAAGCCATTCTGTGATTCTATCACATCAAAACCTCCACTCTGCTGCCCAGGAGGACCGGAAGGAGATGCCAGCAAGGTGCAAGTGAAGATGCAGACAGAATTGGCTTGGCTGGACTGAGGCTGCCTTCACACCCACTGTCTGAAATGTCAACACACAGTCCCAGGTGGTGACTGACACTTTCATCAGAAGGGCTCAGCCCACACACCCATCTCTTGAGGATGAGGAGCAGGCAGAAGTCACTGGAGATGCTGCTGATATTGTTCCTAGCAGGTCTGCAGGAAGTTGAAGCATCTTTTCAAGGGCGATCTGTGAAAGGCATTGCACTGTAAAGTCCAGCAGCATTGCAGTCAGTTATCAAAGCACTTTTCCTTCAAAGGAAGATGCCCTTCAGGCTAGAGGAGAATACGGCCATCTGTCCTTTGAGCCCTCATCAGCTCTGCTGGATTCCTTGACCCACCCCTGTGAGTCATGGTCACCCTTGGCTCCTCTGCCCTCCTTTTCTGTGCTTGAACAGGCCAGAAGATTGCCAGAAGCTGCCTCATCTGCCTGCCTGTTTCCTCCCAGATCCTGAACTATGCTTCACTGGTCTCTGTTTCCTCATCTTTTCAGGCTTTCTTTTGATGTCTGCTATAGATCAGCAGAGACTAATAGGGAATATGTCAGGCATCTGAGTATAAAAGCATGGTGAGGGGGGATTAAAAGGGTTATAGTGATAGGAGGAAAGCAAAGCATTTAGGAAGCATCAGCTCTCTGCAGGAGAAGTAACAACAATGCTCAGGATGTTTTTACCTGTCCTCCCTCTTCCAGGAACAAATACGCATTCCTGGGCTGCTTTGGTTTCCAAATAAAACAGTAATTTGGAGTCAGACTGGTACAGAAAAATAGCAGAGGACAAAGAAACTAGAGCTCTGCTGGGTAGTGAGAGGAGCTGTAACCTCTGTTCCATTTACTGGGTTAGCTTGCAATGAATGGTTTTTCAGCAACAAGAGCTGCTACACCAGCCAGCCTGGTGCATGCCAAGGTTTCTGGCCTGCTGTACTACATCCATTCCTCTGCAAAGACGGACTTGCTGCTGCAGTCCATAACAGGATTCTCATTTTCCTTTGCAGTTATGTTGCTCTTCTTCTTGTGAAACCACTCAGCTCAGCCATCTCAGGGAGCTCCAGTGTGACAAAGCTGCTGCTGAACACAATAGTCACTGAGATCTCACTGAGTTCAGAACATGCTGGAACACAGGAAAAAAGCAAAACTGAAAGACTGACCATCTTCCTGTCCTCAATAAGAAATCAGGTCTGCAGTGCTGACCCCCTCCAGGCAGGTGAAGCTGCTCTGCAAGTAGGATGCCGTAAACTGGGAGAAGCCAAGGATGAGAAATAAAGTTAGGTACCTCCAGTGTAAACTAAGGGAGTGAATCACACGAGAGGTACGAAGCTGCACTGTGTGGGAGCCAGGTCTTCCATCAGGAGCGCTTCTGTCCTTGTAATTCTCTGTCTCAGCCTGGCCAGTAAAGCATAGGTCACTGAGCTGATGCCTGTGCCTCCAACGGATGGCAATCAGTCAGTTACTTTCCTGCATGCTATAGAAGCCAGAATTTAGGGATACTTGGAGTCAGCTCTCCTTTATGACTGCCTGAGAACTCCATACCTCGTTATCCCAAGGCCAACAGCCACAGAAACCCTGTTAGCTCTGTCACTTCCCCACGTCTCAGTGAGCTGAGGCTGTGAAACACTGCCTACCAGCAGGAAGCGAGAAGTGAGAGATAATTCCCTACTTGGCTCTCTTGCTTTTCTTTCCTTTCTTTCACAGGACATAAGAGACACTGGAGAGCTTGAAAATTACTGTCAAACAGACCAAAGTCTGTGATGTGCCATTTTTGCAGGTACTGTTAGTTAATGCAGGCTGTCTTACTGCTCAGCAAGTGAAGGATTCCTTGGCGCTTTGCTTGGTAAACAGAGAAGAACAACAAAGCTTGGAAAGTGCTGCAGACCTGCAGCTCAGGGAGGAGCACCTGCTCTGTGAGTTCAGCAGTTTGCAGGGAAGTTTCACCCATAATATGACATGCTGTCTTCTTTTTTTTGTTCTGTGCTGTCTTTCTGCATGGTCTAACAGCATGGTGTGAGATGGAAAAAGGGAAGAGATGCAGAGCACAGCAATAAATTGTGTTTGTTCAGGTACGAGATGAACTGTCCAACTCCAATCACCATCATTTTGTTAATAATGGTGTGCAGAGGCCATGGGGTCAGTTCCAGGCAGATTTTTCTGAAATTGAGTTCGTAATTCCACTAGTTAACAATGCATCTCACACAGCCAGTGTTGTTTGCAGTGCCCAGAGAGGGGGTTTGCAGACCTTGCTTGTATGCAAGTGGGTTGGGAGTGAGAGGAGGGCACTGTGGGTAACATTTCATGTGACACTCAGCATATGAGAATATGATGGCATTGTTTTGAAGTGATTCTGTCTGAGCTTGCAGGTATACAAATGTCTTTATGTGGGGCGCCTTTAGGGCCGTGCCTCCAAGGGCCTCTCCATGGCCTTGCTCACCATGGTCACAGCTCTGCTCACCATGTCAGGCTCATGGCAAGCGCTGAGCAGCGGAAAAAGCAACGTGAAGACAAGGAGGGAGGACTGTGTCAGTAATTGCTCGGCTGTAATTATCTGCCATTGTGCATTCGGTTAGCTCTTTCTGTTTCTCATTAGCATAGAGCAGAGAAAATGTTTAATTGCAATGCTGTTCTGTATATGGCACTATCTGCAAGCAGAGCAGACCAAATCAGAGTGCCCTGTGGGGGTGAGGCAGAGAGTAGCTTTTCTGGGGCAGCAGGGTACAGCTGATGAAAATTGAGAGGCAGAATCCAAATCACTGCTGCCTACCACGGTCTGCACTGGCAGAAGGGCAGCCCCAAGCAGGTGTTGTTCTCTTCTTTCTGCTCATCACTTAATGGAGTCAGTCTCACTTCCTGGTCAAGATCCCAAAGCACTTTGCAGTGACAGACTGATTTTCCAAAGTACCCAATTCAAGTTTTAGCCTATCTGCAGGATGCAGCTGACCACAGGTACTACCAGTGGCTGCTGGAAACCTGTACTAGAAATGGTTCACCTTGCTCTTTGGTACCAAAGAGATGACCAAAGGGGATGTCAGAGAGCCTCATGGCAGCAGTTTCCCCATGGCTTGTGCCATTAAGTGAGGATTTGGGTTTCAAACGATTGCTCTCTGCTCCCAACCAACCTCTTCCCTGCAGCCATGCCCTGACTGGGTCTGTGCTCTCCATTAATCTGATCAATGAGTGTGGTAATACTGACACGATTACTCTGGCACGTTAGCTTGAACACCTCAGCCATGCCACAGGAGCCCTGCAGCCTCCTGATCACTGTGTGCTTCCCACAGCCTGCCTGCCGCAGACCTGAAGCGCTGCCGCCAATGTCAGACAGAGCAGCAGACTTAATTAAAGGATGGCAGCGTGCCAGCATCCAAGAGGCAGAGCTGTGCCTGCTCTGCTGCTTTTAAAGGGGCATTTTTGAAAAATGCTGGAAAATATCAGGGCAAGCTATGCTGTGTCAGTGCTGGTGTGGGTCAAGCATAAATTCTCCCTCAGGTTTGGCCCATTGGAGGAGGTGCTGGGCAGTCTTTGACCTGGTGGGTGACGCTGCTCTGGGTGTGCTCACAGGGACCCTTCCCCAGCGCTGCTTCTCCATCCCATCCCAATGTGAAGCAGGGTTCCTCATGTCTAAAGGTTGGGCACAGCAATGGAGCTGTGGGCTCTGTGTCCCGTGTCCCCCCAGGTGTGACACAGGGGCTGCAGGGTCACTGTGCTGTGCTCCAGATGTGCTTTGGCAGAGAGCTGAATGCACAGACCATCTTCCCTGCCCATCTCACCTGCATCAGCCCCAAGGCAGGCCTGCTAAATCCTCTTTTTGGAGTGTCAAGTTTATTCACTTCCGTGACAAAACAAAGGGAAGCATCCCATTTTTATGGCTATCAGGGATCTAAACATCTCCTCCTCAGGGACCCCAGATGGATGGCAACCACCTGACCAGTGCCCCTGTTCACACTGGCTCATCAGCCCTGTATTTATCATGGCAGCTGCCTCCAGAGCCCTGACAGCAGCCAATGTTACTGCACTCCTGATGCCAGAGGATCTCCATGGATGAAAACTTGCTGTCCTTCCTCAGAGCACAAAAGCATTTTTGCATCTGTAACGGATGTGGCACAAAAGCAGGAGAGGGACAAACTGCAGCAGGAGAGGAAGGTGAAATCCTTGGGCACCACTTTGGAGCACGCAGATCCCCACAGCACACGTGCAGATAACAAACAATGCCCTGATTATGGGACTGCATTTAGCATTGTGCACCAAATTGTGTGAACGCCTGTTGGAAGAATAGATACTCCAACAAAAAAGGGGGCCGGAGGAAAAAGAAATCAGCCTTTGGTTTCTGAGTCATAGCTGTGCTTTGCTCTCAGGATTCGGTCCACCGTGTGTCCAGAATAATTATTAAGCAAGTTCTGATGGAAGAATTTTATTTACCCAGCCTCTAAAAGGAAGAAAAGGATCCTTAATAGTTGATTAGATCAAAAAAGCATAATTTATTTTTCAATAAGTGCTTGAGATGTAAGATCAATGGCTCGGGGTTGATTGACGGGAGCTGTTTGCAAAGACCTTAGATCTAATTGTACTCAGGCAATCACACAGACTTTCCTTTGACTAATACTAGACACCATCCCTCTTGTACAGATGGGGGAGGAACCAGAAAAAAGCAAGACTTTGCACTGGAAAGTTGCTCAGCAACTGCCCTGTATTATTTTTGAGTTGTCCCTGAACACAGCCTCTTTTCTCTTTGATCTGTGTGTAATTTTTGTTGCTGCTACATCTCAGAAAAGGCAACGTTTTAAAATAATTGCATCTCCATTTGCCACAAACGTTTTTTTTTCTTTCTTTCTTTCCCAAGTGGAGGCAAAGCCCAACAGCATGAGGGCATCTCACTGCAGAGGGAAAGAAGTTTGGGTCTGTCTCCTCCACCGGAGCCTTTTGGAGCATACTGTGCAGCCTGGGCTCCCACACAGACCTCTCTTCTGTTTTTGTGCACACTCCATACATGATATTCAGGTGCTCAGGACCTATGCTCAGCTTTTGTCACAGCTGTGTTTGGGGCTGGCCAGCACAGCGCTGGGCACTGCAGTACCAGCACCCCTGCTTTGGAAGCATTTGATTCAGAAGTGGTGACAAAGTGATTCATCTAGTGAAAGGGCCAAGGCTCAGATTTCTCAATCCACTCAAATTCCAAATCTAGATTTGTGTAGAAGGTACTTCTTGGCAATCCTGATTTGGGAAGGGCATTGCATCTTAGTGGCCGATGACCACCAGCCCTGCTGCTGCCTCTTCCGAGACAACGGGCTTTATGCAAAGCAAAGTGATCCATCCTCCAGCTGCCCATTCCAGAGCTGTTCCATGCTCTGGATGACACAGACCCCTTGCAGGGACCAGAAAAAGTTCTTCTGGGTTTTGTGGTGTCTCAGACCCTTTTCTTGCTCTCATATTTTCTGCAACACACAAGCAGATAGCAGAGGTCTGCGTTGTGTTTGTGTCTCCTGAGTTATCACACACAGAAAAAGACCGACAAGTAAAACATACGAAAAGCCATCAAAAAACAGAGAAGAAAATAAGCCATGAATTTAAATACTATTTACAAAGGAGAGCCACGAGCATCTCTCTGCAGCGCTGTACAACTGCTGTCGGTAATGCTGACTGATACTGGAACAACCCAGTGAGAGTTTGCACAGCTCCTTATTGAGCCAGGCACACAGCTTGGAGCTGCATCGCATCCCAGCTGGAGGATGGCATCAGGGAAACAAGGTGTTTCTGCATTTCCCCATGTTCTCAGAGCAACCCCATCAAGCAGTGGTGAGCCAGGCACCAGCAGCAGGGCCCTGGGCAGGCTGTGGGCTCCTCCTTGCACATGATGGGCAGCAGAAAAGCAGCTTTGTTCTACTGCAGTTTGACCAGGTGGCCCCCGACAGACTGAAACACATCCCTGAAACTTTCAACGCAAATTAACTCTGAAACAGCAGAAGGAAGTAAATTTCTACACCTCGTAAAAAAAAAGAAAAAAGGAGCTTGATAGGTTTAAAAATAGACCACTTGCTTTGGGAATTCTAGCCTTGCTGCAAATTATTGCATTCAGAATTTAAATGCTGGATGGGTGTGAAATTACTTGTGTGGGAGTTATTCAATTTCTGCTAAGTTCATTTACATTAAATAGCAGCTGCGCATACAAAAGGTAGGAAAAAGCTCTTCTAGTCCTATTCACCTGAAGCAGTGAGACCATGTGCTGTCCATGGCTGCAGTTGTGAGCACACAATTTGTTTTTCTCACTGAAAAACAGGGTGCTACTATTTGTCTCATTTCCACCTATTGCATTTTGTCACCTCAGCATCTTCCAATCCAGGAAACCCAATGTCACAGCATCCCTCTGCCTGGGAGTGTCCCTTCCCTAATCCTCTACAATTGGACAGAGCTTCATCAGGTATGGCACAGCTGAACACTTGCTCATGTTCTTCAGAATGGTTTTCTTGCTTATGGAGCCATCTAGAGTGAAGCAGCAAAGGTTTATCTGTGGGGACTTCTCTCCACTAAGGCTGCTGCGCTGAGCTGACGAGTGAAGCAATGCTGGCATGGGTTGGGCTGCAATTGCTGGAGAGCCCCAGACCCAAAGTGGCTGTGGGATGAGGCTGGAGCTGAGCACAGGGCCAAGCAGGAAGGGCTGGGATGCTGCTTTGACACATGGGACAAGGATGGGGCTGTGCAGAGAGGACACACAGAGCCAACCCAGGCTCCTTCTACACAGGAGACGTGGGCAGGGGAGGACAGGAAGGGCTGGGAGCACAGAGCTTTGCTCTCCAATGCTTCTGGTCCTCTTGGTGCTCTCCCCTGCTTTGGGAAAGCAATGCATGTTGCAGCTGATTGTAGACCAGCTGGAGAAGGCAGAGATGGCAGTAGGTGATGGCAAGCCTTGCTGCAGCCTTTAGTTTGCAGGCAGGAGTTGGGGTTTCCTTTGAGGTCCATCTGTTTGTTGCTTGAAATTCTCCCTGATCTTTGCTCTGCACTTCTGGAATGGATGGTCTGTGTTCACGACAACCAAAACATTGAGGAAATGAGAGGCTAATGGATCCATTTCCTTCCTTCTCCCTCTGTCTCTGCATTACTTCTGCTCCTGGTCTCCTGCAACAGGGCTATTTCTGGTCCATGTGAAGACCTGCTTGAAGCACTGTGGGCAGAGCCCAACTCTGCACCCAGGGAGCACCAGAAGCCCCCACCAGCAATGCAGAGTTACTGGGGCATTTCCTTGCCTGGGGGCTCAGTGGTTGGGGTTTTTGTTTTTTTTTTTTTAATGCTGTTTTAATGCACTGCATAAGCCTGGTAACAAATCACATCTTGGTCGATGAGAAGTGTCCTTCTTGGGTTTGACTCATGCCAGCATTAATGCTGTGCTTTGAGTCAAAACCTTCCCTTTGTGCATTTGAGGCGACAGTACCTGCAAGATCTTATTCCAAATGGCAGGGACTGAAAACTGTCAGCGTGCTCTGCAATCAGAGTGCCTGGGCTGAGGAGAGCTGGCAGAGGTGGGCAGCCTCTCCTCCTGCCTGCAGCCGGCTCCTGCCCCGAGTGGAGCTGGTGGCCAGGAAGCATTCCAAATGTGAAATGGGCCCTGGGCAGCGATGCTGGCAGCGTGCAGGACTCCTTGTCCGGGCTTCTCCCTGCTGGAGCCCTCAGCTAGCAGCCAGCTGGCGAGGCTCCTTCCTGCCTGCTCCGCACTGGGGCCGGATGGCTGGAAAATGGGGTTCGTGCTCTGTGCTTGGGAACCAACAAGCAGGCCTTTGGTGGTGCTCCTGCAGAGCCCAGCAGGTGCCGGGTCCCCAGCTGAAGGTCCCCACTGGCAGCACAGCCCTGGGACTGGGCCGGGTCTGGCACTGGGTTCAGGACGTTGCTGCACGGCAATGGGGACAAGGAGGGATGCTACCATTCTGATGCTGGCAATGCAAGGGAACAATTACTTGTCAACTGCAAATTCAACTCATGTGCCTTGATCATTAGAGGCTTCTAATCTGGTGTTTAGCTTAGTTAAGGTCCTGAATTTGTTTTTTTCCACAGTTCCCAATCTGAATCCATCTTACCAAATATACACACACAGTAATCAAAATGATAATCAAAAGGATTCGTGGTACTTTAATACACAGAGCAGTACAGTCCCTTCCTTCCCAGCAGAACCCTTTCTTCACTTCTGATGACCATTCTTCCACCTAATAACTTGTTTTCTCACATTTTCTGAAAGAGCTCCCTTAGACAAAAACAATGCTGAACATGTAAGACATCATTGTGAATATCAATGAAGGTTTTTCTTCTGCTCTCAGTTCCTGCTCTGGGCTAAAAGCAGGCAGCCAGCAGTGGCTGACATGGGAGCTGATGGGGGAGGCACTGTGCCGACCCGTCGTGATCACTGCTACCACACAGCTCAATCTGCAGCCCAGCTTTCCAACTCCATCAGGGATAGCAGCTGCTTTTCTTTGTTGCTCATGCTCAAATTCCACCTATTTTCCTGCTTGCTTTTGTGGAATTTCACAGCAAAACCCTTTTAACATTTGTCTTTTTTAAACAAATCTGCAGATTAATATCATTTGTTTCTGGAAAGTTATGGTGCTGATTTTCAAGCACAAAAGATACTGAAGGATAACATGAATGTGGATCTTATTTTGAGGGATGTGTGTGAATTAGTGGTTAGTATTTTGTTCTAGTAGTTGCCTAGGGACCAGTGAGCAGGACTTTATTCCATTCAGTACAGAAAATGTCCCAGCAAGTAATCACACAGTCAGAATTGCAGGGGTTGGAAGCATCTCAAGAAGTCCTTGAGTCCAACCCCCTGCTAAAGCAGGAACCCTACAACAGGTTGGTGTCCATGTGGGTCATGAATATCCCCATAGAAGGAGACCCCACCACCTCCCTGGGCAACCTGTTCCAGTGCTCCATCACTGTTACTGTAAAGAAGTTCTGCACATTTGCATGGGACTTCCTATGTTCAAGTTCAGGCCAGTACTCTTTGTCCTACTGCTACACACCACCAAGAAGAGCCTGGCCTCATCCATTTGCCTCCCACCTCCCTTTAGATATTTATAAACATGAACCAGATCCCCCCTGGGTCTTCTCTTCCCCAGGCTGAACATATCCAGGTTATTTGCTGGACCAACAGTGGTAATCTTACAAAAATAAACAAAATTACCCACTGAACTGATTTGGAACGGCTTATGGCTTTGTCAGTAGAAAAGCTTGAATTCTTCAATATACACATTTTCTTTTTCTTTCTGTTTGCTGGTGCCGCCAGGAAAGAACCCCTTTAGCTGTGGGCTGCATCCCTTTGCCCTGCTGTGTGCACACCTCTCCATTGGCCGCTGGTGACGGATGAGATCCTGGAGATAGAGAGAAGTTACCACGGCAGCACTCAGTCAGGTTGGATCTTACTCAAACGTCAATTCTGGTATTGCATCAATAGGAATAATTAGCTTCCATTGACTTAAATTTCCAGAAAGAAAGCATCATATTGTTGAATTAATCTCTGATGCAAGCGCTGCCATCCATCAATAGAAATTCAGTGTGGAGAGTGCAGTGATGGCTTGCCATGCTGCTGAGCATGTAGCTAAAACCAGACTCTGTAATTAAATCGAAATAAGACACTCTTGTGGACAAGTTTGACAAATAAACCTCTATTAGGACATAAAGCACCACTGATTGCTGGCAGATAAGCTGGAGGCAGCACGATGGCACATGGGCTCTGGGAAAGTGGAGCTGCCCCGGATTTGCTGTTGTAACAGAAAGAGCAGGAGCACTTCGGAGTGGGTTTCCCAAAGTCCAGCACTGCAGGGGTTGTTGTGGTGCTTCCCAAAGGCTGTACCAACGTGGGGGTGAGTAAAGCTGGGAGTCAAAGTGATCTGTCCCCATGTTCCCTTCTGGGGCAGTGCCAAAAAAGCATGGAGCTTCATCCCCAGAAGGTGAGCTGAGATGTGGAGCTGACTTTGTTGTGCACAACTGCTTTAATTCCAAGCACAGCCCCTTCTTGGCTCCGCTCAGCCCTAGAAGTGGAAGTTTCCAGTGCCAAAAGCTGTCTGTGGAATGAGAGAAGTTCAGGATTCGGCAGGGTAATCCCGAGACATTGTGAGAAAGCATATATCTCAGCAAACTTCTGGCTGCAGAAAGCCCCTGTGCACTCAGCACTTGGCCTTTGAGCTTTCATAACAGACTGTGCGGATTTTCCAAACTGCAGTTCATAGTGATTAGAAGTGGCTCTGATCCCGTGCTGCCCTCAGCTGAACATGCAGCTCCCAGTGATGTTACCTCTGGAGTGAAGGATGCAGGTTACCATGCCTTTCCTTCCCCTTCCATCACAGAGAAAATGCTTATTCAGTTTTATACCAGACCGGCTATTTCTACTTATTCAGCTTTTGCCACGTCCCTCATTACTGATGTGTTCCTTTTTCTCTTGAATTGTTTTTCTTGGAGATTCTGGTTAAAATTCGTGTGGTTTCAGCATTACCGTGTCTTTCACTAAACCTTACCAGTATTACCAATGTCTGCCTTTTTTATGTCTTTTCTATATGAAACAAATTAACGTGATGCTATGTTTATCACAACACCTTCCTTTTTTCAGTGCCAGCAGCATGAAATACAGTATTGCAGGGAAGAGGATTTATAATACCTGTCTTGCCAGATGGGAACAAGCTGTACAAGGAAACCTTTATTCTTCAGATTGGGGAACATTTGGATGTTCCACACTCAGCAAACTCGTGTCTGCCCCACTCGTGCCCACTGCAGCCCTCTGTCCTTCAGGACATGGCAGCGCCTTCAGCTGCAAGCTGTGGGCAGCAGAACATTTCTTCCATGCTTGCACAGCACAGTGTGACACAGGTGTGCCACGTTATTGCCCAAACAGTCACAATTAACACTTAACACGACTGCACAGGGCCAGGCATGGTGCAGATGTGAGCACTTGCCCGCACACATCACTGAGGTGATGCCTTTGCAGACTGGCTCCCTTGGAAGGAGGAGAGGAGAGGTGTTTGTGTCTGCTCACATGCCACTGCTGAAAGACAGCGTTCCCACTGGAGTGGGATTATCTCTACATCACACCATCAATGCGCTTAGTTTTTCCATTCTGCCTTCCCTTATTCTGTTGCAATTCCTGATTTGTAACCCTGCTGCAGTGATGAGATTTTCTTGGAATGGTTTTTAAGCGGATTGTGTTGCTCCATCATAGGTGAACAGTTGGTTTGATTGCAGGTGGAGCTGACAGCTACACTGATGTACGAGGCAGTTGCTCAATACTTTCCACCAAAAAACCCCATTTTAATTAATGCTAACATTGCAAAACTTTTGGCAACAAGGCAAAATGTTCCGTGCCATCTCCTTTATAAGGTAATTACTCTCTCTCCACTGGAGGAAAAACCAATAAGGATCTGGAGTCTTGTCCTCCTCCTGTTACTATTACTATCAGTGATTCTAGACTGCTAAAGACCAACCCCTCAATATGTAACAACAGAAGAAATGTGCCATTAGTTGTGTTTTTGCTAGGCATGGGCACCTAACTCCAAAGCCCACAAAGTGCCTGGGAGAGGGACTTTTTTGTGGTAAGCTTAGAATGTACATTTAATTAAGATCGGAAAAGCTACAAAGAAATCAGTGCTCTTTAATCATCCCTTGGCGGGTTTCTCCTTCCATGCTGGTTTTGGAGGCTCTTCCTGATCAGCTGCTCACCCGTGAGCATGGCCAGCTCGGTCAGGAGGTGATTTCAGTTCATGCCTACCCCCGCGTGCCCCTGCTTCAATGCAGTGGGGATTGTTACATACTGAACACTGAGCCCAAAGGCTGACAGATTGCTGAATGGACCTGGAAATCCCAACTACAGCACCTCTCTGGGCCAATTAGGAAGATGTTATTAAAGGATTTGGAATGACACCAGCTGGGAAGAAAAGAGTTTTGAGTCTCTTTGATCCCAGAGGAGACTCAAGAGCACACAAAGACAAAGCACCTTGCAGACTCGGGAATTGGAAGGCAAATAAGAGCAGCACCGTGGTGTCATCTAAAAGAAATGCACATTGCACCCAGCAGGCGCGAGCAGTGCCCTGACGCTGTATAGGACTAGGGATGGAAACAGGAGTAACTGCTATTTGTGCCTGCTAAACTGAACCGTGCCCACTACGTGCACCCAAACAGCACTTAGGACAAAACACAAAACAAAACAAGGCAAAAAAGTCCCCATCAGAAAACCTAACCCCCCCCCCCCCCCCCCCAAGCTTCATTTGTTAAAAAGGGGAAGTTCTTTTATAGGTTACGGTGATCAAAACTTGCCCTCAAGAAGGCCGATAACAGAAGTGCCGCACACATCACACACCGCCGAACCCGCAGTAGCACGACGGCGCGCGATCACCAGAGGTGTCTCTGTCCGTCTGGAACGCGCCCCAGGAGGCGGCTCAGCGCCACGGGGCCTCATGGGAGCCGTCTTCATCTACATATCCCCGCCCCCTCACCTGCCATTGGCCAGCCGTCTTCCCAGCGCTGCGGTGCTGCCTGGGGCCGGGGAGCTCGGCGCCTGATTAGCATTCTCCCCGCCTCCTGGCTGGAGGGCGAGGCCGCCGATTCGTCTGCTCGCTTCCGGCGGGGCGCGGCCTCGCGTCGCGATTGGCGGAGTGCTTCGTCACTCCTCCGCTTCGAGGGCCGCACTTCCGCCTGGGTGTCAGCGGTACGGAGCGGGGGGTGCTGCGCTGGGGCCGTCGCGGGAGCGCGGTGCCAGGTAATGCCGGCGGCCTGCCCCGGGCCCGGCTCCCCTCTGCCGCCCCGCACCTCCGTACCGCTGGGCGGGCCGCCCTCGAGCCGTGCCTGCCGCCCTGCAGGGCTGCCCGGGGCTGTCAGCCCGGCCCGGGGCTGTCCTGTCCGCGGGGAGCGGAGGCCGCGGCTGTCGGAGCGCGGAGCCCCGTCACGAAGCCGCGGGCCGCGCAGCCGGCGGGAGCGGTGACGGCGCCTTCGTTATTTCTGCGTTAAGCAAAGCTGGCTGAAGGGCAGCGCCCGGCCGGGCTCGGCTCCTGCGCGGGGAGCGCTGCGCGCCGCTTTGTCCGCGGCTTTGGGATCCGGGCAGCGCGCGGCATCGCGGCTCCGTTCCCAGCGCCCGGCTCGGCCTCCGTGCGCTGCTGGAGCCCCAGGGGCCGTACGCCGCAGCGGGAGCTTTGCTGGAGGTGTGTGCTGCAGATCCCAGCTCCGTGTTTCTCTTACAGAGCTCCTGAGAGGGAGACGAGAGAGCAAGATGAGCAAAACAGACGGAGAAAAGGCCTCCCTTTAAATAACATGCCACCAGAACTTCTGCATGGTGACAAAGGTATACGTTATGTTGCCGTTGATTTGATTTGGGTGTGAGTGGTGGTGTGCCATCTGTGTGTTTGGACTCGGGGCTCCTTTCTGAAGCAGCTCTGCTCTGCTCTGCTTCAGACCTGTGTTTGAAATCGCCCTCTGGCTTTTGTTGGCCACAGTCTTGCGTTTCCCACCACCAAAGCACGTTCAGTGCAAGCAGAAATCTTCATTTACCATGAATTTTCTCAGTTAAAATACGTGGCCTTCACGTAAACTTTCAAAAAGAAGGAGACAGGATCTGCAGTGTGAGTTAGCTGCACCATGCTATTTCTCTCATGGTCTTTTTTTTGAGTTGTTTGCATTCAATTCCAACTTATCCTTCAAAAATTCAGTAATTCTGCGCTCATGTGGATAATAGTGTACAACCACAGACACATGGTCCTACAAACTATATCAGAACGCTTTAGAACTCCTAAAACCTAAGGGCAATTTCTGGAAGCAGTCACTTGCGTAACTTCCAAACCTACAGCCCTGCACTGTGGGTTAGAAGCAGGAGAACTGGCTAAACTAGCACGGAAGCAAGACGTTCTGAGCAGAGATTTATCCCTCAGTAATCCCCTGGGTTTCAGTTACTGTAAACACAGCTTTTCTTAAAATACTTGTCAAGGCGTGCAGATAACCACGTGACAGAAAGTTGAAGGCAGTCTGGGATGAGACTGGAAGCAGTTCTTGATTTTGCTTTCTTGAACCAACTGTACCTCTTAGTGAACTGGTAACGTCAGGGAGTGCTCAGAAGGAAGCACTGAGACATCTGCTGTCCAGGAGTAAATGTGCTGTTTTTTCCAAAACGAACTCTTTGGCCATGTCAATGTAATATCACAAACAGGAGACAAAAGTTCAAGGGAAAAAATGATGTTTAAATAGCTTAACTATGCCTGAAAGTAGTTGAAGACTTACATGGGTTAAAGGCATTGAGTGAGGTACAAGTAGTTGTTTGCTAACATCTATGTAAGTGTTTTGCTTTGGTAGCTGCTCATGGAGGGTAACTTTCACTGTTGGGTGTTTTCTTTAAATCAGCTTTAAAACTGTTAGGGATTTCTATGATACGCTCCTGCTTAAGCTGACAGATCTTATGATTGAAACTGTTAATGCTTTGAGTCTTTCTTCTTGTGAATTCTACTGTGTGAACTTCACACATGCTGACCTAGAACAAAGGTGGAAAGCTTAGCTTTCTGTTATTTTCGTGTTGGCTGGAAAACAGACCAGCAGGCTTTTCTGCTTTGATAAGACTGTATTTTTAAATAACTGTTTGCAGTGCCAACCAGGCAGTTTTTTTGTTTAAAAGTGAGATTTGCATGCAAGTATGCTGATTTTTTTTATTTTTATTTTTAAGCAGATAATTAATTATCTTTAGTATTTGAAATAACATGTTCTTGGACAGTGCAATGTTGCATCAGGCTGCTTGGTAACCAACCAAGGCTCCCATTTACAAGTTGGCTTTCTTGTGGTCCTTCACTCAGCATCAAATACTGTCGCTTGAGTCACAAAGACACCTGAAAAGAACTGCCTGTCCTTGTCAAGGACATGATGTTCTTAAATGCTTCTTGGTTAGTCTGTTTTCTGTGAAATATCCAAAATGGTTTTTTTGGGAAGAAAATCAAGTCCACAAAGAATTTGTGTTAAGTATGGAGTGCTCAGTGTGAATGTTTTAGCTGAATAAATGGGGAACTGAGACCCATGAGAAAGTTGGGCAATGTTTATCTGCTGCTTTGAAAGATAAGGCGATGTTCATATGCTTCCTGTTGCAAAAAATAGAGGTTACATGTGATAAGGATTCATTTATGTTTTTTAGTTTATGGAATAGACTACTACTATGTAATCTGCAATTAAGAATACTTGATCTGAAACCTCTATTTCCTAACAATGCACTATGTGAAAGAGTGAATGATGATGTAATTATTTACTTTGCAGTCTTAAAGCCTCCATGCATGGAAGGAGTAAGCAATTAGAATGTGTCAGATGTGACTTGCGTTGCTTTCGGTTATACTCTTCTCAAGCATATTGTTGACTCAGTGCACAAAGATGTCTTAATTTTCAGGATCAATAAGATATAAGAATAGACTAAGCTTGCTTAAATTTGCTTTTTTTAATATATACAGTTACAATTGGAAATTCATTTGCTTGTCTAGACAGATCCTTCAGATTCTGTCAGTACATCTTATTATGCACATAATTGAATCAGACAGATTTTCAGTGAATTACAGCTGCCCTCCATTCAGAAAACGCAGGGGGCTGGAAAGTGTTTTCTTCCTGTAATTATCTATAAATCTGACAGGAGTGTGCACAGGAGACAAATTATTCCTGCAGCTGCAGAACTGCATCTGAACCTCTGAATCTCGGCCCTCTTGGTCTTATGGTCCCAAACTGCTGGATGTGTACATCCATGCTTAGCATCAGATTTAGTGTGAGCCTGGAGCTGTGGAGTTCCCTTCCCAGTGCAGTTTCTCTGCTCTGCTGGTCAGCTTTAGATAAGGGCTGTTGGGATGTTGTGAAGCTTTGAGGCGTTGCATGCTTGTGGACTGGTAACTTCATTACATGCTCACTGGCATCCTCTTAAGTTGGTTTTTAGGGCTTCCAAAATCTGTATAGCACATTGTGCTTTGGTACTCGTGATAGGTCAGAACTAATTATAGTATGAAAGTGTAACGAAGGCAAGCATGTGAATCCTGGGATGTGTGTGTGCTCTGGCCGTGAGGTGGCAGGGGCTCTGCTCCCTGCAGTGTGCCAGCGCAACCAAGTGAGAACCAGAATCCTTTTAGTAACTCCCAATTAAAAAACTTGCATGCGTTAAGGCTACTGAGAGCTTAGCTCACCAACCCCTATGTTACAGTCAGCCCAGCAGTGTGCTTATTTGTTAGATTTGTTAGAGCAGAGCTTCTTCCCCATGCGCATGTGCTTGCTAGGCTTTGCAGAACATCAATAAAGCTGTTGAGAGATGCTTCATAGTAAAAGAAATATGTTATTTATAGTTAGAGGTACAAATAACTGTATACACACTACTTTATTTTGTCTTGAAGGTAGTTCTGAGTGCTGTGCAACCTTGTTATCTAAAAGGGTTAACGTCACCACGCAGATAGCAACGTGGATTCTTTATTAAAGCTGAGCATGGAATTAATTTGGGTTAGCAGTGTTCCTTCCCAGCCTCTTCTCTAACTGCAGATGCTCACAGCAGGGAGATTCCAGTAGCAGATCCAAACCATAGCGCAATAAAGGCTGCTACGAACAAAATGAGCTCCATCCCAGCAGAGCTGGCGCAGGTACACATCTGTCCTCGGGGCATTTAATAGCTCCCAGCTGCATTAAGGCCCACAGTCTGCAAAGAAGCTGTGCAGTGGCAGCAGGCCAGGCTTTCCTTCACCCCAAGCCCCTCTGCTCAGCACTGCACAAAGCTGAGAAGCAAGCTGCCCTCCTCTTAGCAAGGATGCTGGGTGAGTCTCGTTAGGCCAGGAGCCCTTGGTGGAAATTGCAATTGCATTACATTGAAGTAAAAAACAATTCTAGCTTGGTAAATAAAATCCACTTCTGGATTCTGCTATCTGTGTAGCTGTTTGCTGCTTGAAGAGATTTCAAGTGCATAATAATTACAGCAGGCATCTGAATTGCCAATTAAAACGACTTCTTGGCAATTTTTTGTAGATGTTTTAGATCCACTGTTGTCGGTAACCTAATTTCACGAGTCAATTAAGATTCATCCTTGCTGAAGCTTTCATTCAGAGATGAAACAACTGCAGTCTGATGCTTTCGGGAGATATATACGGAGCAAAAGTGCATGAATATTTATCTTCTGGTTCAAGCTATTTATTTCTGTCCCTTGAAGTACAGCAGCTATGTTTCATTTCAGCTGGCAACTTGAGAAGAGGTGGGCTCAGCTCTTACTTCACCAGTCATGTTTTAGGAGGGTTGTGAGCTTGTTTGTTCGTTTGTAGCGTCGGTATGAGGGCTGTGTGTATTTGATCTGCCAGTGGCTCCTTAGGAACCCATTTCTGGACAGAAGCTGCATCCCGAGCCCAGGAAATGCTGCTTTTTATTTACATATGTTGTTAGGTGGATTAAACAGGCCATGGAATTAATTTTCCTTTGTACCAAGCTGACTTTACATTCTGACTAAGCTGGTTTCTATTAAGTTGAGTTTGTGTCCTTCTGACCCATTAAAGACATGCAAACATCTGAAAACAGAGGGTCCTTTCAGAGCTCGCAGGTTTTTGCCCCTTCTGTTCCACTCCTCTGGCAGTATTTGTGCGGTGTTTTTATTGTGAGACTTGATAGAAAATTGTCACTGCTTTTTGTGATGAAAGCCTCGCTTGATTTTTCCTTTTTCACTCTTTTTAACTTTTTTTCCCCATATTGCTTACAAGTATTCTCCTTTCAAGTTAATAAACTTAATTTGTTTTTAAAATTTGCTACGGAAGCACACATCCAGCAAAACCTTGCTAGACATGTGAAAAAACTCGTGAATGTGCTGCTTCATTAATTCTTTGGTGGCACTCTAATGCCAGTGGGCTGAACTCTCAACGCCCAGCCTCACGCTGGCCAACCTCGGTTTGTTTTCAGAACTGCTTGCTGTTTCCATATGTGGTTTTGCTTAAGCACTCCTGGCTCTCGTGGTGGATGGGGTGGCTGGGTGATGGCTGTGTCCCGGTGCTGTGCTTCTCACAGTGTTAAACGTGTGCTGTCGGACAGAAAAAGCAGGATTTGTAAAGAAAGCAGAATGGTGTCAGCAACACATTCGCTTTCCAGGAGTGCTGCACGATGTGAGACTTCAGTGTGAGGCCAGGAGGAGCAGGACAGCTCAGGTGCAGCCCTGCACCAGCCAGCCTCGTGCTTGCTGAGCAGCATTCCAGCAGCATGAGCTGCTCTAGCAGTGGAAACTCAACTTCCTACAGCAATGTAAATGTTTCTTTAAGGAGGAGTAACTCGTGGTCAGCCAGCAGGGGCTTTGTGGAAGACTAAGCTAGAAGAACGAGTTAGTATGGAGTAACTAGTTCTGTGAGATTAGCAAAATGATGGCATGTTTAGCTCTTGCAGGTTTATTTTTGGACAGGTCCTGGTATTTTGTTGTGTGTGTTTGTTTGTTTGTTGTTGTTGTTGCTCTTAATCTGTGTACAAGTGGTTAGAATCCAGAATCTTAGATCTTAGTGAGACAGACATTGGTGGGTCTGATGGTTTTTGGTTGGTGGTGGTTGTTTTTTTTCTTTCCCTGGAGTGTAGGTTTGCAGCATGCAAATGGCAGAGAGCAGGCAGTGCATCTCACCTGGCCGTGGGTCTCACACCTCTGGTTTCATATATATGCACACGCTGTGTATTTCATCTGCCTTCAGTACTAACAAGGTGAACATGATGTTTATGCTTTCTGAAAGACTTGCTGGGATTGGAATCAGCCCTAAGCCTCGATGGGTCTCCTTGTGTGGGAGTGAGGCACCTTTCCTTGTACAGCTCTGCTGCAGTTTGGATGGAAGCTGCTAACTGCAGTTTCTGGAGTGGAAATGAGCAGTGTGGAGGAAATACAGATTACAAATGCTGAACATGAAGCAAGCAGGATGTTTTTGTCTGCTGGCGCTTCAGCTGGGTTGAGAGTAACTTTCTGCTGTTGTTTTTAGCAATCCTTGCTTTTTGACTCATGGGAGCTAAATGCTGATACCATCCTGTGTTCATGTGTGTGCAAATTCATGTTAATCTCTGCTAAGTTGAAGAACTGAATTTAAAAGAAGCATTGTGAGCACTAAGTTATTCCTAGTGCGACTCTGGTGCAAAATACGTCGCTTTATCCTTTCTAAAATTCTCCTAACACCTTAAAACAACTTGTGACTATTACTTTAAGTGACTTCCACGAATATTTTGTTCTTTAGGTGACAGCTGCAGTACTTGTCTGTAACTTACAGTGTATGGCCAAACCCTCATTCTCAAATAAGGATCAGCTTGGGGTGTGGTGTGAGGTGCATATCACAAGGACAGAGTGTAATGTGGGCTTCTGGTTCAGTCAGGTCTTTCCCTGCAGTCACCACACTTACATTTGGTGGTTGTTTTCATGGAAAAGCTTCATTGGTTTTGTAGTCAGTGCCCTTATTATCAATAAGTCAGAGTTCTTATTCCTTAGTGCCTCCTCTAGAGGACTGTGGCATGCTGGCATTCCTGCCAGGATGTGTTTGGATAGGGGGAGTGTGCTCTTGGTGTGATAATTAAACAGGTGGGTTGGCAGCTGGCTTATGTATGTTGCAGGTGGGTAGAATTGGTTCGGAACAGAATCCTACTGTGTGAGGCTGTATGCAGTGGTAGGGTAGTCCTGCTACAGAGCTTGGATGAAAAGCAAAGGCTGGGAGATGGGACATGAGGGAATGCATGGAGAAGATTCAGGAATTTTAGTGTTTGTCTTGAGACAACTGCATGCTGGGCACATGCACATCTCTTTCTGGAAATATTGGCTGCTGGTTTTCTAGAAGGGTAGCAGCACTTGTAGGCAGTTGAATCCTAAGAAAAGTAGTGCTTTCCCTCTTCTCCTCCCTCCCAAGCTGAAAAGTGTACACAGTTACGTCCTCAAGAACAGGTTTTCATCAGAGATGTGATAGAGCTGGAGACCTAGAAGAAATACTTCATTGGTGGGGCTGGAAAGCCCACAGGGACTCTGACTGCAGCTTCAATGTGAGCATCTCCTGCAGTCAGTGCCTGCCTTCTGCTGGGCCAGGTAACAGCCAGACCTGTGCTGGAGCACAGCTTCCCCTGCCTGTCTGCTGTGAGCTGTGGCAGTACGTTTCGTGTTAGAAGTAGACATTTAGAGCAATGTAATTAATTCTGCTGCTGTTTAGAGAAGAAGCATAGCATCCTGTTTAGTTCACCCTGAAATCTGGGCTAGCTGCTGCTTTTGAACCAGTTACTAAAGGGTTTCTGCCTTTCTCTGGTTCTCTGCCAGCAGCCTGCACTGCATCTTTTGGAAGCAAAGCTGCTGCTCCTTTCCCTTCTGCAAGCAGAACACTTACTGGTAGCCTTGCACTGGAAGTCTTCATTCATCCCTGTCTGTAGTGTGTCGGTATTTTGAGCTCTTGCATCCTTCCTTGGTAGATTGAGACAGTTTGACTAACCTAAGTCAGAAATCTGTTGCTGATAAGCCTTTTTCAGCTTTCTTGCTTAAAGGTCTGTGACTGGAGCACAAGGAAGAGGGAAGGAAACTGTTCAGCTGAAAGCAATTGCAACAGGAGTGTAGCAACAGACGAAAGAAGCAGCTGTGTGAAGTTCTATCCTTGTGGAGGTGAGGCCTCGTAAAGGAAAAGCTGCTGAAGATCATGTGGAAGCTGAGATGTTAATGATACAGAGATTGATCTAAAATCTTGTGGTGGTGGGCAAAATAGGTTATTCCTAAGGAAAAGGTGACAGTCAGGAACCTGGCATTGAGAGGTGTGATGCTTAAACACTGTGTTCATTGACTGCAAGGAGCTGTAAAATAGGCCATTTCAGCTCCTCCTTCTGAACAGAGAGTTGGAAGGACAGTGTGTGAGGTGTTCACATAGCTTTGTGCTGAGCACTGAGGTGAAAAGAGTTGAAGTTCAGGGGGCATCATGCAATTTGGTGTCTTGCAGTGAGGAGAGAGGGAACTGGCTCTAAACATGGCAAGCTCCTCTACTAGGAATAGAGTGTGCTTCTGGCTTTGTTTCCCTTAATTGGAATGGAACTGTGCAAGTTATAATTACTCTGGAAAAGCCACTCTCACAAAAGCAGTGGGATCTTCAAGGATCAGAAAAAAATTGAGGCTGACACATTGAGGTTGTTTTGGGGGAGCTGGAGCATTGCTGTGTGCCTGGCTCAGCACTGGTACCTGGTGAGCGTTCGCAAGGGTGGAATCGAAATTTTCTGATTGTTTTGCTTTGACTAAAGATGGGTGAAGTAAAATGTTTATGTTACATCACTGCCAACCATCTGGAATAAATCTAATGTAGTCTGTCCATAAAGCAGAGCTGGAATGCTTCATGAATCTGTAAGTGATTTGTAGTGTGTTTGGCTTTAGTGAGAAAAAGTTTTGGTTCTTTACATCTTCTATTAGAGAGCACAACCTCCTGTTGTGTGTTCAGACGTTCATAGCAGTACCTGACAGAACTTACCTAGTAGTCACTGAGTGCACAATGTGCAGCAAGGCCCTACATTTTTATGCAACAATGAGGTAAAGTTCTATTACTCGTTCCCAGCTTTCTTGTTTAAGATTGCAGTAAGGTTTATCTTTCAGCTGAGAGGGATTTCTGTTTTGCAGCTGTCTTTTTTTTCCTTCTCCTTCTTGCTGTCATTGTCTAAAATGTAACTTGCAGTAAGTAGAGTGTATTTTATAATAGTGTACATAATGTTTTTATAGAGAGAGAACAAGTGTGGCATAATACGTTGGTTGTTCTTGTAGTAGGTAGCACTGATCTTAAGAGGACTTCAGAGTCATAGTGACTGTTTCATGAATGCAAGAATCCAAGGCTTTCTTTTGTCACGGGAAGAAATAGGAAAATGAGTATTTGTCAGGTGTGTGTGTTTGTGCTTGCCAGAAGTATGGGACTTGCTAATTCTTCTTCCCTGTCTTGTCAAATAGATCATCTAAAGCGGCTGGGTATTTGCAAAAGAAGACTTCAAAAGCGTACAGACACTTAAGCTGTAAATCAAGTTGAATGATGCATTAGAGGAAGCTGAGCTGGCTGTACGGAGATTTCACGCTGAAGGATGAATAGTGAAGAAGAGTTCTATGATGCCGTTACGGGTGAGTGGGGGGCATGGTGCTAAAAAGGAGGAGGGGAAAAAAGAAGCTCTAAACTGCATTGTGTCTGTTAAGGTACAAGAAACGCATTACTGCTAAGGAATAAAGAATGAAAAGTGCTTGTGAAACTTGTAGTACTGTGTTCTGAAAAGAAGAAAGGTTTGGGCTCAACCTTGGAAATATGTATTTATTTAATATTATTTTTATTCTTTAAAGCTCGGTGCTGGCTATTATTTTACCACTGTAGTAGTTTGTTAGGGCCAGAGTCTTACTTTCATTTTTCCGTGAGATGCAGGTAATTTTATAGCAGCTTGAGAAGTAATGCTTTTAAGGCCCTTTGAAAGGTGAAAATATCTTCTGTAGGTTATTTTCACTGTTATTCTATTTATTTTAATGGAAAACTTATTCCAAAGAATTGAAATGGAGAAATATTTCTCTACATCTGTACAAATTGCTGTAAAAGCATGCTTTCAGGATAGGGAGCTGAAAGGCTTGGCAATCCAGTGCTGTTTCTAGAAGAGCAAACAGGAATTGCATCGCTCTGGAGCAGTGCATCAAATAGTGCTTTTCTCTCTGGTAATAAAGATGAATGATTACTTGTAAGATCCTTATGTGGTCTTAGTGATGAAATGAAATACTTTAAGTATTTTAATTAAAAAACAAAAAACAAAAGCAAAATAAAAAGTCATTTCAAAAATCCCAAAGTAGTTAAGAGTTTTCCACATAAATATCTCCTTAGAAATTCGAGGTGAAATGAGAAATACTGGCAGTACTGAGAGTAGAGTATTTGATGTGAAATCAGGGGCATGAAGGAGAATGATGGCAATCATGAAAGCCAAAGGATGGAAGTAGTGTGGTAGATGCAGGTAGGTGAGATGGACTTAGACATGGTTGGTTGGAGATTGTTGTGAGGAACAAACAGCTGTTTGAAATGGTGACTGACAGCAGACTGTATAGGACTTGTCACAGCTGTGTCAGGGAGAAGGAAATCTGTTTGATGTCCATGCTGGTTAGAACTGATAGGCACTGGTACTCCAAATTCCTTTGTAAATCAAAGTCTTTACTGTAAAAAATAAATAAAAATCTTGAAAATGCTGTGAATTGTTTGGGTTCATCCTTGGTAATCTGACAGTTCAGGAGCTTAGGACTAATGTTGTGAATGAGCCAACAATTCTCCTATTTGAAACAGTGAACAGAAATGCAAATCTAAGTATGAGGTCTCTCTTACAGCTTCAGTGTTGCGCGTTCCTTTGTTTCTGACTGGAGAAATACACAGCTCACAGAGTTTGAGCCTCCTTTGTTTGAATAGTTAGGTTTTTCTTTCTTGAACCCCAAAAGGTTGATTTACCCTACAAATGCTCAAGGAAATAATGGCTTCAAAGTTATTGTGCATCAGATGTGCTTGTGCCTTGCAGTCTCTTGCTCTGCTCACAAATGGGATGCTGTATTTCCATCCGAAAGTACTTCTTGTCCTGTCCTAAACTTACTCTTCCATGAGGAGGTGTGTGATGGGAGGAGAGAAGCTTCCAAGCAAAAGATCAGATGTCTCAATGTGCTCTTAGCACAGCCCTCTTCTGATGGACAGTGTTTTGTCTGCAGCAGATGCTCCAGAAACAAAATGTGGTTGAACTTTTTTTCTTTACATATATTGCCCTGCAGCATGCCCCACGGGTATTTGGCTTGACTGGAGTGCTAAGTTTGGATAAGTTTGTTTCAGAGTCTTTCTCCCTTGAGACTGCCTATAAAGACAGATGTTCCATTTCTTGTTCCAGCTAGATGCTTTAGACCTTACTGTCCATTTGTTGGATTACTTGCACACGCCTAGTAAAGTCTAGACTTAGTTCTTTGTATCTATGACTTCTTCAGGTCATACATAAATGTGATGCTAAGAACAACTATTAATAGGTCTGTCTGCATTCTTCTGCTGGTGCTGTAGCAGCCAGGTGTACACTCAGTATCCCCAGGAGATTAAGCTCAGAATTGAGGTCCTTTCTGAGTCACAGTAAGCTTTTGCATTCCACAGTAAGAACTTCAGGATTCGGGGTTCCAAATTTTGGTTAAAAAAGCAAAATCCCTTGGCTTGTTTTTTTTCTGAGCATAGTCTCCATTCCTTAAACCAGAGCAGCAGATGGGCAGAAGCCAACTTGAGACATGTGCTGGTTTTCCCTTAGGTCTGTGACTGGGATGTGGCTACCAGGAACAAGCTCATTCTCCAGCTGTGTCTCATTTCCCTGCTGAAAGGAAAACAGTGTGTACCCCATGCTCTTTTCCACTTGCTTCCCCAGTTGTCCTGGGCTCTGCATTCCTCAGTGGGACTTGCACTGTGTTCCCACAGCTTCCCTGATTTTAGTAATTTGGATGCTGTTGTTTCTGCCCTACAAATAGCAAACCAGGCTTAGCAGGTCAGTGAAACTCCACGGGAAGTTGTGCTTTAGAATTCTGCAGCAATCTTAGCCTATGTAATGTGTTCCCCCTTATAAAATGCGAGTTCACTCCTTGAGAAGGCCTCAACATTTCTGTAGTTATTACTTGATAACACCCACTTCTCAAGTAGAGAATTGCCCTGTGGACACCTGGGTTTTGTTGTGATGGATTTAATCTCTTAGGTTGAGAAGTTTCCTGCTTCTGACACTGTCCCCATCACATCCAGAAGTCATGTTCATGTGATGGCATTGCATGCTGTGTGGCTGGGAGTCATCCTCCTGGCAGGTGGTTTGACCCAACGATGTTTGATGATGAATACACCTGTAAATGTCCAGGATGGACTGTGCTGTATAGCTGATGAGTCAGTTTGGCTGGTGAAGAGTTTCCAGAGTGAAGTTGCTTTGTGTTCAGAGGTGATTGTCATTGCTGATTAGTTGGACATGTGGACATGACATCCTTGCTTCAGGACTGAGTATTACTGTGAGCATCTCAGAGATGATGTGTGTAATGTCTGTCATTTCTTGGCAGTGCAGCATTTGATTTTTCTCAAATGCAGGAGGAAGACTTCTCTGAGATTGGATCAGGAAAGCTGAATTCATCATTGATGAATTCAGATTCTTCAAAATCTTATGTCAGTGCATGGCTTTGATCACTTAGCTGTGGCCTGCATCACCTTGGGATCATTAATTTCATTTTGAATTTGTTAAAGGCTGTGCTGTTGACTTTTGTTGTGTCAGACCTTACCTTTCATTAATTCTGTCAGATATCTTCTTGCCAAAGTGGTTTATGGAGGGATTGGCACAGAACAGCAAAATGCTTACTACAGTAAGTTAGTCACAGGGTAATAATTTATTTTTGACAAGCTTGAGTAGCTTT